>NC_068921.1:16231581-17481581 GCF_023091745.1 Budorcas taxicolor
GCAGGAAAGGAATTCAGAATTGCATGGAAAGAATTATTCTGGCGGGGCGTGAGTGTTGTTGGGCAAACGAAAGACAAGGAAGCTACTGTATAAATCTAGGCGAACAGAGATAACAGTCTGTGGGAGAGTTGTGGACATTCTCGTGTTTTTTACTCCTGTCTTCTTGATAAAATGGGAGGCCAGCTGTTATGGCCTGAGTGTGTGTGTCCTCCCCAAATGCATATGTTGAAACCTAATGCCCTAGGGGATGGTACTGAGGCAAATGATTCGGTTAGGAAGATGGGGCTCCCATGAATGTGATTAGTGGCCTTATAAGTAGAGGTGTGAGAGCCTGTGTGTGTGTGCCCTCTCTCCCCACTCATCCCCCCTCTCCCCTCCTTCCCATCATATGAGGGCAAAAGGAGGAGATGGCCATCTGCAAACCAGGAAGTGGATGCTCAGCACAGACTCTGGATCCACTGGTGCCCTGATCTGGGGCCCCCCCAGTCCCCTGAGCTGTGAGGTGACAAGGTTCTGTTATCTAAACCACCCAGTCTATCGGAATTTCTTATGGCAGCCGAAACGGACAAAGATATGCTCATCAGCTGACCTTGAGGGTGCGGGGAAGGTACAGGGGTATTGGAGGATTGAGGAGAAGGGGACTGTTCAGCCATGGAAGATTCCTGAGAAGGCAAGAGGGGATATCATCCAAGTCCCAGAAAGGACATTAAAGTTCTCATCGTGGAAATGGAAAAGGGGGCATGGGTGAAAGGAAGGTTGGTTGTGTGCAGATGACAGCAAGTCCCCATGGGGATCCTGGGTCCTGTTGTCACTAGTATTCCAGGTTGTACAACATCAGTGGTGCCCCCTCCCCCACCCCCGACTCAGGCAGCTACTCCACAGAGCATGTTCAGGACGGCAGTGGTTTATACCGACAGGGGCTCCTAACTTCAGGCATCAGAAAGGGGAGGTTGGGGACTGTCCCTGGAGTCTCAGGAAGCCCCTGGATTTGTTTGTTTTGCAGCTTCGTAGTCAGCCCCACCCCAAAAGTCTGCATGCCAGGGAAGGACAGCCTCCACTTTACCAGAAATGACAACGAAGCCTGAAAAACTCAGAAGTGCCATTGCACTCTTCAGGCTTATTCACCAGGGTCACATAAGGTAGCTTGCTGTCTCCACCTCTGGACATAAAGAGAGGCTGGCTTCTTTGTTCTACCCCAGCAGGTGCCTGTGGAGGCTTTAGAGAAGCTTTGGCAGAGTCTTGGGTTAAAGGGCCTCTCCTGACACCACCATAGATGAGGAATCTGGATTCCAGAGCCCCTTCCTCAATACAGTTTGCTGCTGCTGTCTCTTCAGTCGTGTCTGACTCTGCATCCCCATAAACGGCAGCCCACCAGGTTCCTCCATCCCTGGGATTCTCCAGGCAAGAATACTGGAGTGGGTTGCCATTTCCTTCTCCAATGCATGCATGCATGCTAAGTCGCTTCAGTCGTATCTGACTCTGTGTGATCCTATGAATAGCAGCCCACTAGGCTCCTCTGTCCACAGGATTCTCCAGGCTAGAATACTGGAGTGGGTTGCCATTTCCTTCTCCAGGGATCAAACCCAGGTCTCCTGCATTGGTAGGCAGATTCTTCCCTTTCCACCAAGGAAGGCCTGGAGGTGAAGGAGCTGGGGGGCTAACCCAGTGGGAGAGTGTGAGGCTCTCTTGTCCTCAGGGTTCATCCCATTTGCGACAAAGAGCTCCTTTGCTGGGGTTGCTTAATGTAAGATGCTTCATTTGACAAGCAAAGGAACCATACACAGAACGTCTCTTTAACCTTTTTGTTGTTTAGTCCCTAAGTTGCGTCCAGCTCTTTTGCGACCCCATGGACTATAACCTGCCAGGCTCCTCTGTTCCTGGGATTTCCCAGGCAAGAATACCAGAGTGGGTTGCCATGCCCTCCTCCAGGGAATCTTCCCCACCCAGGGATTGAACCTGCCTCTCCTGCATTGCCAGGCAGATTGTTTACCACTGAGCTACCAGGGAAGCCCGCTTATGTGTATATAAAACACAGGTCAGTGGTGTTTGAAGGAGCAGTACACCCAGCGGTGCTCCTTTGATAATTAAAGGGGAGGCAGAGGTCCTGCTCACCAAAGCCAGGGGTGTCCCGTGTATGCTGTGCTCACAAGCAGACAGGGAAGTGTGCGGTTATTCCTGCATGAAAAAAGCGATTGGCAGAGTATATCTGCAACCCCTGGGCCCAATCAGTGCCCCACTTGTTCAAAAGATTAGTTCCAGTGAGAATGTTTAATTTTTTAGTATTTATTCATTTGGACGCACCGAGTCTTAGTTGTGTCATACACATCTCACTGTGGCACACAGACCCTCTAGTTGTGGTACAAGGGCTTAGTTGCTCCTCGGCACGTGGGGTCTTAGTTCCCCGACCAGGGATTGAACCCACGTCCCCTGCACTGCAAGGCAGATTCTTTTTCCACTGGATCACCAGGGAAGTCCCCCAGTGAGAACTTTTAAAAGTTCATATAAAGTGAGAAAGAAAAATGGAGTCAGGGAGGGGCTGCTTCATCCATCCAAGGTTAGGAACTTCCCCCTTTTCCAGCTTAGACCTCCAAGGTTAAAACTTGTTCATCAGACTGTTAGATGCAGAAGCTCTGAGGCGATGTCAAGCTATCAGTGATGCTATGAGTTCCCAGATGCTTGTCACTGTGTGTGTCAGCCCATTGCAGAATAAACCCTGCTCATCAGAAACACATTTTGAGATTATTCTTGTTCTGAATAATAGAAATGCACCCTTAGGGAACATCCAGCAGAGTGCTTTGTTGATTGGAAATTTAGATAACTGGTAAGAAATTGTGCGCGAGAGACAGAATGTAGCAAACAAATTTCTTGTGCCTGTTAGGCCACCCTTCATGCTAACAGGATATTTTCATTAGTTAATGGGTCTGCCCCAAAGAACTGATAAAGCTGGCTAAATATTGATCATTTGATCAGTATTATTTAAAGAACTCAAGGGACTGCACTAATTGGGAGTCTTTTCAGAACGTGGAGAAGGGCAAGAGTTGAAAGGAGCAATGCCAAAAAAAAAAATCCTATTAAAATACAAGGACTATAACAGAAAAGAAGATACACATTTTTCTTCAATATTAAGCTAATTTCTCTTTAAGTTGCTTCCAGTCACAAAAGCATTTTATAAAGTTACTGAAATATGAGTCACTATTGACTATCATTTGTCGGTGGCGCCAAAAACTTCAGTCTTCAGTTTTAAAACTCGGCATAAAGAGAAGTCCTCCTCAGAGGGAACCTGTCGGCACAGCAGGCTGCCTGGAAAGGCTGAGGTCCTTTACAAAGAGTCCTCAGAATCATCTTACTGCCATCCCCACTTTGCAGCTGAGGCATAAACAGGTTATTAACTCAGCAGAGGTCACAGCAGCTGTAATTCAGAGGAGGGAGGGTTTAACCCATCTCTCAAGCTTGCAGAGACAGAGTGTCATTTTCAAAATTACATACTCACCAGAGACTGGCAATCAAGTCACTTTTAAGGGACAAAACACTAATGTCAGACTTCTGAACTACAATGCTTTACACCAGAAGGCAAGGGGTAGCAAATTTAAAACAGCCAAGGGAAGAAAATGTAAGCCAAGCACTGTAAACTGACAAACTGGCCTTCAAAAACAATGTCCACAGACACATTGTTATGAATATATTAGAATCTAGGGAATATCATTCCCATGAGGAATCTTTTTGAGAACAAGCTTGAACCAACTGAAATGATGAATGAGACATGGGCATAAAAACTGATGGGAAATATTAATGCATAGAACTAATACTAAATGATAGAAATAAGGGAGCTGGTGTACGAAGAACTAGGAGTTGACACTGTGTGTGGAGCCCAATCATCAATATATAGAGAAGATGGAGAGCATATGGAAAGCAGAAAAGCTAACTGATGACTTCATAATAATTATTGTGAGTAAACATAATATTCAAATTAAGTGCTGAATGATAGGGAAAGAGGTTACTTGCTACTGTCAAGATTGCTCAAAGCAAAGAATATGGACTTCCCTGGTGGTCCAGTGGTTAGGGCTCTGCCTGCCACTGCAGGAGACTCAGGTTTGATCCCTAGTCCAGGAAGATGCAACTGGGCCCATGCACCACAGCTGCTGAGCCTGTGCACCCCAAAGCCTGTGCTCCACAACAAGAGAGGCCACTGCAGCAAGAAGCCCGCACGGTGCAACTAGAGAGTGGTCCCACTCGCTGCAACTAGAGAAAGCCTGCGTGCAGCAATGAAAACCCAGTACTGACACCCCCCCCCCCCAAAAAAAGATGATGGTATCCAAAAGAGTGGAATAAGGGTATGAAAAGGAAGCATTCATTTAAAGGACAAAAATACAAACCTCCCTAAACACAGCGAATAAGACAGAAGTTTACAGAACCAAAGAATATGAGGCAAAATATATCAGTCAAAAGTTAATGAGCTTGATTTACCAGTAAACATTAAAAAGGCCTTCAGATGGGCTTCCCTGATAGCTCAGTTGGTAAAGAATCCACCTGCAATGCAGGACACCCTGGTTCGATTCCTGAGTTGGGAAGATCCACTGGCGAAGGGATAGGCTACCCACTCCAGTATTCTTGGGCTTCCCTTGTAGCCCAGCTGATAAAGAATCTGCCTGCAATGCAGGAGACCTGTGTTCGATCCCTGGCTTGGGAAGATTTCCTAGAGAAGGGAAAGGCTACCCACTCCAGTATTCTGGCCTTGAGAATTCCATGGACTCTATAGTCCATGAGGTCACGAAGTCAGACACAACTGAGCCACTTTCACTTTTCAGACTGACTAACAAAGCAAAATTTTAAAATTAGGCTGTATTTAAAAATTGCTTTTAAAACAAAGATTCAGATAGGTTAAAAATAAAAGGATGAAAACTGAAAAAAACGCAAACCTATTTTAGCAATCATGTAGTAAGTGTTTGTGGGGCTTCCCTGGCAGCTCAGCTGGTAAAGAATCTGCCTGCAATGCAGGAGACTCGGGTTCGATCCTTGGGTCAGGAAGATACCCTGGAGAAGGGCCACAGTTCATAGGATCGTAGACTCAGACACGACTGAGTGACTGAGCACAACAGGCAAATAACATTGTATTAGTTTCAGCTGTGTATATAGTGAAATTACTACTACAGGAAGCTTAGTTAACACTGATCACCACACAGTTACAATTTTGTGTGTGGTGAGTTTTAAAGACCTACTCTCTTCAGCAATTTTCAAATATACACTACAGTATTGTTAACTGTGGTCCCCATAATGTATCCTTGGGCTTATCTTATAACTGAAAGTTTGTGCCTCTGAACCACTTTCTCTCATCTTGCCCACCTCTACCTACTCCCTGCCTCTGGCAGCCAGCAATCTGTTCTCTGTATCTATGAGTTTTTTGTTTGTCTGCTTTAGCGAGTTTCTAAAGATTTCACACATAAGTGAGATTATATAGTATTTGCCCTTGATGCTAAATATTCATTTAGCATAAGGCCCTCAATGTTCTCCATGGTTTTGCAAATAATAGGGCTTCCTTTTTAATGTCTGAATAATACTCAGTTGTATTATACTATACTATACACATACTACACTTTCTTTGGCCATTTATACATGGATAGACACTTTGGTTGTTTCCATGTCTTGGCTCTTATAAATAATGCTGGAATGAACATGAGATTACAGATATCTTTTCAAGATAGTGATTTCATTTCCTTCAGATAAATACCCAGAAATGAAATTGCTGGGTCATATGATAATGATACTTTTTAGTATTCTGAGGAAACTCCATACTATTTTCTGTAGTGGCTGCACCAGCTTACCTTCCCACCAAGAGTGAAAAGGGGTTTCCTTTTCTCTAAACTCTAGCCAACACTTATTTCTGGTTTTTCTGATAATAGCCATTCTAACAGGTGTGACAAGATATCTCATGATTTCGATTTGCATTTTCCTGGGTGAATAATGATGTTGAGCTTCTTTTCATATAAATTTGCATATCTTCTCTGGAAAAAATGTCTGTTCAAATCTTCTGCCCATTTTTAATCTGATTATTTAGGGGTTTTTTTGCTATTGATTTATGTAATTTATATTCTTTATATTAACCCCTTATCAGATATATGATTTACAAATATTTTCTCCCAGTTGATGAGTTGCATTTTCATTTTATTGATGGTTTCCTTTGCTGTGCAGAGCCTTTTGGTTTGATGCTTGATTCACTTGTTTATTTTTGCTTTTGTTGCCTTTGTTTTTGATGTCAAATCTAAAAGATGGTTGCCAAGATTCATGTCAAGAAGCTTAGCAACTGGGTTTTTTTCTGAGTTTTATGGTTTCAAGGTTCACATTTAAGTCTTTTAATCCATTATCCTTTCTCCACTGTATAATCTTGACTTATTTCTTGTAAATTAATTGACTGTGTATGCATGGGTTTATTTTTGAGCTCTTTATTCTGTTACATAGATCTATGTGTCTGTGTTATGCCAATGCCATAAGTGTTTTGATTACTGTAGTTTTATAATATAGTTTGAAATTGGGAGGTGTGATTGCCTATAGCTTTGTTCTTTATTCTCAAGATTGCTTTGATTTTTAATGGTCTTTGTGATTCCATACAAACTTTAGGATTTTGTTCTATTTCTGTGGAAAATGCCATTGGTATTTTGAGAGGAACTGCCTTGACTCTTAGATCACTTTAGAATGGACATTTTAACAATATTAATTTTTCCAATCCTTGAGCATGGAATATCTTTCCATTTGTGTCTTTAATTTCATCCATATCTTACAATCTTCAGTGCATAGGTCTTTCACCTCCTCAGTTAAATTTATTGTAGGTATTTTATCCTTTTTTTTTTTTCTTTTTGCCCCACTATGCAACTTGCAGGATCTTAGTTCCCCAACCAGGGACTGAATCTGCCCCCTGCAGGGGAAGCATGGAGTCCTAACCACTGGACTGCCACGGAATTCCTTATTTTATTCTTTTTCACGCACTTATAAATGGGATTTTTTAAAATCTGTATCTGATAGGTTGTTGTATTATATATAAATGCAACTGACTTTTGCGCCTTGATTTTGCCTCCTACAACTTTATGTAATGTGTTTATTAGGTCTGACAGCTTCTTTTGGCAGCATCTTCAGTGTTTTCTATACATACTATCATGTCATCTGCAAATAGAGACAGTTTTACTTTTTCCATTCCAATTTGGATGCCTTTTATTTCTTTTTCTTACCTAATTGTTCTTGCTAGGACTTTCAATAATATATTAAATAAAAGTGGCTGCAGTGGGAGAAAGCAGAATTTTTAATATGAAAGAAAAACGATACTGATGTAAGATAGAAAAGATTAAGTGGAAACTTTGTAGTTGTGAATTGAATTGTAAGCATCAGTTCTAAGTGTAAACTCATAAAATGTATTTCATCTTTCCAAAGAAGTATATGTATTTCCTAGATCTCTGCACTGAAAGGGCCTAGAGGCAAGCTATTGGTCTTTAAATACCACCCTCATTAAAAGAAAGATGGACGTTTCGAGAAATGGCTGATTCTCCAAAAACGGCAAGAAATGTACAAAAATAATCGGGAAACATCTTCTACTAGAAAATAGGGAAACTTAAAGAATGGAGTCGTGTAAAAAAGTTTAGTAGCCATTTTGCAAAAGGTTCCCTTTGTCCAGATGGGTCTAACTGTGCATCAACAGGAATAATAACTCAATTGGATTTAGTCAGATCAGATGTGTAAATGCATGAGTATTTGATTATATTTAAAAAATCCTCAGATGTAAGCTATTATATATAGAATGGATAAACAAAAATGTTCTACTGTATAGCACAGAGAACTATATTCAATATCCTGTGGTAAACCATAATGAAAAAGAATACATATATATATATATATATATAACTGAATCACTTAGCTGTACAGCAGAAATTAACACAACATTGTAAATCAACTCTACAGTACTTCAATTAAAAAAAAGTTACTTTTGAGGGGTGGTGGTGACGGGTGAATAGAAGGAAACTATAAGTGCTTATCTTTTTACCTATATGAATTATATCTTATTATAGTCAAACAATTGATGAGGAAAGTTTCTCCTTATGAAAGGCTTCCAATTTATAAATGGAGAATGATGGAATGTAATTATATCATTATATTTTCAACATATAATAAAATAATGGATAGAGATAATAATAGTCAATGCCTGGTATTATCACAAACCAAAACATAAACAGATAGTACATATTCCTCTTGGAAGTATACACAACCACCCATGAAGTATTTTTGCCCAAATCACCTAATTTCATTGTATTCAGGCCACTATTTCTCAAAGAGGTTACCAATTTTTTGTGTGTGTGTGCATTACTACTTGCATGTGGGATCTAATCTAGTTCCTTGACCAAGGATTAAAGTCAGGGTCCCCCTGCATTGGGAGCATGGAGTCTTAGCCACAGGACCACCAGGGAAGGGCCCAGAAGAGGGCTTTTCTTTGATGGGACAAGAAACAGGGTTGGAGAGGACAAGAGTGAGCACTGGGGATGAATGGGTGGTGCGACTGGAGCGTTGATCAGGGAATGTTCGTCTCTGTAGTAGGCAAGGTAGGTGATTCTCAGGAGGGTGTGTAAGGAGGGACGGCTCCTTGTTCTTCAAGATGAAGGTCAAGATCCAGGGGTTTGTGGGGAGGGGAAAGAAAGCCTGATTGAAGTTTCGTTAGGTTAAATTAGTGGACGTGTAGCGCTAATTGGCCATGGGGACCAAACAGTTCAGCTAATCACTTATGAGACAGAGAGTGGGAATTTGGAGGCTCTAAGTCTAGCCTTGTCATGGATAAACAAGCAGGTCATCCACAAGTCTACTTTTAAGTCTGTGGGCAATGGTGTTTCTTTGCAGGAAGCCATTTCTGGGACCCACAGGACAAAGCTTGGTTCAACATTGTCAACTGAATACCAAGAATTATGTAAAATGTCTACAATGATAGGAATGTGAGAAAGAAAACAGCTGACTCTGGTAGTTAACTTTCACTTCTCTGATCTATTTGAATACATCATAATGCTAAAAAGGATATGCATCTAGGACAAAGTATACCAGGATTAGGACAATACTATGAGTTATGAAACAGTAATGTTACATTTCAGTGTTATCCAGAAAGCCTCTGGCATTTGGGATTTTAATTCAAATAAAAATATAATTTCAGCCTGCTTGTGATTAAGATTAGGTTGAAGTCCTTATGATTCAATATAATGTTTTTAGTTCCCCATTTTCAACGTTTTAAAAACTGTTTTCAACTGAAGAAGTCTTAAACCAGCTTAAGCTATCTACAGCTTAAAGTATGTATGCACTTAGAGAGTTCTTATTTAAACTTATATTTTATGAACTCACTGTTAGTCATTAAAGGCTGATATTACTTACGCTCAGCAGGTTCATTTCAATTCCCAGTATTTAAGCTCTTCACAGTTAAAATACCAAAAAGGCTTACTCTACATTATGTACCAACAGCATGAAAAACCATTTTCATAATTGAAGCAACTCTCAACTTATGCATACAAAACATGTTCAAGATCAAGGAAGTACCTCCTACCCATCTTCCGTATCATCAACAGAGGAATTTTCTCTTCCCACACAAAGAGGAAAGAAATTTCCACACAGATGGTTTTTGGAGTGTGGGTGGGGGAAACAGCAGAAAGGAGTTAATGGCCAGCAATTAATTATCAGCCACATCAAAAACAGGCACCCCTACCTTATCTGTGCTGCTAAAGTCTCCTTCCCTGTGCACACCCACCCCTGGGGGCAGGGCCTTTCATGTTTCCATTAATAAGTAGTTTAGTTCACATTTTGAATGGGAAGGAAAGCCCGTGCAACACTAGTTAGCAGTGTGCAGGGGCGCGGGTACAAGCCCTGACCCACAGGGACCCCACGTGGGGTCTGTCACCTGTCACCCCCCCAGGTGACAGACCAGTGCACAGTAAACAGGTCTCTCTCAATTAAAAAAACAAACCAGCTTCCTCTGGTTTAATTATATAAAGTTTTGCCTAGAATTTTCCCCTAACCTAACAGATTCTTGATTGAACAATGACACCACTGGCATGTGCTATTTCCCATCCCTGCCAAGTCTGCTTGTTAAAGATAAGTGCCCCAAGTTTAATTTATGCCATACCCCGTGGAGTCTGATGGAAAATAAAAGCCAGTACCTATTTAAGAATTGTAATATGAGATTCTTTTCCAAAGGAACAAAGATCTTCGGGCAAGATGGTAATAATCTCTCATATGTAGCCACTAGAAATGTCATCGACTTATTATGAAATTATCAACTAGCACTTTTAACTTCAAAATGACTAAAAGAGCTTCTTGGTTGGATGCCTGACTTTAATAGGAAACCTGTCCACATTTGCCCTTTAGGGAATTCACATTCTCTCTGAACCATCCAATTCAAGGATGAACCTATTTAACATTTTCATTAGCACAATTCAAAGATTAATTAAGCAATCATTTCATCAAGGCTCCTCACCAGTGGTTGTTACCAGGTTTGCTAGTTAACTTCCTGAAGCTAAATCCATGGTGGTGAATGTTCTAGGCAGCTGGTTAACCATAGTAACAGTATTGACAAAGTTTATTGCTGCATTTAATTGCCCTTGATAGTATGGAACAGTTGTAATGAATTTATAAATACTTCGCATGAGACAGCAATGCAGATGGAAAGAATTGGCATTTATCCATGGGGAGCCTGAGACAGAGCAAGAATGAAGATCATAATCGAGACAAGATTGCTGCCACCAATGTAAAAACCTGTATTCTAGTTTACATTTTAAAAATAACTGTTATTTTAATCATTTTGTCCTCCCCCCCATCACTTACAGATGAAACTGATACGGAAAAAATAATGCAGAGAACTAAAGTCTGGGAACTACAGAGTACAATTTAATGAGGCCTAAGAAATCTCCATGACCTATATTTGCATGTTAATATAGAAAAAAAAAAAGCTACACTAAAAGGATGGCAATTTTGAGTGAACTCAGCTAAAATCTGACCATTTATAATGGTTTTATCACAAAACTCCTGTCCTTACTTAGAGGAATAAATCCAAAGGAAAAAAACTGTCCACAAATTGTATGACAGAGTAGACGTTTTAGCTCCTCCCATGACTGGATTCAGTAAACACTTGTGTTCACTATTGTTAAAAGATAAACTAAAGCATGTTAATAATCTTAAATTCAGAAACAGAATCAGGGACATAGAGACTAGACTAGTGGTTGCCAAGGGGCTGGAGGGATGAATAGGAAATTTGGGACTGGCAGATGCAAACTGTTATACATAGGATGGACAAACAAGAAGGTCCTTTTATGTAGCACAGGGTACTATTGTCAATATCCTGTGATAAATCATAATGGAAAAGAATATTTTTAAAAATGTATATAACTGAGTCACTTTATGGTACAGCAATAATTAACACAGCATTGTAACTCAACTAAAGCAGTAGTAGTGTTAAGTGTTCAGCTCTTTGCGACCCCATGGACTGTAGCCCGCCAGGCTCCTCTGTCCAAGGAATTCTCCAGGCAAGAAAACTGGAGTGGGTGGCCATTCCCTTCTCCAGGGAATTCTTCCCAACCCAGGGCTCCAGTATTCTTGCCTGGAGAATCCCAGGGACAGAGGAGCCTGGCGGGCTGCCATCTATGGGGTCGCACAGAGTCAGACACGACTGAAGCAACTTAGCAGCAGCAGCGGGGATCAACCTGTATCTCGTGCATTGCAGGCAGTCTTTACCATCGGAGTCACCAGGGAAGCCCAGTTTTAAAAAATTCTTTAGAGTTTCAAATGGGCAGCACCAAACCGGAAGTGATTAGAAGCCCCTTCTCCAAGGGGGGCTGTGACGTGACTTTTATAAAGAGGGTGAAGCAAAGCAAGGAAATCATTTGATGGGCTGTAGCTTAAGCAGCTGCCTCATTTGGGAAACCTTCGTTGGCTGTTTCTGATTGCTTATCCTTACGTTATGGGGTTTTCTTTGATGTTTTATAAAAATTTAATTTTATTGAAATATTGTTGATTTACAATGTTAATTTCTGCTGTGTAGCAGTGATAAGTTATTCATGTGTGTGTGTGTTCAGTCAGTCATGTCCGACTGCAACCCCAGACTGTAGCCTACCAGGCTCCTCTGTCCATGAGATTCTCCAGGCAAGAATAGTAGAATGGGTTACCACTGCCTCCTCCAGGGGATCTTCCCGACCCAGGGATCGAACTGAATCTCCTGCATTGGCAGGCAGATTCTTTACTATCCTGGCCACCTGGGAATCCTTAGTTACACATAGATACATTCCTTTTCATATTCTTTTCCATTATGGTTTATCACAGGATATTGACTATAGTTCCCTGTGCTATGCAGTAGGACCTTGTTTTTATCCATCCTCTGTATGCTAACCTCAAACTTCTAATCCATCCTTCTCCCACATCCCCTCCCCGCTGGCACCCACAAGTCTGTTCTCTCTGTGAGTCTGTCTGTTTCGTCGATAAGTTCATTTGCGTCATAGTTTAGATTCCACGTATAAGTGACAGTACATGGTATGTCCTTAGATTTTGATTTCTTAACCTTGAAGCATTTTGGGCTGAGGTTTCAGGTGGCTTATAGAAGCTGCTAAGGCATCACAACCTCCTCAGTCTAATGGCCTTCTTGTTAAATTAATACTGTGTTCAAGTGAAAAAAACCACTAGAATGAGATGGGAATGGGGACTAAAAGGTACAGTTAAAAATGGTGTTTTGAATACAAGCTGTTCCTAATTTGGAAAACAATCTGGACATGCATCCCACCAACTAGAATGTAACTACAGGAGTGACATACCAGGGGCTGTGATAACGTACAGAAGAGATGTGCTGTGACAGACAAAAAGTGCAGAGAGGAGAGAGTATTTGACTGGAAACAGGAAAAGAAAAAATTCACCAAAGTGGCATTTAACTGTATCTAAACGATAAACACCAATTTAATAATAAAGGAGGCACTGGAGTGATGAGCAGGCAGGTGTCTTCAGGAGGAAGTGGCAAACATCCAACATTTATTAATAAAGTATTTATACATCTGGCTGTAGGGGAGAAAAAGTTTCCCTCAACCCTCTTAGGATCCCTAGCTGGGTCTGAAAATTAAACAGATTAACAGGAGAAAAGCATTCAGATTTATTTAATATAAATGGATGCAACACAGGAGCTTACGTAAGAAAATGACTTGAAGCTGCACGTATACTCAAGTTTTTCTACTAGGTTTGATGAAGAGTGGAAAGTTGTGGAGAAATACAACAGGACAAAGGGACTAGGACCTAAATGTAAGAAACTGGTGAAAACTTTGCAAGACCTGTTTGCATAGATGCTTCTCCATATCTCACCATCTTGGAGATAGGGAGGGCACCTCTCACATGCGGGTCTTGTGACCTGTTTCACGAGAAAGGGAGTGGGAGGAGGTCAGAGATCTTCCTGCTTCTGCTGCTTTTCTCAAATTCCTTGAGCTTCAAATAGTTAATACACCAAGGGGGCATATTTGGGGGTAGCATGTTCTGAACCCTGTCAGTGTCCTATAGCAGACACACACAGGTGGGTAACATACAATATCCACGATGCTCAGTCTCACAGAGGATGAGCCAAGCACATGGAGTCACCAGAGGTCCACTGGGTGTGAAAGAAAAATCGTGACGGGAGGGAGATGCAGCAAGAAGGTGGATTGGGGAGAGATTGTGAAGGGCCTTCACAAACCAACTATGTATTTGGATTTTGTTCTATGGAAAACAGGAACTGTTCACAGATTTCTAAGTGGAGGAGTGACAGAGAAAGTCCTGGAAACTTAAAATAGTCTACAACCCAACCCCCTTATAGATTGAGAAAGTGACACTCAAGAGGAATTAAGTGACTTGCTTAAGCTTATTACTTGACAGTGGCAAGGCCCCAGCCAGAAAAACAAGTCGATCGCATCTGTATTTTAGAGTAACTTATTCTGATGGCAGCATGGAGAATGGATGAGGAAGCTGGGGCTAAAATAGGGTGTCTGAATATTAAGCAGCATGGTCCAAATCAAGAAATGAGACCTAGGATTTAGTATTAGCAGATGTTTCTCTGTCATTTAGATGTTTTTGTTTAGTTTCCAAACACAATGGGCTTTAAAATCAGAACCATCATTCATATTCCTTTTCATATAGTCCTGATGCTTCTTGTGCACACATGTGCACTTAGTCACATTTGACTCTGCAACCCCATGGACTGTAACCCAGCCGGCTTCCTGTCCATGGGATTTCCCAAGCAAGAAGACTGGAGCGGGTGGCTATCTTCTCCTTCAGGGGATCTTCCTGACCTAGAGATCGAACTCTCATCTCCTGTTTCTCCTACATTGCAGGGGGATTCTTTACCACTGAGCTATTAGGGATGCCATCTGATGTTTGTTATGATGCACTAAATAAGGTGGAATTCCTACTCTCTGCCTGCAAGTGCTAGGAGCTGTCTTGTATAAACTGTAGGGTGTTTTGCCCTAACTTACTGGTTTTGCAAGAATGAACTACTGTTGCGCTTGATTAATCAGTAGATTGTTGGGGGGTATACTTAACAGTTATTGGATGCAATTTGTAATGCTTAATAAAAAACTTAATACATTGAATATTTTAACAATAATGCTGTGGACCTATACTAGGACTATGGCTGTGAGGATGTACAGGATGGATAAGTGAAGTGACCCTCTGTACCCATTTGCTAGGGCTGCCATAACATGGCATCACAGACTGTCTGTAAAACAGAAATTTATTTTTTCACAGTTCCGGAGGCTGCAAATCCAAGACCAAGGTGCCGACAGGGCGATTTTCTCTCTCCTTGGTGTGTAGATGGTTCTCTCTCTTGCTGCCTCTTTCAGGCATACACACTACTCCTGGTGTCTTTTCCTTTTCTTATAAGGGCAACAACAGTCATATTGGATTAGGGGCCCATCCTGTTTCATCATAACTTAATCACCTCTTTAAAGACCACATCTCCAAATATGTTACCTTCTGATGTATTTGTTCACTGGTATTGGGGGTTGGGATTTCAACATATCAGCTTGACAGAGCGACGAAATTCAGCCCATTAACATTACAAAGTAGCTGCAGGTATCTTGTATTTGTAGAGTAGATTACAATTTACACAGCAGTTTTACATGCTTATCTCATAGACCTTTGTTATCTGGTCCAAAGTTTTCTTGGTTATAGATGTACCTACAGAAGGATTCTGCTGACAGATTTATCTGGAATGATTAAAGGATACAGCTTGAAGGATCTGCAAAATATATTCCAGTAATCTTCAAATCCCAGCTAGCTCTACATATAGCTTATATTGAGGATAATACACAAATGTTGAAACTGTGATTTAAACGACATATCTTTTACCTCTTCTGATGAGGGACAAATCCAGTGAAAACAGCACTAAACTAAGCCAAGGAACTATAAAGAAGGCTTGAAGGCTTGACTGGGGCTGGAGGATCTGTTTCCAAGATGGTGCACTCAACTGGCTATTGACACAAAGCCTTGGTTTCTCCACATGGACTTCTCTGCAAAATGGTTTGAAATGTTCTCATGACATGGCAGCTGGCTTTCTCAGACTAAGTGATCTAAGAGAGCAAATAAGAAACTATAGAGTCTTATGATCTAGGCTTAGAGTCACTCACCTTTACCATTCATGTTTCTCCATTTGTTTTGAGTCAAGTCCAGTCCATGTTCAGGGAGTTCCCATAATTATTTTAAAATTGAAGTATAGTTGACTTAGATAATTAAAGTGATTCAGTTATATATACTTTAAAAAATATTCTTTTCCATTCTGGTTTATCACTGGACACGGAATATAGTTCTCTGTGTCATAAAGTTGGATCTTTTTTATCCTCCTATATATAAAGCTTGCCTCTGCTCACCCCAATCTCCCACTTCATCCTTCCTCCAACCCCTTCCCCCTTGGCAAACATAAGTCTATTCTCTATGTCTGTGATTCTGTTTGTTTTATTGATAGATTCGTGTCCTAGTTTAGATTCCACATATAAGTGATACCATTCAGTATCTTTCTCTTTATGACTTCACTTAGTATATAATTTCTAGGTTCATCCATGTTGCTGCAAATGGCACTGTTTCATTCTTTTTATGACTGAGTAGTATTCCATCACATATATGGACATCTTCTTTATCCATTCACCTGTCGAGGGACATGCAGCTTGTTTCTGTGTCTTGGCTACTGTGAATAGTGCTGCTATGAACATAGGGGTACAGGTATCTTTTTGAATTAGTTTTTGCATGGATGTATGCCTAGGGGTGGGATTGCTGGATCATATGGTAATTCTATTTTTAGTTTTCTGAGAAACTTCCGTACTGTTTTCCACACAGTTGCACCAATTTACATTCCCACCAACAGGTAGGAGGGTTCTCTTTTCTTCACACCCTCTTCAGCATATATTGTTTATAGACTTTTAAATGTATCTCACCGTAGTTTTGATTTGCATTTCTCTATTAATTAGCAATGTTGAACATCTTTTCACATGCCTCTTGGTCATCTGTATGTCTTCTTTGGAGAAATGTATACTCAGAGCTTCTGTCCATTTGGGGTTGGGTTGTTTGGGGTTTTTTTGTTGAGCTGTATGAGCTATTTGTTTATTTTAGAAATTAAGCCATTGATGAGTCACATTGTAAATAATTTTTTCCCATTCCATTCTCTTAATTGGAGAAGTAGATAGGTAGGTAGTTTGCTATCTACCTAGCTAACAGATATATCTAATGTACATTAATGTCAGGAGGAAAATCTGACCTAGAAGCCATAACCTGAAGTTCCCTGTCCTGTGCTCTGAGCTCCTGATGAGCCAACCGACACACCTTTGGCATGTCTCTGAAACACTCTGTCTCAAAGCTTCTAAAATTTCTCTTTTGATTTCTTCTTTGACCCACTGAAGTAGCCTCCAAATACCTGTGAATTTTCCAGTTTTCTTGTAATTGACTTCTAATCATACTATTGTGCTCAGAAAAAATGACTGATACTGTTTTGCTCTTAAACTTATTAATATTTTTTGTGTCCTAACATAAGATCTATCATGGAAATATTGCATGTGTACTTAAGAAGAATGTTACTTTGAGTGGAATATTCTGTATTGTTTCTTCTAAGTCCACTTGGTACAATATGTCCTTTTAAGGCAAATATTGCCTCATTAATTTTTATCTGGATGATCTATCCATGATGAAAATGGAATATTAAAGTCACCTACTACTATTATCAATTTCTTTGTAGGTTTATTAATATTTGCTTTATTTAGGTGCTCCTATGTCAGGTATGTAAATATTATAAAATGTTATATCCTCTTGTCAGATTGAACTTCTTTGCTTCTTACTACAGTTTTTGTCTTAAAAGTCTATTTTGTTTGATATAAGTATAGCTACTCCAACTTTCTTTTGGTTTCCATATGCATGGAATATCTTTTGCTATTCCTTTGCTTTCAGTCTGTGTGTGTCCATAGATTTGAAGTGAATCTCTTATAGGCAGAATATAGCTAGGTCTTGGTTTTTTAATCCATTCAGCCACTTGATGTCTTTTGAGAATGTAGTCTCGTTACATGTAATTATTGGTGTGTACTTATTACCATTTTGTTGTTTTCTGGCTACTCTGTAATTCCTTTTTTTCCTCTTGCTCTCTTTGTGATTTGATTTTCTGTAGTGGGTATGCTTAGATTTTTCTATCTTTTGTATATCTTTTATAGGTTTTTGCTTTGTGGTACCTATGAACGCAAGCTAATTGTAATTACAATTCTACACTGTAATCCCCACCATTTTATTTTAAAATTTATTAATTTATAAATAAGTGTTAATGTTTGTTAATAAAAAGGTACAAATTTTAACAAATCATTATGGCACAAGTTATTTATACTAATTTTGTCTTTTAACCTACACACTAGCCTTATAAGGACTTAACCCATTACTGTTACATTAGCTTTTTCTGAATTTTACTATATATTTACCTTTACCAGAGATTTATACTTTGCTTTTCTTGCTAATAATTAGTATGCTTTAATTTCAGCTTAAAGTCCCTTTAATATTTCTTGTAAGGCTGAGACCAGTGGTGATTAACCACATTAGCGTTTCCTGTGTAGGAAAGTCTTAATCTCTCCATTAACTTTGCCAGGCAGAGAATTCTTGGTTGGAAGTTTTTTCCTTTCAGCACTTTGAATACCTCATCCCACTTCCTTCTGGCATGTAAAAAGTTCCTACTGATAAAGTCTGCTGATAGTAGTATAGGGCTTCCTTTATTAAGTATCAAGTGGTCTTTTCCTTGCTGCTGATAAGATACTCTCTTGGCCTTTAACCTGAACCTTAATCACAAGATGTCTCAGTATGGGTCTCTTTATGTTGTTGTTTAGGAGCCTTGTCTCTCCAGGGCAGGTCCTAGAAGTTGGAATGCAAGATGTGGAGTTCAAACTCTTCAATCCTCAGGGAGAAGGCAGGGTTGCAACTTCCCTCCTGATTGTGGGTCTCCACACTGAGAGTGGAGTTGACGGTGAGATTTTTGTCTCAGCCTCTACCAGCTTAGAAGTGGGTTTTCCCTTGTAGGAGTCTCTCGGCTAATGTTTTTTCTTTTTTTTCAGAGGAAACTGTTTCTATCTTGAGCTGGAACCCATATCCTTTTAAAATAACAAATTGAAAGCATCACTGACACTATAGATACTGTTTACCTTAATCTTTACCCAACTGAACAGTAAGGAATAACAGGGGATGTTCTGCTGATGCCACAAATTCTCAGATTAATAGAGATAAAAGTCACAAGTGGTCATGGGGAAGGATGGGAAAGATAACCTGCAATTACTGATCAGAATAAAGAGAAGTGACAGGTCAGATTTTAACATATTAAGGTACTACTTGAGTATGGTGAGAATTTTTTTATGAAAAAGTTAGTACAAGACTTTACAAAACAGGACATCTGCCCTTCCCAAAAGAAACCAACTGATTCCACAGAATTTAAGTATCTGTTAACTCTCATTTTATTTACTGTGGATTGCAGACATAGTCTTGCCTCTTCCCTAGCTGGACAACTCCTTATTGCGAGCAGCTAGAGTCCAGGTGTGGCAAGTGGACAAACTTCATCAGTTACGAGACAGAAGACTTTACTAACAAACAGTTTATAGATCAAAAGATGTTTCCACGAATACTGGTCCAAGAAATTTTATGGAAAATCCAACAAAAGTTCGCTTTCGAAAAATTTTACGGGTATATGATCAGCAATACACAGAATGTTTAATTTTAAACATATTATGAGACTTAACACTACATTCCCATTGGGAGCATAAAGCTCTGAGGACTGTGACTAAGCAAAGAAAGAGTTTTAAACTTTTCTTTTACAACATAACAAAAGATATTCAAACTAAAAAGGCAACAGATTTGACTAAATGGCAAATCTACCTATATAGTTTTCATTCTGTAAAGAAATACTCCTAAAAGTCACTGGACAGAACAAGATAACCATAACTTTTGTTATAAATCTTTATGTTACAGAGAACACTATTAATCACTAAAACAGAAGGTAATTTTCTAAAGGGTATTCATTCTCCAGGTCATTGAAGAATTTTACATTGTTTCCTTATTCAAAAGATTTACCAATTGGTAAGAAGAAACAGACACCTGAAAAATCTTTTTGCTTACCTTTTTGGTTTTTGCTTTGCTACTTGCAGTTTTCTTATACATGCTTTCCAGGTCATTTGGAAATATGACTACTTCCTTTGCTGGGTAAGTATTTTATAAAAATTAAGTGTACAATGACTACAATGAATATTCCTGAATATAAACTTTCAACCTGTGACAGTATATTACCCATAGAGAAAAGGTACAAAACTACTGAGACAGGTAACGCAGAATTAGTTTCAACAAAAACCTGTGAAAGGCAATTGGCAAATTACAATTTTGATTGGTTTCCTTCATTATTTTTACTGTCTGCCCACAAATACTGCTGTTTGGAGTCCATTTCAGATACTTCTAAGAGTCCACTTCATGAGTTAAATATGTACATACAAAATAAAGCAGATATACTGTAACTTATAAAAAGTAAATGCTTTATCTATTATAGGTTGGAGGCAGGTTCATATAATCAAAGGTTACAGTTCTGACAAGTATGGCTGTTTCAAGTATTACTGAGCTATACTTAAGGTACATCCTCAACTCTTACCACATTGTTTACAGCTGCCCAATCACTCACGCAGTAAAATACCTGAAGTACGAAAACATAATGTTGATGACAAATGTTTTTGAACATCAGGAATAAGATTAATGAACAAAGTAAATCTAGAACAAGGGAAGGTACATTTATTAAAAATAAAAATAGCTGACAATCTCTGATAACAAACAAAACCATTGAGAATTGAAATATATCCAATATACATTGTAACAATGCACATATATTTTAAAAAACTGAAGAGTCATTAAGCAGTTCTGCTTAGAATTTCAGAAAACAGGACTGTGGCTTGTTCCTGCAGAGGCCGGCCCACACCCAGCAGCCCCTCTGAGTCCTGCGTCACAGTGGCGCATGGTGTGTGTGTGTGTTTATTCAGTGAACAGCAGAATCGCAGTTTCTGTAAGGATGATCCCGTACATAAGTCAGTGGCTCTGGCTCCATTTCATAAAAAAATTCGTGTAGGCTAGAAGCGTAAGGATGACTGTTTTCAAAAGCTTCAGTTTTACCAAAAGGTACAGAATAAATTACAACTCAATCTAGATGCTTTCACATTATTTTGGACAGTGTAAAAATTTATGTAAAATCTTAAGCTCGCCAAACTAGTGTCTTTAAACTTTATCAAAAGTTCAGCACTATTTTAGCATGCTGGTAAGTCTTTTCTGTCTTTGTCACTAATAACGCTTGTCAAACCAAAGAAGTTTGAAAAAGAATAAGCACTGCTGAAGGAAAATAGTACCAAAAGTGTACCTGGACTTCAGTCTTAAGACACACACAGTTCCTGTTGGATACTGGACTGTGAAAGTTTATTATCTTCAGTCTTTTCAGGTCCTGGGGCTTGGCACATCGTCTTTCGCTTAAATAATCGAAGACTCAGTCGTAACAGCTCATTATCTACCACTGGAGCATTTGTATAAGCTTGTTTTACTGTGCCCTATTTGGAGAAAAAGTTTAAAAAGAGGTAGATTAGGTGACAGTAGAAAAGACAGGTTTAGCTGCTAACAAAGATCCGTTGTAAGAAAAATCAGTTTGGGATAGGTATTAAGCTAGCTGTGCGTACATGCTAAGTCGCTTTAGTCGTGTCAGACTCTTTGTGACCCCATGGACTGTAGCCCGCCAGGCACCTCTGACCATGGGATTCTCCAGGCAAGAATACTGGAGTGGGTAGCCATGCCCGCCTTCAGGGGGCATTCCCAATCCAGGGATCAAACATCTCCTGCATTGGCAGGCAAGTTCTTTACTAGTAGTGCCACGTGGGCTGTACTGGATATTTAAAAGCAAAATTAAGAAATGCTGTTTTCAGACTCAAGGAACCTTAGAAAAGAAAGCAATCTTGACAATCCCTGACAGGTAATCAGGTAGCTTTCACTTCATTGTTTCCAATGACAAAACAAAACAACAAAAACACATGGCACATTATATGAAGTTCCACACTAGTTCAATCTTACTTTCACAGGGCACCAAACATTCCACACTCCTTACTGGTCTGCTAATGTGCCATAAGATGCAGGCTCTAGAACTGAACAAATTCTCCAAAGACAGCTGATCCACGCAATCTACTGAGAAACTACCACCTCCTTTGTTCTAAGAGGTAGACCTCTATTATTGGAACCTAAAGCTATCTTAGAAGTTTTGAAAGTTACTGTCGTGAAATTTTGTTTAACATTCTCCAACCATGAATAATGAAAATAGGGTAAGATTTGCTATTTCCAGCACTCTGGTATTTCTCTTCTAGAATCCTTAAAGGAACAATGATGCCTTTTTTTGAAGTTGTGATACACTAAAACTGGCTTTTTATGTATACAGTTCTATGAGTTTTTAACTCATGTTTATAGTTAAGAAACCATGAGCACAATCAGAATAGAAGAGAGAAATTTCATCATTCAAAAAAAAAAACCCTTCCTTTGCTTCCCCTCCGAACTCCACCTTCTTCCCTACTCTAACCCCTTATAACCAACGATATAATGGCCAAACCATAACAGAACTTTGATAACGTCATGTCTGTGATCTGCCCTCAACTAGAAGGATTTACAAGGTTCTGCACAATGGTTCTCAACGAGAAATTTGCAGGGGTGTTTTTAGGTATAATTTTTGAAGGGTACTATGGCACATTAGAGAAGGAACCAGGAAATGTTATAAAATATTTTTTATAAAAAGGGAGCAGGAGTCTGATGACACTGCAAACCATACAGCCTCTCAACTGGGGTTCCTTACCTGAACCAAACAGAAAATAGCTGGGTTTCAAGTCCTTTTATTCTGCTCAAGTAAATGCTTACATGTAATCACTTCTATTTATTTCCTCTCTTCAACTTGGTATATTTTCATAAACACTATATATATAAACACATTCTATATAGTAATAAAGTCTCCTTACCACTCTATCTGGGAAATGTTTTTCCTTGATCTTCAATTTAAATAAATTTCTAGTATATTTTATTACTGAAAGAAACTTTGCAAATGAAAAGTATTTCACAGGAATAGAGTATTTTAAATTTTCTTTAAGTCTCAGTAACAATTCGCTATTCAAAACAAATGTTCTTCAATAGTATTAAAGTAAAATAAAAGGTATTATAAATTCTAATAAAATTTTTTCTCTTACATGTGTATATGACTGGGAAACCAACTCATAAAAACATAATGAGACCTCAACCTCACCGTAAAGCAATCAAATGAAAAATATGTCCATACGACTCAACACTTTCCGATTTTTCTAAGGAAATAACAGTACCTTCTCATTTTTCACAAGCTGCTTTCGGATTGCAGAATCCCGTCTGAAGCATAACGCTTTACAACATGGTCCAAGATTACTAAGCAGATTTGCTCTTTCCTCTTTTCGTAGTAATGCAGCCATGTTGAGAGCCCCGAGTTCATGTTCAAAGAGACTGTCTGTATCTTTCAAAAAAAAAAGAACACATTAAGGCTTCTGAAAACAGAAGTGTTAACAACTGCTTGGATGAATATTCCACAAAGTCTATATATTATCGAAGTTACCAACACTGACTTCCCTTGGTGGCTCAGATGGTAAAGCGTCTGCCTACAATGCAGGAGACCCGGGTTCAGTCCCTGGGTCAGGAAGATTCCCTGGAGAAGGAAATAGCAACCCACTCCAGTACTCTTGCCTGGAGAATCCCATGGACAAAGGAGCCTGGGGTAATACTGGGAAATTAGGATTGTCATATACACACAACTGTGCATAAAATAGCTAGTAGGAAGCTGCTGTACAGCACAAGGAGCCCAGCTCAATGCTCTGTGAGGACCTAGAGGGGTGGGATGGCGGGGGGGGAGTCCAAGAGGGAGGCGACATATGTATACATATAGCTGATTCACTTCACTGCACAGCAGAAACTAACACAAAACTGTAAAGCAATTATACTCCAATTTAAAAATTACATACTGAGCAGGGATATACTTTCTTCAGTATTGGGACACAGAAACAGACAAAATGGATTAGAAAAAAAAATCAGTATCAGTTATTTCTCAAATATTTACCAAATACTATGTGTCACATACTATTCAAAGCAATGGCAAAATTAGTAGTACAGATCATCAGACACTGGATATAGCAGTAAATAAAGTCCTATTCCTTAGAGAACTTCTATTCAGTATCATATATTAGTTCTCTAATAAAGCTATCTCACCACCAAAAAACAGGACTACTTGGTAAAGTGTTAGTCGTTCAGTCGTGTCCGACTCTTTGAGACCCCATGGACTGTAGCCCACCAGGCTTCTCTGCCCATGGGATTTTCCAGGCAAGAATACTGGAGTGGGTTGCCATTTCCTCGTCCAGGGGATCTTCCTGACCCAGGGATTGAACCCGGGTCTCCTATATTGCAGACAGATTCTTTACTGTCTGAGCCACCAGGGAAGCCTGGACTACTTGGTAAGGAAAAATCAAATCCCTCTTCACAGTGATCATTAGTCAGGGACAAACTAGTCTGATTTTGCTAACTATGTAACAGATTTTAACTTGAAACGCCATTAACAAAAGTCACAGAAGCAAATAGCTGCAGATGTGGATAAGACCTTAGGGGTTTCGTTACATCATTTTATGCCCACAGGAGTTACGTGCTTAAGATCACAGAGCCAATCAAACAAGGGAGAAAGAATGGGGAAAGAACTTAAGACAGTGGTCATTTGTCAGATTAACACATATTCACTTATAATTTATGTTTCTGACACATACAGTCTATGTATATTGGGCCATATTAAAATCAAGACAGTTTCTGCTTATACTAAGCTGAAGAGACAACATATATTCATGAAACATAAAACAAACTTTTTCCAATTTTATATCAGTAAAAAGCTCAATTCTTTTACCTCAAACTTTTTCACTCTCATGAACATGATAGAACATTAAATAATCTTACCGCTTTCACCTTTATACCTCCTATCCTTTTCACATTCCTCTTCCCCATTAATAAAGTATTAATAAGCTGCCAAAACACAGGGGATCTTCCCAACCCAGGGACTGAACCTGGGTCTCCTGCATCGTAGGTGGATTCTTTACCATCTAAGCCACCAGGGAAGCCCAAGAATACTGGAGTGGGTAGCCTATCCCTTCTCCAGGGAAACTTCCTGGCCCAGGAATCAAATTGGGGTCTCCCGCATTGCAGGTGGATTCTTTACCAGCTGAGCTACCAGGGAAGCCCAATAAGCTGCCAAAACACAGTGAGGTAGGTTTCAGATAACAGCAGGGGAAAAAAAAATTCTACAAACTAAAAATGTTCTGGAATAATAAAAAGCTGTAGCTGTTTTCACTGTCTAAAATCAATGTGATAAAGTGTTTTCAAACTAAATACAGTAGGAGTATATACTAGGCACCACTGCATGTCAAAAACTATTCTAAGTGTTTTACTTGTGGTAACTCATTTGCTCCTCCTAACAATCAGGTGGCTTGGCAGTGTAATTACTCCCAGTTTGCAGATGGTGACAGTAACATATAGATTCCTGTTGGAATCCAGGCCATCTGGTTCACAGACTGAGTTCTTAAGCACTTTGTAAAAGGCTCAATCTAAACATCTGCATTTGAGCAAAATTGTCCATTTCCCAGGGGAAAGCACTGCCAGGATTATCAATCTGCTTAGATATGAAAAATATCTAAGTTCACTTTCCTAAGATCTACCTCATTTAGCCCTGGGCAAACCACTGAGCACTTTCACACTTACCTGTTAATTTTGATGCAGAAAGATCACTGTGCTATGTTTACAACTTATCTGTAGGTTTAAATTTCTCTCAAAATAAAACAAACTTTGACCATGAGGATTAAATAATGAAAATAAATGATTCTTTAAAAAAAATTCTTATAACTGCTACATAAGAACAGAACAGAATCCTTTTCAAAGGCATCTTCATATTTATATTAGACATTACACACTTAAATTGGGATGGAATTACCTTTGGGCTTTTCTAAAAGTCTCTGACATGTTTCTTTGACTTTTGTAAAGAGCTCAGGACCAGCCAACTTTTTAGAAATGCCAACTCGCAGCATAACAGCTCCAGGTGTGAATTTTAAGAGCGCGGCCCCAGGCTCTCGTGGTTCTTTTGGATGCTTTGGCATAAGACCAGACCAATCCACGTCTATCACATCTAGCGGATCTACAAAAAGTTATACAATTTTCTTACACCAAGAAATACCATTCCTGTTATCCAGGGAGAAATACAGATTGCAAGACACAGGAAAGCAAATAATAATTAATTTTAAAAAGGCATATTCTTAAAAGATTTTCTATAAAAACTAGTATTTAGAATCTAAGAAATTTTACAAATAAACTTCCTCACCAAAGGAAAATAGTAAAGAGGTCATAGGCAAATGCTCCCACCCACCCACATTTCTTTTATATGTGGAATCTAAAAGAATCAAACAAAAAAAAAGAAATCCAAACTCACAGATACAGATATTGGTGGTTTCCAGAGGGGGAGGGATCTGAAGGTTAGACAAAATGTGTGAAGGGTATCAAGAGGTACAAACTTGCAATGATAAATAAATCATGGCAATGCAATCTAGAGTGTGGTAACTCTAGTCAACAACACTGTATTCCAACATTAAAAGTTGCTAGAAAGTATGAAAAGTTCTCATCACAAGGAAAAAAACTAACTTTGCATGGCGGTAGACGACACCATGTCAAGGTAACTAGACAATGTGGTGATCATGTTGCAATGAATATACAAATGTCTAACCACTATGTTGTGCACCTGAAATTAATGTACTTTATGTCAATTATACTTCAATAAAGAAAAATCCAAAACAAACAAAAAGCAACCAAACAAGCACCTAAGCAAACCCATTCCTACAAATAATGCCTTTACATTGCTTGAGAGAGTCTCAATGAAAGAATTCCACTATTTCACTAAGACTAGGTCTAACATTTTGAAACTTGGTACCGGAATCATCCAAGGGTTAATTAAATCTAGGAATGTATTTAGTTTGAATGAGTACATGCACAACAGACAAACACACAGACACTACTTTTTAAAAAACCAAATAATTCATTATGAAAACTTTAAGAATCAGGCAGTGGCTATAATTAAAATTGAGAATAATCTATCGACTGACAAGGAACAGTTTAGGAAATTAACAAAATAATGTTCTATTCAGAAACCCCTAATAGCTGATAATAATAAGAACAACATACATACATTATACATTAGTATAAAAAACTGTAAAATACAAGAGCAAATTAAGTCAAAATAAAGCTTTGATATTCTACATACCCCAAAACCCTTACTATGATAAATTGTTAGTAACAATTAGACTAATTGGGATGATTCAAGAACAATAAAGGTTGTCGATTCATGGTGTAGTCACTGGAGTAAGCTCTGGCAATGAATAAAATACTGTAAGTGAAAATATTACTGAATTTAGAAAATCAAGAGAAGTATAGAAATAGTGTTCAAATACAACCTCAACTTATTAGGTTTCTGAATGGTCATTTCAACAGTTTGTGGAACACAGTTGTGAAGCTCTGTACCATATACCTACCATCTGTTTTAAATTCTAGGTCCTACAATAGGAATCAAACCCTGGAAAGGAAATCTTACAATTGTGCTATTTTAGATACTGCCCTTTTCAATTTATAAGCAATGTCTATTTAAATATGAACAGAGCATAATAACTATAATTTTCACTTTATTGGCCTTTCAATGTTAATTAAAACAACTGGGAAGATTCTGTGTTTTATCAATTCTTACAGCATGAAAGGGAACAAAGAATACCTCAGTATCATAATTAAACACCTTTTATGTTCAACCACCTCTGCAATGATTACCTGGCATCTTCTCCTCATCCTGCTGGTCCTCCCGCTTTTCAGCATCACCAGCCAGAATTTCATCTAGTTCATCATCACTGATTGGCTCGTATCCTTCTCCAGCACCAGATCCCAATGAATGCGCATCATCTAGCTTGGATTCGTCGTCTCCTGTTAAACAGAAAAATTAATTTCATGCCAAAGAGAGCATTAAAACAAAGGGACATCTAAGTGAAAACAAAGAGGAGAGGCTGGGCACACTAAAAAAATTGAGAAGCATTTTTTAATTTAAAACTACATTTCTTAATTAGTCAAAACACTTGATAATTCCAAAAGAAAACTTAAAAATGAACTAATTTAGTTTTAATGACAAGAACACAGTATGGACAGCAATACAGAAATAGGTTATAAGATTACAATTAAAATATGAGAAATAAAATCTACCACTAACAAATACTAGTTAACTTTTTATAATAAAACTAATTCAGAAGATCCACTAATTTCAGAAGGATGCATTAATTTCTTTATCAAAATAAATTCAATTTTTAAAAGCTTGCAAACTAATTACTAGGATTAATTTGAAGTTTAAATCTTAGCTCATAATATTTTATTCATGATATGAAGAACTCTACAGTGGTGAGGTAGAAATAATTAATCCCCATCCCCCTCCGCCACTGATCTCCCAATTCATCTTCCCTATGCCAATGTTTTCCTTTAATTAATAAATGCAATTTTAAAAGATTGCTGTAATATAATTTTTAAGTATTTTTGTTATTAACCACTACTGTATCTTCCATTTCTTTATTTACCAACTTGTCTCAACTACCTATGCTAAAGCTTTGTCTCTTGGCGAGTTACTTGTAAACCTGAATTATCATAGTACTACACAGTACATTTAAGATTTCTAAGCAGGTTCTATCCATATACTTTACTGAGTTTACAAAACTAGGTTTCAAAATGCAACACTATCCTTTACAGATATAAACTTGCAGCAAATAAACTATGGGATGTTTCTAGTCATTTCTAATAATTTTCTACTCTATTAATTCTGTACTAATCTCCTCATACCCCCACCAATTCACTTCTAAACAATTTTAACAACTTTATTATACAAATATACATCTAAACATAAATGCAAATAAAAGGGTTTTTAACTTTTCAAGCTTATTAAACTATCCTACTTTAAGTGGGTAAAGTTTTTCATTTCACTTCTAAATCTCCATGCCACATTATCCATGATCACAACCAATGAATGGTATATTTTAGGGATGAAGGGCACAAATTCCAATCACAGGAGAGTGATTATAATGATTAGTTCAAATTACATTCAATTATACCCCAAGGTTGTACCTCCAATAGTACTATGGCTCACAAATTGATGCTACTGAAATTCAAATTTTAGATAAAAATGAATGTGACGACCACTGAGGTAGAAACGTTTTTGTCAAGTAGAAAAAAATATGTTAACAGTTTGGTGTACTGAAATATATCTAACCAAATAACCAAAAGATACAAGGATGTTTATAGTTTTAGAAGAATGTGAACAACGTTATTCTGGGACTAGTGCTACAGTACAGCAAATGAAAGGAATGTAAAATAGTACTGCTCATGTACTAAGCATCCAAGAAGTTTCTTGGGGGCTTAAAGTGGAAAGGGCACATAAGCGCTGGTATCAGAATTGGACAGTTCATGGAGGCAGAATTTCCAGGAGCATTCTCAGGAGAGGCCATTACTATTGTTACCCTGGGCTATAATTCATCACAGAATAAGATGTAGGACAGGTATGGACAGGCAGGACAGATTTTCATGCATCAGCTATTTATTGTGTCCTTGCTAGAGGCGTGAAGATAAAGAAATAAAAACCTATGGTGCCTAACAAAGGAGTACAATATAATGGGGAGAGAACCATGGAAAAATAATTTACAATATGGTGCAGAGATGCTATTAAAGATGTATAAACAAGGTGCTTTGGCAATTTCAAAGAGCACCTTTAGCAGAGACGGTTTCACAGAGGAAATAATCTATAAACTGGGACTTGCTGTCTGAGTAAGAAAAGATAGAAGGGAAAAAGTCTGTCAGGCAATGGGAAGAGCAGGCTCAGAGAAGGCTTGAGGAGGGAGACCATCCAGAGAACAGAGGTGAGTCAGTTTGTACAGCAGGCTGGGGGTGAAGGATGGACAAGAGGGCCACACAGTGGAGGCTGGCTCTGACTGGGTAAAAGGGTGTACGTGGCCTTCTCAGAGTCCCTCATTCTAGGAGCTGGTAGTCAGTTTTAATAAGAGACCTGAGTATCCACAGATTTTACTACCTGTGGCGGGCTCTGGAACTCATTCCTGCAGATACTGAGAGACTGAAGGATGACTATAATTCTCTCTCATTTAGGCTTATTAGAACCAAGTCTACCTTAAAAGTACTAACGAGTACAAGTTTTTAAGTATCATAGGCCTTTTCCTTACAAAATCTATTTTCCCTAAAACAATGCAGTCAATCATCATATCAGATAACCCTTCAAAAGGAAGTACTGGTTTCCTATGAGATTTGAGACGAACCGGGGGAGAGAAACAGACGGAAAGGAGTGACACTCACCTTCCACACTCTCAGTCCTCTCAGCTCTACTTGCATCTTCAAATCCCTGCACAGATCCCAGATCTTTATCCAGCCTTTCTTTATCCAAAGCTCCAGAGTCTCGGGAACCGCCTTCTAGTTCTCTGTCATGGTCACTCTCCAGTTTGACTTCACTGCGTTTTACAGACTCTACTTGAGAACCTTCGAACGTTCTGTCCCTGTCCCTCTCCCGGTCCCTTTCCAGGGCATCGGAGAGTAGTCTCTCCCTCTCCCTGTCCAAGTCTCTCCTTTTGTCCCGTTCCCTCTCCCGTTCCCGCAGTCGATCCCGTTCCCTATTCCGGGGCCAATCTTTATCGGCATCCCGCTCCCAGTCTCTCTGCCGGACGTCCCTCCTTTCTCGCTCCCGCTCTCTCTCGTGCTCATAACGGTCACGCTCTTGAAGCCTCTCTCTGCTGTCAAACGACCCCGATCTTGAATGGACCTGTCGATCTGACTCAGGAGAACTTCTTCTGGAACTATGGCTTCTTGAATCCTGGCGATCTAAAATCAATGTACCATATACAAAGACTTAACACATGATAAATTAAAACTTACAATTTCTCTTTTTCGGTACTTATTTTAGATTATCCAAAGAACTCATCTTAAGGAAAAAATTCATCTCAAAGAAAAACATCCACCACTCTTCAGTAGTGTCAAATATGCAAAAAGCATGTTTGTTTCCTTATTTCCACTATAACCACAAAAGATCTTTAAAGAAATATGTAAAAATAAGTAAGCATTAACAGAACTGACCATTTCATTATGTACCTCCTCCTCTCCCCCTACCTCATCTACGCAGTCAACAGAGAAAAAGCACTGGTTGCAAGAAGCAGAACCAGGTTAAAATTTTTAGGCATCAATAGAGAACCTGAACATGTAAGTGCTTTCCACCAAGATATACTAAGATGCTGGTGTTAAACTGAGTGACGTCACTGAAGGTACCTCTACTCTACTGGTATTAATGTGATAATAGGTAACATCATGGTGGGATGGCTAAGCTTTTTAAGCTCCTTGAAAAAATTTAGGGCAGTGTATAAACAACTTATCATTTACTTTAAAATTATAATTCGAACAGAACATAAAAATGTACAAAATACACTCACATAACACTGGTTAGGTTACAATTTGTTTTTATTACCTGAGGAAGTACTTCGACTAGGTTCTCCACGCTTTAGCTGATCAATCCTGGATTTTCTCTCTCCTGTGATTTCCAGACTTTTAGTTTTTTCTCTGTCTCTTGAGCCGCTATGCAGCACTCTCTTTCGACCGTTCTGGTCATCCCCACTTCGATGAGCAGAGTCGTTGGATGGGGAGCGGAGGCGGCCAGACGTGTGACTGCGATTGCTCCGGTTGCTGCCGAGGCTGCTGCTCCGCTTCTGATCCACTGGCTTGCGATGCGGTGCGTCTTCTATAGTAACATGAGGCGCCTCTACCTTTTCCGCTCGTGTTCTGTGGCACTTCCTATGGGAGTCTTCACTGGTAAAAGATGTATTGGTGGTGAGGAGGGCGGAGGTGGAAATGGTGGTGGTCGATGTGCCGAAGGCCGTGGCAGGGGTGGCCGCAGTAGCAGACAGAGGAGGCGGGGGAGGAGGGAGAGAAGACGGCGAAGGGGTTCTTCCAGGGGTGGTGGCAGTGGCGGCATGCTCTGGCTCCGTCAGATCCGTGCGGTCAGGCACGTCCTCATCCGACCAGTCACTGAACGCTGTATCCTCTTTCTTCTGAGGGTCCTCCAGAGCGCCATCCTTATCACTGGGCATGTCAGCCGGCTCCTCTTTGGCTGTGATAGGCGGAGTCCTCGGGCCTCTTTTCTTCTTACTCTGCTGCACCGTTTCTTCATCAGAGATGTCAGAATCACCTCTGGACCTCTTACGCTTCTTTTCAACACTTTTCTTCTTCTGCCCTTTTTTTGGTGAAAATACTTGACAATCTTCAGACGCTATCTCTGTGTTACCCCTCCCCATTCCAACATCATCATCTCTCTTTCTCTTAATAGGCTTCTTCTGAATCTTCGCTTTTCTTTTGCTCTCCTCATAAGCTCCATCAGAGGTGTCTCGATCTTCGGATGGGTGGTGTCCTGTCAGGTCTTGTGAACGAGTTCTGGAGCTCTCTGTTATTTCTGTCTGTTCTCTCTGCTTATCTACAGAAGAAACTTTCTCTTTGAAATCTTGCTCTTCATAGCGCCTTGAACTTTCTTTTCTTTCTGGTTTACGATCGTCTTCTCTCCATCTACCCTGCCTGTCTTCTGTAAGGTGTGATGGACTAAGAGAACGTGATTCTTGAGGTCGAACAACCTGGCTCAAGAGTCTGTGTTTTTCATCTAGACCAAAAGATAAAAGTCATCAGACTTTCATCATGTTAACAATACTGCATGTTACCTATAAGTAACAAACCAGTGTCTCCCTTTCCATTTTAAAAGTTTAAAAATAACAATAATTTCAGTAAAAACCGAAGTACGGCTTTACTACAACTAGTGGGAAATGACAAGTGCCACTGTGGTAAAACAACTACATATTTCAAACACATACTTGTTTTTAGTCACAATGTGATATATTCAGAAGCAGCAGAGCAAGTAAAAATTTTAAATCTTAATTCATCATTCCCTATTGATGTAAAAGAATTGTCTCATGGTTACAAGTGAGTCTGACTCTAGAAACAGGGAACACAGATTCTGCTTACTTTTATCATCCCCACTGTTGTAGGCATCACTGTCAGGAGAATGCTCTCGCCGGCGCTTAGGTGACTGACGAGGGCTAGGACTCCCTTCATTTCTATAGCGCTTCCTAAATCACACAAACGTAATTTGTAAGATTTCAGGGGATGAAAAAGATTTTTTTTTTTCTTTTTTACTATTATTTCTTACTATAACTAGAATATATAATTGTAGAATAACAATACTATCAGAGCTATCTGTATCATACAAAGGGCATTTATTTAGCATCTTTAACAAAATTCTTCATTTGTTGAGACTTAACGATCGTGGACTTAAAATACATGGCACCATCTCTGCTTTTTTCACCATACATGTAGAATTGCTCACTGAAATTCACCAGGTTTAATTACTGTAAAGTGGTAACACAGCAGAGGATTCAACTCTACTAAAACTTATTCATCAGTTTTACTGTTTTATGATACAGAAATACCTTTTGTTGGAAAGCCAAATCAGAAAACCTAGTATTGGCTTTGGGGTCAAATAAGACTTGAGTTCAACTTTTAGTCATGTTACTTATTGTGCAATTTTAGATAAATTCCTTGAAGTCATTCTTAGCTTTTTCATCTGAATATAGATGAAAAATGGCGGTTCATCTCATAAAACTGCAGTGAGGAATAAATTTGTTATGTCATAAGCCCAGTGCCTGTCATGTTGTGGGCACACTGATAAAAACTGGTTCTAACTCACCTCTTAGAACTAAATCATCTACTTAATGACAAATTAATAAAATAATTCATATGTTCACTATTTTTCACTCTTTAGTTAAACTTTAGATGACTAGTATTCTGTATCTCTGGATACTTAAGTTATTCTAGTGTTTTCCTATATTTTCACTGAATTTTGACCACTTTTTTTTTTTAACAAATACTGTTTATAAATACTATGGCCAGAAGTTGAGTAACACTGTAGCACATGAGCACATGTACCTCCTTGATGGCCCATTTATACAGATGAGCAACCAGGTAGAAAATGAGGCCCCAGATGTAGTATGACACCTGACAGGCCCAAGCTTGTAACAATTCCTTATCTAAAGCTCCTGCCATCATCAGGTAGTCTATTTCCCCATTCTCTGAATCTGGGCTAACCCAGTGACTTACTATGTTCGACAAGAGGATGTGGTGAAAATGACACTGTGTAAGTCTGGAGATTTAGGACTCAAGAGGCCTTTCAGCTTCTGCTTTTGCCTTCTTGGTATGTGTCTACTATCATATGCAAAAACAGAGTTTAGATTGTTAGAGGAAAAGAGGTCAAGATGCCCTAAGCAACAACCAGCACCAATCGCCAGACATGTGAGGAAGGCCATTTGGGGTCATTCAGACCTAGCTGACCTGCTAGATTGACTGGAGAAACAGAGTGATCCTACATGAGACTCCAGGGGATCTTCCCAACCCAGGGATCTAACTCACGTATCTTGCTCGGCAGGCAGGTTCTTTACCACTGATCCACCTGGGAAGCCCACACTAAACAAAACAACAACTATAACTCCACAGTCCAGAGAGGACCCCTCTCTCTCTCATCTTCTTCGGTGGTTCCAGAAGTTCCTCAGTTCTAAGACATTATGAATGCTTCTGCAGCCTTCAGGCGGTGATTCTAAACTTCTAAGTACACAAAACTCATTAAGGACTATCAGGAACAGGACAAGCATTATGTCCTGGTGATAAGCCAACTCTATTAACTTGTTATACAGCGGATATGAAGGGATGAGATACAAATCCACTGGTTCTACCACTGTTAGGTTGGATTCCTGTTAAAAACAAGTCTCCAGCAGTCAAACCACCGTGCCATCAAAAATGGCTGCAAACAGTAAACAAAAATTATTAACTGTATCCGCTGGATACAGAAATAAAAGAATGAGAAAACTGTTACTTTTTCCCCGACAATTCAAAAGATGTTGCTTGCCAAGTATAGATAATAAAGCTGAGATACACGAAAACGCAGAGAGGAAAAACAATGAACAGGGTATTGCGGGCCCTTGAGAAACTTAATGGACGGGACTTTCTGAATTGTAAAGGCCCGGCTCGCGGTCACTTACTTGGACTTTCTCTCCTCGTGGCCGTCTCTGGGGTTCCGGTCTTCCCGGACGTCTTCCCGCTTTTCCCTGCGGTCCTCGCGAGCTTTCTCCTTGTCCTCCCACTCCCTCTGGCGCTCGCGCTCGCGCTCCCTCTCCCTCGCTCTCTCCCGCTCGCGCTCGCGCTCCCGCTCCCGCTCCCGCTCGCGCTCGCGCTCCCGCTCCCTCTCTTCGCGCTCGCGCTCTTTCTCCCGCTCGCGCTCCCTCTCTCTCTCCCTCTCTCTGTCGTGCTCCCGGTCTCGCTCTCGCTCCCGGTCTCTCTCCTTCTCTCTTTCTCGCTCGCGCTCGCGCTCGCGCTCCCGCGCCCGCTCTCGTTCCAGTTCTCTCTCTTTCTCTCTCTCCCGGTCCCTCTCCCGCTCGCGCTCCCTCTCCCGCTCGCGCTCCCGTTCGCGGTCTCTCTCCCTAGCCCTTTCGTCTCTTCTATCATCCGTTCTGTCTACTCTTCGTTCCTCTCTTCTTTCATCACGCTCAAGCTCGTCATTCCTTCCCTGATGTCGAATTGGTGAGCTTGGTCTTTGATCTACAATGAAAATCAAGTTTCATCAGTGATTAATTTGACAGATTAAAGCTATTATATTAAGACAGTATGGCAAATCTTAAATTTTATCTGTGTATAGGGTCACACTGGCAACAAATATAAATCAGGTACCATATTTACTTTTAATCATCCAAATAATCACCACTAGATGTTTAAAAATATTCTTTTCTTAAAGGTAACTTTCATTTGCCCTCTACTGCGTTTTCTGCTCCCATCAACCCTGCTCCCACCTCCCGCTGGTCCACCTTTCATCTTTCTCTGCTTGCTCCCTACCGTGCCTCCAGCCCACTGCTCCAACCCCGCTTTCTGCCATCTCTACCCTTCACCTCTGATCGTCTCTGTCCCCCTAGCAGGCCCAGAGAACACTGGTGGCAAAGAATAGGGGCAGCAGGAGGTGTAGAACATAGGAGCTGAAGGAAAAAAATTTTCCCTCTTAAGTCACACCTCTAATTTCAGGCCGAAAATATATACACAAAGTGTAGCTACTATGTGAGGAAAATACAGAAGAACAAAACATCTGTCAGTATTTGTTGCTGCGATATCAATTTATCATAAACTAGAATATTAAGGGTACTGATGCTTAGCAATCTTGAAAATATAAAAAGTGTTTATTAGTGATCTATATTTATAAATAACTATAATAAACTGAAAACCTTAATCATATAATTACTCAGATGAAGAGCTGTTTTCTTAAAATGTTAAATGATAACCTCATCAAATTTATATATATATATTTTTAATACATGAATCATATAAACACAGACTGAATGCATGCTGCCCAATATGCCCAGCTGAGCAAGAAACTAGTCTGGGATCAAAAAATGTCTAAGAAAATGGCATGAACCTTTCCACAGAGATAGCCATTTTTGAAAAGCAGGTCACTGTGCCTGGATCTAGGCTACTACCTGGATCTAGGCTACTACAATGTCTCTATTTTCACACTACAAAGTAATGTTTACTAGTCAGTCATAAAGGTCCTAATACAATATGGCCAACAGGGTTTGTACATGAAATCTCCAGCATCAACTTATTAAGCAGAATAATTTTAGGATATTTGTAGGGAAGGAGTCAATATAGTAATTTGAATTTCCTTTATCACAGATAAAAGAGATAAGAATTATCCATGCTTATTCTTTACAGGTTATATATCAAGCTATGAAAGTTCATAGAATTTTAAAACTGAAAGAAAACTAAACTCTGTCTACCCTCCCTTTCCTCTTTTTCTTCTTCGAATATATGGTCCAAAAGTTGATTTATCAAAGTCACAAAAATGGTAAATACATGAGGCTCTCGGGACTAGAAGTCAGTTCCCTTACACTCCCCCCCCTTCTTTTTTTTTACTTTTGCTGAAATCAATTTAAATTTAAAATGGTTCCATGTACTATACTATAGTTCCTGGAAAACTATATACTCGTGTCTTTGTCTGAATTCCTGGTTTGGGGGTCATACTAATGTCACAAAGATTACAAAACAACCTGAAACAAATTCAATACTGTAATTTATAGCAATTCATATTTGAAATTTATGATTATAGCAATGTTAGGGAATAGACTACTTTATTCAGGCAAGCTTTTTCTAACAAATGAAAACTCTCATCTTCCCAACCACACTGACAAAGTTCCATACTTCAAAGAAAATGGAAAGGAACATCACTTAATACATCTCACCTTCTGTATCCTTCCCCCAAAATGTGTTTTTCAAAGATATACCTCTCTTCACATATTTCCTTACTTTTTAATGAATGGCATGCCCACTCATGAAACCCATTCTGAGTTTTCCAAGTCCCACTGTATTCAAGTACCATAAATTTCACTCTCAAAATATTTCTTTTTTCCATTTCCTCTCTCAATTCCTACAATTCATATTATTAACTTAGACTTTGGTCAGTTCTTGGATGCCCATGTTATCAGTGGTCTCATGTTGTCTTTGGTCTGTTTGTAGACTCTCTAATGCTTTTATTTTTATTGATGAAAATTATTTTTTTCCCAACTGCTAAAAAAAAAAAAAAAAAAAGGCTGTTTAAAAGTACTTATTATAGGCAGTGAAAAAGGCAATTAAATCCACATTTGTTAGCCTGACTTATTAGGCCAGTTACAACATGGTCCTTTTTCCTAGCTTCTTTCCTTTCCTTCCAATGGTAGCACACCTCTGCTCCAACCTCATGATTCTTTACTCTCCAAAGCATATGTTTTTTCAGTCCTGTGGGTCTGCACACGCTAAACTCTCTACCTGACAGCGTTTCTTCCATGGCTCCTTCTGGCCAACTCCTATTCATCCCTCAGGCCCTAATTCAGACGTCTCTTCAGGATGCTTTTGCGGATTGCCTCAGAATTCTAGGTGCATCTTTGTCTTCTCACAGGACTTCACACAGTAATAGTATTTATCATATCTGACTGTCTACCCTAATCAGCCTGTGAAGAAAATTCCTGAGCACAAGAACAAGGTCCTGAGCACATCTCTACCTCTGACCTCTACCCATCTCCCTTTGCTCACCATACTCTAGTCACCCTTTGCTCACCATACTCTAGTCACACTGATCTTCTTTCAAATTCTAGGACATATGAAGTTATTTCCCATCTCAGAGAATTGGCACATATTCTTTTCTCTGCATATAATGTTTTTACCCTCAATACCTACAATGCTAACTTCTTTCCTTGCATTTATGCCTCTGCATATATGTCATCTCAAATTTTTCATAAGCACACTGTTTAAGGAAAGTAGGTCCCACTCATCCTTTATTTCTATCTGGATCTCTTGTATGTTTCCTTGATAGCATCCACCAATCATTTCTTTCTTCAGGGGGCATATCATCCCTTTTATAAAGTTCTATAAGTGTAAGAACTGTTGTACTCCCCAAACCCAGCAAAGTGCAGGAGTACTCAATAATCATTTGTAGAATATATAATCAAAAGTATATTTCTATTTCAATTGTACAACTGATATTTACTGAGGTACTTATAGTAAAATAAAATAGAAACAACAGGACATGTAGTCAGAAAACCTACAGTTTGAATTTTAGCTTTAGAACTTTATTCTCTGACAATGAAAAGAATCATTACCCTTCTCTTGGCCCAAGTCTCCTGAATTATAAACACAGATTTCCTTATCATACCTAAGCTCACAGATTTTGAAAGATAAAAGGATTTAAAACATACATTTTCTGACTTAATACTGTAAAGAATATTAAGCCAGAGAGTATATAAAGAGCAACTTTCAAAGTTTTTGGTAACTCAATACATATGTGGACTGAAACCAAATGTTACACTGAATTCAGGCATGAGATGAGAAAAATCTGAGAGGGACATCAAACTAGAAAAAAAGAAAAAAAGTAAGATATTAAAAAAGCATTATCAGGACACAGTGTTAGATTAAAGAAAATAAAGACTGGTGAATCAGTGTTTGGGAAGAAATAATTTCAGGCATTAACACAGATCATATCAACTCCAGCCTCATCTGTAACTAAGGAAATCATACACATCTTTCAACCCAAACGCATTAAGCTTGCTATAACAAACTCAACTCAGCAGCGCGCATCTATGTCTCTGATCTCATCTATGCTCTCAAAAGTACAAGCTGTCTTAGTGTCTTCGCTCTCCTCTTATTCCTACCCATATCAAGATGAATGTTGCCTTACATATAAAACAGCCCACTCTGAAGCATCAACACTGAGTTCCCTACTCCGTCAGGTCTTATATGACGTTAACTTCAGCATTATAGCAAACCTTACTTTAGTAACTAGGTAAAGTTAGTAAGACCTTCATAAGGTCACAGATGCTCAAAGGCCTAACACGTACTGACAATAAAAGCTTGTTTAAGAAAGTACTTATAACCCTTCTAAACTGCTTTCTAGTATCTTGCTTCAATACTGATTTAAGAGGTCTTCTAGTAGAATAACAGAAAATTTTTAGCTTAGCTTAAAATATACAAGAATATAAAGTTAGCTAAACTAAGTAATACATATTCTCAGGAAGGAACACAAATAAACTGTTTCTCCAGACAGCCCCTAACCCTATCATCACTGCCTTTGTCTTGTTCCTCTCTGGCAGTCCTTACAAGTCTGTGTGTCACAGTTAGTGAGTGAGTGAGTGGTCAGGACACTCAGATGAGAAGCTATCTCCTGAATCAGAAATACCTGAAACAGCACCCAAGCACCTATGTTTTTTAAAACACTGTGAGCGGTTTGGTTAAGGTAAGAGACATACAGCAAGGCACCTCAACTCTTGCAGTATGCAAGTACCTACTAATTCAGTACCTGCTCTGTTACCAAGTGAGTACTGGTAGCCAGTTATTTAGATAATCTCTACTCAACTAAGTAAAAAAAAGATTATATGAATAAATAGCTTAAAGTGTGCCAACAAAAGTCTTAAAAGATATTTTATGTTAAAAAGTAAACTGATAATGGTTGGAAAAAACTACAATTCTCCCAATCACTGTTGGTAACTATTTAATAGTATCTCAGTTAACAAACCTCTCTCTCTGTTGTCGCGACGGTCTCTCTCCCCGTGTCTTCTCTCGAAGGAAGAATCTCTTGCTTGCTCTCTGTTGTCTCTCTCAGGGTATCTGTCTCTTTCAGGATAGCTGCTTCGCGTCTCCCAGCTGTCATGATAGTTGCTACTACTACTGTGACTATCAATCTGAGAACCTCTTGTGCCTCGACTTCCTAAACAAAGGATATTCACACAAATATTTAACACACATACTTCATTCAACAAGTTGTCAGTCACAATCCTTCCTCCCCCAAAACATATAAAGATGTGTGGGTTGTTGTTGTTGGTGTTGGTTCTTTTTGGTGAGTTTTTATATTTGAAAGTGTGGTAATCATTGTTGAAAACGATATTATATGCTGGATTAGAATACTCAAAGTGTCTAATGACTGACTTGAGTAAGCTTAAGTCCTCATTTTCCCTTCCTATAAAAAAAGGACACATAATGAAATCATAAAGCAAACAGACTCATTTCAATTAAGCCAAAAAACAATGGAACAAAAAATAAAAACTATTAATGCATATCTAAATTACAGAAATACCATAAAAACATTTAAAATATGAATTATGGATATATCACATTGACTACACTTTATAATGAAAACATTCTAATACAGAACCAAGGTACTTTGTTGACAGTAGGTGATACCTGAAAATTTTCATTAAAAAAATTGGGAAATGAATGTTCACAGTAGCTTTGTTATAGCCCCAACCGTAAAGTACCCAATTGTCTTTCAATGGGTGAAAGGCTAAACAAACTGTGGTACATCCAGATCATAGAATATTATAAGTTACAAACTACTGATACATACAATTACTTGGAAACTTAAGGAAATTCTGCTAGTGAAAAAGCCAATCTCAATAGGATGCACACAGCAGGATTCAGTTTATGTAATACTTGTGAAATAATAATTACAAGATGATAGACATATTGGCGGTGGCCAGGGGTCAAGGACAGGGAGGGGATTTGAATGTGGCTACAAAGGGATAACAAAGGGAGTCCTGTGACGATACAGTTGAGGATCCTGATTGTGGTGACGGTAATGCAAGACTACAGAGTCACTATGGAAAATACTGAATAGTATAGAAGTTCATAAAAAAACTACAGAACTACTACCTGATCCAGCAGTTCGCATTCTGGGTACAGAGCCAGAGAAACTGAAATTAGGATCTGAAAGAGAGATCTGTACTCCCATATCTGTATTCCCAGGTTCACTGCAACATTATTCACAACAGCCAAGACAGAAACAACCTAAATGCCCAATGATAGATGAATGCAGAAAAAATGTCATATATACACAGAATACTCTGGCCACCTGATATGAAGAGCCGACTCATTGGAAAATACCTTGATGCTGGGAAAGACTGAAGGCAGGAGGAGAAGGGGACAACAGAGGATGAGATGGTTGGATGGCATTACTGACTCAATGGACATGAGTTTGAGCAAGCTCCAAGAGATGATGAAACTTGGCATGCTGCAGTTCATGGGGTCACAAAGAGTCAAATATGACTCAGCGACTGAACAACAACAGATATATATATATATATATATATATATATATATATATATATATATATATAATGGATTTGTCTTTGTTGTTTTTAGTCACGAAGTGGTGTCTGACTCTTTTGCAACTCCATGGAATAGAGCCTGCCAGGCTCCTCTGTCCATGGGATTTCCCAGGCAAGAATATGGAGTAGGTTGCCATTTCCTTCTCCAACTGATCTTCCCGACCCAGGGATGGAAACTGCGTTTTCTGCATTGGCAGGTGGATTCTTTACCCCTGAGTCACCTGGGAAGCCCTATGAAGGATTATTCACCCTTTAAAAAGAACACAGTCCTGCCATTTGCAACAACATGGAAGACATTTTGCTAAGTGAGATAAGTCAGACACAGAAGGACAAATGCTACATGATACCACTTATATGTGGAAACTAAAATAGTCACACTCATTGAATCAGAGAGTAGATAGAATGGTTTTACCAAGGGGCTGGTGAGAGGGGGAACATGGAGGACTAGTCAAGGGGTACAAAATTTCAGTAGTACAAGATGAGTAAGTCACAGAGATCTACTGTACAGCATGGTGTCCACAGTCGATAATACTGTATCGGAAACTCAAAAATCTGGTAAGAGGACAGATCTTACATCAATAGCATTCTCATCACACACACATACAAATAACAATAGAGTGAGAGGAAACTTTCACATGTTAACGGCACAGATTGTGGTGGTGCTTTCAAGGGTATACACTTATCTCCAAGCTTATTAAGTTGTATATACTAACTGTGTATAGATTTCTGTATGTCAATCATACCTCAGTAAAGTGATTTAAAAAAACTGCATAGAGCTACACACACATCTTACAGGTAACAGGCTTTGAGCACTGAAAGAATTATAGTATAATTCTAAATACTTTAATTGGGATGTTTTAATAATCAAAATATATATAAAGACTATTTTAATAATTAAAGACTAGAGAAAGAAATTTTAAAAAGACTACAAATGAGCTACATATAACATCAAGGAATGAAAAGGTAAACAGATAGATGCTAAGAGAAAACTGGTTAAAAAAAAAAAGTCATGTCTGAAGATACAACTCAGAAAATGAAAGAGAGAAACAGAGATGGAAAACTTGAAAGTTAAGAATCAAGGAGAACACAATGGGAAGACTGAACAAATGTCTGAAAGTGAAAGTAAAGTTACTCAGTTGTGTCTGACTCTTTGCGACCTCATATCCCTGAGATTCTCCAGGCAAGAATACTGGGGTGGGTTGCCATTTCCTTTTCCAGAGGATCTTCCCAACATAGGGATCAAACCCGGGTCTCCCACACTGCAGGCAGACTCTTCACTGTCTGAGCCACGAGGGGCTCAAACATATACCTAATTATATGCTAAGATAATAAAGATTGAAAGGATAGAATAAGCTACATCATACAGATGCTAACCAAAAGAAATCTGTGAGTCGGATAATCGTTTTTAGACAAAAAGATAACATTCAGGATGAAGAGGATCATTCTGTAACAACAAAAGGAATAATTTGCCTTATATGTACCTATGAGCAAAGCTGCAAAATATTCAAAGCAAAACTTGATCAAATCACACAAAAATCAACAAATTCAAAATAATAATGGAAGATTCAGCTCACATCTGTTAAGATAGAAAAAGCAGACTAGAAAGAAAATTAAATGTAGATTTGAAAGCATGATTAACAAACCTGACCTCAGAGACACACTTTACATACTTTGCAACCATTAAAAGCACATGCAGAATACATGAAAACTGACTGATGAGCCACAAAATAAGTCCTAACCAAAAAAAAATGCCAAAAACCTGAGTTCAAACAGTCTCCTCCAATAACAATTAAAATTCAGGGTAGGGGACTGTGTGGGTCACAATAAACTGTGGAAAATTCTGAAAGAGATGGGCATACCAGACCACCTGACCTACCTCTTGAGAAATCTGTATGCAGGTCAGGAAGCAACAGTTAGAACTGGACATGGAACAACAGACTGGTTCCAAATAGGAAAAGGAGTATGTCAAGGCTGTATACTGTCACCCTGTTTATTTAACGTATATGCAGAGTACATCATGAGAAACGCTGGGCTGGAAGAACCACAAGCTGGAATCAAGATTGCCAGGAGAAATATCAATAACCTCAGATATGCAGATGACACCACCCTTATGGCAGAAAGTGAAGAGGAACTAAAAAGCCTCTTGATGAAAGTGAAAGAGGAGAGTGAAAACGTTGCCTTAAAGCTCAACATTCAGAAAACGAAGACTGGCATCTGGTCCCATCACTTCATAGGAAATAGATGGGGAAACAGTGGAAACAGTGTCAGACTTTATTTTGTTGGGCTCCAAAATCACTGCAGATGGTGACTGCAGCCATGAAATTAAAAGATGCTTACTCCTTGGAAGGAAAGTTATGATCAACCTAGATAGCATAATCAAAAGCAGAGACATTACTTTGCCAACAAAGGTCTGTCTAGTCAAGGCTATGGTTTTTCCAGTGGTCATGTATGGATGTGAGAGTTGGACTGTGAAGAAAGCTGAGCACCGAAGAATTGATGCTTTTGAACTGTGGTGTTGGAGAAGACTCTTGAGAGTCCCTTGGACTGCAAGGAGATCCAACCAGTCCATTCTAAAGGAGATCAGCCCTGGGTGTTCTTTGGAAGGAATGATGCTAAAGCTGAAACTCCAGTACTTTGGCCACCTCATATGAAGAGTTGACTCATTGGAAAAGACTCTTGATGCTGGGAGGGATTGGGGGCAGGAGGAGAAGGGGATGACAGAGAACGAGATGGCTGGATGGCATCACCGACTCAATGGACAAAAGTCTGGGTGAACTCCGAGAGTTGGTGATGGACAGGGAGGCCTGGCGTGCTGCAATTCATGGGGTCACAAAGAGTCGGACATGACTGAGCAAGTGAACTGAACTGAGGGGATTTATTTTAAAAAGCATGATTGGAAATTTAAAATCCTATTTATACACAACTCATGAGTTAAAGAAAAAAACCATACCAAACTTCAGAAAGTGTTTAGAACAGATAAATATAATCAGACTGTCAAAGAACAAATAAATGCTCATTTATACATAAACTGTTCTCTTTTAGAAAAGAGAAAAAACAGAAGCAACACTTTCCAACACATTTTGATCTCCAAACCAAACAAAGACAATATTAAAAATTAAAACCTATGCAATGGTACGCTGGTTCCAAAGAGCAACCAGTGTGGTTCTCTTCTCATCTTCACACTGAGTGGCGTTGTTAGCAGCTCATAATCTGCTATGGTAGGAGTAATTTATACTACAGAAACAAGCATTAGCTACAAGCCAGGGCTTTCTTCCTGAAGAGTAAGTTGTTAAATATTTACACTCATACACTAATTATATGGCAACCTCAATTATAAAAAAAGATTTTATGTCAAAATTAAATTTTAACAAACCTATTTTGGAACTTTTAAAAGAAATGAAATGTAAATTTATTTTAGAAATGCAAGAATAGTTCTGAAAGTGAAAGTGTTAGTTGTTCAATTGTGTCCAACTCTTTGCAATCCCATGGACTGCAGTCCACCAGGTTCCTCTATCCATGGGATTTTCCAGGCAAGAATACTGGATCCCACTTCCTACTCCAGGGGATCTTCCCGACCCAGGGATCGAACTCAGGTCTCCTGCATTGCAGATGGTTTCTTTATCATCTGAGCCACCAGGAAAACCTATTTAGAAGAATAGTTGTAAATTTTAAAAAAAAATTAACGTAAGTAACAAGGTAAAAGAGATGACTATATGATTTTCTCAAGATACAAAAAACAGGCATGACAGAAGCTGCCAGCTAAGTTAGGAAAATAGGAGATACCCTTTGCTGGTAGCTTAGCTATAAGAAACCTCCTGACAATGCAGGAGCCACAGGAGACACAGGTTCTATCCTTGGGTCGGGAAGATCCCCTGGAAGAGGGCATAGCAACCCACTCCAGTATTCTTGCCTGGAGACTTCCATGGACAGAGGAGTCTGGCTGGCTATAGCCCCTGAGACTGCAAAGAGTCGGACATGACTGAAGCGACCTGGCACACACGCACGCACCCTTAACACAATAAAAAGCATCTGCAAGTGGAAAAGAACTCCCCTGCCAAGGGAGAAGACTAGGGCTCAATTCCCAGGTTGGGAGGATTCCCTGGATAAGGAAATGGCAACCCACTTCAGTAGCCTTACGGGGGAAAAGGAAACCCCACTAACAGAGGAGCCTGGTGGGCTATAGTCCACGGAATTGCAAAGAGTTGGACACAACTTGGCAACTAAACAGACAACAAAAATCTACAAACGCCATGCTTAACAGTAAAATGTCAGCAATAATTCCTTAAAATCCGAAACAAAGCAAAGAAGCCCACTGCAGTCAAAAATGCATTGAAACAGCTGCTCAGCAGTTTACTGACAATGAATAAATATTACTCAGAAAGAAGAGCCAAATATGTTTATTCCCAGACATAAAATATGTATAAGAGAATCTAATTATATCTACCAAGAAAATACAGCAACATCATATTGTAAGATGAATATAAAAAATTTAATTAACATTCCATACACCAGCAATAAGCATCAGAAAATGTTTTAAAATATATCATTTGGCGTGCCTGTATGCATTCACTTAAGCACTATTAAAAACAACAAAAAAAAGTCGCTTCAGTGATGTCCAACAGAGGACCATAGCCTGCCCAGCTCCTCTGTCCATGAGACTCTACAGACAGGAATACTGGAGTGGTTTGCCGTGCCCTTCTCCAGGGGATCTTCTCAACCCAGGATCAAACCCGTGTCTCTCAAGTCTCCTAAACTGGAGGCAAGTTCTTTACCACTAATGCCTCCTGGGAAGCTCAAACATAAAGGATTTAATAATTTACGGCATACCCTACGATATACACTATGCACCCAAAGGAGGATGTGGCTGTTTACCAAGCTGACTGATATGTAACTATCTCCAAGATATTTTCAAGGGAAAACAGCAAGTACAGAATATATAGTTGTTTTTTAATAAAATATTTTTAAAAATTATCTTTGTAAAACCAGAAGAGAAGGTGAATAAACATACATATTTGCTTGTATAGCATGTTCTTCAGTTCAGTTCAGTCGCTCAGTCGTGTCCGACTCTTTGCAACCCCATGAATCGCAGCACGCCAGGCCTCCCTGTCCATCACCAACTCCCAGAATTCACTCAGACTCACGTCCATTGAGTTAGTGATGCCATCCAGCCATTTCATCTTCTGTCGTCCCCTTCCCCTCATGCCCCCAATCCCTCCCAGCAACAGTCTTTTCCAATGAGTCAACTCTTCGCATGAGGTGGCCAAAGTACTGGAGTTTCAGCTTCAGCCTCATTCCTTCCAAAGAACACCCAGGGCTGATCTCCCTCAGAATGGATTCGCTGGATCTCCTTGCAGTCCAAGGGACTCTCAAGAGTCTTCTCCAACACCACACTTCAAAAGCATCAATTCTTCAGCACTCAGCCTTCTTCACAGTCCAACTCTCACATCCATACATAACCACAGGAAAAACTATAGCCTTGACTAGACGGACCTTAGTCGGCAAAGTAATGTCTCTGCTTTTGAATATGCTATCTAGGTTGGTCATAACTTTCCTTCCAAGGAGTAAGCGTCTTTTGATTTCATGGCTGCAGTCATCATCTGCAGTGATTTTGGAGCCCCAAAAAACAAAGTCTGACACTGTTTCCCCATCTATTTCCTATGAAGTGATGGGACCAGATGCCATGATCTTAGCTTTCTGAATGTTGAGCTTTAAGCCAACTTTTTTACTCTCCTCTTTCACTTTCATCAAGAGGCTTTTTAGTTCCTCTTCACTTTCTGCCATAAGGGTGGTGTCATCTGCATATCTGAGGTTACTGATATTTCTCCTGGCAATCTTGATTCCAGCTTGTGGTTCTTCCAGTCCAGCGTTTCTCATGATGTACTCTGCATAGAAGTTAAATAAGCAGGGTAACAATATACAGCCTTGAGGTACTCCTTTTCCCATTTGAAATCAGTCTGTTGTTCCACGTACAGTTCTAATTGTTGCTTCCTGACCTGCATACAGATTTCTCAAGAGGCAGGTCAGGTAGTCTGGTATGCCCATCTCTTTCAGAATTTTCCACAGTTTATTGTGACCACACAGTCGAAGGCTTTGGCATAGTCAATAAAGCAGAAATAGATGTTTTTCTGGAACTCTCTTGCTTTTTCCATGATCCAGCGGATGTTGGCAATTTGATCTCTGGTTCCTCTGCCTTTTCTAAAACCAGCTTGAACATCTGGAAGTTCACGGTTCACATATTGCTGAAGCCTGGCTTGGAGAATTTTGAGCATTACTTTACTAGCATGTGAGATGAGTGCAATTGTGCAGTAGTTTGAGCATTCTTTGGCATTGCCTTTCTTTGGGACTGGAATGAAAACTGACCTTTTCCAGTCCTGTGGCCACTGCTGAGTTTTCCAAATTTGCTGGCATATTGAGTGCAGCACTTTCACAGCATCATCTTTCAGGATTTGAAATAGCTCCACTGGAATGTTATCACCTCCACTAGCTTTGTTCATAGTGATGCTTCCTAAGGCCCACTTGACTTCACATTCCAGGATGTCTGGCTCTAGATGAGTGATCACACCATCGTGATTATCTGGGTCATGAAGATCTTTTTTGTACAGTTCTTCTGTGTATTCTTGCCACCTCTTCTTAATATCTTCTGCTTCTGTTAGGTCCATACCATTTCTGTCTTTTATCGAGCCCATCTTTGCATGAAATGTTCCCTTGGTATCTCTAATTTTCTTGAAGAGATCTCTAGTCTTTCCCATTCTGTTGTTTTCCTCTATTTCTTTGCACTGATCGCTGAAAAAGGCTTTCTTATCTCTTCTTGCTCTTCTTTGGAACTCTGCATTCAGATGCTTATATCTTTCTTTTTCTCCTTTGTGTTTTGCCTCTCTTCTTTTCACAGCTATTTGCAAGACCCCCAGACAGCCATTTTTCTTTTTTGCATTTCTTTTCCATGAGGATGGTCTCGATCCCTGTCTCCAGTACAGTGTCATGAACCTCAGTTCATAGTTCATCAGGCACTCTATCTATCAGATCTAGGCCCTTAAATCTATTTCTCACTTCCACTGTATAATCATAAGGGATTTGATTTAGGTCATACCTGAATGGTCTAGTGGTTTTCCCTACTTTCTTCAATTTAAGTCTGAATTTGGTAATAAATCAGCTGGATACATATAAAACTGGCTAGGATCAGGTCAGGAATAGAGGGGAGGCTTTCACTATATAATCTTTTCATAGCTCTGAAATTCTGCACCATGTGAAAGCATTATTAAAAAGAGAATCTTTTGGAGAAGGAAATGGCAACCCACTCCAGTACTCTTGCCTGGAAAATCCCATGGATGGAGGAGCACGGTAGGCTACAGTCCATGAGGTCGCAAAAAGTTGGACACGACTGAGCGACTTCACTTTCACTTTTGACCAAAATAACTACATCCCTATGGAAGAGAAAGACAAGAGGCGTCAAAGTATTTGAGTTTCTCCTGCCCTGCATCTTCCTCTTCTGAAGCCAACGCTATATCCAATGGAAAGAACATACGGAATTTGAGAATTAATGAAATCTTGGTTTATTTCTCCTTCTGTATACTCTATAATGCCTTGAGTAATGATGGCGCCCCACTCCAGTACTCTTGCCTGGAAAATCCCATGGACAGAGGAGCCTGGTAGGCTGCAGTCCATGGGGTCGCGAAGAGTCGGACACGACTGAGCTACTTCCCTTTCACTTTTCATTTTCATGCATTGGAGAAGGAAATGGCAACCTACTCCAGTGTTCTTGCCTGGAGAATCCCAGGGATGGAGGAGCCTGGTGGGCTGCCGTCTATGGGGTCACACAGAGTCGGACACAACTGAAGTGACATAGCAGCAGCAGCAGCAGCAATGCCTTATTTGGGGCTTCCCTTGAGGCTCAGATAGTAAAGAATCTACCTGCAATGTGGAAGATGCGTGTTCAATCCCTGGGTTGGGAAGATCCCCTGGAGAAGGAATGGCAACCTGATCCAGTATTCTTGCATGGAGAATTCCAGGGACAGAAGAATCTGGTGGGCTACAGTCTATGAGGTCACACACAATCAGGCACAACTGAGAGACTAACACACACACATACACACACACACAAAGTAGTTTAAAAGTCAAGTGGGAGATTTGATTCATTACTGGTATACTGGCTGGGGCTAAACCATAAGACTCATGACCCGGGTCATAGAAAATTACCATAATGTCTTATTTATCATTTGTAAATTCTAAGGCAAAATGTTGTTAAGGACTTCAAACTTGTCACTGATTTGGTATCAATCAGTTATTAACTTTTTGTAAATTTCTAAATAAAGGCAAAATAAAAGCAGATCTACCCTGTGGGGCCTCCAGAACAGAAACCCAGAAGCATCTGCTTGGTATCCACATGCTGATACATATGTGATTTTAAATAGAGTTCTTTAAGAAAAGAAAATGTTGAGGTTGCCGCTAATGAAAATATATACTGTGGTGCTAAAATTCCACCTATAAACTATTCTTTTGTTTTTATTTCACTAGAGTTTGGGTTAGATAATTTTGACATAAATGAAAGTCTATTGTTTAAACAGAATTTATAATACTCTATTGCTTCTAGCTAATACCCTATAATTACCATTCAGTGTGAGTTTTTTGGTACATATATATCAATGCATAACAAATTTTTATATTTTATAAAGCCAAATAAAATACATGTTTAAAAAAAAAGAGAGAATTAAAAAAAAATACCATTTACAATGGCAACAAAAATAGAAGTTACCCAGGAATAAAACATCCACAAGACCTTAAAAGAAAAAGTTATTAATCAATAAATTTAATGTATTTGAAGTAAAAATCCAACAGTTCTTTCATGAAGCTTAAAAAAAATTCATTTTTAAAAGACAGCCTTCAGAATGGGAGAAAATAATAGCAAATGAAGCAACTGGCAAATCTCAAAAATAGACAAGCAGGGGGCGGTCCTAAGATGGCGGAGGAATAGGACGGGAAGACCACCTTCTCCCTCACAAATTCCTCAAAAGAACATTTCAACGCTGAGCAAACTCCACAAAACAACTTCTGTAGGCTGGCAGAGGACATCAGCCAACCAGAAAAGCAGACCATTGTCTTCAAAAACAGGTAGGAAAAAATATAAAAGACGAAAAAGGAGACAAAGGAGGTGGGGAGGGAGCTCCGTCCCGGGAAGGGAAGCCGGTCCCAGGAAGGGAATTTTAAGAAGAGAGGTTTCCAAACACCAGGAAACACTCTCCCTGCTGAGTCTGTGGCGAGCCTTGGAAACAGAGAAGGCAACATAACAGCAGAGAAAAATAAATAAATAATTAAAACCAAGAGATTACAAGCCCAACAGTAACTCCTCCAGCAGAAAAGCAGCACAGACTCCTGCATCCGCCACTAGGAAGTGGGGGCAGGGCAGGGAAGCGCGGGAGGCACGGGCTGCAGTGCTTTGTAAGAATCGGGCAGGAACGCCCCACACGCAACCAGAACGATCTAACTTGGGCTAGCAAACCAGACTGTGGGATAGCTACCACGCGAAAAGCTCGAACATAAGACACCACCAGGACTGAGCACAGAACAAAGGATGGAAGGGAAAAAGCCGGCTGCAGACCATCCCCCGCCGGGGACAGGCAGCCAGAGCCGTAAGGGCTGGAAAGGGGCAATTGCAGACCCCGAGAGACTTTACTTACCAAACTGCAAACAGGCTTCTTTGCTAAGACTTCTGGGGGTGCTGGACAGTCACAATCTGCCTCACGGGGGACGCCAGCGGGCCACCCAGAAAACTGAGCAGCAGAGGCAGAAAAGGCGACAAGTCGCAGTGATCGCGCTCGCCAAACTCCTGAGCTACTCGGACCCGGGAAGGGCACAAAACGCAGTCCCAACCGAATCTGTGCCTCTGAGGGCTACCTGAGCGCCGAACCTGAGCGGCTTAGACGGGGGAAGTGCACGCAGCCTAGGGCCGGCCTCAGACGGTTCCCAGCTGAGCATCGTAGAGCCAGAGCGGTTTCTACGCCGCGAGAAGGGACAGGTCCAGCAGGGCTGAGACAAGGTGTGCACATGATAGTGCTATTTGTTTGCAGCATCCCCCCTCCCCACAGCGCGACTGAACTAGTGAGCCTAAAAAACCAGCAAACAGAAGAAGTTAAACAGAGGGAACCGCCTTGGAAGTGACCCCACACTGCCCACAACATCAGAGAAGAGCCAGATATATTTTTACTATTTTTAAAATCATTCCTTTTTTTTTTCTTTTTTTCTAACTTTTTTTTAATAGTTAAGTCTTCTATTTGTCCTCTAATTTTTATTTCTATAACCTATTATTCAAAAAAAAAAAAACGACTTTTTTTTTATGGCAAACACCATATATAGTCTTTGGGTGGTTATTGGTGTTTGTTTTTTTTTTAATAATTCTTGTGGCTTCTTTTTTTTTTCTTTTTGCCTTTTTCCTTCTGCTTCTTTTCTTTAATATTGTATTTTTGAAAATCCAACCTCTACTCTAGATTTTGAATCTTTGCTCTTTGGTTTTTGTTGTCAATTTTGTGCATTTAAAAACCCAAACTTCACTACCCAATTTTACCTGAGAGCGAGATTACTGGCTTGACCACTCTCTCCTCCTTTGGACTCTCCTTTTTCTCCACCAGGTGGCCTCTGTCTCTTTTCTCCCCCATCTCTTCTCTATCCAACTCTGTGAATCTCTGTGTGTTCCAGACGGTGGAGAACACCGAAGGAACTGGTTACTGGCAGGATTTGTCTCTCTCCTTCTCATTCCTCTCTCTTATCCTCCTGGCCACCTCTGTCTACTTCCTCCCTCTCCTCTTCCCTGTATAACTCTGTAAATACCTCTGAGCGGTCCAGACTATGGAGCGCACATAAGGAAGTGACTACTGGCTAGCTTGCTCTCTCCTCTTTTGATCTCACCGCATCTCATTCCAGTCACCTCTAACTACCCCCTCCCTCTTCTCTTCTCCTTGTAACTCAGTGAACCTCTCTGAGTGTCCCTCAATGTGGAGAAACTTTTCATCTTTAACCTAGATGTTTTATCATCAGTGCTGTATAGATGGAGAAGTCTAGAGGCTACTGTAAAAATAAAACTGAAAACCAGAAGCAGGAGGCTTAAGTCCAAAGCCTGAAAACATCAGAGAACTCCTGAATTCAGGGAACATTAAGCAATAGGAGCTCATCAAATGCCTCCATACCTACACTGAAACCAAGCTCCACCCAAGGACCAACAAGTTCCAGAACAAAAGACATACCACGCAAATTCTCCAGCAACACAGGAACACACCCCTGAACTTCAATATACAGGCAGCTCAAAGTTACTCCAAAACCTTTGACGTCTCATAACCCATTACTGGTCACTCCACTGCACTCCAGAGAGAAGAAACCCAGCTCCACCCACCAGAACTCCAACACGAGCCTCCCTAACCAGGAAACCTAGACAAGCCACTGATACAACCCCACCCACAGTGAGGAAGCGCCATAATAAAGAGAACTCCACAAACTACCAGAATATAAAAAGGCCACCCCAAACGCAACAATATAATCAAGATGAAGAGACACAGGAATACTAAGCAGGTAAAGGAACAGGAGAGTTGCCCACCAAACCAAACAAAAGAGGAAGAGGTAGGGAATCTACCTGAGAAAGAATTCCAAATATTGATAGTGAAAATGATCCAAAATCTTGAAATCAAAATGGAATCACAGATAAATAGCCTAGAGACAAGGATTGAGAAGATGCAAGAAAGGTTTAACAAGGACCTAGAAGAAATAAAAAAGAGTCAATATATAATGAATAACGCAATAAATGAAATCAGAAACACTCTGGAGGCAACAAATAGCAGAATAACGGAGGCAGAAGATAGGATTAGTGAAATAGAAGATAGAATGCTAGAAATAAATGAATCAGAGAGGAAACAAGAAAAACGAATTAAAAGAAATGAGGACAATCTCAGAGACCTCCAGGACGATATGAAACACTCCAACATTCGAATTATAGGAATCCCAGAAGAAGAAGACAAAAAGAAAGACCATGAGAAAATCCTTGAGGAGATAATAGTTGAAAACTTCCCTAAAATGGGGAAGGAAATAATCACCCAAGTCCAAGAAACACAGAGAGTTCCAAATAGGATAAACCCAAGGCAAAACACCCCAAGACACATATTAATCAAATTAACAAAGATCAAACACAAAGAACAAATATTAAAAGCAGCAAGGGAAAAACAACAACACACAAGGGGATTCCCATAAGGATAACAGCTGATCTTTCAATAGCAACTCTTCAGCCCAGGAGGGAATGGCAAGACATACTTAAAGTGATGAAAGAAAATAATCTACAGCCCAGATTACTGTACCCAGCAAGGACCTCATTCAAATACGAAGGAGAAATCAAAAGCTTTACAGACAAGCAAAAGCTGAGAGAATTCAGCACCACCAAACCAGCTCTCCAACAACTGCTAAAGGATCTTCTCTAGACAGGAAACACAAAAAGGGTGTATAAACCCGAACCCCAAACAATAAAGTAAATGGTAACAGGATCATACTTATCAATAATTACCTTAAACGTAAATGGGTTGAATGCCCCAACCAAAAGGCAAAGACTGGCCGAATGTATACAAAAACAAGACCCCTCTATATGCTGCTTACAAGAGACCCACCTCAAAACAAGGGACACATACAGACTGAAAGTGAAGGGCTGGAAAAAGATATACCATGCAAATAGAGACCAAAAAAAAAGCAGGAGTGGCAATACTCATATCCAATAAAATAGACTTTAAAACAAAGGCTGTGAAAAGAGACAAAGAAGGCCACTACATAATGATCAAAGGATCAATCCAAGAAGAAGATATAACAATTATAAATATATATGCACCCAATATAGGAGCAGCGCAATATGTAAGACAAATGCTAACAAGTATGAAAGGGGAAATCAACAATAACACAATAATAGTGGGAGACTTTAATACCCCACTCACACCTATGGACAGATCAACTAAACAGAAAATCAACAAAGAAACGCAAACTTTAAACGATACATTAGACCAGTTAGACCTAATTGATATCTATAGGACATTTCACCCCAAAACAACGAATTTTACCTTTTTCTCAAGTGCTCATGGAACATTCTCCAGGATAGATCACATCCTGGGCCATAAATCTAAACTTGATAAATTAAAAAAAATCGAAATCATTCCAAGCATCTTTTCTGACCATAATGCATTAAGATTAGATCTCAATTACAGGAGAAAAACTATTAAAAATTCCAACATATGGAGGTTGAACAACACACTTCTGAATAACCAACAAATCACAGAAGAAATCAAAAAAGAAATGAAAATATGCATAGAAACTAATGAAAATGAAAACACAACAACCCAAAACCTGTGGGACACTATAAAAGCAGTGCTAAGAGGAAAGTTCATAGCAATACAGGCATACCTCAAGAAACAAGAAAAAAGTCAAATAAATAACCTAAATCGACACCTAAAGCAACTAGAAAAGGAAGAATTGGAGAACCCAGAGTTAGTAGAAGGAAAGAAATCTTAAAAATTAGGGCAGAAATAAATGCAAAAGAAACAAAAGAGACCATAGCAAAAATCAACAAAGCCAAAAGCTGGTTCTTTGAAAGGATAAATAAAATTGACAAACCATTAGCTAGGCTCATCAAGAAGCAAAGAGAGAAAAATCAAATCAATAAAATTAGAAATGAAAATGGAGAGATCACAACAGACAACACAGAAATACAAAGGATCATAAGAGACTACTATCAGCAATTATATGCTAATAAAATGGACAATGTGGAAGAAATGGACAAATTCTTAGAAAAGTACAACTTTCCAAAACTGAACCAGGAAGAAATAGAAAATCTTAACAGACCCATCACAAGCACGGAAATTGAAACCGTAATCAGAAATCTTCCAGCAAACAAAAGCCCAGGTCCAGACAGCTTCACAGCTGAATTCTACCAAAAATTTCGAGCAGAGCTAACACCTATCCTATTCAAACTCTTCCAGAAAATTGCAGAGGAAGGTAAACTTCCAAACTCATTCTATGAGGCCACCATCACCCTAATACCAAAACCTGACAAAGACTCCACAAAAAAAGAAAACTACAGGCCAATATCACTGATGAACATAGATGCAAAAATCCTCAACAAAATTCTAGCAATCAGAATCCAACAACACATTAAAAAGATCATACACCATGACCAAGTGGGCTTTATCCCAGGGATGCAAGGATTCTTCAATATCCGCAAATCAATCAATGTAATTCACCACATTAACAAATTGAAAAATAAAAGCCATATGATATTCTCAATAGATGCAGAGAAGGCCTTTGACAAAATTCAACATCCATTTATGATAAAAACTCTCCAGAAAGCAGGAATAGAAGGAACATACCTCAGCATAATAAAAGCTATATATGACAAACCCACAGCAAACATTATCCTCAATGGTGAAAAATTGAAAGCATTTTCCCTAAAGTCAGGAACAAGACAAGGGTGCCCACTTTCACCGCTACTATTCAACAGAGTTTTGGAAGTTTTGGCCACAGCAATCAGAGCAGAAAAAGACATAAAAGGAATCCAAATTGGAAAAGAAGAAGTAAAACTTTCACTGTTTGCAGATGACATGATCCTCTACATAGAAAACCCTAAAGACTCCACCAGAAAATTACTAGAGCTCATCAATGAATATAGTAAAGTTGCAGGATATAAAATCAACACACAGAAATCCCTTGCATTCCTATACACTAATAATGAGAAAGTAGAAAAAGAAATTAAGGAAACAATTCCATTCACCATTGCAACGAAAAGAATAAAATACTTAGGAATATATCTACCTAAGGAAACTAAAGACCTATATATAGAAAACTATAAAACACTGATGAAAGAAATCAAAGAGGACACTAATAGATGGAGAAATATACCATGTTCATGGATTGGAAGAATCAATATAGTGAAAATGAGTATACTACCCAAAGCAATTTACAAATTCAATGCAATCCCTATCAAGCTACCAGCCATATTTTTCACAGAACTAGAACAAATAATTTCAAGATTTGTATGGAAATACAAAAAACCTCGAATAGCCAAAGCAATCTTGACAAAGAAGAATGGAACTGGAGGAATCAACTTGCCTGACTTCAGGCTCTACTACAAAGCCACACTCATCAAGACAGTATGGTACTGGCACAAAGACAGAAATATAGATCAATGGAACAAAATAGAAAGCCCAGAGATAAATCCACACACATATGGACACCTTATCTTTGACAAAGGAGGCAAGAATATACAATGGAGTAAAGACAATCTCTTTAACAAGTGGTGCTGGGAAAACTGGTCAACCACTTGTAAAAGGATGAAACTAGATCACTTTTTAACACCACACACAAAAATAAACTCAAAATGGATTAAAGATCTAAATGTAAGACCAGAAACTATAAAACTCCTAGAGGAGAATATAGGCAAAACACTCTCAGACATAAATCACAGCAGGATCCTCTATGATCCACCTCCCAGAATTCTGGAAATAAAAGCAAAAATAAACAAATGGGATCTAATTAAAATTAAAAGCTTCTGCACAACAAAGGAAAATATAAGCAAGGTGAAAAGACAGCCTTCTGAATGGGAGAAAATAATAGTAAATGAAGCAACTGACAAACAACTAATCTCAAAAATATACAAGCAACGTATGCAGCTCAATTCCAGAAAAGTAAACAACCCAATCAAAAAGTGGGCCAAAGAACTAAATAGACATTTCTCCAAAGAAGACATACGATGGCTAACAAACACATGAAAAGATGCTCAACATCACTCATTATTAGAGAAATGCAAATCAAGACCACAATGAGGTACCACTTCACACCAGTCAGAATGGCTGCGATCCAAAAATCTGCAAGCAATAAACGCTGGAGAGGGTGTGGAGAAAAGGGAACCCTCTTACACTGCTGGTGGGAATGCAAACTAGTACAGCCACTTTGGAGAACAGTGTGGAGATTCCTTAAAAAATTGCAAATAGAACTACCTTATGACCCAGCAATCCCACTGCTGGGCATACACACCGAGGAAACCAGAATTGAAAGAGACACGTGTACCCCAATGTTCATCGCAGCACTGTTTATAATAGCCAGGACATGGAAACAACCTAGATGTCCATCAGCAGATGAATGGATAAGAAAGCTGTGGTACATATACACAATGGAGTATTACTCAGCCGTTAAGAAGAATACATTTGAATCAGTTCTGATGAGATGGATGAAACTGGAGCCGATTATACAGAGTGAAGTAAGCCAGAAAGAAAAACACCAATACAGTACATTAACACATATATATGGAACTTAGAAAGATGGCAATGACGACCCTGTATGCAAAACAGCAAAAAAGACACAGATGTGTAACGGACTTTTGGACTCAGAGGGAGAGGGAGAGGGTGAGATGATTTGGGAGAATGGCATTGTAACATGTATACTATCATGTAAGAATCGAATCGCCAGTCTATGTCCGACGCAGGATACAGCATGCTTGGGGCTTGTGCACGGTGATGACCCAGAGAGATGTTATGGGGAGGGAGGTGGGAGGGGGGTTCATGTTTGGGAATGCATGTACACCCATGGGGATTCATGTCAATGTATGGCAAAACCATACAGTATTGTAAAGTAAAATAAAGTAAAAGACAAAAAAAAAAAAAAGGCAATGCACACACACACACACTAAATAAAATTCAGTAAAATAAAACAAAAAACAAAAATATATACAAGCAACTCTTGCAGCTCAATTCCAGAAAAATAAATGACCCAATCAAAGAATGGGCCAAAGAACTAAATAGACATTTCTCCAAAGAAGACATACAGATGGCTAACAAACACATGAAAAGATGCTCAACATCACTCATTATCAGAGAAATGAAAATCAAAACCACAATGAGGTACCATTTCACGCCAGTCAGAATGGCTGCTATACAAAAGTCTACAAACAATAAATGCTGGAAAGGATGTGGAGAAAAGGGAACCCTCTTACACTGTTGGTGGGAATGCAAACTAGTACAGCCACTATGGAGAACAGTGTGGAGATTCCTCAAAAAACTGGAAATAGAACTGCCACATGACCTAGCAATCCCACTGCTGGGCATACACACCAAGGAAACCAGAACTGAAAGAGACACGTGTACCCCAATGTTCATCGCAGCACTGTTAATAATAGCCAGGACATGGAAGCAACCTAGATGTCCATCAGCAGATGAATGGATAAGAAAGCTGTGGTACATATACACAATGGAGTATTACTCAGCCATTAAAAAGAATACATTTGAATCCATTCTAATGAGGTGGATAAAACTGGAGCCTATTATACAGACTGAAGTAAGCCAGAAAGCAAAACACCAATACAGTATACTAACGCATATATATGGAATTTAGAAAGATGGTAATGATAACTCTGTATGCGAGACAGCAAAAGAGACACAGATGTATGGAACAGTCTTTTGGACTCTGTGGGAGAGGGTGAGGGTGGGAAGATTTTGGGAGAATGGCATTGAAACATATATAATTATCATATGTGAAACAGATCATCAGTCCAGGTTCGATGCATGAAACAGGGTGCTCAGGGCTGGTGCACTGGGATGACCCAGAGGAATGGGATGGGGAGGGAGGTGGGAGGGGGGTTCAGGATGGGGAACACATGTACACCCGTGGTGGATTCATGTCAATGTATGGCAAAACCAATACAACATTGTAAAGTAATTAGCCTCCAATTAAAATAAATTCATTTATATATTAAAAAAATATACAAAAAGGCAAAGGGCTAAGAAAAGCCAAGACAACTATGAAAGAGAAGGTGACTGGCCTTCATCTTACTGTGAAACTATAATAAACCAACAGGCCTATAGAAAGAGTAATGGTCAGAATTCTGCAGCAGTGTTTTGGGGAGGGGAGCAAAGTGGGTGGAGGAAGAGAGATGTCAAAGTTGACCCAGTCCAGGCAGTGTGGAGACAGTCAAATTCACTTAGGTAGGTGGTTACTGATGATAATGGTGATGCCAAATCCTTTTTAGAGGAAGATAAGAAAAAGTGACTCAATATCCTGACATGGGATGGTTTAAGGCAGCTTTGAAGCAAGCACAAGTACTGAAGAACAAGAGTAAGTCATTTCTGACACCACCAACTTTGAAAGTCGATTGTTTTAAATCCCATTTTAATGATCATTTTATCATATATTTACCTATTTATTAGAAATTACTTCTTGTTTTTTTTTTTGCCTGATAGCAATTTTCTTAGTGTTCCACACTAACCAAGATGGTAGCCACGACTGGACATAACTCAATCGGGGGGTGTGGGGGGTCAGAGTGGGTGGGGGGAGGGGTCCCTAAGTCAGGCCCCATTTATCTTCTGCTACCTTAGCTAATAATTCCTACTCAGAATTTATAGAGAAGATGAGAAATTCAATTAATTGAAAATTACTTTGACAAAGTGATAATGAATGTCAGAAATAAATCTTAGGAGATTTCATAATTTCTATATGAACACATAAGATACAGTTCACTGACAAGTCAAAAACCTTACCCTTTTCAGGCATCTCTGGAGCTCTTGCTCTACTTCTGCCCATCCGGTCATTCCTAATCTCACTTCGAGACTCATTTCTGGAGTCATTCCTTATTTCAGTGCGAGAACTTTCTTCTCTCAGATGGTTTCTGCCATAACTTCGGGATTCTTCCTGATACGTGTCCTCCTTTCGATGAGCATCTCGACTTTCACGGTCCCTGTAGTCGTGGGCATCACGAGCAGACCGAGAATCCCTGGGGTCGCGGCTCTCTTTGTTATCTCTGCTATAATCTCTCATCTCCCTGGAGTCCCGAACATCTCTAGTGTCTCTTAGTTCCCTTCGGTCTCTCGCATCTCTGGTATCTCTCCGATCCCGCCCATCTCGAGGTTCTCGGTCATCCCGGTGGTCTCGAGAAGAGCTCTGATCCTGTTCATACTCTCGTTCTTCTCTTGTGTCCTTTTCTCTGTCCCTTTTACCTCTAGTCTCTGTAAACATAATTTTGGAAATACACTGTAATTCCTTTCACAAAATTGTAGGAAACTAGACAGTGTATTCAATACAGAGCTTTAAAATTTTTATTACAATGGTAATTCACGTTTTTTACAAAAATTAAAAGGAGAAAATATGGGCAAATAAGAAAATTAAACCTATCTGTAAGCTAAAATTCCAAAGGTAATTTTATTAACACCTGGATTATTTGTCTTGATTGAACAAACTTTGAATATGATATTCTGGTATCAACATACCCATACACAAGATCTGAAACAAGTAAGCTGATCTCCTATCAATCCTATCAATGATGGCTTACTTTTAGAAATCACTTTTAGATTCAAAGGTACAAGTGACTTTAACTTATCTCTACTAAGTATTAGGCCAGACTAGTTCACACATGACCTCCAAAGTACTTAAGCACTTGAGAGTAACCTATAGTTAGTAAGCTGGCTGGCAAAGAGACACTGCTATTCACCCTTTCTCTCTCTTTCTTTTTTTTTTTTAAGCTATTTAATGGACTCACACTCCCATCTCTAAAGCTTTTTCTACTTAAAGCGCTTTCTAACATTTATGGGAAAACTTTAAAAAACAACTTCAGTTTTAAAAAAGCTGGAATGAATCTCAATAGTTATTTAATTCAAACTCGTCACTGTATACATGAAGAAGGAACAGAGGTCAAGAGCTTAAGCGGTTTAGTCAGCCCCATACATCGTGGAAATTTGCAAAGATTAGAAACTATTCTTTAGAGATGTCTAGAGAAACATAAATTGATTACACCATCATTCTGAAATGAACTGCAAGAATTAACAAGAGATCCTCAAAGAACAACCCCTATACTTTTTTTTATCAGATTCCTTCATAAATTACTCTTCTACTCTGGAACAACCACAAGATCTGATGCTATTTTAGCAATTTTATAGTAGCCTAGGACCTATGGCTAGGTCCGTAGACTTTCCCCATCTAGTATCCACAAGATCCTCATCAATAACTTATCTCCTCTGCCTATGTCCATAAATGCCATCTAAGGATAGAAGCACTAAGCAAGAATCTGACAATGTCTCAATTTTTTTTGACTACATCTATGACTTCAAGTCCTCCTCCAATACCAAGGGTGCCTAGAAATTTGATCACTTAGCACTAGGTTCTTCTTTTATGATGCCCCCAGCTGTCTTTACAAAGATACCCAGTTATAGTACTTGCTCTTTACCTACCTCCCCATTCTTTCACTAAAATTATTCTTATTTCAAAAAATGACTTTCGAAAGATTAAATAAACACCCTCCTTACAAAGAATCAAAAAGTGTATGGTTTATTATTAAAAGGATTCATAGAACATAAAACTCCCTTACCACAAAAAAAAGCATTCTTATAAGAATCAACTGCATACTAAATTTCCCTTTCATTAGGGTTACTGTGTTTAATAAATAGTATTTTGAAATAATAGAGAGTTTTCATTCAATAAGTAGTCACTAAAAATATACCATATTCCCAGTCAACCCTAGTTGTTGATAGGTGTAAGAGCATTTCCCCACTTACCAATGTTTTATATATACTGCTGTGCTGATATGGTTCCAAAATCATGTATACAATGAATAATTCTCTAAAATATGTGCTCTGTCTAGTCCTATCTATGCATTCATCATTTCTAGAAAAAAATAATTATTTCTTGCACTATTGACTGGAGGAGAATAAGTTCAACATGTTTCATAGGAGACTGCTATGTGATACAGAGACTTTAAAAGTGCACATTAAATAGAAATGCTGTTGCAAGTAAGCATGTATTTCCTGAGTATTTTTATGTTAAAAAAACTAACTTAGAAGAATTTAGGAAAAAGGCTTGCTAAGTTAAATAAACAAGAAGCTTAGACAAGAATTAAGAAAGAGATGAGAGTGATTCAATTGTACTGCTTCAATTGTACTACTTCAATCTCAGCTTTAAGACAAAATAGCAAATTCAAAGTTAATGTAATGCTCAGGAATCTAAAAACTGTCTCGCTTACTTCTTTGTTGAGTTAGACTTGGAAAATTGATCACTTCAATCCCACGGACCTTCTAAACATTCCCCCAGCCCACACCTCTTTGTTAAGTCTTCTCTGATATGTTCCAACTCTGCTCCCTAGTTTGTTGCTTCTCTTTTAACCTCTTCTGTTGTTTTTAAAGAATTAACTAAGCAATTAGACTGATACTCTTAAGAATCATATAGCTCCAAATTTCTAGAACTTGAGAATACTCAAGCAAAACAATGTATCGAAAGAAAGCAACAACTTAATATACATATAAATGCCCAATTACATATATCTAGTAGCTTACATTTCCATGTCCTTAAGCACCTCCTATTGCCCTAAAGAGCTCTGATCCATGTGTTACAGAAAATGTAGTATAACACAATTCTCTTCTATCCCTTATTCTAACAATAAATCTGAACGTCCGATTTTTTAATAAAGAAAATATCCACTTACATAAAAGAACTCTAAAAAACCCACAACACTGCCGAGTATTTACCTTCCCTCCTTTCATGACGCCGATCGTGAGACTGTGAAGCTCGCTCATGCTCATGCCTCCCCTTCTCTCTCACTGGAGAGCGATGTCTTGGAGGGCTTTGCTTTCTCTGAGGAGAAGCCAGAGAATGTGAAGGATAGGGAGAAGCAGAGCGGCGTAAAGGTGGAGTTATTGTCCTCTGATAAGATGGTGAAGGAGTTCTTTTTCGGCGAGGAGAAGGAGAATGTCTTTGAATCGACGATCCTGACTGTGAGGAAGATGAGTGATGTCTAGAAGATATTGGAGAATGATGTTGTCCTGCTGGGGAAGTGGACCTGTAAAGAGAAAAAACAATAAAAAATTGGGTTCAAGAGCCTTCACTTCCTGCCAAAGGAAAGTATTTTAAAACAACAACAAAACCCTGAATATAAAAGTTAAAGCTAAAAGTGTGAATAATAATTTTAATTCAAAATGATGTAAAATCATTAACAGGTTGATTTTTAAGTCAGTTTGAGGCAACAGTTCTAGATGAGACACATACTGACTTCCTGAGCTCTGGCTCCAAGGCACACTTCCTTTTTCCAGGTAACATTCTCCCTGATCACAAACAGTTCTTATTATCACATAAAGTATGGAATTCACTCTTAACCAGAGATGATCTCTGACAGTGTGAATGGGTACTTAGAGGATGGAATCCACAAAGAATTAAAGAGAAAACATACTAGTGAGATCTAGACAGATATTACTGGCTGTGAGAATGCTGATAATTCAGGGTTGTGGGAGAAGTGAAAAGCTATCACCAGCTATACCAAACGTAAAGTTTGACTGCCTGGGCTGACATGTAGGATGGGGAAAGAACACTAGGGTTAAGGAAAGGACATACTGCCTATACTGTCTTTATCTTAAATAACCTACCTTTCACTCTCGGGCAGTACAAATTGAGATTTAGTTCATAAGCTTTGGTTTAACTAAGGCTTCCTCTACTCCCTTCAAATCATCTTGCTTGACTGCTGTGAGAGAAGTAACTTAAAAACACATGAAGCATATCTGAATCACTCCTATGATCTGTTAGGTCCTGGGCTCTGTCTGCAATGAATATGCAAAAGCTAAGTGTGACGGAGAGCTAGAATACATGCACCTGCACGTTAACTGAAAAGAAACAGGACGAACATTTTAAAAAACAGCATTCCAGACATCATATACTGAGATACATATTTCTCAAAGCAATCATTTCAAGGCTACATGGTTGTTCAAAAAAATTATGAGTTCCTGTCAACGTATTATGGAATTACCTTCAGTACCTATGATGAGTATTTTTTAACTTCTGCAATGCTGACAAAGTTATTAAACCAAGATTTCTCAATCTTGCAACTACTGGCATTTTGTATGCAGTACTTCTTTGTGCTGGGGGCTGTTCTGTACATTGGAGGATGTTGAGAGGATGCCTGGCCCCTACCCATGAGAAGCCAGTACCATCTAACTCCCACCCCAATTCATACCAGTAAAAATTACTTCATATAGCTCCAAATGTCTCCAGGGAGGTAAAATCAAGCCTTCTGGAGAATCCTTGCCCTAAACTATGTTGTTATTAAATGATGCCTTAGTAGAACTTTTATCAATAAAAGGTTTAAATCTATGAAATACATGTTGCTGAGCCAGGTAAGTGGTCTAATATGTTGGAAAGGATTTTGTAAAATAACGAGCTGAACAAACAGAAACACTTTTTGGATAATAGTTGACAGTAAAACAATAAAAATCATTAAATATCAGCTAACTAGAATACCACACTTATCTAAACATTCTAGCTATTTATGATTACAAAACTTTCATACTTTTAATAAAAACTGTTATGCTTTCATCATATACAAAAAATAAGACATAAACCACCAGAGTTAAACTGACTCTAAACTGGAATATATTTACTAACAGATATGAGCAGAAATGCTCAATGGGTCCGAGCCAAATCTGGAAAACCATTTATGACCAAAGGCTACTCATATACTAAGCAGAAAAATTATTGCAGGACTGAGAAATTTTCATTCTAATTTGACTATTGTTTGGTGCCTTCCAAATTCAATTTCGTTAGGTTCTGATCAATTTGGAAACACCTAAACTGAAAAAATAAACAATGTGGCTCTCCACTGAACTAACATTTTGGTTAGCTTTGAGTTTATTTCTGAGATAAACTCAAAATTGTTTCAGGAATGTCTGCAACTCCTTTTGGTGACTTGTTCACAAAACTTAAACAGTTCACAATACTGTCTTTTAAAAAACACATTACAGTCTAATCACATCTCTATACAAATTTGGTGTCTACTGCTGCTGTTGTTCAGGTATTAGGTCACGTCTCTTTGTGACCCAATGAACTACAGCATGCCCAGCTCCTTGGTCCTCCATTCTCTTCCTGAATTTGTTCAAATTAATGTTCACTGAGCTGGTAATGCTGTCTAACCATCTCATCCTCTGTTGCTTCTTTCTCTTTTGCCTTCTATCTTTTCCACCATCAAGGTCTTTTCCAGTGAGTCAGCTCTTCACATCAGGCGGCCAAAGTATTGGAGCTTCAGCTTCAACATCAGTCCTTCCAATGAATATTCAGAGTGAATTTCCTTTAGGTTTGCTCTCCATGCAGTCCAAGGGACTCTAAACAGTCTGCTCCAGCACCACAATTCAAAAGCAACAATTCTTCCACACTCCGCGTTGTTCATGGTCCCACTTTCACTTCTGAACGTGACTACCTGAAAAACCATAGCTTTGACAACACAGACCTCTGTTGGCAAAGTGATGTCTCTGTTTTTTAATATACTGTCTAGGCTGGTCATAGCATTCCTTCAAAGGAGCAAGCATCTTTTAATGTCATGGTTGTAGTCACCATTAACAGTGATTTCGGAACTCAAGAAAATCTGTCACTGCTTACACTTTTTCCCCTTCTAACTATCATGAAGTAATGGGAATGGATGCCATGATCTTAGTTTTTGGAATGTTGAGTTCCACTCCAGCTTTTCTACTCTCCTCTTTCACTCTCATCAAGAGACTCTTTAGTTCCTCTTCACTTTCTGCCATTATAGTGCTATCATCTGTAAATGTGAGCTTATTGATATTTTTCCCAGCGATCTTGCGGCCAGCTTGTGATTCATCTAGCCCAGCATTTCACATGATGTACTCTGCATTTAAATTACATAAGCAGGGTGACAGTATACAGCTTTGTCATATTCCTTTCCCAATTTTGAACCAATCAGCTGTTCCATGTCCAGTTCTAACTGCTGCTTCTTGACCCACATTCAGGTTTCTCAGGAGGCAGGTAAGGTGGTCTGATATTCCCATCTTTTTAGGAATTTTCCAATTTGTTGTGATCCACACAAAAATGGAAGAAAAACTTCAGTTCAAGCTTAGATAATCAAGCTATCATATTAAGGACAGAACCCCAATGTGTTGTCAAGTTATGTCTTCAGCATTTTAACCATATCTTTCTACTTATCCTTTTGGGCAGGGAGAGGGGAGTTTGTTGATTAAATCATCTATTATCAAATGAATGTTTGTGTCCCCTCCCCCTTCTACTCCAAATTTATATGTTTGAGGCCTTAATCTCCAATGTGATGCTATTTGGAGGCAGGGCCTTTGGGAATAATTAAGTTTAAATGAAGTCCTGAGGGTGAGGCTCCCATAAGGAGATAGTCTCCACATAAGAGGACAAAGAGACTATAGAGTTCTCTCTCCCCTGGAAGTGAGGACACAGTGAGAAGACAGCCATCTACAAACCAGGAAGAAGGCCTTTACCAGGCACCAAATCTGCTAGCACCTTGACTTTGGACTACCCAGAAACCAGGTCTGCAGGAAATAAATGCCTGTTGTTTAAGTTACCCAGTCTATGATATGTAAAAATCACAGCATTTTTACATTTTCTTCTGTTACTTTTTTTTTTTAAGTCTGAAGACTGAAAAATAGTGAAAAGAGAGAGAAGATTTATTACCAAAATAAGATGAGTCAAATTATGGATATAAGCCTAATTGCTCCCACACCTATGTTCACTCTGCATATATAAAAGAGGTGACTCTAGGTTAGAAAACTGTCTTGAAATCTGACCAAAACTGTTAGCAATTAGGCTTCTAGAATATTGCAGGGATGTAGTAAAATACATTTCACATTAACTAGTATACTCTAGTGCCTGAAGAACTATGGATGGAGGTTCATGCCATTGTACAGGAGGCAATGATCAAGACTATCCCCAAGAAAAAGAAATGCAAAAAGGCAAAATGGTTGTCTGAAGAGGCCTTACAAATAGCTGAGAAAAGAAGAGAAGCTGAAGGCAAAGGAGGAAAGGAAAGCCATACCCATTTGAATGCAGAGCTCCAAAGAAAGCAAAGAGAGATAACAAAGCCTCCCTCAGCAATCAATGCAAAGAAATAGAGGAAAATAAAATGGGAAAGACTAGAGATCCCTTCAAGAAAAGCAGAGATACCAAGGGAACATTTCATGCAAAGATGGGCTCGATAAAGGACAGAAATGGTATGGACCTAACAGAAGCAGAAGATATAAAGAAGAGGTGGCAAGAATACTCAGAAAAACTATACAAAAAAAAGATCTTCAAGACCCAGATAACCAATGATGGCATGATCACTCACTCAGAGCCAGACATCCTGGAATGTGAAGTCAAGTGGGCCTTAGGAAGTATCGCTATGAACAAAGCTAGTGGAGGTGATAGAATTCCAGTTGAGCTATTTCAAATCCTAAAAGATGATGATGTGAAAGTGCTGCACTCAGTATGTCAGCAAATTTGAAAAACTCAGCAGTGGCCACAGGACTGGAAAAGGTCAGTTTTCATTCCAATCCCAAAGAAAGGCAATGCCAAAGAATGCTCAAACTACTGCACAACTGCACTCATCTCACAGGCTAGTAAAGAAATGCTCAAAATTCTCCAAGCCAGGCTTCAGCAATACATGAACCGTAAACTTCCTGATGTTCAAGCTGGTTTTATAAGGCAGAGGAACCAGAGATCAAATGGCCAACATCCACTGGATCATGGAAAAAGCAAGAGAGTTCCAGAAAAACATCTATTTCTGCTTTACTGACTATGCCAAAGCCTTTGACTGTGTGGTCACAATAAACTGTGGAAAATTCTGAAAGAGATGGGAATCCCAGACCACTTGACCTGCCTCTTGAGAAACCTATATGCAGGTCAGGAAGCAACAGTTAGAACTGGACATGGAACAACAGACTGGTTCCAAATAGGAAAAGGAGTACGTCAAGGCTGTATATTGTCACCCTGCTTATTTAACTTATAAGCAGAGTAAATCATGAGAAATGTGGGGCTGGATGAAGTACAAGCTGGAATCAAGACTGCAGGGAGAAATATCAACAACCTCAGGTATGCAGAAGAAACCACCCTTATGGCAGAAAGTGAAGAAGAACTAAAGAGCCTCTTGATGAAAGTGAAAGAGGAGAGTGAAAAAGTTGACTTAAAACTCAACATTCAGAAAACTAAGAGCATGGGACCTGGTCCCATCACTTCATGGCAAATAGATGGGGAAACAATGGAAACAGTGACATACTTTATTTTCTTGGGCTCCAAAATCACTGCAAATGGTGACTCCAGCCATGAAATTAAAAGATGCTTGCTCCCTGGAAGAAAAGCTATGACCAACCTAGACAGCATACTAAAAAGCAGAGACATTACTCTGCCAACAAAGGTCCATCTAGTCAAAGGTACAGTTTTTCCAGTAGTCACGTATGGATGTGAGAGTTGGACTATAAAGAAAGCTGAGCACCGAAGAACTGACGCTTTTGAATTGTGGTGTTGGAGAAAACTCTTAAAAGTCCCTTGCACTGCTTGGAGATACAACCAGTTCATCCTAAAAGAAATCAGTCCCAAATAATCATTGGAAGGATTAATGCTGAAGCTGAAACTCCAATACTTTGGCCATCTGATGTGAAGAACTGACTCACTGGAAAAGACACTGATGCTGGGAAAGACCGAAGGCAGGAGGAGAAGGTGATGACAGATGATGAAATGGTTGGATGGCATCACGTACTGGATGGACATGAGTTTGAGCAAGCAAGTTGGTGATGGACAAGGGAGGCCTGGCGTGCTGCTTTCCATGGGGTCTCAAAGAGTTGAACATGACTGAGCAACTGAATCGAACTGAACTGAGTACACTCTAAAACTGAATGATTTCCTATCAGAAGGGAAAAAAGAGGTGACATTTGACACTGAAATAAAGAACAAAGGAAAGCTGACTGCACAAATAGAAGCCTCGGTATCTTAAAACAGAAAACTGTAGACGGTCAGCAAGTGTACTGCGATTTATAAAACACAAGGAAAGCTAATCTTTAGCTTGAGTTGATGCCATTCAAAAGCTTTTTAATGCTGCTATAATTACGACACAACATGGAATGAGAATATTCAGGGTATACTTGAAGAAAAGATGTGAAAATTTATGCAATTTAAAATGAAAGTTCCTTTCATTTGAGATGCAAGTAATTCCACCTACAAACTGATATGTTTACTCCAGACTTTCATAAAAATTGTAACACCCATTTTTCTCAATAAATGGTTTCTATTTCTCAAATACGAAAATATGCTTATATAATTTAACTGAGAGTCAATTCTTAGGTAAGTTGATAAGAAGCCCAGGGTCCCTGAGGAGGAGGAGAAAAGGACACATGTTTTTTTCATTAAGCCCAGAGCTGATGATTACACAACAAAACAACTCAGCTTAAACTCTGTACTAAGGATTATATAACAACAATGCATCACCGATTCTATAGACATGAGTTTGAGCAAGCTCGGGAACTGGTAATGGACAGGGAAGCCTGGTGTGCTACTGTCTGTGGAATCCCAGAGTCAGACAAGACTGAGTGACTGAACTGAACTGAACTGAATGTAACTTGCTTGAGGACATGATTCTCCTTCTTGAGAACCTTCTGACTAATCCTGTCATCTTAAAATGTATATTGTGGGAGTGGGTCTTATAAAATCTTTTTATTGTTAGTTGTAATCCCATTATTTTAAAATGTATATTATGGGAGTGGGCCTTTACAACCTTGAGACATTCTTTTGACTTACTGTAATAACCAATTACAAAAGTATATAGCTCCCTTTGCTAAGACTAGCAGGGGGCATTGTCTATCCCCCTCTGATGTCTGCGTCAGAAGCTTTCTCTGTCCCTTTTTCACTTTAACAAAACTCTGCTACACAAAAGCTCTTGAGTGATCAAGCCTGGTCCCTGATCCCGAAGCTAAACCTTCTTCAGAGATCACAAATCTAACAGTGTTCACTGTAAGCTATCATAGTTAAAATTCATAACTCAACCTTTAAAATCATCATGCAAAAAACACACTTAAAAAACACTAAATGAACTATGGACACTATCAAAATCAACTCTCCTTTCAGTGGTAAAATAGAACACAAAATGGTACACATTTCACACATAGAAATATTTAGGCTTTATTGTTTACATAAGAAACTTATTTTAAAAAGTAAGTCACTACTAGGTATAAAATAAGCTACAAGGATTTATTGTACAGCACAGGGAATATAGCCAATATTTTATAATAGCTCTAAATGGACTCTATATAAACAGGGGCTTCCCTGGTGGCTCAGATGGTAAGGAATCTGCCTGCAAACTGGGAGGCCTCGGTTCGATCCCTGACTTGGGAAAATCCTCTGGAGAAGGAAATGGCAACCCACTCCACTATTCTTGCCTGGAAAATTCCATGAACAGAGAAGTCTTCTTTATTAATAAGTTTCAGGTGTACAACATAGTGATTCAATATTTTTGTAGAGTATGTACTTAGTCGCTCAGTTGCGTCTGACTCTTTGCAACCCCATGGACTATAACCTGCCAGGCTCCTCTGTCCAAGTACTAATAACTGTGGTTCAATTTCATTTTTGTATTTATGTAGAAATGAATTATTTCAAAAACCTCAATTAAAGAATAAAGAAGAATGTTAAGACTTATTATCAGCACATCCTTCAACCATATTCAAGCCCAGAATTATGTGCCATTTAAATAACGTGATTTTTCAGAATCTGGTTCAAGAGACTTACATGACTAGAGTGAACCAAAAACTGCACCCATCACTGTGATCAAAAGTCAGAAGAAACCAATATCCAGCATCCCTGGCACATGAAGAGACTGTTTCCAAGCTCTTGGACTGCAAGGAAATCCAACCAGTCCATCCTAAAGGAGATCAGTCCTGAGTGTTCATTGGAAGGACTGATGCTGAAGCTGAAAATCCAATACTTTGGCCACCTGAAAAGACGCTGATACTGGGAAAGACTGAGGGGAGGCGGAGAAGAGGACGACAGAGGATGAGATGGTTGGACTGCATCACCGACTCAATGGACATGAGTTTCGGTAGCCTCCGGGAGTTGGTGATGTACAGGGAGGCCTGGCGTGCTGCAGTTCATGGGGTTGGAAAGTCAGACACAACTGAGTGACTGAACTGAACTGAACTGTAAGAGTAAAAGAGCTGGTAGTTAAAATTCAATAAAGCCCAGAAACAAAGCACACCAGCATAACACAAATTTAGGACAATTGGCTCCTATCTTCTACTTGGAACATCAAGTTAAAGTTATCCCTTTCTCCTGAAATAGGATGGGCTGGTGAAGATTGAGGATCAGCCCCTGCCAAGCAACAGCAAGCAATCCAGGCTTGGGGGAGAGAGAGGTAAAGCATGGTTTTCAAGTCTCTAGACCAACTACTCAGACTCACAATGTTTTCAGCTCAGGCCAACAAACTGTATGTCAAATTAGGGAGATTCTTAAAATCCCTGCCACTATCTCGGAAGTTCTATCCAATGACAGGTCATTTAACTGTCAGTAAAAAAAAAAAAAAAAAATTACCAGCAGACAGCATTGAACCACAGCCAGCAACAGATTTTGATAGTGTGGCTGGTTATCTGTTATTTCATTAATCTCACTACATACAACACAGTCCACATATCTACTGGATTGAATTTTCGGCCTCTATATGCTATTTTATGATTGGACAAATCATTAAATAGGGCTAAATTTTGCAACTACTTACTGCTACTGAAAACCTCCCTGAAAAACAATTTTCTTCTTACTCTCTAAACATGATAGACAAAGGGTTGAGAGCACAATTTTTCAGAACATAAATACCACTCTAGATTTTGGAGGCAAACTACAAGCTTCTCTCTCTTTTGGTTCAACAAATTTTCTGAATATCACGCCTAAAAGAGAGCCCAAGCCTTGATCAACTGGACTAAATACAAAAGATTTCACCCCCAACGCAATTATTTTGATATTTATAAAATAATTTCATTTTAACACAAGGCTACCACGAATAGGGGCTTTCAAGTGGTGCAGTTGTAAAAAATTTGCCTGCCAATGCAGGAGACACAGAAGACACAGGTCCAAACTCTGGGTCGGGAAGATCCCCTGAAGAAGGAAATGGCAACTCACTCCAGTGTTCGTGGCTAGAAAATCCCGTGGACACAAGAGCCTGGCAGGCTACAGTCCATGGAATTCCAAGAGTCAGCTGCAACTTAGTGACTAAACAACAATTATGAATGTAGCATATAATTCTGTTCAGCTATATTTATCCCTAGCCTAAATTATTATGCACCTAAAAATACTTTTTAAAAATCAATCTCAAAAACAACAGAATGATCTCTGTTCATCTCCAAGGCAAACCATTCAATATCACAGAAATCCAAGTCTATGCCCCAACCAGTAACGCTGAAGAAGCTGAAGTTGAAAGGTTCTATGAAGACCTACAAGATCTTTTAGAACCAGCACCCAAAAAAGATGTCCTTTCCATTACAGGGGACTGGAATGCAAAAGTAGGAAGTCAAGAAACACCTGGAGTAACAGGCAAATTTGGTCTTGGAATGCGGAATGAAGCAGGGCAAAGACTAATAGAGTTTTGACAAGAAAATGCACTGGTCATAGCAAACACCCTTTTCCAACACCACAAGATAAGACTCTACATGTGGACATCACCAGATGGGCAAAACCGAAATCAGATTGATTATATTCTCTGCAGCCAAAGATGGAGAAGCTCTATACAGTCAACAAAAACAAGACCAGGAGCTGACTGTGGCTCAGACCATGAAGTCCTTATTACCAAATTCAGACTTAAATTGAAGAAAGTAGGGAAAACCGCTAGACCATTCAGGTATGACCTAAATCAAATCCCTTATGATTATACAGTGGAAGTGAGAAATAGATTTTAGGGCCTAGATCTGATAGATAGAGTGCCTGATGAACTATGGAATGAGGTTCGTGACATTGTACTGGAGACAGGGATCAAGACCATCCCCATGAAAAAGAAATGCAAAAAAGCAAAATGGCTGTCTGGGGAGGTCTTACAAATAGCTGTGAAAAGAAGAGAGGCAAAAAGCAAAGGAGAAAAGGAAAGATATAAGCATCTGAATGCAGAGTTCCAGAGAACAGCAAGAAAAGGTAAGAAAGCCTTCTTCAGCAATCAATGCAAAGAAATAGAGGAAAAGAACAGAATGGGAAGACTAGAGATCACTTCCAAGAAAATCAGAGATACCAAGGGAACATTTCATGCAAAGATGGGCTCGATAAAGGACAGAAATGGTATGGACCTAACAGAAGCAGAAGATATTAAGAAGAGGTGGCAAGAATACACAGAAGAACTGTACAAAAAAGATCTTCACGACCCAGATAATCATGATGGTGTGATCACTCATCTAGAGCCAGACATCCTGGAATGTGAAGTCAAGTGGGCCTTGGAAAGCATCGCTACGAACAAAGCTAGTGGAGGTGATGGAATTCCAGTTGAGCTATTTGAAATCCTAAGAGGTGATGCTGTGAAAGTCCTGCACTCAATATACCAGCAAATTTGGAAAACTCAGCAGTGGCCACAGGACTGGAAAAGGTCAGTTTTCATTCCAATCCCAAAGAAAAGCAATGCCAAAGAATGCTCAAACTACTGCACAATTGCACTCATCTCACATGCTAGTAAAGTAATGCTCAAAATTCTCCAAGCCAGGCTTCAGCAATATGTGAACCGTGAACTTCCTGATGTTCAAGCTGGTTTTAGAAAAGGCAGAGGAACCAGAGATCAAATTGCCAATATCCGGTGGATCATCGAAAAAGCAAGAGAGTTCCAGAAAAACATCTATTTCTGCTTTATTGACTATGCCACAGACTTTGACTATGTGGATCATAATAAACTGTGGAAAATTCTGAAAGAGATGGCAATACCAGACCACCTGACCTGCCTCTTAAGAAATCTGTATGCAGGTCAGGAAGCAGCAGTTAGAACTGGACATGGAACAACAGACTGGTTCCAAATAAGAAAAGGAGTACGTCAAGCCTGTATACTGTCACCCTGCTTATTTAACTTCTATGCAGAGTACATCATGAGAAATGCTGGAGTGGAAGAAACACAAGCTGGTATCAAGATTGCCGGGAGAAATATCAATAACCTCAGATACGCAGATGACACCACCCTTATGGCAGAAAGAGAAGAGGAGATGAAAGTGAAAGAGGAGAGTGAAAAAGTTGGCTTAAAGCTCAACATTCAGAAAACGAAGATCATGGCTTCTGGTCCCATCACTTCATGGGAAATAGATGGGGAAACAGTGGAAACAGTGTCAGACTTTATTTTTGGGGGCTCCAAAATCACTGCAGATGGTGATTGCAGCCATGAAATTAAAAGACGCTTACTCCTTGGAAGAAAAGTTATGACCAACCTAGACAGCATATTCAAAAGCAGAGACATTACTTTGCCAACTAAGGTCCGTCTAGTCAAGGCTATGGTTTTTCCTGTGGTCATGTATGGATGTGAGAGTTGGACTGTGAAGAAGGCTGAGCACCGAAGAATTGATGCTTTTGAACTGTGGTGTTGGAGAAGACTCGTGAGAGTCCCTTGGACTGCAAGGAGATCCAACCAGTCCATTCTGAAGGAGTTCAGTCCTGGGATTTCTTTGCAAGTTCTGTTCAGTTCAGTTCAGTCGCTCAGTCGTGTCCGACTCTTTGCGACCCCATGAATCGCAGCACGCCAGGCCTCCCTGTCCATCACCAACTCCCGGAGTTCACTCAGACTCACGTCCATCGAGTCAGTGATGTCATCCAGCCATCTCATCCTCTGTCGTCCCCTTCTCCTTCTGCCCCCAATCCGTCCCAGCACCAGAGTCTTTTCCAATGAGTCAACTCTTCGCATGAGGTGGCCAAAGTACAAGAATGATGCTAAAGCTGAAACTCCAGTTCTTTGTTTAGTTCTGATACCAAAAGCACAGGCAACAAAACCAAAATCAACAAATAGGACACATCATACTTTAACAACTTCTGCGCATCAAAAAACACCATCAAAAGAATGAATAGGCCACATATGAAAAGGGAGAAAATACCTGTAAATCATGTACTTGATAGGGAGTTAACATCCAGAATAATGGATTTCTATAATTCAACAAGAAGAATCAAATTAACTCAATTTAAAAACGCATAAAGGACTTTAAATAGACATCACTCCAAAGATGACATACAAGTGGCAGGAAAGCAATGAAAAGATGCTCCATATCACCAATCATTAGCAAAATACAAATCAAAGCCACAGTATCATCTCCCACCAGTCCAGGTGACTGCTATCCAAAACACAGAAAACAACAAGTGTTGATGAGGATGTGGAGAAACTCAAACTCTTGTAACCCTCTTAACAGGACTGTAAAGTGGTACAGCTGGTATGGAAAACAGTATGAAAGTTTCTCCAAAAATTAAAAATGAAATGAAACTACCATATGATCTGGCAATCCCATTTCTGAGTCTATGTCCAAAGGAACTGAAAGAAGGGTGTTAAAGTGATGTTTACATACCCATATTCATAACAGCACCATTCACAATAGCCAAGAGGTGGAAGCAGCCTGTATGTTTACTGACAAATGAATGGATAAACAAAATGTGGCATATAGATGATGGAATATTATTCACCCTTAAAAAGGAAAGCAATCCTGTTATGTGCACAGCGTGGATAAACCTTGAAGACCTAATGCTAAGTAAAATAAGCCAGTCACAAAGAGACAAAGGGATTCCATTTATATGAGGTATCTAAAGGAGTCAAATTCATAGAAACAGACAGAATAGCGGTTACTAGGGACTGGGGAGTGGGGGATAGGTTGTTTTAGGGGTACAGAGTTTCAGATTTGTAAGATAAAAGTTTTGGAAATCTGTTTCATGACACTGTGAAAAAAAATATATATACACACACGCATATATAAAACAATACTGAACTGCACATTTAAAAGTGGGTAAAATTAGAAATTTTATGTTTCTTAGATAATAATGATTTGTTATGTTATTAACATTTATTGCAGTTGTCATACTTCAATATGGTTAATTATTAGGTAGAGTTTAAAAAACACTAAAAAATCCAGGATAGTAATGCCTAAAAGCTTCTGAATAGTATTACACATTTTAAGAAAGTAAGATTATTAAAAATCCTACTTACCTCGGCTTGTCTCTTTTTTCTCTTTGTCTTTCAAAATCTCGTCCTCTGTCCTTTCCATCTCTTGGTTTTTCCTCTATCCTGTCTTTCACTTTGTATTTTTCTTTGTATTTTTTCCCTAGAGCAATATCTTCCTGTATAGGAGGGGGTGGGCTAGGAGTTCGAGGTCCTTTCTTCTTACTTTGGTTGCTTTTTGAATTCCTAAGGTTAACACAAAGCTGTCAGAAGTCTAAAGACTTTTAGAAGGTGAAATAAGGTTTGTTTTTTTTTTTTCATTTTAACAAAGCACGATTAAAGAATGGTTAGCATTCCTTTCAATAACTTGCCATTTACTATTTTATATACTAGTAATCAATATCCCCCCCAACAACAACAAAAAAAACAGAGAAATGAGCAAAGATTTACTTGCTACCTATTTCATTAACAGTGCTTATTATATACTTTTAAAAGGTAGATTTCTGAGAAAAGATAGAGGTGGACTAGGAAGAGATTCAGGAAAGAAAATGTCATTAAAAAAAAAAAAGAACTGGAAAAATTTTAAGCTTATTATAAAAAAGTAGATAGAAAAGTAAACATCACCTACAATTCCATTACCCAAGGACAGCCCATAGTAACACCATGGACAAACATCCACACTTTTTCTATGTCTCTTTTCCTTTTTCCCTCCCTGCCCACCCCCATATGCACAGTCATAATGCAATGTTTTTTAAAAACTGTTTGTATTAAATACAGTATTGGTATATTTCTATAACAAAAAGTGGGTTCCTATAATTACTCTTATGGACTGTACAGAATTCCCTTAATAGATATGCTCTATAACTTCTTTAAACAATTTCACATTCATAAGGTTTTTAGGTGGCTTCCATGTTTTCAGCATTATAAAGGACAATGACATCAAGTATATATGAAACCCTAAGCACTGTTAGTAAATATTTATTTAAATCTTTGTTTTATATTTTAAACATTCATTTAAACCTTTTCCAATTCTTAGACTACAAAGATGATCCTTTAAATTTTAGAATTTTGTCTTTCATGGTTTTAATCCGTCTGGAACTGACTAATTGCTGTAACTCTGAGCCCTTACACATTACAAATTGTCTGTCTTCATACCTTGACAGTGGTCTGACTGAATACTAGAGGGTTTCAGAAAGATATCCTTTTCCCTCAGAGTTCTATAAATACTGTTACAGTATCTTGCAGCATTCAGTGTTTTGGATGAAAAGTCCAAAGAGAGTCAATTACTTTTGCTATGCAGGTTTTTCAGCTTTCCTGTTGGTATGCTTGTAATACATTATCCTTTGGAAATTAAAAATTTCACCAAGATAAATCTAGGTTTTCTTTTTTAACCTTTTCCAGTACTTAATGTGCTGTTTCAATCGGAAACCTTAAGTGTTTTGCTTATTGTTTTTCCTATTCTTATTTCATCAATTCTCTAGTTTGCTTTATTGCAATGACTGCGTATCTCCTAGGTCACTTCTCCATTATTTTTCATTATTCCCATCTCTCCTTTTGCTTTCCAGTATCTTAAATGTGTTTTCAAATTCGGTAAGTTTTCTTTTAATTCTAAATTTGGCAATCTCATTATTCTGCTATTCCCAGTATAAAAATCATTTTCGTTCCAAAATATCCTTGTTCACAGACTGCTTTAATTTTTTCACGATCAACTGCTCTCAACAGATCAATGCAATATCCTCTCAAATCATACTAAAATTCTGAATGAATTTATTGTTTCAATTCATTCCTATTTTCTGCAACATGGAATGGTCAGTCTGGTACTGAGTTTTAAAGGAGTCCTTTCTTTTCAGGTATCTGGAAAGTTTTCACCAGCTACTTATTTCAGTACCTACTGATATTTATAAATGATGACCTAAGCCAAAATCCCAGAACTTACTACCTGTGACCTAGAGTTCTCTAGCCCAAGATTCCTTAGCTAAATTAAAAGTAACAGGTAGTATCTTCCTCAGAATTGCTGGTAAGACTAAAAACAGATTAAAAAGGCAGCTGACTCAGAGTGGGCATTCAGAAAATTTGCCTTAGTCTTTCTCCCTACTTATTACCAAAGATAGGGTAAACCATCTAGCAAGTCAGAAATTATTAAAATATGACCAAATCTGCTTTTCATCCTCATCTCCTGCCAAGAACCATTATTAGCTACATTATCTCACTGCATATTTATGAGATGACTGGAACTTTTAATGTATTTAACAGACAAGTGATAAATGTCTTTTCCATGTAAAAGACACACTGGGGGTGGGGGAGGGAAGCAGAGAAGAAGGGGACATGTATACTTACAGCTGACTCTAGTTGTTGTATAGTAAAAGCCGAAACATTGTAAAGTAATTGTCTTCCAATTAAAAAAATGACATACTAATCAATAGTTGGTACAGACAGTATCAAAATTACTAAAAAGCCATTTTCAACCATTATCATTTCAAAATGATAGAGGAATTCTTGACACAAACTGTATTTTCACATTACTGCCTGTGACAGAGACTAACCAGGTATTTACTAAACTTTTGTTCAGGCCATACTGTTGAACAATAACCCTAGACATTTATAAAGTTATATATGACCAAATGACCAAGTTCTGGCCAAAAGAACATAAGAAGAAGTGATGTATACCACTTCCAGGCCTAATTGATAAAAAAGCTTCTCATATTCCAGGTAATTATAAACTATATAACTAAATAAGTGTAATACTCTTTTTTTCTGTGCATATTTCATTTTTTGATCCTCAATAATACAGGAAAGTGAAGCCACAGTCAGAAGGAGCTTAGTTACTCAAATCCATGTATAGGAGAGTCACCTCTTAATCAGAAATACCCATTTTTTGCTTGAGTGAGAAACTTCTGGTTGTGTTAAATTCACATTCTGGGAGTAAGCTATCATAACAACCAAGATTATGCCACTACACTCACTAAAGTGCAGAATTTCTTCAAATACCTTCAAAAATATACGTACGCATTCACTAGTTGGGAAACAGTTGTGTTACAGACAGAGTTTGCAAGTGCCTTCCAACAGAATGGGCCAAACTGGTCTTGTGCACTCTGCAGTCAGCAACATCTCTCAACATTTTTTAAGTCAAACGATCGTCCTTTTAGGGGCACAGAGCCCACTTCCTATTTGTGGCACAGAGCTCAATTATCCACTTCCATCACTCTGTAGAGCCTATCTCTCTCTCCCCAAAACTTAATTCTTTTGAATAGCTTTTGACATACTTCACATATCATCTTAGCATAAAGCTTAGTATCAGACTATCTCTCACAACAAATGTCAAAGAAAACTGCTAACTTTCAGGGAGAAGTTTGAGTCTTAATTTGTCTGTGATTATCTCTGCCCCTTCAATATGATAACCACGTAAAAACAAGAAGTCAGTTTACCTGATTGCCCCCTCAGTTTACTTACTGGCATTGGTTGCAATATGCCACTGAATTTTAACTGAAATTCTAATCATTACTTGTTGTTGAATGTCTTCAGTTTATCGTATGATCCACAATGAAACTATAAGTTGATGACCTGACACACTCTAGACAATTTAAACTGCATGACTACAGAAGTGCTATATCCAACTCAGTGTTTTCTTTGTATCTTCAATGTACTGTTTTCCAGGTCCTTCTGTTTCTATTATTAAATTAATGATGCATCTTAAACTCAGGATCACATAATACAAAAATATAATAGTTAAATCAATATAATTATTCATGTGTGCATGCTAAGTTGCTTCAGTCATGTCTGACTCTTTGTGACCCCATGAACTGCAGCCTGCTAGGCTCTTCTGTCCACAGGATTCTCTAGGCAAGAACACTGGAGTGGGTTGCCATTTCCTCCTCCAGGGATCTTCCCAACCTGGGGATTGAACCTGCATCTCTTAAGTTTCCTGCATTGGCAGGTGGGTTCTTTACCACTAATGTCACCTGGGCAGCCCCCAATAATTCATGCTCAATATTGAAAGGATAAGTGAATTACCAATAAGACTGTTAGAGAAGACTACAGGAAAAATGAAACTAACCCTTCAACTAAATAGGTATCAAAACTTTCTATGAAGAGACTAAATACTGAAGATTTCATAAATAACAAGGGTAAGAAAATGAAAAAGTATTTCTGGCATCCTGGGTTTTGGGGGGAAATAAATGGAATTAGGGGAATTTATATAATTGGTTAGTTAAAAGGAAAAAGAACAGGTGGGTTAAACCGTACCACTCTGTAGTTTGACTTCTTTCATATCCCTTTACTCAATTCCAGGAGCAAAGGAGAGAATTAAGCCTGCTTTACAGAGTGCCTTATTAGAACGCAAAGCTCTTTGAAGAGTAGATGCTATGGAAAGATAGAATAGTGAACCATCAAGATGCCAGTCTTCAGGGAGCTTAAATTTAATAGAAGTTGTAAAACATGTATGCCACGGCTAAAATATAATAATGGAAATAGCAGTTAGTATTATGCAAACGGTATAAATAAAATCTGATAGATATACAAAGAGAGCAGAAATTATGTTCAGTAAGGAGAAATGGGAAATCTTAATGGAAAGACAGAATTTGAGCTAGACACTCAAGGACTATGAGTCAGGATGATGAGTGTAGGAGGAACATTGGACAAAGATATGGACAAGACCGAGAAGATCAATGTATGAATTCCCCTCTAAAAAATCTGAATTTCATTCAATAGAATGGAAAACTACTGAGTTTTTCAATGGCATAATAAATTAACAGGAATTTTTCTTTTAAGACATCTCTTACAACATCTGTAAAGTGAACGGTTATGGCAGCTGAATGACTATGTTTACATGTGTGAGGGAATGGACCCTAGATAAAGTAAATATAGTGTGTAGGATGATATATTAATAATAAACTAGGCAAGAAGTAAATGAAGTCTAGAATAGGGTTAAAGCCTCCAGAAACTAGAGGGAGAACAAATATAAATTTCATTATGGGATCATACAGATAACTACCAACTGGTCAAATATTGAGAAAAGGTTTAGCTTTGTTCTTAAATAATAAATTAGTGTATGCCCTTTAATTGAAATAAAATTTAAAGCAGATGACACTATATGGAAAACTATCTCCTGCCTTATTTTCAACCCCCCAATGTAATTTGTTTCTATCCTTACTCTTTCAACTGGCTACTACAATTCTAAAAAATGTATTCATACTGCTTCATACACCAGGAGACAAGAAGAATGTTGTTCACTGTGCATAATTTGTAATAACTAAAACCTGGAAATGACTTAAATGTTCAACAACAAAAAAGTAAATATATAAATATTAATATGAAAGAACTATGGCTATATATATATCAACATAGGTAAATGTAAAAAACTACAAAAAAAAGCTAAGTAAAACAGTAAATTGCAGAAGAAAAGTTATATCTATATTAAGATTAAATAAATGAAAATATTATATATTTTAAGATAATATGATATGGAAGTATAAACACACATGCACAAGTATCATAAACAACAAATTCAAGAGGGAAGGTCAGGAAATATACCTGCTTAGTTTTTGGGTTGGGGGGGGAAGTTCTGAAGCATATATAGGTATGACACAGATCTCTGTTTCATCGTTCTCTATAATTTTAAGTGGAAACTTTCCATACTTTTTCAAGAAAAAGCTTATATTAAATGTTCAATGTATTAAAAGAATCCTTTTGTAATCTACTAAGTAATTCTTCTGAATATCATGTCAGAAAAAGCTAGTTCATTCTGGCACTATTTATCACCCTACTGACCTCTGCTGGTCCAACAATGGAGAGGAAACTGCAGTTGTCTTCCTGTCTTTCTTGCTAGTTGAAGATGATGACTTAGGGCTTGACTTTCTCTTCGGAGATTTGCTAGACTTTCTTAGAGAAGGTGATGGAGACAACTTTGATCTAACCACTTCTGGTGAAACCTTTCAAAAGAATTCAGTAAGTCAGAAAGTGTACCAATCACGGTTGCTACAATCAAACAAAGCAACAACAATAAACTTCAGATAAAACATTAAGTGTTATAACAGCCACCACACATTACTATCAGCCTGGCTCCTAAACGTATACTGTTAACCAATATGCTAACTGCCCCAACATTATTATCAAAAGTGAAAGTGAAGTTGCTCAGTCATGTCTGACTCTTTGTGACCCTGTGGACTGTAGCCCACCAGGCTCCTCTGTCCACGGGATTCTCCAGGCAAGAATCCTGGAGTGGGTTGCCATTTCCTTCTCCAGGGGATCTTCCCAACCCAGGGATTGAACCCAGGTCTCCTGCACCTCAGGCAGACTCTTTACCATCTGAGCCACCAGGGAAGTCATAGGCAGTTTGCAGGCTCTTATTTGGAGCTTATGACTGTTAACAGGGAAGCGACAGCAGGGTTGCAGAGAGAGCTGACTGGAGCTGGCATGGCTGGGGTAGGATGTCCAAGTTTATCACAGACAGTCTAAAACAGAACTCTGATCAGCACCTGGGGGCATCAGGTTCTCCAGCCCCTTCTATATCTGCCACACAACTATTAACATTAGTATCAATTAAGCAAACTAAACTTATGAAATTTCAAAATCTCCTCAGAAAAATCACAAATTATATTCAAATATATTTTATCTATTTCTACTCTTTAGAAGAAGTAAGTACTCTATAGAGATAGCATGGGCCTAAAAATCAGGTTTATCTAGATTCAAGTTCCATTTCACATTAGTTGGTGACTCCAGGCAACAGAAACTCAGTTTTGTTTATCTGTTCAATATTAAAAATATGCCCTATTTATCTAATAGAGTAATGTGAAGATTAATTGATTAACATGTATGAAGTATCAATATCCCAATACAATTTTAGATGTAGCAAGCAGTTAATGAGTTCTGCAATCAATATCCATGTTGATGTTAATTACTAACATATTTCAATAAAGAGCATACCTCCTTTTTAATAATAATTTCTTCTCTTTTCTCCATGTTTTCTTGTTCCAGCTTCATTAATTCCCTCTGTATCTTTTGACGCTTCATTTCCAATGACAACTCATGAACATAATCATAATTAATATCTCCATTGTCAGAATCTTTAAAATAAAAATTCCATTACTTTTCAAAAACTATTAGTTATCTATACCAAAAATTATAACAATTTTTTCAACTATTTTTTATACAAATTAAAATTGTAGATTCTTTAATAAGAGTAACACACTTCTAAAAAATAAAGGAAATATATACTGTTTCTACCTGGAGGAGGGCATGGCAATCCACTCCAGTATTCTTGCTGAGAGAATCCCCATGGACAGAGGAAACGGGCGGGCTACAGTCCATGGGGTGACCAAGAGTCAGACAGGACCGATTGACTAAGCATGGCAGCATACTGTTTCTATAAACACTTAAAACTGATATAGCCAATTTCTTTATGAAAAACCAGTCTTAAGGTTCCTGGTTTTCTGTAAGTCATTTTGGGTTGTCTGGGGATTGGGTTCAGCAATACGTGAACCGTGAACTCCCTGATGTTCAAGCTGGTTTTAGAAAAGGCAGAGGAACCAGAGATCAAATTGCCAACATCTGCTGGATCATGGAAAAAGCAAGAGAGTTCCAGAAAAACATCTATTTCTGCTTTATTGACTATGCCAAAGCCTTGGACTGTGTGGATCACAATAAACTGTGGAAAATTCTGAAAGGGATGGCAATACCAGACCACCTGACCTGCCTCTTGAGAAATCTGTATGCAGGTCAGGAAGCAACAGTTAGAACTGGAGATGGAACAACAGACTGGTTCCAAATAGGAAAAGGAGTGCGTCAAGGCTGTATATTGTCACCCTGCTTATTTAACTTATAGGCAGAGTACATCATGAGAAACGCTGGAGTGGAAGAAACACAAGCTGGAATCAAGATTGCCGGAAGAAATATCAGTAACCTCAGATATGCAGATGACACCACCCTTATGGCAGAAAGTGAAGAAGAACTAAAAAGCCTCTTGATGAAAGTGAAAGAGGAGAGCGAACAAGTTGGCTTAAAGCTCAACATTCAGAAAACGAAGATCATGGCATCCAGTCCTATCACTTCATAGGAAATAGATGGGGAAACAGTGGAAAAAGCGTCAGACTTTATTTTGGGGGGCTCCAAAATCACTGCAGATGGTGACTGCAGCTATGAAATTAAAAGATGCTTACTCCTTGGAAGAAAAGTTAGGACCAACCTAGACAGTATATTCAAAAGCAGAGACATTACTTTGCCGACTAAGGTCCGTCTAGTCAAGGCTATGGTTTTTTCTGTGGTCATGTATGGATGTGAGAGTTGGACTGTGAAGAAGCCTGAGCACCAAAGAATTGATGCTTTTGAACTGTGGTGTTGGAGAAGACTCTTGAGAGTCCCTTGGACTGCAAGGAGATCCAACCAGTCCATTCTGAAGGAGATCAACCCTGGGATTTCTTTGGAAGGAATGATGCTAAAGCTGAAGCTCCAGCTCATGCGAAGAGTTGACTCACTGGAAAGACTCGGATGCTGGGAGGGATTGGGGGCAGGAGGAGAAGGGGTCGACAGAGGATGAGATGGCTGGATGGCATCACGGACTCGATGGACGTGAGTCTGAGTGAACTTTGGGAGTTGGTGATGGACAGGAGGCCTGGCATGCTGTGATTCATGGGGTTGCAAAGAGTCAGACATGACTAAGTGACTGAACTGAACTGGGGATTGGGTTTTTGATTAGCTGGAATTTTTTAAAGATATAATTAAAATACTCAGCTACAAATTCTCAGTATTAAGGCTACCAAAACCTTTAATATTTCATACTGTATATGATGTGATTCATTATCTCCCTGCTTTTCCTAAAGACTCATTAGTATTAAGGTTACATTAAATGTACAATCCTGTTTCTGTAGTTTTGTTTTTAATATCATTACTAAAAGTAATTTTAATACTAATGTGTACATGAGCTATTTCTGAATGATCTATAACATTTTCATTATAAGTGGTTTGTAGCAGATCCTTAGATTAGAACTGTCCATCTCTTCAATAGATCTGATACCATGCATCTATTTCTATTTACCCTTTCAAAGAAAAGAATATGAAGATTAAAGAGGGGAAAACAAGGAAGAGTGATGCACAGACTATTTCATTACAAATGCATATAGATGTTTTCAGAGCCAACTGGCACTGTTATCTCTTTGTTATTAATGCCAACAAGCCTAGAGGAGGAAATTTCACTGACTGCTGTCCTAACACCTGACCACATTGGGACTGACTACTTACAAACTGAAGAACCTTCTCAAGTCACACTTTTAGCACTTAAGATCATCATTTCTTAACCTGGGGTAAATAAATAAAATGAAGAACTAAAAACCAAAAAAGATAAAGGAGTCCTACTTGATTGCTTAAAGCACAAAAATATGGACATCACTCACATTCTTTATATATAAAGAATTCCTACTAATTAAAAGGGAAAATGGTCAAAGGACATGAACAGGCAATTCACAAAAAGAAATGCACATGATAGATAAATAAGTCTTTCTCATGTATTAAAGAGCCATTTTTCCCCCTTAATGGTAATAGTTGGTACTGGCAAAGGTACAGATAAAAGGCATGTTCATTCTCTGGAGGTGGAGATGTAAACTAATACATCCAGCCTGGACAATAATTTGGTAGCCATGAGTAAAACATTCATACCCTTTAATATGACAATTTTACTTTTAGAAATCTATTGCAACTAATAATAGATATAAAAATAAAGCTTTAAATTTATAGTCTTCTACACTGCCCTACAGAAAGATCTCTCCATGTCATACACAAGGTCAAACAACTTCATTTTAACATCAGCAACACATTTCATGATATAAACATCAGTTTATTTAACCATTTTCCTTCTGACATTTAGTTTGTTTTCAATATTTTGCTATTATAAACAAGACTTCAAAGAACATTGTGATACCTATTTTGGTTTACAAGTGTGAATATTTTCTTTTCAGAACAGATTTCTTGAATTAAATTTGCTGGAGTAAGGGTAATTTTTAATTTGCCAAACTACACTTGTTTGTTTGGCAAACAATATTTTTTTTTTCCCTGACAAACTATACTATTGCCAAGTAGTAGTATATTGCCAGATATACTCAGAATTTGATTGTATTAATATTTATATTAATATAATTTATATTATAATTTTATAATATTGCCAAACTATACTCAGAAATTTTGGGGGCTTCCCTGGTGGTTCAGACAGTAAAGAATCTATCTGCAATATGGGAGACCTCAGTTCAATCCCTGGGTCAGGAAGATTCCCTGGAGAAGGGAATGGCAACCCAATCCAGTATTCTTGCCTGGAGAATTCCATGGACATAGGAGCCTGGCGGGCTACAGTCCATGGGGTCACAAAGAGTCGGACATGACTAAGAGACCACACTTCCACTTTTATACTCAGAAACAGATTTACCAAAGTAAACTTCCACTTGATAATATTAGTATTTTTCACTTCTTCCAGTATGATGGGTGAAGACTATTATCTCTCTATCTTCACCAGTATTCCCCTATAGTAAAGCTGAGCATTTACTGGCCATTTCTATTTCCACTATGAATTACATATTCAATTTTTTTATTTTTTGCCCATTTTTCAACTGAACTCCTTATGTATTTGTGGAAGTTCATTATATGTTAATACAATGTTTTTACTATATGCTTACACATGACACGTCAAATATTTTCTTTTGTGATCTGTTTTTAAAAGATGATGTCTATGTTTAGTTAGGCACAAAATTTTAAATCCTTATACAATCAAATCTTTTATGGATTCTGCATTTTATGCTTATTTTAGGAGAATGTACATACCTCCAAGGTTTTCCAAATATGTTCATACATTTTCTCTTCTACTACAATGGTGCTTTTGCTTTTTATATTACTGCATTGTTCTTTGTGATGAACAAATATGGTAAGTTTAGAGAACCAAACAAAAAATAAAGACTTGGGGAATGGGAGCTGGAAATACATAAAACAACTGGGGAAAATCAAAAGTTTTATAGGTACATAAGAATCTATACTTGATCCTGTAGGCAATGGGAAATCAGAGAATTTTAAACAGGGGAGTGAAATGAACTAATTTATTCTTTTACAAGTTCACTCTAACTCACAGAGTGAGAGAAGATATTTATAATATGTATACTGATTAAGAGATTTCATATTCAGACTATATAAAGAACGTGCTGTGTGCTTCAGTCACGTCCAACTCTTCATGATCCTATGGACTGTAGCCTGCCAGGCTCCTCTGTCCATGGGATTCTTCAAGCAAGAATACTGGAGTGGGTTGCCATTTTCTTCTCCAATATAAAGAAAATTCAACAATCAAAAAAAGCAGTTAACAATAGAGAAGTAGGCAAAAGTCTATAGAGTTTACAAAAGAGGTGGCACAGTGGCCAGTAAATTTGAGAAAATTGTCAACTTGTTACTCATTAAGGAAATGTACACTAAAACCACCACAGTAAGAAACAACCACCTATCTCTAGAATGATTATGATGAAAAAGGCAAAAATACCATAGAAAGGAGAACTATTTTTGACCTGACATTATCTACTAAAGATGAACATATGTAGACTCAATGGCCCAACAATCCTACTCCCAAACATAAACTCAAGAGAAATGAGTACATGTTTATCAAAGGTATGATTAGGAGTAGCAACTTATTCAAAATAGCCCCAAACTAGAAATTAACCAAATGTTTATTGATAGAAAAATGAATAAGTTATAGTATACTCATACAATGAACTACTATATACCAATAAGAATTAATGAACTATAACTATGTTCAAAAATCTCACATATTTTTTTGGCTAAGTACAGAAAGAGTACATGCTAAAGATTTCATTTATGTAGACTTCAAAAACAGACAAAACTAATCCATGTTGGTAAAAATCAAGACAGCAGGTACCTTCAGGAGGTGGAGGTTGGGAAAGCAGTGACTGAAAAAAGGGAGTACGAAGGGGCTTATGGGAGACGAGTAATTTCCTATGTATTGATGAAGAACAGGCTGCTTACACAAGCCTGTTCTATTGGTGAAAATTCAGTTAAGTTGTACAAATGAATCATGTACTCTTCTGAAAGTTATTATATAAAAAGAAATATTTTGTGAAGATTAGTCTGGGGTTAAAGTGGAAAATGATTTAGGGGACAAGACTAACCTCAATACATGAGGTTAGAGAATTATTTGTAAAACACATTTATAGACAACAAATAAGTATCTTAAGAACTAGAATATTAGTACTAGTAATTTAGAGAAATAGGTGGTTTTGAAAGACACTCAACAGATAGAAATGTTTAAGATTTATGTTAAGTGTCTGGGTTGAGCAGAAGGAGACTCAACAATGACCCTTAGACTTTTGGGGAACCAGTAGGAAAACTGGTGCCTTTAAGATATGGAACTCAGGCAGAGATATCCAATTGGTAATGTATCAATTAAGAGCTCTACATATTGGAGTCATTAATATGTAGATGTTAATGATGCCCTGGGAGCATGATTTCATCTGGAGAGAAAAACTGAAAATGAGGGGGGGGAAAAAAGGTCTTGGGAAGTGGGAAGGAGAAACAACTAAAAGTTTTAAAAGCAGCTTCTAAAGACAAGTGGGTCTCAAAGAGCAGTATGAGGACTCCTTGAGATCCCCAAGGGAGATCAATTTCTGGAGTTCCAGAAGATCAAAAGTATTTCCATAATTCTACATTATTTGCCTGGTTTACTCAATCTCTAGAGTATATTGGGGCTTTTTCCAGATGTCACATCATTAACAGACTGAATGCGGAAGCAGACACAAAAATCTAGGTATCTTTCATTAAGGTAGTCAAGAAGTTTACTTTAAGAAGTTAAAACGATTTGCAAAAACATTTAAAACATTGCCACCTCCCCCAATTTTTATTTTTGCTTTGCAAAGCATGGCTGTTTTCCATAAAACTGTATGCTAGATTTATTACTGCCACTATTTAACAAATTAAAATTTAAAAATTTTCTCAGAACTAACTTCTAAAATGGAAACTACTGAAGCAGATAATCCAGAAAATGAAAAGCTCTCGAGGGTCCTTAAAAAGAGTGAAAAGTGTCCTGAGACCGAAATGTTTAAGAACTACTCATACAGACCAAACTTCTTCTGAGTCTAGCTAAAATTGCTACTTAGATTGAAAATGTAGAGGGTAAGCATATTAAATGAGGTCAGTCTCACTCTCTAACTCTATACTTCAATATTTCTTCAAACAGAAACTTTTAAACCATAGCAATTTATAATAATCAGAACCTATGACTTTTAAAATCAAGAGAAAACCTAAGAAACAGACGTGAATATTTTGCATATAAAAGTACTATAAAATACGTTTACTCACCTTTTAAAAGAATTTTACATATAAAAGACTCTTGCAGTAAAAATCAGTTTAGTTTTTTTAAAGATGAGTTTAGAGCAAAGCATTGGGAAGGGATAGATAGTACACAAGGAGCCTCTGGAAGGACAAAGAGTTTGAATATGAAGACAGAAAACCCCACCAGTGATAGATGGATGCCAAGGGGAAAGTGTTTCAAGAAGGTAGGTTATGGGATGTATCACATGCTGCAGAAGATTACAGGAGAAAGAGACAAGTATGTCTTCATTTATTTAGCAAAAAGGAGGTTTTGTGACTTTAAAGAGCAGTTTTAGTGAAGATGCGCATCAGAAGGTGGAATAAACATGAAGTGAAAAGGTACAACTTAGCTGTAAAGTGGGAATAAACAAGGAAATGACTAAAAATAATATGGTGAAAAGAGAAAATGTGCCAAGATGGATCGTAAAGCTAAAAAAGAGAGTGTAAGATAAACAAATAAGATTGCAGAGGTGGAAGGAAATCAGGGGACTCTAACCTCATGCAGAAGGAGGGAAGCCTCTTATTAAGAACAAGAAGGAAATAAAAAGTTTAGTGAATAAAAACTAGTTTACAGATGTGCTGGCAGGAAGCTGAAAGAGTCTGTGGATAAAGTGTTACATCACTTGTGTGTTATAAATAGCAAGTAGGAGAAAGGGGTTGGAAGGGTGGAGATTTAAGGAGAGGGTTTGAAAGAGCTACTATGAAAAAAGGAGCAAACTGACCTAGGCTTTTCTGAACCTTTAAAATATTCAACAATTAGCATGTACTACTGTAATGGAAATACAGAAATTTCTGTTTTAAAACATAAGCATCCAATGTATTTCAGATTTTTTTTTTCAAAACAATAATTAAAATGAAAAGGAACAATGTTGGGTGTCTTCAGTGTTAATCCCTTAGAATTTAGAAAAAGCCATTCAAATTTGAACAGTCAAGGTTTGGAATATTTACTGCTATTCTATAGGAGGTATTAGTATTACTTTTGAAATCCCAATGAACTAATAGAGAAGTTTCCTATTTGTTCTTAGAAACAACTTTTTAACAGACAATACTGTATAAAGATGCAATAGATTTCTTTCAAAAGTACTGATGTTCAAATTGCTAGAGCTAGTGGAGGTGATGGAATTCAAGCTGAGCTATTTCAAATCCTCAAAGATGATGAGTGCTGCACTCAATATGCCAGCAAATTTGGAAAACTCAGCAGTGGCCATAGGACTGGAAAAGGTCAGTTTTCATTCCAATCCCAAAGAAAGGCAATGCCAAAGAATGCTCAAACTACCGCACAACTGCACTCATCTCACACGCTAGTAAAGTAATGCTCAAAATTCTCCAAGCCAGGCTTCAGCAACATGTGAACCATGAACTTCCAGATGCTCACGGTGGGTTTAGAAAAGGCACAGGAACCAGAGATCAAATTGCCAACATCCACTGGATCATGGAAAAAGCAAGAGAGTTCCAGAAAAACATCTATTTCTGCTTTATTGACTATGCCAAAGCCTTTGACTGTGTGGATCACAACAAACTGTGGAAAATTCTGAAAGAGATGGGAATCCCAGACCACCTAACCTGCCTCTTGAGAAACCTATATGCAGGTCAGGAAGCAACAGTGAGAACTGGACATGGAACAACAGACTGGTTCCAAATAGGAAAAGGAGTATGTCAAGGCTGTATATTGTCACCCTGCTTATTTACTTTATATGCAGAGTACATTATGAGAAACGCTGGGCTGGAGGAAGCACAAGCTGGAATCAAGATTGCCAGGAGAAATATCAATAATCTCAGATATGCAGATGATACCACCCTTATGGCAGAAAGTGAAGAACTAAATGGCCTCTTGATGAAAGTGAAAAAGGAGAGTGAAAAAGTTGGCTTAAAGCTCAACATTCAGAAAACTAAGATCATGGCATCCAGTCCCATCACTTCATGGGAAATAGATGGGGCAACAGTGGAAACAGTTGCTGACTTCATTTTTCTGGGCTCTAAAATCACTTTAGATAGTGATTGCAGCCATGAAATTAAAAGACGCTTACTCCTTGGAAGGAAAATTATGACCAACCTGGACAGCATATTAAAAAGCAGAGACATCACTTTGTCAACAAAGGTCTGTCTAGTCAAGGCTATGGTTTTTCCAGTGGTCATGTATGGATGTGAACGCTGGACTATAAAAGAAAGCTGAGTGCTGAAGAATTGATGCTTTTGAACCATGATGTTGGAGAAGACTCTTGAGAGTCCCTTGGACTGCAAGGAGATCCAACCAGTCCATCCCAAAGGAGATCAGTCCTGGGTGTTCATTGGAAGAAATGATGTTCGAGATGAAACTCCAATACTTTGGCCACCTGATGTGAAGAGCTGACTCATTGGAAAAGACCTTGATGCTGGGAAAGATTGAGGGCAGGAGGAGAAGGGGACGACAGAGGATTAGATGGTTGGATGGCATCACCAACTCAATGGACATGGGTTTGGGTGGATGCCAAGAGCTGGTGACGGACAGGGAGGCCTGGCATGCTGCAGTTCATGGGGTCACAAAGAGTCGGACACGACTGAGTGACTGAACTGAACTGAACTCTTAAGGTACTTTTCAAGTCTGTAAGTTTTCAGGGATATTTCTTAAATATTGTAGTAAATAGTTTAGGCTTGCAGTCTCTTTGCTGTCACACGTATTCAACTCATCTACCACAGCTCAAAAGGCACAGAAAATACGTAACCAACAGACATGGCTGTTCTCCAATAAAATTCTACTGCAAAAACAGGTGGTTGGCCCACAAGGTATAATTTTCTAGCCCCTGGTCTAAGTTTTTGGCTATCTGATGAGGAAGGAAGTTACATTCTTAAAGTCTACTATACTTTGACAAGTATAGTAGAGTAACAAAGCTGAACTACTGAAATAATTATATAAATTATATTAAAATGCCCAGTATATCTACAGATGTGAGTTCCTTCTCTCTGTATTTGGTAGTGTGAGACTATAGTGCTCAACTTCTAGATCACAAAAGAAGAGAAGACAGAACACTCATGGTATGGGAAATAAATGCTTTTTTGTTAAAAGACAATGACTTACAGGTGATTTTCCTAATTTTTCATGAACAAATCCCCCAGTTATCATCTGATATCACTTTCTTTAAAGATGAAATCCAGTAATTTCTTGGAAATAATCTTCCTAGGTCTTTAAGGTTTAAAAATCTCACTTTTAATATTTTATGCAAAACAATAAACATAAATTTCAATTCTCTTAAACCTTGATACTGAGAAACTTAAAGATTGACAAGTGCAATAAATTTCAAAGTACTATGATACTGAACAGGTAAGTTCTAGAGAGAACAGCTTTCTCGGCTTTTATTCAGCTACATGCCATTTCCTGCCTTATAACTCAGTAAGACACACAAGTCAATTAGATTCTGAAACAATAGGGAGATCATGGCTGGAAAGTGTCTGAAGCCCACAGAAAAACCTACGAAGTGAACAATCAATATACTGACTACATAAACAAAGATTTTTGAAACTCACCATCTCTATTAGTTTCCCATTCTACATTTTCTTCTTCACTTTCTGGAGTTCTCTCCTTAGTGATTTTTATGTCTTCCTTTTCCCTATGTCTCCCTCTTGAAGATTCTTTCTAAAAAGTACATACATACATACATATGGGTTATTACATTTATAAAAACTGTAAGAGTTAGTTACTATAATACAGAGTATTTCTAACTTCATCTTTGTTTCATTAAAGAATCAGTTTTGCAAACACTCATCCACTAAGCGGAGGAAGTAACAAATTCTAGAGTATCATCACAATGAAAAGACTACTATTATCTGTTTTACTAAAAAATGGCAAATGTATGAAGTTTAAGTTTTTAAGAGATACAATGAAAATCAAATACTTTAATACGCATTTGGTAGTACACTACATATTCAGTTTCTACACGAACATTACAGGGGTAAAGTTTAAAATGGATAAAATACAACAGGAGGAACTGTGATTATATTTTAAAACAACTAGAAAAAGGTTACACTGTTCACTGTAGATTCTCAAAAATAACTGCTGATCCAGGATGCGTTATATATCACTAACAAATGAGCATTTAAAGACACCTAAAGGTAAATCCAAACTTAACTAATAATTTTATAAATGCCTTAAAAGAAGGGATTTTCCCTATTTTGGTGTGGTAACTACAATATTTAGAAAAGTTATCTTTATATTGTGGAGAAGGAAATGGCAACCCACTCCAGTATTCTTGCCCAAAAGCAAAAAAGTTTAACATTTTATTCCAGGTATAACAGTAGCCTATACACAAAGCAGGATAATAATAATTCAGCTTGTAAAATTTAATGAAATATCCTATTATATAAGATGAAAACTCTAAACCACATTTCACTAAGTGGAAAGAAAACATAACCTTTGTCATGGAATTCTTACCTTCCCACCACAGTGTCTCACTTTTATTAACACTAAATCTTGACTATGAAAGACACTAATACACAAGGATATTAAGTGCTGAAAGTTCTTTCCAGGCATTACCAGACATAAAATTTGGCTGCTTACAACACAAATTAACTTATCTTTGTCTTATTTTTAAAGAACTCTAGTATATAACTGCCCGAAATTTTACTTATTTAGGTAGGAAGTCATGTTTTAAGTATTACTTGCTAAATGACATATATAGTTGCTGATACAACAGAGGCTGACAAATATTAAAAGACTATATAATAGAACCAGTCATGACAAAATGGTGACAGATCAAAAAAAGAAAAGGAAAAAATAAATGCACTCCTATTGGTACATGAGACAAAAAGAGGAAAAAGGAGGAAAAGGAATACCATCTATTTTTACTCTTAAAATATATTCTGTGAAATATCAATGAAGAATTCTTCTACATGCCATGCAACTTTTGAATGTTCTGTGAATTAAACCCACATACAAATGTGTGTATATACATATATTTATGTAAATATTTAATAACATTTACCCTACATATTGAAATTATACAATTTTTGCTTTCCAATATGACTCTAATACTGTCCCCAGAGATCACATATAACTATTACTAAGAACTAGTGTTGGAGAAGCCAATGGCACCCCACTCCAATACTCTTGCCTGGAAAATCTCATGGATGGAGGAGCCTGGTAGGCTGCAGTCCATGGGGTCGCTAACAGTCAGACATGACTGAGCGACTTCACTTTCACTTTTCACTTTCATGCATTGGAGAAGGAAATAGCAACCCATTCCAGTGTTCTTGCCTGGAGAATCCCTGGGAAGGCGGAGCCCAGTGGGCTGCCGTCTATGGAGTCGCAGAGTCGGACACAACTGAAGCGACTTAGCAGCAGCAGCAGCAGCAAGTACTAGTGTAGGCTTCAATATGTGGTGGAATTTCAAGTTAGGAGATATGCTTTTGCCTAAAACTTTGTCACTATCTCACCTCAAATCAAAATCCTATGGACAGAGGAGCTTGGTGGGCTACAGTCCACGGGGTCATAAAGAGTTGGACATGACTGATCGACTGAGCACACCTCAAATCATAACAGAGGAAACAATTTTGGTAACACCTAAGGCTCAGGTCATCTTTTAAAATGTTGTATTTCCTCATTTTTTCCTCTTCAAATAACAGTGTATAACTTCTTAGGCATGTGGTTTGTCAACTTACTGCTCTTAAATGCAAATATTTTAATTACAAGTATGACCATTTGATTATGTATTCTAAACTAATCATTCTGGAACATGTACATGTTGAAATATTTGTTAAAGAACCACAATATTTTAGCCAATACCCATGAGATGAGATATTTTATGAACTCAGAATTATTTGGATTTCAAAATATATTAAGTAACAATGCCAACAGGGTCTGGAGTAGCAACCTGTGATCAAACATTCAGTTATTTTTGCAGCAAAACATATGAATTCACCAACTGGATAAAGGCTATATAATAAGCTTCTCATCAATTAAGATCTGGTTTTGCTGCCAAATAAGTCTTTACCTAACTTAGGAAAAATGTTTCGTTTAATAAAAGTCTTTTACATTTCAGAAATGCAGTAAATAATTGTGAACTTTTACTTTCACTTTATTTCTACTTTATATCACTCATATTTATTTCTTAAACACATGTATGGACAGATTATATTTATTACAAATTTTATTTCTAGCTAGTAAGGAGCCATTAACAAGATTATGATTTGAAAAGAAATGTTGAGGCTAAAGGAACAGAAAGCCAATATTACTAATATAGTAAGTGATCAGCAACCATAATAATAAAATATTATGGGTCCTTGAAGTAATATAATCCAACCTCATACCCCATGTAGAAAATCTTTCCCTAAATTTTGAGCAGTTGTACAAGTCTTCTATTACAAGAATTTCAGGCGAAAAAAGTTACCCCCAAGGTCTCCACTGATAGTTCTCCACTGCTGCATTCTTTGCTCCCATTTTTAGACAGTTCTAAACATTAGAAAATTATTTCATATACTGACCACAACTTTCTTATATTGATACCTCTCCAGAATGTCTACTGATTGGAACTATTTTTTACGTCTACAATCATATAAAACAAATCTAGTAATTCTTCCACATGATAGCTCTTTAAATATTTCAACATTGTTACTAAATCTTTTCAATATCTTCTTATATCAGGACAAAAATACTCTTCACACTGATCATATATTAACATTTCATATTTTCATACCCTTCACTACTCTGTCATTTTCTCTGAGCACATTAATCTCGCAATGTTGCTTCAATAAAATGTGATAACTAAAATTAATTTAGTCTTGCCACAGTAGCATTGAGTATATAGCTTCTACCTCTCCCAGTATAGAATTGAAATTATTCTTGTATTAATTAACTTGTTTTGGGGGGGAAAGGTGTTTGGAGGAGGGAGAGGTGTTTTGGGTGGAGTTTAAATAAATTATAATTTTTAAAGCTATAAAAATGTAAACTATAATCTCACATATAATGAAGGCTGTGTGTCGCTCAGTCGTGTCCAACTCTTTGCAACTCCATGGACTGTGTATAGCCTGCCAAGATCCTCTGTCCACAGGATTTTCCAGGCAAGAATGCTGGAGTGGGTTGCCATCTCCCTCTCCAGGGGATCTTCCCAATCCAGGGATCAAACACAGGTCTCCTGCATTGCAGGCAGATTCTTAACCCACTGAGTTATCACTGAAGCCCCATCAAAACAAAGCCTAGAAATAGGGTAAACTTCAGGGCTGGGTAAAGTAGTGATACACTTAAGTAGTAATACACTGAAACCCTTGGAGATCAAATTTTCTTATTGTTTTTCTCCTTTCTCACAATGCTGCTATTCCTATTGCTGACTTCACATGAAGGCCCATTTCTCTTACCACAAGGACAAGCAATCTAGATTCACCCAGTACGTGCCTTTCGCCAATCAAAAAATAATGCTTTCTTTCAGTCTAAGTAAGCCAACTTCAGTCACATGGCCACATCTGAATCAATAATTGATAAAGATAACCACCACCAGCTAAATGAATTAGACCTGGATCCTAAGTCAACTGAATTAGCAAGGGGAATGGGATTGTTATGACTAGGTTAGGCCAATGAGGGTCCAGCAGTGAATCTGGGGTCAATTCCCCAAACAGCAATGCAGCTTCAAAACAAAATAGCAAATGGATTCTAGGAAGTTCAAGGTTATTTACACTATACCTTTGGAACTACACTTTACCTCCTCAAAGTACTGTACAATGCAACACTTTTGAGAGGGCTCTTGAGAGTCCCTTGGACAGCAAGGAGATCAAACCAGTCAATCCTAAAGGAAATCAACCCTGAATATTCATTGAAGGACTGATGTTGAAGCTGAAGCTCCAAATACTTTGGCCACCTGATGCAAACAGCTGACTCACTGGAAAAGACCCTTATACTGGGAAAGATTGAAGGCATGAAGAGAAGGGGATGACACAGAGAGTAAGATGGCTGGATGGCATCCCCGACTCAATGGACATGAGTTAAACTCCAGGAGATGGTGAAGGACAGGGAAGTCTGGCGTGCTGCAGAAGTTTATGGGGTTGCAAAGAGTCGGACATGACTGATGGACTGACTGACCAGCAACACTTCTGATAACCGCAGAGGCCATAAAAGTAAAAAATTATACTTTCCAACCTACTAAGGATTTTCTTTGCTCACCTTTACTAATGCATTTTGGACCCTCATTCTAAGGCCATTTTCCATCTTCCTGATGTATATCCTTTTAGAAATTATGTAATCAAAGTTTCCTGGTAATCAACACCCTCAATTTTACCAAAAATTTTCTTTATTATATCCTCATTCTTGAAAAAGTTTTTCTGGGCAAATAACTATGAGTTCACATATTCATCTTAGCTTTGAAAATATCATTCCACTGTATTTTGGCTTCCACTGTTGTTACTGATGTTGTCCATCTATTTGTAGAAAGATCTGTCTTTTATCTCTAGGTGTTTCCAATATTTTCTCTATGCCTCTCACGTTCTGCAGTTATAATACTCTACTTGATAATATGTATCGTGCTTTCTACAGCTGCAGGCATATGTCTCAGGCATATTTCTTTCAACATTGCCTTTCCCATATTCTATCCCCCCCCCAAAGGATTCCAATTAGATGCACATTAGATAGTAAAAGTTTTTACCTGCAATTATGAGTTTCTTGTATATTTTTTTATAACCTTGTCTTTATAGGCTACATTCTGGATAAACTCTTCAACACCACTTTCTAACTCACCAATTCTCTCTTTGGAGATTATGGGTCTCACCTTAAGGTTTTCAAACCTTTTCAGTTGGGACACTTTTGACCAAGGCTGAAAACTTTAATGAACAATGCTTCATTGTGGCTTTTTGGCCTGAACACGAGCCCAACAACTTAGCTCAGTATATAGCTTTTAGGATACATATAACTGACATTTTGAAATTTTAAAATGATTCACAGATGTGTGATTTTGGATTATTTCAACATTATAGAAAGATGGACAGCAAAGAAACTTAGATCTACATTTAGGAAACTATATTTTATTTGTACTATACTGAAGAAAAATCTCATAATAGGGTTATCAGAGGTTTTCTTTTATGAAGAAAAAGGAAACCTAGCTTGTCTCAGAATAAGCAGCATCACAAATAAATAAGATTATAAACTTCAAAAACCATTCAACAGATGACAAAGATCAGGTCATCTTCAAACACCACATTTTAAAAATACAAAGAGGAGAGGACAATTATTAATATCTTTGTATCTATGTACCTAATAATATTGCACTGAACAGTACAAACTATAGGAAACAGGGAGAGCGCTAGAGAGAAACACACTACTACTAAGATACTTTAAAAGGCATTCTCAGGGTTCCAGTTCAAGATGGCAGAGGAGAACAATGTGCGCTTATATCCTCCTGTGAGAGGACCAAAATCACAGCAAGCTGTTGAACAACCATTGACAGGAGGATGCTAGAACCCACCAAAAAATGATACCCCAAAGTATATCAAGTCTAAAGACAAAGAAGCTGCAATGAGATGGTAGGAGGGGCACCAACATGATAAAATAAAATCCCATACCCACCAGGTGGGCAACCCACAATCTGCAGAACGATACCTAAGAAATTATCCCACCGTTGTCAAGGTTCTGAGCCCCATGTCAGGCTTCCCAGCCCAGGGATCTGGCAAAAGGACAGGGAATCTCCAGGGAATCTGACTTTGAAGGTCAGTGGAATGTGCTTACAGGATTTCCACAGGACTGGGGAAAACAGAGACTCTGCTCTTGGAGGGCAACACAAACAAAATAATGTGTGCATCAAGACCCAGATGAAAGGAGCAGTGATCCCACAAGAAGCTGAACCAGATCTACCTGCTAGTCCTGGAGGGTCTCCTGTGGAGGCGTGCATCAGTAGATGCTCACCATGAGCACAGCGGCACTGGCGGCAGTTCTGGTAGAGGTACCTTTGCATAAGTCCTCTTGGAGGTGGCCATCACCTCTAAAATAGAGCCTCTAGACTCCAGGGCTGGGTCACCTCAGGCTAAACAACTAACAGGGAGGGAGCACAACCCCACCCATCAGCTCAGTTCAGTGGCTCAGTCGTCCGACTCTGCGAGCCCATAGATGCAGCACGCCAGGCCTCCCTGTCCATCACCAACTCCCGCAGCCTACTCAAACCCATGTCCATCGAGTGGGTGATGCCATCCAACCATCCCATCCTCTGTCACCCAACCATCCCATCCTCTGTCACCCGCTTCTCCTCCTGCCTTCAGTCTTTCCCAGCATCAGGGTCTTCTCCAATGAGGCAGTTCTTCACATCAAGTGGCCAAAGTATTGAGTTTCAGCTTAAGCATCAGTCTTTCCAATGAATATTCAGGACTGATTTCCTTTAGGATTGACTGGTTTATCTCCTTGCTGTCCGAGGGACTCTCAAGAGTCTTCTCCAACACCACAGTTCAAAAGCATCAATTTTTTGGCACTCAGCTTTCTTTACGGTCCAACTCTCACATCCATAGATGACTACTGGAAAAACCATAGCTTTGACTGTACAGACCTTTGTTTGGTAAAGTAATGTCTCTGATTTTTAATACACTGTCTAGGTTTGTCACAGCTTTTACTGAGCATGGCCCTGCCCATCAGAACAAGACCCAGTTTTCCCCACTACCAGTCCCCCATCAGGACTCTTATACAAGCCTCCTAGTCATCCCCTCGGCTGCTGCTCCTGACCTCGGGCTTGGGGTAGCTCCTCTTGGCTGCCGCCCTGACCTTGGACGTGGGGTAGCTCAAACTACCACACAATTGCACTCATCTCACATGTTAGTAAAGTGATGCTTAAAATTCTCAAAGCCAGGCTTCAATGCTCCAAGGCTAAAATGCTCCAAGCCAGCAATACATGAACCGTGAAATTCCAGATGTTCAAGCTGGTTTTAGAAAAGGCAGTGGAACCAGAGATCAAATTGCCAACATCAGCTGGATCATGGAAAAAGCAAGAGAGTTCTGGAAAAACATCTATTTCTGCTTTACTGACAATACCAAAGCCTTTGACTGTGTGGATCACAATAAACTGTGGAAAATTCTGAAAGAGATGGGAATACCAGACTAACTGACCTGCCTCTTGAGAAACCTATATGCAGGTCAAGAACCAAGGACATGGAACAACAGACTGGTTCCAAATAGGAGAAGAAGTACAAAAAGGCTATATATTGTCACCCTGCTTATTTAACTTATATGCAGAGTACATCATGAGAAACACTGGGCTGGATGAAGCACAAGCTGGAATCACGACTGCCGGGAGAAATATCAATAACCTCAGATACGCAGATGACACCACCCTTAAGGCAGAAAGTGAAGAGGAACTAAAAAGCCTCTTGATGAAAGTGAAAGAGGAGAGTGAAAAAGTTGGCTTAAAGCTCAACATTCAGAAAACTAAGATCATGGCATCGGGTCCCATCACTTCATGGCAAACAGATGGGGAAACAGTGGCTGACTTTATTTTTGGGGGCTCCAAAATCACTGCAGATGGTGATTGCAGCCATGAAATTAAAAGATGCTTACTCCTTGGAAGGAAAGTTATGATCAATCTAGATGGCATATTGGAAAGCAGAGACATTACTTTGCCAACAAAGGTCCGTCTAGTCAAGGCTATGGTTTTTCCAGCGGTCATGTATGGATGCGAGAGTTGGACTATAAAGAAAGCTGAGCGCAGAAGAACTGATGCTTTTGAACTGTGGTGTTGGAGAAGACTCTTGAGAGTCCCTTGGACTGCAAGGAGATCCAACCAGTCCACCCTAAAGATCAGTCCTGGGTGTTCACTGGAAGGAATGATGTTCAAGATGAAACTCCAATACTTTGGCCACCTGATGCGAAGAGCTGACTCATTGGAAAAGACCCTGATGCTAGGAAAGATTGAAGGCAGGAGGAGAAGGGGATGACAGAGGATGAGATGGTTGGATGGCATCACCAACTCAACGGACATGGGTCTGGGTGGACTCTGGGAGTTGGTGATGGACAGGGAGGCCTGGCGTGCTGCAGTTTATGGGGTCGCAAAGAGTCGGACATGACTGAGTGACTGAACTGAACTGAGTCTCATCCACCAAGAGGGCAGACAGAAGAAGAACCACCCAATCCCACAGAGAATAGAACCAAAACCACATCACAGGAAGTTAACCAGGATGAAAAAGCAGAGGGTTTTGTCCCAGGTGAAGGGACAAGATAAAACCTCAGAAAAATAACCAACTGAAGTGGTGACAGGCAACCTTCCAGAAAAAGAATTCAGAATAGTTACAGGGTATATGATTCAGGATCTCAGAAAAAGAATACAGACAAAGATTTAGAAGATGCAAGAAGTGTTAACTAGAGAACGAGACAAACTAAGGAACAAACGGATGTACAATACACTAGAAGGAATTAATAGGAGAACTTATGCAGAAGAATGCATTAGTGACCTGGAGGACAGAATAGTAGACATCACTGTCACAGAACAGAATATAGAAAAAAGAATGAAGAAAAAAAAGAAGAAGACAGCCTAAGAGACCTCTGGGACAATATTAAACAAATCAACATCCACATTATAGGGGTTCCAAAAGGAGAAAAGAGAGAATGGACTCGAGAAAATATTTGAAGAAATAACAGCTGAAAACTTCCTTAACATGGGAAAGGAAATAGTCAACCAAGTACAGGAAAAGCAGAGTCCCAGGCAGGATAAACACAAGGAGGAACATACCAAGACACATAGTAATCAAAATGATGGAAATTAAACAAAGAGATAAAATATTAAAAGCAAAGGGGAAAAATGACAAATAACATACAAGTGAACTCCCATAAAGCTATCAGCTGATTTCTCAACAGAAATTCTACAAGCCAGAAGGGATTGGCATGGAATATATTTAAAGTGATGAAAGGGAAGAACCTACAACCAATAATACTCTACCCAGCAAGACTCTCATTGAGATTTGATGGAGAAATCAAAAGCTTTCCAGACAAGCAAAAGTTAAGCAAATTCAGCAATACCAAACCAGGTTTACAACAAATACTGAAGGAATTTCTCTAGGCAGGAACCACAAGAGAAGGAAAAGACCTATACAAAATCTTCTAAAACAATTAAGAAAATGTTAATAGGATAATTTCCTGAACTACAAATGGAATAAATTCACCAACCAAAAGACACAGACTGGCTGGGTGGATGAGAACATGTGCATGTATGCACTTGTATTTACCACATCACTCTACTTAACCCCTCAAATTGTATGTATGTATTTTATATTATTAGGTTAATCATGTTTCCATTATGGCTTGCAATTGTAATTATCTTTTTTTTTGTCTGCCTATTGACTGTGAAAACTGATAAACATCTTTTAGCATTAAAAACAGACAGCCTCAAACCAAGATAGATCAAGCAAAGATATGAAAAATACAGGAGATCCAAACAACAAATGTTTCAGATGTAATTTAGTACTTGAAAGACAAAAAGCATAAAATATACCTTTATTTTAACAAAGGAAATTCAGAAAAATTGACCATACTTAGGCTACAAAGTAAATCTCATGAAATCCAAAATACAAAAAGCAATAATATAGAAGTTATTTTTTTTAATTAAAAGAATATACACATAAAACAAAAAGCTCTCGAATCTGAAAAAGTTTAAATATGTCATTAAGCAATTATTGGACCATAGATGAAATACAAACCTAAAGATGAGACTTCCTTAAAAAGAATGACAATAAAAGCATAATACATGAGATGCATGGAATTCAGCTGAAATAGTTATCAGAAAAATGGTTACAACATTAAGTACTTGTGTATGTGTATATATATACATATATATGAAAATAAATGCTCAACAAATTCAAAAAAGAGATAAACTTAACCAAAGAAGGAACTAATAAAAGAGAAATAAATGTGTTAGAAAAGAGAAAGAATATATAAATCCAAAAGCTTACTCTGAAAATAAACTACCAACTAACCTAATGAAGAAAATAGGGAGAAAATCACAAGTATTCAAAATCCTCTGACAATGTGAAAACAGTTATTAGAAAAGAGAAAAAGGAAAAATGTGACTTTACACAACTCTATGCAAACTAGTTTAAAAATCTATTCAAAATACACAATTTTCTAAAAAAAAAATATTTAACAAAACTGACTTAAGGATCAAAAGTCTATTCATTTCCATTGGATAAATAAATTCTTAAAAATAAAGAACTTCTTCATACAATAGTACCAGACTCAGGTGGTTTCACATAGGAATTCTACCAAATCTTTCAAGAGCAAAAAATCACAATACCACTTAAGATATTATAGAGTAACTACTATGTATAAAACAGGTAACTAATGAGAACCTCCTGTATAGCACAGGCAACTCTACTCAATGCTGTGGTAATCTAAACAGGATGGAAATCCAAAAAAGAGGGGCTATATGTACAGGCTTCCCCAGTGGCTCGGCTGGTAAAGAATCCTCCTGCAATGCGGGAGACCTGGGTTTGATCCCTGGGTTGGGAAGATCCCCTGGAGAAGGGAATGAATGGCTACCCACTCCAGTATTCCCACTTGGAGAATTCCATGGACTATATAGTCCATGGGTGGGATCACAAAGAGTCGGAGGTGACTCAGCAACTTTCACTCTCATACATACAGCTAATTCACTTTGCTGTACAGCAGAAACTAAAACAACACTGTAAAGCAGCTTAAGTAGAATACACACTCTTCTCAAGCTCACAAAGAATACTCACCAACGTGGGCCACATTCTGGACCGTAAAACAAACTTTTAAGGGAATAAAAATCATATAATGTCTAATCTCAAACCACAATGGAATTAAACTTAAAATCAGTAACAGAAAGATGGCTGGATAATCCCAAAATATGTGGAGATTAAACAAAACACTTCTACTTAACACATGGGTCAAAGAAGAAATCTCAAGAGAAAATTCAAAATATTTTAAATTAAATGAAAATACAACTCAATTTCTCTAAATTTGTGGGGTGAAGTGAAAACTGTTTCGAGAGACATTTATAGCACTGAATTCATATAGTAGAAATGAAGAAAGTTCTAAAACCAATAATCTAAGTTTCTACCTTAGAAAACTATAAAAAGAGCAACTGAAATCTAAAGTAGAAGAAAAATAACAAGTAGAGGAAAAATCAATGAAGCTGAAAACAGGACATCAATAGGAAAGAAAAAAATCAACAAAATCAAAATCAGTTCTTTGAAAAGATCAAGTTTTTACACAAGCTAAGAAAAAAAGAAGAGAAAAATTACCAACATCAGAAACAAAAGAGACATCAATACAGAGTCCAAGGAAATTTAAAGAATAAAGCAATACTATAAACAATACTATGCTCACAAATTTGATAACCTAGATGAAATGGACTAATTACTTGAAAGACATAATCTGCCAAAACACACACGTCAAGCATAAACAATCTGAATAGAATTATATCTATTAAAGAAACCGAGTTAATAAAAAATAATCTTTCAAAACCTAAAGCACCAAGCCCATATGGGTTCATGTGTGAATTCCATCAAGCATTTAAGAAAGAAATTATACCAACTCTCCACAATTTCTTCCAGAAGACAGAAGCAGAGGGAATACTTTCTGAATTATTCTAAGGCCAGCATTAGTATCTAAGTATTTGATACCAAAACCAGATGACAACATAACAACAACAAAAAAAACCCACACAATTATTTCTCACGGACATCAATGCAAAAACCCTAAACATATTAGCAAAATATAAGCAAAAGAAATCCAACAACATATAGAAATAATTATGGTGCTAAGTCACTTCAGTCGTGTCCGACTCTGTGAGACCCCATAGACGGCAGCCCACCAGGCTCCCCAGTCCCTGGGATTCTCCAGGCAAGAACACTGGAGTGGGTTGCCATTTCCTTCTCCAATGCATGAAAGTGAAAAGTGAAAGTGAAGTCGCTCAGTCGTGTCCGACCCTCAGCAACCCCATGGACTGCAGCCCACCAGGCTCCTCCGTCCACGGATTTTCCAGGCAAGAGTACTGCAGTGGGGTGCCATTGCCTTCTATACCACAACAAAGTGAGATTTATACCAGATATGCAAGGGTGGTTCAACATTCAAAAATAAATCAAGGTAATTATAACATTAACAGACTAAAAAGAAAAGAAAAGATGACATGATCATATCAATAAACACAGAAAAATTATTTGACAAAATGCAACACTCACATTTGTGATTAAAAATTCTTAGCAAACTAAAAAGGGAACTTCTTCAACTTGATAAAGAACATCTATACAGAACCTACAGTTACCATTATATTTAATGGTGAGAAGTTTTCTTCCAATAGGATTGCTAACAAGAGGATATTAAGGAACAAAAGGCTGTTTCTCTCACCATTCCTTTTCATCATCATAATGGAAGTCCTAGCTTTCATGCATTGGAGAAGGAAATGGCAACCCACTCCAGTGTTCTTGCCTGGAGAATCCCAGGGATGGGGGAGCCTGGTGGGCTGCTGTCTATGGGGTCGCACAGAGTCGGACACGACTGAAGCGACTTAGCAGCAATAGCAGCAGCAGCTAATGCAATAAAAGAAAAAAGTATACAGATTGAGAAGGAAAAAATACGTGTCTTTGTTCACAGATGACATGACCGTCTATGTAGAAAGAATCAACAAATCTGTGGGTTGCTCTGGATAGCACAGGTATTTTAAGAATATTAATTCTTCCAATCCATGAGTACAGTATACCTTTCCATTTGTGTTGTCTTCAATTCCTTTCATCAATGTCTTAACAGTTTTCAGTGTACAGATCTTTTACTTCCCTGGTTAAATTTATTTCTGTGTATTTTAATCTTTGTGATCCAGCTGTAAATAGGTTTTTAATTTCTCTAATAGATCATTATTAGTGTATAGAAATGCTACAGATTTCTGTATTCATATCCTGCAACTTTGCTGAATTCATTTATTAGTTCTAACAGCTTTCTGATGGATCTTTAGGGTTTTCTATATACACTACCATGTCACCTGCAAATAGTCAGGTGTATGTGTGTGTACATATGTTGGTATATTTAAGTGGCAGGATAATCCAATCATTTAGTTTCTAGGTTATCGATAGAGAAAAAAGTAGAGAGGTCAAGAAGATAAAAGGTAGACTTTTCTGAATGTAACCCATTCTGTAGATTTAACTGTGAAACCATGAGGTCCTCATTAGAGCAGTAGGAATCAGTCTTATAACTTTGAAACCATGGAAATGTTCTACATATTTAACAAGCAAAATTTTAAAAAACCCTAAAACTAGAATCAAAAAGTAATGAATCAACTCAACCACATCGTATTTGTGGTTTAACCACACAGACTGCTCAAGTGGCTTAAAATACACTAAGGTGCACTTTGCTGTACAGCAGAAACACACTGTAAATTAATAAAAATTAATTTAAAATAATACAATAATCTGACTGTCTATCCCTAACAAACTCCTGGGGCAGGAAGATGCCCTGGAGAAGGGACAGGCTCCTCACACCAGCATTCTTGGGCTTTCCTGGTGACTCAGATGGTAAAGAATCCACCTGTAAGGCAAAAGACCTGCGTTGGATATCTGGGTTGGGAAGATCCCCGAGAGGAGGGCATGGCAACCCACTCCAGAATTCTAGCCAGAAAAATCCCCACGGGCAGAGAAGCCTTGTCAGGCTACAGTCCATGGGCCGCAGAGAGTCAGACACTACTGAGTGACTAAGCACAGCATCCCTAACATCAATTTCACAGATATTTCCCTCACGGGTTATAGTCTAAGAACTACAAAGATCTTAAACTGTTCTAAGTAATCATATTATTAGTAATACTATTGTTAATTATTCTGGAACTATTAAAAAGTAAGATAATGCAACTGAATGTCAACAGGGACTAAAATTTTCAGCACAGAAGTGATACAACAATAAAAATCAAAGAATTAGGTAAAAGCCTTTCAATTCTAAATTTGAATTATTTGAATTCATGCTTGTTTGCATGTTTTTAAAGAGTGCTTTAAAAAAGTACTTGTACTTTTGTACTTCCCAGTTGAAATACAATGAAAAGTCCTAAAAAATGACTAAGTTAGTGGTTTCCCAGTGGTCCTGAAATACCATCTCCCAGTAAAAGAACCTGGACTATAGCGGAAAATGGCTGACTGAAAAGAGGGTATAAAATACACAAAATCAGCTGCGGACATCTTAACAGAAACAAAGAAACTATCAAGGACTACTGAAGCTGTGTCAATATAAGGCAGGATATAGTAATAATTGGACTTCATCAAAATTAAAACATATCTTAAAAGACATGACCAAGAAAGTGAAAAAGCAAGTCACGATACTGGGAAACAGCACCCTTGGTTGCTCAGCTGGGAAAGAACCTGCCTGCTAAGGCAGAAGACACAAGAGACACGAGTTCCATCCCTGAGTAAGAAAGATCCCCTGGAGAAAGACACAGCAACCTGCTCCAGTATTCTTGCCTGGAAAATCCCATGGACTGAGGAGCCTGGCGGTGGAGTCAGGCAAAGAGTCAGACACAACTGAGTGCACATACACACACACACACACCAGGAAAATATATTTGCAGTACATGTATCTTCCATGGACTTCCCTGGTGGCTCAGACAGTAAAGCGTCCGTCTACAATGTGGAAGACCCAGGTTCAGTCCCTGGGTTGGGAAGATCCCCTGGAGAAGGAAATGGCAATCCACTCCAGTACTATTGCCTGGAAAATCCAATGGACAGGGGAGCCTGGTAGGCTACAGTCCACGGGGTTGCAAAGAGTCAGACACGAGTGAGCGACTTCATTTTCACTTTCACATCTTCCATGTGACTGGTGACATTCAGAACACATAAGAACCATAAATCTGTAATAAGACAAACAGCACAACTTATAAGCAAAAGATGTAGACAGACACTTCACAAAAAAATAGGCAATAAACACATGAAAAGATGCTCAACATCACTAAACACAGAGAAATGCATAACCACTAGATACCCAGTAGAACAATATCAAGTGCTGGCCAAAATGTAGAGCAACTGAAACTCCCATATACTACGGGCTGAGATGTAAAACGAAATAACCATTAGGGAAAACTATCTGGCAGTTTCTTATAAAGCTAAAAGTACACATAACATAAGACTCGGCAATTCCACTTCTAGGTATTTACCCACAGAAAACATACATCCACACAAAGACCTGTACACAAATGTTAATAGGAGCTTTATTCATAATAGCCAAAAACTAGAAAACAACTCCAATTATCCATCAACTGGGGAATGGATAAACAAATTCTGATTGTTTATCCATTTGTCCTATTTTATCTGTATAATAGGACACCAGTCCACAATAAAAGGAATAAACTATTGACACAAACTACAACATGGCTGCATTTCAAAGCATTATGCTAAAAGAACCAAGATACAAGAATATATAACATCTGACTCCACATAATGAGAGATCAGAGGTTGTCAGGAGCCTGGTTTGGGAGGAAACTAACTCTAAAAAGGACATGAAGATAGGTTCTGGAGTTGATGGAAATGCTCTGTATCTTGACTGTGGTGATGGTTATACTGGTGTGTACATTTGACAAGACTCAAATGGTACACTTTAAATACATTTTATTCTTTGCAAATTATTCACAGTAAACTTTTTAAAAGCTCAGGATCTAATACCAAGACCTCCCAAGCTAAGGAAGGAACATTTGAGAAAAAAAAAGAGAGAAAAGAATAAAAGAATAGTAGCAGTCTTAGATTAAGTCAGAGACATCAATAAGAACTCATGTTTAGCTCAATACAGATAAAGACTGTTACTAGTAATATTTACAGATATATGGATATACATCAGTTAGTATACACACCTATTCTTTGCTCTGTCAGCTGAGAGGGCCTAAAAGAAACACCAATCCAGCAGGAACAAGCACACCTAGCACCCAGATTTTTGCTCTCTTCTAGCCATCAGAGAAAAAAACCCTGTGCTACCAATACAAAGAGGCCCACATGGAAACTGAAGACGCCAGCTGACTGCCAGCATCCACAGCCAGACATGTGGGTACAGAAACTTTCAAATGATTCCCACCTCCAGCATTCTAGTACTTTACTGAGGTTAGACATAAAGGAAGAGGTAATTGTGCCTACTGTATCCTTTCTTATTTCCTGACAGAATTCATGAACAAAATAAATGGTTGTTTTACACCAAGGTTTGCTAACTCGAACTCCTTTTAATGCTACCAAAAAATGTATTTGCAGATCATGCAAGACTAAAAACATACTAATTTTTTATATAAAATGAACGTTTTTATCTACACTTCAAAATCATCATAATCATTCCTGTACTATACATTATCAAAGTCTTCAGTTCAGTTGCTCAGTATTGTCCAACTCTTTGTGACCCCATGGACTGCAGCCAGGCCTCCCTGTCCATCAGCAATTCCTGGAGCTTGCTCAAACTCATGCCCATTGAGTTGGTGATGTCATCCAATCATCTCATCCTTTGTCATCCCCTTCTCCTCCTGCCTTCAATCTTTCCCAGCATTAGGGTCTTTTCAAATGAGTCAGTTCTTTGCATCAGGTGGCCGAAGTATTGGAGCTTCAGCATCAGTCCTTCCAATGAATATTCAGGACCAATTTCCTTTAGGAGGGACTGGTTGGATGTCCTTGCAGTCCAAGGGACTCTCAAGAGTCTTCTCCAACACCACAGCTCAAAAGCATCAATTCTTCGGTGCTCAGCTTTCTTTATAGTCCAACTCTCACATCCATACATGACTACTGGAAGAACCATAGCTGTGACTAGACAGACCTTTGTTGGCAAAATAATGTCTCTGCTTTTTAATATGCTGTCTAGGTTGGTCATAACTTTTCTTCCAAGGAGCAAGAGTCTATTTCATGGCTGCAATCACCATCTGCAGTGATTTTGGAGCCCCCCAAAAAATAATGTCTCTCACTGCTTCACTGTCTCTCCATCTATTTGCCATGAAGTGATGGGACCAGATGCCATGATCTTAAAGATTTTGGAATGTTGAGTTTTAAGCCAACTTTTTCACTCTCTTTCACTTTCATCAAGAGGCTCCAGGTGGTCTATACTGTATCTCCACTTATACCGTTATCCTTCTCTTCTAAACATTTTCCTTTGAAATAAACAACACTACTCACCCATTCTACTTAATCCTATAGATTCACTTCTCAAATTTTTAATTTGATGACTCTCTACTCTTCCTGTTTTACATTTACTGTGCTTCATTCTTTTCAAAGAATTTTCACATGTATGTAAATTCCAAAGAATTTTCACATACATGCAGTTATAGTTATGTTCTCACTATACCTTGTGACATATTGGTGCAGGTATCTTTATTTCAAAGATAAAAAGCAAAGCAAAGAGACTACTTAAGAATAGTTATAAAACTTTAATTACCCTTTGTGACTTAAAGTCCTCCACTATATGAGTCAGCTTTTTGTAACAGATCTAGTCCTGCGTTCTTCCTTAGTCAGCGAAACTTCTTTCTAGCCAGATGTATCAAGATGCAGAAAAAGAACAAGGAAATTTTTTTAGGTGATGAGGGGATGGGAATGGGGAACAGGAATGAATTGCATGGGGGGCTGTGAAGCAAAACTAATAATTCTGTGTACATTCTGGGAGGTACAGATCCCAGAGATAGAAAACTTCACATTAGAAATGCACGTCTTAATCATCAACAAATGCTCAAATATTCCTCCTGACTCTGTAACAGAATTGGCTTTCAAAGCTATTTATCTTTGTATTCGAATTACATAAAATAACAAATCTCTGTTAGAGAAAACACAATTCAATTACGGCATCTGGAAAGCTGTACAGATTGGGTGAAAGCTTCCAGCACCGTAAGAATACACATATTATTTCATAAATGTTCTAAAATCGCATAACAGTGTCTGTGCAAATACAGAAAACAGTGTCAAAAAATAGTTGTCCATGATGCTATAAGCAGAGTGTACAAAATAGCCAGAAAGCAATTTTCTCTCATTTCCATCTTGGTTAATGGCTTGGAAAGCCTGTAGTCAGACTTAACACCTTCCTTCCACTCATTCTTTTGGTCATCAAATCCTACCTGCTATAACTCATATAAGCCTCTCACCATGTTAAATTCAGTTCCATTGTATCAAGTTTAGTTTAGATCACCCAGACCAGCCAATATGTCCAAAATACTGCTCATACAACCAACATGAAAGTATTAACAAGATATTTGACTTTTCATACTACATCTCTGAAATTCAGTATGTTTTTTATACTTTACAGCATATCTCAATTTAGACTAGCTACACTTCAGGTCATCAGGAGTTCTCAACACTGGCTACACATTAGAATCACTTTTCATTTATTCAATAAGTGACCTTACTAGTTCCAGGGTATGGAGGTGAGCTGGTAAACAAGATAGATCTCGTCAGCCCTCATCTCACATACACATGCCATTAATTCAGTTTCACAGGTTCTCAAACATGCCAGTCCTCTAAAACCCTGTATTGTTACTGTGTTGGTTTTCTTCCTCTTCCTAGACTTTCACCTCTCCCCTCCATCTATTCTTCAATACCCATTGCAAATGTCACTTCTCTCTGAAGTGTACTCTGCTTCCCCAGGCAGTTATTTTTTCCCCTCCATTGTGAGCTTTGCTCATCTCTCTAACACTACCATAGTCTATAGAATTAGAGTCTATGAATTTGTCTCTCCACAAAATCAGGGTGTATCAACCTCATAATTCAGACACATTGGAGTTGAGACCAGTGACAGAGAAACAGTGGAATCACAGTTAGTTTGTGGAAAACCACACACATGCTATCTTAGTTACGCTATGTTATCTGCTATAGTTGCCCCCACCTAAACTACATCTGATCTGCCCACAGACATTCATCATGTGAAGATCGAGAGTCACACATGTTACAGTAGGGAATGCATCACAGAAATGATCAACATCCATTTTCATGCCAGATATGTAACTCAATATAATTAATACCTGGCATCCTAACTTATTAACAGTTTTCTCTAAATTTGGATAGTGGATTCCCTAAAACCTGACTACTTGTGAATCTTGAGACTTTATCCCTTAGGTGTGCATGAAGCTCAGTGTCTTTGAGGGCTTTCTCACCAAGGAAAAGCGAGAATCAGGCTTTGAATTTCTTAACAAAATAGCAACTTTGCTGTCTACTAAAATGATATGAACATATAAACTTTTACAATCAACAACTACTTACATTTAGGCATCTGTTAAAAACCTAAATCTCCAATGTCTACATTCATCTTCTATTAACAGCCTCAAATTAGAGAGAAGAAGCTAAAGAGCTATTCTTATACAAGAACATATCATTTATTAAGCTGTCATCATAGTCAGTCATGTTACTTGATTTACATGTATTTTCTTCACACTAACACAATAATATGGATATCACCTCCATTTTACAGATAAGAAAAATGACAGTAGCATTAAATAATAATTCCTAAAGTAATGTGTTCAGAATATGAATTCTAGATGTCTGCCCTTTACATTAAGTACAATCCACCGCCAGCTCACATTGATTCATAAGAAGCAACTGTTAAATTTTTAGGAAATGCACAAGCTGTAATTAAAAATTAAATCATCTAAACTAACAAGTAAGTAAGTAATATTAAAAACAAAGGCAATAATTATTCAAAACTCATTTCCTAAATAATTTAGTATATTTTCTCTTGCGGTTAATTGTGTGTATGTGTGTGTGTGTGTGTGTGTGTGTGTATTCCTACACTTTCCAATTCTGTACTCAGTGATACCATTTTAGTAGGTTGAAACTAACCATGATAGGAGTATGTACACCAAAGAAACTGGTAAATCCTACAATTTTTTTTTTTTTTTTTCCTGAGCGGTTGTCAAACATTTACCAGCAAACCACGGGGTCCACTCATTATTCTGATACATTTCATTATACATATTTTGGATCCAAGTTCCTTACATATGTAATACACATGCTTGCTCAGCTCCTACCCAGAAATTTTGATTCAGTAGATTAAGGGTAGAGTATCTGCATGTGTGTTTTGAAAGAGACCATCTCTCCTCCAAAAGAATTTTGATACATATCACCAGCCGAGAACTACCATGTGAGATTTCTAAAAGGGCTTTACATATCACATCAGACATTAGAAAACTACATACTTAAGACTGTATTCAAGTCCCCAAAGATAAGTTTTTACAAGCTACAATATAAAATTGTGACACAGCTCTTTTTTCAGGATCAAAACAGCCATAAGAAAGCTTCTCTATTTCTAAAACTATCAAAGAGGTTGCTGCTTAAACAATTCACTAGCTTTCATAAAAAGGCTATAATGAGACAACTAGATATCCATATGCAAAAGAATGAGGTTGAGCCCTTCTCTCACACCATAAAAAAAGGACTGGCCAAAAAGTAAGCTTGTGTTTTTCCGTAACACCTCTGGAAAAACCTGAATGAACTTTTTGGTCAACCCATTAAAGATTAACTCAAAATCGGTCAAAGATTCAAATGCAAGTACTAAAGCTCTAAGATTCTTTGAAGAAAACAAGCATAAATCTTTCTGATCTTGAATCAGACAATAGTTTCTTAAATGACACCAAAAGCAGAAGTAACAACAAAAATATAAATTGGATTTCATCAAATTAAAAACATTTGTGTTTTAAAGGACACCATCAAGAACATGAAAACACAACCCATAGAAGAATATTTATGCAAACTGTGTATATAAGGGACTTGGATCCAAAATACATAAAGAATTCTTACAAATCAACAATAAAAAGATAACCCAATCTAAAAATGGACACAGGATCTGAACATTTCTCCAAAGATAAACAAATGGCCAATAAGCACACAAGAAGATATTCAACATCACTAGCAATCAGAGAAATATAAGTCAAAACCACAATGACATTACCAATAAAACAGCTATATCAAAAAGTAGGATAACAAATGTTGGCAAGGATGTGGAGTATTAGAAATCTCACACACTACGCTAAGGATTTTAAATGGTGCAGCTGCTTTGGAAAACATCCCAGCAATTCCTTGAAAGGTTAAATATAGTTACCATATGACTCAGCAATCTCACTCCCAGACATAAACTCAAGAGAAATGAAAACACATGGCCACGCAAAAACCTGTATACCAACGTTTGTAACAGTGTTATTCATAAGAGCCAAAATGCAGAACAACCCAAATATTCACCAACCAATGAATGGATCGACAGAATGTGATATGTTGTTTGGCAAAAACGAAGAATGAAATACGGCTACATCCCATACGCTTTCATGAACCTTGAGAACACTATACTAAGTCAAAGAAGCCAGTCACAAAAAAAACCCACATGCTATATGACTCTATTTATATGAAATAACCAGAACAGGCACGTCTATGTGACAGTCTAACTGGAACAGTGGTGGCCGAAGGCTGGTGGTCAATTGAGGGGCCAGGGAAATGATCACTAAAGGTATGGGGTTTTCTTCCTGGGGTGATGAAATTGTTCTAAAACTGACTGTGGTGATGGATGTAGGACTCTTGCGATTTTATGAAAAACCACCCAAGTGTACACTCTAAATGGGTCAACTGTATCTCTATAAATTTGTTGCAAATGCACACACAAGAGCATGATAAATTTCTTTTAAAAATATTTACTTCTAGGAAATTTCCATTCCTGACAAATATCTATCATTTCTTTTAATCAATAAACTACATCATAAACTGTGCTCTCTTTTCATTTCACTGGCAGGAAATTCACACTAAATTCTGTGATCATAGTTCAGTTTCTGCCACCACCATGCCTTGCCTTCATTGTTTTAATTTAAAAGTGTTCTACTGCAAGCCTTTACAGTCTTTCTCGGAAGGAGGCAGGAATTGATGGCTGGCTAAATTCTGAAAACTTAAGAATACATTTAGATATTCATGATGTCCACCAAGGTACAAAAATCCTATGAAGTGCAGCTGGCGCTTTGCCAACCAGTTCCCATCATCTTAATCAAGAACTAAAATGGTGAAATCATGAATTTTCCCAGAGGACTTTTTTCCTCTAAACTACATTATCCATATAGAACATTATAATGTAATATACACTTATCATACATTTAGCACATAAGATAATATTTAAAATAGAACATATATAATAAATCACTGCTAAAATTTAACTTTGTTTCAGGAAATTCATTCCTACCCTAACAGGTGAGGATGACTCCTCTGTATTTCGTTTCTGGGACTCAGAGTCCACATCTTGGCGCTTGTTCTTCATTCTTTCTCTAAGATCCCCTGTAGGTCTTTCTGGTGACCTTTAAACCAAAAAACAAAAACAAAACAAAAAAACAAAACAAAAATCTATATTTATATAACATTTCATAAGAATATACTTATAGAAACAACCCTACAAAACTCTAATTTTTCTACTATCCATGACTACTAAAGTTCAGAAAGGGAAATTTCAGCTTAAACATTAATATATTAAAAATATGAGCATCACTTACAAGTTTTCTCCCAACACCAATCAAAATGCATACATTAAAATTCGATGGGGTGGCAGGTGCTGGTGAAAGTAATAAGTAACTATACATGAGCTGAGAGAAATGATTTGTCATTAACAGTTTCTTTTCCTATTAATCACACAAATATGCCAGTTATATTTGAAAGCAAACAGTAGGAAGGTGAAGTTTTAAACCACAACGCTGTAAAATTAATCTAGAAACAACAATATTATTTACACATGTATGTGGTTGGATGCAACATCAACAACTATGAAAATATTTTATGCATCTCAAGAATCAAAGCAAATATAGGAATTTTTAATGTTATTCTTAATTGTTCTTAAATTTGAAATTATTTCAGAATAAAAAGCAGTTGAAAAATTCAAAGTAAGATTTGAATTTTATACTTTTTATACTTTGCTATGGACTGGTTTTATTTAGGAAAAATACACATATTTATATTCAATACTGGTAAAGCTTCATAATTTATACTAGTCATTTGATAAATGGCTGTTCAATCATTTTCACACCATCACTAAGGAGAAAAACAAAGTAAAGACAGAAAACACACTGCCTTAAAAAATATTCCTAGAGCACCATTAAAAGAGGGCAAGAATTATTAAGAAACACTATGGCCCTCTTTAGCCACCAAAGAATACTGTGTATAATATTTCTAAAAGATATAAACAAATTATATAAATATTCACATCTATTTCAAGTAATAGTTGATCAATCAACTCCTTTATCAATCACTAATACAAATCACATGGTTAGTGAAAAAATAATTTCAGTCAATTCTTTTTAAGGGATCTCATAACATTTACATTTACATGCACATTATATAGATCTATATTAAATGTTTTAACAGTTAAAGCTGAACTGGCAAATGGAATTTCTTATTAAGAACCAGCACTTAAATGCTTTCAATTATAATTATGTGCACATGTCAATTTTATGTACCCTAGTTTCCTTTATATAATAAGAGTTTATGATAACTTGTTTCTATCCTAAATAGTACCTAACAGAATTCTCCACATATAGTAAATGCTCAGTGACTTAAATCATTTGTGACTAAACAAGTATTTCTGAAACACAATGCTTTTCTTTTCATCTTTGAATCACATTATGAACTATATTTTTCTTCCTTACAAAAAAAGGGAAAATACACAAATACAAAGAAAGTTATCAAGGGAAAAATGCACAAAATAGCAAAATTATAACAGAAATCCTTTATTCTAAATCTAGTAACAACACTACTTTTTTCCATTTTAGACAAATTTCTGTGCCCATTTTCCTTACAACCACTTGTATAAAAGTTCTGTAAGTTGATAATAAAAGTCAAAGATGAAATAAAGCATGTACTAAAAATACAGTAATATAAGCAAGACATTAAAATTGCTGTAACAGTTTCCCCAGATATGTATTTACTTATACATATTAAACTTATAAAGATTAATTTTCCCACATTGACAGAAAGGACAGATGACAATCTAAATACAAATAAAACAGTATTCAGCATCACAAGTAAACTAAAATGTACAACATTTAAGTGAACAGAAAATCAGCTAATGTTAAGCGTTTGAATTTTAAATGGTATTAAACTTCAAACTCAGTACACATACACAAAAATTCACCCAATTAAAAAACACACCTCCAAAGGTTAATGTGCGGTTTTCATACTGATGCTGAAGTCAAAGCAATCAGCACATCCAATTTTAAGACTAGGTAAATTAGTTGTTTATCAATCAAGTTTAAACTCTTGTGACAATCTTTATGTATGTGACATCTTTAAACACCATAACAAAATCATCATGAGGGAGCCGAAAGAAAAGTAAAAGATTTTTTATTGGGAAGGTTTAATTTAGCCATGCCTTTATTAAAGGCAAAATGACGTTCTAAATAGGTAGTATACTTATCCACATATAAATACATACTTTCATCTACCTCAGTATATTGCGATAAGAGATTTGGCTAATGTATTTTAACCTATGAAGCTTGCATTATATTATTTTTTGCAATGAAGTTTTGAATTTTGAACATCTTAAAAAGCCAAAAATTATATTCTATTTAAATTTTACTATTTCAAGAATTGAAAGTAGTCTCTCCTCACTAAAAACAAATCCATGAAACTCTGCCATCTTAAACAGCATTTTAACATATACAACTGGAGAGCAGGGCATGAAAGTAAGCCATACACATTACAAAAACAAACTTTTGAGCAAATAAATTTTAAAGCAAACATTTTTATTAATCTTGAAATTAATAACTAAAATAATCTTGTCAATCTTGACTACTGATAAGACTACCACCAAAATATAAAACCTGACCAAATATATGGCAGTATTTCAAATTTTATACTAGATAAATTACAAAAGCCAAAAAAAAAAATTTACAATAGCCATCTTCTAATAGCATAGGAACAATTCAAAGTTCTCAATTTACCTTCTATAATTGCTGCTATAACCTTTACCACGGGGTGAAGGGCCATGTATGAATCTACATGTGTTTCCATAGAGGCAGTTGCCAGTCTTCAGCCAGTTACGGCACTGTGTCTAAGAGACAGATATTACTATGTGAATTTCATATTTAGTCATATTTATTTCTGGAAAAAAAATGCTAGAGGGACAAAATTAAAATAAATGCTATCAAAAATCCAGCTACATTACTCCCCAAATAATGAAAACATCAGGAAAAAGAGGCCTATAAACCCTAATGCCCATCTCACTCCTTTGCTATGAAACACATTTAACCAATATTCCTACAACATTCTATTCACTTTTGTGATATAAATAAGGATCTGAAGAACAGTAATTCAAGAGAACCCCTGTGACTATACTAGTGACAACTCACCTCTGCTGTACTGCCAGTGCTGGGTCCAAGCCTTTCAAATACACTGGGTCTTCGGGATGTGCTATCAGATATGGTCTTGGTATTTTCCACCGTGACCTTCCTTCTAATTTTTGACATTTTGTACTACTTTAACCAAAAAAGAGAGAGGCAAACTGTAAAATTGTTTAGTTTTAAATATCTGAGCCAATAACTTACAAGTAAATAAGCTGGTAGATAACACTATAAAATTACAAGGGATTTTTCTCAGAAGGAAAAAAGACAGGAGAGGTCACAAGTAAACAAAGGAACAGAAGAAACTATCTTCTAAGACACACCTTGTTAGTAATTTGTTAGGACTTTGATTCTTTGGAGCTAGAATTTTACCTCTTCTACAGAATGAATAAGATTCTACTCACACAGTTTCCACAGTACATTCAATTTCAGAAAACACTATAAAAAAGTTTCTAAGTTCCTTATAAAAGCTGTTTCAAAATTTAGTAATTATCTTTTAAAGAAAAAGTGTGCTATCATTCTCCATCAACTGGTCTACTGGAAAAGAAAGCTATGCCAAAAATTTCTTCAGGTAAGAATTTTAGAGTAGAAATTGTGTTTTATACAACTTCAGTGATAACATCAGGTACATTCCAAAAATCAGCCTGGGAGAAAATTTTAAGTATTTTCTTTGTTTTACACAAGCCAAAGATGAACAGTATAATCAGGAATATTCTTTTGCAGTATTACAAAAAAAAAAACCCTCAATATTGATAAAATGACTTTCTTTCAAAATAGGACCGGATGAATGAACAACTAGAAACAGTGAAGGTGTTTTAATAATCTATACTGCACTGACATAAAAGCCAAAGGTGCTAAAAGAAATAAACAGGCTATTTTCCATTATTAGTAACAAGAAAAGAAATTATGAAAATATTTTACAAAAGCAAATAAAACATTAGAAACTAAAATATACCATCAGGTGATTCAACTGGAAATGAAAATATCAGATAAAAGCACTATGATAAATATTAGAAAACAGTCTTAAATTCTAGACCTAGAATAATCTAGATGGTACACTACTGTGGGAAGCGGGCAAGAAATGCCTAAGAGAAAGGAAAGGAACCAACCACATCACACTTTATACACTAAACATTAGTTGAATTTTTGTTAGTAGGCAAATGCTACTAGAATGAATGATGTCAGCTAAAGAAGTAGAAATTCCATTTGGTAAAGAACTGGTCTCTATAAAGTTTACAATGTTTGTTACTGTGATGTCAAAGTAAGGTCCCATGACTTGCAAGGAAGTTAAATCATGGCAGTACAGAATCAAAACTTATAAAAAAAAAAATTATAAACAATGTTTGGTCCAGTTAGATACTTCTTGTCAAGTCACATTTTAAAAAGGTCCAAAGATTAAGGACAACAGTTGACAAACAGATAATGAACCAAAAGAAAAATATATGATATGATACAATATGGTAGTTTTAAAATGGAAATATGTATGATTATTTTCTAATATACAATGTAACCATTAGTTAGGGTTAGAATCAATTTCTAGTGATTCTAAAGAGTTAGAAAGTAACTTTAGAGTAATTACAAATTTAAAAAAATTATGTAGAGCATCCATAAGTGAACAAGAATATGTTCAACATAAAATCACTTATGTATCAAATGTTCTTCAGCTTCCACACAACAATGAATATTATCATCTTTGATTTAACTTTTCCTGAGCTCATTCTCAGTCCTAATGTGAATTTATAAAGGAAAAGGTGGGTAAATTCCATACTTACATTTGACTTACTGAATAAAGAACTAAAAGCCAAGATAAGTGGTAAGTGGAGTTGAAAAAGATCTAGAAAATGTAGAGCTTTGCTTAACTGAGAAAAACAACTTTTTTATAATTTATAACTGAGATTCAATAAGAAATATGTAACAAGATAAAGTTTTTAAATTTCATCATCTGTTACTATAAAAATATATAGGCATACACAAATTCACATTCACTAATTGAAAAACATTAATAACTTAAAAATGAATGTGTTCTAAAAGTTGATTAGCTATTTCTAGTTACCTGCAACTTGGGAACAGGCACACTATCTCACCACGCTGCATCAAGATGACTAACCCTAACCTTACATTTTTCCTTCCAGTATCAAAGGAAATGATCATGTCTGCCCCCCAAACCTCTATCCCCAACCATACCCTACTTCCAACACACCTTCCCTCTTCAAAAAAAAAAAAAAAAAAAATCAACAGTAGTGTTTTCCACAATTGGGGTAACAAGCTATTTCTTAGTATACATGAAACACTGGTCATCTATTATCTCTTTTCTTGTCCTTCTGAGGGCTCCAGATATTAAACTGCCTCTCTTCCCTGCCTATAACCTGTTGGCTGAATCAGGACCCTCTCCTCCTCTGACCTACTGCTGGGAAGCATGGTCTCACAGCTTCTCTCCCATGTTAGATCCATCCCTAACACAAACTTTGAAGACCTCAAGGGGTTTGGGCTGCAATAGACAATGCAGTGAGGACTAATGATCCAACCTTACCCCTCTTTTGTATTGACTCTAAAAGTTTCTTCCCACAGAAATAAAGTAGCTTTCACAGGAGACATCGAGTACTACAAGATTCAGCTATAGGGTGATTATCCCAAGAATTTTACTTATGCTACTGTTGAGTCTTCCAACTTAGGGAAGATGAGCAATGAAGTAAAGACGTAGTCACTTCTCTCAGAGAGTCAACAGTACCAAAACATGGCCTAAAATAACACTGAGTATCAGAAACAGGTCTAGGTTACAGGGAGGTTCTAGACAGAAAAAAAAAAAAAAAAACCCTGCAGGAAAAAGTAGAAATTGAAGTTTTCTAATTGATAGAGAAATTTTTCTGATCATCTATTTAGGAACTTCTATCAGTAGTCAACAAATTATCTAAATATTACTATGAAGCATTTATGATTTTGTACAGATAAAATGCCTTAAGCTTGCATTAAAAATATAAAATATATTTTAAATCCTATTTGCCTAAATATACACACATAATCTACTGTACAAGGGAAAAGCATTTGCTCATATATATTAATTAAAAATTAGGTTGCATATAATGTGAGAATTAGAATTTTCAATCTAAAGATTTGGCACAAAGAGAAAGACAAACCACAAAAGAATAAAATGTAGATTTGACTGAGAAGGGGAAAATTCTTTCAATTAATATATGAACAGACTTCAATAACTAAATGCTTCAACGTATATGGGAAAATTGAGATAAGATTAAAATGTAAATATTAAAGTCTTCCCTATCTCAGAGACTTTGAAGGCTTCCCCTCAGTTTTCAATTTATTCTTTAGTTCTAAGTTGGAATCACCCTCCCACTCACATTATCATGCCTTTCCCTAACACCAGCATTATCAAAGCCACAGCGCCACTGATGAAAGTCTATTGCCGTAATTCCCCTATTTTTCCTCTACATTTGCAGAGAAATAAATATCAGAAGCTTTAATATTTTTTCAACTGAAAAAGAAAATAAGGAGAATTCCCTGGTGCTGCAGTGGTTAGGACCCAGCGTTTTCACTGCTAAGGACCCAGGCTCAATTCCTGGCTAGGGAACTACGATCAAGCAAGCCACAAGGTATGACCAAAAAACAAAAAACCGGAACACATGGCCACAAAGTCTGAATCTATTAAGACACAACAAAAAGTCTTAATAAATGGGAACTGTCTTCCTTCCCCCATTAACTTACAAATATCACAATGTATTCATAGCTTCATATTACAAAAATATTTGAGAAAAGAAAAACACAAATGGGCCTCTTTTTAAACAATTATTTCTGAAGCCTGATAACTAAAACCTTTCAATAAAACATTAGTTCTAGTATTTTCACTTCAATCCACAATGACATCTTTGAGATCTCATCCTCCACTAGCATAAATGAAAGCATGAAAACACTTCAATCTGGATAAGAAGCACCATATTAGGAAACTGTCAAATAACTAAACAATTAAAGCTACAGAATTCCTGGTACCAACTGGTAGGAGAATAAATCCCTATCTACTGGCACTCTAAAAGTGTTAAAGATCTCATCATATTTATGTCTTGGTTTTGAAAGAAAAAAGTTTATTTGATGCATACTGTGAATTTTTTCTTCACAATTTTAGAATAAAAGAATTTTCATAAACAATCTTGCACATCGCTTATATGTGGACAGACTAAAACAACTTAATAAAAGCAAATTCTGAACAGAACTGTCTGATCTAAACTGACTATGCAAGCATAAGGAAGGCAATATACTAGTGCTGTGTGGAAGACACATTTTGTTAAAAAGACTATGTAAGGAGAGTATCCCAGGCTGGCAACTACTATAAAATGAAACACAACAAACAAAACTACCAAAACAAAGAATAAAAGACACTTTGTAAACCAACCAGTTAACATTTCAACTGCTACTAAATATCTGCTGAAATAGCTCCAACTCAACTCTACAGGAAAAGGAGAGCAAGGTGGGGTGGGGGGGGGGGGGGTGGATAGGAAAGACTAACCCTGAAAACCAATTCTGTAAACAAATACGCTTAACAACTGCTTTCTATAAGTAAATGTCAGTGCATATTACAATACAAACTAACACCAATGACTGCTAAATTTTCAGTAACTTATACAGAAATTAAAACAGCATCCACCTGTGGGATTTTAGTTTTCATTTACAAATATGCAAATCAGATAAACGTGCATATCTTAAAATCTGCAGTCAGTGTTCATTTCCAAACACCAATAGGTCGGAGGTGAGAAAGAGGGGTGCATCTGACAAAAGTAGATCCTCCCAGATCCCCACAGTCTTAATGTCACAGTATTTTTCACAAAATTTTCACAACTATTTTTGCAGACCCAAATCGCTACATACCAGCATCTACATTCTTGGTCTCCAGTTGAAATTGTCATGTTATCATCTAAATACTTCATTAAATTCTCACTCATTCGAAAATCAAGAGATATGTCCACAGAACTGTCCAAAATATTGACGCCTAGATTCTAAAGTCAGTAAATTCAAACACTGCAGAAGGAGACCCCGGTAGCCGGCACCACACACGAATGAATTGTCCTGCATAAGCATCTAGGTTTACTGCAACAGTTATGTCTGGCAAAACTCTGAAAACTTGAGGTGTGAAGATCCTTCCAAACTTTTAAAATTATTTCTTCAAAAACAAATAAAAAACCTGAAGAGGCTGCACACGCCCACAATTTTCAAAGCAGTTCAAATGATCTGAAAATCTCAGACTATAACCCAATGGCTTGACCCTAGGCTCCACAACCAATATCCTAGCGACAATGCGGTCTCATCAACTCAAAGTTGCAGCCACATAAATTGTTTGCACCTGTTTAGAAAGAGCTTATGCCAAAACATCGGAGCCTTGCCTTTCATCCCGCCTTCCCTGGTTTCTGACAGATAGCTGCCAAAACTACCGACAGACTGTGAAGACAAACTACTTGAGTAGTTAAATGCTACTTAACTCCGAGAACGTTGAGTCGTTACCACTGCCGGGAAATAAGCAAGCCCAAATATAACCAAAAGTAAAGACACCTTTCCTTAAGAGGTCTGGGGAATGCGTGACCATATTCCGGCACCCTTCCATCTCACACAAATGAGAATACCATGCAAGAGTTCCCAGGCTCACATTAAATGGTAGTGACCTAGCAAAGTTTTCCGTCTGAATTCACTGGCCCCCTCAGGCAAACGCGCCTGAGAACACCTCAGGATGACAGCGAGGAGCCCGGCACGAGCCACAGGGGTCTTCCGCAGAGTTAAGGATGGGACACCCGCGGAGGGCTGAAAAGCCCGGCGTGACCCAAGCAGGAGGGAGGGCCGGCTGGGCCTCCCTAGCCTGGGCCCGTCCAACCAACCCCTTCCCCCCCGGGACCCACACCGATTCACAGGATTCAAGCTTACCTCCTTCCCGAGCTTCTTTCGCAAGCGCAGTTCGGAGGTGGCACCGCCGCCTCAGCTCCGAGGAGCGGGGGAGGCGACTGTGTCCCCGCGCCCGGCCCCGGGGAGACGACGGCGAGAGGGAGGTGCGCGCGCGGACCCCGGGAACAGGCCCTCGGCTAGCGAGGGACTCCGGGATGGCTGGGAAGCAGAGCCCGCTCGCCGCTTCGCCAGGGTCGAGCCAGCCTGGGACGTAGGGGAAAAAAAAGAAAGAAAGAAAGAGACTGGAGAGTAAGGAAAGACAAGGAAAACACTGTCAGGCCTCAAAACGCCGCCGGAAGTCAAGAGTTTGCCCTGTTCCTCAGAAGATCGAGGCAACTTCCGGCCTCCAGATTAGTCGTCAGAGGGCAGGCTCCGCCTTCCTCGTGGACACACCTCCCGGGCGTGACGTCGGCGCCGAGGCGTTCGGTAAAATCAACAAATCTGTGCTTTAGCTGAAATCCCTGGAGAAGAAACCAGGAATCCGGGAGAGTAGAAACTCCCACTTTTAAAGTCAATTTAAGAGAAAGAGATTTCTCATTTTATTACATAATTTCTTACAATAAACGGCTATTGTAAATGTGCAGAATGGCACATTTGTTGTCGAAATAACTGCAGCTATTCATTTCCCTCAAAGTTTTTACTGAGCAGCTGAACTGGAGAGACGCGCGGTATTTGTTTTGCTTTTCATGCCCCTCTGCCTTCTCAGAACAGTAACAGCTGTCGCCTATAACTGTGGAGCAAAAGGCAAGCACGACTGCGTCTTTGAAGGAGCCAGCAGAAATTTACTGTAAATTGGGAGCAGAAACCTTGACTGTACTTCTAGCAACCTTCTTTCCTTGTTTAGGATACAATGATCTGCATGAAGTTAGTTATTGAAATTGCTTGAGATGGCTAGTCAGATGTCACGGATCAAGACCCAGTACCTAGCCTCTCACAAATTAAAAAAAAGAAAAATGTAAGCCCTGGTCGGCGTTAATCTCAAGGTACCGTTTATTTTGTTCTTTGACAAAACCAAGGAATGAGAAAATCTTTGATCAAAACTACTGATAAAACTCAAAAAGAAATGAGTACAATGGTTTGGCTGGAATCAGTAAATTAAAATATGGGAAGAGAGTGAAAAAATCAAGGGCATTAAACATTCCTGACGACATGAGAAGCTATTTTAGCAACAGCAGCCAGAGCTTCTGAACACGTGGGTCTGATGTAACGCTCTGGCAGCAAGAATCCATATTTGCCTTTATCTCGAAGTTCAATTGTAAACGCATATTTGATACCCAAGTCATAGATCCAGTCGTCTGAACCTCCAGGAGCTAGATCTACAAAAAGAAAAAAAGAAATTACTTTCTGAAATACAGATGTTTCAGTAAGGTGGGATTTATTTTTTCTGAAAATGAAAATAGCTTTGCTTTTTTCTGATTATTATATAAGTTTCTGGAAGGAAATAGAGATTGAAGGAAAGCAGTTTAAGGAAGAAAAGAAAAATTATACATGTAACCCTACCAAGAAGTGATGATCACCATTTATATTCTAGTGCTTTCTTTTTCAGTGCATACTTGAACATAATTTTTTTTCCCAAATAAATAAGATCATTCTATGCAAGCGGTTCAGTAACATTTCTAAACATAATCTATCCTGAGCAGCTGTATGTATTCAGTTCAGTTCAGTTCAGTCGCTCAGTCCTGTCTGACTCTTTGCGACTCCATGAATCTCAGCACACCAGGCCTCCCTGTCCATCACCAACTCCCGGAGCCCACCCAAACCCACGACCATCGAGTTGGTGATGCCATCCAGCCATCTCATCTTCTGTCGTCCCCTTTTCCTCCTGCCCCCAATCCTTCCCAGAATCAGAGTCTTTTCTAATGAGTCAACTCTTTGCATGAGGTGGCCAAAGTACTGGAGTTTCAGCTTTAGCATCATTCCTTCCAAAGAACACCCAGGGCTGATCTCCTTGCAGGCCAAGGGACTCTCAAGAGTCTTCTCCAACACCACAGTTCAAAAGCATCAATTCTTCGGCGCTCAGCTTCCTTCATAGTCCAACTCTCACAACCATACATGACCACTGGAAAAACCATAGCCTTGACTAGATGGACCTTTGTTGGCAAAGTAATGTCTCTGCTTTTCAATATGTTCTCTAGGTTGGTCATAACTTTTCTTCCAAGCAGTAAGCGTCTTTTAATTTCATGGCTGTAATCATCATCTGCAGTGATTTTGGAGCCCCCCAAAATAAAGTCTGACACTGTTTCCACTGTTGCCCCATCTATTTCCCATGAAGTGATGGGACCAGATGCCATGATCTTAGTTTTCTGAATGTTGAGCTTTAAGCCAACTTTTTCACTCTCCTCTTTCACTTTCATCAAGAGGCTCTTTAGTTCTTCTTCACTTTCTGCCATAAGGGTGGTGTCATCTACATATCTGAGGTGATTGATATTTCTCCCGGCAATCTTGATTCCAGCTTGTGCTTCTTCCAGCCCAGCGTTTCTTATGATGTACTCTGCATAGAAGTAAGCAGGGTGACAATATACAGCCTTGACGTACTCCTTTTCCTATTTGGAACCAGTCTGTTGTTCCATGTCCAGTTCTAACTGTTGCTGTATGTATTAATGGGTTCAAAGCTACCATATCATTTTTAATGATCTCATAGCATTGCTCTGTAAAGCTGGTATGATTAATTTTAATAATTATTTAGCTAGAGCGCTTTAGGAGTTGTTTTCTAATTAATAGAAACAACTTTACAATGAACATCCTTGTTTATCCATAATTGCTTCGTTGTTTCTTTAGAATATTCTTTCCTAGAAGCAGATTCTGTAGTCTAAAGGCATGCACTTTTCAATGATGAGCTGCTGCTGCTGCTGCTAAGTCGCTTCAGTCATGTCCAACTCTGTGCGACCCCAGAGACGGCAGCCCACCAGGCTCCCCTGTCCCTGGGATTCTCCAGGCAAGAACACTGGAGTGGGTTGCCATTTCCTTCTCCAATGCATGAAAGTGAAAAGTGAAAGTGAAGTCGCTCAGTTGTGTCCGACTCTTCGAGACCCCATGGACTGCAGCCTACCAGGCTCCTCCATCCATGGGATTTTCCAGGCAAGAGTACTGGAGTGGGGTGCCATTGCCTTCTCCCACTGATGAGCTACCTGTTGCCAAATAGCCTTCAAAAGAATTGAGCAGTCTATACCTCCATTAGCTAGGTATGAATATGTCCACTTCCCCTTCCCACACCATCTGTGGGAATCATACATTTCTGGCAATTTTATGGGTGAAAAATAATATCAAATTGTCTTACTTTATGTTTGATTGTGAGTGATTTGGACATTTTGATATATTTATTGTCCATCTTTATATTTTTTATCCATTTTCTTCGTTCATTTTTCTTGATTCATTTTATACATTACTTACAAAACAACATTTATGTTCTTAGCCTTCTGTAATATGTGGAGAATTTTTTGTCTTATTTGGTAATTTGGCTTTCAGTTTGGTTTATGTATCTGGAATTTATGTTGGAGAAAGACATGTTAGTAATCCAAATACACTTTTTTTTCCTAAGCAACTTACCGGTTTTTCTAACCCCAATAGTTGAACATTCTTAACTGTTTGAAATGCCTTCTTTGTGAGATACTAGATGTTGTATATCTGTCTTTCTGTCCTCACTATTCCCTTACTATCGATCTGTCTCTTCCAGGCTGAGTTCCTTTACAATGAATATTCTTATTTATGCACAGTTGCTTCTTTGTTTCTTTATAATTACCATAATTAGAACAACACTGTAACTACAACAGGATTGTAATGTGTTTTAATACTTGGTTGGAGCAGATTCTCTCTTATTAGTCTTATTTTTCAGAATTTTACAAGTTCTCCTACCAAGTATATTTTTTCAAAGTTCAGGGACTTCCCTGGTAGTCCAGTGTTTAACTCCATTGCTGGGGGCACAGGGTTGATCCCTGGTCAGGGAACTAAGATCCCTCATGCCATGAGGCACAGCCAAAAAATTAAAAACAAATAAATAAATGAAGTTCAAAGTTATTTAAGCATTCATTGGGGCTGCATTAAATACACAAACTAATTCAGGATAATTGGCACTTTTTTTAATATTGCTTTCCCACTCAAAAACCAGTAGGTTTCTCATTTTATTTGTCTTCATTTATGTACACCAGTAAAGTTCTCTAAGTTTTTCATCACGATCATTGGATTTGTATATGTGCACACATATACATTTAACAATGAATCTATGTACATATGTATCTGCCTATATATATATATATATATATATATGTCTGCCTGTGTATACATGTATATTGGAAGGGGCAGTTGGAACTTATTTCCACTTATTTTCTTCCTGATTATTTTTGGTATGTAAGTTATAGATTTAAATATGTTTAGTTCATAGTCAGTCACCTTACTCAACTCTTGGATTGTTAATAATATTTTTGGTTGATTTCCTACTGTTTTCCAGGTAGACAATCATATAAGAAGCAAAGTGACCACTTTTCTTCTTTCTAATACCTGTACTTGAATTAATTACACAAGTCTTTCCTGAAGTACTGAAAAATATTGATCAACAGTGCATTAGTTAAGTTACTCATTCAGCAAATGTTTCTAATAGTTATTATTAATATCTGGCATTTATTCTTCCAACTATATTTTTATGCTTACACATACACACAGATTTGTATTGAATGAATGCATGCATGAAGATGGAATTATTTCATGAAAACAGGATGTTTGTTTAGAAATTCCTCCAGCCCTGAAGGAACAATAGTAGAGAAGACAATGGGAATCAAGAAAGGGGTGATTTATGAAAGGAAGCTGTGGCCTAGAGCAAGGACCTGGGTCAGCAAAGGCAGAGACAGACTGTGACAGCAAAAGGCAGAAATATCATGTGGACCAGTCTGGCCTCAGTTTGTCCTGGGATTGTCTGGAATGATTGAGGAAGAGGAGGAAGATTCTGAACTTTGTGGTAATAAAGCCTCATGTACTCAGGTAATTTATTAAGTATGAATGTTTTCACCCCCCCTGTAGATCATACCAGTTGAAGGAAATTCTGGGACTTCAAGTATTTTATCTCAAAGCCTTTTTACATGCCATTCTCACTCCCTGGATCTTCCCCACACCTTTATTTGGCAGCCACTTGCAGGGTAGGCCTCACAGACATGTCACCTACCGAGAAAGATCTTCCCAGGCCACCTGGGCTAAGTTGCATCTCTCTCTGGTAGTTATTTTCAAACCTTTACGCTTATTGAGAATCCCTTGGACTGCAAGGAGATCAAACCAGTAGATCCTAAAAGAAATCAACCCTGAATATTCATTGGAAGGACTGATGCTGAAGCTGAAACTCCAATACTTTGGCAACCTGGTGTGAAGAACTTACTCATTGGAAAAGACCCTGATGCTTCTGGGAAAGATTGAAGGCAGGAGGGGAAGGGGATGACAGGGGATGAGATGGTTGGATGGCATCACTGACTCAATGGACATGAGTTTGAGTAAGCTGTGGGAGTTGGTGATGGACAGGGAGGCCTGGTGTGCTGCAGTCCATGGGGTCGCAAAGAATTGGGCATGACTGAGCAACTGAACAACAGCAACAATAAATATGCTTATTTCATGTTCTTCATCATCACTGGGATTATACTATATTTTACTATTTAATTGTTTACATCAGAGATTGGCAAGCTTTTTCTGTAAAGAACCAGATAATTAATATTTTAGGCTTTGAGGGCCACGTAGTCTATGACACAGCTACTTAATTCCACTGTCATGAAAGTTATATAGACAATATGCAAGTGAATGAGTGTAGTGTGCTCAAATAAAACTATTTGTGGACGTTGAAATGTGAATTTTATGTAATTTTCACATGTCACAAAATCTTATTCTTCTTTTGGTTTTGTTCAACCATTTTAGAAATAGAAAAACCATTCTTAGCTTACAAGCTATCCCAAAACAAGCAGTGGGCTAGATTCAGCCTGTGGATTATAGTTTGCTGATGGCTTGTTACATGCTTATTTTCTGTTTTCTCTTCTCTTGTCCCACCCCCCAGTTTCAAAAAGAGCTAAATTGTTTGTTATTCCCTCTGTGGATACAAAGGAATCCCTCAATAAATACCTCCCAGCAGAGATTAATATATTTGTTAAGAACTTGCCACATACCTGTTCTCATCAGTGTGATATAAACAAAGGATGTTCAACTCCAGCGTGCCATGAGCTATACTCTTGGACACAGGTTGTCACTTAAAAGCATCTGATGTAAATGGCATTCCGAGATTTGTACAGTGTTCAACCTGCACAACCTTACATGGTGGCCTTGGGCATCTTAAACATTCTTGAACTTGTATGACCTTTTCTGCTTCAGTCAACTAATGTGATACCAATTCTATAATCCCTACTCTATAGGAAAGAGAATAATTTCTTAAGTGTCATTTTGGTTCCTTTTTAGTATGTGTATTAATGTAGCTTTGTTCAACAATGTCATAGCTATTATTCTTCCATTTCCAATTGTTATAATCCAATTGTTTTATGTGTGACCATGTTTTAAAAGATTCCGCTTAGAAAAATTAAATCCACACAGAAAAACCAAACACAAATTTCTTTAGTACCTCACAGCCCCCCAAGATCTGAAGAAGAAATACTTACATAAACTTTCTGAACCACTGCCATGTGTATATCTGATATTTCTATGAATATTCTCCATAGCGTAGACTGCTTCTTGGGCCACTAGAGACTGAAATCAACAGAATATGGAATTTCAGCTAATGTGCAGCTTTAAAAGAAGACAGGTACACGTTTCTAAAAGAAAATCATATAGTACTTGAATCAGGCTGTAGATATGAAGAAATAGCAGAACGGTTGTTGTCAGGGGCTGGGGTGGAGGTGGGAAGAAAATGGAGACACTGGTCAGTTATATGGTGAACAATTTCTAAGGATCTAAAATACAGTATGATGACTCTAGTTAACAATACTATTTTACATACTTAAAAGTTGCTAAGAGAATAGATATTAAGGGTTCTTACCACAAAAGAAAAAAGAATTATGTGAGGTGATGAATATATTAATTAACTTTATTCTGATCATTTCACTGTATATATATGTATCAAATAATCACACTGTACAGTTTAAATTTACACAAAATTAAAAGTTATATCTCAATAAAGCTGAGGGAAAATGGTATAATGAAAAATCTGCATTTATCCAAAAGGTAAATTGAAAAGAGTAAATTAACTTTTAAAAATGTTTTTCTCTTTATGGAAATCACAGTTGGGTGGCTACAAACACAGATCCTTCCAATATAATAAAATTTTTATTTAATTTGAAGGAAAAAGAATTCTCACATGCCTTTTTAAGGAATTCATTTATTTTGTAAAACAAAGCCTACATAACAAAGTTATGCTGTAAGACATAACTATATTTCAAAGACAAACAACGAGGCAAAATTATCACCAAGCTTTAAACTCAGCTTCTCTAAACAATACGCACATCTCAGGTAATGGATGATTCCTTCTTCATCCTTCTCACACACTCTATTTCTTTTTTTGTGTAAAATGTGCAAAGACTCATCAAATAAAAAAGATTATATCCCTGGAGTGCAGCAAGATGGTAACTAAATTCACTGTTCCATTATTTTTGTTTCTAGCTTATGCAGATCTTTCTGAAACTGGCACAAGCATTATAGTATTTACTGTTGCACCTTTGAAGGACCCCAAGGAATATCAGTGGATATGATGCTGTGTCACCCCCTGCTCAAAATAAGTTTCAATGGAACTGCATGATCTACAGAATAAAATGTAAGTTTATTCTGACATTCAAACAAGCCAACTGTTCTTCACAAATGGACCTCATCTGCTTTCTGAGGGATCAACTTCCTTTTCTTGCCCCTACATTTCCCTGAACGTAATTCCTGTGGGGAAGCTATGGCCTCTGCTTAGAAAGTCTTCTCCTCCCTGTCCACTTATATAAATCCTATCTTTCAATATTGTCTGAAACTGTACCTGGTCCTTGACTTCACTAGCACTTTATCACTCCTTCTTTACAGTATGCTACATCTTCAGTTCCGTTCAGTTCAGTCGCTCAGTCGTGTCCAACTCTTTGTGACCCCATGAACCGCAGCACGCTAGGCCTCCCTGTACATCACCAACTCCCAGAGTTTACTCAACCTCATGTCCATTGAGTCGGTAATGCCATCCAACCATCTCATCCTCTGTCGTCCCCTTCTCCTCCTACCCTCAATCTTTCCCAGCATCAGGGTCTTTTCAAATGAGTCAACTCTTTGCATGAGGTGGCCAAAGTATTGGAGTTTCAGCTTCAACATCATTCCTTCCAAAAAAATCCCAGGACTGATCTCCTTTAGGATGGACTGATTGGATCTCCTTGCCGTCCAAGGGACTCTCAAGTCTTCTCCAACACCATAGTTCAAAAGCATCAATTCTTTAGCGCTTAGCTTTCTTTATAGTCCAACTCTCACATCCATACATGACTACTGGAAAAACCATAGCCTTGGCTAGATGGACCTTTGCTGACAAAGTAATGTCTCTGCTTTTGAATATGCTATCTAGGTTGGTCATAACTTTTCTTCCAAGGAGTAAGCGTCTTTTAATTTCATGGCTGCAATCACCATCTGCAGTGATTTTGGAGCCCCCCAAAATAAAGTCTGACACTGTTTCCACTGTTTCTCCATCTATTTCCCATGAAGTGATGGGACCAGATGCCATTTTAAGTCCTCAAGGTGGAGACTTTATCCCCTCCCTCATCTGTTTCCCTCTGAATGAATTAATAAGGCCACCCTTAGCTATCCCAGTCAGAAGGGAGTTGTACCATCTGTGCCACTTATCTAACAGTTATTCCCTTGAAGAAGGGAATGGCTCTCCTTCCCAGTATTCTTGGTTGGATAATTCTATGGACAGAAGAGCCTGGAGGACCACAGTCCATGGGGTCGCCAAGAGTCGAAGAAGACTGAGTAACTAACACTTCCACTTTTCATACTATAGAGCAGGGTCACCAAACTCCGGACCACAGAGTAGAACCAGGCCACACAGCAGGAGGCGAGCGACAGGCAGGCTAGTGAAATTTCATCTGTATTTACAGCTGCTCCCCATTACTCGCTTTACAGCCTAAGCTCCACCTCCTGTCAGATCAGCAGTGGCATAATAAATGTAACATGCTTGAATCACCCCCAAAACTAACCCCCCCCCCACCGATCCCTGGTGACAAAAAGTTGGGGACCACTGCCTTAGAGCAGAGCAATCTGTACCATTTGCTAATGCATGAGCTCTCTAACCATATACTATTCTCTTAAAGGGCAGGACCCTACCCAGTGCTTCTTTCAGTGTCCATCAAACACAGTGTTTTACACGTAATAACTCAGCAAACAGTTGTGATAATAGCAGTCCAAAAATAACTCAAAATCACATTAAATCTATTTCCAGATCATGATAAATACCCTCTCACTTCTTCAATCACCAATCAAGGAGCTTTCCTTAAAAATTTTCCCTTGAGAAGAAAAAGGAATCCTAAGTATCAAGTATGTTTCTGTTCTAAAGGAGTTATTTTTAGCAACTGCAAATAACTTTACATTTGTCATCAAGAATCGCTGGTCCCTAACATGGCTATAGTTTATTCTGTTAAGAGAACCAGGACAAAACAAGTCAATGAGAAATAAACCACTACATAAAGATCAGAACTTGGGCAAGAACTGGAATGTTGCCATAGTACTTCCATTGACTAGAAAGCATCTGGGGTGATGACTTGCTCAGACCTAACCACAACAAGAACCCTTGCATCCTCATCTTTCGTCGTCTTACCCAAGCATAGAATATCTGCGACCAAAGAGTGGTTGAGCTACTAGCAGGCTGTGTTAAGTCCTCTTTGAACTCACCGTACCATCCACTGCATTCCAAAAAAGCAGGGATGGTCTTGCCTCAATGCTGAAATTGGAGTTGCTTTTAATAGGACCAAATCCCTGCAAGTAAGGGAGGTCAGTATAAAAGCAATTCCCAATGCTAATATCAGATCAGTAAGTATTGTGCTAAGACTTGACCTGTGGCAGGCTGGCATAGAAAACTAGTCACCACAAACAGACCAATAATTCCAGAAAGTCTTGTCCTTGGCTTCATATGCAGGTCAGGTCAAGGTGGACTGGTTCCCTCCTGACATCCCAAGAGCTTGTCTGACGCTTTCCTAGGTAGCCCCTCTGCTGGACAGAAGTTCACGTCCTCAGAGGAAGGCTCAGTTCTTCACAATCTCTCAATGAACCCTGGCCCAGGGTGACTCTCAAAAGAGTTAGATCAAGATAGAAAGCGTCTGTCCCCCTTCGTACTCTATGGGAGAATAGTTTCCCCCACAGTTTTCGATTCTTAAACTAAGTATTATTTTACTTATGAAATGCTAACAAAAAATGAATTAAGCAGCACTTACCAGCTCCTCGTGGTCTTTGCTTCTGCTTCGGCTGTAGGAATATGGAAACACTATCTTCTGGGAGTAGGAATGCATGCTGATATAAGCTTTTATGTGCTTGATATTTCTTCTCAAGAAATCAGCCACCGCCTTTACTTCTGGTTCCGACTCAGGGTAAGTTCCACAGTAGATTTCTGAGCACGAGGAACTTGAGGCACCCTCCCCTGGAGTGAAATCGATGGAGTGGAATTATAAGGGGCTACACTTCCTATTTATGACCTCCCTGGCAATGTATTCTCCTAATATCTCGGGAGTAACATTTTTAGATAAATGGATTTGGTTGAGAGCTCTAAATGTGTTTGTGACAGTGTCATCAATGCTGTGTACTCCCAATGCAGGGCGCCTGGAGCTCAGTCCCTGGTCAGGGAACTAGATGCCACATGCAGCAGCTAAGAGTTCCCATACCGAAAATAAAAGAAAGGGAAAACAAAGAAACCACGTGCCACAGTGAAGAGTGAAGATCCTTCCTGAGACAACAAAGACCCAGTGCAGCCAAATAAATAAATAATGTTTTTTAAAAATGTCTGTGTTTATTTTGAATTCAAAATTTATATGCCCTCATAGCTAACAATCCACCAGTTGTGGCCTATCTTGCTGTCTTGCAGCCTCAAGAAAGTGGCTGTGAGAATGTCAGAAATGCCAGCTCCGCCTCTGAATGTGTGGTTGCATGAGAGAAAGAAGCCCCATCTTCTCCAATCATTGTAAGGCTGGTTTTTCTGATGTGTATAGTTTGGTTGCTCTTGTGCTCAGTTGAGTCAGATTCTGTGAGACACTTTGGACTATAGCCAGACAAGCTCCTCCGTCCATGGGATTTTTCAGGCAAGAATCCTGGAGTGGATTGCCTTCTCCTCCTCCAGAGGATCTTCCCGACCCAGGGATCAAACCTACTATGTGTCTTGCGTCTCCCGCACTGCAGGCAAATTTCTTACTGCAGAGCCATGGGGAAAGCCAGATGTGTGTAGTTTAAAAATCACTAATGAACATAGCCCACAGTAGAAAAGTCTCACTTGGGAACTCAGGTCTCCTGTCAGTGCTTCTTCTAACCCGCTAAAAAGATTAGTAAGTAAAATGGGATGGCAATATTTGGCGCCAGAATGATGCATGTCTATTCCTTTGAGAAATTAGAGTAAGCATCATTTTAGATGGCAGCCTGACTCTTAACACTTCTCTTTTCTGTACCTAAGTCAAGGGTTGGGGCCCAGGGAGCCACCTCTGTCCCCAAAGGTTATCTCTTCTAGAAACAGTTTATTAGCCTCAAATTGCCTCCTTCACTTGTGTTCTGCCAATCAGAATCCCTCCACCGATAACTTGAAGTGGAAATGCAGTTTCTAGTTTCAAGCTGCTCTCTTGAAAACAAAGAAGATAACAACAATAACAGTGCCAGCTGACTTGCAAAGAACACAAGTTGTATGTCTGCTAAAACTTATAGGGAATATCTCATTCAATCTTCACAGCAAATCTATGAAGCAAATGCTGTTATTTTAGGAGATGCAAATTGGGCATTAGGGGTGGTAACCATTGTTTATAACAGATGCTATGGAGCATACTGTTAACCAGCCTATTGCTTGATTTCAATCTTGGCATTGCCATTTAATAGTTATCTGGCTTGGGTGATTTTTTTTTTTTAACCTATGAGTCAAAAGTTGATATAATCCAAATTAGTCTTTATAGAAAAGAATAATGGTAATTAAAGATGAGGCTTTAAATTGAACACCACTTTTAGACTTTCATTATAAGGACTGTCAGGAATTCCCATTCTATATAACATCAACAGAACTTACTTGGCCCTGCAGGAAACCTGACTGTCCATATGTTCTCTGGCTTCCCGAAGCAGCCAAGCAAGACAAATTCTTTTAATTCAATGGATGCTTTACATTGGAAAAAAAAAAAAAAGCCACTTTTGGCGCAACATGGGTATTTGGCACCATCAACTTCTAACAAGTTAGAAATTTTCATTTCAAATATATATTTTTTGGCTTTATTTTTTTAAATGCCATTTACTCTATAAGGCACTGCTAATTGTTAAGACTCAACAGTAACAACAACAAAAAAATTCTAATCTTCTATTTTGGCCCTTAAGCTGTTTATCCCTCACTTGTATTTCAATCAGTCTTCTAGTTCAGTTCAGTTTAGTTCAGTCACTCAGTCGTGTCCTACTCTTTGCAACCCCATGAACTGCAGCACACCAGGCCTCCCTGTCCAGCATCAACTCCTAGAGTCTACCCAAATCCATGTCCATTGAGTCGGTGATGCCATCCAGCCATCTCATCCTCTGTCGTCCCCTTCTCCTCCTGCCCTCAATCTTTCCCAGCGTCAGGATCTTTTCAAATAGGTGAGAAAGAGTAGAATTCTTGTACATGTCCTAACAGGCAAAACGATATTGAATTTTTTAAAACCTATCTATACTTTAATTTCTTTTATCTATTAAATGGAAAAATCATGAAATCCTTTGCCCAGTGCCTGGCATATACGGAGTGTTCAGTAACTATTGTTTATCATCATTGTCGTCATCATCACATGGATTGGGACACAGAGAAGGCCAGTGTGCTTTGCAGAGATGAGATGAGCAGAGAAAGGACCACTGAGCCCCCTAAGGTGCTCCAGGCCCAGTTTCAGTCTGTTTCCAAGGTCTGCCTGAATCCTGGTCCTTGGCTTCCATTATCCTTACAGAGTCTGCCTTTCTTACTTAAGCTTGCTTCATTTCCTTCCTTTTAATGCAACAGAAACAAACTTAATGTTTGTTAAACATTCCCCTCGCACCCAAGGAAATGTTGTGCTCAGGTCTTTCCAAATATTTGTGTTAGTTTTTAATCAATAATGCCATTGGAAAAACCATTTTTGATAGTTGTTACCTTTGAATACTTTTATTTAACCCCATAGGTACAAGTTTATCATTTCAAATGTAATCAACATAAAAATGACTCGTGAGATATTTTGTGTTACTTTTTCACTGGAAGGGTCTGGTGTATATTTCACCTTCATTGCACGTCTCCGTTTGGACAAGCCACATTTCCAGTGTTCCATGTCCACATATGGCTAGAGGCTACTGTAATGAACAGTGTCGCCTCAGATTCTCATTTTGTGACTGTATTTCTAGAGATTTCAAACTTTTGTTTGAAAGAGCCATCTAGAGTCAATCTGTGTTTCAGATTCTGTTTTGCCTTTAAATAGGGATGTTAATATGGACAAGCCACTTCATCTGTCTCAGCCCAAATGCTTCATCTGTACCAAGAGGTGCTTGGTCTTCCAGGTGCCTTTATGTTCAATCATTCTTTGATCTATAAAGTGTGGGATCAAAAAATACCTGGAATAGCAAACTCATTGAGACAAAAAGTCAGTTAGAAACCACCAGGGGCTCCTATGGGTGGTAAATAAGAAACTATTGCTTAACGGTTTTAGAATTTCTGTTTGGGATGATGAAAAATTTGGGGAACAGATGTTGGTCATGGTTGCAAAAGATTGGGAATGCACTCAAAGTCACTGAACTATAGTTTTTAATGGTTGAAGTGGCAAAATTTTTATGTTATATATGTTTTACTATGATTAGAAAAATTAAAAGGCCATATGGTCTCTAGGAAAAGAAATACTTTCCATCGCACAACAGTTGCAAAAACCTAGTAGCTTAACTTAACATTTCAGAAAAGGAGTAGAGTTGTTAAAAGAAGTTTGAGACCAGTTCAGTTCAGTTCAGTCACTCAGTCATGTCCGACTCTTTGCAACCCCATGAATTGCAGCACACCAGGCCTCCCTGTCCATCACTGACTCCCAGAGTTCACTCAAATTCACGTCCATTGAGTCAGTGATGCCATCCAGCCATCTCATCCTCTGTCATCCCCTTCTCCTCCTGCCCGCAATCCCTCCCAGCATCAGAGTCTTTTCCAATGAGTCAACTCTTCACATGAGGTTGCCAAAGTACTGGAGTTTCAGCTTCAGCCTCATTCCTTCCAAAGAACACCCAGGACTGATCTTTAGGGTGGACTGATTGGATCTCCTTGCTGTCCATGGGACTCTCAAGAGTCTTCTCCAACACCACGGTTCAAAAGCATCAATTCTTCGGTCCTCAGCTTTCTTCACAGTCCAACTCTCACATCCATACATGACCACTGGAAAAAACATAGCCTTGACTAGACGGACTTTTGTTGGCAAAGTAATGTCTCTGCTTTTTAATATGCTGTCTAGGTTGATTATAACTTTCCTTCCAAGGAGTAAGCATCTTTTAATTTCATGGCTGCAGTCACCATCTGCAGTGATTTGGGAGCCCCCCAAAATGAAGTCTGACACTGTTTCCACTGTTCCCCCATCTATTTCCCATGAAGTGATGGGACCAGATGCCATGATCTTCGTTTCCTGAATGTTGAGCTTTAAGCCAACTTTTTCACTCTCCACTTTCACTTTCATCAAGAGGCTTTTTAGTTCCTCTTCACTTTCTGCCATAAGGGTGGTGTCATCGGCATATTTGAGGTTATTGATATTTCTCCTGGCAATCTTGATTCCAGCTTGTGCTTCTTCCAGCCTAGCATTTCTCATGATGTACTCTGCATATGAGTTAAATAAGCAAGGTGACAATATACAGCCTTGACGCATTCCTTTTCCTGTTTGGAACCAGTGTGTTGTTCCATGTCCAGTTCTAACTGTTGTTTCCTGACCTGCATATGGGTTTCTCAAGAGGCAGGTCAGGTGGTCTGGTATTCCCATCTCTTTCAGAATTTTCTACAGTTTATTGTGATCCACACAGTCAAAGGTTTTGGCATAGTCAATAAAGCAGAAATAGATGTTTTTCTGGAACTCTCTTGCTTTTTCCATGATCCAGCGGATATTGGCAATTTGATCTCTGGTTCCTCTGCCTTTTCTAAAACCAGCTTGAACATCTGGAAGTTCACAGTTCACGTATTGCTGAAGCCTGGCTCGGAGAATTTTGAGCATTACTTTACTAGCATGTGAGATGAGTGCAATTGTGCGATAGTTTGAGCATTCTTTGGCATTGCCATTCTTTGGGATTGGAATGAAAACTGACCTTTTCCAGTCCTGTGGCCACTGCTGAGTTTTCCAAATTTGCTGGCATATTGAGTGCAGCACTTTCACAGCATCATCTTTCAGGATTTGAAATAGCTCAACTGTGATTCCATCACCTCCACTAGCTTTGTTCATAGTGATGCTTCCTAAGGCCCACTTGACTTCACATTCCAGGATATCTGGCTCTAGGTGAGTGATCACACCATCGTGATTATCTGGGTCGTGAAGATCAGAAAATGAGTAGTTAAAAGAAGTTTGAGACCAGAGGTCCTTACAAATACCCCCTGTTGGAGACTGAATTCTTCTCTCCCCGTGTGTGCATGCTAAATCGCTTCAGTCATGTCAGACTCTGTGACTCTATAGACTGTGGCCCAGCAGGCTCCTCTGTCCATGGGATTCTCTAGGCAAGAATACTGGAGTGGGTAGCCAAGCCCCCCTCTGGGGGCATCCTCCTGACCCAGGGATCGAACCCCAGTCTTTTATCACTCCTGCTTTGGCAGGCAGGTTCTTTACCACTAGCACCACCTGGGAAGCCCCACGCTACCCCCAATTCCTGTGTTGAAGCCATAAGACATCATGTGTTATATTTGGAGATAAGGCCTTAAAGGAGGTGATAAAGCCATAAAAGTGAGGCCCTGATCTACTATAACTGGCATCCTTATAAGAAGAAAGGAACACCAGGGACATATGCACATAGTGAAAAGGCTGTGTAAGGACACAGCAAGAATGCAGCCATCTGCACACCATGGAGAGAAGCCAAAGAGAAACCCACCCTGCTGATAACCTTGACCTTGGACTTACAACCTCCAGAACTATAAGAAATACATTTCTCTTGTTTGAGCCTTCCACCCTGTGATATTTTGTTATGGCAGCCCAAGCAGACTAAGGTATCCCTACCTCTATTTCCGTACTCCAAGGCCAAATTTGCCTGTTACTCCAGGTGTTTCTTGATTTCCTACTTTTGCATTCCAATCCCCTATAATGTAAAGGACATCTTTTTTGGGTGTTAGTTCTAAAAAGTCTTGTAGGTTTTCATAGAACCATTCAACTTCAGCTTCTTCAGCATTACTGGTTGGAGCATAGACTTGGATAATTGTGATATTGAATGGTTTGCCTTGGAAACAAACAGAGATCATTCTGTCGTTTTTGAGATTGCATCCAAGTACTGCATTTCAGACTCTTTTGTTGACCATGATGGCTACTCCATTTCTTCTAAGGGATTCCTGCCCGCAGTAGTAGATATAATGGTCATCTGAGTTAAATTCACCCATTCCAGTCCATTTTAGTTCGCTGATTCCTCGAATGTTGACGTTCACTCTCACCATCTCCTGTTTGACCACTTCCAACTTGCCTTGATTCATGGACCTGACATTCCAGGTTCTTATGCAATATTGCTCTTTACTGCATCGGACCTTGCTTCTATCACCAGTCACATCCACAACTGGGTATTGCTTTTGCTTTGCCTCCATCCCTTCATCCTTTTCTGGAGTTATTTCTCTGCTGATCCAGTAGCATATTGGAGACTTACTGACCTGGGGAGTTCCTCTTTCAGTATCCTATCATTTTGCCTTTTCATACTGTTCATGGGGTTCTCAAGGCAAGAATACTGAAGTGGTTTGCCATTCCATTCTCCAGTGGACCACATTCTGTCAGACCTCTCCACCATAACCCGTCCGTCTTGGGTGACCCCACATGGATGGCTTAGTTTCATTGAGTTAGACAAGGCTGTGGTCCTTGTGATCAGATTGGCTATAGTGTCACCCTGCATATTTAACTTCTATGCAGAGTACATCATGAGAAATGCTGGGCTGGAAGAACACAGGCTGGAATCAAGATTGCCAGGAGAAATATCAATAACCTCAGATATGCAGATGACACCACCCTTATGGCAGAAAGTGAAGAGGAACTAAAAAGCCTCTTGAAGAAAGGGAAAGAGGAGAGTAAAAAAGCTGGCTTAAAGCTCAACATTCAGAAAACGAAGATCATGGCATCTGGTCCCATCACTTCATGGGAAATAGATGGGGAAAGTGTCAGACTTTATTTTGGGGGGCTCCAAAATCACTGCAGATGGTGATTTCAGCCATGAAATTAAAAGACACTTACTCTTGGGAAGGAAAGTTATGACCAACCTAGACAGCATATTAAAAAGCAGAGACATTACTTTGCCAACAAAGGTCCATCTAGTCAAGGCTATGGTTTTTCTAGTGGTTATGTATGGATGTGAGAGTTGGACTGTGAAGAAAGCTGAGCACCGAAGAACTGACACTTTTGAACTGTGGTGTTGAAGACTCTTGAGAGTCCCTTGGACAGCAAGGAGATCCAACCAGTCCATCCTAAAGGAGATAAGTCCTGGGTATTCACTGTAAGGACTGAAGCTGAAGTTGAAACACCAATACTGTGGCCACCTCATGAGAAAAGTTGACTTATTGGAAAAGACTGATGCTGGGAGGGATTGGGGGCAGGAGGAGAAGGGGACGGCAGAGATGGCTGGATGGCATCACTGACTCGATGGATGTGAGTTTGAGTGAACTCCGGGAGTTGGTGATGGACAGGGAGGCCTGGCACGGTGCAATTCATGGGGTCGCAAAGAGTTGGACACGACTGAGTGACTGAACTGACTGACTGAACTGACCTCTATTTCCAGCTCCCACACAAACACACACACATATACACAATTTTAATACAGAGGAAAGGTAAAATGAACATAAAATGAGTAAGTAGGCTTTGCAGGACAGTGATGGAGACACAGATATAGAGAACAGACTTTAGGACATGATTGGGGGTAGGAGGAAGGAGAGGGTGGGATGTATGGAGAGAGTAGCCTGGAAACCTACGTTATCATATGTGAAATAGATAGCCCATGGGAACTCACAACAGGGCTCTGTAACAACCTAGAGGGGTGGGATGGGGAGAAAGGTGGGAGGGAGGTTCAAGAGGGAGTAGATATTTGTACCTATGGCTGATTCATGTTGTTGTTTGGCAGAAACCAACACAATACTGTTAAGCAATTCAATTAAATATGAAAAAGAATTTAAAAAAATTTTTAGTTAATAAATAGGCTTGATATTATCATTTCCTGTTCCTAAGTGAGGTACTCTTTCAGATTCTTTACACAGTATTATAAAGGCACATTCTATTAATAGTTGTAGGGGCAAAGAAGAGATAAAATTTAATTCATTTTTTCTCACTGTTTTGCTCACAAAGTACTGAAGAGATGCTGGGGCACTCAGCAAAAGAAAAGAAAAAGAGTTCCTTACTATTATTTTTTGTTTTATTTGGAAAACTCTCGTATCTATAATATATTATTGCTGCTTCTGTTCCTGCTTTTAACTCTTGTGACATATAGTAATACAACCACAGGCCTAATCAGGGGTCTGAGACATTTTTTGATGACAATGACAGAAGATATTTTGACTACTTGGTTATTCAAATTAGGTAACATTAGTTTTACCATAAAAAACATTAGGTAAAACAGAGTAGTAAAAAAAAAAAAAAAAAAACCCTTGCAGATAAAAGAAGTTTCAAAAAGGAACTTATATCTGAAGAGTGACTGTCAGACTCAGAAGAATTTCAGCAAATTTGAAGCCAAGCAGCCTGGCTTTATATCTCAGCTCTGCCGCCTCCTAGCTCTGTGCTCTTGAGCAAGGGACTTAACCTTTTCAAGTCTGGGTTTCTTCATCAGTGATGTGTAGATAATGAAACCCAGGGGATGAAGTATATAAACTACTCACCACTTAGCAACTGTCAGCTCTGTTTATTCAGAGGCCTTTGATAATTAGCTTCTGCTTCTCTGACTCCCTCCCCAGTTATCACTGCCCATGGGGGTCTTTATGCTTTGGTGGGCACTTTTATTGGACAATCTTAATGATGGCTTTTACAAAGAAACCACTAAATGATTCCCTTGAGCCTGAGGCAGGATCCGCTATTATTTCCTGTGTTTTCTTACTATGTCTGTGGCTTTCTTAGAACAACTTACTTCATGCACAGATTCATTTGAATAACTTTTCTGAGACCTGCTCTGTGTGCCAGGTACTGAGCTAGGTAATGGATAATCGTCCCTACCCTCATGGAGTTTCTGACTGAAGAGGGAAGAGGAAATCAAGAAAAAAGTACTCTATTGTGAAGTTTTCGTATCTATTAGGTTGGCCAAAAAGTTCATTCAGGTTTGTCCTTAAGCTTTACTTGAATGAACTTTTTGGCCAACCCGATACATTGCGACAAAGATGAAATTATGAGTTTTCACTTGCGCTTCCCAGGTGGCACTAGCGGTAAAGAACCCACCTGCCAGTGCAGGAGACATAAAAGACATGGGTTCGATCCCTGAGTAGGGAAGATCCCCTGGAAGAGGAAATGGCAACCCACTCCAGGATTCTTGCCTGGAGAATCCCATGGACAGAGGAGCCTGGTGGGCTACAGTCCATGAGGTTGCTGAGTCAGACACGACTGAAGCGACTTAGCAGGCAGCACTTCTTTTCTGAAGGAAATAGAGAGGGCCATGCGGCTATGACTGCGTACGGTAAAGGAATGGGAAGAAGAGGATATTTCCGTGGCCTCAACAGCTTTGCTCCCTCTGTATTGTCCTCATAGAGCCACACGCTCCCACTTTCAAAAATATAGATGACTCCAGCTCATTGTTTAGCTTTGTAGTTGTTTCCTAAATGTAGCAACTACAAAATATCCTTGGAGGGTGGGCGAACTAACACGTACCTCCCTGAGAGCAGACAATGTTCCTGAAAGCCCAAGTCAGTGTTCACTGAGCACTGTAACTCATTTGAATCAAGGAACAGGGAATTCCTACTGTGCTGAATACAAGTTTGTCTTTATGATATTCACGAAAGAAAGAACTTAAGAAGGTGAACGGTAACAGGGAACGCAAAATGTTTTGGGACTTCCCTGGCCATCCAATGGTTAGGACTCTGTACTTCCATTGCAAGGGGGCGCAGGTCTGATCCCTGGTCCTGGTCGGGAAAACAAAGATTTCACAAGCCAAACAAACAAACAAAGGTTTTGCGACACTATAGAAGTAAATATTTTCCTAAACAATTGAAAACGAGAGGTACCCATCCAACTCTTGTCTTTGATATCCTCATAATGAATGCTATTTGTTTATGAAAGTAGGAGATTTAGTGGTCAATTCCTTATGATTCTAGAGAAAAAGAATTTTAGAATTTTGAAGCTAGAAAGAACCTTACAGAACTGGTCCAACTGCCTTCTTTTAAAGACGTGGCTATTAAAACAAGGAGGACAGGGTAAGGGTGTTCTGCTGATTTTCGCCAACCTTCACATCATTGCATTTAAGCAAAAAGTTTCTGATTTCAATTATTTCCGATTCGGATAGTCCTCCCCTCTAATTAGCTTGAATTAATGGGTTTTTAGGAATACCGCCTTTTAAATGAAGAGACGTTGCTAGAAATTAAGCAAACAACCTACCACACCAGTGTTTGGAGGCAAAGTTCCTGTTCAGGTCTGTTCCGACGCAAGCATTTTTTTCATGAAAAGAACGATTCTTTCTCCACATTCGATCCTAAATAAACAAAACACAGATTACCGGAGCATCCATGTTTGCGGTTTAGGAAAGACGCCACGTTTAATGACAAAGTGGACGGTGTCGTGTCTCTCTCCTTTAACCCCATCTCTTCACCCGGTCACTGTCTTCACAGTATTTCTTGCATGGCCCCTGTTCTATCCAGGTCTTAATTGGGTTCACTCAAACTTGACTCAAATGAAATGGTGATATTTGATGATTATTTAAAAAAAAACGTCAGCTGGTTTTTGTAGGCTGCTTACTGGCCTTCTTGTTAAGTCTTGTTTCCTTTAATTTTACTCATTGCCATTTTCTATCTTCTGTCGTTCTAAGAAAAGCAAAATAACTTGGTGTTTCAACTCAAAACTATGAGTCATGCATTTCTTTTTTTTTTTAATTGAAATGTATTTGACATACAACATTGTATAGATTAAAGACGTTCAACATGTTCATTTGATTCCTTTACATATTAGGATTACTACTGTCGGGATAATTAGCACTTCTAACCCGTCACATTAATTCTCTCTTTTTTGTAGTGGAAATGATTAAGATCAAGTCTTTTAGCAAGTTTGATGATGATAATACAAGGTTGTTGAATCATGAGTTTCGGTGCTCTCTTTCGATTGAATTCAACACTCACTTAAAACCTACAGGAAGCAGAGCTGTGAAAATACCTCTAGTTTCATGGTGCCTGTGATCGTAGTGATTCAACTCTGGTTTCTAAATGTAAAGCAAAAATACCCCATTGGGTTCTTGGGGTAATCTGGGAATTTAATCTTGTAAACAGTTGCATAGACTTTGTTTGAGTTCTGGGTCGGAATGACATGGTACCCTCTTCCCTATTCCACCAACCCTTCTGCCCAGCCTCCCAGTCTGTTTCCAACCCCAGTCCTGTGATTCTGGCAACAGTTGCTCTGAGGAAATTGGGTTCTCATACTTCAGGAGTTAATTGGCAGAGTTAAGATACAAAAGACGGTTGCAGAGTAAGACTAACTAAAGTGTGGCTGAACTCCACTGGGAGTCCAGTGAAGGCATAAATTTATTGTAATAGCAATCTATAAATGTGACCATTTATTGAACTCCAATTTTATGTTAGATACTGTACAAGGTATTTCCCATTTACTTAGTTCAGGGTTTGCTCATTACCCCCTAAAGACTTTTGTTCACAATATTCATCTTCCCGGAGATGACTTTTTCATCAATCTCCTTCACCATTCCCATCTCTTCTGCTTAAATTAACCGCTACATAAAATATTTCCTGTATAATTCCTTATGTTTCTAATCACTGCAATTATGCCCATTCCCCTGAGTGTTTAAATATGCTATTCAAGTATGTTTTTCATATATGTTTGACTGTTTTTATAATTTAAAAAAATTTTAATTAAAAATTATTATTAGAGTTTACTTTACAATACAGTCTTTTTCTTTTTTTACAGAAGAGTTAATTTATTTCAACCAACATTAATAAGTCAGAAAATTGAAGTTTTTATATGCTTGCACTTGCACACATGCACACCTATGAATAAACTCAAGCAAGAAGTTTGCAGAAGTGTACAGGCCAGAGTTTTTATGTGCTCCTCATTAAATTAGAAAGGACCATACTTCATATTGCTTGAGTAATTTTACGTGAATCATGATGCTGTTGGATTAAAACGGTTTCCAGTGTAGACAAGACTGAACAAGATACTCCTATATATGTGTTCATGATTGAGTTAAAGGATACTAGGATTAAATTTGCATATTGGTTAGTGTGCAATTCTGTTCTGATGCACATTCTGTTAGAATACCATTCTAATTCTTGCAATTCATGATTTTAATAAATCAAAATACCATCCAAACAACTCCTAGTAAGAATGAACAGATGGGGGCACCCTTTATCAAGGTGGCTAACATCAAAAAAGAGGTAAAACCAGACCTGCGCCACTCTTGCTGGGAAAACACCCCATCACAATGAAGTAGTCTTGCCAAAAAAGCCAAACCTGCATTGTCTTTATCTTCCAGAATTCAAATATCAAGTTTCAGAAAACACAGAGGACAAAGGAACGTGTTAAACCACAACATGGCAACACAATGAGTAAATCCAGGCAGGAAACTCTCTTCTTCAGTGAAATAAATTGCAAGGAAATAGAGGAAAAGAGATATGGGGAGAGAATCTATGGATTAAAATAAAAATAAAGGCTATAAAGCAATCACAATATATCAACCCCATTTGGATCCTTAACCAAAGAAATGAACATTTTTAAAAAGCTGTGGTATGATCGGAAATTTAAATACTGATTAGAAATTTTATGATAGTAAATAATTATTGTTCATTTTTAGGTATAATTGTATTTCTATTTTTTAAAACTTCAGTTAGATGCATCCTGAAATATTCATTGATGAAATGATATGGTATCTGAGATTTGCTTCAAAAGGATATGGGTAAGATAGAAGGGGGAGAAGGCAATGGCAACCCACTCCAGTACTCTTTCCGGGAAGGTCCCATGGATGGAGGAGCCTGGTAGGCTGCAGTCCACGGGATTGCTCGGAGTCGGACATGACTTCACTTTCACTTTCACAGTGGAGGAGGAAATGGCAACCCACTCCAGTATTCTTGCCTGGAGAATCCCAGGGACGGGAAAGCCAGGCGGGCTGCCGTCTATGGGGTCGCACAGAGTCAGACACAACGGAAGCAACTTAGCAGCAGCAGCAGCAAGATAGAAGGGAGTTGGGAATACAGGTGAAAAAGATTGGCCATGAATTGATGCTATGTGATAAGTACATCAGAGTTTACCATACAATTATTTCCACTCATATATGTTTGAACTTTCCCATAATGAATTAAACAAAATTTTTTTCATAATAAAACCATTATGCTGGGATCCAGGATTCTATGAGTCATTCTGTCTGTGTATCCTGTATGCTCTAAAGGAGTGTATTTTGTTTTCTTTGCCTTCACCTACCTTTTTCCATGTGTAGTCATAACCATCCACATTAACCACTGGCATTATATAGAAATCCATGTTCTTCAGGAGATTGGTATGCATCTTTTCTTTCCCATAGTAATAAGTTACCTGCGGATTAAACCAAGCATATTTGATAACGTATCTTTTATCTCCTTCTAAACTTAGCCTGTTTCTTTTTTTAAATTGAGGTATAATTGACACATAATCTTGGAACCGCACAGGTTTGAACTGTATGGGTCCCCCTGTAGACATCTTTTTCAATATTAAGCACTAGAGAACTACACAATCTGCAGTTCATTGGACCCACAGATGCAGAACTGTGCACAGATGGAAGGTCTACTTATAAACACATATAAACTTACGTGTGGATTTCTGAGTGTATGGAGGGTGGGTGCGCCTAACCACTGCATTGTTCAAGGGTCAACTATATTAGGTTCAGGTGTATTACCTAATGATTCAATACTTGTATATATAGTGAAGGAATCACTGCAATAAGTCTAGTTAATACCCATCTAGCTAACATTCACTAAACTTGGTCTATGGTTTTGGTTTTTTTTAATTTGACATTTAGATTTGCAGATTTAACTTTCAGGAAGAGTATTAATTCCTTGAAAAGTCTAGACTTAGGGTACTATGCTGACAAGTGATGGTAAATGTCCTGGACATGGGACAACTTGTCTTCCTATTTAATGGAGTCAGAAGACAGAAATATATGTTTTCTAAAACTTCCTTCAAGAAACAGAAGAATTATTTATTAATACATAAAGCCTACCACAAAGATTTAAGGAAACAAAACCTAGATATATTTCCACTCTTTTTATAGTAACCTGCATCAGTCACCACTTAAACTAACCTTGTCTCATTCCCAGACATATCTAGATAATATTTTCTGCATTGTCTTATAAGTTGTGAGCTAAATTTTTGCTAGAATTGAGTGTATTTCCCAAGCATTCAGTCATTTGGCTTTAAAGCCAGTGGTAGCTTTTCCTAGGTACTGACTACGAGTTTTCTATCGGACATCATCTGACCCTGCTCTTCTGTGCTCTAGATTCATACCCAGCTAGGGTCGCAAATTTCACATGATCCAAGGACGTCCATATTCCAGTGACTAAGAAGCTAACCCCAAAATGACCAAACATAGATGCAGAAGAACCACAAAGACAGATTTCAGGTAGTTAAATGATTTCATCTGGTGACCTTAGAGGTAAAGGACCTGCCTGGCTAATGTAGGAGCCGCAGGAGCCACCGGTTAGATCACTGAGCTAAGAAGATCCCCTGGGGAAGGATATGGCAGCCCACTTCAGTATTCTTGCCTGGGCAATCCCATGGACAGAGGAGCCTGGTGGGCTACAGTCCATGGGGTCGCAAAAGAGTCGAACACAACTTAGTGACGAAACAACAACAAAGCTTTGGCATCAATCCTTCATTTGTGGTAACACTGCTGCATTTAAATTCGTGGATTAGTTCACAATTGTTTGCTGATTTAAACTTTACTCAAAAGACTTTGTTAAGAAACATTTTTCATTATTGGTAGAAGAAAAATGTCTCTTTAAAAAATTGAAGTATAGTTGCTGTACAATTTTATATAAGTTAACAGGTGTATAATACAGGTTCACATATACCCGCAAAGGAAACCATCAACAAAACGAGAAGACAACCTACTGAATGGGAGAAAATATTTGCAAATGATATGATCAATAAGGGGCTAATATCCAAGAAAAATGTCTTCTAAATCTTACCTTTGCTATAGGTAAACATTACCATTTTTCTTTAAATATTTAAAATACTATATCCTTATCTCCCTAGGACAACCATAATCGTCAAATTTAAATTATTTGCCATAGGTAACCACTTACTAAATATGGGAGAAAGGAAAGAAAAAGTACAAGTTAATTTTTGACCCACTATAGGTCAGAAAGGAAAGCTTCATGAAAAGGAACCGGTTTTATAGAAAGAAAGAAGCACTATTTTAAGTAGTTGAGCAACTAGTGAAATCATTTTTATGCTACAAATTAGTAAATTTATGTTAGAGTCACTTTTTTCAAGAATAATGTAGCATTTATTATCAGAAAAAAATTAGATCTTATTTTCTTTAAAATGAGAAAGTATCATTTTTATTTCTACAGTGGTTGCTGAACTTTTAATAGGTATCTCCTGGTCAGTTTCTTTGTCTTTTTCACTCTCCTCATTTCCTTCCTACTTTAGCAATGGTTGGATGGAAGTCTTTCAGCAAAAAGTTAGTCTCTGAGAGAAGATCAAATATTAGCCCGGAAATTCGTTTAATAAGCAGGGCTCCAAACAGAAGGGGTGAGTGAGAGCTGAAACAGCCTCTACTCTGTGTCAAGCCCTACCCTCATGTGAGGCTGCAGCTGGAATCCCAGAGGAAAGGGACCTATTTTTTTTTAACAATTTATTGAGATGTTATTCATATACCAGAAAATTCAGCATTTTAAAGTGGGTTTTGTATTTCACAGAATTAAGCAACCATCACCACTGTCCAATTATACGGTATTTTCATCACCACTCCCATCAACGTTGCTGTTGTTCGGTCACCCAGTTGTGTCCGACTCTGTGACCCCGTGGACAGCAGCACATCAGACCTCCCTGTCCCTCACCATCTACCAGAGTTTGCCCAAGTTCCTGATCATTACATCAGTGATGCTGTCTAGCCATCTCATCCTCTGATGCCCTCTTGTCCTTCTGCCCTCAGTCTTTCCCAGCATGAGGGATTTTTCCAGTGAGTCGTCTGTCCACATCAGATGACCAAAATAGTGGAGCTTCAGCTTCAGCATCAGTCCTTTCAGTGAATATTCAGGGTTAATCTCCCTTAAGATTGACTGGTTGGATCTCCTTGCTGTCCGAGGGACTTTCAGGAGTCTTCTCCAGCACCGCAGTTCGAAATCCTCAAGTCTTTGGCATTCTGCCTTCTTTACAGTCCAGCTCTCACAATCCCCATCAACACCAAAAACTCCTTTTAGGAGTTACCCCTTCCTCCCTTCTCTTCCCCCAGCCTCTGGTAACCCCTAATCAACTTTCTGTCTATGTACATTTGCCCATTCTAGACATTTCATGTAAGTGGAATAATAAAATATATGGCTTTTTCTGTCTGACTTCTATTTCTTAGCAAAATGTTTTCAAGATTCATCCATGTTATAGGCTGAATCAGTACTTCATTCCCTCACATTGCTGAATGGTATTCCATTATAAGGATATGCCACATTGTATTTGTCTGCTCATAAGCTGATGGACATTTGGATTGTTTCCACTTTTTTTTTCAATGTTTTGGCTGCAGTGTGCAGCATATGGGACCTTATTTCCCCAACCAGGGACTGAATGGTGCCCCCTGCTTTAAAAACATGGAGTCTTAAACACTGGACTGCCAGGGAAGTCCCTGTTTCTAGTTTGGGACTTATGAATAGTGTTGCTATGAACATTTGTAAACATATGTGCTCAAATCTCTTGGCTATATACCTGAGCAGAATTGCTGGGTCAAATGGTACCTCTACGCTCAAACTTTTGAGGAACTGTCAAACTGTTTTCTAACATGGTTGCCCCATTTTATGATCCCAACAGCAATGAATGAGAGTTCCAGTTTTTCCATACTCTTACCAATATTTGTTATTTGCTATTTAAAAAATTTTGCCATCCTATTGGGTAGGACGGCTTCCCTTGTGGCTCAGCTGGTAAAGAATCCGCCTGCAATGCAGGAGGCCTGGGTTCAATCCCTGGCTTGGGAAGATCCCCTGGAGAAGGGAACAGCTACCCACTCCAGTATTCTGGAGAATTCCATGGACTGTATAGTCCATGAAGTCGCAAAGAGTTGGACACGGCTGAGCGACTTTTACTTCACTTCACTTCATTGGGTATGAAGTGGTATCTCTTTGTGCTTTTGACTCACATTTCCCTAATGACTAACGCTGTTGAGCATCTTTTCATATGCTTATTGGCTATTTGTATATCTTCTCTGAGAATTGTCTTTTCAGATATCTTGCCCATTTAAAAACTAGATTTATCTTTGCATTGTTTATTTGTTAAGGTTATTTATATATTTTGGATATGAGTCCCTCATCATTTATAATTTGCAAAGATTTTCTCCCATTCCGTGAGTTATCTTTTAGCATTGTTGATAGTGTCCTTTGAAAAGCAGAAAGGTTTTTATGCCATTCTCCCAAATTTTGATAGAGTCTCATTTATCTCTTTTTTCTTTGGTTGCTATGCTCTTGGTGTCAGATCTAGAAGTTTGTTGCCTAATCCAAAATCACAAAGATTCACTACTTCTAAGTTTTCTTCTAAGATTTTTGTAATTGTAGCTTTTAAACTTAGGTGTCTGACCCACTTTTAGTCAATATTTGCATATGGTGTGAGATAGGAGTCCAGATTCTTTTTTTTTTTTTTTGGCATATGGGGAGCTGATTGTTTCAGTAATGCATGCCCCCTTTTGATTCTGCACAAAGGCACCACCTGGACTGATGGTGAGCCTCTTCAGGTTTTCGATTAAAGAAGATGACAGTCCAGAGCAAGTGGGAATTGGTGACAATCTGTGGAGCAACAGCAGAATGAAACCAGTACCTCAGGGGAGAGGATTAGGAAAGGGAGAGTAGAGAGAAACTGCAATAAGGAGACTTCTTAATGCCTGTATGTGGAGATGTGGGCCCCAATGGAAGGATGACCTGAATGGATTAGTCAGGTAACTAATCTGGATCCTCAGGACCTGGGGTATTTTTCTGATTGGCCAAGGGAACTTGGTAATGGGGCAACCTGTGTTTCCTTCAGGCATGTGGGGATTAAGGGTAGGGTTATATACATAGACATAGAAAATAAACTAATGGTTACCAAAGGGGAAGTTGGGGAAGAACAAATTAGCAGTTTGGGATTAACATATACACGCTGTTGCTGCTGCTGCTGCTAAGCCGCTTCAGTCGTGTCCGACTCTGTGCGACCCCATAGTTGGCAGCCCACCAGGCTCCTCCGTCCCTGGGATTCTCCAGGCAAGAACACTGGAGTGGGTTGCCATTTCCTTCTCCAATGCATGGAAGTGAAAAGTGAAAGTGAAGTCACTCAGCCGTGTCCGACTCTTAGCGACACCATGGGCTTCAGCCTTCCAGGATACTCCGTCCATGGGATTTTCCAGGCAAGAGTACTGGAGGGGAGTATCATTGCCTTCTCTGAACATATACACACTACTATCTATAAAATGGATAACAAAGATCTACTGCATAGCACAGGAAACCATACCCAATATTTTCTAATAATCTATAAGGGAAAATAATCTGAAAAAAATGCATATAAAACTGATTCACTTTTCTGTGCACCTGAAACTCACACAACATTGTAAATCAACTATGCTTCAATAAAAAAAGTGGTTGGAGGGGCTTCCCTGGTTGTCTACCAACCGAGACTCTACACTTGTAATGCAGGGGGCCCAGGTTCGATCCCTGGCTAGAAAACTAGATTCCACCTGCTGCAACTAAGAGTTGACCTGCCACAACTGAAAAGAAAAAAATAAAAAACCCTGCACACCAAAACTAAAGATCCCAAGTGCAGCAACTAAGAGCCAACACAGCCAAATAAATACATAATCAGAATATTTTTAAATAAATAAAAACCAAATGGTTAAAGTCATATATTTCGCTGAAAAAAACCCACCTAAAATAAATAAAATATAAAACAGGGAGGGATAGTGAACCAATGAAGTTGCTCAGTCATGTCCGAATCTTTGCAGTCCCATGGACTGTAGCCTACCAAGCTCCTCCATCCATGGAATTTTCCAGGCAAGAGTACTGGAGTGGGTTGCCATTTCCTTCTCCAGGGGATCTTCCTGACCCAGGCATTGAACCCAGCATTGTGGGCAGATGCTTTACCGTCTGAGCTACCAGGGCGAAATCAATATTCTTAATTAACTTTGTGAATGATGTTGTTACTTATAAAAATATTTTCATATCTGTCATTTATCCAGTTATTTGTACTTCAAAAGTATGCCATCTAGATATTTAATCATGATCCTGAAGTCATGTAACCTCTCTCTATAAGCCTTAAAAGTCTGACTTGGTGTACTTTAACTGTGTTGAAAGACACGATTTTTTAAAATAACATTTTCAACCAAGTTGAACATGTTCATGAATCTAACTCTGTACTGTGAATTTAATCTGTGTATCACGGGGCTCTCCAAGCATATGTTTTCTGATGAGTTTTCACAGTAATCTATAAATATATTTACAGTTATGGTTCTATATCTAGTGAATGAATCACTCAGTGAGGATGATCGCTACAGAAATAATGTCTGACACACAAAGACAACACATAAATGTTCGCTGATGGAATGATTCACCAGAAAGATAAGTAATATAACTGAAACCACTGTCTTGCAGTTAAAAAAGGAAAAAACAAGAATAAAAATGAGGAGCAAGGGCGGCAGAGGAGAGAGCACAAGAGTGAGTGAGCAATTAGGGGGCAGGAGATAAAGGCTTGACTAATTCCCATCCCGTGACAGATGATCACTCAGCTCTCTTTGCCTGGGGGACACTGAAGCTTTGTCTTTCTTATAATCCTAGACAAGAATAACAATGCCTGCCAACAAGTTAACCAATAACCATTCGACAGAGAATAAATCTGTACATAAAAGCATATAAGACATTTTGAATGGAAGATTCTGAAATAAGCTATCGTGCTCATGACCATTAAAAATACAACAAAGAGCTATCCAAGTCCCAGTGTGTGGATGAATAATTTAGACCTTATCCAATGGTAAGAACCTGTTTAACCCAATAGTAGGTACTGTTGAAGTCCTCTTCGGACCCCAGAGTTGTATTTCAGTCTAAACCTGCAGCATTAATTTAAATTTCCAATGCAGGCAGTGGATGTTGAGCACTGATTAAGTGGGCCAAAAAAATACAGTTATAGGGAACAGAAAAGTGACTTTTACTGTTTTCATTTGTTATATAGATTTACAGTCATTATAATTTTTACCATTATGACATACTCTTTGTTTCATACATGGATTTTTTTTGATGACAAGGCCTTCTTTAGGGACAAAAGTACCTACTGCTATATATGGAAAAAAATATAATCTGCTCTGTAATGGGGTACTTTATGTTCAATTTCTAAGAGCAGAATATGGCAAAAGATATCTGGATAATTCAAAGCAACAGAAAAAAATTAATTGGGACTCAATTGCTTCAGTTCTTTCTTTTAGGTAGTAAGTGTATTACAACTGCAGGTGTGTGTGCTCAGTTGCTCAGTCATGTCCAACTCTTTGCAATCCCATGGACTGCAGCCTTCCAGGCTCCTCTGTCCATGGAATTCTTTGGGCAAGAATACAGAAGTGGGTACACATTCTTTTCTCCAGGTGATCTCAACTGAGGGATCAAACCCAGGCCTCCTGCATCACAGGCAGATTCTTTTACCATATTAGCCACCAGGGAAGCCCTCCAGTGTTTGCATGCTTAGTCACTCAGTCGTGTCCAACTCTTTGTGACCCCATGGATGGTAACTCACCAGGCTCCACTGTCCATGAGGATTCTCCAGGCAAGAATACTGGAGTGGGTTGCCATGCCCTTCTCCAGGGGGCCTTCCCAACCCAGGGATCGAACCCAGGTCTCTCACATTTCAGGCAGATCCTTTACCATCTGAGCCACTGGGGAAGCCAGGGTTTAGTACCAGCTGGAAATGTAGAAAAGATAAGGCAGATAATCTTTAGGGTAATTTAAATGCTTAAATTCATGGTTCTCAATATGCATGAAAGTCACCTAAGAAGCATGAGATAATTGTAGATTCCCAAGTCGCAACCCCAGAGATTTCAAGGTGAGAATTCTAGGAGGTGACCTAGGAAAACGCATCTAATCAACAGGCCAGTTGACTCTACTGCACGTGGTCTTAGGCCACATCCTTAGGCCACAGCTCTGGGCTTTAAGAGAATGTGAATACTTACAGAGCCTACAAACCACAAGCAGAAAGCAGGAGAGATCCACTCTCTGGCATGGATTCCACAGTCAATCCACATGGCATGTTTGGCCCTTTGTTCTTTTTTAGAAACCTGCTCAGAGAAAACCAAAAAACAATTAAGAAGAAGCTTCAGGATAATAACTTCCTGAATAATCAGGCTTAGATTTCATCCTTTTAGCAAATCTATGAAATACGCCCTATTCTCTTCATTCCTTGGAGAATTCTTGATTTAAAATTCTTTTTATTCCTAAACAAATACCTGATGATACCAGAGCTACAAGAGAAATTGCAGAAGTAGAGACCAGAGAACTAGTGCTTCAGGCCATATCTTCACACTCCAGTTGGAATGAAAGGAGCATGTGCTGGGTGGGCAGCTTTCTGTGGGAAGTGGGCACAAAGAAAGGCTTGGGAGAGGGAAGTTAGTGGTGTCCAAGACAACTTTGGACTCCCTTGCCATTTTCCTAGGGGGCACACTTTCATTTAATGTGTAGATCATTTCCTTATTTCACACAAAAATAAACACGCATCTAACTTGACATCAATTCATTATCAACAGATCTGGGGATGGAGACCTTATTCTGATTTATCATCGAGGGTACTAGCGTAAGCTGCCAACTTTCTGGAATAAGAACTACCAACTTGTCTTCAATGATAGCCTTCGATGACTTTAGAAGAATTCTCACAAACACCTCTATATAAAATGAATCATCATTCATCTACTTTTAAATATTACACAACTTTAGAATATGGAGGGAAGGGAGAAGAGTGTTGCAAAATCAAAGAGATATGTGGGGTTGGAATTCCAAAGCAAGAAAAAGAGAGGGTTCCATTTTTAAATTGCCATCTATACCACTCAGGGAGTTTTCTTAACAAACTTGAAGTTACTGATGTCCAACAAAAAGGCAAGTGTGGAAAGCTTTGGCCACAAAGGATTAAATTGTACAAAGAGAATTTCCCAACTGATTTAATCTCCTCAACTTAAAAGAAAATCCTGAGTTGTTTTGACTAGTTGCTTTATTCGACCTTCTGTTTACCTGTGCTGAGCAAATTCTCCTGGTACCCATTCCGACACTGAGGAACCCTAGGGACTCACATGATGTGCACATCCTTGATTGAGACTGGGACTAAAGCTTGCAGGAAGCATGGTTTTCCAACATGTATATCAGGTCCCAGAAACACAAGTTCCAAAGAGTACATACAACAGGGCAAAAAGTAAATGTCATAGGTGGGTATGCCATGATTACATGGATCCAGCCTAGTAGACTAACTCAGCTGCCAAGAGAACTCAATGAAGCCTAGGGTCTGACTTGAGTTTGTACTGCAAGCTCTTGTCAGAACAGATTAAAACCCAGAAATCCTGACTCCAAATCTTATCTTTGAACAATCAAAGAGCCTCACCTACCACAGTTTAGAACATATGAGGAAACTATGTGTGAATGAAATTTTATTAAATTAAATGTATTTCTCCAATGATTAAATTTTTGCAGACCTTCTTTAAAAAAATTTTTTTTTTTTTTTTTTTTAGGAGAAAGAGTGGTTTTAAAAACAACAACAGAACTGCAGAATTAGAAATGAACAGGCAGGAATCAGTTTGGTTTCATGGTTCCCAATATTCTTCCTGTGGCCCGATTCACTGACTTTACTAAGGCCAGTTTGTTCAACTGAGAATAAATAACCAAACAGATGGTTACTGTGGAGAAGGCAATGGCACCCCACTCCAGTACTCTTGCCTGGAAAATCCCATGGACGGAGGAGCCTGGTGGGCTGCAGTCCATGGGGTCGTGAAGAGTCAGACACGACTGAGCGACTTCACTTTCAATTTTCACTTTCATGCATTGGAGAAGGAAATGGCAACCCACTCCAGTGTTCTTGCCTGGAGAATCCCAGAGACGGGGGAGCCTGGTGGGCTGCCGTCTGTGGGGTCACGCAGAGTTGGACACGACTGAAGCGACTTAGCAGCAGATGGTTACTGAAGCAGAAAGTGTCATATCAGCCCTACTGCCAAGAATCCCAGCATTGCTCTGGTTCCTATTCTTTCCTAGTTCCTGTTGTTCAAATCCTTTGGTTCTAAAAATTATATTAATGTCAATGTTTATTCAAAACAGATCCCTTTCCTTTTTTTGGCCTAAGTCAGTCAGTCAGTGGTGGTGCTGACAGTGGTGGTTGTGGTGGTATAAATAAAAGATGATTGGAAAGATAATCCAGATCACTCTCCTCATTTTATGAAGGCGGGCAGAAAGGTTAAATGGCTTATCCATGTCACAGAGTTGATTCTAAAACTGAGGTTACTGCTCCTAGATCAACACTGTAGTAACAAAGGAAAACAATTTAAAGGTAATCACCAATCACTAAAGATCTGGATATTAAAGTTGAGGATCATTTGTAATGCACGTATTTCCAGAATTCAAAAAAAAAATCCAAGGAATACCAAGCACCACTGGAGAATTAATACCTCCCCAAAGTTGAAAAATCAATGACTCTTCCCATACCTTTAAAACATAAAGTGGGTACTTCTCGTATGAGGATCCAATGTGGATTTTTTCAACCATATCAGGATACCGCTCAGTCATAACTTCTATCCAAGAATAGATCTATCAAAGCAGAAACCAGGGGTCACAGAGCAAGTTCAAAGCATTTCTCTGACAAAGGAAACAGATAAATTCTTCCAGGAAGGGTTATCCCTCTAGAAAAAATTTTGTGGAGATATGAGGAACTAAAACACTTGAGGCAGAGTGTTTCTTCTGCTGCTTAGGAAAATCAATAAAATTAAACTTTTGAGAAGTATCAAGGTTTAGGGAAAGTGGAAATGTACTAAGAAACTTATGACAAAGTAGGGAAAGATCATCTTTAAGGCATAACTGCTTAAGTTATTTTTAAAGGCTGATAATGTTGAACCCTCACCTCTGTGTATGAAATCCTGTTTACCATTCAAGAGTTCATTTTTATACGAGATTTTAAAAAAATATTCGCTTTTCAAGAGTAACCTAAGGAAGCCCCAGGGGCTGTTTTTTCATGGGATAAATGGAGCTACCTTTGTTTCCCACTGGAAACTTGGGGACTCACCACAAGGGATGTGAAATGACAAGAAGCAAAGGGGAGAGCAATCTGGAAGAAAAAAGAATCTCTTCTATCCAGGGAAGGAGTTTGATTCTAAAACTCTCTCCTAGGTGGAAGTCTAGTGGTTTGTGATTCTGACAAGATTATAGTAGAAGGAAACAAACAAATAAATTCTAGGCTTGACTTCAGGCTAGCCCCCACTTCAAAGCAGGTGTTGAGTGGTGGAGCCTGGTCATGTTTTAAAGTAGACCAACTTCTCAGGGGCCATTTAAAAATGTTTACACCTTTTGTAATGGGAATAACCAACCCTTGGCCTCATTTCTAGGAAATTCACTGAAGGTAATTTCAAATAGCAGTCCTAGCTGAAGGGAACAGGAGTACCGTTTATCCTTGGGTCTTCTTACAGGAGCGTAACTAGGGCGAGTGGTATGTGTGACGGGTTGTCCTGTGCGAGGAATTAAGATGCTTCTGGAAGGTCTACCTGCTGCCAAGTACCCATGCTGTCAGTGTCTGCGGTGTGGAAAATTTAACCATCCGCGATTTCCTCTGTTTACTGCGCTACTCTTCTAAGGCGTGCACACATCTAAGAGAACTGCTCCAACTATTTTGTGTCACAGCACTGACAGCTCAGTAGATTTCCTCCAACAAGGGAGGCTGTACTATATTAATGATAGTAAGGCAGCTTTACAGAAATCTTTACATCTAATCTGCAATCATCAAGGTTACATCCTTTGAATAATGCTCTTCTTTTGCCGTTTGTTTTAAGACGTGTTGTTTGGTCATTTGTTTTTCTCCCCTACTGTAGCTTACTTAAAATTTCCTAGTGAGAGTCAATGACCAAAGAAACTCCTTTTGCTCTCCAAGTGAACATGAGTGCGGACTGAAGAGCCGAGCTGAAGGGGAAGAAAGGCAGAATTTAGGGGAGCAAGATTGCTGCAGTTGCTACAAACCTCTTAGAGAAGATTCAGGATGGGAAGGATGAAGATGTCCAAACTGTTTTCTGAAAGATCACTGTGATGAAATGAATTGTGTTCCCCCTCAAATGCGTATATTAATCCCCAGTACCTTACAACATGCCTATATTTGGAGACAGGGCCTTTAAAGTGGTAATTAAGTTGCACTGACGTGTCAGTGAGGGGCCTAATCCAACCCGACTGGGGAAGTGGAGACTAGAATGGACAGCGAGACTTTAGGGATGTGCACACACTAAGAAAAGGCCTTGTGAGGAGGTGGCTATCCACAAGTCAAGGAGAGATGTCTCAGAACAAACCAGCTCTCCTGACACCCTGTTCTTGGACTTCCAACCTCCAGAACTGTGAGACAATAAATTGTTATCTAAGCCACTCAATAAATGGCACTGTGTTACGACAGACTGTAGCTCAGATGGTAAAGAATCTGCCTGCAATGCAGGAGACCCAGGCTCAATCCTTGGGTCAAGAAGTTGCCCTGGAGAAGAGAATGGCAACCCACTCCAGTATTCTTGCCTAGAGAATCCCATGGACAGAGGAGCCTGGTGGGCTACGGTCCATGGGGTTGCAAAGAGTCGAACACGACTGAAGGACTAACACCACTATAGCTAATTAATACTGTTTTCCTCCCATGTCTTTCCAACTCTTTCCTGCGGAGAGGGTAAGAAAAAAAAATAACCTCTTTGAACAAAATATTTAAAATATATTAAAAAAAATACTCTTTTTAAATGTTCATATCCTTTATTTATTTATTGAGGCTGCACTACACAGCTTGTGGGATCTTAATTCCCTGACCAGGGATTGAACCTAGGCCCTTGGCACTGAACGCAAGGAATCCTAACCACTGGTCTGCCAGGAACAACCCAGAACCATATTTTAAATACTTCTGTTTAGGGCATCTCGTTCTTCCCACCAAACCCTACATAGCAGTGACACTGTCATCTTCTCCACTTGTAAATACTGCCTACCCAACCTCTCCACTCCAGGCCTCAAGCTTACTCATGCAGGGCTGATGTAAGCAGCTGGATGGAGAGAGTTTAGATGGAACAGACCAAGTCAAGGTAGGAGAGAGAAAGGAGAGGGCTGAAATGTTAAGATCCCTGTCTACCAGCCAGGCACATCGGTTCTAGAAGCACGCTGATCTCTGGTTTGAAAGAAAGTGTTAGTCACTCAGTCATGTCCGACTCTTTGAGACCCATGGACTGTAGCCTGACAGCTCCTCCGTCTCTGGAATTCTCCAGGCAAGAAAACTGAAGTGGGTAGCCATTCCCTTTTCCAGGGGATCTTCCCAACCCAGGAATCAAACCCAGTTCTCCTGCATTGAAGGCAAATTCTTTACCATCTGTGCCACTAGGGAAGACTGAGTTCTGGTTTAACTAACTGGAAAGGAACAGATGCATTTGAAGATTAAATAGAAAATTAATGCTTATTATTTAAGTGTTAGATGTCTCAAAAATATGGATATGGTTCTTAACAGTTTCTGGGCACCTAGCCAAAAATGATTTTAAAAAATACTTTTATTAAGGAATATAGCAGTACTCCTATGAAAGAATAAAAGGTATCAAGGGATTTGTACTACTTGGAGAACATTATATTGAAAAGAAAGGTCTCCAAGCGGTTTACCCTTTAAGGGAACAAATATGAGGAAATGGCTCTTAGAGTATGATGTGAAAGCTTACTGAGGTCAACTGAACGTTGGTATCAAGCTTATGTTTCCTCTGGGAAAATTGGAACCTGTAAGTACTAAGGAAAAAAACCAATTTCTTAAATATTAAAATACAGGCATCATCATAACCATTACTATTATTATTTTAAATAGGTTCCTTCTAAAGGGAATAAAATACACTTAAACACTTTACTGCGTCCTAAATATAAGTGGATAAATTCCTTTAATTCAGTGAGATAATGCGGCAATAATTCAGTAAGAATTCATTTAGGATAATGGTCGGACTGCTATTTTTTGGTGGCAGTTTCAATAAAAAGGTCCTATTTTTAATTTCCTGTTGTTCCTTAGAATGCAGTGTTACTCCTGACAGTCAGAGATATTCTTAGCTAGAAGAATATCTCTAGCTTAGAGAGGCAAAGTCCAAAATATGATACAATCTTTCCAGGCAAGATGTCTACAAAAGGACCAATTACCTCTGTAACAGTGTCAGACTTTATTTTTTGGGGCTTCAAAATCACTGCAGATGGTGACTGCAGCCATGAAATTAAAAGATGCTTACTCCTTGGAAGAAAAGTTAGGACCAACCTAGACAGCATATTCAAAAGCAGAGACATTACTTTGCCGACTAAGGTCCGTCTAGTCAAGGCTGTGGTTTTTCCAGTAGTCATGTATGGATGTGAGTGTTGGACTGTGAAGAAAGCTGAGTGCCAAAGAATTGATGCTTTTGAATTGTGGTGTTGGAGAAGACTCTTGAGAGTCCCTTGGACGGCAAGGAGATCCAACCAGTCCATTCTGAAGGAGACCAGCCCTGGGATTTCTTTGGAAGGAATGATGCTTAAGCTGAAACTCCAGTACTTTGGCCACCTCATGCAAAGAGTTGACTCATTGCAAAGGACTCTGATGCTGGGAGGGACTGGGGGCAGGAGGAGAAGGGGACGACCGAGGATGAGATGGCTGGATGGCATCACTGACTCGATGGACGTGAGTCTGAGTGAACTCCAGGAGTTGGTGATGGACAGGGAGGCCTGGCATGCTGTGATTCACGGGGTCGCAAAGAGTTGGACACGACTAAGCGACTGAACTGAACTGAATTGAACTGAATCAATCTAATGGTGATTTTTTTTTTCACCTTCTTCCACAAATTATGATTCTCTAATAATTTCCCATGGCTGAAATGGCAATGCTCATTCAACGAAAACAGGAATTTTGGAGAGAAATGTGACAGCTTACCTCATTTAGTGAGTGATACTGTTCATAGTAGGAGGAGGATGCCCGGGGGCTGATGGTGTCATTGGAAGTCTGCTGCCGGATAAGATCTTCCACATTTTCCACCAGGACCCTGGGTGATGAAACAAGAGTATGAGCTGGTTTCCAAACAGGGCTCTGATTTTCCCTCATGGCCCATTGTAGACACAACAGGCAAGTGTGGGGGGAAAGTCACTAAGAAATCTAGCAAGCTCAAGGTGAAAACACCGCTAGCATGATGAGCTGAAATTCACAAGCCCTTTGCATAGAGCCTCATGGGTGCTGGAGAGACAGTGGCTCCTGTAGGGGATGTTTTCAGGGCCTTAAAAACCTGACCCTTTCTCTAACATTATCAACATTTCTTGATGGTGACTTATTAGTGCCTTTTAAATGAACTCAGGAATAAGGAAGGTAGAGAAAAGTGATCTCATTTAATTCCTCTTGCAAGGGGTCCAGAGAAGGCAATGGCACCCTACTCCAGTACTCTTGCCTGGAAAATCCCATAGATGGAGGAGCCTGGTGGGCTGCAGTCCATGGGGTCGCTAAGAGTCGGACACGACTGAGCAACTTCAGTTTCACTTTTCACTTTCATGCATTGGAGAAGGAAATGGCAACCCACTCCAGTATTCTTGCCTGGAGAATCCCAGGGATGGGGGAGCCTGGTGGACTGCCGTCTATGGGGTCTCACAGAGTCGGACACGACTGAAGCGACTTAGCAGCAGCAGCAGCAAGGGGTCACACAGCTAACTTAGGCACAAACATTTTAACTAAGATGAAATTGAGCCATTCTGTCACCTGGGATGAACAAGAAAAAGTTAGCTGCCATTCTAATAAAGCTTTCTGTACTTTTATTTAGAGTTAGTTGCTCAATCGTGTCCAACTCTTTGTGACCCCATGGACTGTAGCCCACCATGCTCCTCCATGGAAGAGGAATTCTCTTGCATGGAATTCTCCAGGCAAGAATAGGGGAGTGGGTAGCCATTCCCTTCTCCATGGGCTTCCCTGGTGGCTCAGACTTTGGTAAAAGCCAAGACTTCGACATCAAAAAGTTTTGAGTTAAGAGTCCTAGATGTGCCACGTTCTCGCTGGTTGACCTTGAGAAATTCCTTTGTAAACCTGAAACATTTTTTCTTACACACAGTGAGGATAGTGTCCACCTCACAGGGTTTAATAAGGGTTAAAAGATACAACGTATAGAAAAGCTCAGTACCTTTCCTGAAAGGCATCAGATACTAATAACATGTTATTATAATAATCATAGTGTATTATCCAAAGATTGCCTAGCATCCAGGAAGTGCGAGGGCGGCAGGAAAACACTGATGCTTGGGTAATGGATACGAAAGGAGGTATGGACAGGAGACTCTAAAGGGAAGAAGGCATGGGCTTTGAACAGAAAGCATGCCTAATGCATATAGAGCGAGACATTCTGGAATGCTCACTGACCTCTTAAAGCAAAATTCCCTTTAGCAGCTGCTTTTTTAAGTGATATCACCAAGCTTACTAAAGTGAATGACATTTTGGTTCCTAAGTCCAGGAACAGAGTAGAGGAATTTTAAGAAGGAACTGGGAAAAACCATAAGAGGCTCCACAGATCACTGAATCTAACAGTTCATTTCAGACAAGGGACCAAGGCCTTGAGCAGTAAACCACTCGTTCAAGGTCATGGAGCCAGCCTCTTGGGCTTCATCACAAGTCCATTCCAGAGACTCCCATGTGGCATATTTAATGTAAGTATTCCTTTTTCTAGGAAGCAATGATACCATCCACTAGTAAATGCCCTGTGTGTGTGCTCAGTTGCTCAGTCATGTCCAACTCTTTGCGACCCCACAAACCGTAGCCCACCAGGCTCCTCAGTCCATGGAATTTTCCAGGCAAGCATACTGGGGTGGGGTGCCATTTCCTGTTTCAGGGGATCTTCCTGATCCAGCGATCAAACCTGAGTCTCTTGCATTGGCAGGTGGATTCTTTGCCACGGTGCCACCTGGGAAGCCCCAAATGCATCACAGGTGCTTATAAGGTTTGTGTATGCTCAGTGGCTAGTCGTGTCTGACTCTTTGTGACTCCATGGACTGTAGCCCGCCAGGCTCCTCTGTCCATGGAATTTTCCAGGCAAGAATTCTGGAGCAGGTTTCCATTTCCTAGTGGTTATAAGAGTTACTTAATAAATATGGAATTATGCCTACCTGAATGGAATTCCACTCGCATTTAAATGGGCTTTCACATTGCTTACATCAGATGCATTCACAAAAAAATGGACTTCATATCCCTTCACAATATATTCAGCTGTTACTGGCTGCCAGAGAACAATCTGCAATTTCAAGAAGGAAAACTGATAAAACAAAGACAGTTTTTCACATGGTTTTTCTCATCTGTAGCTAACGCCATAAAATAGTATCTATTAAGGAAATGAAAAAATAATTTCTGGTCACTGGTCCACTCACAGTCACCAATCCCATTCACACATGTGGTAGTGTGAACATTTATTCTGTATGGGGCTTGTTTTATTCTGTAACCCCAGTGGCTAATGAGGGCCTGGCATTTACTAGGTACTCAATAAATGTTTGCTGAGGCAATGAACTGATGCATGAACGCGTGAATATTTACAATCCAACTGTAGGACTGGAGGTGTATGTCAGATGTTTAAAGAGAAATGAAGGTTGGTCTGGAAAGAAAGTTGATTAATGGTGCTTTTCTTTAATAAAAATCCCATACCCTTGATTCTAACATCACATTGGTGTTTCTTTCCTTTAATCTAATTGTGGCCTTTGGGCAAAACCCTCCCATAATATTTACAGGGTTGTTTTTTTTTTTTTTTTCCTGGCTTTACTGTGCTTTTTCAAAGCACTTTCACACCCATTGCCTCTGATCTTTTTACTAATTCTTTGCCATAATCTAGGCGGGAGTCATTATTTTGATTGTTCAGATGAAGAAATTAAGGCTCGAAGCTAAGCCGTCTAAAAATCACAGGCCAAGCAGTGGCCAAACAAGACCTAAATGCTGAGGCTCTGATGCTTCCTCTGTCTGCGGTGCAGTCGCAGTGGGAACACAGCGGCCGCTCTTCTCCTGGGGACGCTTAGTTCCCTGACCCTGTGCGCTGCTGTCCCTGTTGATCCCCTACGGGCTGCGGTTGCGCGGCTCCAGGGCTGCAGCCAGTCAGCGAGGGCATACTGCAGGCATATCGTCGCAGGCCCATTCCTGCCAGGTTAGGGTTTCCTCCTGCAGCTGACTTTGTCTTAAGGACTTAGATGGTCCAAACTTTCATCAGGATTGCCCTGCAGTCTAGAGGTTGTCCAGGCATATGACCCTCCTTTCGGCACAGTGGCGGCTGCTCAATGGTCTGCGGGTGCGCCCCGCCACCTCCAGCTCCTTCTTCATCCTTCACAAGCAGACCTCGTAACAAGTCTCTTATATCTCTAATCTTCTCAGAAAACCTTAGTCCAATAACCATGGAGCCAGCAATATTTTATCATGATATTTTGTAACTCTTAACAGCTTTCTGCATTCAGGGGAGTTCAGTCCCAGACATGAAAATGTTAGCCAGTTTTCTTCTGTGTTTTTTTCTTGGGCTCCAAAATCACTGCAGATGGTGACTGCAGCCATGAAATTAAAAGACGCTTACTCCTTGGAAGAAAAGTTAGGACCAACCTAGACAGCATATTCAAAAGCAGAGACATTACTTTGCCGACTAAGGTCCGTCTAGTCAAGGCTATGGTTTTTCCTGTGGTCATGTATGGATGTGAGAGTTGGACTGTGAAGAAGGCTGAGCGCCAAAGAATTGATGCTTTTGAACTGTGGTGTTGGAGAAGACTCTTGAGAGTCCCTTGGACGGCAAGGAGATCCAACCAGTCCATTCTGAAGGAGATCAACCCTGGGATTTCTTCGGAAGGACTGATGCTAAAGCTGAAGCTCCAGTACTTTGGCCACCTCATGCGAAGAGTTGACTCATTGGAAAAGACTCTGATGCTGGGAGGGATTGGGGGCAGGAGGAGAAGGGGACGACAGAGGATGAGATGGCTGGATGGTATCATGGACTCGATGGACTGAGTCTGAGTGAACTCCGGGAGTTGGTGATGGACAGGGAGGCCTGGTGTGCTGCAGTTCATGGGGTCGCAAAGAGTCAGACACGACTGAGCGAATGAACTGAACTGAACTGGAGCATTCTTTGGCATTGCCTTTCTTTGGGATTGGAATGAAAACTGACCTTTTCCAGTCCTGTGGCCACTGCTGAGTTTTCCATATTTGCTGGCATAATTAGTGCAGTGCCTTCACAGCATCATCTTTTAGGATTTGAAATAGCTCCACTGGAATTCCATCACCCCCAATAGTTTTGTTCGTAGTGATGCTTCCTAAAGCCCACTTGACTTCACATTCCAGGATGTCTGGATCTAGGTGAGTGATCACACCATCGTGATTATCTTGGTCGTGAAGATCTTTTTTGTACAGTTCTTCTGTGTAGTCTTGCCACCTCTTCTTAATATCTTCTGCTTCTGTTAGGTCCATACCATTTCTGTCCTTTATTGAGCCTATCTTTGCATGAAGTGTTCCCTTGGTAGCTCTAATTTTCTTGACGAGATCTCTAGTCTGGCCCATTCTATCGTTTTCCTCTATTTCTTTGCACTGAGCACTGACCAAGGCTTTCTTGCCTCTTCTTGCTATTCTTTGGAACTCTGCATTCAAATGGGAATATCTTTCCTCTTCTCCTTTGCTTTTCACTTCTCTTCTTTTCACAGCTATTTCTAAGGCCTCCTCAGACAGCCATTTTGTGTTTTTTGCATTTCTTTTTCTTGGGGATTGTCTTAATACCTGTCTCCTGTACAATGTCACAAACCTCCATCCATAGTTCATCAGGTACTCTATCAGATCTAGTCCCTTAAATCTATTTCTCACTTCCACTGTATAGTCATAAGGGATTTGATTTAGGTCATACCTGAATGGTCTAGCGGTTTTCCCTGCTTTCTTCAATTTAAGTCTGAATTTGGTAATAAGGAGTTCATGATCTGAGCCACAGTCAGCTCCTGGTCTTATTTTTGTTGACTGTATAGAGCTTCTCCATTTTGGCTGCAAAGAATATAATCAATCTGATTTTAGTGTTGACCATGTGGTGATGTCCATGGGTAGAGTCTTCTCTTGTGTTGTTGGAAGAGGGTGTTTGCTTTAACATCTATTGGACTTCTGATATTGTAGCATCTTTGTGAGTTCACTTCAATCACAAGTCATTATTATTTTAACTGGCTGAAAAGTTCATAGCACACATGAAGAAAGTGTTATTTGGGGAATCAAGTGATTAGGGGAAAGAAGAGAAAATTACAAGGAGAGGGATATAAACCAACTATATACAAGTCAGACAACACATAGGCAAGAACGTGACACACCATTCTTTCATAAAACTTAATACAAAGATATGAAACATGAAGATAAATGATGGAGAAATTACCTTGTATGTTGTAGTAACATTCTGCAGAGCTTGAACTTGCCTGGAGGTTCTAGGAAGAGCAGATAAAACCTGGCCCCTGGGAGAAAAACACACACAGGATTTTGAAATTAAGTAGAAAGTGAAAATAAGATAAATTATATAGGGAAGGGCTTCTAGGTAATTATGAAAAGGAAACAAAATATTGAAATAAAAGAGGATCTCACCATAGATTTTTAAATAACCTAGACTTTGCTTCACTCTAGATGGAGAAATAGGAACCAAGTTTACCCTTCCTTCTACCTGAAAACTAATATATATGTGTGCATACATATACACACACATGTAAAACAATGCACTTAAGAAATTGAACGTATGCAACATGATGAAACACAATATCCTGTATGGGGTCCTGGAACAGAACAGTGGAAAAACTGGTGAAATCTAAATAAAGCCTGCAGTTTAGTTAATAATAGAGTACCCATATTGGTTTCCAAGTTTTGACAAATAATACCATGATGATATAAAATGCTAACATTAGGTGAAACTTGGTGCAGTGTATACAAAAACTCTCTAATATCTTTGCAACTTTTCTGTAAATCTAAAAATATTTCAGATAAAATTTTAATTAAAAATTAAAACAAAAATATGTACCAGGAACTCTAGAAGCTCAAGAGGTTATGATAACTTCTGCTTGTCGCTATTAGGAAAGGCTTTACGGAAGAGGCAACTGGGTAAGTTAGCAGTGGAAAGGCAGGCTGGAAGAAGACAAAAGGGCATCATTGGGGAGATGGAAAGATGTTAATTTTTGCCAAGTGGACAATTTAAGTGTTTAGGGCAAGAGAATAATGGTAGCCAAACAGAAGCGAGTTTGGAAACTTACGTTCCTTCTCCCCTAGAGAAATTTTCCAATGCACACTGAGAAATTTAGCCTTTATCTTGTAGGCAATGAGGAGTTAGGAAACTGATATCACGTGACATGTGATTTGTAAGAATAATTTTGACAACAGGGTGGAGGATGGTTTATTTTGAAAAGCCTGATTAAAAAATTCTAAATTCTAGAAATAAATCTATGGAGACCTGATTATCAAAAGAGATAAAGAGGATCTCACAGAAACAATAAATTCAGAGGTTTTGTGTCAATTATTGGTACAATTCAAGCATAAACTCTTCAACCAGTGATTAAGGGTTTATGTCCAAGGACATGTGTTGCAGGATCATTCATAGTAACAGTAACTGGGAACCGCATATATGAGGGCTTAGTCATGTCCAACCCTTTGAGCCCCCATTAACTGTAGCCCACCAGTTCCTCTGTCCATGGAATTTTCCAGGCAAGAATACTGGAGTGGGTTGCCATTTTCTACTCCAGGGGAATCTTATCAACCCAGGGATTGAACCTGCATCTCTTGAGTCTTCTGCTTTGGCAGGTGAATTCTTTACTACTTGTGCCACCTGGGAAGTCCAGAAACCACACAAGCGCTTATCAGTAAGTGAATTTTTAAATGTTGGTGATGTCTCCACATTCTAGAATGTTTTGTCACCATTATTAAGAAAGAGTCGATTTAATTTTTAGTTCAGTTCAGTCGCTCAGTCGTGTCCAACTCTTTGCAACCCCATGAATCGCAGCACGCCAGGCCTCCCTGTCCATCACCAACTCCCAAAGTTCACTCAGACTCATGTCCATCGAGTCCATGATGCCATCCAGCCATCTCATCCTCTGTCGTCCCCTTGTCCTCCTGCCACCAATCCCTCCCAGCATCAGAGTCTTTTCCAATGAGTCAACTCTTCCCATGAGGTGGCCAAAGTACTGGAGCTTTAGCTTCAGCATCATTCCTTCCAAAGAAATCCCAGGGTTGATCTCCTTCAGAATGGACTGGTTGGATCTCCTTGCAGTCCAAGGGACTCTCAAGAGTCTTCTCCAACACCACAGTTCAAAAGATCAATTCTTTGGCTTGGGGGATTTCCCTGATCGTCCAGTGGTTAAGACCCTGCGTTCCCACTGCAGGAGGCATGGATTCGATCCCTGGTTGGGGAACTAAGATCCTGCATGCCCCATGGCATGGCCAAATAAATAAATAAAATAAATAGAATGGTTAACTTAAGGGAGATTTATGTTATTTATTAAGAGAGAGAAGCAAGAAATAAGTGGAGAATTGTATGAAATATCCCATTTTTATAAAATAATAAGTTGGAAAGCAAGAAGAAAATTATTAAGGGTTGAAAACAGGAAAAAAGTTCTAAACAAATAGACAGCCCATTGTTAACATTGATTTGGATGGTGGGGAATGACCACCATCATTGGACTGGGTAGGTAAGTAGAGGGAGCAAATAAAGATTGTTATTAAAAGAAAGGTCTCCATACTTCCACATGAGAGATGATACTCAACTAATGTGAAATTGTACACAGGTATCCTGGTAGCTCAGCTGGTAAGGAATCCACCTGCAATGCAGGAGACCCTGATTTGACCCTTTCTTGGGTTGGGAAGATCCGCTGGAGAAGGGATAGGCTACCCACGCCAGTATTCTTGGGTTTCCCTGGTGGCTCAGCTGGTAAAGAATCCACCTGCCATGCAGGAGACCTGGGTTCCATCGATGGGCTGGGAAGATCCCCTGGCGAAGGGAACACCAATATTCCGGGTTGGAGAATTCTGGGTCGCAAAGAGTCGGACACGACTTTTTGAGCGACTTTTGCTTTCACATAAATGTATAGAGAAATGCATGAAAGAACAATCACCAGAATGTGATATCTTCTCAGGGTGATGAAATTTCAGTATTTTTCTTCCTAATTGTATAATTTCCCATATTGTTTACTTCTTTAACCAAAAAGAACTCTTTATTTTTTAATCAGGGGGAAACTACATTAAAAAAGTTACTCTGGCTGTGAAAAAAAACACTACCAAGCTTCCTAACAATGCTGGTGGCCCTCTCACAAGCACATTCCTTGTTGTTTTCAAATGTCTCTGGCTCATCACTTGAACATAGTTACTGGTGACTTTCCTAGCCTTCCACAGTACTTTTATTCTGGCATATCCTTCCCTAGGAATTTTTTTAGTATTTATTTATTTGGCTGCGCTGAGTGTTTGCTGCAGCACATGGGACCTTCAGCCTTCACTGCGGCATGCCGGATCTTTAGTTATGGCTTGTGGGATCTAGTTTCCCGACCAGGGATGGAACCCGGGCCCCCTTACATTGGAAACACAGAGTCCTAGCTGCTGGACCACCAGGGAAGTCCCATGCCCTAGGAATATTTTGATGCCCTTTTTCAACATCCGCCACAATAGTTCTGACATTCCTGGTTCACTTAGAGCAGGCCATTATTTTCTCCAAGCTTCCAAGAGTCATCCTGGTGGCGGTTAGCACCACCTCCCAAGGCTCTAACTAGAATGTCAAATCTAGTATCATGGGCAAGTGCACCCCTTTAGGGACAGAGATCTTTTTCCTTATTAACACACTCAGCACTTGGACATCCAGCTTCTGTCATGACTTAACCCGAGGTATTAGTTTGGAGGCCAGTGGGGGGAGGTAGAAGAAAGCTTATAGTCAGAGATGATGCTACAGAGGGAAGTCCTGATAGCAACAGGGATGATGAGATTGCTTTGTTTTAAAGCCAGGTGGCAGTGCTTAACCGGCTGTAACACGTTGGACACAATTGTTATAAAAAGCAGCAAGGTCAGAGTGGTACCCAGAGGGACATGACCCTCAGAAAACTGGAGTTAGTTAAGAGAACACAGAGTTCTTAGGGGCAAGAAAGAGGGCAGCCAACAAAGGTATTGCTCAATCTTTACAGTCGAAAGGAGTCAGGGATGGGTGACAGTGGCTAAGGACAGTTGTCCTAGTCAAAACGCTCAATCCACTGTCCAGGTCCCAGGCCTGGGCCACTTCTTAGCCCAGGATCTCTTGCCTGAGGGAGGAGTCAGGTCCCCACAAAGACAGATCTGCTGCGGTAGAGAGAAGGTGCTTCCTCAGTCCTTTTCGAAAGAAAGCTATGGCTATTCACTCAGGTCACTCTGCCCACTGGGGAAAGGAACACTCAAGCATGTGGAGGTGGGTTTTTTTTTCTTCTTTTCTTTTCTATTGGAGTCTATTTGCTTTACAACACTGTGTTCGTTTCTCCTGTACAGCAAAGTGAATCAGCTATTATGTACACACATACCCCCTCTTTTTTTCGAATTTCCTTTCCATGTAGCTCACCAGAGACCACCAAGTACAGTTCCCTGTGTTACAGAGTAGGTTCTCATTAGACCAACCATCCCGACATCTTTAGGGGTGATGTCTTTAAGAATCTGCCCTGAAGGCACAGCTGAGGCCCTTGTTAAGACTGCATCACAGTTCAATTCCTCCTCAGCTCATATCTCCTTCCTTTATTCCTCCACACATGTTGCTCCTGAGATCCCATTCCAGTAAATTCCCTACTTGCTAATCTCTATCTCAGAGTCTACTTTCTGGGGAAACTCACCCACAGCAGTACAAATGCCTACTGTGTGAGATAAAACATGAAAAATTGCTATACAAACAGTATCAATACTCTAAGAATGTAACATCAGAAGTTACTGTTGTCTGGGGTAGTCAGAGGATGGAGACATTCTGAGCTGGACTTTTGAAATAGGTCGGATTTGACTGGTGAATGGGCACTGAACGGCCTAACACTAAGACAGATGGAATTTTAGCAAGTGAATTGGAGATGAAATGGTGTTAAGTGCTGATGAGTAAGTGGAAAACAAAATCAGAGCTCAAGGAATGGCATGTGACCCAGGTGGGCAGGAATATGGGGCTTACATTGGGATATACCAGGAAATATAACCAGGATACATGGGCAGCCTAGGACCTGATCACTGAAGGTCTTAAATCCTGGGTACCATTTTGGAAGTTTGAACAAAAAAGTGACCAAATCAAAGATTTCTTTTGAAGTAAAGTATAAAGAAGTGGGCTTCCCTTGTGGCTCAGCTGGTAAAAAAAATCTGCCTGCAATGCTGGAGGCCTTGGTTCGATTCCTGGTTGGGAAGATCCCCAGGAGAAGGGAACGGCTACCCACTCCAGTATTCTAACCTGGAGAATTTCATGGACTGTATAGTCCATGGGGTCACAAAGAGTTGGACATGACTGAGCAACTTTCACTTTTGTAAAAAAGTGGGGATATGTCCTGAGGAAAAAGAACAAAGCTGGAGGCAGAATTCTCTCAGACTTCAGACAATACTATCTGAAAAGATTAAAGACACCCTAACGACTAGGAGAAAATACATGCAAACAATGCAGCAGACAAGGGGTTAATTTATAAAACATACAAACAGCTCATACAGCTCGATATCAAAAAAACAAACAACCCAATCAAAAAGTGGGCAGAAGACCCGAACAGACATTTCTCCAAAGGAGACATACAGATGGCCAACAGGCACAGGAAAAGATACTCATGTGAAATAAAATTGATTTTTATGGCAAGACAGGAAAAATTTAAACGTAAAAATTTTCTCTGTTCTTTGGCCTCCTCTCTCCCCATAGCTTTCATCTGAATTACCCCCAATCAGGAGACATACCTATCTAAAGAGCAACATACTCCTAACATCAGTAAGACAAGTCCTTAAAAGATAACACTCCTTCTTGATCTTGTAAGGGTCACGATGATGCTTAGATCTGGATTTTGTAAACTGTCAATAATATGTCATTTAATAGTCAACCCTCTATCTCGAAAGAAACATATTTAATATAACCGTGCCTTGGTGACTGCAGCCATGAAATTAAAAGACGTTTACTCCTTGGAAGAAAAGTTATGACCAACCTAGATAGCATATTCAAAAGCAGAGACATTACTTTGCCAACTAAGATCTGTCCAAGGTATGGTTTTTCCAGTGGTCATTTATGGATGTGAGAGTTGGACTGTGAAGAAGGCTGAGTGCCAAAGAATTGATGCTTTTGAACTGTGGTGTTGGAGAAGACTCTTGAGAGTCCCTTGGACTGCAAGGAGATCCAACCAGTCCATTCTGAAGGAGATCAACCCTGGGATCTCTTTGGAAGGAATGATGCTTAAGCTGAAGCTCCAGTACTTTGGCCACCTCATGCGAAGAGTTGACTCATTGGAAAAGACTCTGGTGCTGGGAGGGATTGGGGCAGGAGGAGAAGGGGACAACCGAGGATGAGACGACTGGATGGCATCACTGACTCGATGGATGTGAGTCTGGGTGAACTCCGGGAGTTGGTGATTGACAGGGAGGCCTGGTGTGCTGTGATTCAAGGGGTCGCAAAGAGTCGGACACGACTGAGCGACTGAACTGAACTGAACTGACTTCTAACAGGTGAACCGTCCTCCAAGCTCTCTGAGATGCTCTTCCTAGGTTATAATACTCAACGTGGCTCCAATAAAATTTTTTGTTTCTTTCTTAGATCAGAGAGATTAATTTTTCTTCAACACTCAGCATTGCTCACTATTTAAAAAATGCAAATCAAAACTGCAATGAGTCATCACCTCACACCTGTCCAATTGCTCTCATGGTAAAGTCTATAAATAAATGCTGGAGAAGGTATGGAGAAAAGGGGACCCTCCTGCACTCTCGGTGGGAATGTAGATTGGTACAGCCACGAAGAAAAATAGTACGGAAGTTCTTTTACGAACTGAAAATAGAATTATTATATGAGTCAAGATTTCCACTCCTATGCATATAACTGGAAAAAATGAAAAGTCTAATTTGAAAAGAGATATATGTATTACAATGTTCATAGCAGCACTAAGCTAAGATATGGAAGCAACCTAAGTGTCCATCACCAGATGAATGGATAAAGAATATGCGATACACACACACACACACACACACACACACACACACACACACACACACACACACACACAGAGGCTTCCCTCCCTGGTGGCTCAGCAGTAAAGAATCTGCCTGCCAATGCAGGAGACACAGGAGATGTGGGTTCAGTCTCTGGGTTGGGAAAATCCCCTGGAGGAAGAAATGGCAACCCACTCCAGTATTCTTGCCTGGGAAATCCCATGGCCAGAGGTGCCTGGCGGGCTACAGTCCATGCAGTCTCAAAGAGTCCAACACGACTTAGCAACTAAACAACAAACAACATACACACACAATGGAATCTTACTCAGTTACAGAAAGAATGGAATATTGCCATTTACACCAACATGGACTGACAGAGATTATCATACTGAGTGAAATAAGTCAGACAGGGAATGTGATATCATTTATATGTGGAATCTAAAAAATAATGCAAATGAATTTATTTGCAAAACAGAAACAGACTCACAGATGGAAAACAAACGAATGGTTACCAAAGGCGAAAGGGTGGGAGGAGGGATAAATTAGGAGTATGGAACAAACAGATACACACTACTGCATATAAAACAGATAAACAACAAGCATTTAGTGCATAGCACAGAGAACTGTATCCAACGTCTTGTCATAACCTATAAACAAGGAATCGGAAAAATACGTAATGTATAACTGAATCACTTTGCTATACATCCAAAATTAAGACTATATTGTAAAATCAACTACACTTCAATTAAAAACAGGATGTGGGGATTTGTATAATTAAATCATTATACTTTTAGAATATACTTCTAAATTTTAAAATGAAACCCCTTACAAGTTAACCTAACAATGAAATACAATGCCTTACAAAACAACGAGCTCTTCATTATTCGAATAGAGGTTGAATTGCAGTTCCACGTAAAAATGAAGGAAATTTTGTGTTGACTAGAAGATAAGATGCTTGGGCATTTTAAAATGTGTTAAGGGACAAGAAAGTACTAAAATGAGTCAACAAAAGGAAAAAGAAAAAAATGTGGAGGAGTACAATGATGGGGGTATAAATTTACCATTAATATGAAACACCATTCCATTAATATGTAATTACCGTAATACCACTAATATAAGAATCCGTCCAAGTTCCAATCGTGGTGAGCTGGACTCTTTCTATCTCCAGTTTGACCAAAGGGCAATGCAAGCAGAATCAAATCACGAGATGGGGTCAGTCAGACGCTATGTAGCCCAGGCCCCAGGCGCAGAAACTGGTCTTAACCAGACAGTCTAGCTGGGTTTTATCAACAGGACGCTAGGAAGGCCCACAACAAAACCGGACTGAACAGGCCAGATCCTAGATAGAGGGCAAAATAGGCCAAAGGCTGTCCTGGCCTTGATTTCTGTCTGAGTTTGTTTCAGAAGTACTGGCGTTGGCAGAGGTGCTTTGCAGCTGCATTTTGAGACATACAAGGGTCAACCACTTCCAGCTAGCTCTGACTTGACCACAAGAACATGCCCACGCAGATAAAACCTGGACGTGTCCTCAGGTTAATTTTGCTTCATCTCCATGCTTAGATCTCCACTGGAAGGGGGTCTTTGTACTCTGCTGGCACAATTTTTTCTGGGTTCAAAGGAGTATTAGATTGCACATGGGCTGGCCCTGGAATTCTCCACCCAGGGAATTCTCAGCCCACTCCCTTGAGCCCTAATGACTCGGCTGCCTCTTAACCCTTAAATTCCCGTACTCCCCTCCTTCAGAGAGAAAGTATCTTTGGAGTTTGAGTTCTTCTTCTCCATCCTCCGACCATTGAATAAAGGCCTGTCTTGCTTGCATCAAACTCGGGTTCATCATTGGCAACAGGAACCAGAGCAGGGAAAGAGCTTCCTGACCCCGCTTCCTGTTCAGCCAGGCTCCAAGACGGGGGCCTTTTGTCTCATTTAGTAATGAGATCACCTAATGTCGAGCCTTCCATTTTTGAAAATCCATTCCCTGGCTCTGTGCCCCCTTACTTAGAGACCGGGAAAAGTGGTCATAGTGGAGAGAGGAGGAGGATTTGTGAAAATAGTTCTGTCCACTACACATTGGCACTTGCCAAGGGTACTTGCCATCTACTTCTATAAGCATGAAATCAGGTGCTGCTGACCTTCAAGCCCCCTGAAGGGAGTTCAGGGTGGAGAGCAGAAATGAGGCAAACTGGGAAAATGGTCAGGACAGGTCTTCAGATAGTTAGATGTTCTCCAGCCCAGATTTAAGAGCCCAGTTCTTGTATCTCCTCATATCTAAAAAAGCATCAAAACCTTTCATGGCGACAGCTGCTCCTCATGACTAGTAAAGACTTCACAACACCAGCAGAAATCTTCTGGAAAAATATGTGCCTGATTGAATGTATTTCCACTTCACCAAAAATCACAGATACACTAAACTCCACCTCCTCTTTGGAGCAGTTTCTCAGAGCTCTCTGAGGTGCTGTCTCCTGGGCTGCAGTCTTCATTGTGCCCCCTAAAAAACTTAACTTGAGACTCTCACATTGTGCATTTATTTTTAAGTTGACATTCTTTGCAACAAGTTGCTGTGATTCTCTCTCAATTCCCACTCTCCCAAAGGGATGAAGTTTGGGGGTGTTACTTCCTTCAACTCAGCATGGTAGGGAGGATGACGGGCCAGCCCTCAAGTTTACAGACAGAAGGACTGGTGCCTGAGAAAGCTAAACCTGAGAAAAGCTAAACCTGCAAAGGCTGGCCTCCAGTTGTCTGTGCATGTGTGCTCAGTTGCTTCAATCATGTCCTACGCTTTCTGACCCCATGGACCATAGCCCTCCAGGCTGCTCTGTCCGTGAGATTCTCCAGGTAAGACTATTGGAGTGGGTCACCATGCCCTCCTCCAGTGGATCTTCCGGACCCAGGGATCGAACCCACATCTCCTGCATAAATGCACTGCAGGTGGATTCTTTACTGCTGAGCCAAAAGGGTCTGCTGCTGCTAAGTCACTTCAGTCATGTCCGAGTCTGTGCAACCCCATAGCCGGCAGCCCACCAGGCTTCCCCGTCCCTGGGATTCTCCAGGCAAGAACACTGGAGTGGGTTGCCATTTCCTTCTCCAATGCATGAAAGTGAAAAGTGAAAGGGAAGTCGCTCAGTCATGTCCGACTCTTAGCGACCCCATGGACTGCAGCCTACCAGGCTCCGCCGGCCATGGGATCTTCCAGGCAAGAGTATTGGAGTAGGGTGCCAATGCCTTCTCTCTAGGTTGGTAAATAAAATCCAAAGAAAAATCACTTCATGGGATGCAGTTATTGCTCAGATGCCCTCCAATAGTGCCACCTAAAGGGGTGGTGAGATCTTACAGCGGCAAGAATCTGGAGGTAAAAGCGAGATTCTTAGAATTGAAGATGGAGTCACAACTAACTAGAAATAGGTAACTTTATCCTGTAGAGGGTGATACAATTAACATCACCATGTGACGTTGTTAGAGCTTAAAATTAATCAAGGGTTCATTACATAATTTGGGATTATTGTTCTCATTCACATTTTGCTACGTTAGGTTTTTGTTTCAACCTTGGGTCCCTGGCGGCTCAGATGGTAAAGAATCTGCCTGCAGTGCAGCAGACGAGGGTTCAATCCCCGGGTCGGGAAGATCCCCCGGAGAAGGAAATGGGAGCCCACTCCAGTATTCTTGCCTGGAAAATCCCATGGGCAGAGGAGCCTGGCACACTTCAGTCCATGGGGTGGCAAAAAGCCATACACAACTGAGCCAATAACACACACAGTGTATATTATAAGTGAAAAAATTTCAAAAATGACACATCGTGAAATCTGAAGTGAAGAAGAATTTTTTGGTGAATTTTATGCATATCCTTTCTCTGAGTGTCCCAGCAACATGTATACTAATGAAGATGATAATTCTTCAGAATATAGTTCTGATTCAGACAATGTGAATATTAGACCACAAAAAGACAAAAAACCTTAGTGAATGATTCTGATAAAGAGAGTGAAAATGAAGCTCACAGTGCTGAAGAATGCTCCTTTACTTCTATGAAAGAGTGGATTGAAGACAATATTTCACAAAAATTAGACTCCACAGTTGTGTCAGGCATGACTGTTGAATGTAATAACCTGCAAAGTGTTAGTAAGCGAACAGAATTAATTTTTGGCTGGCCAAAAGAAAAATCACCATAGGTGTGCATTTCTGCAAAAATCTCTCAGTCAATAATTAAGAGTGGGCTAAAAAGCCATAGAATTTTCTAACTTTCCATGGAAGGGCAGGGAAAGGTTATTCTGCCATGTATAATATGTTGGGGCAATGGGAGATGAAAAATAAAGACATGTTTTGATGACATCTCTGAAGGGATAGAGTTACAGGATTTAACCAATAATCATTTGGTGGTGGGGGAAGGCTTACATCAAAAACAGAGTGAAACATACAAGCACAGTGAAACAGCAGGTCACTTTAAACCAAGGTTCAAAGATGACTCAAATTGCTCATGACAAGTAGCAGTCCTGAGGTTGAAACTCAACTTTCCAGCTCCTGAGTTTTAATACGTAGGCAACATTTCCTGCTTTTTCATACTGTTCATGGAACAACAGACTGGTTCCAAATTGGGAAAGAAGTACCTCAAGGCTGAATATTGTCATATCATGCGAAATGCTGGGCTAGATGAAGCACAAGCTGGAATCAAGATTGCTGGGAGAAATATCAATAACCTCAGATACGCAGATGATACCACCCTTAAGGCAGAAAGTGAAGAAGAACTAAAGAGCCTCTTGATGAAAATGAGAGAGGAGAGTGAAAAAGTTGGCTTAAAGCTCAACATTCAGAAAACTAAGATCATGGCATCCGGTCCCATCACTTCATGGCAAATAGATGGGGAAACAAGGAAACGGTAACAGATTTTATTTGAGGGGGGCTCCAAAATCACTGCAGAGTGTGACTGCAGCCATGAAATTAAAAGACTCTTGCTCCCTGGAAGAAAAGCTATGATCAACCTAGATAGCATATTACAAAGCTGAGACATTACTTTGCCGACTAAGCTCCATCTAGTCAAAGCTATGGTTTTTCCAGTGGTCATGTATGGATGTGAGAGTTGGACTACAAGGAAAGCTGAGTGCCGAAGAACTGATGCTTTTGAACCGTGATGTTGGAGAAGACTCTTGAGAGTCCCTTGGACTGCAAGGAGATCCAACCAGTCCATCCTAAAGGAAATCAGTCCTGAATATTCATTGGAAGGGCTGATGCTGAAGCTGAATCTCCAATACTTTGGCCACCTGATGCAAAGAACTGACTCCTTGGAAAAGACCCTGATGCTGGGAAAGATTGAAGGCAGGAGGAGAAGGGGATGACAGAGGATGAGATGGTTGGATGGCATCACTGACTCGATGGACATGAGTTTGAGCAAGCTCTGGGAGTTGGTGATGGACAGGGAAGGCTGGTGTGCTGCAGTCCATGGGGTTGCAAAGAGCCGGGCACAATGGAGTGACTGAATTGAACTGAACTGAACTGCTGAGTCCCCTCTAAGAATATGATTATGCTCCTCAAGGTCTGTCCTGTGTATGGTTTACAGGGATGGTTCACTCTTGCCATAGCTCTGATTGTTTTGTAATTTAAAAAGCTGGTGAGATGCCTCTGAACAACAGAACATAGCCCAAGGCTGCAATTTTGTTTTCTGCATTACAGCATTTTAAAGCTACTAGTGCCCTGTTCTCTAAGATGAAAATAATATATCAGTGGGAGCTAAGTGAAAGAGAACAAGCTGGTCTCCAGGTGGCAGATAGTATATGAAGTCAACAGAAGGAACACTTCCTCTGGTCTATTAATAATTCAAAAGCCCTCTATCCTCAACCCTTCTTTACTCTCCTATTCGTTTTCCTTCTTTTCTTCCTACTTCTTTTCATTTCCTCTTTCCAAATAAATAGCCTCAGCTGACTGCCTGCACTTAGGTAATCAGAACACAATGCAATTAACGACTGTTTACAAGATTCTTGCTAGTATTTTATTTTTACCCTTTATAGTGTTTGGCCTTTAAAAGCAAGTGAATATGGAGACCTTTTTTTTTTTTTTTTTTGGCTGCCTTTCTCTTTGGCATATGGTATTTATGCCTTTAAAACTTTTTTTGTTTCCGTTCCAGAGCATTTCACTGATGAGATTTATCAAAATGCACCTACAAATCAGCCACTGAGAGATTGCCTGAACACTAAGCATTATTAGGAAAATGATCATGCCAAGAAAACGATAACAAAGAGCGGGTTTAGGAAAAAGCCAGACCCCTAGCTCTTTTTAGGAGGGGTTATATATTTCACCCCCAGAAATAATTCATCCAAGTCTATCACCCTGAATAAAATTAGATTTTTCTTTTAGCCTCAGTAATAGACAATTCCTGGAAGACTGATGCTCAGAAACATTTGGTTAAAAAATTATTTTTACTCAGAAGCTAGATTTGTGATTTTATTTCTAGTGGAGGAAAGGGACCCAAGAATCAGATATGCATCTGCCTGCAAAGCTGCAGTCCCTCCCTCCCCCAATACTTGGGGCCCTGCAGGGTAGGCACAAAATATTAAGTGTTGTCAATATAATATAATTTGATTGAGATAATAGTCATAGTCTCTTCCCTATTTTTAAGCATAAGTATCAATCACAGTCTTGAGAGTCCCTTGGACAGCAAGAAGATAAAACCAGTCAATCCTAAAGGAAATCAATCCTGAATATTCACTGGAAGGACTGATGCTGAAGCTCCAATACTTTGGCCACCTGGTGTGCAGAGTCGACTCATTGGAAAAGACCCTGATGCTAGGAAAGATCGAAGGCAGGAGAAGGGGACGACAGAGGATGAAATGGATGGATGGCATCTCTGACTCAATGGACATGAGTTTAAGCAAACTCTGGGAGATGGTGAAGGACAGGGAAGACTGGCTTGCTGCAGTCCATGGGGTTACAGAGTTAGATACAACTTAGGGACTGACCAACAATCAATCAGACGTTAAAGTATACGGTTGGCCATAATCTTTGTTTGGATTTTTTCATAACATCTATGGGAAAACCTGAACAAGTTTTCTGGCCAAACCAAAGCAAAAAAGAAAGAAAGAACAGCCATGTATGAGGGAATTTTCCTCATTCATTTACTACTTTCTTTCAGTGTATTTCTTTAATATTTAGTCCTACTGAACTATTATAAACTTACTCATTTTGTAAAAACATGGTCAAGCCTTGGTATATCTTGCTAGTGGCTGTCTTACCAAGGAGTTTAGTTCACTATAGGATGCAGATGGTGGTCTGTAGGTGAGCCCACCAAACTCTGCCACAGCCAGCGGTGACGATGCTTGTGCTAGGCTGGGCTGGGCTGGGCTAAAAGTGTGAAGTGAAGTGAAAGTGTTAGTTGCTCAGTCACGTCCATTCTTTCCCCATGGACTACAGTCCACCAGGCTCCTCTGTCCACGTGATTCTCCAGGCAGGAATACTGGAGTGGGTTGCCATTCCCTTCTCCAGAGGATCTTCCTGACCCAGGGATTGAACCCAGGTCTCCTTCATTTCAGATTCTTTACTGTCTGAGCCACCTGAGAAGCCCTAAGGTCACCATCATACCTGCCGCCAGAGACCCCCAGCCCTAGCCCCTCTCCCAGGCTACCTTGCAAATCAACTGTCTGTGCCATCTCACTGTGACTAAATCTGACCTCCCTTCAAACTGGCTCTCTTCCTAATTTTTATAATTTTTAGAGGCAGTGCTATGCAGTAAAAAGAGTTGAAATGATGAAAAAGTGGGATTGAATCCAAGCTCTACATTTATTGTTTGATATGGGGCCAATGTTATTCTCCCAGGAGGCTTATTTTCCTCCTCTGTAAAATGTCAGGGAAAACGATCCCTGGAGTGGAGGATTGTGGGGGTTTAACAGGATAACATTCCTAAGGGCCTATCTTGGTGCCTGGGACAACACAGAAGCTAAATCCTCATGCACTGCCTCCCTTTTCCCTCTCTGGGAATGATACTGCCATTGCCTACCGCATCCAGGTTGGATGTGTTGATAGCAGTTCTATCCCTCTCCTTTACCCAAGTAATATCCAATTACTTGCATAAACTATATCCTTTATCCAAGAAATTCAATATTCAAACTAGCAAGAACCTTAGAAATCATAGCCATCTCATTTCTTGACACTACATAGAGACATAGGGAACCAATTACCCTAGCAATTCGACTTCTGTGTCAATTTCTTAACAATCCTTTGGTGGTGGAACTTGTTACTTGACACTTGGTGATCAGAAAAATAAACCCCATCAAAAAAAAAGGGCAGAAGACCTAAACAGACATTTCTCCAAAGAAGGCATACAAATAGCCAATAAACACATGAAAAGATGCTCAACATTGCTCATTAATAGAGAAATGCAAATCAAAACTATAATGAAGTATCACCTCACACCAATCAGAATGGCCATCATCAAAAAAATCTACAAACAATAAACGCTGGAGAGGATGTGAATAAAAGGGGAGCCTCTTGCATTGTTGGTAGGAATGTAAACTGATACAGCCATTATGGAAAACAGTATGGAGATTTCTTAAAAATCTAGGAATCGATCTACCGCACGTTCATGCTTCGTCGGTTCAGTTGTGCCCTGCATATACCCTGAGAAAACCACAATTCTAAAAGACACATATACTCCAATGTTTATTGCAGCAATAGTTACACTAGCCAAGACACAGAAGCAACCTAGATGTCCATCAGCTGATGAATGGATAAAGAGTCGTGGCACAATTAAACAATGGAATATTACTCAGTCATAGACAGGGACAGGTTTGAGTCAGTTGTAGTGAGGCAGATGAACCTAGAACCTCTTATACAGAGTGAAGTAAATCAGAAAGAAAGCAACAAGTATTGTATATTAACACATGCACATGGAATCTAGAAAATGGTGCTGATGAACCTAGCAAAGAACAGGCTTAACGGACACAGCAGGGGAAGGGGAGGGTCAGATGAACTGAGAAAGTATCGTTAACATATGTACACTATTATGTGAGTAAGAATTCCTTGACAAGCTCATCAAATGAATTTACCATTCAATTATTTGTATTTTACTACTAAAAATAAACCTTGCATATGATCAAAAAAACAAAACAAAACAAAACATATATACACTATTATGTGTAAAATAGATAGTGGGAAGTTGCTAAATAACACAGGGAGCCCAGCCTGGCATTCTGTGATGACCTAGAGGGGTGTGTTGCATGGAGTGGGGGAGGCTGAGGAGGGCAGGGAGATAAATATACATATACACATACACACACACATATATATATACATACACACACATATACACATATTTAATTATGATTGATTCCTGTTGGCTAGCAGGAACAACACAAAATTGTAAAGCAATTGTCTACCAATTAAATAAATGAAAATTTTAAAAAGATAATTCCAAAGAAAATAATATCAATTTTGAAAAGCTTAAAAACTGACTAGTTAATAACAATAGTGTGTATAGCCTCAGAAGTACTTACATCATGTTTATATATGCTAGAGTTCTTGCGAGTGGTTTATAGTAGAAAGTCCTAAGGGAATCACTCTGCCAAGCAAAATAAGAACTAGATATGTTCACACGTGTGTTCTTATACCACACCTGTTCTTCCTTTCCTGTTCCACGCTGAACACCCATGCACAACCCAGACCTCCAGTGTGATAACTTTACCCTCTTCCCCGTCTCATGTTCCATGTATGAAAATAAATAAATCATCCGCAGTCAACACATCATATATGTGAAGATAAGAAAAATATAAATTATGTGAAGTGTTAAGGTATAAATAATTAAATACTTAAAAAAATCAGAAGACTCGATTTCTTTAATTTTCATAGCTGCTGAATATACGTATCATTCAGAGTTTTCTCAGGAATCAAACCAGAGCCAGAAAAGAAAAAAAGACCCTAGATCTAGTGAGAGCCTTATTGTGCTGAAATCTACAATTTGGAAGAGCAACATAGGGAAAGTTTCAGGAAGAGGTGACCTTCAGACTTGAATGTTTTGCTCCCTAGCCCAGTGCGCTGACTAGATTCCAGGAGGGTCAAGCAGATGGGGGAAGAAACCCACCACCACCTAGCAGTCCAGCGGATTACCTCTGAAAGGCGAAGGCATGCTCCCCACAGAACAGGACGGCGGCGACAAGGACTCCCAAGCTATAAAGCTTCATCCCCACAGCAATTCGCTATAAAACCAAACTCTCCGAAGAGAAGGGTCCAAATAGCTGGTTACACAAGAGCCTTCTTTACACACTGGTTAAACTGTAATGGCCTGCTCCCTCTCGTTTCTGTGATCAATCGACTTCACTTCCATTTCCACCCTCAAAGAGAAAGTACGCTGAGTTGTTATTCTCAGTGTAAACTACCTAGAAAGTATTTAACTCTTCAAGGGAGATGAGCCAAGAACACAAAAGACAGTAATATGGCAGAAACGTGTCTGGTTTGTTGAAGAACCGTAGCCTTAGAGTATTGATCCCTGGATCACAGCCCATGCCGAGGGAGGCCCCCTGTGGAGTACTAATGAGCTCCTCCCTTGCCTTTGTCTTTTTCAATATGTTCCACCTAGGCGAAAACATCGAAGGTGAGCTTTTCAAATTTATGACTGAGAAGAAGCACCTGTATGGAAGGTTATAGTATCTCCCTTTGGAGATCCACATCCTTTCATGTTTTTAAAGTGTGTGAGCATGAAAGTCGCTCAGTCGTGTCTGACTCTGTGACTCCATGCACTATACAGTCCATGGAATTCTCCAGGCCAGAATACTGGAGTGGATCCTTCTTCAGGGGATCTTCCCAACTCAGGGATCGAACCCAACTCTCCCGCATTGCAGGCAGATTCTTTACCAGCTGAGCCACCAAGGAAGCCCCCAAACCATCATCTTTGTCTTGGTATGCTGAGTTCTGGGTTCATTTTTAGCATTATCTTCAAATACAATAATCCATTCTCTGTGTCTTGTTTAGATTCATACTCAGTTGAGGTGGGTTTTTTTTTAAGTCAATAGCTATGTAAATATTCTCCAGGTTTTGCAACTGGCTCTTTTTCACATTCATCCATGTTGTATTCTTGCCTGGAGAATCCCATGGACAGAGGAGCCTGGTGGGCTACAGTCCACGGGGTTGCAAAGAGTCAGACACAACTGAGCAACTTCACACACACACTCATGTTGTTTTTACATCTGTGGTTTTTTTTTTCTTTTTTCTTTTTGCTTTATTTTACTTTACAATACTGTATTGGTTTTGCCATACATTGACATGAATCTGCCACGGGTGTACATGAGTTCCCAAACATGAACCCCCCTCCCACCTCCCACCCCATATCATCTCTCTGGATCATCCCCGTGCACCAGCCCCAAGCATCCCGTATCCTGCATCAAACATAGACTGGCGATTCGTTTCTTACATGATAGTATACATGTTTCAATGCCATTCTCCCAAATCATCCCACCCTCTCCCAAAGTATGACTTAAAATATTTTATTGTTCAATAAACAGGTCATGGAAGCAACCTAAATGTCCATCAACAGAGGAATGAATAAAGAAGCTGTCGTGTACATATACACCACAGAGTATTACACAGCCATAAAAAGGAATGAGACTGTGCCATTTGCAGAGATGTGGATGAACCTAGAGTCATACAGGGTGAAGTCAGACAGAAAGAGGAAAACAAATATCATACATTAAAACATATATGTGGAGTCTAGAAAAATGGTATAGATGAACTTACTTGTAAAGTGACACAGATGTACAGTACAAATGGATGGATACCAAGGGGGAAGGAGGGATAGGGTGGATGGATTGGGACTGGCATACACTCACTATTGATACTGTGTATGAAACATAAATTAAAAAAGTAATGAGATAACTGATGAGACTGTATAGCGTGGGGAACTCTACTCGGTGCTCCGTGGAGACCAAAATGGGAAGGAAATCCAAGGAAGAGGGGCGATATGTACATGTGTGGCTGACTCACTTTGCTGTACAGCAGAAACTGACACAACATTGTAAAGCAATTATAAGCTAATGAGAAATATTTTATTGTTTGATTTTTTTATGAATACTGTTTCTTCAGAGCTCTTGCTGAGAATCCTCAGAATACTTATTTTAAAGTCCTTGCCAGGCTGCTCTAGAAGTTTAATTGTATTTGGGGCGATTTTATACTCTGGACTTTGGTTTTATTGGCTGCCTCCCTTAGCATTTGATTTCTTCTGTGTTTTGGAACCTGGGTTTCTAAACTCATTTGGAAGCCTTTTGTTTTCTTTTTCTGTCTTTCTTTCTCTTTGCTCATTCCTCTCTGCTTTGCACAAGTCTTCAAGAAGCCCCTGGGCTTCCAAAGGTCTCACAGCAGTTTTCAGAGTTCCTATGCCCTGGTAACACTGTGACCTTCAAAGATCCAGTAATCAGTCAGGTGACATGACTTAGTCACTGGCTTATTTACTCCTGGTCTAGTTATTCTTTTGTCTCCTAGAGACCAGCAGCTGTTATAAACCATCCTAGACAGCAGTGGGCAATGTCTTTTAAAAATTGGGGTACATACAATGAAATACAGATATTAAGTATATAGTTAGAGCTTCCAAAAAACACGTACACTTGAGTAACCCACACTTCTGTCTGGTATAGAAAGTTTTCATCACTTCAGAAAAATTTTGCATATTCCTTCCAATGAATTACTACCCCCCGCCCCACTGCAACAATAGCTGCTCTGATTGTATAACACAGATTAATTTTGCCTGATCTAGAACTTCACAGAATCATATCTTGTCCTAGTTTCTTTGGGCTACTGAAAAACGAAAAAATACCATGGACTGGGTGGCTTAAACAATAAACACTATTTCTCACAGTTCTGGAGAGTGGGAATCCAAGATCAAGGCACAGATTCATTGTCTGATGAGGACCTGCTTCCTGGGCCCCTTCTTGCTGTATCCTTCTGCGGTAGAAAGAAAGATGGAGAGCTCTCTGGGGTCTCTTTTATAAGGGCACTAAAAAAAAAAAGGCAATGGCACCCCACTCCAGTACTCTTGCCTGGAAAATCCCATGGACAGAGGAGCCTGGTGGGCTGCAGTCGATGGGGTCACTAAGAGTTGGACACGACTGAGCGACTTCATTTTAACTTTCATGCATTGGAGAAGGAAGTGGCAACCCATTTCAACGTTCTCGCCTGGAGAATCCCAGGGACAGGGGAGCCTGGTTGGCTGCCGTTTATGGGGTCGTACAGAGTCTGACACGACTGAAGCGACTTAGCAGCAGCAGCAACCCCAATTATGGGGGCTCCACCATCATGACTTAATCATCTCCTAAAGACCGCCACGTCCAAATACCATCACACTGGGGCTTAGGTTTCAACAAGTAAATGAGGGGCAGGTCGGGGGCAGGGACACAAGCATTCAGTCTACATCATGTGGCATGTGCTGATCTGGGTTAAACCTTCTTCACTCAGGGTATTTAAAAAATTATTTCATGTTGCTGCATGTGCGAGCAATTCATTGCTATTGATTGCTGAGTAATATAACACTGCTTATCCATTTTCCTGCTAATGAACATCTGAGATGTTCTCAGCTGGGGACTACTACGGATAGAGTTGCTATGAATATACTTGTACAGAGCTTTTTTGATGGACTAATTGTTTTTGTTTCTCTTGCATAAATATCTGGGAAGGGAATTGCTAGGTCAGAGATGCTTAGTTTTATAAGAAACTCCAGTGTTTTTTTTCAAGGTGGTTGTATCATTTTACATGCCCCCCCCAACCATTAGCGACCCACTCCAGTACTCTTGCCTGGAAAATCCCATGGACGGAGGAGCCTGGTAGGCTGCAGTCCACGGGGTCGCTAAGAGTCAGACACAACTGAGCGACTTCACTTTCACTTTTCACTTTCATGCATTGGAGAAGGACATGGCAGCCCACTCCAGTGTTCTTGCCTGGAGAATCCCAGGGATGGGGGAGCCTGGTGGGCTGCCGTCTATGGGGTCGCACAGAGTCGGACATGACTGACGCGACTTAGCAGCAGCAGCAACTCTTAAATATATTGCATGAAGAGCAAGAGAGACAGACAGAAAGAGAGAGAGAAAGTGAAAACACAATAGCTTGATCAGGAGGACTCTATCCACCCTAGCTCACAAGACAATCTCTTAGCTTCTTAAAGGTGCAGTTTCCCCTTCAGAAAAATGAGGTTAATGATAAAATATCTCTGAGGACTATTGTGGAATTGAGGTATCTCATCTGAAAGTGACTGGCAAAACAGGTGTTCAGTATGTCCCATTCATCAAGAAAAAGGTAAGTCAGGAAGGCAGCTGATAGGGGCCAAAGTGTTCTCTGCCCAGAGCCTGATCCAGGTCATGGTGACCTTGGGGACAACTGTCCTCGCCTTCTGCCGCTCCCAAAGATAGGATGAGACACAGCCCCAGAAGCCAACCTGGCCCTGGGGGACTGATTTCAATGAATCACGCCCCCTGGGGCCCAACTAATTTGTATATTTACTCTTGAGTCAATTTGGAACACTAGATGGCAAAAACAATACAGCAAGTGTTTCTTCAAGAGCTGTAAACTTCTGTTTCTGGGGCTTCCCTAGAGGCTCAGTGGTAGAAAATCCACCTGCCAATGCAGGAGATGAAAGAGATGCAGGTTTGATCCCTGGGTCAGGAAGGTCTCTGGAGTAGGGAATGGCCACCCACTCCAGTATGCTTGCCTGGAGAATCCCACAGACAGAGGAGCCTGGAGGGCTACAGTCCATGGGGTCGTAAAGAAGTTGGACACGACTGAACGACGACAAGAACACCACAATCCAGCCTGGCCTGGATTTGGATATGCAGCTCAGGCGTCCTGTTAGGTAATCACCGAGAGAGTCAATTAATTTCACGGCATTTTATCATGAGTTCAGGTGCAGCTCAATTTACAAGTTTTCCTTTCAAAATCATTCAGCCATTAAAGCTGCATAATCTTGGGAGGTTTGGAAGACACATAATTGATAAATGTTTTTTCCCTCCACACACTCTCTCTCATGTTTATTCATGCAGAGCGAAGGTTGTATAATTTACACAAAGGGCTGGTGTATCCAGCCCCCTGTGTTTCTGAAGGGGAGGAAATATGATGCCATTCGGGAGCCACTGAAGAAGGAGATTTGAGGCTTGAAGGCAGGGAACTCCATCCCAGGTTCTGATGTTTTGACTGCAAATACTGAGTTGGGGACTTGTGGCACCAGGAGTGTTAGTAGGTACCCAAATAGGTAAATGCTTGTTGGCTGGATGGTTAAATTGTGAAGAAAGCAGGGATTGTCTTTAAAACACTTTCCTTCTCTCATTCCCTGTTTCTAACCTTGCTCCTTTTTATTGGTCTCTCTGCTTTTTAATTGCAGCCATGAAATTAAAAGACACTTACTCCTTGGAAGAAAAGTTAGAACCAACCTAGATAGCATATTCAAAAGCAGAGACATTACTTTGCCGACTAAGGTCTGTCTAGTCAAGGCTATGGTTTTTCCAGTGGTCATGTATGGATGTGAGAGTTGGACTGTGAAGAAGGCTGAGCACCGAAGAATTGATGCTTTTGAACTGTGGTGCTGGAGAAGACTCTTGAGAGTCCCTTGGACGGCAAGGAGATCCAACCAGTCCATTCTGAAGGAGATCAACCCTGGGATTTCTTTGGAAGGAATGATGCTAAAGCTGAAGCTCCAGTACTTTGGCCACCTCATGCGAAGAGTTGACTCATTGAAAAAGACTCTGATGCTGGGAGGGATTGTGGGCAGTAGGAGAAGGGGACGACCGAGGATGAGATGGCTGGATGGCATCACTGACTCAATGGACGTGAGTCTGAGTGAACTCTGGGAGTTGGTGATGGACAGGGAGGCCTGGCGTACTGCGATTCATGGGGTTGCAAACAGTAGGACACGACTGAGCGACTGAACTGAACTGCTTTTTAAAGATGCTGTAGCCCATCAGTTCTCAAACTTGACTGCCAATAAAAGCCATCTGGACATCTTTTAAATATACAGCTGCCCTGCCTGCCCATCAGATCAATTATATCAGATCCTCAGAGGGCAGGGCATAAACGCCAGCAGCTTATAAATCTCCCAAGACGATTCCATTGTGCAGCCAGGGCGTCAAACATCTGGGCTGGACCAGTGCTTCTCCAGGGGTGGCCTGTGAGTCCCCTAATCTCGGAGGATATTTGGGGAAAATGCAGACTCCAGGGCCCACCAGCCCTCTAAGCACTGAATCTCATGGTGGGATCTGAAACATTTGCTTTAAAACTCTCCAGGTGATTCTCAAGCATCCTTGAGTCTGATAATCAGCCCTACTCTTTGCACTAGTCCATCTGTTTGTTTTTTTTTTTAATGTGGACCATTTTAAAAGTCTTAATTAAATTTGTTACAATGTTGCTCTGCTTTATGTTTTGGTTTTTTTGGTCACAAGGCAGGTGGGATCTTAGTTCCCTGACCAGGGATCGAACCTGCACCCCCTGCCTTAGAAGGTGAAGTCTTAACCACTGGACCACCAGGGAAGACCCAGTCCATCTCATTCTCATGAATAAGGCTCTCTAGTCTTTCAGTTCTCAAAAGTAACCAGCTTCTTCCATCTGCTGGACCTTTGCATATTATACCTGTTTGATCAGAAGGCACTTTTCTCTCTCTTTGCCGGTAGGAAACTGGCTAATATATCAGTGATGGAGCTATCTCTCCAGAAAGTCACTGTAAAGGGTGGGTTTTGGAGGAGGAAAGAGTAGGCACTGAAGGGCCACGGTCCCCTCCCTCACGTCAGTTAAGTTACCCAACCGGCACTGGACGTCATAGAGAGATTGCTACAGAGATGGTGGGAGAAAAGTCAGCAGGCTTGATGCGGGTATGGAAGGAACATTACATACAAGGGTAAGGAAGGAGAAAAGACTTAAGTGACGTGGGTGGGATGGGTGGGATCCCAAGTGGGTGGAATGCAATGAAGCGGCAGCTCTGGGCAGCCGGTAAGAGAAGCTCTTCCAAAAGACACCTGAAGGGTACCCTGAGGCCTGGGGGTGGGTGTCACCAAGAAGAGGGACAGCAAAAGGCAAGGCTGAGTGATGGGGGTATACCCAGATGGAGGGCAGAACCACATCGGCTACCTCACATGGACAATGACGATGGGAAAATGTTGGGGGAGGGCTATTTTAATCTCTCAAATCTAGTGTAACTGGGAAAGGATGATTTAACATTGGTTACAATTTAGCTGCCTATCAGCTGTAGATCTTTTAGGAAGGCTTCTACTCTTAGGACTTCCCAGGTGGTCCAGTGGCTAAGTAAGACTCTGTGTTCCCAGAGAAGGGGGCCAAGGTTTGATCTCTGGCTAGAGGACTAGACCCTGCATGCTGCAACCAAGAGATCCGTGCTAAGTCACTTTAGTCATGTCTGACTCTGCTGTGAACAGTAGCCCTTCAGGCTCCTCTGTCCACAGAGATTTTCCAGGCAACAACACTGAAATGGGTTGCCATGCCCTCCTCCAGGGGATCTTCCTGACCCAGGGATGGAACCCGCATCTCTTATGTGTCCTGTATTGGCAGGCATATTCTTTACCACTGATGCCACCTGGGCAGTCCAAGAAATCCCACATGTGGCAATGAAGATCCCACGTGCTGCAAGACCCAGCACAGCCAAATAAATATAGATAGATATTCAAAATGAGAAGACATCTCTTTCATGACAGTGTTTCTCAAACTTTAATGAGAAAACCCATGGATTAACTGGGAATCTTATTAAACTGATCATGATACATTAGGTCTGGGGTGGGGATGAGATTCTGTCATTCTAACCTGCTTTTCACTTTCACTTTTCACTTTCATGCATTGGAGAAGGAAATGGCAACCCACTCCAGTACTCTTGCCTGGAGAATCCCAGGGACGGGGAGCCTGGTGGGCTGCCGTCTATGGGGTTGCACAGAGTCGGACACAACTGAAGTGACTTAGCAGCAGCAGCAAAAGCAACCTGCTTTTGGGTGCCCCTGGCCTGAGCCTTAAAATTCGAGCAAGGAAGGACTTAACTGCAGCTTAGCGGCCCCATTTTTTACATGCCTATTAATATTGGGTTGGCCAAGAAGTTCATTTAGGTTTTTCTGTGAGATGGTATGGAAAAACCTGAATGAACTCTTTGATCAACCCAATATAAAAATCCCTGCCATTTTCCCAACCTGTCCCTGAGTTGTTACAGGTGAGATCGTGGGTACTGACTGGTTTATCTGTGTTTTTATGCTGGACCTAACGTGGATTACTTAGTATATGTAGACACTAGACATGAGAAAACATTTACACAATTTTCTTTTTCCTTTTTTTTGGTCACCCACACACAGCCTCAGTTGGTAAACTCTGTCTTACAAAAAATGAGGAGAGAGGACATTGTAGAAACGGTCCTTGGCAGCTGAGAGTTTAATTATTGGAATTTTATTAGGAAACTGTCAGAGGAACTAGATTTCACAAGAGGCTCAGTCAGGACCGCTGAGTTGTGCGGAGCATTAACTCTGCTTATGGGATCACGGGCTGGCGGAGACGTACCATGTCCAACTTCCTAAGCAGCGCCAGCATTTAATCCGAGAGCACTGTACATCTCGGGGGCGGGGGGCAGAGAGCAAGGTTGATGACAGCTCCACAGCTGCTGACTGACAAAAGGGAAGGTAACTGCAGGAGGGTGGGCCTTGAAGCCCCCCAGGTACACCAGTAGTCCAAGGGAATGTCTCCTCTGTATTAAGGATCAGCCCAAGGTGGGCTGGTTTAAGGTGGACTGAGTTTCCATACTTTTTACAATCGAGACCACAGCTGTGCCCTGTAGTCATGTCTCACTTTTTTGCAATACCATGGACTGTAGCTGGCCAGGCTCTTCTGTCCATGGAATTCTCCAGGCAAGAATATGGAGGGAGTTGCCATCTCCTTCTCCAGCGGACTTCCCTACCCAGGGATTGAAGCCCTATCTCCTACTTTGGCAGGTGGGCTCTTTACCCCTGAGCCACCTGGGAAGCCCATATGTGTTTAGGTCGATAAAATCACTAGATTGGCTGCGACTTGAAAAGCTCCTCTAGTGCAGAGCATTGCCTCAGCCAGGCTCGAATGGCATAATTTCCAAACAAACAGGAATCTATCCCCTTCCAAAAACTCTGCCGAAAGGTCTGTTTCGCAACTCCTCTCCCAGTGACTTCTCTCTGCTTGGCATCTCTCACAGTCGGGAAACATTTGTTTACATCTAATACAAATCAATTTTAAAAAGCTAACCAGCTCTCATTAAAAATCTAGTAAGTCCTTGGCACTGTTGGGGACGTGAGCCTGACGGGGCATGGTTCCTGCCCACTTCTCACTAGTTGGAGCTCAACTCTTCTGTAAAATGTTGCTAATCTTTCCTTCAGAAATAATTTCCCCCCTAAACCCCCATAGGCTTCCCTGGTAGCCCAGACGGTAAAGAATCTACAATGCAGAAGACCTGAGTTTGATTCCTAGGTGGGGAAGGTCCCCTGAAGAAGGGCATGGCAACCCACTCCAGTATTCTTGCCTGGGGAATCCCAAGGACAGAGGAGCCTGGCAGGCTACAGTCCATGGGGTCACAGAGTCGGACACGACTGAAGTGACTTAGCATACATGCACATAAGCCCCCATACTTCATTTATAAATTTGTTATAGCAGGGATCACATTCTGCTTTAGATTACATTTTCCCCATGCATATTATCTCCTTGCTGGATTAACCTGCTTTAGACAGAAAATGGAGACGATGGGAGGGGTTCAAGCCATCCTAGCTCAGGGCTCTTTGTCAAATACTTTGAGAAAACTTCAAAGGAGGATTTAATCGTTACTTTCCAATGTTCAATATCTTTGCCAGAGCAGAAACTTGATTAAGTACCTGTTAAATGAAAATGAACATTCTGAGCACAAGTGGACACAGGCTTCACTGTGGCTTTATTTGCTGTAGCAAAGGATGGAAGCAATAAATATTCATTTATCGGCCACTGGATAGATACAGGTTGGTACAGCCATATGACAGCATACTATGCATCTGTTGAAAAGATTGAGGCAGGTCTCTATTTGCCAACATGGAGCAATCTCAAAGGTATGGTGTGAAGAAAACGCACAATGTTGTGTATGGTATGCTAACATTTCCAGTAAAAAGTGTGTGTGTGTGTAACAAGAGCACAGAATGTTTCTAAAGGATACAAATTGAGGGATTGGGACAGAGGGAGTGGTGGGCTGATAAACCAGCCCTCAGAGGATAAAAAACCCTATCTGTAGAGTCTGATTGTTTATGTGGTGTAAATACCCTCATCCTGGCCAACTTCAAAATAATATGTTCTGACAGCTGGAGCCAACTAGAACCAATAAGAGCTGGCTCATAGGGGCGGGAAGGTGGCAGGCGTTCCACTGTAGAGCCTCTGGCACAATTTTACTTTCTGATGTCATACTTGGATAGGCTAAAATGTTAATAATAAACTCTTAATGTTGAAGGGACTTCCCTGGTGGCCCAGTGGCTAAGACTCCGTGTTCCCAATGCAGGGGGCCCACGTTCCACCCCTGGTCGGGGAACTAGATCCCACAGGCTGCAACTAAGAGTTCGCATGCCCCAACTAGAGATCCCATATACTGCAATGAAGACCTGGTGCAGCCAAATAAAGAATTTATCTCAAGAAAAAATCATGAGATTACATGGGTTAAAAAAAGAAATGTAACTAGTGGGATGTTCACTAGAGTGAAAAATAAAAAAAGAAACTAGCATTAAAAGCCTAAAAAAAATCTTTTAAGAAAAATTGTCCTGCTTTGATTGCTATATTCCATTGCCTTCCAGCCTGCAAGACTCAGTTTTCTTCCCTTGATAGTATTCTGCTTACCTGTAGCTGTTCAGTCCCCCTGGTCAGGACCTATCAAGGCTGTCTTACATACAAAAGACAACACTTAGCATTAGTAACCTCTCGATATGTAGGGAAGGCCACTACCTTGAATGTGTAGAAGCTGCAGGAATATTAGGCCAGAAAAGAGCCATCTCCAAACAGTGCTGCTGGAGAAGCCGGGACACACAGCTTAAGCACAAGAGCCCAACTTTCCAGAGGCTGTGTGGGTGAGGGACACCTCGGGAAGTCAGGATGTGACCACGCCAAAGAGCAGCCTACCCGAGGGAGCCAGTTACAGCAGAATTCTTCAGCACTCTGAGTACCCTCTGCATGCATCCTTCTGCAGCGTCCCCCCAGCCAGCCCGTGTGAGGCCCAACTAGGGAGGAGACGCCAGGGACCACCAGCCCCAGAGATTCCTCCTTAAATCACTTAGAAGCCCTTTCACACCAATCCCCAAGTCTGGCTTTTGGGCACGAGTGGATTCCATGTGTTTCTGAGAATTTGTGTCTTACCTTTCATTTTGACCTCCTCGTGGTCCAACTCCCGCCAACTTCAGCTTTCAACTAAAATATTTCTCCTTCAGTGGTTTCCTCTGTTGTAAGCCCCTCTCACCCTGCCCTCATCAATTACTCATGGCACCTGTCAGTGGACTTGTTTTTCCTGATCAATCTCTCTCGATCAGCTGAGCTCAAGGCCTGCCTCACTTACGGAAATATTTCCCAAACCTGGCACATGTGGGGCCTCAGTGCATGTTGGCTGAATGAGTAACTAACAGTACACGCTCATGAAACCGTCAGAAGACGTCCGATATGGGGAACATTTTATTTGGAGAGATCTTGATTGAGCATTATTTTATCTTCATTTTCCATTAAGGCAGTAACATTCCTCCTGGAGGCAGATGGGGGGAGAATCGTCTGGGGGCTACATTAAGCGCAGATTAAGACAAAGCCAACCACTTTGCAATCAGATGCAGCAGAAATACAGATTATATGGGCTGGGAGAAGCCATATCTCGGCTTCCTGAGCCCACTGACAAGGAGCAGACAGGGGCAATGCATTTCAGTCGCTTTAAAAATGACTAAGTTCCACTACACACCGCCCCTAAAGCAGATACCTCCTCCATGAGCCCTTCCACCATGACAGAAGGGGTCTGGCGTCGGTGCCCAATGCTCTGTTGCTATTTAAGCCTTTGGTAAGTTTTCAAGGAAACTGCTTAAGAGCACAGTGTTCCCTGGGTTTAGGAATTCTTTAAATATCCAGTAAATTAGCTCTTCATAAAGCGACTGCGCCAGTTCCGAGCCAGCTTGATACCTGGCTAGGTATGTGTATATGTGAGTGTGTTGGTGGCGGTCAGGTCTGGGGTTGAGGTGGGGGCACTGTTCATTGGCACATATAACCCCTGGACATTTGGGGGTACCAAAAAAGTAAACATTGATCCTATGGCCCGGCAGGCATCACATGCACTATGATCTAACAGCAAATGAAATCAGAGCAAGGCAGTTCCCAGTCATCAGATATCTAGCCACACTGTAATAACTAGATCTAATGAAAACATTAGTCGCTCAGTCGTGTCCGACTCTTTGCGACCCCATGGACTGTAGCCCGCCAGGCTCCTCTGTCCATGGAATTCTCCAGGCAAGAATACTGGACTGGGCTGCTGTTTCCTTCTCCAACATCTAATACACAGGGCTAAATACACAGAGGCAGCACCTGAGACCAGAAACTTTGTTATGACTCCACACTACCCTCTAGTGGTTTGCTGCTCAATGACACCCTCCTTGAACACTACCTTCCACCAACAGTTAACAATCTATTTGAAGGCACGGCATTTAAGATAGTAGATCTGGTCAGAGCCCAGATCCTAGGGTTAAAAACAGAGGGCTTCTCATTGACTGAAAAAATAAAATCTGATGACATCTGGGACCCTAGTTTTGAGAAAATGCTCTGATGATAAGTCTTCGTTCTGGAGATAAGCAGACACAGTTCTAAGAAAATGTTCTGATGATAAGTCTTAGGTCTGGAGGTTACCAGACACTCTTGGGGACCCCAATACAGCCTGATTTGTCAGGTGACCCAGAAGGCTCAGAGAGGAGGGTGGCCAGCAGAGGGGAGCCACAGAGAGGGCATGTTCTGCGGGGGTGGAGAGCAAAGTCACAACAGGTAGACCCAGGTAGAAGGGCAACAGAAAGGAGGCTTGTAACACAGCAAACGCTGGCCTCCAGAAGCCAGCTTCAGGGCTGGTTTCACGGTTCTCACCTCCGATGATTCTCCCCTCCTGGTTCTCACCCCGAACAAGAAGGCAGACAATGTAAGCTGGTTTGAAAGATTATGTCAAAGTGAACTGCACGAGAGACTTCTATACCTGACTACAACGGGAAAGGCAGGAAAGGCGCCTGGGAAGTAAGATCTCTTTTTCTCTACATTTTCAAAGACGCAATCAATTCAATGATAAAAAAATATTTGTAAGAGACTGGGTCTTTTGCAAAGAATAAAGCAGTTTTTGTTAAATACATGAAGGCTACTTGGCTGAACAGATGCACATTTTTTTTTGGAACTGTGTATAATGTCATCGAGTTGAAACTTTGGAATGGCTGACTCCTCCTGTGTTTCCTGGGAGCACCGGGCGTGAGCAGCCAGAGACCCACGTAGACCCTACCCCGCCCACTGGGCCTTACACCCTCTTCATTCCTTTCCCCATGAGGCAAGCGAACACGGTCATGACCATCTTGGGGTTCACTTCCACCAAGTCTTCTGGAAGTGCATACACTCTCGCTCCAATTTTTCGGGCCATAGAGATGGCATACCTAAAAGAGAAAAGAGGAGGGATGAGGGGAGTCTGAGCAAGTATGAAGGGGACCCCTCAGGGTCAGAGTTATTGTCACTCTATATAATATATATTCTATACTCTATGAAAGAAAGTGAAAGTGTTGGTCACTAAGTTGTGTCTGACTCTTTGCAACACTATGGACCTGCCAGGCTCCTCTGTCCATGGAATTCTCCAGGCAAGAATTCTGGAATGGGTTCCCATTCCCTTCTCCAGGGGATCTCCCCAGACCCAGAGATCAACCCTGGGTTTTCTGCACTGCAGGCAGATTCTTTACCATCTGAGCCGCCAGCGGAGCCTTCTACACTGTAAACGGTCTACTATGCCGAGGCCACTCCTGGTACGGCTGGAGCCAGTCGATCACTGGCTTCCTCTCAAGGTGTGTGCGCAAGTTTTAGCTTGACAAAGCTCTCAACTCCATCAAACTTGCTGTCCAGCCGTGTGATAATTACCAAATGTATCACTTGTCCTTCAAGAGCTTCCTAGCTCCCACCACTTTGGGCGCTTATTTGCTTGGGCTCCACTGTGATAGAAAAAGAGTGTGTGCTAGCGAAGGACCGCAGACTCCACTTCAGCTACAGCACACTGTTTACAAGGCAGAAAAAAAGAGGAAATGCATCTGTAATACCATGACCCTACCCACCAATTCTTTATTTTTTTTTTAATCTTTTTTGGCTACAAGGAATATGGGATCTTAGTTCCCTGACCAGGCATCGAACCCACGGCCCCTGCTTTGGAAGCTCAGAGTCTTAACCACTGGACCTCCATGGAATTTCACCCTGCTCCCATTCTTTTCTTTTCTTCCCCATCCATTCTTTTCTTGCTTCTTCCATTCTAATTCTTGCCCACATGCATGCGTATTTATTTATGCTACTATAATCGTAGAATAACCAGAGTTTTATATTACACATTTTTCACATAAGATTACCATAGCTGCATCAGAATATTTTTGCTCTGTTTATAGTTACAGGAAGATAGTTTTATTAATTGTAGTCTACTTGCAAATGAGCCCACAGTATTATTATCTGGCAGTTCTTTTATTCTGCTCGTTCGTTATCTAGCAACCTCTTACAATGGCTGCTCCAGAGATTCTTCATTCCACCCAAGGCCCTGTGACTCCCTCCACTCTTCTGAAATAACTTTACTCATACTTCAGTGATCACATTAATTTAAGAGCTCCAGGCAAGAGTATCCCCTTTCTTTCTCCTTGTCCATCTCTCAGTCACTTCCTCTATATTAATGAAGTACAATTAACTTTTCCATTATAAAATATAGAGGAAAAGTTGTTCAAGAATTAGAAAACAGGACTTAAAAAATATGCATGATCTTGCCACCATAGCCATTGTTAGGATTCTATATTTTGGGCTTCCCTGGCGGCTCAGATGGTAAAGAATGTGCCTGGCATGCAGGAGACCCAGGTTCCACCCCTGGGTGGGGAAGATCCCCTGGAGATGGGAACGGATACCCTCTCCAGTAAGAATACTGGAGAATTCCACGGGCAGAGGAACCTGGTGGGCCACAGTCCATAGTGTTGCGAAAGAGTTAGCGACTCCACAACAACAACCCTCACTCTGCGTGTAATGCAAAGAGCAGCTGCTCTCAAACCGGTGACGACTCTGGCCTTGAACCCCACCCCTGTCCAGGTACATCCATGGATATTCACAAATAGGGTGTTTAACTCCGCACCCATCATATACAAACTCTACTCAGGAAACCCCCTATAGACTATGATAAGGAAATTAGTGTTAGGAAATTGTAGGCTTGCTTATCGGTTGGAAGTCAACTGTTTTCCATTTCAATTGTTACCAGTTGTGTTTTTGTCTTGTTCCCTCTCATCCCTGGGGCCTTAAACTTTCACTGCACAGAAGCAAATATAAGGGTGATGGGATGCAATAAGTCATGAGAAGAAAAAGCCTCAGTAGTGAAACTAAAGTGTCTGCATGGAGGCATGGGCACTATACTTCACAGCCACCTGCTCCTTCCCTCCCTGACCCTGGGCTTGTTTACGTACTTCGCATTGTTGAGTTTCTCTTCTTCATTCAGGTTCTCCGTCTTCAGAAGGTCATAGTTAATGGAACCTGGCTGAATGGCATCGATGAGATCAAGGACCGGCAGACTTGTGCTGATCTTCGGGTCCTGCACAGACAGAAAGCATGGGTTTCGTCAACATGCTCCCAGGTTACTTCTGTTTGGCTCAAGGAAAGTGGGTGGCTCTTTTCATTTTTCGGTTGCTCCATGTGGCATGTTCGCTTATAGCTCAGTTGGTAAAGAATCTGCCTGCAGTGCAGGAGACTCCAGTTCAATTCCTGGGTTGGGAAGATCTGCTGGAGAAGGGATAGGCTACCCACTCCAGTACTCTTGGGCTTCCCTTGTAGCTCAGCTGGTAAAGAATTGACCTGCAATGTGGGAGACCTGGATTCAAAAGATCCGCTGGAGAAGGGAAAGGCTACCCACTCCAGTATTCTGGCCTGGAGAATTCCATGGACTGAATAGTCACGGGGTCGCAAAGAGTCAGACAAGACTGAGCGACTTTCACTTTCACTTTCCATGTGCCACGTGGGAGCTTAGTTCCCTGACCAGGGATGGAACGTGTGTCCCCTGCACTGGAAGTGTGGAGACTTAACCACTGGACCACCAAGAAAGTCCCTTCTCTTTCCTTTTAAATAAGAAATATATACATCCTGGTCTGGGAAATGCCACAGTGTGGCACATGGTGTTTCAAACCAAGCGCTGTTTCTCTAGGGGGCATCAGTAGCTTCCTGGTGGCTTACTATGCAGAGGAAACCCATTGTCTGCCAACAGACAGGGAATCTCACCCAGAGCTGTGAATGCAGAAACTCTGCTCTCTCTCGGGTACCTGCGAGTACAGACAGGGAGAGGCGACTGCATGTCACTATCTGAGCACAGTCAAGTCTAAGCACCTCATACCTCGAGGGTCCAAATCAGAGTCAATTCTAACCAAGAAACAAGACATGGGACCCCTGCAAGATGCTAGGTCTCCAGCACAGGCCCTCTGCAGAGGTACAAAAATATTTTAAAAAAGATAGGAAAGGTAGAGACTTCCTTGGTCACAGTCCAGTGGTTAAGACTCTTCCAATGAAGGGGGTATGGGTTCGATCCCTGGTTGGGGAACTAAGATCCCACATGCTGTGCAGCATGGCCAAGAAATAAAAATGAATAATAATAATAAAACAATGTAAAAAATAGGACGGGTCCATTTTTACTTATTTCTGGGTAATATAAAGTCACTCAGTCGTGTCCAACTGTCTGCAACCCCGTGGACTATAGCCCACCAGGCTCCTCTGTCCCTGGAACTCTCCAGGCAAGAATACTGGAGTGGGCTGCCATTTCCTTCTCCAGGGGATCTTCCCAACCCAGGGATCGAACCCAGGTCTTCTGCGTTGCAGGTGGACTCGTTACTGTCTGAGCCACCAGGGAAGCCCAGGTAATATAAGACCTACCACAAAATTAAAATCAATATACATATCACCATACTCTAATTTTCATTATTAGCCAGAGCTTCTATCTCCATAGAATTTTTTGGTGAAGAAGCACAAGGAAAGCAAAATGGAGAGACTGGAGTTTCAGCTTCTTCCCTACTTTCTTCCCACAGTCTTGGGGGGCTGATGGGCAGTGAGATGGTCAGCAGTCAGCAGCGTTCATAGGTGAGGGGGGACCAGGACTGTTTCCACAGTGGCTAATGGCGGGGTGGGCTATGCTCAGTTTTTGAAAGGTTTCCCTTAAAATCCCAGTCTGGCTCTCTGTGATGACCTAGAGGGGTAGGACAGGAGGAGGGGAGGGAGGCTCAAGAGGGAGGTGATATATGTATAATTATGGCTCATTCACATTGTTGCACAGCAGAAACCAACACAACATTGTAAAAATTTAAAAAACAACAAAAATAAATCAATAAAAAGAAAAGAAAAAAAAGCAATGTGGGGCTAATTTGACATTTTCCTTTCGTGTTTTTTTCTTTTCTTTTGACCTATTCTGTAATGACTTGGTGAGAAGACAGAAGAAAATTCACCCTGAGCATCACAAGTAGAAAAAAAATTGTCAAACATTCCAAAGAGGAACACCCCAGAAACTGCCAGGTAATGAAAAGGGCTGTGTTCCTGTAAAGTGGCAGCTCTTCTACCAAGAGACACACTCCTGGGACTGTTTAACCATCGTTTCATAGCCACAGTCACGTGACCTACAGATACACTCTGCTCTAGAACCTCACCTTGCAGTGAAAGGTGCTTTCCCCTCCCTAGTGGACATCACCTGCAATTACTAGCTGTGACTTCAGGAGTTAAATGAGCCCCAGATTCCTCATTATACAATCAGGAAAATGGTGGGACTTCCCTCGTGGATCAGTGGTTAAGACTCCGTGCCTCCGTCACAGGGGGCACAGGTTTGATCCCTGGTCAGGGAACCAAGATCCCACATGCCACGCAAAGCGGTTAAAAAAAAAAAAAAAAAAGGCAGGGAAATGGTAAAGCTCTCTTCACAACATCTGTGAACAAGAAGGCCCTGGTCCTCAGGGTGCAATCCATCCTGGGAACACCCTTCTTCACCACCTTCCCTGATCTCTTTCTGGAAAGACTTGTTCATGTCGATCACCAGTCTCTGCTTCGACCGATGCTCAGCTCTTCAGCCCAAATGAATGGGAAGTGGAGGGCAGACAGAGCCGGCTGTGTCCTGTGCTGAGCTCACAGAATCCAGGCACCCCTGGTACAGCCCAGCCCAGAGATACACCCCCTGCCCTTTCTGGGAGGAGAGAGATTTTTACTTTTCTCTTGATTTTGAAGCAGAGGACCGACATCATGACAAACTGCCTCACCCACCCTGTTAATATAACTCTGAAGGGGTCCCTCCCCCAGTCTTGACCTTTAAATCAAGAAAATGTAGTTACGATGGGACGCCGACACTATACTCTGGATCAAGTACTCAGGGCCCTTGAGAAAGAATCCAGCTAATGTTTAAAACATGAGATGAGAAATGTAATAAATATAATGCTGTTATTAATAAAAACGGGATTTGGATACAAGTACACAACTGCTTTTTTTCTTAAAAAAAAAAAAAAAAGGAAAGAAAGAAAATTCCCCATGGGAGATCTTCTAGCATTTTACATTTCACCCTCATCATGTTAACAGTCTGAACCATGGAGCTGTGCATGCTTAAAAAAATACCATATTTTACATTACTTTGGAAGAACAATGCCTAAAATCCTTTATAAAAAAATGACTGGATTTTTAAAATTAATTATTAGGGAGGAAAATGACAAGAAATTTGTCAATGAAACGGCCTATGAACATCAAAACAATAACGGGTCATTCAAGCAAAATCAGAATGGGAGGGGTGCCTCAAAGACCTCATACTGAAGGTCACTCTTGAAGACAGAGTGAAAGCAATAAAGATAAGCATAGAGCTCAGGGGGCCGCGAGCGGGAGACAAAGCACGTTACCTTGAAACTAGAGATGGATGAATTCTTCTCCGCTTCCTTCAATGTTTCATTCACCCAGTTGACAATGGTGTCATCATTGACCTTCTGCCCGCCTCCAATTTCTTCAAGAATATTCAGTGTGTACCTGAACAAAACCAAGAATGATTTCTGGAGAAAAGTCACTAAAGAATCCACAGTTGTGTAGCACAGGGACCTCTTCTCAATACTCTGCTGCTGTGGCTAGGTCACTTCAGTCGCGCCCAACACTGTGCAACCCCACAGACAGCAGCCCACCAGGCTCCTCCGTCCGTGGGATTTGCCAGGCAAGAGTACTGGAGTGGGCTGCCATTGCCTCCTCTGTCTCAATACTCTATAAGGACCTAAACGGGAAAAGAATCTAAGAGAGACTGGATATATGTATTTGCATAACTGAATCACTTTGCTGTTTAGCAGAAAGTACCACAACATTGTAAGTCAACTACAGTCCAATAAAAATGAAAAAAAATAAGAAAAAGAATTCACTATTCACAGAGTTGCCAGCGTAGACGTTTTTATTTTTTATTTTTTCCTGTCACAGAAGATGGCCTGGATACCATTCCAGCTGAGAAACAAAGAATATGTAATAACACTAGTTCCTTTTAGCATAACAAAATAGAACTTTATATGTAGACTGTGATGCAGAGCAAATACCACTGTCACCGTGGGAAGGGAGAGCAGAAGGGAAGCAAGGAAAGAAAAATGAAGCAAAGGCTTTGAACCAGTGGTGCTTTTCTTAAAGGAACCATGAAAATCAAGGAACAATTCAATGTTAGGCAAGGCCAAGCACATATATTCAGACAAGACTATCATTCAAAAAGACATATGCACCCCTATGTTCAGAGCAGCACTATTCACAATAGCCAAGACATGGAGACAACCTAAATGTCCACTGATAATGGATAAAGGAGACACACACACACACACACACACACACACACACACACACACACACACAGAGGAATATTACTCAACACAAAAAGCACGAAATAATGCCATTTACAGCAACATGGATGAAACTAGAGGTGATCGTACTAAGTGAAGTAAGCCAGAAAGGGAAAGACAAACACCATATGATATCACTTATACGTGGAGTCTAAAATATGACACGCATGAACGTATCTACAAAACACAAACAGATTCACAGACACGGAGAATAGACTTCTGTCTGCCAAGGGGGAAAGGGGTGGGGAAGGGACGTAGTGGGAGTATTTGGGGTTAGCAGATACAAACTGTTAATTTTAGAATGGATAAACAACAAGGCCCTACTGTATACCACAGAGAACTGTATTCAACATCCTGTGACAAACCACAATGGGAAAAATATGAAAAAGAATGTATAAATAGACATATATATATGCATATGCATGTATACCTGAACCACTTTGCTGTATAGCAGAAATTAACACAACATTGTAAATCATCTATAGGTCAATAAAAAAGGAAAAGCCCAACCAGCTAACATAACAAAGAAAAAACATAAAAGTTTCCCTGGTATAAGAGAGAAGTAGAAATTAATCTCTAGTTAATCTCTAGTTTGAGAGTAAGAACTGCCTTTGAGACCCACGATTATGAGAAGCGTGGTGGTGGGGAACGTTACGATGCTTCAAACTCTTAAAATTCCAGGGAGCAGAGAAGACTCACCATTCCCCAAGCTGATCCCTCTCGAAAGGGAAATAGGCAAGCAGTGAGCAAGTGGGCAGGTCAGCTGGCCTCAGGGTTCAGTCTTGTTAACAGTGCAGGGGAGGTGGTCAAATTACCCATGAAAGACTAGGGTTTCAGCGTGCATTGTCCAAACTGAAATTCAAGTCTCCGGCCTGTCTGGAGGGCCTCCCTAAATGAGGTCACCCTCCGCCTGGGGTTTTGCTTACATAACCCATCGGGTGTCTTCCTTCAGTTACTGTTTCTGTGGAAAACACCGTCCTTCATGATCTCCCACATGGCTTTCAAGTGTTATCTCTGAAAAAGGAGTAATGACCCACTTTCTTCAGATGAAAGCACTTCCCCATCACTGGCAATGGGGAGGAAAAGAGCTTCTGCAACTTTTCTTTACCAAAAAATAAAGTTGGGGGGGTGGTACTTCCCTGGTGGCTCAGTGGTAAAGAATCCACCTCCCAAAGCAGAAGACATAAGCGATGTGGGTTCAAATCTCTGGGTTGGGAAGATCCTCGGGAGGAGGAAATGGCAACCCAATCCAGTATTCTTGCCTGGAAAATCCCATGGACAGAGGACTCTGGCAGGCCACAGTCCATGGGGTTGCAAAAAGTCAAACTCAACTTGAGAGATTAAGCACGCACTCATGTACATGTATTGTTGATTCACTTTGCTGTATAGCAGAGCCGTCTATGGGGTCACACAGTCGGACACGACTGAAGCGACTTAGCAGCAGCAGCAGCAGAAACTAATACAACTGTAAAGCAATTATACTCCAATAAGGACTGAAGAAGTGAAGTGGCCCCATGAGTCCCAGCTTTAGGCTGGGCCTCATCCAACAGCAGGGGATGGATGGGATGAGGGGCTGCAGGGGCTGTGATTATGACTTTCGTGCTTTCCTGCCATGGAACTCGTGGTTTATTCATATAACATGTGACCCTGAGGGCAGACCTAGCTGCTCTCTTTTTCACAAGCCTATCCCCAGTTCGCTGTCCGCAGCCTATCTCATGTGGAGAGAATTCCCTCCTTTGCCTGCTGCAGACTCGCGCTCCTTTGCTGGAGTCTACTGCTGCTGTCTGCTGGCAGTCTACTTCCCTCAGGCTTTTGTCTCCAAATTTATACACACGCAATCTGCCAGCTTTCCAATCTGAGACCAATTTCCAGGCTACTGAAGGGGAAAGGGAGGTTTAGGCTCTCATTTGTTTTGAGGGGGAAAAATGACATGCCATTTATTGTCCAGATAAATGACCAAATTAACACATCTGTGCAAACCAGTGACATAAATTTCAGCTAGAACTGGCTCTAAATTTATTAGATCTGTTAATATGTGGCACACAGGGAAAGAAAAAAATCCCCTTCTGCTGGAATTTACATAATTACCAGTCATTTTATCACCTTCAATAGTAAGGAATTTCTCTGTCCATTTTCTTATAGGAAATTATTATTATTATTTTTTAATCTTTTGATTAAAGATCCCCATGCCACACAGCATGTGGGATCTTAGTTTCCCGACAGGGATCAAATCTTGCCACAAGCACTGGCAGCTTGGAGTCTTAACCACTGAACCATCAGGGAAGTCCCCACAATTCTTATACAGTAAAGACTCATGAGAAATAGGACTTATTAACCAGGAAGAGACTCAGCTCAAACTAGCCCTTGTTATATATATATACATACCAGCCTTAAACTGTGATGTTGGGTCACATTTTTATAAAACTTTCAGAACAAAGATCATATTGCAAGGTGATTTTCAGATATTATGAAATTCAAAATAGAATAGAGTTGGCCTGAGTATTTTTTTTTAAGTCACTAAAACAAAATATCAAAGATGCTTTCAATAGAGTTGGCCTGAGTATTTTTTTTTTAAGTCACTAAAACAAAATATCAAAGATGCTTTCATCTTCAGACCCAAGAGTCAATTTAACTGTGGCAACTAAAAAGACTTCGGTTTTGGTTTTCAAAGCGATCAGTACCAAAAGCCATTCTGTTAAGAATTAAACACACACGGGAAGTAAAATAGCGGGGAGTTCAGAAGGCATTTCTGAAAATAAACTCCTGCCAGAACAGCTGTTAGGAGCTTTCGGCAATGTTCTCGATACAGGCAGCGTAACAGGGACTAGAGTTCCAGCTGCTTTAGCGCTGGTGATTTCTGTGCCAGAGAAGTCTATGACACCCGCCTTTGATCATTAAAGAGGTCCCAGTTGAAAAAGGGGTAATGGAGCATCATACTTGATAAAGCAAATGTAAATCACGTAGTGATCAGATTATGATCACTTCTGACCACCCTCCATCACCTGGGAACACTGACATAATTACTCTGAGGACCATAATAAATATTAGGACCTGCAGACGGTGGCCTGGGAATAGAGCTTCTGTGCTTCAGGAAATGACAAACCTTGTCTCTGCCATTACCTTGTTAGATATAATGTAATGTGACATATGGTTTCTGGGGCTTCCTTCCAGGTAGAAAAACGAATTAAGTCACTCTAACATACGTTCTAATTAAGGAATGGAGGACTTCTGCCTGCTCAGGGCTATCCGCATAGGAGGAAGAGAGCAGAGCGTGTAAAAGTGAGCTCGTTAATGCTTACAGCTTTGCTATCTAGCATTCTCCCCAGGCTCATGCTTTTGTACCAAAAATTGTTTACTTTTCTCATCATTTATCTTCCATTTCTGTATCTTATTATATTCTACTATTGATTAAACAATTTGTCCACAGAGCTCTCACATTAATCAAATTTTTTATTTGGCTCTAAAAGGTATGCACATGAGTTTGAGTGAACTCCGGGAGACACTGGAGGACAGGGGAGCCTGGTGTGCTGCAGTCCATGGGGTTGCAAAGACACAACTGAGTGAATGAACAACAGCTAAAAGGTATCTAAAGTTCTCTGTTATAGAAATAGCAGGAAATTCTGCTTCTGGTCATGATGGAATAATAGGAATCAGACTGACCCTTCTGCCTTGAACACTTAAAACACAATGAAAAAATAGGAAATGGTGTTATCTAGACTTTGGACGACAGGAAGCACAAAACAGGGGTCCCTGAGAAGGAAAACGAATGTGGTGAGCCCTAAGATTGTCCCAGCTTATTGCACAGAGAATTCCCAGGCTGCAGTGCAGGGCAAGAGAACTCAAACAGAGCATGATAGTCTCAATGAGCTGACGGGACAGGGTTGAGAACTCAAGGAAGCCACGGTGCTGGAATGCGTGTGGCAGAACAGCAGAGAGAAGAGAGCTGCCTAGAGAGCAGAATCATCTAGAACAAAAGCTCCGGAGATCTTCAGAAGTTCTGCCTCGAGTGCTTAGCAGAGTGCAACTTGGTGCATGCATTTGAGCAAATTACACTGAGGCTGGGAAAAGAACTTGCAGAAATGAATGGGCAGAGCAATCCTTGGAGTTCACACAAGCGTGGGATACATCTGGCTCCCACCAGTCAGAGTAGACAAATCTCATGATATATGGAGCATCAAGTAAAGTACTCAGATGAGATTATCTCAGTATTGAGAAGCAAAATTAGCTCGAGATTAATTAAGATTTTCAGTAAGCCCCCAAAGGATCAAATTGTGTTTAAGTAATGTAACTGCATCCCACCAGTCCATCCTAAAGGAGATCAGTCCTGGGCGTTCATTGGAAGGACTGATGTTGAAGCTGAAACTCCAATACTTTGGCCACCTGATGTGAAGAGGTGACTCATTTGAAAAGACCTTGATGCTGGGAAAGATTGAGGGCAGGAGAAAGGGACAACAGAGGATGAGATGGTTGGATGGCATCACCGACTCAATGGATATGGATTTGGGTGGAGTCTGGGAGCTGGTGATGGACAGGGAGGGCTGGTGTGCTGTGGTTCGTAGGGTCGCAAAGAGTTGGACACAACTGAGCGACTTCACTTTCTTTAAAGGAATACAGAAATATCTAGCAAATGGCAAGGTAAAATTCACAATGCCTTGCATACAGTGAAAAATCAGTAGGCATTCCAGGAAGCAGGAAAGTATGAGCCATAGTGAAGTTGAAAATCAATTAATAGAAACAGAAATAGCAGTTATTGTACTTATATTCTATAGCTCAAGAAGGTTAAGGAAAGAGATATAGGAGATGTCAAAAAGACCTAAATCAAGTTTCTATACATGAAAACTATAAAGTCTGAGATGAAAAACATATACACCAAATGCAATTAATGGCAGACGCTGTAGAAGAGTAGCGAATTCAAGACAAGGCAATAGAAGTTATCCCAAATGAAACAGAGAAGAAAAAATGAAACATAAAGGAAAAAGATGATCTGAGCATCAGTGAATTCTGGGACAACTTCAATGATCAAATACTCAAGAGTCCTGAAAAACTAGGGTGGATACAGGAGTCAAATTCGAATAAATAAAGGCCAACATTTTCCCAAATTTGATGAAAATTATAAACCCACAGATGCAAGAAGCTGAACAAACCTCAAGTGCAAGAAACACCAAAGTACATCATAATCAAACTACTTAAAACCAGTGATTAAGAGAAAATCTTGAAAGAAGCCAGAAGAGAAAAGACATGACCTACAGAGAAACAATGGAGAAGTTAATGGCAACCCACTCCAGTATTCTTGCCTGGAGACCTCCATGGTCAGAGGGGCCTGGCAGGCCATGGCCCACAGGGTCGAAAATAGTCAGACACAACTGAAGCGACTTAGCACTGAGGAACAAAGATAAGAAATACAATAGATTTACCACTGGAAACAATGAAAGCTAGAAGACAGTGAACACTACCTTCAGAATAATGAAAGAGAAAACTATCAACCTAGAATTCTATACTCAGATGAAATACCTCGCAAAAATGAAATAAAGACTTTATCAGAAATATAGAAGCTAAAATAATTCCTTGGCAACAGATCTGCACCACTAGAAATATTTCAAGTATAAGGCAAATGGTATCAGATAGAAATCTGGATCTATACCATGAAAAGAAAAGCACCCGAAATGACAGAAATGTAGGTAAATATAGCATATTTCCCCCCTTATTTTGAAAGCCCCTTTAAAGGATAAGTGACTGTATTTACATCCATCAGTTAAAAGTTAGAGGATGGGGGAAAAAACGTATCATGCTAAAACTAATCAAGAAGCTGTATCACTATCTGGAAAAATAGCTTTTAGAGAAAAAGAGTATTATCAGGCATAGAGGGTCACGCCACATGAAAAAGGGTGACTCATTAAGAAAACATAACCTAAAATACTGATGAACTTGACAACAGAATTTCAAAGTACCTGAAACAAAACTGATAGAAACGAAAGAAAAAACAAACAAAAAAAACAAGACATGCCCAGCACCCCCCCCACAATATTCCTTTGGGTTTCAGCTTAGCTTAAAATATAGTTTTACTGGATTAAATCACATTGCTGAAATTTGCCAGTACTTTTCTAGATTAAAAAATACATTCAATCAAACCAATATTGTAAAGCAATCATCAATTAATTAAAAATAAATATAATTTTAAAAATAAAGAATATGTTCAACAAAATGCCATTTCCCTGAGCTGTGTTACCTTCTCATTAACTGCCAGACCAAGGCCAACGTTAGGGTGCGGTTTCCTTCGTTGAGATCTTGTCCACCAATGCCAACCAGGGAGAACTTTGCCTGATTCTTCCCCAGTTCCACTGCATAGTTACAATTCTCAAGCTGTCAATGAGCAGGAAAGGAAACAATCTAATGTCATCACCTCTTTGATGATAAAGACCAGAGGAAGTAAGATGATAAAAATAGACACGAAATGAAATAATAAGGTCAGACTGAATAATCTCTCAAGTCTCTAGTTCTGCAGTTCTAGGATTCTAAATTAGTCAAATAATTTTCCATCTTTTTAAAAAAATTGATTTGGCTGCACCAGGTCTCAGTTGCGGCATGCAGGATCTGGTTTCCCAACCAGGATTGAAACCCCAGACCCCCTGCAGTGGGAGGTTGGAGTCTTAACCACTGGACCAGCAGGAAAGTCTTATTTATTTATTTCCACCTTTTCTTAAACAGTGCCCCTCACTATCGTCAAAAGAACAAAAAATATTCATAGTGTACCAGGTGTAAAGCCAAAATGAGTTATTATGATGACCATTTCCACAGCTCTACCCCATGACATAACTAGAAAGCCATACTAAATAACCTGTCTAAAGTATCCCTAAAATAGTTGAATTTGTAGAGACTGACCTGGAAAATCCAGATCCTGTAAGCACACAGTGGACCGACATATGTGGGATGGGTGTTGCCGTGGCTACGATTCATGGATTACTGGGTCACAGGGACGATAAATGGTGGGAAACGTTCGTGCCACCCCCGCGGTTGTGGCTGCTTTTACAAAACAATGTGTTCTCATGAGACATACTATTTGTACATGTCAAACTGCGAGCACAGGTTTCGATCCTTTAGAAAATTAGAATGAGGATCTTGCTGGAGGGAAAGGCACCCCGCAGCTCTGCTTGCTCTAATTATCTTAATTAGAATTTTTACATCATGACGCGTAAAGACATCTAACATGGGATTATAAATAAGCAATCAACTGAAATAATGAACTCCCTTTAATAAAAACCACTGATTGCTGTACTCTTAAGTTAATTCCTGGATAAGTATTTCTTATCTGAGCTTGGCTTCCTGATAAGAGTATTCACACAGAGCTCTTGTGGGCTTATGACTTCACTTGACAACCAGACCCTCACAAGAGCCATCATTTACCTTCTTCATGTTCCCCCCCAGTTTGGGGTATGGTGGTTTGTTTACTCTGGTCCAATCAACAGGGACTTTAATCTTTTCATAGAGCTGGAAGATGACCAGGGCATCTGATAAGTCACTGAATAAAAACAAACACAAGAGAATTCTCAGACACCCAACATTTATGAAGGGCCTGGAGCGGGCCCCGCAATTCTTTACACATTAGTTCAAGTAACATTCCCAGGAACTTGGCCACACTGGGATCAGTCACTTCATCTTTAGAGGGGAAGAAATTCTGACTCAGAGAAAGGGAGGGAGTTTCCCAGAAGTGTCCTCCAGGTGTGACCACTAATGCCTCTTCAGCAGAAACACAGATTCTCCAGAAAAATAAACAGCTCCAACAAATGGCATTGGAGACACGCCTACAAACTGAACATTCACTGTGTGGCCTGCTTGTGAGCAGATCTTAGGTAGATCTGTCATAGGGTCGATTTGTTCTTTTGCTGCTGGATTATGATTTTTGTACAGTAAGTCCCCAACACATGAACCTTCAAGTTGCAAACTTTCAAACACTCGAATGTATGTTTGCATGTCCAATCACATAAGTTAGGGCACACGTCTGGCATACACTGTCATGTGCCTGCACCCTCTACAAGTGGCTATGCTTCTGCGTACTTTACTGTACAGGTTTCCCTGGTGGCTCAGACGGTAAAGCGTCTGTCTAGAATGTGGGAGACCCGGGTTCGAGCCCCAGGTTGGGAAGATCCCCTGGAGAAGGAAATGGCAATCCACTCCAGTACTATTGCCTGGAGAATCCCATGGACAGAGGAGCCTGGTAGGCTACAGTCTGTGGGGTCACCAAGAGTCAGACACAACTGAGCAATTTCACTTCACTTTCCCTGGTGGCTCAGCGGAAAAGAATCCACCTGCCAATGCAGGAGATGTGGGTTTGATCCCTGCGTTGGGAAGATCCTCTGGAGAAAGAAATGGCAACCCACTCCAGTATTCTTGCCTGTGAAATTCCATGGACAGAGGAGCCTGGCAGGCTACAGTCCATGGGGTCACAAAGAGCCAGACACGACTGAGCGACTGAACACGCTCGCAGGATGCACATACAGAGTACAGTATCTTTATTTCTTGCCTGCCCACTTGATGCCAGCCCCTGGGTGCCAGCTGTTGTACTGTACCACAATGCTTTCCAAAGTGCTGTAAGATTAAAAATGTTTTTATTTTGGGGTTTGTTTTTAACGTATTATTTGTGCGGAAAGTATTTTAAACCTGTTATAGTACAGTACTATATAGCCAATTGCGTTAGTTGGTTACCTAGGCTAACTTTGTTGGACTTTTGAACAGAATGGACTTATGAACACCCTCTCCAAATGGAACTCATTCATATGTAAATACATAGCAAAGTTGGTGTATGGAAGTGAGTTTTTCAACACCTGCTGCTCAATTTGGCGTTTCCCCACTTCTCACTGAGGTGTGCACATTTTTCGAAGAGAATTGCACACCAGAGTGATATTTGAAATCTTGGGCATCTTCACAGGTCTTGGTACCTCATATTCAGGAAGAGGCCCTCAATATTCTTACCTGTACAGATGATTGACTCGCGGGTTTACGCCCAAGGAGTTCATCCAGTTCCTAAACGTCCGCTCTTCTCTTGTCTCACCTAAATGAATGAAGACTAGTTATCTTTCAGGCACCAAGAAAACATGCTTTTTTATGATCAAAGTTTAACTAAAGCAGCTGTCACAAACACTGAAAGTAGACTTAAAAAATATAAAAACCCTAACGGATTTGAATGAGGGTTGCTATTCTGCATTAACTGTTTTTCCAATTCAATTCAATGAGAACAGCATCTATTAGTATCAACAGCGTACAGGAGCCCATGTGGGTAAACTGTTCAGGGTTGTCCCTCAAAGGCTTACATTCTTTCTGGAAGAAAATGGTTTTGAGAATCAAAGAGGGATCATACAAGCTAGAGGGCTACCATATGAGGTGGATATTTATATCTGAGTTGAGATAAAGGAGAGAATTGTACAGGCTACATTTGGAGGCAGTGCAATTTGAGCTCTGCCTTAGAGGGCTAGTAAAATCTAGATGGTAAAGAGGAAATAGGAGGCGATTTGTGGGGACAAGTAAGGAGGGCGGGGTAGGAGATTATGTAAATATGAACACAAGGGAACAACAGACAAGGTCTGTTAGAAACTGACTTTCCAGATATCTGTGTAGTATGGCCCACACCGATAAGGCTGTTTAGTGGCTGGAACCAGAATCGGGGATCTCTGGATGTCAGATAGCAGATTTTGGTTGATATATTAGACAACGACAGTCATTATGGGTTATTTTTTAATTACTATAATAAATTCTCGAGCAAGGCAGAGTTATAATGAAAGCAGTACTATGATGTGTTTGGCAGCAGTGTGCAGAATTCCTGAAAGGCAATATGCATTTAAATTAAACACACAGAGGGGAGAGTGTTTGACACCAGCACATGGGCGCATTCAAGTGCTTGATGGATGGAGGGCTAGGCCCCTAAGACCTATTGAAACAGTTGGTGTATGATTTAGTAAGAGTCCAGAAGAGCAAAAAGGAAAAATAACAATCTAAAAGTCATTCTGTGGGAAGAATTTTTAGTATTTGCTGATTCAAGAGATTTAGGGGTGAAGGAGAGGAAGATACCAAAGGGGAACCCAGGATTTTGGTGGCTGAAGAGAGAAAAGTGTGGTATGATTCATGGAAATGGAGAATTTCTAAAGGAGAGTGGATGGGATGGGAGGTTGGGGGGTGGGCAGAGAGACAATGCAGGAGGGGGGAAATGATCAATTCTGCTTTTCATATTGATAATTCTGATCAATACGCTGAATTTCAAGCGACAGTGATGGACCCAAATGTAGATGATCTAGAAGCAGCTGGAAATAGGTGATGAGAGGGTTTGGCTACAAACTTGGTAGTCAACAGAATGCATGGGCCCCTGACCACCGTACATGAAAGGCATACAAATGCAGAGTGATGGAACATGGATTAACTTGGCATTTCCAGCTGGAGTAAAGCATTGTAGAAAAGGATTAACCAATTCTTTAAAATGTAGATTTCCTTTCTTTGGGGATATTCACTTATTATTATTTTTGTATTGATTTTTCTATCTCAATATTGGGACTCATTCACAATGAGAAAAAAAGAGAAAAACATCTCAGGCAACTTCACCTATTAGAACCGGACTAAAAGCTATGTGACTTTTGTCTAGGTTTAGGGCATTAACCCACTAAATATAACTGTCATGGATTTTGCCTCAAAATATTACTCCATGACCCCCATTACCCAAATCAGAGACAAAACAAAAACCTCAGTAAGCACCTCTTAGCATAAGTTAAATATCATTTTTAGATGACAAGTGGCTGCAATTTCTTGCCTCTAGGAATTAACACTCAGTCCATTATGTACATAAATTAGGCTTTTGGAACTCAGGATTTATTTCATCCGATAATTAAATGCACTGTCTTCCCTAAAACATTTAATTCTGATAATGGATGAAGCCCATGTATAATGGATGCGATAGAATGGTAGTTGATTATTCCTCCTTGGCTGTAATTGACTTGATTAATCTATTTATTCTCTTTGTTAGGTACCAGAGAATGGATGACTTGTTTGCAAATCTCCCACGTGAGGAGCTTATGTTTGCTTAGGAGGTGATTCTGAATTACTCTTGAATTAGAACTGTGACTGCTTCTCAGAACATTTACGCAACTGGTTTCCAGTTACCTTCCAGAGCCCCCCAGTCGATGTCCTGGTTCTCAGGCTTGTGCAGGGCAGGGTATTTGTTAAAGAGGTTGGCAATAAAAGCCAAGTTCAGCTTGGGGTTCCCTCGGACAACGTCTGTGGCCGTGACAAACTGGCGGCAGCCCAGCCTCTCTGCCTGCTGCAGCATGCATTCTGCCCTCTGGATGTCGTCCTTCTCCTGTGGTGGAAGAGGACACCCATCTCAAGGCTGGGCCAGAGCTTCTCCGGGCACAAAGCAGACATGGGCAACATGAAAAGCAGACGGGCATCTTACCAAAACCCTCCGTGTTCGACCTCAGGTAGACACCTAATAACAGCAAAGCACTCCTCCTATTTGCCTGGACCCAAATTAGAAGGGGGCTTCCCTGGTAGCTCAGACAGCAAATAATCTGCCTGCAGTGCGGGAGACCCAGGTTCTATCCCTGGGTCGGGAAGACACTGGGGTAGAGACTGGCTACATACTCTAGTATCCTCCCATGGACAGAGGAGCCTGCTGGGCTACAGTTCATGGGTCACAAAGATTCAGACACGACTGAGTGATTAACACACATACACACACACAAATCAGAGTTTCAAGTAAGAGAAATATCTACTTAATTAATCGAGTCCTCCTATCTTTATACAGAGCAGGACCGTTTCAGATGAATGGTTGTCTCGTTTTTAAAGAGATGCAATAGATTCTACAATTTTATCATTTAAGTTGATCTTAATTATTTTCAACCACTAGGCTTTCTTTTTATTTTCTTCTGGCACAGCAGCAGCAGTAGTAGTATTAGTCACTCAGTCGTGTCCGACTCTTTGAAACCCCACTGTAGCCCATCAGGCTCCTCTGTCCATGGGATTCTCCAGGCAAGAATACTGGAGTGGGTAGCCGTTCCCTTCTCCAGGCAATTTTCTTGTACAGACTTCACAAAAAGTTCATTTATTAAATAATAAATTACAGTTATTTTTAGTTCATTAAAAATATTTACATCTGCAAACAAGAGCTTCTGATTAGCTTAACTTCTTTACCCACATTCAGCTAGTGTACCTGCAACTCTGACAAGATAAAATTTAACCTACATAGTATCACTGATAAATATATAATACCAATTTGGCCTTGCAGACTTCAGATTGAACATCACTCCTTAACATATTAAAAGTCTATTCAAACAGGACTAGAGAATTTCTAGTCATTTATAAGCAGACTCTTAATAGAAGACTTAAGCTTTGTTGAAATACAGTTCACTGCCTTTTAATGCTCTTAAAAGTCTATGAAAGCACTAATTTTCAGATAACTAGAACTTACTAAAACTGGAATTATCTCTTAAAATGATGCTTTACTAGTTAATACTATAGATTATATATTTCAGATACTTTACTTCTCATTCAGGAATGAGTTTTTTTCTTTCAAATTTCTTTTAAAAAATATTTATTTATTTTTTGGCCAAGTTAGGTCCTGGTTGTGGTATGTAGGAACTACACTGTGTGATTCAGGATCTTTTGTTGCAATGCATGGACTCCACTCCTCTTGCTTAATGTTTATTTCCAGATTCAATTTTCCACAATTACTGCCCCAAACTGTTAACAGTTTTTAAAAATTTAACAGGGCTCTAAGCAGAGATGTCCACTCATGGACCTCTGGAGCCAGCATCCTGCAGGGTAATGGACCGGCCAATGCAGGGGAATAATGGCATCGACACACAACTTGGGGTGTAGACTTACCCTCAGTCCTGACATGTCAATAACAACAGCAGGAATACCTTCTTCATCTCCTTTTGGAGCCACCTGTTCAAGCAGGTGGTAATAAGCTTTCGAGTCCTGTGAGAAATGAGGAAATTATAATTACAAGATGGCATAGCTAATTACACACTTAGCACAACAATAATTTCCCCAAAGCAAACATATTTCATTTCTTATCCAACTATCATTCAAGAATGCAAATTAATTAACAAAGCTGGGAACATTCACTAATTTTAATTTTCCACTTGTCCTTTACATATTATATTTATTTGCCTTTCTTTTTAAAAGAAATATAATAGTTAAAAATACAGGACATACATAAAAGGCAACCCAAAGAAGCAAATACTATTCTGCTGCCTTCAGGGGAGAAAATAATTTATTTACATGTATTAAATTATATACAGGAAAATATATATACCTTTATATTGCTGTAGAAGTCAGTCAGCTAAGGTTTAATTTAAAAAAAAAAGTGACAGAAAAAGGAAGCAGAAGTTTAAAGCAGAGTTTAAAAATACATTTAAATGGACAATCAGCAAGAGAAAAAGATTTCAAAGACAAAAAATTGAAGCACTCACAAGCAGTCTTTATGCCAAAGGAGAAATATTAAGTGCACTTAATATTGATCAACAAGCTAGAAAAAGTGATTAAATTTAGTTATCTCAGAGAGGATATAGATATTGAATTCTTATGTTTTCTTAGATTCTGGAAATAAGTTTATTGACAAGAAATTTTCCGAATCACAGCCAAAGTGTCTCATTCAATGAAAGCATACAAATTTTCAGGTAATTTGTTATTTAAATCGCTGAAAGACATCTCTCTGTTTGTTTTTTAAAACTGGTTAGAGCCTGAGGAAACCAGAGGTACGCTCACCCTTGTGACCTTAGAAAGATGAGAAGAGACTGCCAGGCACAGATGCTGCATCCGGGAACCAGACTCGCATCTCTTCTTCCTACCCTCCCCTTCTCTTACTTTCTGCTATAGCTCTTTCAAAGTCAGTGAGAGTTCCGCGTAGCTGTTTTGTTGCTTAGTTCCTAAGCTGTCTCCTACCCTCGCAACCCCGTGGACTGTAGCCCACCAGGCTCCTCCGTCCTTGGGATTCTCCAGGCAAGAATACTGGAGTGGGTTGCCATTTCTTTCTCCAGGGGATCTTCCCGACCCAGGGAGCGAACCCGGGTCTCCCGCATTGGCAGGCGGGTTCTTTACCATCTGAGCCGCCAGGCAGATGTTAGGCATGAATAAAATCTGCATGTCACGTGCCACATCTGTTTAGCTTTGCTAAGAGTCATCTGACTCCATGGGACTCTAAGAAACCTGCTTCACTCACTCTGTGTTGGGTGTTTTCCCCTCCTTTGCTGACTTGGTGTGATTTAAAGGCATCCCCTAAAGTTGCCAGACGTTGACTTATATGTCTCAGCACTGACCTCGGTGGTGCTGCAGCTGCTCCTGGGGAACAGCCATGACCCCAGTGCCTGTGCTCAGCCTGCCAGCTCCCATCTCATGTTCTAAAGAACACAGCCTTTCAGGCACAGGAAATCAGGTACATTCATGGCTCAGACTAAGCATCCTAATTTCGTCTGAAAAGTGTGGCTGAAATCATGGCCACATCTAACTGTTGAGTGCAGAGGGAGATGATGCTGTCCAACTGCTGTCAAATTCTAGGCTGGCTGCTCATGCCAGAAGAATGTGCCTAACCAATGAACCTGCGTAGTTAGAAAAAACAAACGGCATTATTAGCTGATGTCCTAAGGAATGGGGGACTTTCCATCTAGAAGCTTTGCTCGAACTGGTACTGTGCCTGGCAGACCTTGAATTCTAAAAGCCAGAGAAAGAGGGAAACTGTCACTCGAGAATTAAAAGCTGGAGTTGACTCTCAGTGAGTCATGTGACCTTTCCTCTGACTCTTCCTCTTCAGAGAAAATGTCTTTTTTTTTAACTTTTGAGAAAGTGGAAGACTGAATTATTTTCCTCACATTGCACACTAGCATCTCATCCCATTTCCTACTGGGGACTGACATTCCTTCCTGCTCCTTAAGCTCTTTCTATCTGGATATATCTGTCATCAATGCCAACAAGCTGGTCCTTTCACCCTGACATGGAATTTTCACAAACTTGCAAACCATGAAGCGTGTTTCCTTCGCTTTTCAACCTTTGGATCCCTGTTGTAGGACTAATTGTGTCTTCTACATTTTCTGGGGTTAATTCTCATTGCAGATGGTTTCCAGAATCATTATCTTTACAGTATCACTCTGGTTTCTACAAATGCAAAGCTTTCAAGAAGTTTACAAATTGTTTTTAGAGGGCCACTGTGTATGGTGGTCAAGGACCATGGAGATCAACTGGGCAACTGGAGCCCGGGCCCCATTCTCCAACTCTGTGAACTTGAACAAGTTCCTTATATTCTCTTTACCTTGGTTTCCTTACCTGAAAAATGAGGAAAGAATAACCCTTATCTCAAAGACGTGTTGTGAGGATTAGTGGAGTTGATACATGCATAAGGCAGTTAGAACAGTACCTGGCGTGCAGTCTTTGCTATGATTAGTGTAATTAGAAGAGTAATCCTGGTTTGATTTTCTTTGGAAAGGAATCCCCATCTGATGCTCCCGTTGACAAAATCAGAAAGACATTAGAATCCTATGGTGACTCTCTTCACCTGAAAATCAGTCTTATCTCCTGCCCTTTGTCTGTTTCACCCTCATCCCACTGTATTGGGATGTTGAAACTCTAGGGAACACCCATCACGTTTGATGCCATGCAGTGACTAGGGCCTCGGACACAGCTGCATGTGGCCCAGAGCTGGGGCTGACACGGGCCTGAGAACGGCACAGGCTCCAAAGCAGCACCGGCCACTCCAACCAGCCCTGGAACTTCTGAAGAGACGAAGCCCGTATCTTTATCTGTCTCCATTAACGACTATTCCCTCCACTGCTGTGGTTTTAGTCGCGTTCCAACTCCAGTCCTCCTACCTTGATGTCGCTGCTGAAGTTGTTGATTTTGTTGCAGCCTGCATTTTCCAGGTGGTAGTTAGCCCATCTCAGCAGGAGCTCCTCGGGAGAGAGCTTCATCAGGTCTTCCAGGCTCTCCCCTTCTCTCAGAAGAGCAGCCAGCGCTGAAGACACACAAACACCGGAGAAAAATGAACGCAGGGGATACTTGGAGGGGGATCAGTGACAAATTAAATAAATGCAGGGGATCAGCGGTGGGGGGTTAGTGACAACTTAAACTGAGCCCTGCTGGGAAGGCAAAGGTTCCAAGCTATCTCTCTGGGATAAAGGGATGTATAGCCTTGCCCATAGAATAAACATCTTGATATTATTCCCTAAAAAGAGGTAAAAGGTATTACGAGCCTATTTATTATCCCCATTTTGGGGGTGGGGAAGAAAGTGAAACTGTGAGTTGCTCAGTCGTGTCTGACTCTGCGACATCCGGACTGTCCATGGAATACTCCTGGCAAGAATACTGGAATGGGTAGTCATTCCCTTCTCCAGAGGATCTTCCTGACCCATGGATCGAACCCGGGTCTCCTGCAGAACTGCAGGCAGATTCTTTACCATCTGAGCCACCAGGGAAGCCTCTATGGGTGGAGAAGGCATGACACCAATGAGTGTCAGCTCTATGCCTAGGAATACAGGGGCAGAGCTGTGGGAATAATCAAGCCTGTCGACTCAGGATACTCTGCTGGGTCTGTTAGAACACATTTCATGATAGGACATTTTTACTTTTAAGAGACCAGTTTTGTGATAACGACAATATCCTCTTGTTTATTTCCATAGGCATTTTATATTTCAAATGCTTACCTGCATAATGACAGCAAGTCAAAAAAGTGCAATTAACTCTTTCCTCTGTGTTTCCCGGATGAATTAAATCACTTCTGCTCAGCAAGGTCTAAATTTAGCTGAGATCATTATTTGCAAATCAATATTCTTTCTAATGTGTTCTAAGTTTCCCTATTTGCTTTTTAATTCTTTATATTCTGTTTAATATAATACACTGGTTTTCAAATGGTACCCCAGAAGTCTTCACTGGGTATTTTGATTTGGACATATTAATAAAATGTATATATAACTAAAGGCCAGAATCTGGCTACAGATTTCATATTACTAGGATCTATACAGGAAAAATGAAAGGTAACAGTGCTTAGTATTGATATCTGTCAAGGTCTACTACTACTGTCCGGAGAAGGCAATGGCACCCCACTCCAGTACTCTTGCCTGGAGAATCCCATGGATGGAGGAGCCTGGTGGGCTGCAGTCCATGGGGTCGATAAGAGTTGGGCACAACTGAGCAACTTCACTTTCACTTCTCACTTTCATGCATTGGAGAAGGAAATGGCAACCCACTCCAGTGTTCTTGCCTGGAGAATCCCAGGGACGGGGGAGCCTGGTGGGCTACCGTCTATGGGGTCGCACAGAGTCCGACACGACTGAAGTGACTTAGCAGCAGCAGCAGCAACTACTACTGTCCAAGGGACAGGCTGAACTGTTGACACACTTAGGATGCTGACAGCGGATGGAGTAAGACTGACAGCTCCAATCCTTGGTTGAGAACTCTGAACCCCTAAATATAATTTCCTATAATCCTGGTAAAAAGAGACTGCATTTCTCCTAATCTGGTACTATCACTGCAGTCTATGAATGCGAATCGCTTTGTAACATCCAAGTTTAAAATAGCCTAATTTGTTGCAAAGCATCTAAAGGCGAAGTGAACTCAGAAGAGCTCTTGAGGTTGGAGGCCCAGACAGCTAGACAGAGCTACAGGTTCTAAGCAAGCCTCCTTATGAGTCTGTGGTCTTTAAAAGGCATTTGCTCTGTTGCTTTAAAAAGTCTGGGCAGTGTGGACAGAATGTGTTATAGTAAAATGGACTGGATATAACTATAGTTTCAAAAACTGAAGATTCTGAGGTTGACAACTCATGACATCTTCCTTGTACAACCCTCAACATCGGCATTAACGAAGTCAGGCCATTATTCACGTTAGAGGCTTTGCTCGTACCTTCGTTTCTGCTGAGCTCGATGTCGGCAAATAACCCAATCTTGATGACCTGCCACAACAGTCCCAGGACCAAGTAAGGCTTCCCCTCCTTTAAGTCCTCAGCGCCGATATTAACCACGTGGCACCCAATGGCTGAGGCAGAGTTTAGAGCCAGGTTCAAATTTTCCTGAAGAAGAAAAAATAATGCAAGTTGTTTTTTTTTTTTTGACTTTGCAGATGCCAAATGATCATTACTGATTGGCAAAGCAACAGTGTTTTGCTTCTGGAAAGTTCACAGGTCTAGAGGCATTGTCTTCACTAGGCTTAAATATGGGAAAAAAGCAGGAATATCTGGAAGAGAAAGTCTAGCCACCTAGACACTAGGCTCAGGCAGATCACCCTGCTCAGGGTGAAACTCACGAGCCCCATTTTTTCACACCGCTCTGTGATGGAGCCGCCACACTCAGCATCTCCATCAGCCAGCAGCAAAGGGGCGCCTCTGAGGACAGTCACTGTCTTGTCACCGGTTATTGTCAATAACCCAGCTGTTGATGTAAATCGAGGTCATAAAAGAGAACACCAATAAAGCTTTTTGACTTGCAGACTGGATATTGAAGGACTGAAAAAGATACAAATCAACTTCCTGAAAAAGACATGGTGGTTTTTACTAGGATAATTTATTGACTATCCATAATATCTAGGGTCCTTGAGTACACACAACATATATACAAACACCCATATGCCTACCCACATTCATACAGATTATATGTTCTTATAAACTAATAACAATCTGTGTAAGGTAACACGTATACAGTTGGAATAGGGTCAATGAAGTTTTCAATCAGGGTTTTTATATAGCTGACCTTGAAAGCCATGGGTTTGAGCTGCTCAGACCCACATAAGTGTATGGACCCACTATGTATAAATATTGTGTTAGTCACTCAGTCGTGTCCAACTCTTTGTGACCCCATGGACTAGGGCCCACCAGGCTCCTCCACCCATGGAATTCTCCAGGCACGAATACCGGAGTACACATTTCCTTCTGCAATGTATAAATATAGTGAATTCTATAGTACTACACGATCCATGGCTGGTCGAATCCACAGATGAAGAACCGTGGTTATGGAAGAAGCAAGTACAGGAAACACTGACTGTAAATTATATTCAGATTTCAGATGGAGCAGAGGGTTGACACCCCAACCCTCCTGTTGTTCAAGGCTCAACTGTACTACTATTCTGGGTCTGCAAAGCAGGACTTACCAGAATTAAAGATCTATAGAACTTGTTTTTATGATAAGTCGAAAACAAAACAAAACACAGGCCACCAGGGAATTTGGAAGAGAACTATCAGAAGAAAGGGCTTCCCAGGTGGCTCCGTGGTAAAGAACCTGCCTGCCAATGCAGGAGACGCCGGAGATGTGGGTTCGATCCCTGGGTCGAGGAGATCTCCTGGAGCAGGAAATGGCAACCCACTTCAATATTCTTGCCTGGGAAATCCCATGGACGGGGGAGCCTGGTGGGCTACAGTCCCTGGGGTTACAAAGATCCGGGCACAACTGAGCAACTGAGCAAGCACACACAGAGCTCAGATGACAAGTAAAAAAATACGGGGTCCAGTTACGGCAAAGACTAAAATTCAACAGCAAGATTAAATATGACGTTAAGTGCCTTCGTAAACACTTAATCACAGTTCTTGCTTTGATCACGGCTTCCATTTTTTAGGAACACAGGGTTGCTTAAATCCAAACAGGACATAATTTATTGTCCATGATTTAAGAAGTGAGACGTGGCTTCCAAGCGAGAAGATTACAATAATGTTAAAACGCTGGAACACAGCACAGAAACGCAGCTTACTTACTACCAGTCACTGTTCCAGTTAATCAACAAATCGAAGGCATAAAAATAAGTTATATTTATCACACTGGTGGCTGCGCCCTTCACCACTGCGGAGGCTGCCGGAGCACTTCCCGTGTTCACCCCCTCACTTCTTAGAAAGGCTAATCTTTTCAGATAAAATGCTGTGTATCTGGCATCTGCTCAAAGATAAGTTGCCAGGGTAAGTCTGAGTTAAAACTTGAGCCAGTGTGAATTTTATTCATAAGTGGCCAAAACAAACAAAGTCTACCCCCAACGACTAATACTCACCAACTCCCCCTAGCCCCACTATATTAATAAAAGACGAAGTAAAAATGTTTTCCCCTGTGCTCACTGATCATGACAGATCACCAGCCCACAACCTGGGTTGGAGGAATAATGTTTGAGCATCTGAAAAAGCTCGGCTTGGCAGTGATGATCCATGCCTTCTAAGCACAATGCTACATTAATCAAGGTAACACAGGGAAGATGTACCTGAATGGTGAAAGGGGTGAGTTTCTTTTTGTTGATTGTCCTCTCATCAATTGTGTCCGGCACTGACAGATTGATCATCTTACTGAAAGAGAAACAATGAAAGAAAGCAGGCTTCTAAATAAAAGAGCCTAATGACATGGAATTTAAATTCTAGTGATGCCATAAGCAGATAAGACAGCACCAATATGTACGCTGCTCAGTGTTCAAATATAAAATCGGTCATGCAACTGTAACTAGATTCAAACTATCTGTGGAAAAGGTTAATCCTCCTTGAAGTCTTACTAATATAGTGAAGCAAGAAATAAGGATCATCATTCATTCATTCACCAGAAAGCTGAAAAATTATTCTGGTTCCTTTCATTAGGAAATTCTGGGTGGATAGCCAAAGCAAATTCTCCATGAGTTCTTCTCTTTCTCAGTCATGAGACTTGCCCCCACCGTGTAAAACATTATCCATATACAATCTGAGTGTATATAATGTCTAAATTTCTATTTGATATCTGGTCAAACTCTATACCTTCAACTAACCGTAGGATGAAATGTTTTATTATCTCCTGTAATACATTACAGTATCTGTACTTTAGAAATGTCTGACACTTAAGTTTCTAATATATTGACCAGACATTCAAAATAAACAATTATTATTTATGAAAAACTGATTTTATCCACTTTGCATTGGTTTAACCTCCATGAGGGATTTAAACCTTTCCTTCACCTTTGGAGAAGGAAATGGCAACCCACTCCAGTATTCTTGCCTAGAGAATCCCATGGACAGAGGAACCTTGCAGGCCGCAGTCCATGGGGTCGCAAGAGTCGGACACGACTGAGTGACTTTGACTACTAAACCTCCATGAGGTTATTAAAAATAAAAGTTCTTTGGCCACTTCCATCTTATTTAAAGAAGTTGGGGGAAAAAATCCAAGGGAACAACAACAAAATCAAAGAATAATAAACTTGAATGTGATTATTCCTTTTTTTTAATAAAAGAAATCAGCATTGACATCTTGCCTAACAATTTTTAAGCAACTACCTTTTCTTATGGTTGTTCTTTAAATGTGTATTTCCACAACTTTGGCGTGTGTGTGTGTGTGTGTGTATTATTTAAAGAAAAAGCACTTTACTGAAATTTAGGCAAAACAAACCCCTAAATCATTATTTGAAAAGTATGAAACTAATAGTGAACTAGAAGCTATGAGAGATGGTAGGAGAGCAGCATGGCTTAGAAAAGAAAAAGATCTCCCTGCCTTTGAAAAGCTTATAGTTGGGGGACACTCCTGGTGGTTCAGGAGCTAAGACGCCATGTTCCCAATGGAGAGGGCCAGGGTTCAATCCCGGTCAGGGAACTAGATACTGCATGCCTCAACTAAAAAGACCCTGCATGCCCCAATTAAGATTGAAGATCCTGTGTTCTGCAACTAAGTCCCAGTGTAGCCAAATAAATAAATTTATTTTATTTATTTATTAAAAAGAAAAGCTTATAGTCAAATTTCAGAGACAAAAGATATGGGTATTAAAAGTTACGTTAACAGTCCAAAGCAGAACACTATAATGGCTCCCAAAGGACTACAAACTATACGAACTTTAAGAATTCAGTGAAGGGAGAGATCACTAGGAGCTGGAACAGACCAGAAACCTTTATAGTAAATGGATTAATGTAGGAGGAGAGGGTGGGGAAGGGCATTCTTAAAAAGGAAAACAAAAGGTAAAGCCGGAGTTGCAAGATGGAAGCAGGCTGCATCTGGGGAAGAGTGAGCATGGCTGCTGATGGAACCCTTCACGGGTACCCTGGACTAGGGGCCTGAGTCAGGCAGGCCTTGGCAGGTGAGGCTAGGAGATTGAGAGAAGACCAGGCGATGCATGGGGTACCCGCGGAGAGAGTCAGGACCTCATCCTGTGCACTAGGTTTTTGATGTCTTTTTTTTTTTTTTAAGTTGAACTTCATAAAAATGAAATCTCACAGTGAACTCTAATAAATAAAATGCAATTGCTCTGGTCAGAGCAGAGGAAGGATGGGGGAGGGGGGCTGGTTCAAGTCCTGCCCACTCGTCCTTTCCTTCAATTCCTGAGCCCACCTGAGACGAGGCATTTCAAGCCTCCTCAATCACACCACGTCTCACGATGTCAGCGAGGCTGCCAAAGCAACAGCCACAGTGGCTCTCTCAAAGACACCGTCCTGAACGGGCCAATGGGGCTGAGAAGCCTCCCGTGGAGAGAACATAGCCCTCTTCTTCCAGGCGCCCCCAGCATGTGAGCACCACGCAACAGTCCCTCTGCCTGAGGACTGGCGCTGGATGCTTCCATCATCATGCTGCTGTTTCCTATTCAATTCTATGCACTCTCATGACGGGCCGTGCTCAGATGAAGAAAAATGGCATAGAATCCAAAAGTAACTGCTATTGACCTTGTGTCCCTATGGCCCTGTGCTCACGTTTCTCTCTGATCTATGCCTCCTTCTCCTCCACCCAAGTGAGAGTAGTTTTATATTTTTCATTATCAGTTGCTTTAAAAACAAAAAGTGGACCATTTTTAAGTCTTTATTGAATGTATTACAGTATTGCCTCTACTTTATATTTTGGTTTTTTGGCTGAGAGGCCTGTGGGATTTTAGATCCCTGACCAGGGACTGAACCCCCACCCCCTGCGTTGGATGCGGAAGTTCTAACTGCTGGACCATCAGGGAAGTCCCATAAATTGCTCTTGAAATCAGTTTGCTCTCCTGGACCTTCCACATGAAAATCCAGAAAAGCATCAGATCCAGCTAAGCATCAAAGGAAGTGAGCCTAAAAAGATCAACACAGTGATGGTGGGTATTCCAGAAAATTCTAGGGAAACTTTTGGAAGCCAAGAAGGGAGTGTTTTGTTTTGTTTTTTTTTACCAAAGCACGATGCCATCTCCAACAGCACTGAAGAGATCATTGGTGTTAGGATCCATAGGGATGACGTGCCGGCAATCAGGGTCATTTTCCAGGGCTTTGTTTATCCAGTTGACAAAGGCATACTTCTCTTCCTCTGCAAGTAAATGATTAAAGTGACTTATTTGCAAAGTGAAAATCTGGTACAAGCAAAATCGTATACACACATAGCTCTCAGATTCTCATGCCCAGAAGAGAATAGTGAGGTTCATCTGGTCCATTATCCTATCATCTCACGTTTATTGATAATAAAAAAATCTCATACGATTTGGGAAATAGGCACAGAATCTGCTTTATGTCCAAGTCATAAAACATACATACAGGAAGCAAATTTAGAAGCTATAGATACACAAATATGTTTAGAAGTAAATGCAAAAATGAAGTGAAGTGAAGTGAAAGTCACCCAGTTATGTTCAATCTTTGCAACTCCATGGACTATAGCCCACCAGGCTCCTCTGTCCGTGGAATTTCCCAGGCAAGAATACTGGAGTGGTTGCCATTTCCTACTCCCTGCGTAGGGAATCTTCCCAACCCAGGGATCAAACCCAGGTCTCCTGCATTGCAGGCAGATTCTTTGCTGCCTGAGCCACTATCTATTTTTATATATGTAAATAATTAAATGTTTATTTATATTTCTATACAATCTAAATATGAATACAGTCCAATGCTTACATGATAAAACTCAGGGTTCCGCCTCTCGCCCTGCTGCTTTCAGTGTGGGGTGATCACAGGCAATCTTTGCAATGTCTCTGAGACGCTTTATACAATTACAGGCATCTCTGCTTTTCCAAAGTTTGCTTTATGAGACCTTGTTTTTGCAAAAGAGCTACATCAGTACCTGTTTTTCCCCACCACAAGACATCCGCAGGGGATTTTTGCTTTTATGAAAAAAGGGGAAAAGTAAAAATAGTGCTCAGTGTTTGTTTTGCAGAAGCAGTGGGTATCCCAGCAAGGAGAGGACCACCACCCAGCTCCTTTCTTGGGACTACACACAGCATCCCAGCATCAAGCTGCCATCGCTCTGAACTGAGTCTGTGAGCATCTGTCTCATCTCAGTGTATTCCGTGCATCCATCAGCAAGATATGACCTAAGGTAACTGCTTCTTCACTTTGCACCACTTTGGTTTACAGAAGGTTTCACAGAAATGCTGTACTTTCAGATAGTGGGGGAAAACTGTATAATGAAATTGCTATGAAATGAAATCACTTGTGATATGGTGATATGATATTTTTTTCATATCAGTAAAGCTGCCAGAAACTGACTTTAGAAATTTTAATAAAGCCTCAAGTTATGCCTTATAGCTCAGCACTGTGTTTCCCAAATTGTGCATTACTGAAAGCAAGAATGTCCCTCAGAAGAATTTTGAGTCACAACAGTTTGGGAAACATTGCATAGCATATTATTGTCTTGAAGATTCCTATGCACATTTACAAAGCAAAGCCTGTAAAATTTGCTATGTTTAAAAATAAAAGGCTGAACTTGGTCTTTGCTATTAAGAATGATACATAACCATGAGCTGATCTTTAAGACCAAACTGTGTTTTGAAGACCTCAGGAATTACTGGAATTATTGGATTACTGTACTGTTTGGGCTATTAGAAGTTTCCATGAAGGCTGATGGATGGCAGCCTTCAGAATAAATACACAATTTTCCTCCAAATCAATGAAAACACAATTTTTTTTTTTTTGACTGCTCAGCAAGAATTAAGAACCATCATGAATTTTGGAGGTAGAAGCCTTTTTGTTCAAAAGATTGACAAAGGAGTTTTGGCAGCCTTTAATATGCTTTTTAACTTTTTTTTTTTTTTTTCTAAATTCATGTATTTATTTGGCTGCACTGAGTCTTAGTTGTGGCAGGTGGAATCTAGTTCCCTAACCAGGGATTGAACCCAGGCCCCTGTATTAGGAGTACAGAATCTTAGTCACTGGACCACCAGGGAAGTCCCTGTAATATACTTTTTAAATGCTGATGAGATTATTTGGCATTGGACCCTAACTAGAGCCAGAACTGTGGGCCCACTTATACACAGGAAGATAAGCAGTAGTTAATAAACCCAGATTAACTTCTCTTTGCACCCTTTAGGTTTGAATGCTGAATCTGGAATCTGTAACCACAAAAGACGTGGATCCTTTGGACATGGTTCCCTCTCCCCTTGTCCCCAGTTCATCCCAACCATCTCTCCACCTCTGCTTCCCAGCTCCCAGGCTGGTACACCTACCTGAGTACGAGTGTTGGGTGCCAACACTAGACTGCTCGGAAGTGCCCCCGATCGCACAAATCCCTTCCTTCTTATTGATAGCTTTTCTAAAGGTCTTGGCAACCTCTGTGCTTTTCAGGCCATGAAAAACCTGCAAAAACATAATGTCTCTTTAGAAACCTAATCTGCGATGTAGAAAACCATAAAGGAAACGATAAGCCATGCTGAAGCTAGAAAGACGGGACTGTGTTTGGTATTGCTGGTAGTTCTCAAACTGAACTTCCACGTTTCAAATGCATCCCCTTGGCTTCTGCATCATACTCACCTTGATAAACTCATCAAAGCTGATCTTCCCATCCTGGTCCAGGTCACCTGTGGCCATCAGGTTCTCTGTAATTTCTCTCACCCTGTAGCCAGGCAGAGGCAAGCAGGCAGCCTTGAACAAGTCATTCAGCTCATTGCAGCTGATGTACCCGTTGCCATCGGTATCTGTAAAGCAAACGAGGAGCTGATGGCTCAGGGCAATTTGGGTTACAGCACGAAGAGAGGCGAGAGAAGGCCTGATGGGAGGACCGTGGGTGGGAGAGGGGCTCATTCAGGGGTTGTGAGCTGACCCCATGCCAAGTCAGAATCTCACAAGGGACCTGTTGCTATTATAAATGGGTATTAGCATCATTCCCAACACCCAAGAGTCAAAATTTCAACACAGAGATTTTGACAACAAGCTGAAGAGACTCTTACAGAAAGAAGATGTGAAAATAAATCACAGACTTGGAGCTACAGATTAAGAAAAAGTGTTCGTTGCTGTTTAGTCACTAAGTTATGTCTGACTCTATAAGCACTCCATGGACTACAGCCTGCCAGGCTCCTCTGTCCATGGGATTCTCCAGGCAAGAATACTGGAGTGGGCTGCCATTTCCTTCTCCATCTTCCCGACCCAGGGATCACACTCTAATCTCTTGCATTGGTAGATGGATTCTTTACCACTGAGTCATCTGGGAAGTAAGGAATACTATTAAAACACAGGAAATTTTTTAAAAAGCAGACAAGCTATAAAAGCTGAGACTTAGTGGCCGTTTCCAGGAAAAGCTACAGGTGAAAAAAAGGCTCATATGCCACATTTTGATAGAGAAAGAAGTAATTTTCTTGAAGAATAGCTTTCAAAAATATTTCCCTAGCTCCTGTAATCAATACCACTGTATTCCTGCCCTTTCTACTATTTTGCTCATGTTACCAGTCATTGATTCTGTCCCGAAGCTACCGAAAAAAGGAGAGAATTGTGTGACTTGAGGTATCAGGTTCACTCACCCACTTTGGCAAAAGCTTCTCTGAGCTCCATCATTTCTTCATCGGATACTGATCCTCTGGCCATTTTTTACTGCGTTAGGCAACAGTTCTGCAAGGAGGGGACAACACAGGGAGTGACCGATGCGCATCCTCTGAAGATACCACATCTAGAAGCAATTCTTATTAAGTACAGAAATATTTCTTTGCACCCCTTATGACTTATACTTATCTTCCCAAGAGGTAAGAAATGGACGTTTTCGTATTTTATCTTTTTCAAATTTTTTAACTTTTTATTTTATATTGGAGTTTAGCCAATTAACAATGTTGTAATAGTTTCAGGTGGACAGCAAAGCAACTCAACTATACATACATATGAGTGAGTGAGGGAAAGTCACTCAGTCGTGTCCGACTCTTTGCGACCCCATGGACTGAAGCCTGCCAGGCTCCTCTGTCCGTGGAATTCTCCAGGCAAGGATACTGGAGTGGGTTGCCATTCCCTTCTCCAGAGGATCTTCCCAACCTATTGTCCCCTAAAATCCCCTCCCATCCAGGCTGCCACATAACACTGAGCAGAGCAGCCTGTGCTCTACAGAAGGTCCTTGTTGATTATCAAAGAAATAGCCTTTTTCTTAACCGGACTCCACTTTTTGGTCTCCAGAGACAGTCCTCAACATCCAGAAAACTAAGATCATGGCATCCAGTCTCATTGGCAAATAGACGGGGAAACAATGGAAACAGTGACAGACTTTATTTTTTTGGGCTCCAAAATCACTGCAGATGGTGATTGCAGCCATGAAATTAAAAGATGCTTGCTCCCTGGAAGAAAAGCTATGACCAACCTAGACAGCATATTAAAAAGCAGACATATTACTTTGTCAGCAAAGGTCCGTCTAGTCAAAGCTACGATTTTTCCAGTAGTTGTGTATGGATGTGAGAGTTGGACTATAAAGAAAGCTGAGCGCTGAAGAATTGATGCTTTTGAACTGCAGTGTTGGAGAAGACTCTTGAGAGTCCCTTGGACTGCAAGGAGATTCAACCAGTCCATCCTAAAGGAAATCAGTCCTGGGTGTTCATTGGAAGGACTGATGTTGAAGCTGAAGCTCCAATACTTTGGCCACATGATGCAAAGAGCTGACTCATCTGAAAAGACCCTGAAGCTGGGAAAGATTGAAGGCAGGAGGAGAAGGGGACAATAGAGGATGAGATGGTTGGATGGCATCACCGACTTAATGGATCTGAGTTTGAGTGAACTCTGGAAGTTGGTGATGGACTGGGAGGCCTGGCGTGCTACAGTCCATGGGGTCACAGAGTTGGACACGACTGAGCGACTGAACTGAACTGAACTGAACTGAAAGATGGTCCACACTGTTTCTCTCCTCCCTGTGATCCAGGCTGCTCCTCACGTCAGGAGATGGAGCTGATTTCCTCTCCTTGAATCTAGGCTGACTCTGTGACTGCTGTTAGTATTTAGAGGGCTGGAGAAGCCATGTCTGGGCTGGAAACTTGTGCTTCTTGCCTTTGGGAATGCTCCCTCCATCTGGGATGCTCATCCTTGGGATGGTCCCTCTTGGAAACCAACTCCCATGCTCTGAGATGTCTAAGCCACAGGAAGTATGATAATTGGATGCTCTAGTTAATGGTCCCTGCTGAGCTCCCAGGCAGCAGCCAGCATCAACTGCCAGCCAGCAGAGCGGGCCAATTTGGACATTCCAGCCCATTTGAGCCCCTGGATGAACACAGTCCCAGACAACATCACATGAAGCAGAATTGCCCAGAATTCTGATACCAAGAGAAGTGAGAGATGGGTTTAAAATCTCGACATTTTGGAGTAGGTTGAAACACAGATATATATGACTCAAACACAATTTTCACAGAAATGGTATTTTTAGAGATATGTTTATGTTCATATTTCAAATGAATATGTTTGGCCAAGTGAACAGATAACTTCAAAAGCAGTTATCAAACTTCTCTAAGTATTTTAGAAAAGAGGAAGGGAATCTGATCCTCTAATAAGTCTAATGGGAATCTGAGGGACTTTTTAGGTGTTCTCAGAAAGGCTAGTGTTGGCTAAGAGACTTTGCTAGTACCGGAGGAATTTCCCTTTCCCTGTGCATGATTGCTGCCCTCTAGTGGGTAGAAAGAGAATACAACAGAAATTGGATTTTACGCTTGTCTGCTGCTCAGGCACTTAAGTCGTGTCTGAATTTGTGCGACCCCGTCCCTGGGATTCATGTATGGATGTGAGAGTTGGACTGTGAAGAAAGCTGAGCACCGAAGAATTGATGCTTTTGAACTGTGGTGTTGGAGAAGACTCTTGAGAGTCCCTTGGACTGCAAGGAAATCCAACCAGTCCATCCTAAAGGAGATCAGTCCTGGGTGTTCTTTGGAAGGACTGATGCTAAAGCTGAAACTCCAGTACTTTGGCCACCTCATGCGAAGAGTGGACTCACTGGAAAAGACTCTGATGCTGGGAAAGATTGAAGGCAGGAAGAGAAGGGGATGACAACGGATGAGATGGCTGGATGGCATCACCGACTTGATGGACGTAAGTCTGAGTGAACTCTGGGAGTTGGTGATGGACAGGGAGGCCTGGCGTGCTGCAATTCATGGGGTCACAAAGAGTCGGACACGACTTAGCGACTGAACTGAACTAGTGTATTCTTGCCTGGAGAATTCCACGGACAGAAGAGCCTGGCAGGCGACAGTCCGTAGGGGTAGCAAAGAGTCGAAACGACTGAGGGACTAACGCAGTAGCTAATTCACAGGCCCATGTTTCAAATAGGAGTTCCATTAAAGCTTATGGAATTTCCCAGTGGGGAAGGGATAAGTGGGGTGAGAGTGTAGAAGAAGAAGTGTTTCTATTTACATTTGGGCCATTTTAGTGATGTTACTAACTTTAAAAAATATTTAAAGTTTGTGACAGAATGTTGTTTTAAATGGATTTCCTTTTTTATATTTGCACTTCGTTTCTGCTGTACTTTTTCTCAGTGACAACCAACCACACAAGACAGCGAACAGCTTTAACACAAAACTGTTGGCCAAAAAAAATGCATTATGCTCAATTTTGCAAATACACATCCCTTTTTCACCAGCTCAGTGTACTGCCACATACATTTATCACATGTATTAATAGTTTCAAACTTTCATTTTCCTAAGCAACCCTCTGTGAGTAGAATCCTTACACGTACACAACAGCTAACAAAAAATAACTCTGGGGAGGGATAAATTAAGAGTATGGGATTAACAGATACATAGTACTATATATAAAATACATACACAACAAGGATTTACTGAATAGCACAGGGAACTATATTTGATACCTTGTAATAACCGAAAATGCAAAAGAATCTGAAAAAGAACAGACATTTATAAAGGAATCATGGTGCTGTACACCTGAAACTAATATAATATTGTAAATTATTATATAAAATAAATATCAATATATATATAAAGTTAAACATAAAATAAATACTACAGTAAAATATAATATTGTAAATCCAATTAAAAAAAACAACTCTGAAAGACTTCGGTTGAAAAAAATCCAAATGCTCCCCCCTACCTCCACCATCCCATCTTCTTGCCATCTTACACACTAGCGGGAACTCCAAAGAGCATGACTTTAAAACTGTGGGATTATATATATTGTTATTATTTCGATTCCTTTAAATTGTGGGATTCTATATATTGTTACTATTTCCATTTATATTGTTATTATTTCAATATATAATTTAAGTTATATATGCTTAGTATTTCCATTTTCTCTCTATATATAATGTGGAATTATATATATTGCTATTATTTAAATCTTTTATTATCAAAAGCATCTATGGTATTATTATTTACCTTATATCTAAAAAGGTATTGGCCCATTAGGTTTCCTGACAGAAGGTAGAAGCTGTTGAGAGCTTAACTGTAAGGAAATGCAATCTCACCCATCACAACAACGTCAGCGCCCGGTGACACCGGTTACCTGACTTTCTTGCCTTCATTTCTCTTCCTTCCTTTTGTGCTTGTCTGTTTCTCTGTCTTCCTCCCTCCCTTCCTCCATCCCTCCCTTCCTTCTTTTCTTTCTTCCCTTGAGGTTTGTTGTTATTGTTCGCTTCCTTTTAAAAAATCAAGCCAGGAGATGTAAGAGACATGGGTTCAATCTCTGGGTCAGGAATATTTCAATATTCCCCCAGAGAAGGAAATGGCAACCCACTCCAGTATTCTTGCCTGCGAAATCCCAGGGACAGAGGAGCCTGGCGGGCTACAGTCCATGGGGTTGCAAACAGTCGGACATGACTGAGTACACCCACATGTACCATGCACTTGTTCCAAAACCAACTTGAGCCCAGTTACAAGGAGAGACCCAAGCCTAAGACCTACACTCAATAAAACGTGATCAAGCAGAAGCAGCAATAAGCACGGGTGAAATAAGACAACAGCGAGGGGGAGCCTTAATACTTCCAACACTGCACATTGTCAAAATCTAGTTCCAAGTTCTCCAGAGGTTAAATGCTAAAAAGGAGCTGTCACTTACACAATTCATTGATTGTATCTATGTGAGAAAAGTCAGTTTTCTTAGGGCAGCCCAACTGAGGCCTGAGAGCAGTACCTTCACCCAAACTGGGGAAGAGGACATTCATGGGGTGTAATAAATGCAAGTCCTGTGTTTCTTGTAATGTCCCACAGTGAAGACTGACGGCTCAGCTACATGCATTCACACTTCATAGAGCCGGAACCAGCAGCTCCGAGAAGTTAAGATTCATCTCTCAGACCGGGTAGAGGAGCAGCAGGACTCCAGGGCTCCAGTCTCCTCTCCTCTCCCACGCTGTCTGTTCAGGACGCTTTGCATCTCTCGTAGACGCTCGTTCCATCCACCCATTCACTCATCCAGCAATTATTCACTAAATATTGGACTGGCCAAAAAGTTCGTTCGGGTCTTTCCGTTCGCTGCTGACCTTGGACAGACCTTTTCGCCAACCCAATATATAACATGTCTGGCCTATGCGAGATTCAAAAAAAACTAGAATATGAAGTGTGTATCCAGGTGTTCTAGCTTAGGAAGTTTTTGCTTTCCTGTGTTAACAAATTAAGACTTCTGTTGGAAGATACCAGTGTGTAATTTTGCATACTTCACTAAATTCTTATGACTAATTTGGTTTGATTCTTCTTTATACTCAATACCAATAAGAGAAGGCTCTCCTCCGTTATATTTTAGCAAAGTCTTTGGTAAAGGCTGGCCCTTCTTGTTTTGGGGGTGTCTTATTTCTTGGTTCACAGATGTTCACAGGGTTGCTAGATAAATCGCTTCACTTACACATATTTGTGAAAGCCTACTACAAGGCAGGCACTGTTCTTCATTTCAGGTGAGTGGGCTGCCCTACTGCTCTGAAATATGAACCAGTGTTAAAGACCAAGAGAATGAATGGGGTCTCTGAATCTAAACTTGGCCTATTCTTTGACAGAGGACTTTTAGATTTTACAGCACGTGAGTGGTGAGAAAGACGTGTAAAGAGGCAGGGAATGAGATTGCCTTTTGAGGATCAAGGGCAGGATTGAGGAAAAAAGAAAGAATTATAGCACTGGGTGACAAAGAACATCTAAAGATCATGGTTCAGAGGACTTCCCTGGTGGTCCAGGGGTTAAGACTCCACCTTCCAATGGAGGGGATGTGGATTCCACCCCTGGTTGGGGAGCTCAGATCCCATGTACCTCACAGCCAAAAAACCAAAACACAACATAGAAACAATATTATAGCAAATTCAATAAAGACTTTAAAAATGGTTCACATCAAAAAATAAAAAAACAAAGATCATGGTAAAGTGAAAAAACAAAAAATAGCATGAAAATTGCAGGGCCCATTCAAATAAAAGATCTAGGGAAAGAAACAGGGTTATTTTAAAACCTTCTAAAAGATGTATATAAATGGGGAGGATTAACTCAGACAGAGGATCTCAGGGGAGGATCTCTCAGAGAGAAATCAGTCCTGAATATTCACTGGAAGGACTGATGCTGAAGCTGAAACTCCAAAACTTTGGCCACCTGATGCGAAGAACTGACTCATTTGAAAAGACCCTGATGCTGGGAAAGATTGAAGGCAGGAAGAGAAGGGGATGACAGAGGATGAGATGGTTGGATGGCATCACCGACTCAATGGACAAGAGTTTGAGTGAACTCCAGGAGTTGTTGATGGACTAGGAGGCCTGGCGTGCTGCAGTCCATGGGGTCGCAAAGAGTCAGACACGACTGAGTGACTGAACTAAACTGAACTTAGAGACACCAAATAGTGAGACAGCCTTACAATGAAAAAAATTCAAAACCCTCCCTGGTGGCTTAGATGGTAAAGAATCTGCCTGCAATGCAGGAGACCGGGGTTCCATCCCTGGGTCAGGAAGATCTCCTGGAGAAGAAATGGCAACCCACTCCAGTATTCTTGCCTGGAGAATTCCATGGACAGAGGAGCCTGGGGGGCTACAGTTCATGTTATGGGTCGCAGAGAGTTGGACACAACTGAGAGACTAACACTTTCCGCTTTTCAGAGCTTTAAAAGCTAAAGGGAAAGAGAATAGATTGAATTCATTTGAGAGGAGAAGTGGAGAAGTGGCAGGCACCAACCTAAATTACTACGATACTGTTTGTTGTTTGTTGAGCCCAAACAGGAATAGATGTTGAGGGAGTATTTCTTTTACCATCAGAGTGAGCGGTAAATCCTGGAAACACAATCCAACTTGTAGCGACAGAGGAATCTAAGAAATCATTTAGCACAACTCCCTCATTTTATAGAGAGAGAGACTGAAGTTCCAATGAGATGAAGTGCTTTGCTTACAAGTCTTCAAAGCACTCCCTGGGTAGGGTCTGTAACAGAAAGAGCAGAGCAGCAGAAGGCCAGAGTGACCATTAATCGGGCCATTAAGATCCACAACTGCAAACAGACCCTTTAATTAAACAGCGTTTCACAGAGCAGGGCAGGAAGAAGAGGTAATTAATGGAAAAACATGCAGAGGGGACCATTTCAAAGAAGGACATGGCTGGGGTTAGAATCAAGTATTAGGGACTTCACACAGTCTATTAATATGAAAAAAATATTTGCCCATGTTAATTCATGTGTGTTTGACGGCTTGTGTTGTAATTATGTGAGTTAGTTTCATAAAGATAATTGATGAGGGTCTGTTTGTAAATTACTGGCACCATATTGGCAGCTGACTCGAGGGAGGTCACTGCAGTAATGAGACGGGCTGTGGTCATTTGGAAGCTCCCACTTGGAGCTTAGAAGTGGTTGAGGAAGGCGTGTCCCTTCCAGGGCACGAACAAGCCCTTTCTCGCTGCTTCTGCAGTAAGTGGGGTCCTTTTAAATGACTACATCATCTAACTATGACTTTGCCAAGAACCACTTTAAAGTCTTTTGCAAACTGTGGTGAGTTCTGGAACCCCATTTCTGAACCACTGCCCAAATCATAAATCTAAGAAGACAAATCTCACATCATTCATCTAAGTCAAGTCTGGCCGCTCATTTTTCTGCAAGCACTTAAATTTATTAAATCAATGATTATAGAATCCCAGGACATTTGGCCAAAGAAAGAACCAGTCGTTCTTTTCAGAAGGTTATTTTTAAAGGCTCAAGAAAATCAAATTACCGCCCCTACCCCCCCGCCCTCTCCAAACTTCAAAAGCCACAAAACCTGTTCCCTCTTTTAGGTCATCGAGTTCTAAGTTTCTGTTTAAAGGAGGCTGGTATTTTCCAGATGGGTAGTGAAAGAGAATTTCTCAGAATGACTTCTTACACTAAAAGTGTCTCACTCAAGTTCCCTGAAATCTACATGCAGAAACTATTTGTAGGAGTTTACTACAGAACACAGTGCTGGAGAATTTACAGAAGGAAATGCATGCTGTAAAATGAATGTTAAAAAAATATATAAAAAATAAAATAAAATAAAATAAAATGAATGTTAAAATGGAAGCTGAATTTTCTCTGAGGAGTTTCCTAACTGACAATGAAAAGCAGCAGAAAGGCTGATAACACGTGATCTGTGCAGAGTGGACCGGCTACCTGGGCTCGCATCATTTTTGAAAGCAGGTAATGCTGTGTGGGTCGGTACTTTGATTCGATAGATTGATACCCAATTACATAACTGCTGGGATCAGAGCCCTATCTGTAACCTGGCATCACATTGCCAAGGGACTGTTTTGAATGTGCCCTACTTTTTCTGCAACTTGACACAGTGAGGAAAGTACAACAGGAATCTTGGGACCCAGGTTCCCAGCTTTCCCTCTGATTCAGCATGTATCCAGGAGAAAATTGTACAACTTCCGAACCCCTCACCGAGCAATAAGTAAACCCCAAACAACACGACGTCCAGAACATCATCAATCTGCCATCTTTAGCCTTACACTCTGATGATGAAAGAAGTGAAACATACAATACTTTGGATTCCAAAGCCAAATAACATCCCCATAAATTTTTGGAAAAGCAATCATGCTACAGTTATATCAGATAAGGAAGGAATTTTGCTTTCCGTTAATCCTGTTCCCTTTCTTTTACAAAGCAGAATGCTGTGTGTGGTTGGCGGGGGCGCACAGGGGATAATTTTCTCTGTATGCTTGGAATACCATTTCTCTGTGGATACAGATATTCCAAACTTTCACAGAAAGGATGATTCTCAACATGTATTTTTCAAATGCCTTTGTTTTTAAGAACCAGATAACTATGCGTGTGTGCCAAGCCGCTCAGTTATGCCCGACTGTTAGTGACCCCAAGGACTGTAGCCTGCCAGGCTCCTCTGTCCGTGGGATTCTCCAGGCAGGAATGCTGGAGTGGGTTGCCACGCCCTCCTCCAGGGATCGTCCCAACCCAGGAATCGAACCCAGGTCTCGTATGTCTCCTGCACTGGCAGGTAGGTCCTTTATCACTAGTGGCACCTGGGAAGCCCCCAAATAACTATAAATGTCCTCAAATACAGACGACCATTTAAAGGGGCCCTTGTGAATTCTGTGGTCAGGTCAGAATCTGTTTTAGATTGTCTGTTCTTTCCCCGCAGACACACTGGTTCTCCCAAGGCTCTGCAGAGGGCAGGACTCTTCTCTGCAAGTCTCAGAGGGAAACACGCAGCAGTCAGTGAAGCACGGGACGCTGTTCCCGCACAGGCTCAGCGGCTCTCTCTCTGTCTCAGGTGGTGAAAACACCCCTGGGGAGCCAGCAGCCCCAATTCCTCCAAACCTGATGGACCTGACCTTGCTCTGGCGTCTCTGTGATCTGATCAGCCTCAGAAGCTGAGGGGCTTCTGAAGCTGCATTAGCAATGGCACACAGAGCCCAGCTCTGGCCCAACTAAGGAGTGCCCAGCTCCCCAGCTCCCCTCCCAGCACACCCCGATGCCTGTTTTCTACCAAGCTGTCCACTCCACTAAGGATGCGACGCAGGCTAAACCTCTGGCAAGCAAAAGGGATGCTCCAGGCTGGGGTTGCCAGGCCCTCCTTGCCTTGGCCTCTGTCTCCTTCCCAGGGCTGTAGACAGTGACAGTCTTGGCATTCATGTCTAGAAAGACCACAGCTACCCTCCATTCCACATTCAACCACAAGGGCTTAAGATCCAGACTTTCACCTACTGGAAGCTCAGGGAACCCCAAACACGTCTTTTCAAAAAGCTGATTATTATTAAGGGCTAGTTGATAAGCCACTATGACAGCATTGTCTCAATATCAGACGTCATTCATTTCCTTCATTCATTCACTCCACCTATGAGTCTATGTGCAAAGTACTGCCCTGGTTACTAGGTACAAGCAAGGGACTCCCTGGGACATCATGAAGCCCACAGTTAAATGTCAAGTTTCAGATCCAACACAGAGATGACAGCTCATTACTGCCAAACGATTAACAGAATGAAAAGAGTTCTGCAGATCAAAAATGAACACATGAAAAGGCTAAACAAAGGACTGCAAGGGTGGAGGGGGGTAAGATGAGATAAGAGTAAGAAATTAGCACAGAAGCTTATCAAAAATAAAAACATCAAACATCTCAATCAGCCCATGCACTACAGGTAAGCAGATAATTTATACATGTGGACGTCTCCAAGGAAACCACAATAACTAGCAGGGAGTAGGAGAGAGAGCTTGGGGATCGGGAGACCCAGGCTGCTACCTGTCTGTGTAACATCAGGCTCCACTGAGCCTCTCTGGGCCTCAGTTTCCTCATCTGTAAATTGGGAGATAAAGTCCCTTCCATGTTAAAAGTTCCAAAAGTCTGTTCACTAGCTGACAAGTGCGAAGTAACAAGCTAGAGCCAGGGTTAGGTGTGTTTCAAGTGAGCCTATAACAAGGGCCAGGGGCCATGAGGAGCTGTGGCCATGCCCTGAAGCATCTCTGGGGAGAAGAACCTTCTCTGAAGTGGACCCAGCATCTCCCAGCCCCACCTGGTTCCTGCTCTTACCTCAGCATCGGGAAAAGCTCTGTCCTCATGCATTCTCCTCACTGACCCAGGCAGATGCCCATGGCTCCACCGCTCATCCCAGAGCAGGGAAGCTTCCAGAACGCCACGTGAGCTCCGCTTTCTGGGAGGTCGCTGCGTACATCTTAAGTCCGGCTGCTCCAGTTCAATTCTGGTATCTAGGCAAGACTGCATGCGCGCTGTCCCAGAAAGAGAGCCATCTACTATTTTCTCAAAAATATCCAAATAAGGCAACCCGACAAAGTCTCCGGTGTCTCACATCCCTACCCTGTAACCTAAATCTTGGCTGATATGATGAAAGCGCCCTCTCTTGGGCTATTCTCAGAGGGAATTACAGAAGCGGCTCGATTCATAAAGATTCCGTCACGTGCCTTGGTGAGAGCCACTGGACCTTCAAAAAAAAAAAATTCTTTAGACCTGTTTTTGGAGGCTCTCTTTCTCCAAATCTTTAGATAGTTTTCTTTGCTATCTTCTGGGTCTATGCCAAGGTCCTTAAATGAGAACACAAGAATAACAAGAGTCACAGGATGTAGAGATAAAAGGACCAGCCTTCCTATCTGGTCACTCCCCTATCACAGAGGAGTGAAATGACACCCAAGTTAAAGAATGTGCCCAATGTCACAGAGCTCACTGGGACTGCAGTCTAGGGCTCCTTACTTCTCCTCTGTCCTTGAGAGTAGGTTTTCAAACCTAGGAGGGAATGCTGTTCTTTAAGTAAGACCTGCTCAACGTAATGGGAAAGTACAAATGCCCCATGATTTCAAGTATCTTAGGAATACAATTTCATGTATGTTTCTTGCACTGGAAGGAGAACTTAGTCTAGGTAATGAGAAGGCAGTGTCCAGGTCCAGAGTACAAACAACATGTGCCCGTTACAATGTACAAATCCTACCGGCACTTTTCAGGGTTTCAGTGACTGAGGCATGACCAACGCCCTGTGTAGTCATCTGTACCTTCATTTTTGACTTCACAGGAAGGACCTCTGATAGTTTTTAGCAACCCAAAAGCAAACCACAGTAAGATAACTCACACTGAGGCATAACGTTCTAAAAACAAAATGCCAAATTCATAGGGGAATATGAAAATGATACCCTCAGACATCTCAGATTAGCAAGGTTTGAGACATCCTGCCCTTCCAGCTGCTGGGTAGGGCTCCCCTGAGTCCTTCCTTCTCTGAGGTCTGGTTCACACGTCTATGGCTCAGCCCCCACATTGACACCTCCATTTCTCCCAGCAGATTCTGAGATCACAAACCATAAGGCATCTAACAGCATTGCCTCGTGGCTGGTGCTTAGTAGGTACGCAGGAAATCACTTGTAGGCGTGAACAAGCAAACCCATAAACTAATGGTACCCAGGGCTTGAGAAGGCTATGGTCATCTTCTTTGAGGAGTTAAATACTAACATTCTCATGTGAAAGTTAAAGTGTTAGTTGCTCAGTTATGTCTGACTCTTTGCGACCCCATGGACGGTAACCTCTGTCCCTGGGATTCTCCAGGCAAGGATACTAGAGTGGGTTGCCATTTCCTCCTCCAGGGGGCCTTTCTGACCAGGGAGTGGGCCTGGGTCTCCTGCCACCGAGGAGGCCATTCTTGTGTTCACACTTATCACATCCCTTCCACTGAGAGATACAAACGTCAGAACAAGGCAAGCGGATGCGCCAAGTTTATCTGAGGCCACTTGGCGGGAAAAGCGACTCTGCAAGCGTCCCTCGGCTGTCTTTGAACTGGGCTGGGGGTGCTCCCGGGCCCTAGCCTCCAGCCACGGGAGGGTTCCGGCTGAGACAGCAGGGCCTGGGGCTGAGCAGTTTCTGTAAACCCTGCTGGCCGCCGCTGATGCTGAGGTCTCTACCTCAGTGTACAGTGTCTCACTTGGAGCCGAGTCCTGCTGTGGGGGGAGGGACTGTGGTGCGGAGACAGATCAGGACAGGAAGGAGGGGAAAATCAGCCTGGATGCACAAACTCAACGTATCAGGAACGCACGCAGGAAAGAACTAGGAATGGGTGCCAGAGTTCACCTGAATATAATTTGCACATCACTATCTGGACGTGAAATTGCTCCTGTGGTAATCCTAAGCGTCCACCACTAAGTCGTTTTAGTTGCTCAGCTGTGTCTGACTTTTTGGGACCCCATGGACTCTAGCCCGCCAGGCTCCTCTGTCCATGGGATTTTCCAGGCCAGAACATTGGAGTGGGTTGCCATTTCCTTCTCCAGGAGATCTTCCTGACCCAGGGGTCAAACCCATGTCTCCTACATCGGCAGGTGGGTTCTTTACCACTGAGCCACCAGGGAAGCCCCCTCGACCGGTGAATAAATTGTCTCCTTACATTCAGTAGAGCATGCAGCAAACCAAACCAACTGAAGAACAAATTCTTGAACAAATTCTTGAATACGGCCCTCCGAACTGTCATCCCTACTAAGTCAGGAAATAATAGCTACGTGACATTTGGCATTTTGCAGTTTTTACTAACTTGTTTTTAGAGTAACACATGTTTATCTTAGAGCAACATACGTTTATCTTAGACAATGTAAATGAGTAAGAAGAATAAAATATAAACCACCTGTAACTCCAACACCTAGTGACAACTGATCTATTTTGGTGTATACGCTTTCACATGTTTTATAAATATACACACTGTATATTTATTTGTACATTTCTTCTTTCAATCAACATCTGCCAAGTACCTACTCTATTCGAGGTCGTGGTTGGCTGCTGGTGATGCAAATATAAGATGCGGCCCTGGCTTGTTAGGTAAGGGAGATAGACACCAGTCACTAGAAAACAGGGGGACTTTTTAGATTTGCAGGAAGGGGGAACACAGCTCTCCCCAGGGGAGACATGCATGGTGCCCCGGAAGTAGTGAGATGTGACCTGAGTTTCCACAGATGGGAGGAGCCTGCTTAACGATCAGTCTTTTCCTTCTTCATACAGAGTGAGGAAGCCATATGCTCTCCATAGAAAGGTTATCTATGTTGGGCCAGAGAAAACAACAGCTAAAGGACAAACGGAAGACGAGCTAATGTTCCCTTAGTGGTTACTCAACGCTAAACGTTTTCTATGCATTATCACACTGAATTCCACCACAACTCTATGTGGCATAACAATTATTTCCTCTTTATAGATGAGGGAACTGAGATTTAAGTAACTGGCCCAAGGTTACATCGCTCTGAACCAGGGAAACCCCAGACAGTATGGCCCTGCAGTGTGAGAAAATGGGAAAATGGGGGCCCTGAAAAGAGGCGTTGCTCCCCAAAGTCTCAAAGTGAGTCACTGACTCATCAGAGAAGAGGAGAAGAGCCTCCAGAATCCTACTTTGGTCAAAAAAGTATGAGAAAAACACAAGTCAGTTATGGGCTTCCCTGGTGGCTCAGATGGTAAAGTATCTACCTGCAACGTGGGAGACCCAAGTTCGATCCCCAGGTCGGGAAGATCCCCTGGAGCAGAAAATGGCAACCCACTCCAGTATTCTTGGCTGGAGAATCCCATGGACTGAGGAGCCTGGTGGCTACAGTCCATGGGGTCCCAGAGTTGGACGCGACTGAGCAACTATCAAAGTTAAAGAGGTTTTTTTTTTTAAAAACCAACCCTGAGATGCACACTCCATGAAACATAAGATGGACTTACATCTTCTGTATTCCATAAGTGGATGGGGAGGAGGACAGTGGGAGGGGTTTCTCCCACTGGTTTCAAGAACAGCACATATTTAGTTTACAGCTTCACCGAGGCTATAACAAGACCACTTTCTCCCAGTCTAAGCGAGTGTGAGGGCATGACAGGTTTCTTACAAACCTCATCCAACCACTGATGATCTTATCTTTCTTTATGAAATTAGGCTTGCCATATACACAAAAAAGAGTGAACTAGGAAATAACATTGTAAAGCAAAAAGATGCTGGATTTTCTGATGTAGTGGCTTCCTCCTGCAAACTTGCATATACGTTACTTAAATTCTGAGTCTCAGTTTCTTTATATGTAAAACGGAGATATTGACAACAGTATGCAGGGTCCTTCAAAAACCAAAAACAGAACTACCATCTGAACAACTTACTAGAGGAAGAAATGGCAAACCACTCCAGTGTTCTTGCTGGGAGAATCCCATGAACAGAGAAGCCTGGCAGGCTACACTCTGAGGGGTTGCAAAGAGTCCAACATGACTGAGCACTCTCACACACACACATACACACACATGAACAACCTAAGTGTCCATCAACAGGTGAATGGATAAAGACGACGTGGTACATATATACAACGCAACATTACGCAACCATGTAAAGGAACAAAACTGGGTCACTTGCAGAGATGTGAATGGACCTACAGTGTGTCATACAGAGTGAAGTGAGTCAGAAAGAGAAAAACAATTATCATATATCTATTGATGCACATATAGGGAAACTAGAAAAATGGTACAGATGAACCTAGTTTCAGGGCAGGAACAGAGATGCAATGTGGAGAACAGATGTGTGGACACAGGGCAGGGGTGGGGGTGGGATGAGCTGGGAGATAGATTAGGGGTCACAGACTATCTTGTGCTAAACAGACAGCTAGTGGGAGCCTGCTCCGTGACGACCAAGATGGGCAGGCTGAGGGTGCCGGAGGGATGGAGGCTCAAGAGGGAGAGCATAGTATATACACATAGCTGATTCTTTACCTTACATGCAGAGTACATCATGAGAAACGCTGGCCTGGATGAAGCACAGCTGGAATCAAGATTGCCGGGAGAAATATCAATAACCTCAGATACGCAGATGACACCACCCTTATGGCAGAAAGCAAAGAACTAAAGAGCCTCTTGATGAAAGTGAAAGAGGAGAGTGAAAAAGTTGGCTTAAAGCTCAACATTCAGAAAACTAAGATCATGGCATCTGGTCCCATCACTTCATGGCAAATAGATGGGGAAACAGTGGAAACAGTGTCAGACTTTATTTGGGGGGGCTCCAAAATCACTGCAGATGGTGACTGCAGCCATGAAATTTAAAGACGCTTACTCCTTGGAAGAAAAGTTATGACCAACCTAGACAGCATATTAAAAAGCAGAGACATTACTTTGCCAATAAAAGTCCATCTAGTCACAGCTATGGTTCTTCCAGTAGTCATGTATGAATGTAAGAGTTGGATTATAAAGAAAGCTGAGCGCCGAAGAATTGATGCTTTTGAACTGTGGTGCTGGAGAAGACTCTTGAGAGTCCCTTGGACTGCAAGGAGATCCAACCAGTCCATCCTAAAGGAAATCAGTCCTAAACATTCATTTAAGGACTGATGCTGAAGCCAAAACTCCAATACTTTCGTCACCTGACACAAAGAACTGACTCATCGGAAAAGACCCTGATGCTGGGAAAGATTGAAGGTGGGAGGAGAAGGGGACGACAGAGGATGAGATGGTTGGATGGCATCACCAACTCAATGGACATGAAGCTCCACGAGTTGGTGATGGATAGGGAGGCCTGGCATGCTGCAGTCTATGGGGTTGCAAAGAGTTGGACACAACTGAGCGACTGAACTAACTAAATAACTATAGCTGATTCACTCTATTGTACACAGTTACATTCCCACAAAAATAATAATGTAGTCACAGTGCTCATCCATAGCGCTGTGTTAGAATAAAACAAGACAAAGTGTTTCAACTGTATACAACAGTGCTTGGTGAAGGAGGGAGGAAGGAAGGAAGGAAAGGGCAGAGGGAGGGAGAGAAGGAGAAAAATAAAAAAGGACCAGAACTTCTGTTACGAAACTATCTTGGGGAACAAACCCAATTTCCATTATCAATTGTATGAAATACTATGTAGAGTCACTGTCTAAAATTCACACTTAATTGTTCTGTGTGTGGGTGGGTGTAAATCTAGATTTCACACTTATGCTTTATCTTCAAATGATCTTAGCTTGGCTTGCTCTGGCTCCTGTACCACTTCTCTCCTCCAGAAGCCTTGAAGTCAGTTTCAAAAGCAGCTGCGGAATTAGTAGATGATACCAACCAGAAGCCAACAGCAATAGTATTGGCTGATTTCATGCTGAGCGGTCAAGGGACTCTGGGCTCAGTCTTGCCCGAGATACATACTGTGGAAAGTACCTTCTAACAGTTGAGGAAGTGTGGCCAGAGTGGGAAAATGTACAGCAATCTTAAGAAAAGCCTGACCACATCCATTGTGAGTCATGAAATGAGAAGAGATCTCTGAGTATCTGTGATGAAGAACACTGGCCTATGACTCCTCACTCTCAGGTACACCGATGCTTGGGGCTGATTCTGTTGGCCTTTTTTTCTGCCTCTATCTCTTATCCACTCCTGAATTCTCCAGGTATTTTTTGGAAAAACACTAAAACAATGTGCAGTTGACAATCGTGTCCTAGGGCCGACAACAGAAGCTTCTATTTATTCTCAATAAGCCAACCTCATTTTCTATGGGCTCCTTGGAGTAGTTCTTCCAGAATCTCTAATGACAAGCTCATTCTCATAAAAAACAAAATGAGGAGTTACAGGTAAATTGAGGCAGAAATTTGTGTTTGTTTGATGTACTATATTTATCTTCATTTTGTTGGAAGCTGCAGTTCAGGGGGCAAATATTTACCAATTCCAGTTTACTCATGGGATACGCTGTAACAGTTCTTTTGTCAAAACTTTAAATAACTAAATAGCCTAGTTGAATCCCTTCCTAAGTCTTATTTTAAGGACTTTGTACCATCGAATCCTCAAGCATTTATTTATTTGTTTGTCAATTATGTTTGGTATACCAGGAGACCCATCAAAAGCAGAGTTAGGATCTCTGCGTGATAGAAAATTAGGAATAATCATTGAATAGTCAATCACAGAAAGGAAAACTTAGACTTATTAGAAAGCAGCCAGTGGATCATGTTAGAAAATACAATGCCAAGAAAACAGACGAGGTTTACACATTTAAGAAACTGTGAATATTTGAATGGGAAAGAGGCAAGGTGTCAATCTCGGCTCTGCCCAGCTCTGCGACCTTGGACATAACTCTCCCCAAACCTCAGTTGGTCATCTATCATAAGATGATGATAACATCGATCTTAGGCAGTTTTTGTGCAGAAATATAAAAGCAAATACTTGTCAAGTGCTTAGCATGATGCCCCACAAACAGTAAGGGCTCAACAAGTCGGCGGGGCTTCCCAGCGGCCTCAGTGGTAACGAATCCACCTGCCAGTGCAAGAGATGCGGGTTTGATCCCTGGGTGGGGACGATCCCCTGGAGGAGGAAATGGCAACTGCTCCAGTATTCTTGCTTGGAAAATTCCACAGACAAAGGAAGCTGATGGACCACAGTCCCTGGAGTCACAGAGGACAGGGCACACACACACACACACAGTTGGCATCAACAGTGAGTATGGCACAGTGAGAGGGAAACACAGACCGATGGACTGGGGAAAAGGAAGAGGACACGGACCCGGGAGCAGAGCCAGGGGGTAGACAGTACTCCCCTCTGTTTTGTAGATGAGGAAACCAAGCTTAAGAGATCAGCTGGGGTTCCACATTTAGTGAAAAACTAGAAAAGGGAATCCAAATTTGCCTGCAAATTTGCTTGCTTCTTATACCATGCTTGTCTGATGCACAGAAACTGTAGATACTGAGACTCACAAGCTTAAAAAAAACTGACATTATATATGATATTTAATCCATGCATTATATTCAATCACCAGACAGATTAAGTGTCCCAACTATCTATCTCCATGGCCACAGGAAAGAAACAGGGACTCAGGGATATTTTGGTGAAAAATCTCAAAAGACAATGAAGGAAGGGAAAAATCTGAAAAAAGTCCTCAAATGTGCCCATGATAGTCCATCTTGTCAGAGGGAAATTTTCTTAAATGTTATGAAGCATGGGAAATGAGGGGGAAAGTTCATTCACGTCTTTGAAATGAAGAAAAGGGGGCTCAATATGCAAAACTGCCTATGTGTTCCTCATTTTCTTCTCGCTTTCTCGTTGCTTCCATGATGTAGCTTTCTCCATACGGCGTGTACATTTCACTCTTCTTTCTGATCTGGCCCTCCTGGTGACGGTAATGTGAGCAGATGACACCAAGGACAGGCAAATGATCCACATTTAAAAATGTGACACCTGATATTAACAAAGATGCAGTTCTAGTTCGAAACTTTGCCTGAGGAACGGCGAGAGCAAAGAGGATGCAGATACCATACAAACGCATGTGTGCACTTCTTCTCTTCATTTGGATCTACAGTTTGGATAAATACTGGTGACAGCTACCAAGCTGAGGGATCCGACTGCAGGCTATCATTGAATTGTCAAGTAATTAGTTCATTCATTTACTTCCCTCTCGAAAGTACGACCAGGAAAAAAAAAAGGAACATAAATTATTTGGGAGGTTGCAATTCACACGCAGCGTTAATTTGTCTGTCAAATTTGGTGTCTTGGCTTCTCTGCCTGTGGAGAACATAATCCATAATCTCGTTTCCATTTTTGCTCAGCCAGTCAAGAGGGTGTGTGTGTGTGAGAGAGAGAGAGACAGGTGTTGAGGGTGGGGAAGAGGGAGATAACACAGACAGACGAGAGAGAGCATGAGTGTGTGTCCACCTGTCCATGGAACTGGTGCTAGACTAAAACAAGAATCAACGTTGCAGCCGCAAAACTGTGGCTTTCTTTGCAGCTTCCTCAATTTAACATCTTAGCTTTTCCTTCCGCCAGAAAAAACAACCGACCACACTGGAGAAACAAGCCTCCTTATAACTTAAAGTGGGGCTGAGGCAGGCGTGGCTCTGAAGTTGAGCAAAACTCATTTTAACTCAGTAAGTGGGTCACTTTTTACCTCTATTCTTCAGCTCACAATTAAAACAATCTTTCATTCTTTTGCAGTTTTAGGACACCTATATTTGGCCATTACTATATAATTATAGATATGTGTGCTTGGTATATCTATAATTATATAGTTATAGCCAAATATAGGTGTCCTAAAACTGTGAAAGATTGTGTGCTTAGGTATAAATACAAACTTGTTTAATTTATTCATGTCTATCAATCACAATAGTTAGAAAATGGGAATGCCACTTGGCTAAAGTATTCTAACCTTCTAGGACTGAGAACTTTTCAAAGCTTAGGGGTAGAGATTTTTGTGACCTAGGCTCTGGTCTATAAGTTGGTAAAAACAAAACAGTCAAGAGCAAAGAGGGACTGAGTAAATACTGATGATGTTGACAAAGAAGAGTCTTTAAAAAAAAACAATAATACAGATGCATTTACCTGGGATACATTATTATTACTTGAGTGCAGCTCAAGGGTCTAGGCACAGATAACCATCATGGTCTGCTGCCTGTTCATTCCAGGAGGTTTTCCCTGGAATTTAGCAGTTAATACAAAATTGACTCAACTGTAGAAAAGTGAGTAATATCACATATTTGAAGCATTAACCTGCTTTCATACATGAAGCTAACACCAGTACCTACCTCACAGGATTGCTGGGATGACTAAATGTATTAACATGGTCAAAACACTTAGAAAAACAACTCAAAACAGTGCTACAGAAGGCTAAGCTGTTACTATAAGGGTAATGAACTGAAATTCTTTGCTCCCTCTCTGCTATTGGTAGTATCTTATAAGACGGAGTGATTATGAAATTACTGGGAAGAGTGATGTAATGACTGAAATTGACAAAACAAGGGGAAGCGCATAAGGAAGTTGAATCAGGAGGGGACTGAGGAAAGCAAGGGGGGGATGGCCATTCGGGGAACTCCGCGTTCACAGCAACTGGAGGGAGATGCCCCTAGATGATGAATATCTGATCAAGTGGTAACTTCTTGGAACTTCAAAATGAGAACAACGAGAAACACGAAATCTTTTGATTTAAGAAGTGCGTTGCCATCTGGAAAAATAGGGAAACTTGAAACTCTTGGAAACTGCAGACACTGATGAGTTTTATATTTTGGTGGACTCATTCTAATTTTTAATTCTTCAGGATTCAATAGGTAGATGGAATAGAATCATTGGATGGTATCTGTGAGTTGGACAGCTAGCAAACAAACAAACAAAAAAAATCCTAAGAAGGCAATTAGATAAATCTAAATGTCACTTTGGCAGCCTGGGTGGGAGGGGAGTTTGGGGGAAAATGGATATATGTATGTGTACGGCTGAGTCCCTTTGCGGTCCACCTGAAACTGTGACAGCATTGTTAACTGGCTATATACTCCAATATAAAATAAAAAGGTTTTTTCTTAAGGAGCCGGATTCAAAACCAAGGAAGGATAAGACATGATTTTTCTGTGAAAATACAATAAATAAATAATGTCATTTTGCTATAAAACCTATTAGTCATAAAGTCATTAGACTTTATAATCTTCAGACTTTTGACTCTTCATAAATATGAGACTCTTCATAATCTTACAAGAAATTTTCTTAGTTTTATTTTACCAAACTTGATTTTTTAAAATATTCATTTGCCATCTCTCCTGTATACACAGAGAGGTCTTTGCTCTTTTCGTAACACGGAGAAGTTGACAAGGGAATTTTCTGAGAAGAGTGCAAAGTGAATAAGGAAAAGTCAATGATAACTGTTCCTGTGTTCTTGATCATCACATATACTTATGACCAGGTACATAATTTTGGCATGGGTAGCTAAGTTAATGTATTTAAAACATTTAAAGCTCAGCTGATGTATTTAAACTAAAATAATGAGATTGATTTTGCCTGCTGGCTACAGTCATCGGACAGTTTCTTCAGTTCCTTGAAGTCAATGTCCATTTAGTGCTCTAAAATGAAGAATAGTGCTTTGACAAAAAGGAAGCGTGTTAGAATGTAAAATACTATACTGTTGTTATATTTTCTTGCATAGCAGTCACTGGGGGAACTCAGTAAATATTAAATTAACGAGTGAGACGTAAAAAAAGACTTCCATGCATTTCTAAGGAACTGAGAAAAACTGAATAAAGATCATGAGCACCTCCTACCCGCCAGGAGACACAGAGCAGGAGCTCAGACTGTCGGCAAATGAAGGGCTTGAAAAGCAATATGATTACTGCCCTACTTAAAGCATTACGCAAACAAACGCAGAAGAAACAACGGAGGCAAGGAAGGTGGGGGCAGGAACCAGTAGGAAAAACCTGCCAAGGGACATGTTTCTTGAAATAAGCCTTAAAGAACGAACAGAGGTTTTTACATAAAGATGAAAGCCCTTGGAAAACAGCTGTAGTGAAAAGAAGTGAAAAGAGCATGGAACTTTCTGGCGGCTTGTGGTCTTGCGCACCTAGAATGTGGGTGAGTGTCAGGGGAGTAAGAAGATGGTGGGCAGCAGCTAGAGGAGAAGGAAGTGACAAAGAAATGAGGCTGGGGAAGTGACAAAGAAATGAGGCTGGGGAAGTGACAAAGAAATGAGGCTGGGGAAGTGGTTGAGGCAGGTCGGTGGAGGCACACTTGAGTAAAATTACGCATTCATTAAAAGAGAACCCTTCTTCATTCTATTATTATATGAAACCCACAGTGCTATCTCTTCCTTATGAAAATCTTTCTGGGTTTACGGCAATTTTTTTTCTTTTCTTCTTTCTCTCTCTCTTCAAATCATGAATGCCAAGATCTCTTCAGTCAGCTTCAGAACGAAAAACCTATTGCAATCTGCATCTGGGGAAAAGATGCTGGAGTGGAAGAGAGGACCTGGGATACACAGACGCTTCCAGAGAGGCAGGATGGAGCCTGAGATCCTGGCTTCTCACAGCCCCTCCCCGCCTCCAACTGCCCAGGGACCTTGGGCCACTTCCTTCAGTAACGAAGCCCACTCCTCATCTCTAAAGGTAGTTGGGTGTGGGCGGGGAGAAGTAAATGAGGTCACGCATAAAGAGTGGCTTACACAGTGTACTTATCAACAGCAAGTGTTATTACTACTTTCTTTGTCCTCTCTAGTTTAAATAGATATATTTGAATGAGAACGTTACTTGTTGGTCTCCCATTCCCCAAAGGGTTCAGCAAAAGAATTAGCTTGTTGTTCAGTCACTGAATCATGTTCTACCCTTTTGTGACCCCGTGGACCACAGCCCGCCAGACTCCTCTGTCCATGGGATTCTGGACAGAGCACTCGAGTGGGTTACCATTTCCTCCTCCAGGGGTTCTTCCCGACCCACAGATCGAACCTGCGTCTCCTGCATCGGCAGGAAGGTTCTTTCCCACTGAGCTACCTGGGAATTAGAAATGGCGTTAAAATACTGAAATTGTTTCCCAAATTACAGATTGTTTCAAGGTATAATCTATGAAGGAGACAAAATTTAAAATGTGACAAGAGAAAACACCTTTGGGACAGCTAATAAAATGTCCCACCTCAGCAGTGTTGTTCGAAGGGCAAGATCCAGAAGTCTTCCCTGATTTTACTGGGGGTAAATGAGAATGAAGAGAAATGGTATTTTATAACATATCAGATTGATGCTTTAACAATCTAAACTTGATTTCATTTTCATTTCCTCCCAAGGTAAAGACAATACTGGCATAATTTTGCATCCTAATTCATTTTTTTCACATCAATATTTTTACTTAAAACATGACACAGTATATTTTCAATCTGTTCTTTTGGGGGGTTCAATCCTTCTCCCTCAATTCCACATTTTCGCTAGCTTGAAACTATTCAAGTGAGATGTGTCAAACAATATTGATGATCACATTTCACAACTTCAGAAATTCACATTTACAGGTAAGTCGTTGATCCCATTCAAATTTGTCTGTGCAAAGATGTTCTTTAAACCACTTTATTTACTAGAAACCAATTATGATAAATTTATGCAAATTCAAAATCAAGATGTGTGTGGATAAACCACCTTTATTTTAATAATAGGTTTTTAAGTTGTCCTGAGGAGGTAATTTTAGAAAACAAGTTGCTATAGTTAATCGGGCTTCCCAGGTGGCTCTAGCGGTAAAGAACCCACATGCCAACGCAGGAGACACAACAGACATGGGTGCGATCCCTGGGTTGGGAAGATTCCCTGGAGGAAGGCATGGCAACCCACTTCAGCATTCTTACCTGGAGAATGCTATGGACAGAGGAGCCTAGTGGGCTACAGTGCACGGAGTCGCAAAGAGTCGGACACGACTGAAGCAACTTAGCACATACTTAATTAAGAAAAATCAGGTTTTGATAAGTATGCTGATAAATGAATCCATTTGCAATCTGAATGCTTTATGTTTATCATCTGTCAACGGTTCTTAATATTATTGAATAATGATAATTAATCAAGGCTGATGTTACAAGTTTCAAAGACTGAGTTTCAACAAAGTTTCTGGAATAAATATCCCATAGCAACTTTATAAGAATTTCTATTGCAGACGGAAGCCCTTCCTCCATAACTTAACGGTCATTTGTATGGTTATGAGGACATCAAGTAGTTCAGACAATTCTACAAAGCAGTACAATTAAGCAACACAAATTGCTTTTATTTTTAGAGAATAAATGGAGAAGAGACAGCCTCTAGTTCCATGTGGCTACTAAGCACACCCATTAAAAACCGTTGGCGCCCCAAATCACTCAAACCACCAGTGTCACACTCGGTAACACAGGACTCAAGATGTTAATATATCCACTAAAGTACCGTAAAGACGCTTTTTCCTTTTTAGAAAAACATAACCACAGGAGCTAAAATTAAACTATCCCCATCAGACCAATGAGCAGTAATGACCATCTGAATGATCAATATCCACTTTCCTGAGAACATTTGAAAGTAGATAAAATCACAGTAAACAGCCTCCCTGAAATAAAGCAATAGAAATAAATCAGAACATGGTTTGGTTTTAAAACTAAAAAAAAAAAAAAAAAAAAAATCATGTGTTATATGGTATAGCATAGGGAATTCTGCTCCGTGTTATGCGGCAGCCTGAATGGGAGGGAGGTTTGGGGGAGAATGGGTACATGTAAATGTAAGCCTGAGTCCCTTCCCTGTTCACTGGAAACTATCACAACAGTGTTAACTGGCTACACCCCAATACCAAGTATGAGCAAGCGCCGGGACATGAGTGTGAGCAAAGCTCCGGGAGATGGTGAAGGCCAGGGAGGCCGGGCGTGCTGCAGTCCACGGGGTCGCACGCAGACAGAGCGCAGGACTGCTTGACTGAACGACAATAACACAAAACAAAAGGGGGGGGCAAAAACATAGCTTTTTGGGAGGAGCGATAACTGTGGGTAGCTGGAGAAGTCACCTCTCAGAGCAAGATCGGAGGGGACGGGAGGGGTCCCCGGCTGGGCGACCACACGGGGTAGCTGCAGCTTTGCTGAGCAGTTCAACCGGGGCGGGGGCAGAGCTCACGGGGGACAAGGGTGACAGGTGCTCGGATCTCTAGTCCCCTGAAAGCAGAGTCCACAGTCCACAGAACCAGAACCGCCCAACAAGCAGAACATCGTAAGCACTCAGGAACGGCAAAAAAAGAGAGAGAGAAAATTTACCTGGTAGCCAAACTGTTCTCAGTGGTGCTGGCGTGTAACCAGAAAACCCCTTCTTTCTGATCTGGAGAACAACTTTGTTAACCCCGGGTGTGTGGTCACAAGGCAGGAAGTGACTAGAGTAACAAATCATCAGCCAGGAAAGAAATAGATTTTGTCTTTATAAGGACATTTTACTTAACATGTTCTTTTTTTTTTTTTTCCCCTCTCATGTCCCCTCCCCCGCAAAAATCACCTGACAGGTCACACTGAAATTCAGAAGCCTCTTACCACTTCCTCTTTATAAGCATTTTTCTCTCTCCTTCCCTTTCTTTCTCCTCTAGCTGGCTTGCAGACGCTGGGCTACTGAAACCTGCTTGATTTCAGATAACTACCTTGACTTTTTCACTCTGACCCTAATTGAGAATGCAGTGCTCTGATGCTTACCTTCTGACAGCAGAGATAAACAAATTATTCATTTTTAATGAAAGAGCCAAAGGAAGAGGTGGCGGTGTCCCCAAAACCAGCTAAAAGGGATTTCCTTGGGAAAGCTCCACCCCAGGAGAAACCAAACCCCTCTTAAGAGTCCTGAACAATGATCTCATTGGTGCAAACAAAACAAAAAGATCTCTTTAAGGGGAAGGGCTCAAAAAGAAAGATATATTATTTACTCATTCTTTTATTTATAGAACACCTATGTACTAGGGATCTCTTTAACCCAGTTAAAGATTTCAATTATTTAGACGTTTCCTACCAAGAGCACCTGCAGCAGTGACCAGGTTCAGTGGGCTGGCTAAATTCCTTCTAGGCGTCCCAAGTAGCTCAGCAGTAAAGAATCCACCTGTCAATGCAGGATGATGGAAGAGATGCAGGTTTGATCCTTGAGTCGGGGAAGATCCCCTGGAGGAGGAAATGGCAACCCGATCCAGTATTCTTGCCTGGAAAATCCCATGGACGGAGGAGCCTGGTGGGGCTACAGTCCATGGGGTCACAAAAATTCCAACATGACCGAGCACACAAATCCATCCTACGGATCAGGTTTATTTTCTGAATACACATTTTATAAAATTAGCAAAAGAATTAAAAAACTCAACTCTATGCCAAAACCCTGACCGCCTGTCCTGAGGGCTAATTCTTATCTTCAAAGGGAAGTGCTCAATGCTCAAGAAGCCTAAACACTGGTTGTGAAGGTTGTATGCATCCTGAGTCATGTACGACAGAACATTACTCATAGCCTGTCTCCATGCTGCCTGGAGCCTGTGTAGCTCCAGCGACCAGCCTGCTATGGAGGAATGAGAATCTGAGGCTCTGCTCCGGCTGACAGTGAGTTGAAGATGTCTTGATCATTCAATAAGTTTCTGTATTTGTGAGGGCTCTGGTTGGGGCAGGGCGGGGGAAGGGGGTGCTGCCCTTATACTTCTTTTGCTTCTTTGATTTCTCCTCTAGAAAGTTCTTGCTTCTGACCTCAAATGTCAGATCAAGCCCTTCTGGTATTTGCATCTACTTCATCTGCCAGGGGTGTGACAATGTCTTGGTCAGAACCCTACAGGAGCCATCTCTGGGGAGAGGGTAGGCAGAAGAACAGAAGAGATGGTGGAGATTCAGCCCGTTCTAGAGTAGTTCACCTCACAGAGAACCATCAACTCTCTCGTGACTCCCCAGGGAAGACTGAGGGGCTGAACTGGACCTCATTTTCTCCATTGCATTCTTACTTCCAAGTAATACAGTGCAGGGGCTGGGGGTTCAAGAGGCACCTAAATTCTTTCAGGACCCCAGAGACACATCCATGTATCACTGTGACAGGACTGATCGCCCTACAAAGCAGCCAAATGCCGGTGGTTTCCACTGTGGTGGGTCATCATTGGTCATCCGTGCAGCAGCACAGATAATGTGGCGGTCCTGAAGGATGAAGATACGTGAGATCGCTGTGGACCTCCCCAGTCTGCACCCCTTGTGGTTTCAGGATGGAATGGAGGGGTGACAGTAACGTTTCATAAAGAAGAACAGCGACTCATCCCGTTTACCAGGGAGGAGAGCAGCCCTCTGCTCTCCTGTGTCTTCTGGAGCCTGGTCATCAGAACTCCCAGGGATCCAAAGGAAGAGCAACATACACGGGGGCGTGGCTGCAGTGGGTGCGTGAGTGCTGTCTGGCAGCACTGGTGATTCAGAAATGAGTAAGACACGACTGCAGCTCCCAAGGAGCACACAGTCTAGAGGTGAAAAACATGTAAGTCAGTAAATGCCATCGATGAAAGAGGCGAAAAGGCAGTGGAACACTGAGGCAGAGCCAGATGTCAGCAGAGATGATGTTGGAAGAGGGCGAAATGTGTGGTTATGCCTAGCAGCGATTCAGGTCAAAACACACACACACACACACACACACACACACACACACACACACACACACACACCAGATTCCAGGTGATGTCTACACACACACACACACGCGCGCGCGCGCGCACGCGCGCGCACACACACAGCTGGTCTGTACTGCCTGCACCTACTCCCGAATCACACACACACACACACACACACACACACACACCAGATTCCAGGCGATGTCTACATTCTAGGAGATGAAAGCCACTGAATTATGCTGCCTGCAACCACCCACCTGCAGGAACCCTCCACGCGAGCACTGGCTCAGCCCTGGCCCCACCTCAGCCAACCACCACCGCCTCACCCACATCCTGGCCACTCCTTCAGTCGCAATCTCACCATCTGCCTCCCAGCAGCACCAGGCTACCCAGTGGAGGCAGGCAACTGTTTAGGTGTTAGACCAAAGCTGTTTTAGAGGAGTATTTTATCTCTGTCAGTGTTTAGAATTGCTTGTGCAGCATGCTAATGAACAGTCCCATCTGGGTTTTATTCTTCTTAGGGGCTTCCCTGATAGCTCAGTTGGTAAAGAATCCGCCTGCAATGCAGGAGACCCTGGTTCCATTCCTGGGTCGGGAAGAACCCCTGGAGAAGGAATAGGCAACCCACTCCAGTATTCTGGGCTTCCCTTGTGGCTTATCTGGTAAAGAATCCACCTGTAATGCGGGAGACGTAGGTTCGATCCCTGGGTTGGGAAAATCCCCTGGAGAAGGGAAAGGCTACCCATTCTGGTATTTTGGCCTGGAGAATTCCATGGACTGTATAGTCTATGGGGTCGAAAATAGCTGGACACAACTGAGTGACTTTCACTTTCTATAGATCATGCCCCACTGATGCTGAGCGACTTTCATTTTCACTTTCTATAAATCATGCCCTGCCGATGGCCTGTGCTCAGAGAGGACCCCTCCCACCTCCTACCCCACCATCCGCACGCCTGTCCTGCCACCTCCACCACTCCCCTGGCCTGTGCTTTGCCTTCCCTCTACTCCTGAGGCCCTCCCTCCTGTATCCCACTCCCGTATGCTCACAGCCTCAGTCCCTGAAACATCAGCTGCTCTGCTCCAGCCACTGAACTGTTGCTGTAGAAAGTCCCAGAAACAGAGTTGAAATGCTATAAATTCAAGCTGCTTGCCTTCGAATTACTTCTTAGACATACTTTTGTTCAATTTCATTCCTGCCTGACAGCAGGCATCCTCAAAGTCACAGACTTAGCTCACAGACTCCAAGCATTTTATGCATGATTTTGTATATATGGGCTTTTTTTCTGGCTTCATCATAGTATCAAAGAGATCATCACAGAACCCCAAAGTTAGACCGAAGAGATCCTCATCTCTTGCCTCAATCTCTCATTCCACCCTCCTGCATCCTTTCCTGCCCCAAGATTCCTGCCTCTGTTGACTGAGATGATACCCAAGTTATTAGGTGTGAACTTTCTCCAGCCTCCTCAACTCTCACAAGACCCACCTTCTCCTTCTCTTTCATGCTTAGAGGGGGAGGTGTCATCTCTCTTTTCAAGGTCAATAGGTCTGCATCTTAATCTTGTATCTTCTGTTTAGATACATTGCTCCATCAATTATTTCGTGTTTTTCGAGCATCTTTAACTGCTTATGATTTCTCCATTTGCCCTTCACACACTGTGGGAATTGATCAAAGGGGACAACACCTCTACCTCACCCTACTGCCCCTCCCCTGCCCCTGATAGTTGATGCGCAGGGCATAAGAGTAATTAAGATGAACATAATCTCTGTATTTGCAGAATGTCCACTGTAGTCAAGGATGCAGACCCGTGACTTCGCAGGGGTACTCAGAACCATGACGGAAGAAGAGCTGGGTGCCCGTGTGAATACACAGCACTAACCCAGACTCAGGGTCTGGGAGGCGTGCAGAATGAAGACTAGGAGTAAAGGTGCTGGGCCACTTCTCTGGTTGTCAAACCTCAGCTCTACTGCTGCATTGGAGAAGGAAATGGCAGTCCACTCCAGTATTCTTGTCTTGAAAAATCCCATGGACAGAGGAACCTGGCTGGCTATAGCTCTTGGGGTCACAAAGAGCCGCACATGACTTAGCAACTGAGCGTGCACTTCTGTATTAGTTGTGTGACCTTGGGCAAATTATTTACCGCTTTTCATCTAGAAGGTGGGGATAAGAACAGTGTCTGTTTGGTACGTTGCTGTGAGGGTGACGTCAACTGATTCAGAGAACTTGGAAGAGTGTGTGGCACATAGGAAATGCTATGTAAGTGTTATGCTATGTAAGTGTAGTCTCACTATTTAGACCAGGCTCTGGACTTGGATGCCCTAGTGGCTCAGATAGTAAAAAAAAAAATCTGCCGCAAAGTGGGAGACCTGGGTTCATTCCCTAGGTCAGGAAGATCCCCTGGAGAAGGGAATGGCTACCCACTCCACTATTCTTGCCTGGGTAATTCCACGGACAGGGGAGCCTGGTGGGGGATGCAAAGAGTCGGAGATGACTCAATGACTAACACTTTTACTTTCTGGACTAGATAGTTCACATACATTATTTTTATTTATTTCTCACAAAAATCCTATGAATTAGGTATTATTTTTAATTTTCCTTCAATTTTTTAAAATTACAGTTTCCAAATCTATAGTACCTCTCCACTGTAGAATTCTACACTGACATCTTTGCTCTGAGATGACGCAGGACCTCCCACCCAGGCTGGTACAGCATGCTCCCCTCCTACCTGGGCTTGTTTCATGCAACTTGTTTGAGCTTTTGATTCTTAGCAGAAAAAAACACAAACAGAGGTCTTGAATATGCTTCCATGATTCGACTTGGTCTCCTGTACTTCGGAGTCCACTGACCATGAGAAAACCACCAGCATGCAGGCATGCTCAGTCATTTCAGTCGTGTCTGACTTTTTGCATCCCCGTGGACTGCAGCCCACCAGGCTCCTCTATCCATGGGATTCTCCAGGCAAGAATACTGGAGTGGGTTGCCATGCCCTCCTCCAGGGGATCTTCCTGATCCAGGATTCGAACCCCACGTCTCCTGCATTGCGGGTATTCTTCACCACTGAGCCACCAGGGAAGCTCTGAGAAAATCACATCTTTGTTCAACAGGAAGGAGGAGATGCTTGAAGTGAACCTGAACCCAGTGCACAGCCCAGGGCAATTCCAGGTGACCTGTGTTCCAAAGCAGAGTCGTCCCAGGTGACGCAGGAACCTAGGTTCCTTGATGTAAACAATTGAGATTTGGAAGTTGTTTACTAGGCACCCTTAACACAGAAATGGATCACTTCCTGAAATGGGAACTTCCCTGTAAGTCCAGTGTCTAAGACTGCACACTCCCAATGCAGGGCGCCTGAGTTCAATCCCTGGTCTGGAAACTAGAACCCACATGTTACAACTAAAGATTCTGCAGGCAGCAATGAAGATCCCACAACCTGAGGCAACTAAGACCTGACATAGCCAAGTAAACATTTAAATTAATAACTATTCTTAAAAAGAGATGACTTGGATTTCTTCCCCAACCGTTTAAAATTGTAGTCCTATTCTTGTCATTTTCAATCACCCTCATTCTGCTCTATAGCTTCTACAGATTTAATACCTTCTAAAATACAGCTTTTTAAATTAAGCGTATTGTCTCCTTCCAAACATAAGCTCAGTGGCACTAGCAGAAAAGAACACACCTGTCAATGCAGGAGACACGGGTTTGATCCCTGGGTCAGGAAGATCCCCTGGAGACGGGAATGGCAACCCACTCCAGTATTCTTGCCTGGAGGATCCCATGGACAGAGGAGCCTGGAGGGCTACAGTCCAGAGGGTTAGAGACTTGGACATGACTGAAGCAAAGAAGAGATTCAGTGTGCATGCAGTTAGTTCAGCTCAGTCACTCGTCGTGTCCGACTCTTTGCGACCCCATGAACTACAGCACGTCATGCCTCCCTGTCCATCACCAATTCCCGGAGTTCACTCAAACCCATGTCCATTGTGTCAGTGATGCCGTCCAACCATCTCATCCTCCGTCGTGCCCTTCTCCTCCTGCCCTCAATCTTTCCCAGCATCACGGTCTTTACAAATGAGTCAGCTCTCTGCATGAGGTGGCCAAAATATTGGAGTTTCAGCTTCAACATCAGTCCCTCCAATGAACACTCAGGGCTGATCTCCTTTAGGATGGACTTGTTGGATCTCCTTGCAGTCCAAGGGACTCTCAAGAGTCTTCTCCAGCACCACAGTTCAAAAACATCAATTCTTTGGCACTCAGCTTTCTTCACAGTCCAACTCTCACATCCATACATGACCACTGGAAAAACCATAGCCTTGACTAGATGGACGTTTGTTGGCAAAGTAATGTCTCTGCTTTTGAATATGCTGTCTAGATTGGTCATAACTTTCCTTCCAAGGAGTAAGCATCTTTTAATTTCACGGCTGCAATCACCATCTGCAGTGATTTTGGAGCCCGGAAAAATAAAGTCAGCCACTGTTTCCACTGTTTCCCCACCTATTCGCCATGAAGTGATGGGACCATATGCCATGATCTTCGTTTTCTGAATGTTGAGCTTTAAGCCAACTTTTTTACTTTCATCAAGAGGCTCTTTAGTTCTTCTTCACTTTCTGCCATAAGGGTGGTGTCATCTGCATATCTGAGGTTATTGATATTTCTCCCAGTAATCTTGATTCCAGCTTGTGTTTCTTCCAGCCCAGTGTTTCTCATGATGTACTCTGCACAGAAGTTAAATAAGCAGGGTGACAATATACAGCCTTGACGTACTCCTTCTCCTATTTGGAACCAGTCTGTTGTTCCATGTCCAGTTCTAAATGTTGCTTCCTGACCTGCATACAGGTATCTCAAGAGGCAGGTCAGGTAGTCTGGGATTCCCATCTCTTTCAGAATTTTCCACAGTTTATTGTGATCCACACAGTCAAAGGCTTTGGCATAGTCAATAAAGCAGAAATAGATGTTTTTCTGGAACTCTCTTGCTTTTTCCATGATCCAGCAGATGTTGGCAATTTCATCTCTGGTTCCTCTGCCTTTTCTAAATCCAGCTTGAACATCTGGAAGTTCACGGTTCACGTATTGCTGAAGCCTGGCTTGGAGAATTTTGAGCATTACTTTACTAGCGTGTGAGATGAGTGCAATTATGTGGTAGTTTGAGCATTCTTTGGCATTGCCTTTCTTTGGGATTGGAATGAAAACTGAACTTTTCTAGTCCTATGGCCACTGCTGAGTTTTCCAAATTTGCTGACATATTGAGTGCATCATTTTCACAGCATCATCTTTTAGGATTTGAAATAGGTCAACAGGAATTCCATCACCTCCACTAACTTTGTTCGTAGTGATGCTTCCTAAGGCCCACCTGACTTCACATCCCAGAATGTCCAGCTCTAGGTGAGTGTGAGTGAACACACCTTTGTGATTATCTGGGTGGTGAAGATCATTTTTGTACAGTTCTTCTGTGTATTCCTGTGACCTCTTCTTAATATTTTCTGCTTCCTTTAGGTCCATACCATTTCTGTCCTTTATTGGAACTAAGCTTACATTATAAGCTTAATTACAGGCAGGTCTTGACTGGCTCAGTTATGGAATGAGATGAAGTAGTGAATGAATGTTTACTGCACTTTTGCTTGACAGCAAAAATATGAAAGCAACAGGAGAGTGAATAAATTGCGGTTCAATATAGTATCTAGCAGGAAAAATGAGTAAAGTATAACTAGATTGCCAAAGCAAGAGAAAATCTTAAAAGTATAAAGGTGGTGGAAAGCAAAATTGCAGAATAATACCAATATATTTCTATACATTTTAAAGAACTATTATAGTGTAGTTTTTGGATGTCTCTGTATATGTGGGTGTTCATAATAAAAATACATCTAAGTAATGATAGATACCAGTTCAAGAACATAGTTACCTCTGGCAAGTTAGGGAGACGGTGGGAAGGCAGGCAGAAGAATCCCACTACATCCACAGTAAAATGTTGAGACTTGGCAAAAGTAAGTGTTGAATACATGAGTGTTGATCAGGATACTCTCTTTCATCACGTTTTAAATACTATTCATTTAAATTTTAAAATTACTTTCTTGATTAATAAGATCTTCATGTGGCTCAAAATGCAAAAGATGCAATAAATTATTTAGTAAAAATATTATTTTCCAGCTCTATCCTGATGCAACCCAATTCTTCTTTTTTAATAATGGCTCTTTCGAGATATGATTCACATACCAGAAGACTCATCTTTTAAAAGTGAAATTCAGGGATTTTTACTATACTGACAGAGTTGGGCAACATCACACTATATGCTTCCAGAACATTTTCATCACCCCCAAAAGACACCTTGTACCATCAGCAGTTACTCCCCATTCAACCCCACCTCCCAAACTGCCAGCTATTATTATATTATGTGCACCAATAGATTTCTCTGTTCTGGACATATGAATGGAATCATACATGTGGTCTTTAGTGACTTGCTTCTTTTACCTAGCAGAATCCTTTTAAGGTTCATCCATATTTGCATGGGTACTTCATTCCTTCCTACAGGAGAATAATACCCACTGTATGGATATGTTGTGCCAGTGTTCAGTCGTGTCTGACTCCTCGAAACCCCATGGGCTGTATGTAGCCCACCAGGCTCCTCTATCCATGGAATTCTCCATGCAAGAATACTGTAGTGGGTAGCCATCCCTTCTCCTGGGGGATCTTCCCGACCCAGGGATTGAACCTGGGTCTCCTGCATTGCAGGTGGATTCTTTACCACCTGAGCTACCAGGGAAGCCCATAAGGAGATATCACATTTTATTTATTCATTCATTAACGGATAGACATTTGAATTTCTTCCACATGTTAGATATTATGAATAATATTGCTATGGACATTTATGTACATGTCTTTTATGTGGATATAAGTTTCAGTTTTTTAATAAAATAATACATGTGTATAGTTTTAGAAGTCAAATATTACCTCCTGGTTTATAATGAAACACTGGTCTCCTGACACACTTCTTCTCTACCTCTGACTCCCATTCCATCGAAACAATTATTTTCAACAGTTTGGCTATCTCTCTGCCACGTCATATTTCTTGATGCTTTGCTTATACTATGCCTTGCTTGTTCAGGTTCAATATATTTTTTTAACTTCTTACTTGGGAGGTGAAGATTTAACCCTCACACTGTGTGTACGCATCAGCCCTCCCACCATTCTCTACAACAAGATCTTAAAGGCTATGCCACCTTCAAACCAACGCGCAGTTTTCACAACGCCTATGTAAATATTCACAGCTGAGTTCCATAGAGCAAAACGTTTACAATTCCTTTCTTGTATCTTTTCTTTTCCATCTGTTTGGCTTCTGTATGATTAATTCTGTACCAAACTCTCTCCAACAGAGCTAAAACACAATATGAAAAACCAAAAGATGGATCCAGTCCTCTTTTTGTTCCTCCTGGAGAGGTCCTTCCGAGAGTCTTCTGTTTTGCTGTCTGGTCCTGCTGTCCAGCTGCCATCTAGAAACTTCCATCCACCATCATCCTGGGAATCCCCTTCTTCCTGTGCGTTGGAGCTTCTGCTTCTGGACCACAGACCTTCCACTTTCTTGGTCTGCTTCCTTGTCTGTCTTCATTAGCACATCCTTTAGTTAGACTCCCGAGGAAGACTGCAGGGGACAGAAACTTCTTGAGTTGTTTTACAGCTGAAAACATACGCAGTCTACCTTTGTTCTTGAAGTCCACACAATCATTTTCTTTCAAAATTATGAAGAAACTGTTCCAGCGCTGGCTGTTGAGAGGTCTGCCAACCTATGGTCCTGGTTTAGGACCATACCCACCAGGACATGACCCTTGTATATCACTTTTTCTTTCTTTCTGGAAATATTTAAGGGTTTTACTATGTGCCTGACATTGCAACAGTTTATGATATGTCTTAAAGGGGGTCCATTTCCATCCACTGTGCTAGGGATTCAGTGGTCTCTTAATCTGGAAATTTAAGTATTTCAGTTCTGGGAAGTTTTTCTCTCCCTCTTTCTCTCTTATTTTCTTTCCTTACTTTTTTTGATGTTCTTTTTCCTTGGGATTAGTTTTATTTGGGTGTTGGGCTTCCTGAATTGATCTTCTAATTTTCTGCCCCCTTGGTCTTTTCTGTTCTACAGTCAGGGAAGTTTTTTTAACCTTTTCTTCAAAACTTCTATTGAACATTTTATTTCTTTTATCATTTTTAAAAATAACCCAAAGCTCTTTCTTTGAATCTCCCTTTTTTAACAGCAAGGTAGGGGTCAGGATGGGGTGAGGAGTGTCTTGCTGATCCTTATATAAGCTTTCTACCAGCCCTCCTGTCTGACAGCTCTTTCCTGCACCCCTGCCTTCAAAGATACATGGCACCTCAGAGGCCTGAGCTTTGTGAGAGTCTACAGTAGGCTTTGAATTCCTTCGTGTTCTCTCTCATTACAAACTTGGGGTCCAACTTTGGCATGTGTGCTCAGGCACTTTCCACAATCCATCGATTTAATGCCTTCAACATCCTGCTGATGTTGCCTCATTTGATATTGGTCTCTCCTACTAGACTGGGAATCCCATGAGGCCAAGGGCTGGGTTTGTCTTGTTAACTTCTAAACACTACACCTGGCATTTCAAAAGTATTTGTTGAATAAATAAAGTGAAGAAGGCTAAGCTGAGCTTTAAAGGATGAGATGGAAAGGAGAGGCAGAAATGTACTCTGACCACAAGGGGCTGGCATGTGCAGAAGATCGTAGGTGAACATCTAGAACGTGACACAGCCGAGCATTCTTGCAGTGATGAGTGCAAGGTAGGGACTTCCCTGGTGGTCTAGTGGCTAAGACTCTGCTCTCCCAATGCAGGGGGGCCCAGATCTGATTCCTGGTTGGGGAACTAGATTCCATAGGCGGCAACTAAGAGTTCACATGGCGCAACTAAATATCTCGCAACTAATATCTTGGTGCAGCCAAAAAAAAAAAAAAAAAAGAAACATATATAAAAATTTTAAAGTCATTTATATTTAAAAAAATGCAAGGCAGCTAGGGGTGGGGGTAGGGGAGGGTGCAAAGAAAGAGGAAAGGCTGGACAGTGTAGCAGAGACCAGATGGTGGTGTGTCAAGATGGCAGCAAGGCTGGTTCCTCCTGAGGGCTGGGAGGGACCATCCGTTCCATGCCCATCTCCCAGCTTCTGCTGGCTGCTGGCAGCCTTTGGTTTCCTTGGTTTGCAGAGGCATCACCCACATGCCAGCTGTGTCTGAATTTCCCCTTTTTATGAGGAGACAGTCATACTGGATCAGGGCCCACTCCAATGACCTCATATTAACGTGATCATCTGCAAACAGCTTATTGCTAAATAAAGAGACATTCACGGGCACTGGGGATCAGGACTTCAATATCCTCTGTGTGTGTGTTGGGCAGTGGCGGTTGGGGGGACACAGTTCATAAGGGTCTTAAAGAGACATTCACAGGCACTGGGGATTAGGACTTCAATATCCTCTGTGTGTGTGTTAGGCAGTGGCGGTTGGGGGGACACAGTTCATAAGGGTCTTAAAGAGACATTCACGGGCACTGGGGATTAGGACTTCAATATCCTCTGTGTGTGTGTAGGGCAGTGGCGGTTGGGGGGACACAGTTCATAAGGGTCTTAAAGAGACATTCACGGGCACTGGGGATTAAGACTTCAATATCCTCTGTGTGTGTGTTGGGCAGTGGCGGTTGGGGGGACACAGTTCATAAGAGTCTTAGAAAGTGTCACAATCAGACCTGTATTTCAGACAAATAACGGTACCTCCAATGAGAAGGAGATGGTGAGGGCTGGAGTCGGGGAAAGGAGGATAAAGATCAGACCATGGCAGATGGCTTGCTTCCACACAGTATAAGGTGATGACAAGCGGTGGGTAGATTCAAGGGACATGTGTTCAGCAGAAAGGACAAGACAGGACTGAGTGGACATATAGGATGAGAGAGTAAATAAGGGGTAGGAGGGATCAAGGATGCCCCCGTTTCTGGCTGGGAACCTGGGTGTGCAGAATGATACTGTTCAATGAGACAGCAGGTGGCACAGTGATAAAGAATCGGCAGACGAGGGTTCACGCTGAGTCAGGAAGATCCCCTGGAGAAGGAAATGGCAACCCACTCCAGCAGTCTTACCTGGAGAATCCCATGGACAGAGGAGCCTGGCAGGCTACAGTTCACGGGACCGCAAAGAGTCGGACATGACTGAGTGCCTGAGCATGCATGTAGAAAACAATAAAAGAGAAAGTGGGAGGCACGTATTCAGAGAGAAAGCCAAGGGCGTTTCAACAACGCAAACCCAAAAGTAATCAAAATTTTAAAACAAACAAGAAAAATATTTGAGGATGGTAGACAGGAAAAGCAAAAGGACTGAAATTTAAGATTTTAGAGACAAATCCTGATTCCAGTGGACACTAGCAGATCTTGAGTCAGGCATTTCCGCTTTCCTGAGCTGAACTTATATGCACATTGGAGAAAAATACCACCTATACCATCGGGTAACTTCAAAAATTAAATCAGTTGACACACACTAACTGTGGTCCTTGTTAGTGCCAAATTTTACTTGAATCTGAATTCATAAATTGTTATTTATATGAAAACAACTAAATATTTCACTATATTGATTCAAATTCATTCACTCAATCAATCTTTAAAATTAAAATTCAACTGGAATTGATTTTGCATCTACTGTTGCTCTGTGCTGGGTACCATAACACACCTTACTGAATACTTTCAACAAACCCAAGTGGCGTCTACTTTACTTTATCTATTTATTTATTATTTTTTATTTGGCTGTGCCAGGTCTTAGCTGTGGCAAGCAGGATCGCTGTTGCCACTTGCCAGGATCTCTAATTGTAGGCATGTGGGATCTAATGCCCTGACCAGGGACTGAACCTGGGCCCCTGCATTGGGAGTGCAGAGTCTTAACCACTGGACCACCAGGGAAGTCCTTACTCTATTCTAAAGTAAAGAAACTGAGGCCCAGATGAAAAGTTTTTGTGTTTTCTGTTTATCTGCACTGTAACATGAAAATATTTCTACTCAAGTTCTCCATTCTTTAAATAGAGGTATGAATCAGCCACTAATTCTCTACATTCCAGGCCAAAGGAAAGTTTCAGCACGATGCTGCTGCTGTTGCTGCTAACTCGCTTCAGTCGTGTCCGACTCTGTGCAACCCCATAGACGGCAGCCCACCAGGCTCCCCCGTCCCTGGGATTCTCCAGGCACGAACACTGGAGTGGGTTGCCATTGCCTTCTCCAATGCATGAAAGTGAAAAGTGAGGGTGAAGTCGCTCAGTCATGTCCGACTCTTCGCGACCCCATGGACTGCAGCCCACCAGGCTCCTCCGTCCATGGGATTTTCCAGGTGAGAGTACTGGAGTGGGGTGCCATCACCTTCTCCGTCAGTGAATTCATACGACACAGTTTCCGGATTTCAATCACTCACTCATTAAGCAAGTGTTTATTGTGTACAACGATATGACAAGGAAGACACAAAACAAATCACCTAGGTAAAGAGAATCTTAGGAAACTTGTGCGGTAGAAAGGAAAACCATGAAATAGATGATTTTAGATTAGTCTCGTGGCAGACAAAACGAACAGACAGGAAGTGATTGGAAACAGGAAGAACTAGAAAAACAGGGCTATGGGTAAGGTATGAGGCAACAACTGCCAGGCCTGGATGGTAGCAGTGGGCATGGAAGCAAGAGATATTTCTGAGGCTGACTACCTACAGAAGATAAATGAGAAGATGACTCAAGGATGACTTTGAGGTCAGTCAGCTAAGGAATTCAGGGAAGAGGGATCTCTTGGATAGGCATGTGGCATTCAGGGAAGGCAAGGATGAAACCCACTTGCAAAACGCAAGCTACGTAACTGGAGAGTGAGGCTGGGTGAAGGCAGAAGATACAGACTGGAGCCTCATCACCATAGAGCTAACTAAAGCCATGAGATGGCGTCAACCTTCCAGCAGGAAGAAGCACTTATAAGCACATGAGCAGGAGCTCCAGGACTGACATCTTAACATTAAGTGGGAGAATCTAGAAAGATGGTACTGTGGAACCTATCTGCAGGGCAGCAGTGGAGACACAGACAAAGAGAACCGACTTGTGCACACAGCTGGGGAAGCACAGGGTGGGGCAAATGGAGAGAGCTGCATGGAAATAGATACACTGCTATATGTAAAACAGATCGCCAGTGGGGATTTGCTGTATGACTCAGGAAACTCAAACCTGGGTTCTGTGACAACCTAGAGGGGTGGGATGGGCTGGGAGGTGGGAGGGAGGCTGAAGAGTGAGGGGACATATGTATGCCCAGAATGATTCATGTTGATGTGGCAGAAACCAACACAATATTGTAAAGGCAATTATCCTTCAATAAAAAATAAATAAATTTTTTAAAAAGAGAGGGAAAAAAGAACCAATTCAATCAATTTTTTTGCATGTAGGGGACTATATTTAAATAAGACTATTTTGTTATTTCTATTACTTTATGGATTAGATAATAAAGGACTCTATTTTATTTTTCTGTATCCAGTAAGGGTTAAGTATCAACAAGAGAGAAGGCTTGTACACTTTAAATTCTGTCCATTTTGAGAACTGTACTCAGGGAAAGGAAATCACAGCTGAACATGAAGTCTCTTGAACCAAATAGGAATCCATTTAAGAATCCATTTCCATTTACACCAATGCCTAAGACCTGTTTCCATCAACAAGTCCCTGGAAGTTCTCAGCAAGTCTGAAAATGTGCTTCTGCCTGCACTGATCCCAACAAATTCATCCACTCTTTTCCTCATTCATCCTCCTTACTGCAAGGCGCTCAGCCGGACACTGAGAGGTCAGTGATGGATAAGATGGACTCTCTACGCTTGTGGAGTTCACAGTCTAGCCCATGATGGTTTACACCCTGCGTCTTTGCTTCCAATCCAAAGCAATCAGGAATGAACCTCAGTGGCATTTCTATTGCCCTTTGGTCACGTACTTCTTTTTATTTTTTGATACGCTAGGTCTTCCCTGTGGCACGTGGGCTTTCCCTACTTGCACCATGCAGGCCCTCCAGTTGTGGTGCGCAGGCTTAGTTGCCCTGCGGTATGCGGCATCTTAGTTCCCCAACCAGGGATCGAACTCATATCCCCTGCATTGGAAAGTGATTCTTAACCACTGGACCACCAGGGAAGTCCCTGGTATTTCTTAGAGATAAAGGCTGAGGGCGTGTTAACCACTAAGTGGAAGTCTTCTGTTAGATGAATTAGTCAGAAAATGGGACAAATTCATGCCCCGTGGTTACACATTTAAACCTGAGTAGTTGTGTGGTTCCTGCTACCACTCCAGAGGGCTGTGTTGGTTGCTTACACGCTGACGTTCTGGGCCTTACAGAGGCTTCCTTGTTGTTGTTCAGTCACTCAGTCGTGTCCAGCTCTTTGAGACTCCACAGACTGCAGCACGCCAGGCTTCCCTGTCCTTCACCATCTCCTGGAGCTTGCTCAAACTCATGTCCATTGAGTCAGTGATGCCATCCAACCATCTCATCCTCTGTTGCCCCCTTCTCCTCCTGTGCTCAATCTTTCCCAGCATCAGGGTCTTTTCCAATGAGTCTGCTCTTTGCATCAGGTGGCCAAAATATTAGAGCTTCAGCTTCGGCATCAGTGCTTCCAGTGAATACTCACAGTTGATTTCCTTTAGAAAGGACTAGGAGGCCTCTGTTCTCCGTGTTCTCCAAGGGACTCTCAAGGAGAACAGAGGCCTCCTAGTCCTTTATAACCAGTAAAGGAATAAGAACATGAGAGGGAGAAGAATCCTTTGTCACCTCATCTCCTTTCTCCTCACATTGCTCCTTCCCATGTAAATCAAGAAAAATGAAGGATAAATGAAAGATAAACAGGAACTTCCCTGGCGGTCCAGCGGTTAAGACTTTGCCCTCCAATTCAGGGGTTACAGGTTCAATCCCTGGTCAAGGAGCTAAGACCCCACATGCCTCTCAGCCAAAAACCCAAAACATGAAACAGAAGCAATATTGAAAAAAATTCAATAAAGACTTTAAAAATGATTCGCACACACACAAAATCTTTAAAAAGATAAACAAATATATATATATATTTTAAATTAAGAATAAAAACAAAAACAGGCCCTGGAAGAATGAACTTCTCCAAAACTATTTCGGGAGGTGGGGTAGATTCACTGAAGCTACTGAATTTATAAATCTTCGTTTTGTAAGTATTCAGAGGGAGGAAGCAAACTTCAGAGGAATTGTACCAACTCCACCTACTCTAGCAAGGTGGCAGCAGCAGGCATCAGTGAGCTCACAGGATTGTTCCAAGCCATTGCCCTGTGTCGGAGAAGGCAATGGCACCCCACTCCAGTACTCTTGCCTGGAAAATCCCATGGACGGAGGAACCTGGTGGGCTGCAGTCCATGGGGTCGCTAAGAGTCAGACACAACTGAGCGACTTCACTTTCTCTTTTCACCTTCATGCATTGGAGAAGGAAATGGCAACCCACTCCAGTGTTCTTGCCTGGAGAATCCCAGGGACGGGGGAGCCTGGTGGGCTGCCGTCTATGGGGTCGCACAGAGTCGGACACGACTGAAGCGACTTAGCAGCACCAGCACTGCCCTGTGTATGGTTTGAGTCATTCTCAACTACCTCCCCGGACCAGGGAGGTAACTAACCTGAGCTAAATGTGCCAAGCATAATGGCAGGGACTGACACACTCTGGAAAATGTATGTCTTATCCAAGATAGTAGAAGAAGGAATGAAAATTGTTCAAGAGAAACCAATAATCTGGATTCTTCCGGGAAATCATCTGATGTTTTTTAAATATTGGCAATGGATTTTAAAAAACTTATATGTCATCTTGGTTAATCTGTGATTCATCCAGATTCATTTATTTACAACTGCTGGTCTCTGGCAACTTTGCTGTGTTTGCACGGAAACATGGAACTCATCACAGGTTTAGAAACATGATTCACCTTAGTGCTGGAAATCAGTGCAAGATACATAAGAATGCTAAAATGACCCAAAGGAAGAGGCATACAGCTATGATTGAAATGAAAAAAGAGAAAAATTTAAAACTTTAGAAAGATGAAAAAATAATGACCATTATTGGTGTACATACTAGATGAAGACTGACAGTAAAAATGATACTAAAAGGTTGATAGCAAATCATGTAAAATGTTGACACAGGCTTGACCTATATATTCATTATCACCACCATCATCATCATCTGCTAGGATCTAGGGGAAAGTCTTCAGTGTGATAAATATCGTATAAAGTGAAGTCGCTCAGTCGTGTCCAATTCTTTGCGACCCCATGGACTGTAGCTTATCAGGCTCCTCCGTCCATGGGATTTTCCAGGCAAGAGTGCTGGAGTAGATTGCCATTTCCTTCTCCAGGGGATCTTCCCAACCCAGGAATCGAACCTGGGTCTCCCGCATTGCAGGCAGACGCTTTACCGTCTGAGCCAGCATCTAATGTTAACTCAGAGGAGGAAAGCTAAGCATTTTGAGTAATAACATTCCATGGCAAATGACTGCTGGAAGCTGTGGCAAAGTATGGGTAAGTCCATTGGTTCAAGGCATGTTTCACTAAAGCTTGTGTTTAGGTTCTAGCACAGATTCATGTATCCATCCATTCCTTTGATAAATATTTACTGAGCAAGTACTATGTGCCAAGTACCATCAGAGACACTGGAGATATTATACTGCATGAATCAGACAAAAAGTTCCTGACCTTTTCGAGCTGGCATTCCAGTTGAGGCAGCTAATACAGTAATATAAGATACACTGGTTTATTCTATATTAGATGATATGCGATACGTCTTAGGGAGACACAAATCCAGTCAGGGAAGGAGAATAGAAGTTTGTGTGTAGAATGTGTGCACTCTTCTGCAGGGAGAAGGGTGACGTGGATTTGAGATTCCAAATAAGGGGACAGGACCGGCCTCACTGAGAAAGTGACATTTGCATAGACACAGGAGGGAGGTGAGGGCTGACGGTGAGGGAGCAGAAGCGGACCAAGACTTGAGGTAGGGCAAGAAAAGTCCAGGCAGAAGGAGCAAGCGCAAACGCCCCGAGGGAAAGGCGCATGCGTCACTCTCAATAGCCACACGATGAAGCCAAGAACCAGGAAGGGCCAGAGCAGGAGCAGTCGAGGCCAGAGAGGCCTGATCACACAAAGGGTTGGCTTTTTACCAGAATCGGCTTTTTCCCTGCAGGAAGTCACTCCAGGGAAGGCAGTCTAATAAAAGGTGTTACAGGATTTGACATATGTTTTATTTTTACTTCTTTTTTTTTCTTTGGCCATGTCAAACAGCTTGCAGGATTTTAGTTCCCCAACCGTGGATCAAACCCAGGTCCCACGCAGTGGATGCATGGAATCCTAACCACTGGACTGCCAGGGAAATCCCTGACATACGTTTTCAAAGAATCCTTTGGATTGCTGTTTTGATTGAACTAAAAGAGAGCAAAAGCAGGGTCAGGGAGACCAGCTGGGAGCTGTTGCAATAATCTAGGTGAGAGACAACAGTGGTTTGGACTAAGGTCTTGGCAGCGGAGATGGCAAGAAGGCATCAGATTCTGTGTAGATTTTGACATCAGTGCTGGAAGGATTTGCTGACATGCTCTGCAGCACATGAGAAATTGAAGACTCAATGATGACCCCAAGGGCTCTGGCCTGAGTCATCGGAAGGATGGAGCTGGCATTAACAGACATGGGGAAGACTGGACTAAGAGCAGGTTTGAGGGAGTGGGGAAGAACAGCAAGAATTCAGTTTGAGACCCGGTAAGCCTGCTGGGGATCCAATTAAGAGATGCTGAGTAGGCAGTTGGATACAGCATCTGGAGGCCCACACTGCAGGTTTAAATTTGAAGTCAGCAGCATATATTCAGTATTTAAGGCTGTGAGGTTGGATGAGATCACCTAGAGGGTAAATACAGATAAAGAAGAAAACAGATCAAGCTCTGAGCTTTGGGGCACTCCTACATAAAAGGTTAGCAAAATGAAGAGGACCAGTAAAGCATTCTAAGAAGGAACTCGAAGACAGATAGGAGATAAATGAGGTGACTGTGATGACCTAAGGCCCAGGCAAGATAGATCTCAAATTGAGGAGAAGATTCAACCTCCGGAAAGCTGCGGATGGTCGTATGAGGACAGACAGCAACTGACCACTGGATACAAAAACATGGAGGCCGTGAGTAATCAGGCGAGAGCAGTTTGGTGAAAGAGAGGGACTAAGGTCCCATGGGAGAATGTCTCCAAAAGAACGGGAGGGAAGAACTTGGAGACAGCAACTATAAACCGATTTCAAAAGGTTTATTGTAAGGGGAAGAGAAATGTTGCGGAAGCTTATTCAAGGGGGAAGTGGGCTCAAGAGATTTTTTTTTTTTTTTAAGACAGGAGTAATAACAGTTTGTTCCTATGATTCCAGGAATTACCCAGCAGAGAGAAAGATAAAAATAATCCAAGAGACAGAGGGGAGATCTGTTGGAGCAATTTACTTGAACAGATAAGAGAAGATGAGCTCCAGTGGACAAATGGTGGGGTTGGCCTTGGTTAGGAGTGGGGACAACTCACCCACAAAGACAGAGTGAATGGTCACAGGGACTGAGAGGCGGGGCTGTGGAAATTCTGATTGCTTTTTTTTTTTTCAGGGTCAATTGTGGTGCGTTTTTTTAAAGGATTTTTTTTTTTGAGGATCATTTTTAAAAGTCTTTCCAATATTGTTTCTGCTTTATGTTTTGATGTTTTGGCTGAGAGGCACGTGGGATCTTAGCTCCCAGACCAGAGACTGAACCCTTGCCCTCTGCACTGGAAGGCGAAGTCTTAACCACTGGATTGCCAGGCGAAGTCTTAACCACTGCCTCTATTTTCACAGTGAAGGATTTGGGGAAAGGAGCTGTAGAAGGGTTGTAGAAAACTATTTAATACAAATAATTATCTAGGAGTTTGGAAGAGTGAATGCTTTAGGAACAGAGGGTATGATTGGCTGAGCAATATCCAAGGCTTGGGATTACATTTTAAAAAAATATTTTTCTTTTAATTTCTTAAACTCTCATTTTTGAAGTCATTTCAGAATTACAAAAAAAGACACAAAGAGAGTTCAATATGCACCTCACTCAGCTTCCCCAAATGTTAGCATCTTATTTAATCACAGTACAAGTGTCCATATCAGAAAGTTATCACAGAGCCACCTTCACTAAGCTACAGACTGAAACTACTGAAATTTTAAAAAAACTCAAATTTAGCAAACTGTCGTATGAATGTTCTTTTTCTAGACTAGGATTCAATCCACAATCCCATATTTAATTGAGTTGTTTTTTTTAGTCTTCTCTAATCTGGGACAAGTCTTCAATCTGTCTTTCGTCACCCTGACACCTTTGAAAAGGCTAGCCACAGAAGATCCCTCTGTTTGGGCTTGTCTGTCTCCTCACAATTTAAATCAGATCTGTGTTTCTGACAAAAGTGAGATGTCCTTTTCAGCTCATTGCCTCATGGGGCATATGACCTCTGCCAGGGTCCTCCACTGTAAAGGTACTGCTTCCTTTGTAATTAATGGTGACAATTAGGTGATCATGGATTTTAAAACATAAGCATTCTGCATGGTTTTCCCTCCACCCCACACATCTCCACTGGAGTAGGTACTGAGCAGGTGGAGGGCTGATTTAAAAACGTGGTTTATTAAGTGAGGACCTCAGTCAAGTTATAACCTTGAACAGCTGCAGATGCCATTAAAGAGAAGGGTTAACAGCCTCAATAGATTTTCAACGTAAATCAAGATAATCAATTACAGAAAAAGATGTTTGACAGATTGATTATCAAAGCAGATCAACTGTCCTGATTTTAAAGTTTTCCAAGACTGGTTGATTTATACTCATCTTTATTGGAAATACTTCTGGGAAATACTTCTTAAATCCATTTTTTGTCATAACAGACTTAAGTAAGCATACTTGTTGATGTGTGCCAGGGGCCACCACAGTCTTATGAAGTTATTGTCCTACATTAAAATAAATAAATTAAGAAAAAAAGAATATTTTATAAAAAAATAAGCATATCTGAAAACAGCCTTCTGAAATCTAACCTGTTCATAAGTAGAAAAGATGTTCTAGACTTTCACTCATCCATCTAACAAATATTTATTGGACCAATTTGTAGTTCAGTCGCTAAGTTGTGTCCGGCTCTTTGCGACTCCATGGACTGCAGCACACCAGGCTTCCCTGTCCAACATCAGCCCCCAAACTTGTCCCAAACTTGAACACCTGATTTGTACTACAGGTCATAGGAAAAAAAAAAAGATGTGCCAAATACCTAATTAAAACATGCCAGGGGCTCCATGAAAAATCAAGTGAAAGTGAAAGCTGCTCGGTCATGCCCCACTCTTTGCGACTCTATGGACTATACAGTCCATGGAATTCTCCAGGCCAGAATACTGGAGTGGGTAGCCTTTCCCTTCTCCAAAGGATCTTCCCAACCCATGGATCGAACCCAGGTCTCCCACATTGCAGGTGGATTCTTCACCAGCTGAGCCCCCAGGGAAGCCCCCTTGAAAAGTCAAGGTTCTCCCAAACGAAACTGAAAATATGTGAAATATGCTGAACTTCTGATAAAGTAGATGTGCCTTATTACACATTTTTCCTGCAACAGGATCTTGAGCTACTCTGTGGCTTCAGCTGTATACTCTCAAAGAAATGGCCAGGGGTGAGATGAAAAACATACCAGATCACAAGTCAAGAGAGCCTGGATCTAACTTTGACTGAGTTTCAACCTGTGTGGCCGATGAAGTCTGCAGAGGAAGGTGATTAAGAGCGCATGCTCTGGAGTTATACAAGCTTGGGTTCCTAACCTAGTTACTAGGGTTATTGTCTTTGTGCCTTTGGACAAACTTCTTAATTCCTCTAAGCCTGTTTCTTCATCACAACAGGCGAAGTAAACAGCACTCACAACCTAGCATAGTTACAAGGTACACAGAAGGGATGCACAGAGCGCCTTTAGCAAAATGAACACCACACAGCATATGCACCAAACGGAAGTCATATCTAACAATCCTTATTATAGTTACTATTATTATTAGTCACCATTCTGCACTTCATTCTACATAACTGTAAAACGAGTGGCAGCAACGAGACCAGAATTTCTCTAACGTGAATAAAAATCTGGAAAAATGGTCCCAAACGTCGCGAGTTGTCTTTATTTTTATTAAAAAGCAAACATAAAACTTGGCATAAACTGCTTATGCCATTAGATTCCTAAAACATAAATCCAAAATCAGGTTAAGATGAAATTCAAAACAATCAGAACCAAATCAAATTAAGCATTTTAATGAGGCTAGTGGAGATTTTCTGGAATCAAACTGCCTCATGAACATGGTGCTGATCCCCTGCGGTGCGGGTCCTTTTGTGCTCACCACTCACATTGTCTTCTGTGTCCTCCTCATTTTTCCCGCTTCACTTTCTTTGAACTACCGCAGCCTTCAATGGCATCGCTTGGCCTTCACTTTACATGAACTCATGATTTACTTGGAGCTGGTTCTTTCTCATTAGCTCTTGAAAATTATGGGAGGAAGCTGGCCTCAATTCCAGATGCATCTCTTAATGCAGATACCATGGATTCCCAGCTCCAAGTCTTTTAGTCACTCTCTACTGCCTGTCAGGATCCCAATATTTAAGTCTCTCCCAGACTTACATTTTCAGCCTTACCTCCCCAACTTCTCTCTAGCCAAACTAGGAGAACTTCATCATAAATTGAATTTCCATGTCCCTTCAAAACTTATATATTGAAACCTAATTTCCAGGGTGATGGTTCCGGAGGTGAGGTCTCTGGGTGGAACCCTCATGAATGGGATTAGTGCCCTTATAAAAGAAACCTGGAGAGCTCCCTTGCCTCTTCCATCATGCCATCACGTAAAAGCACAAGAAGACAGTCACTTATGGAACAGAAAATGGGCTTCACCAGACACCGAATCTGCTGGTGCCATCTTAGACTTTCCTGCTTCCAGAACTATGAGAAATAGATGTTTACTAGGCACTCAGTCTGTGGTATTTTTGCTGTAGCAGCCAGAACAGACTAAGAATATTCCTTTAGAACTTGCTGAGGCTTTCTTTATGTCCAAGTAGGGATGGTGATTGCAGCCATGAAATTAAAAGATGCTTACTCCTTGGAAGGAAAGTTATGACCAACCTAGATAGTATATTGAAAAGCAGAGATATTACTTCGCCAACAAAGGTCCGTCTAGTCAAGGCTATGGTTTTTCCAGTGGTCATGTATGGTTGTGAGAGTTGGACTGTGAAGAAAGCTGAGCGCCAAAGAATTGATGCTTTTGAACTGTGGTGCTGGAGAAGACTCTCGAGAGTCCCTTGGACTGCAAGGAGATCCAACCAGTCCATCCTAAAGATCAGTCCTGGGTGTTCATTGGAAGGACTGATGCTCAAGCTGAAACTCCAATATTTTGGCCACCTCATGTGAAGAGTTGACTTTTTGGAAAAGACCCTGATGCTGGGAGGGATTGGGGGCAGGAGGTGAAGGGGACGACAGAGGATAAGCTGTCTGGATGACATCACCAACTCGATGGATGTGAATTTGAGTGAACTCCGGGAGTTGGTGTTGGACAGGGAGGCCTGGCATGCTGTGATTCACGGGGTCGCAAAGAGTCGGACACGACTGAGTGACTGAACTGAACTGAGGCATCAATCTTGGTCAGTGTTTCTTGTGTACTGAAGACACTGTGTGTTTTCTGATTACTGGATACAGTTATCTATAAATGCCTGTCAGATCAAACATCAATTGGGTTGTTCAATTCTTCTATATCCTTAGTAATCTTTTGTTTGCTCAATCTCTTAGTTACTGAGAAACGTGTTTTTAAAAGATCCCCATTTTAGAAGTGAATTTATCAATAACATCTCCTTGTAACTTGGTCTTTTGTTTTTTCAATGCATTTAGAAATTATGTTGTTTGGTACAGTCTGATGTTGGCATATCATCTTGATGAATCATTTCCTTGCATCCTTAAAAAATAAGTCCATGAGAGAATACTTTGTTCAATATTCATATATTTCTCACCCAGCCTAATGATCAACTTCCTTGACACTTCATTGGCTAAGGTGTAGATTTTCTAGTTCTGGAGAATGGGTGTCAGTTTTGAGGACATTCTCATTTAATTCTCACAATAACGCCCCGTAGGGGAGGCACCATTACTGCCTCAGTTTTACAGATGTGGACATTAACAGTCAGATGGTTCAGAAACTTGATCAAAGTTATACAGCTAGTAAACGGTGGAGATGGTACTCAAACCATGCTTGTTTGGCTTTGGGGCCCAAATATATATAATATCTCATCTTAAATAGCTGTGGTAGATAAACTGGGTACATTAGGTATACACACACATGCACACACACACACAGATCCCTTCAAAATCACCAGGGGGAACAGTAAATACTAAAATATAAATGTAGGCAAGACACTAGAAGAAGTCATTTATAATAGAAAACATTTAGTAATAAACAGAGAAAAAGATGTTTAAGGTCATTAACAATCATATGCTAATTAAAATAAGATGTTACTTCCCACCTATTAGAGTAGCAAAGATTAACAAATTGATGAATTCCCAGGATCAGTTAGACTGAAGGAAAATAAATATTCTTACATACAACTGGTGGGTGCTTAAATCAAGACTTCTAGAAGATAAATAGGGAATACGTAACATGAAAAAAAATTCTCAAATTTTTGAGAGAACAGTAAGGTTATAAAATAGCAATGGGGCAGAATATTTTAAAATTTAAAAAAATATATATATGTGTGTGTACATGTATATAAAATACTTTTAATTATGTCAGTTCAGTTCAGTCGCTCAGTCATGTCCCACTCTTTGTGACCCCATGAATCACAGCAGACCAGGCCTCCCTGTCCATCACCATCTCCCGGAGTTCACTCAGACTCACGTCCATCGAGTCCGTGATGCCATCCAGCCATCTCATCCTCGGTCGTCCCCTTCTCCTCCTTCCCCCAATCCCTCCCAGCATCAGAGTCTTTTCCAACGAGTCAACTCTTCGCATGAGGTGGCCAAAGTACTGGAGTTTCAGCTTTAGCATCATTCCTTCCAAAGAAATCCCAGGGCTGATCTCCTTCAGAATGGACTGGTTGGATCTCCTTGCGGTCCAAGGGACTCTCAAGAATCTTCTCCAACACCACAGTTCAAAAGCATCAATTCTTCGGCACTCAGCTTTCTTCACAACTCTCACATCCATACATGACCACTGGAAAAACCATAGCCTTGACTAGACGGACCTTTGTTGGCAAAGTAATTATATACATCATATCAAACTGTTAACAGTAGTTATTGCTATTTGAAAGAATTACAGGAAATTTTTCTTCTCTCTTTTTTAATCTGTATAATTGATTTTTTGGCAATAAACATACATTAATTTCATGACTCCTGAGCCTGAAAAATCAAAGTCTGGGATTGGAAAGAGTAAAGTAGGTCTGTACTGTCCCATAAGATGGCTGAGATAAAATATCAGGTGTAAAAAATTAAGTTACCAAATACTATAGATAATATAATCTCTTTACATAAAAGTTATTTATTATATACATCATATATATATATATAAATTCTAGACTATTACACACCAAACATTTAGGATTGGGGAGAAGACAGAGAAGACATTTATTTTCTATCCTTCTGTATTATTTTTTCCCAGTAAGCATTAATCAGTTTGTAATTAAAACATTCAATTAAAAATATGAAAGTTGGAAGAGCTGCTGATCAAAATCCATAAAGCAGACACATATTTTTGTTCATTAAATCACAGAAATATCAAACTCAAGTGCTTCCATCCACCAAAGCTTAACAGATGTTATTTAATGGCAAATAACATTACCCAGTCTAATACCTGAAAATCAAATAGATTTATAGACATTCTTACTCTAAGACTAGCATATGGAAATATACCAATATTGGTATAACTGTATTGAATATTGGAAAATACTGGTCAATGCTGGAAAGTATTAACATATTCAATAATTATTTAGCTATGCATGCTAATTGGGGATTCCCCAAAGGCTCAGCAGTAAATAATTCGCCTGTGATGCAGAAGACACAGGACACTCAGGTTCAATCCCTGGGTTGGGAAGATCCCTTGGAGGAGGGCATGGCAACCCACTCCAGTATTCTTGCCTGGAGAATCCTATGGACAGAGGAGCCTGGTGGGCTACAGTCCATAGCGTAGCAAAGAGTTGGACACAACTGAAGTGACTGACCATCCACACACACACCGATTGATTAGTTGATCAATAACAGCTCATGAATGTAAATTAGTCATAGAACCTCAGAGCATGAATATGGAAGGCGGCTTAGAGGTGAGGAAACAGGTTCTCAGAAGAAGACCATGGGAGGCAGTAATAGCCCCCTGAGTCCCAGTTCAGGTTTAGAAAATTTCTAGATGGATAACACAGACGACAACCATCCCTACAGCTCTAATGGCTCTTCCTATGGAGCCTGAGGATGGAGCCCTCCTAGAGTGACTCAGTAAAGGTATTTCTTATTTCACCATCGATCGCACATTCAACAAACATACCCATTGTTTAAAAACCAATGTATAAAACCCTATAAAGGGCAATTTACTGTTTTAGGAGACAGGATGTTGATCTTATCTCTGATTGGGGCTGTGGTACCTCCAACTTCCTGTGCTTCACCCAGACCCCATCAAAAGCCTGTCCTTTCCTAGAGAGGTATTATGAGGCACCTGGCAGAGAGGTGCCTGTTCATCTTTGTGCAGATGTTCCTGGAGGGCAGAGGTCATCTGGGGGAGTCCTAGAGGTCAAGCAGGAGACACAGTCCTCACTTGCATTTCAACCAAAGTCCTTCCCCTCTGAGGCTGCTTCATCCTCCAGCCACAAATGGTTAACTCAGAAAAATTCTGACCTCTTCATAGACATACCATTCACTACTAGAGCAAGTTCTTGAAGCATTCGCTGTTCTGTTTCCACATGTTATAGAAAACACTTCTCTTTGAAAATGACTTTTTCCTCTTGAAAATAATATATAAGTAAAATACTTTTTTTTTTTCTTTTGCCAGACTACATGCCTTGTGGGATCTTAGTTCCCTGACCAGGGATTGAACTTCTATCCCCTGCAGTGGAAGTGTAGAGTTTTAACCACTGGATCACCATGGAATTCCCAAAAGACATGTATTAAAAACACTTTGGACCAAGTCTAGTCCTCAGGTGTGGGTCTAAAAATCACAGCTGCTCTAATTCATTACAGCTCCTCTTACAGCTCACAGGACGAGATTAGCAAAACCGGTCCTTCTTGTTCCTAACGAAATAATTCCTACCGTGCAATGGAGTTGTTACACACGTGGTTCCACTTTCAATCACTGTGGTCTATCACCTCAGCTTCTCACTGACCCCATCTCCCTTCACTGGGGACATCAAATGCCTCACAACTATGTGCTGAGAAGAAGCAGAGAGCAAAAGTGAGGAGATGTTTTTTTCTCCTCCCCAAAGGAATCACTTCAGCAAAGTGATACGCAAAGGTACAAATCCTCTGGAAGCAATCCTTTTCAATGTAGGGAGTCTGGGTTTGGGAAGTGGGGGTTGGGGAAGAAGGGGATGGTCTGGTTTCCTTAGATGTTGCTGGAAGAAGAGGTGACTAAAGGTATCTCGGGATGGGTCTGATACAGGTGGTTTGGGGAGCGACAGGGGTGTGGGGTTCCTGGGTACAAGGGAAGTACCCCACCAGAAATGGCATGCAAGGTCTCCATAACACAGGACAAGGTACCCTCTAACGAGAAGCAGGAGCGCAGACTTACTCTCATGCTATTTGGTGGTTTGCTGAAAATCTCTTGTAGTTACGGAACCCCTTCTCTAAAGCAAGTCTTAAGCAGAGCCATATATTAACATGTCAAACAGATTAAAAGGGTAGTTTCTGTGCTTGGAACTGCAGTGGAGGGAAGAATAAAGCTCCCTAATCTGTCTTCCCTAAAGCCCCTGAACAGAGCTGGACACCGTATGTCTCCCATTGGAGGGTATTGGTTCACCTGGAATAACTGGCAGAGGAAATGAAGGAACAGGGTGAGGAAAGAAGCTACGTCCTGGGACTCATGGATTTCAATCCTGATAAAATGTTCGACATCAAAACTTCTGGGAGCTAAGATCCCATGTGCCTTACCGCCAACAAACCAAAGCATAGAAGCAATATTATAACAAATTCAACAGAGACTTTAAAAACGGTCCACATCCAAAAAAAAAAATCTTTAAAAGAAAGCATAAAGGTGGGGTGATTGAGACTGTTGTAAACCTTAAACTGTCAAAAGCAAACTAAACTTGCCGTGTGATACTGAAACAGAAGGGATGCTTCTGTGTGACCAGTCGTGGTGTAACAAGTGAAAAGTTCCTCACCAACACAGAACATATCAAGCACTATGACAGGTCCAGGCAACCGGTGCTCTTCCCTACCCACGGTCCCTGCACACAATTTAAGCCACGCAACACTTAGGACAGACGGCATAACATGGCTTCACTGGTGGCTCAGGGGTAAAGTAATCCTGCCAGTGCAAGAGACGTGAGTACGACCCCTGGGTCAGGAAGGTCCCCTGGAGAAGGAAATGGCAACCCACTCCAGTATTCCTGCCTGGAGAATTCCATGGACAGAGGAGCCTGGCGGGCTGCAATCCATGGGATCGCAAAAGAATCCGATACAACTTGACGACTAACCAACACCACCACTTAGGACCAAGGGCATAAAACAGAACGATAGGTTTGAAAAACGAATCCACCATACTTACTGTTTAAGATCATAAATTGCTACTTGCCTTAGAATGAAGAGTAAGCTCATTACAAAGCATTTCTGCTCACCTACAGCTCTAAATGCTAGAGGTCTTTTTTGAGGACTGAACCAAGACCAAGGAACTTCTACACCTCATGGGAACTGCATGTGACTTTGAAGTTTGGTATTAAACCCTAGAAGGTCCCAAGGAATCAGTAGATTGTTTTCCCAAAGTCTGGAGCACACATTAGGTTAAAAAAAAAAAAAAAACAGAAAAATATATGCTTTCAGGACATCCTTCCCTCTAGCAATTCCAAAGAGGGTCACTCTGCAGCTCTTTGGGCTTTTCCACTTTTGTCTGGCTCGCCAGCTGGCCTGGAGGACATGGAGAACAAGGCAGCTTTCATCTCTGGGTCACTGGTTGACACTCATCATGGATTAGGTCCAGTTCCATCCATGCGGATGGCAACTCACGGACTCAACTCACCTGAACGACACGGGTCAAGGCACGCCACTGCTAGGACATTGTCAGGCACGAGCTGTCCCATGGTTGCTCCACAGCCCAGAGGGGTATACAGACCAATGACAGAACAGAGGGCCCTGCCTGGAGCATTTGTTAACAATCTAACTGCATACCTCTTTCACCAACATATCAGAGATGTTAGCACACCAAGAGTGATATTTTATGGATAAATGCCCAGGAGTCACCCTTGAACCCTCCAAATAACTTCAGTTAACATCAACTATAATCACATAAAGCAGGGACAACACAGACGGGAAACCTGAGCCATTTGTTTTTAATCACTAGCATCTAATGAGAACTCAGCTCTACCCTGCAAGAACTTAAGTCCTTGACCCAGTTCTCTCTTTAAATCCCCACAATATGCTGAGTCAGGTACCATTTTACCCCAATTTCACAGGTGAAGAAACCACAGGAGCTTAGAGGGGTTGAGTAGCTGGATCAAGGGCACAGAGTTATCAAGCAGCGGCCAGGGATCTGAACCCAGCAGAGCTGAGCTATGCTGCTTTTGGTTGACACTTGGTGCAAATAACAGAATTTTCAATTAACATGAGAACTCTGGGGTAAGATACAACATAAAATTAACACTTAGACGAGTCCCTTCCACATGGTAAGTAACCACCATTGACATTTCATTACTCACAGAATGAAAGACAATGCTTAGTCAACTTAACTTTAAGGAAAACAAATATTATTTACCTTTTTCTGGTGAAGGACACAATCATACAACATATACAGATGCCTAATATCCTTGGAAGGGCTTCCCAGGTGGCTCAGTGGTAAAGAATCTGCATGCCAATACCGGAACAATAGGAAACATGGGTTTGCTCCCTGGGTCAGGAAGATTCCCTGGAGAAGGAAATGGCAACCCACTCCAGTATTCTTGTCTGGAGAATCCCGTGGACAGAGGAGCCTGGCAGGCTACAGTCCACGGGGTTGCAAAGAGTCAGGCACGACTGAGCATGCGTGCAACACATGCACGCATGCGCAATATCACCAGGTCACAGTCTAAAACAATCACTGAAACTAAGGAAATACAGAAGTATTTCTGAGTATTCCAGGTAGTGTGACTAAATAACATTATTCTACCTGACCAACGTAATAAAAAATGTTTAAAAATTTAAAAACTTCAAGTTGTCGTAACTATATATAAATAAAGCCTCTGAAAAGATTTAAAATGTCATTTTAATGTCTAAAATTATAAAGCTTCCCAATGAATCACCTGTTGTTTTCATAAAGTTTAAAGTTGAGCACCTAGCAAAGAGCTTTACGCATAATTTCCAATAAATCATTCTGGAATGAATGGCTGAATTCATGAATGTGCTTTTAAAACAGATAGACATTGTTCTTTCATTATGTTAGGGATTTTTTTTTTTAATTCTGTGATGCAGGTTGTATGACCTTCCCTTATTAATAATTTTTTTTGGAAAAAAAAAATCCCAGGACTATCATCCTGAAAGACAACAAGAAAAAACTAAATAACTGGTTAAAAATTAATTAGGAACAGAAATGAAGGTTTGCTTGTGCAACAAGATGTGTTTGTGTTTGTGTTAGTCGTTCAGTCGTGTCCAACTCTTTGCAACCCCATGGACTGCAGCCCACCAGGCTCCTCCATCCATGGGATTTTCTGGAAAAGAATACTGGAGTGGGTTGCCATTTCCTTCTTTAGGGGATCTTCCCCATCCAGGAATCGAACCCAGGTCTCCCGCATTGCAAGCAGACTCTTTACCATGAGATAGAAGAGGTATAAAAAAGCTACTTTAAAATATCTTTATTAACATTTAAGAAAATACAAAATGGTTCTGTATGAAGCAGAATGAAAGAACATGAAACAAAAGTATATGTTTAAGCCACTGTGACTGATAAAAAGAGTAAAGACATTTTTTAGTATATATATATAACTCAGGTCAAGAAAATACCTCTTTCTCAAAAGCGTTTTTGTGCCTTGGCTTACCTTGGAGACTTAATGGTTTACCCAATGTGCTCTCAAAATTAACTATTCATTTTTAAAAAGAACGTCTAAGAATTAACATGAGCATAAACATAAAAATCACTGCCATTATTTCCATAAAGTAAAATGCTAAATTAAATTTACACTGACCAAACTATTCCAGAAACCTCCAATCCTTTTAAAAAGGAAAACAAATTAACAGAGCCTTATACAGAAAACAGAAAATTTCTACCAACAGTTTCTACATCATTCCAACAAAGCTGAGTCCTTTCACCAATAGCAAATCTGAGATCCTCCAAGTATCCCCCACTCATTAGAAAATCAATAGCACTACCTGCAGGGTGTACAAGGTTGCCTGTGCATAAGGCTTTTATCTCATTTTTAGCAACATTTTTAAAGAAATGCAGGATGTACACAACCTTGGCACTCACCATCACCGTGGCCTCCTGAACACAATCTGTTAAAAGTGTTGTGGTTCAGTTTGTCAAGCTTCATCGCACAGTTCTGCCAAATTGCAAAGCTAATGGGACAATCAAAAGGCTGCCTGTACTGTACATCAGGTAAAGGAAGCCTTTAAACTCAAAGAGGGAGTTGTATTATTTAAAGAGACATGACTATTTCAACAAAAACAAGGAGAAAAAGGAGATTGAGGTAGCAATACTCTCCAAAAAATTTTTTTAATTAATAAATTAAGTAAAAATAATAAAAGAACCCAAACTGAATGTAATGTGTACTTTCTAAATCAGACCTGCACTTGTACATCATTTCCATAGATAAAGCATATAATTTGTGTTAGAAAAACTGATATATATGTGTGTATATATATATACATACATATAAAACCAAGCCATGAATTTAATTTTCATAATCACAATCTCATTTGCCTAAACATTGCATCCTAAATAACAGAAGTAGGAAGCAATGGAAGACAAAATATTCACACCTCTGGAGGTTACATATTAATCAGCCCTAGTTTCTGCCTGGTATTTGCTAGAAGAAATCTGCAGGCAATGAAGCCTAATGCCTGATTCCATGTGTGACAAAGCGTTTTTTAAAAAACTACTGATAGCATATCGCTTTGATTTTTGACTATGCAATCCTAAGCATAAATTTCAAAGGCCAAGCACTGGTGGGTGAAACTTAATGTCACAAGTTCTTGCAGTTCGAACAACTTTTATGAGGACAGAGAGGGAAAAAAAGTGAAAGTGTTAGTCTCTCAGTCAAGTCCAACTCTTTGCGACCCCATGGACTCTAGCCCGACAGCTCGTCTGCCCATGAGATTCTCCAGGCAAGAATACTGGAGTGGGTAGCCATTCCCTTCTCCAGGGGATCTTCCTGACCCAGGGATGGAACCCATATCTCCTGCATTGCAGGCAGATTCTTTACTATCTGAAGCACCAGGGAAGCCCCAAGAGGATAGAAACCCGACTCTATCTATTGGAACATAAACCTTTTTTATGGGTAAAAATATAAACATCTTTCACACTTACAAAATATGCACAACACATATTACTTGAGACAAATTTAGCAAATCAGATTTGCTTGTCAACTCTCTCATCTTGCTGAGAAGCTAATTCATCTATGCAGTGGACACAGACAAAAATGGAATAAATTCATGGTCTGGGGCAGCAGTGTAATCGGGACATAGCCATTTCAAAATTAAAAGAAACCACATGCAAAGGAAAACAAGGTGCAGAATATTTCCCAGAATCTGATTAAATACTTTTTTACTTTTCCACTTTTTTAAATTGACTGTTTAAAAATATATGCTTGTTCCTACAGAGAAAAAGGAAGAGTGGTTAGGGGGTAAATCTTGAAAGATCCCTAAAGTTACAAAGATTTACACACAAGTCTCATCTTCCAACAGCTGTTACTAAAGTTCCTACATTTATGAAATAAAGCACAACAAAACACAAGACTGGAAGGAAACTCCATCTACTTTACTTTCTGAGTTGGGATTCACACACCTACCTAATGAATTTTCTCTCTCACACTTTCTCCCTCAAATCTCCAAAGAGACGTATGCACATACATGCAAACACACAAGGTGCATCGATCACTGTACAGACAGGTTCATCAACACCACGACACAGGACTCAAATCACGAAATGAATCAGGATAAATAACAAGGGCAGTGAGAAATGGGTTTCTTTCTAAGCCCGCTCGATCCTTTATGCCCTATTTCTTTCTACACGTTTCCTCTTCAGCGAAGAACTTTAAAGGATCAGGAAGACAAAACAGGTTGCATTAAAAGAAAAGAAACAGAATGCTCGCTATTCTGGAGCCCTGCAAAATCAGCCAGGCGACTAAGGCTGCGCAGAAGTGCAGGACGAAAGCCCACCAGCCCGGACCCTAGATACCCGAGCTAAGCATCTTGCAAGTGAGAAAAGTAAATACATGATAGTGGTCACTGTCATTAAGAATAAAAGCAGTAATAACGATTGTCACCACGGGGTTCCGTACAGCAGGTGCACGTGGAGCGGGCTTCTCCTGCAGTCCCGCACAGCGGCCGACGAAGGCTAGAGGGCTTCGCGCGCGCCGCCCGGTGGGGCGGGACCAGCTGAGCTGGGCTCCGCGGGCGGGTGCGCGCCCCGCCCGGCCCCGCCCTCCCCTCCTGCGCCTGCGCGCCCGGCAGACCGGACGTGGGTATTGGTTGCCAGGAGACTTGTCCGCTTGGCCCCACCTGGCCGGCGGGTGAAGGTGACCTGGGTTCTTTCTTTCGGGACAGCATCACGCCAGAAGACCTGCGACCTCACTTCACCTTACCCTGCCTCCGTTCCCAGGAAGAGGAGATTAAAAAAGGAAAAGCTGATTGTTTTGAAAAGCAGCTGATTGCCCTAAAGGATAGCATAGGGGTCCAACGTTTCCAAGCACCTCTTCCAAAAATAAGAACGGGAAATTACGAGCATCAAGGGGGATTCACTACCAGGGAGCAGATCGTGAGAGCTTGCGTGCCAAGTCATCTTTGGAGGGGTATTTGTGCTCCGGGGCGTACCCGTCTAGACTGTCAACGGAATAGCCATGTGCCAGGCTTTTTGATACTGTCCCGACGAAGCACACGATATTTGGTTCGATCTTCAGGCATCATTTCTAAACAGTACTAATCGGGACTGGGATTGTAGAAAATCTCATTATATTGAAGGCGTTTTATTTGGGGGTTAAATAGTTATGGCCCAACTGTAGTGACTGACTTTAAAATAAGTCGTTATTACAGAAAGAAAACAACTTTTTCGTCAAGAGTTAGATATTGTGGATTTTCAGGGGCCATGGAGGGACTGCCTCACCTTTTTTGACGAAAAACTCTTCCCAAATTTATAAATTGATAACATTTTGGAGGTAGGAGAAAAAATGAGTGTCGTTTCTACCATTCTGGAAAAGCAGTATTTACTAGCTGAAATAACACTGCCAGACTGGATTTTTGGTTAACACGTGAAATTTTAAGATGGTCCTGATTGGTAATAGTCTATGTATTTTTAAATTTTGTGTTAATTATAAGACAAAATTTTATCTAGATTCTACAAGACTTAAGGAATTGTTTTTCTTACCCTCTTTTTCTTTTATAGAATTCTGCTTGGACTCAGTATAGTATTAGCACGGAATTGATTTTCATTAGGATTTAATCTGGATTCGAATGAATTTTTCAGCAGCAATTGAAACATATTCAAAAACTTTTAAGTTCTTCACCCATAGCTGTGACAAATAGTGCTTATTATTAAAATGCAAAAACACCCACAACTTCTTCGAAGACCTTTACCTCCAAATCTCCCTAAGCTGTCTTTATGTCAGAAGAAACTCCATGCAGGTATGTGTATTAGATATGTTATTAGCTTTTTTTGTTTTTCATAGAATTTTCTCAACCTGCACAGTTCAGCATCACAGTAAAGACACTCACTGGGGACTTCCCTGGTGGCCTAGTGGCTAAGACTCCAAGTTGATAATGCAGGGCCCCCAGGGTTTGATTCCTGGTTAGGGAACTAGACCCCACATGTTGCAGCAGCCAAATAAATAAATATAAATATAAAGACACTCACTAATGACTACAACTTACAGATTTTGGGGTAATATGGTAACATCTAATTCAAATTACAAATACAGTTGATTCTCATTTTTTGTGGATTCTGTAGGAGTGAATTTACCTAACTGCTAGAATCCATTTGTAATCCCCAACCCAGAACATTGTACTGTTTTGTCTTTTTAACTTCAAAATATACCATGAAGAACACCTTGGAGCAGTATATGGAGCTCTTCTCCTCCTATTTTATAGTAGTGAGCCTGTGTGCAGCGAGAGGGTGTATGTGGTAATTCTTGGATACAGCCAGGGCAGTGAAAGCATACATATTCCCAACGGTGGTGGGAAAGGATGCTGCTCTGCCTTCTTGTTTTAGCTCCCATAAACAACTGCCACCTTTCCGGTCTAAATAGTGCCATAATTTCTCAATTCTGTACTTTGGGTTGGTGATTTAATTGTCTAAAATAGCCCCCAAGTGTAGTACAAGAAGGCTATGATGTGCCTTCTGGAGAGAACATATGCTTTAGATAATCTTCCTTCAGGCCTGAGTTACAGTGTTGTTGGCTGAGAGTTCAGTGTTGATGAATCAACCATCTAAAGTGTCTTTAAATAGGAAGATATATAAAACAAGCTTGTGTGTATTGATTGGTTGCTGATAATGTTGAGATCAGAGGCTTGCAGGAACCTGACCCTGTATTTCCCCAAGAAGTAATAGCTCAGTGTTGGATAATTCAGTGCTTACTGAGACTAGAGAACAGAACTGCCCTGAATCATGAGAATTGACTGTATTTATAAGCACAGTGCTAAGAACTGGAGATATAATATTGAGTAAAACAAACCCTGCCAATTCTCTTTATTAGTTACCCTTTGGTGAGACACAACAATCATACAATTAAATGTAAAATTACCCTGTGATAAATGCTATGAAGTAAAGGAGAGCCACTTATGAGTATAACGTTATATAATACTCTTAATCCTCTATTTCTGTATATGGTATATATTGACTCCTTACTGATAAGCAATGATAAAATTAGCATACATCTTTTTCTTCCCCCTTTTCATTCTCTTCTATCACCTGATTTTAGTTGGTTATATAAATTATTTTAGTGTCAACATTTATAAGCATATTAAAAATGCTTAGTCTATAACTTGATGTACAGTGCTAAATCCTATTGATGCATGGTCATAAAAGATGTGTGAGTCAATACACCTATGTTATATATAATTTTCTTTCCCACATTTCCTACCTACTTTTGTTATATCATTTCTATATATTTCTACAGTGTTTTATATTTCTGCATTTATAATCTGTTGTATAATAGTAATACCCGCAGTTATATAGATATACTGCTCACTACCAATTCTTTGGCTGTAGTTTTCTATTTGTTTTTCTGTTGAAGTTCATCATCTGGCACAGAGTTTCTCACTATTGCCATTTTGAGCTGGATAATTCTTTTTGTGGTGGGGATGAGGGGTGGGGAGGGGGAGTGCAGGGATGGATCATCTTGCATCGGCAACTCGGATAGTTAGTGACCTTGACTATTATTAATCTTATGTCCCCAAAGGCTCTTGGCAGGGTACTTTGCATGTAATAGGCATTCAAAATACTTGTTGAATGAATGAATGAATAAATACCTAAAATGTCTGACGTACAATTTGTAAAAATGAGTAGTCAAGTGTTGAAATAAAATTGAAATAAATATGTACGATTTGTATACAATGCTAAATGCTGTAGAGAATTAATGACATAAATCTGGTCCCTGTCTTTCAGGACTTTTCAAGACCTTTAGTTAAACTCTATTGTATGTATTGATATGCATACAATGAGAACCTAAAATAACAATACAAAGCAGCATCGAATTTATGTCCAATTAATGGTACAGACAGCAGCAGTTCATAAATGTGAGAAACCCTGGGGCACCAATGGGACATGAGCTAAGGCTTGAGAAATTAGTAAAAGTGAAGTGAAATATGTTTAATTATAGAGGAGATTGGTATAGTTTTTGATGGCAGAAGAGTCTATTGGAAAAGTAGAATTTTAACATTCTAAAAGAAAAAAAATAGAAATAATGGAGAAATGTATCCAAAAATAGGGAAGTCTGAACTGAGAAACAGATATCATCTTCATTGGGCAGATTTCCCTAAGCACCTCTTCTCTTTGCATGCAGTCAGGGTACTTTCCTTTATGGTCCCAGAGTATCCCTGACCTACCCTCTGCTGACCTCTTATTCTCTAGTATAACTTTACCTGCCTAGTAGTATCGGTTGTTCAGTTGTGTCCGACTCTTTGCAACCCCATGGACCGTAGCCCGCCAGCCTCCTCTGTCCATAGGACTTCCCAGGCAAGAAGACTGGTTGTTTAGTCACTAAATAGTGTCCGACTATCTTCTGACCCCATGGACTGTATCCCTCCAGGCTCCTCTATCCATGGCATTTTCCAGGCAAGAATACTGGAGTGAGTTGCCATTTCGTTCTTCAGGGGATCTTCCTGACCCAGCGATCGAACTTGAGTCCACTGCATTGGCAGGCAGATTCTTTGCCACTGCGCCACCTGGGAAGCCTATTTTCTATATTAAATTGCAAGACCTTTGATGGCAGTAAGATTTCTGCTGTGTAATTGTACTCTCAGCACTATGTGTACAGCTAGCACATGTGAAAAAGTGAAAAAGTGTTTGTCTCTCAGTTGTATCCAACTCTTTGCAACCCCGTGGACTATAGCCCACCAGGCTCCTCTGTCCATGGGATTCTCCAGGCAAGAATATTGGAGTGGATAACCATTCCCTTTTCCAGGGTATCTTCCTGACCCAGGGATCGAACCCTGGTGTCCTACATTGCAGGTGGATTCTTTACTGTCTGAGGAGGTATTAAGTGTTTGTTGAGTTAATTAATGAGAACAATAAGTATGGATTGTGTTAATCAAGACAGGTGGATTGCATTGGGTTGGTAATATCTTACAGAAAAACCCTGAATTTTAGCCATCTAATACAAGGTTTAAGCTAGACTTTGAAAGAAGAAAATGATTTAAATTGGTTAGTAAGAGAAGGTGTTACACACTGTTTGATTAACAAAAAAAACCTCAGGTCTGCCTAAAAAAAGAACAGTATCAGAAAAGGAAAAGTGATCTAATCTAATAGGTAACTCAATCTAATAGGTAACTAATCTAAGCAATAATAATAACAATATATTAGGTGAGTATAGTACAGGGATAAGTGGAATGGATGACAGCAATTTTATATGGAATGGAGGGAAGAATTGGGACTACAATGTTAAATGATACTAACCATCGCCAATAAGCAGTGTAGTGTTTGTTGAAGGTAGACTTAGCCTCATTGTAAATATCTATTGCAAACTCTAGGGCAAGCATTTAAAATAATTTTATAAGTGTAACTGATATGCTAACAGAGGAATGAAACCAAAGGATAGAAACTGACTCATAAAATTCTCAACTAAAACCAGAAAAGACAGAAGAAGAACACAAGATTTTTAAAGAGATGGCACAGTAAATCAGCTGCAACAAATAGAAAACTTTACAAATGAGGCAGATGTTAAGTCAGCAATGTCAGTCATTTGTTAAAATGTGAATGGTCTAAGTATGCCAACTAAATGATAGAAACTATCACAGTAGATAAGAGACAAGAGCTAATTACATACTGTCTGCAAGAAACTCCCTTTAAATATAAAAATGAGTCAGTTCAGTCACTCAGTCATGTCCAACTTTTTGCGACTCCATGGACTGCAGCATGCCAGGCCTCCCTGTCCATCACCAACTCCTGGAGTTTACTCAGACTCATGTCCATTGAGTCGGTGATGCCATCCAACCATCTCATCCTCTGTCATCCCCTTCTCCTCCCGCCCTCAATCTTTCCCAGCATCAGGGTCTTTTCAAATGAGTCAGCTCTTCGCATCAGGTGGCCAAAGTTTTGGAGTTTCAGCTTCAGCATCAGTCCTTCCAATGAATGTTCAGGACTGATTTCCTTCAGGATGGACTGGTTGGATCTCCTTGCAGTCCAAGGGACTCTCAAGAGTCTTCTCCAACACCACAGTTCAAAAGCATCAATTCTTTGGTGCTCAGCTTTCTTTATAGTCCAACTCTCACATCCATACATGACCATTGGAAAAACCATAGCCTTAAGTAGACGGACCTTTGTTGACAAAGTAATGTCTCTGCTTTTTAGTATGCTGTCTAGGTTGGTCATAACTTGTCTTTCAAGGAGTAAGTGTCTTTCAATTTCCTGGCTGCAGTCACCCTCTGCAGTGATTTTGGAGCCTCCCAAAATAAAGTCTGACACTGTTTCCACTGTTTCCCCATCTATTTCCCATGAAGTGATGGAGCAGCGGATGCGCGGCACAGGAGTGGCCAAGAGGAGCTACCCCACATCCAAGATCAGGAGCGGCCAAGAGGAACTACCTCATGTCCGAGGTCAGGAGCAGCGGCTAAGAGGAGTTACCCAACGCCCAAGGTCAGGAGCAGCGGCCGAGAGGAGATACTCCACGTCCAAGGTCAGGAGCGGCAGCCATGAGGAGATACCCCACATCCAAGGTAAGGAGCAACGGCTGAGCTTTGCTGAAGCAGCCATGAAGAGACACCCTACATCCAAGGTAAGAGAAACCCAAGTAAGATGGTAGGTATTGAGAGGGGGCTTCAAAGGGCAGAGAGACTGAAACTACAATCACAGACAACTAGCCAATCTGATCACACGGACCACAGCCTTGTCTAACTCAATGAAACTAAGCCATGCCGTGTGGGGCCACCTGAGACGGGCGGGTCTGATAGAATGTGGCCCACTGGAGAAGGAAATGGCAAACCACTTCAGTATTCTTGCCTTGAGAACCCCATGAACACTATGAAAAGGAAAAATGATAGAATACTGAAAGAGGAACTCCCCAGGTTGGTAGGTATCCCAATATGCTACTGGAGATCAGCAGAGAAATAACTCCAGAAAAGAATGAAGGGATGGAGCCAAAGCAAAAACAATACCCAGTTGTGGATGTGACTGGTGATAGAAGCAAGGTCCGATGCTGTAAAAAGCAATATTGCATGGAACCGGAATATTAGGTGCATGAATCAAGGCAAATTGGAAATGGTCAAACAGAAGATGGCAAGAGTGAACATCGACATTTTAGGAATCAATGAACTAAGATGGACTGGAATGGGTGAATTTAACTCAGATGACCATTATAAGTACTACCGTGGGCAGGAATCCCTTAGAAGAAATGGAGTAGCCATCATGGTCAACAAAAGAGTATGAATGCAGTACTTGGATGCAATCTCAAAAACGACAGAATGATCTCTGTTCATTATGAAGGCAAACCATTCAATACCAAGATAATCCAAGTCTATGCCTCGGCCAGTAACTCTGAAGAAGTTGAAATTGAACAATTATATGAACACCTACAAGACCTTTTAGAACTAACACCCAAAAAAGATGCCCTTTTCACTATGGGGGACAGGAATGCAAAAGTAGGAATTCAAGAAACACCTGGAGTAACAGGCAAATTTGGCCTTGGAGTACAGAATGAAGCAGGGCAAAAGCTAATGGAGTTTTGCCAAGAGAACACACTGGTCATAGCAAACACCCCCTTCCAACAACACAACAGAAGACCCTACACATGGACATCACCACATGGTCAACACTGAATTCAGATTGATTACATTATTTGCAGCCAAAGATGGAGAAGCTCTATACAGTCAGCACAAACAAGATCAGGAGCTGACTGTGGCTCAGATCATGAACTCCTTGTTGCCAAATTCAGACTTAAATTGAAGAAAGTGGGGAAAACCACTAGACCATTCAGGTATAACCTAAATCAAATCTCTTATAACTATATAGTGGAAGTGAGAAATAAATTTAAGGCACTAGATCTGATAGACAGAGTGCCTGATGAACTATGGATGGAGGTTCGTGACATTGTACAGGAGACAGGGATCAAGACCATCCCCAAGAAAAAGAAATGCAGAAATGCAAAATGGCTTTCTAAGGAGGCCTTACAAATGGCTGTGAAAAGAAGAGAAGGGAAAAGCAAAGAAGAAAAGGAAAGGTATACCTATTTGAATGCAGATTTCCAAAGAATAGCAAGGAGAGATAAGAAAGCCTTCCTCAGTGATCAGTGCAAAGAAATAGAGGAAAACAATAGAATGGGCAAGACTAGAGATCTCTTCAAGAAAATTCAAGATACCAAGGGAACATTTCATGCAAAGATGGGCTCAATAAAGGACAGAAATGGTATGGACCTAACAGAAGCAGAAGATATTAAGAAGAGGTGGCAAGAATACATAGAAGGACTGTACAAAAAAGATCTTCACAACCCAGGTAATCACGATGGTGTGATCACTCACTTAAAGCCAGACATCTAGAATGTGAAGTGAAGTGAGCCTCAGGAAGCATCACTACGAACAAAGCTAGTGGAGGTGATGGAATTCCAGTTGAGCTCTTTCAAATCCTAAAGGATGATGCTGAGAAAGTGCTGCACTCAATATGTCAGCAAATTTGGAAAACTCAGCAGTGGCCACAAGACTAGAAAAGGTCTGTTTTCATTTCAGTCCCAAAGAAAGGCAATGCCAAAGAATGCTCAAACTACCACACAATTGCACTCATCTCACACTCTAGAAAAGTAATGCTCAAAATTCTCCAAGCCAGGCTTCAGCAATATGTGAACCATGAACTTCCAGATGTTCAAGCTGGTTTTAGAAAAGGCAGGGGAACCAGAGATCAAATGGCCAACATCCTCTGGCTTATCGAAAAGCAAGAGAGTTCCAGGAAAAACATCTATTTCTGCATTATTGCCTATGCCAAAGCCTTTGACTGTGTGGATCACAATAAACTGTGGAAAATTCTGAAAGAGATGGGAATCCCAGGCCACCTGAACCTGCCTCTTGAGAAACCTGTATGCAGGCCAAGACGCAACAGTTAGAACTGGACATGGAACAACAGACTGGTTCCAAATAGGAAAAGGGGTATGTCAAAGCTGTATGTTGTCACCATGCTTATTTAATTTATATGCAGAGTACATCATGAGAAATGCTTGGCTGGAAGAACCACAAGCTGGGATCAAGATTGCTGGGAGAAATATCAATAACCTCAGGTATGCAGATGACACCATCCTTATGGCAGAAAGTGAAGAAGAACTGAAGAGCCTCTTGATGAAAGTGAAAGAGGAGAGTGAAAAAGTTGGCTTAAAGCTCAACATTCAGAAAACGAAGATCATGGCATCTGGTCCCATCACTTCATGGGAAATAGATGGGGAAACAGTGGAAACAGTGGCTGACTTTATTTTGGGCTCCAAAATAACTGCAGATGATGATGGCAGCCATGAAATTAAAAGATGCTTACTCCTTGGATGGAAAGTTATGACCAACCTAGACAGCATATTAAAAAGCAGAGACATTACTTTGTCAACAAAGGTCCATGTAGTCAAGGCTATGGTTTGTCCAGTAGTCATGTATGGATATGAGAGTTGGACTATAAAGAAAGCTGAGCACCAAAGAATTGATGCTTTTGAATTGTGGTGTTGGAGAAGACTCTTGAGAGTCCCTTGGACTGCAAGGACATCCAACCATCCTAAAGGAGATCAGTCCTGGGTGTTCATTGGAAAGACTGATGTTGAAGCTGAAACTCCAGTATTTTGGCCACCTGATGCGAAGAGCTGACTCATTTGAAAAGACCCTGATGCAGGGAAATATTGAGGGCAGGAGGAGAAGGGGATGACGGAGGATGAGATGGTTGGATGGCATCACCAACTCAATGGACATGAGTTTGGGTGAACTCCAGGAGTTGGTGATGGACAGGGAGGCCTGGCGTGCTGCAGTTCATGGGGTCCCAAAAGGTCAGACATGACTGAGCGACTGAACAGAACTGATGGGACCGGATGCCATGATCTTAGTTTTCTGAATGTTGAGATTCAAGCCAACTTTTTCACTCTCCTCTTTCACTTTCATCAAGAGGCTCTTTAGTTCTTCTTCACTTTCTGCCATAAGGGTGGTGTCATCTGCATATCTGAGGTTATTGATATTTCTCCCAGTAATCTTGATTCCAGCTTGTGTTTCTTCCAGTCCAGAGTTTCTCATGATGTACTCTGCATAGAAGTTAAATAAGCAGGGTGACAAAATACAGCCTTGATGTACTCCTTTTCCTATTTGGAACCAGTCTGTTGTTCCATGTCCAGATTAACTGTTGTTTCCTGACCTGCATACAGATTTCTCAGGAGGCAGGTCAAGTGGTCTGGGATTCCCATCTCTTTCAGAATTTTCCACAGTTTATTGTGATCCACACAGTCAAAGGCTTTGGCATAGTCAATAATGCAGAAATAGATGTTTTTCCTGGAACTCTCTTGCTTTTTCAATGATCCAGCAGATGTTGGCCATTTGATCTCTGGTTCCCCTGCCTTTTCTAAAACCAGCTTGAACATCTGGAAGTTCATGGTTCACGTATTGCTGAAGCCTGGCTTGGAGAATTTTGAGCATTACTTTTCTAGAGTGTGAGATGAGTGCAATTGTGTGGTAGTTTGAGCATTCTTTGGCATTGCCTTTCTTTGGGACTGGAATGAAAACAGACCTTTTCCAGTCTTGTGGCCACTGCTGAGTTTTCCAAATTTGCTGACATATTGAGTGCAGCACTTTCTCAGCATCATCCTTTAGGATTTGAAAGAGCTCAACTGGAATTCCATCACCTCCACTAGCTTTGTTTGTAGTGATGCTTCCTAAGGCCCACTTGACTTCACATTCCAGGATGTCTGGCTCTAGGTGAGTGATCACACCATCGTGATTATCTGGGTTGTGAAGATCTTTTTTGTACAGTCCTTCTATGTATTCTTGCCACCTCTTCTTAATATCTTCTGCTTCTGTTAGGTCCATACCATTTCTGTCCTTTATTGAGCCCATCTTTGCATGAAATGTTCCCTTGGTATCTCTAATTTTCTTGAAGAGATCTCTAGTCTTGCCCATTCTATTGTTTTCCTCCATTTCTTTGCACTGATCACTGAGGAAGGCTTTCTTATCTCTCCTTGCTATTCTTTGGAACTCTGCATTCGAATGGGTATATCTTAGGGACAGAGAAAGATACTCATACTAACACTAATCAAAAGAATGCTGGAGTATCTATGTTTATTGGCTTAAAAAAAAAAAGTATTTATTCATTTGTCCGCAAGTTGCAGAGTGCAGGATGTAGCTCCCTGATCACCGATCAGACCTGGTCCCCCTATCTTGAGAGCCCAGAGTCCTAGCCAGTGGACCACTAGGGAAGTCCTAGCTTCTTTTCTTATTTGTTGAATTTAAGAGCTCTTTATTTGGATACAAGCCCTTTATCAGATGTGACATCTCTCTCCCAAGGCTTTTCTAGTCACTTTCATCTATTAGCCTCGTCTCATTTTTAGATATTAAACCACAGTGAAGTGAAGTCGCTCAGTCGTGTCCACCTCTTTGTGACCCCATGGACTGTAGCCTCCCAGGCTCCTCTTGTGGGATTTTCCTCCTCCATGGGATTTTCCAGGGAATAGTACTGGAGTGGATTGCCATTTCCTTCTCCAGGAGATCTTCCTTACCCAGGGATCGAACCCGGGTCTCCCGCATTGTAGACAGACGCTTTACTGTCTGAGCCATCAGGGAAATCCTATTAAACCACAAGTCCAATCTAAATCGATATTTTCATCTTGCATGCGGTTAAGCCTTGGCCTTTCACTCAACTCAGACTAGGTCTGCTAATTTTTATACAAGCCCAGAGAAATACCTTGTTCTTTTGCTTCTCTTGCCTCACTCGTAATTTCTGGTATTTTCATAGGTGGGGGCTATGGGTGAGGAAGAGTTAAGGAGTTAAGAGTGAAGGTGACCATCAGTCCTGAGTCTCTGCACTGCTCCCCCTCCCCCCCACCAAATGCCAGGGGGTAGAGGTCAAGTAGATTTAAGGATTCTCTTGTCTTCTGCAGTTGGGATACAGCACTAGAAGGGCCGAATCATTTTTATTACTCCGTGGGTGTATGAGGGTGGGGAAACCATGGTAGGGAGTGGTGAGATATTATTTTCTCCTTGTGGCATACACTTCTGTTCTCTATAGATGATTTAGACCCTAACTTGGTTGGAAGTGGGGATAAATCCTTCTTTCACACACCATAAGGAGAGGAAGATCAGGAAAACACAAAACACTCCAAGAGCTCTACTCAGAGAAAATCCCCTCTACAAATACAGATCAGCCTCTTGCCATCTCTCATGTATGAACAACAGAGTTGGACTTGCTTTGGCCATCTCTTTGGCCAAATCTTGCCTTAATGAATCTATTATCTCATTAGAATACTGAAGTCCTCATCATTTATTGTGCTCAACTGAGACAATAGACAAAAACGTCGTTTAACATTCCAGCACATCAGAAAGAGAAAGCATAATACGATGTAGTGAAGTCCCTAAGAATGCAGGCACATTGCATTTTCTGGACCTAAGAGAGAAAAGAATACTTCTGGTTGTAACCCGGATGAACCTGTGGTACCTTTAGCCAGTATCAGGATGCTATCATGCTCAAAAGACACCTTGGTCTGACATCTGGCTTGGAAAAGAAATGTAAATCCTTCCTCAAAGAAGTTACAAATGAGGAAGAGAGAATGATAAATAATAAACAGCCCAACTTCAAATCATTTTAACTTTCTATATTGCCAGAGATTTTAGTGGCAACTGTTCAAAAATCTCCCTTTATGTCATGCTCTTCATCCATTCTATTCTTCCAAGAATAGCTCCATACTCTAACACAGTTTAGCCTTTTCAGTTCTCCAGTTGTTCACTCAAACTTTATCCCTGTTAGCTAAACAGAAGTCCTGATAATTGAGTGAGTATATACCGAAACATCTTAAGAAGGTGAGGGAGGGTGAGTGGATGAAAAAAGCTATGAATGCTAATACATTAATAGTTTTTCTCCTGACACCTTGATAAACATAATCTAATTCTGCTTTCTTTTTTCTGGTTTAGTTGGGACTGGTGAAACTAGCCTACCACGTGTACACTTCATCCAAGAAAAAACCGCTTCATTTGAAAGAGATAAAACTAGTTTTCCTGTCGTTCCAAGGGATCGAGCACAAACCCCTGTCAGTATTCAAAACCTCTTCCTCGATCATCATGTGCAACGGAGAGTGATGACTGTTTCAACAACTAAAAAGTCTTCTAAGCACGTCTATTGGCACATTCCAGAGACTGCTACTGGTTCCATATTTTTCCCCAGGTGTCGTTCAGCTTCGGCTCGGGTTTTTGGGAAAGAAGTAAGCAAAATGGAAGGTGCAGAGAAATCAGAAGGGCCATTAAAAATACAAAACATTTACACCAGCATTTTAAAAGACATTCTGATTCTCTCTTCGGAGTTCTCCAGAGTTCCAAGTGCCACTCCTTCAGTGCCTAGTCCCAAGCTCAAAGAGGTTCACTCTGAGCACTTTTTACAAGAGGGCAACATCTATACTTTTAAGCAGCCCCTGTTGCGTTTAAGCTCAACAGTGCCGATCCCTGTACCGAGGACCACGCCTGTGAAAGCCGCGAGTCAGTGGTCTGGCCGTGTACACAGCCGAACGGTGACACTCACTATTACTGATTTCCCAGGTCCCACGCTCATACCGTCACCAGTTTTACCGAGGAAGCCTCTAAGACAGTCTGTGATAGGTAAATCCAGTCTGGAGATGGTCTGTAATAATGGGGTCAAGTAGCGCAAAGGCAGCACATGGTGGTTCCTCCTTGGGTTTGCAGGATAGAATGGTGGGATTCCTTTTCGCCTGTATGCTTAATAGATGGGGCAGAATGCAGTGACAGAAATCCTCACCTTGCATGTCTGCCAAGGACAGACTGGAAACTCCACCCCCGACGGTGGTGATGGGAACCAGATAAAGCCTTTCAAAGGATCAGAGAAGCTCATAAAAAGGAGCAGTAGGAATGAAAATGGGCCTCCATAAGGTGGTTTTGATGAACTCTAGAAGCAGAATGCCAGTGCAGATGGATGCCTTCCTGGGTGCATTTTTTTTTTCCACGGATAACCCATCCTCAACATGAAATTTCATGCACATCTAACCATGGGCCTATTTTAATTTTTTTTCTAGAAAGCCGTGTAACAGAACATGAACATATAGAAACTGTCCCAACGCAAAGCATGCTGAGCCTACATGAAGGTAAATAGGTCTATATTGTTCTTTAAAAAATTATATGTATGATTCTCTCACCATGGAAGTATTTGTGATTTTGTGCATTTGTGTATATGTGTGTGATTCACACATATGTCACACCTCATTATCATTTCCTTAAACTATTTACTCAGCAACTTTTTTTTTTTTTAATTTATTTGGCTGCACCGGGTCTTGGGGGCAGCATGCAGGATCTTTAGTTACAGCATGTGGAGTCTAGTCCCCTGACCAGGGATCGAATCCGGGCCCTCTGTATTTGAAACACAGTCTTTACTACTGGACCACTACAGAAATCCCCAGCTACTATTTTTAAAGTGCTGACTATAAACCCAACTTTGTATTGATGTTGGGATCATAAAAGCTAGAGTATTCTTAATCTGGGTGGGAAAGACTGATATGGCATCATGATAGCTTCTTGCCATGTGCCAGCACTGTTTTAAGTGTTTTGACCTTAGTTACCGGGCAGAAACAAATGAAAACTCACGTTTAAAGAAAGATTACTTCATCCTACACCTCACATTATTTCTATAAACAATTTCACAAATAATGTGTAGTTAACAGTTCACAGTTTTCAGGTACACAAAGAAAGACAAAATGAATGGGAGCTAGCAGAAAGAATAAGCAGAAGAAACAGACCCACGGGTGTTAAGGGTGTTGGGGGTTTCTAAACTGGGTGCGCGCTGGACGACGCACTAAGGAACACAGCAGGAAACATCGGCTGAGACGCTAACTAAGTGAGCATGAATTTTACCAGTTGCACAGGAGACAATTCTTAAAGTTTTCAAGCTCTGTTGAAGTGGAAGGGCTTTGGTAAGCTTTCAGTTGAAGACCCAGAGGACCCATGCCTTGGGAATAAGAATGGTGTTTGAGGAGAAAGGACAAAACTAAAATAGGTTATCCCCTACAAAACTCAAAACCAATCCTTGATAAATCACAGTGATAATTCCTGTCCAGTCAAAGAAAACCTAGAGACAGAAAATATTATCCAGACCCTTTAAAATTGTTATCCAGCATGTCCAGCTTTAAATTGTAAAATCACAATTTTTTTTTCAACATCCTAAAAATAGGATAAAATGTGGTTTTATCCTACTACTAGTAGAAAGGTTTTAACCTTTCTACTGGTTTTCAGTAGAAAGAAACAGGCAATAGGATGAGAATTGCACATTCAGATACTGGAATTTTCAAACAAGGATTTTAAAATAATTGTGATTACTATGTTGAAAAAAAATAGTTGGAGAATTTTATCAGAGAACTGAAATTTTTTTTTAAAAAATAATCACATAAAATTTTAGAACAGGAAGCATAATATAACAATTTAGTGATTCAATGGATGTGTTTAGTAGGAGATGGTGGCTCAGATAGTAGAGAACCTGCCTGTAATGTAGGAGACCCAGGTTCAATCCCTGGGTTGGGAAGATCCCCTGGAGAAGGGAATGGCTACCCACTCTAGTATTTTTGCCTGGGAAATCCCATGGACAGTGGAGCCTGGCGAGCTATACTCCTTGAGATCTCAAAGAGTTGGACACGACTGAGTGACTAACACTTTTCAATCTCACACTTTACACAGAAGAACACTCCAACCATAAAACTTTCTTTTTTCCTCAGTTGCATTGAGATATAATTCACATGTAACTCTGTATACATTTAAAGTGAACAGCACACTGATTTGATACATGAATATATGGTAAAATGATTACCACAATAAATTTAGTTAATATCCATCCCTTCACAATTTTTTCTTGTGATGAAAATTTTAAACTTTACTCTCTCAGCAACTTTCAGATACACTTTCAAATATATGTGTATAATATCATTAACTGTAGCAACCACAGGGCTCTCTGCGCACGCTAGCCTTCTAGCCGCTCCTGTCCCTATCTGTGACATAAATCACCTTCTGGGTGTCCTCCATGTCACATGCGTGTGTGTGCTTAGTTGCTAAGTCGTGTCCGACTCTTTGCAACCTCATGCACTGTAGCCCACCAGGCTCTTGTCTACGGGATTCTGCAGGCAAGAATACTGGAGTGGGTTGCTATTCCCTTCTCCAGGGGATCTTTCTGACCCAGGCATTGAACCCTCAGCTCCTGCATCTCCTGCATTGCAGGCGAATTCTTTACCACTGAACCACTGAGAAGCCCCTCCATGTCATAGGCCTGAACAAATCAGGTTAGCATCTCTAACTTACAGAGTTTATTCCTCTCTGATGTTTCCCTCTTTAAAAGTTCCAGGTGAGTTTTAGCATCCTCAGATCCTTCAGAGATCTGTCAGGGAATTTCTAACCACCTCTGCCACCTCCATCTCCCTAGCTTTCAATCAGAAACCAACTGTGTGAGCTTAGCCATGAGTGTGGTTGGACAGAAAGCAGGCCGCAGACTTATGTCTTCACTCATTCTCCATTCCTGTTGCTCTCTTCCCTCCCACAAGACAAGGAATCTCTGTATCACATCATACATCTTCATTCTGTGGCTAACTTTCACATCTGTTGACCTGAAGTGGGTCTATTTTAGAAATTAACAACTGAACATTGTTTTCTCTGGTCTAGCATGCCCCATTTCTTTTTACTGAAGCATAATATAAGAGCTACTGAGATGATAAAATTTGTTGGTGCAAGTAATACAGCAAAAATGGCTGGGAATGTAAAATATATTTCAAAATATCTTCCTGCCACTCCTGGGTGTCTGCTTAAATAGGCCTTTTTTTTTTTTTTTTAAAGATAGTTCTGTTTATTTTTGGCCAAGCTGCATGTGGGATCTTAGTTTCCCAGCCAGGGACTGAACCAGCACTCCCTCACCCCCTGAATTTGAAGTTCAGAGTCTTAAACACTGGACCGCCAGGGAAATCCCTTGAGTAGACCATTCTTGAGGAAAGGTGAAACTCACAAGGATCATGATAAAGTAAATGCAGGTGGTTGCTGTTTGGCTACTTCTGAGTTTTAGGTTTTTATTTTCCTTTCCCTGTGTGAGGTCTTCAAACCGAGTTACATAGGGTATTGGAATCATGTGTCAAGGTGATATTAAGGAAAAAGCAAGGTTGCGCCTTGGGATGTGATCTCTATCTGAGATATGTTTATATGATGCCCTGTCTTCATTTTATGAAGCAAGTTGTTTGTCTAATTCATTGTAAAATCAGATATGTTTATATATAGTATAAAAGTCTGATGGAATCTAAATTATTGAGGTAGAAATCTATTAGCTTATGGTTTTTTTTTGAAAGACAACTGTGCTATCTGATATTAAAAAGTTTGGTCAGTAGAACCAACTGAGGTTGGGTGGATGAAGGTTGTAGGGAATCTTGAACATGAGGTTTGAAGATTTAAAGGAATCTCTTCCAAAGGATGTATCTAGGTAACCTACTTCTGTTGACTTACCAGGCTTTTCTGGTGGCTCAGATAGTAAAGAATCTACCTGCAATGCAGGAGACCCAGGTTTGATCCCTGGGTCAAGAAGAGCCCCTGGAAAAGGGAATGGCTCCTTCTTCCAGTATGCTTGCCTGGAGAACTCCGTGGACTGAAGAACCTGGCAGGCTACAGTCCATGGGGTTCCTAAAAGTCACACACAACTGAGTGACTAACATCTTCACTTTTCACTGCTATCATAGAAACTTCCCTGGTGGCTCGTTGATAAAGAATCTACCTGCAATGCGAGGGACTCAGGAGATGCCTGCAATCCCTGGGTTAGGAAGATCCTCTGGAGAAGGAAATGGCAACCCACTCCAGTATTTTCGCCTGGGAAATCCCATGGACAGAGGAGCCTGGCAGTCGCAAACAAGTCTGACATGATTCAGTGACTAACCAACGACAGCAATAATTGTTACAGTACAAATACCTTTTAGGTTTCACTCTAAGTGATGACACATTTATGTTTCACGTTTGTTTTGTTTTATTTAGGTAGCATTAAATCTAAAAAAACAGATCCTACAGTGGTACCTGTCGTACAAGGTGAAGGTTTCAAGACTATTGTGGCAACACACTATGAAACAATACTAGCCATGACCAACCTGGCCATAATAAACTGTCAAGTTCATGGAAGAAATGCACTTAATCTGAAGGTATGCTTGGTACTTTTAATGGCAATTTCCTGTTGTATTGTCAGATATTTTTTCTTTAGGTTTCCTAACTTAGGTTACTCTCCATGGTATTGAAGGAACAACATGAAGCGGTTGGGGTGACGGAGCTGCATAGTAAGAACAGTTTTGTGTTCTCTTGAAGTTAACTTGGTATCAATCCAAGCTAGATGTTTTAAACTTAGGATGCCAATTTAATTTTCATGGTAACCATTCCTAAGGCGCTGTCTATAAAATATACACAAAAGAGAATGAGAAAGGAATCAACATGACAGATTACAAAAAATTAATTGGATGCCAAGGAGGTAGTAATGGAGTGAACGAGGAATAGCAACAACAAAATTCTAGAAAGGTAAAACCATGGTGACAGTAACGCTATCAGTGCTTATAATGGTTTTGGGGGAAGGGAGGGAAGCATGAACAGCAGGAGCAAAGAGGTTTTTTAGGGAAGTGAAATTATCCTGTATGATTTAATATTATCATAATGAACACATTTCATTATACATCTGTCAAGACCCATAGGATATATGACACAAACTTTGAACTCTGACATAAATTTTGGATTTAGGTTGATAATGATATGCTCATGTTCAGTTCAGTTCAGTCGCTCAGTCGTGTCCGACTCTGAGACCCCATGAATCGCAGCACGCCAGGCCTCCCTGTCCATCACCAACACCGGAGTTCACTCAGACTCATGTCCATCGAGTCAGTGATGCCATCCAGCCATCTCATCCTCTGTCGTCCCCTTCTCCTCCTGCCCTCAATCCCTCCCAGCATCCAGGTTCTTTTCCAAGGAGTCAACTCTTCACATCAGTGGCCAAAGTATTGGAGTTTCAGCTTTAGCATCACTCCTTCCAGTGAACACCCAGGGCTGATCTCTTTTAGAATGGACTGGTTGGATCTCCTTGCAGTCCAAGGGACTCTCAAGAGTCTTTTCCAACACCACAGTTCAAAAGCATCAATTCTTCGGCGCTCAGCCTTCTTCATAGTCCAACTCTCACATCCATACATGACCACTGGAAAAATCATAGCCTTGACTAGACTAGTGCTAATGTTAGTAATGTTCAAAATTCTTCAAGCTAGGCTTCAACAGTATGTAAAGCGAGAACTTCCAGATGTTCAAGCTGGATTTAGAAAAAGTTCAGGAACCAGAGATCAAACTGTTGGATCATAGAAAAAGCAAGGGAATTCCAGGAAAAAACTTCTACTTCATTGACTACGCTAAAGCCTTTGACTGTGTGGATCACAACAAACTGTGGAAAATTCTTCAAGAGATGGGAATACCAGACCACCAAACCTGCCTCCTGAGAAACCTGTATGCAGCACAAGAAGCAACAGTTAGAACCAGACATGGAACAAAGGACTAGTTCAAAATTGGGAAAGGAGTACGTCAAGGCTCCCTGTATATTGTCACCCTGCTTATTTAATTTCTATGCAGAGTACATCATGCAAAATGCTGGGCTGGATGAATCACAAGCTAGAATCAAGATTACCAAGAGAAATATCAACAATCTGCAGATGATACCACCCTAATAGCCGAGGGCAAAGAGGAAATAAAGAGCCTCTTGATGAGGGTGAACAAGGAGTGAAAAAACTGGCTTAAAACTTAACGTTCAGAAAACAAAGACCGTGGCATCTGGTCCCATCACTTCATGGCAAATAGAAGGGGAAGAAGTGGAAACAGTGACAAATTCATTTTCTTGGGCTCCAAAATCACTGTAGACTGTGACTGCAGCTACAAAATTAAAAGATGCTTGCCCTTGACAAACAAGCTGTGACTAGCCCATATAGTGTATTAAAAGAAGAGATATCACTTTACTGCCAAAGATCTGTATAGTCATATATGGATTTGAGAGGTGGACCGTAAAGAAAGCTGAGAGCTGAAGAATTGATGCTTTCAAACTGTGATGCTGGAGAAGACTCTTGAGAGTCCATTGGACTGCAAAAAGATCAAACTAGTCAGCCATAAAAGAAATCAACCCTGAATATTCACTGGAAGGACTGATGCTGAAGCTGAAGCTCTAATACTTTGGCCACCTGAGGCAAAGAGCTGACTCACTGGAAAAGACCCTGATGCTGGGAACGATTGAGAACAGGAGAAGAGGACAAAAGAGGATGAGATGGTTGGATGGCATCACCGACTCAATGGACATGGGTTTGAGCAAAATCCCGGAGATAGTGAAGGAAAGGGAAGCGTGGCATGCTGCAGTCTGTAGGGTTGCAAAGAGCTGCACATGATTTAGCTACTGAACAATAGCAACGTTAGCCCATTGATTATAACAAAACATACTGGTGTGTGAAATGTTGATATTGGGAGATACACTGCTATGTGTGGGGAATAGATATGTGGAAAAGAAAGATCTCGAATCAACAACCTAACTTTGTACTTTAAGGAACTCGATTAAGAGAGCAAACTAAATCCAAAATTAGCAGAAAGAAGGGAACAACAGAGATTAGAATGGCGATACATGAAACAGAATAGGAAAGCAAGAGAATCAAAGAAACCAAAAGTTAGTCCTTTGAAAACATCAACAAAGTTGACCTTTAGCTAGACTAAAAAAGAAAGACAGAAGGTACGAATAAATAAAATCAGGAATGAAAATGGAAAAGTTACTACTGGCTTCAGTAAATGGGATTATAAGTAAACACAGAAGTAAATGGTATTATAAGAGAACAGTAGGAACAATTATATGCCTGCAAACTAAATATCCTGGATGAAATGAAACATTTTCTAGAAAATCACAAATTAACAAAACTGACTCAACAAGAACTAGAAATTTGAGCAGACACCTAAAAAGTGAATAGATTCAATAAATAATCAAAACTTCCAAACAAAGAATGCAGGACCGAATGGCTTCATGGGTGAATTTTTTTGATTGTTTAAAGGAAAATAAACATCTATCCTTCTCTAAAACTTCCAGAAAATAAAAGAGGTAGGAACACAACCCAATTCCACTGCTGAATAGAGGAATTCCACGTCACAAAACAATTCTTGGACACCAGCTGGGTGTTCTACAGTTCTACTCAGTTCTGACAGTATCTATCCAGAGATAACATTGGGTTCCACAGGGAAGGTGCTCAGTCCCGCCAGACTGCCCTCCACTTCGGACACCAATCACAAGCCCAGGATGTTGACCTGCGATTCTGACCAACCAGCTACAGATTGGAGGTTCCAAGGACCCCCTCCAACTCAGGATGCCAATCATAAGTTGTTACCTATACTTCTGACCACATCCATGCTAAATCGCTTCAGTCATGTTGGACTTTATGCGACCCCATGAACTGTAGCCTACCAGACTCCCCTGTCCGTGGGATTTTCCAGGCAATAATCCGGGAGTGAGTTGCCATTTCCTCCTCAAGGGGATCTTCCCACCCCAGGGATTGAACCTGCGGCTTTTACGTCTCCTGCACTGGCAGGAGGATTCTTTACTGCTGGTGCCACTGGGAAGCCCCATACTTCTGACTGACAGGCCATAAATCAGAAATTCTCACAACCCGCTTCTTGGCTTCCATTCATTTCCTAGAGTGGCTCACAGAACTCAGAAAAGCGACTTACTTACTTGATTACTGGCTTATTACAAAGGATATTAAAGGATATGAATCAACAGCCAGATGAAGAGATACATAGGGGAAGATATGAAGAAAGGGTTCAGAGGTTCCACACCTTCTCCAGGTGCTGCTCTCCCCAAATCTCCATGCGTTCACCAGCCTGGAACGTTCCACACTCTGTTCTTCTGGTTTTATGGAGGCTTCATTCATGGGTATCATTGACTAAATTTTTGACCATTGGCGATTGAGCTTAGTCTTTAATTGTCCCCCTCTTCAGAGGTGAGGAGATTGAAAGTTCTAACCTTCTAATCACATGGTGGGTTCCACTGATAACCAGTCTCCATCCTTAGGAGCTTTTCAAAAGTTACTGCATTTACATAAAGACAGTTGTGCTATAAAGGGGGTTGTTATGAATAACAAGACACTCATTTTGCCTTCATGGCTCTGAAACAACTTCAGGAACTGAAGATAAGGAAATAACTACTGTGGCAAAAAATGCTCCCATTGCTCTTACTGCCTAGGAAATTCCAAGGGTTCCGGGAGCCAGTAGCCAGGAACCATGGATGAAGTGCAACTGTATATAAGAAATGTATTTCGGTCTCTCAGATGACCAAATATATTTTTTACTAAGTAAAAATATCACAATCCAGAACACATTTTATGCTATCAGTATAACCCAGATATCGTAGGAAGTTGAAGACACCACAAGAAAACTATGGATCAATAATACCCTTTGTTAATTAATTAATAAAATTGATAAATCCATGATATGATTAAGAAAAAAAGGAACTCTAAACACCAAATTCAAAACTTAAAAAGGAGAAATCATCACACTTTCTCAGACATTAAAATAGAAAATAACAAAATAATACGAACAATATTTTCCCAATAAATACAACAACTGTGATAAAATGGAAAAATTTTAGTCCAAATTAAGGCATACATTTTCCTAAGTCAGAAATTAGCATATTTAGGCAGTTAAAAAAATCTTAGATAGATTAATAAAAAGATAACAGAGAAATAGAAGTAGAGACATGAAAAATAGGGGGTAAAGAGAATTAAATATAAAATATATTTATTTCAGCATGTAGTGGACAGTCAACAAGTGTTTGCTTGCTATTAGTTGAAATAATGCCTGTCACACATATAACACTGTATTTATTACATGCATAAGTACTTGGTAGTTTTTCTATTTTGTTTATTTGCATATTTAAGAAATTATTATCATGAAAGGTTAAAATGCTCATCTTTTTAAACTCTCGTATAAAATATTTTGTGCATGGTAAATAATTAACTTTTTCTCTTGTCACTTTCTTCTAGGGCTTTTTTCTCCTAAATTGTCCAGATCTAACACCTTTGGCTTTCCAGTTGGTATATCTTAATTTATCATATAATAACATCTGTGACTTCCCCACAGAAGTAAGTCCATTTTATTATTGTATCAATTATCATAATTTCTTACTATTTATAATAATTATTAGTTTAAAATAGACACTTATGGCACCTGGGAGTTACTGTAAAGTAAATGTATTTTGGATTGCACCCAAAAAGGCTTACTTTCAAAAGTACCAAAAGTATAGTACATTTTTCTTAGGAAGTCCTAATGACAAAATCCTCAAAGACTGTGTTATAGTCTGGTTCTCAAATATGTTCTCATAATTAAACAATGCATGTCAAATTATTTTTTTTCCTGATTCTGAATAAAATCTAAGATATACCTTATCTATGTTAATTGGAAGCTTTAAAGACGATCTTTAGTGACCAGGTAATATGATGTTGTAACAAGTATTAATTATCATAGGCTGAATTAGGATAATCTGCTCAGTAAACATACCAAGGATAATCAGATATGGGAAGAGGTAATTCAATGTCATTTTATATAAATATGCTATTATGACTAATGAGGACAATTATAGCCATTACTTTCTCCAGGGGGTCTTCCTGATCCAGGGATCAAACTCAGGTCTCCTGCACTTGCAGGCAGATTCTTCACCATCTGAGCCACCAGGGAAGCTCAGGACAGATTATGTTTTCTGTGTCTTTCAGTCCAGTTCAGTTCAGTTCAGTCGCTCAGTCGTGTCCGATTCTTTGCGACCCCATGAATCACAGCACCCCAGGCCTCCCTGTCCATCACCAACTCCCGGAGTTTACTCAGACTCACGTCTATCGAGTCAGTGATGCCATCCAGCCATCTCATCCTCTGTCGTCTCCTTCTCCTCCTGCCCCCAAACCCTCCCAGCATCAGAGTCTTTTCCCAGTGAGTCAACTCTTCGCATGAGGTGGCCAAAGTATTGGAGTTTCAGCTTCAGCATGAGTCCTTCCAGTGAACACCCAGGACCGATCTCCTTTAGAATGGACTGGTTGGATCTCCTTGCCATCCAAGGGACTCTCAAGAGTCTTTTCCAACACCACAGTTCAAAAGCATCAATTCTTCGGCGCTCAGCTTTCTTCACAGTCCAACTCTCACATCCATACATGACCACTGGAAAAACCATAGCCTTGACTAGATGGAACTTTGTTGGCAAAGTAACATTTCTGCTTTTTAATATGCTATCTAGGTTGGTCATAACTTTCCTTCCAAGGAGTAAGCATCTTTTAATTTCATGGCTGCAATCACCATCTGCAGTGATTTTGGAACCCAAACAAATAAAGTCTGACACTGTTTCCACTGTTTCCCCATCTATTTCCCATGAAGTGATGGCTTAGTCATTGTTTAATTGGTCATAGGGTATTTTACTGTTTCATGAATTGATTTCTAGAATATTAACTTTTAAAGCAAATTGATTTCCAGCAAACTGACTTGCTTTCTGTTTCAAATATGCAGTATTGAAAACATACATTTTCATAATTTCTCTATAATGTTGTGTTTTGCCTTTTCATCCTGTTCGTGGGGTTCTCATGGCAAGAATACTGGAGTGGTTTGCCATTCCTTCCTCCAGGAGACCACATTTTATCAGAACTCTTCACTATGTCCCATGGATTAGATGGTTAGGTAGCATCACCGACTCAATGGACATGAGTTTGAGCAAAGTCTGGGAGACAGTGAAGGATGGAGAAACCTGGCTTGCTGTAGTCCATGGAGTCACAAAGAGTTGGACATGACTTAGCAACTCAACCCTGCTTATTTAACTTATATGCAGAGCACATCATGAGAAAGACTGGACTGGAAGAAGCACAAGCTGGAATCAAGATTGCGGGAGAAATATCAATCACCTCAGATATGCAGATGACACCACCCTTATGGCAGAAAATGAAGAGGAACTAAAAAGCCTCTTGATGAAAGTGAAAGTGGAGAGTGAAAAAGTTGGCCTAAAGCTCAACATTCAGAAAACGAAGATCATGGCATCCGGTCCCATCACTTCATGGGAAATAGATGGGGAAACAGTGGAAACAGTGTCAGACTTTATTTTTTGGGCTCCAAAATCACTGCAGATGGTGACTGCAGCCATGCAATTAAAAGACGCTTACTCCTTGGAAGAAAAGTTATGACCAACCTAGATAGCATGTTGAAACTTTGCCAACAAAGGTCCTTCTAGTCAAGGCTATAGTTTTTCCAGTGGTCATATATGGATGTGAGATTCGGACTGTGAAGAAGGCTGAGCGCCAAAGAATTGATGCTTTTGAACTGTGGTGTTGGAGAAGACTCTTAAGAGTCCCTTGGATGGCAAGGAGATCCAACCAGTCCATTCTGAAGGAGATCAGCCCTGGGATTTCTTTGGAAGGAATGATGCTAAAGCCGAAACTCTAGTACTTTGGCCACCTCACGTGAAGAGTTGACTCATTAGAAAAGACTTTGATGCTGGGAGGGATTGGGGGCAGGAGGATAAGGGGACGACAGAAGATGAGATGGCTGGATGGCATCACTGCCTCGATGGACGTGAGTCTGAGTGAACTCCAGGAGTTGGTGATGGACAGGGAGGCCTGGCGTGCTGCGATTCATGGGGTCGCAAAGAGTCGGACACAACTGAGTGACTGAACTGAACTGAACTGAACTAGCGACTCAACAACAACTGTGTTATTATTTTTACTAGAAGAGTTACTTTTTCTTTTTGAGTATGTCACACTAGTTTGCTTAATTTGACTAAGACAAAAATGACAAGAATTCCTGAGGAGTATAGGGATCTTAGTTCTTCATGTTAATTTTAACCTTTCTTCTAAACAAGTTATATGTGAGACATATGGATCTGTCAAAGAATACTTTAACCACTAAAATGTATAACTGTACGGGAGATTTTCTGTTGTAAAATATAAAGTGCTCATTTTTAAAGTGATAGAAATAAGTAGAACTTGCCATTAAAAGGCAGATCCGTGTTGTATAGCTATAGATAAAATATTCCAATGAAAATGGCAATATCCAGACTTGGAGGTGCTTTACTAGGGCCAGGCAAATGATGCCAAGTTATTATCTTAGTGTGAAATAAGTGAATAGAAGACCAGAGGCTGGCGTAAATGTGGTGACTGGATTCATTACAAGTTTCATGAAAAATTCAAGGTGGTAGATGCTGGCAGAGGACAGAGCCTACTGAAATAGTTTAGGATAGAAAAAAGTAAAAGCAAAAATGGTAAATGTAACAAACCATACAACTATTTACTTGGTCTCCTTTCTTCTCTTAGCCACAAAATCACATACAGTGGTAATTAAATAATGTATTGTTAGGTCTGTAACATGTATGAATGTAGTATGTATAACAATTATAGTACAAAAAAGGAAGAGGGCATAGAGCTATTCAGTAACATTTCCATATCTCACTGGAATTAGTGTAAATCTGAAGTAGATTCTGATAAGTCAAGGAGTATATTACCAGGCTTAGAGCAATCACTAATAACTGGGGAGAATATAGTGGGGAAAAAAATCATTAAAGTAATTAAAATGCTATACTCTAAAATACTCAGTTGATGCAGACAAAGACAGTAGATGACGAACAAAAATGACAAGACATATGGAACACTGCAAGTTAAACTATGATGTAAACCCAGCCATGTCAATAGTAGTATTAAATGTGAATACATTCAAACACCCCAATCAAAAACTACAGTGTGTCAGACTGGACTTAAAAAGACAAGCCCCGGTGATATTCTGTCTAAAGTAGATACCCTTAAGAGAGAAAGAGACAAAGAGGTTAAGAGTAAAAGTATAGGAGAAGATACATCACACAGGTATCTCTTACATTCCTCATTCTTTGCATAGTTGCTTCTTACGAAACCAGGAGATTGATTAAACAGGATGATCTCCCCATTTAGAAAAGGAACATCCTTGAGTCAAGGATATATAAATATAGTAGCTGCACTATCTCACCAGATCATAGATATGAATGAGGGTTAGTTATTTTGAAGGCTTAGCAAAGGTACTTATTGAGATATGTGATATATTGAGAAAAATGAGTGTCAGCTACTGATTTTTCTGCTTTGGTTCAAAGGGTTTATTGTTCTACTCATGTTTATTTCTCTTTTCTATTCCTTAGATATATTGTCTTAAAAATTTGCAAATACTGAATCTGAGAAATAATCCTATCAAAGAAATCCCTTCTACAATTCAACAACTTAAGCTCCTTAAATCTTTGAATGTTGCTTTTAATTTGATTACCACTCTTCCACCTGGGTAAGGTTGATAGTCTGAGATTATAAACACAGAAAATAAAGAATTTATAATTTAGAAAATGATCAATCTCCCTTTTGAAAGCAGCTAGCTACTTTTGAGCCATTTGATAATAATTCTTCTGCTCCCGTTAGGGGACTTGATTCTTTTTATCTTATTAAAAAAAAACAACCTATAAGCTACATGGATGGCAATTGATGTGGGGGTGGTAACTAGACACGCATTATCTGAGTGTGGATGAAGTCATCTAAAGAAGCTCGGGGGAGAGCCTTATACCTATCCCTGGGGAGCCTCTTTGGATATGGAAAGAACTCTGAACTTGGAATTAAGAATTCTAGCCTTAAAATTGAGAACTCTGTATTTGATCACTTAACCATTCTAGACCTCAATTTCCTAATCTATAAACTGAGAATCTACCTGTATGATATCTCAGATCCTTTAAACTCCAATAAGAATGTTGACATATGGATATAAAAGAGATGGATTTTTTTTTTCCACGTATGGACTGGTAACTGTTTAACTCCTAATGAAAGTTTTGAACCAAAACCCTAACCAAATGCCAAAACAAGGTATTTCTTCTAGTTAGAGTTTAACAAACTGAATGTAAGTTAAGGGCAAAGAGTTAAGACAGGGACTCTTAAAGAGTTGAACAATGTTTTGCAAAAGAGGGTTCTTATAGTAATTAAGAATGTACATCAAAATTTGTTTATAAAATTGTTCATCTAGCATTGTTTGCCATTAACAATCCAACAAGATCTATATTCATACATTGTAAAACTATTCAGTCATTAAAAAAATTAAAAAGTATATAAAAAATTATATCATTACTGTGTAAAAATACTTATACATATAAGTATTATATAATACTCTTGCCTCTTGAGAAATCTGTATGCAGGTCAGGAAACAACAGTTAGAACTGGACATGGAACAACAGACTGGTTCCAAATAAGAAAAGGAGTACGTCAAGGCTGTATATTGTCACCCTGCTTATTTAACTTATATGCAGAGCACATCATGAGAAAGGCTGGACTGGAAGAAACACAAGCTGGAATCAAGATTGCCAGGAGAAGTATCAATAACCTCAGATATGCAGATGACACCACTCTTATGGCAGAAAGCAAAGAAGAACTAAAAAGCCTCTTGATGAAAGTGAAAGCAGAGAGTGAAAAAGTTGGCTTAAAGCTCAACATTCAGAAAACGAAGATCATGGCATTCGGTCCCATCACTTCATGGGAAATAGATGGGGAAACAGTGGAAACAGTGTCAGACTTTATTTTATGGGCTCCAAAATCACTGCAGATGGTGATTGCAACCATGAAATTAAAAGACGCTTACTCCTTGGAAGAAAAGTTATGACCAACCTAGATAGCATATTCAAAAGCAGAGACATTACTTTGCCGACTAAGGTCCGTCCAGTCAAGGCTATGGTTTTTCCAGTGGTCATGTATGGATGTGAGAGTTGGACTGTGAAGAAGGCTGAGCGCCGAAGAATTGATGCTTTTGAACTGTGGTGTTGGAGAAGACTCTTGAGAGTCCTTTGGACTGCAAGGAGATCAGCCCTGGGATTTCTTTGGAAGGAATGATGCTAAAGCTGAAACTCCAGTGCTTTGGCCACCTCGTGCAAAGAGTTGACTCATTGGAAAAGACTGTGATGCTGGGAGGGGTTGGGGGCAGGAGGAGAAGGGGACGACCGAGGATGAGATGGCTGGATGGCATCACTGACTCGATGGACATAAGTCTGAGTGAACTCCGGGAGTTGGTGATGGACAGGGAGGCCTGGCGTGCTGCGATTCATGGGGTCGCAGAGTTGGACACGACTGAGCAACTGAACTGAAGTGAACATATAAAATATATGAAACACACATAAAATGTATTAATAAAGAAAGAATCAATCCTAAGGGAGTAAAGATATTGCATTATGGGTTTTATTTTTGTTTGACTCCTCTATATCTCCAGAGTAACATAAATTGTAGTGCCTTGCCCTGCCTTGACACGAGAATCCGCCATTTCTCTTAGGAAATCCTGTTTCCTTTTTAGTTGGAGGATGGTATTTAAAAAGCAAGATCTGGGTGCTGGATAGTCCAGTTGCTACTGGAATGATAATGCTTGTAGACACTCTCAGTGGCCAGAGATAAGTACCTGAAGTATATTAATCTGTGTGTACAGACATGTCTATAATTGTTTCTGTGTGTACATATACACGTATGTACACACAACTTACCCTCTGAAGTCATGCAGGCGTGACTGTAACAAAGGTTAAAAAAAAATCTTAATTTTTTTCTCAGTGGATAACAGGAGAAAATTGACATAGAAAATTACCACTTTTAACTGACAGACTGAAAGTTTTGCCTTGCTTTTTTGATACAGTTTGATTTGATTAACCAGCATCTTCTTTGGGAGAGAGAAGCTGTTTGAAATAAAGAACCTAAGAACATGCTTGTGAACATACTTACTTCATACCTGAAGTAAGAGCTGATTCTGGAAATGCACAAATTTCTTTTCCCTTATTGCTATCGATTAAAGATAGGGATTGAATTACTTTATGCCCATATATCTGAAGAACGGAGTGGTATGTTTGATTTCATACTAACTTGGATAAACTATTAATATTCTTATAGCTTCCATTTTTAAAAATCTGCAAATAATATTAATAGCAATGCAGTGGTCCAGTGACCACTAAGATCATCCTAAATTGCCACGAACACATGACAGCCTCTCAATAAGTAACAGTTATATTTCCATGGCAGTGTGATGTTATTACATGCAATTATTAATGCTGGCACAGTCTTCCAAGCCATCACCAGGGCTCTGGTTTAAGTAGCTCATTGCTCAATGATGTGCTGATAAATAAAACAATGAAATAAATGTAAAACATTCTATACATCCTAAAAATTGTGATAGATTTGTTACTGGTGGGGTATAGATTGTCAGACCAAACTGAGGATTTTTAAACAGGCTGATCTCTACAACAGATTGCTCTCTAAAATCCTATGTAAATGAGATAAATTTCATCTCTAGAGCCTATGAAGTTTCTTAATTAGCTTTCTCAGTGCTGCCTACAAGCCCAATTAAACATCACTATCAACAGGAATATATCATCAAAGATGAAAGCCTTGGATCAGACTAGTTTGCCTGTACTAAAGAAATAAAGGAAGACAAAATGATTCTAGAAACTTACTGAGGTAAAAAAGTGAAATAACATAATTTTAAATAAATAAAAAATTGGAACAGATGGTGTTAATATTTTCTTTCCAGAGGTGAAAAAAGTCTAAGATGAACATTGAACTGAAAATGTTTGTCTTTTGTTTTTTTTTTTTGCTTTTCTATTTGATCTCATTCATTTCTCAGAGCAAATGATTTAAAATTAACCAGGATCACCACGCCTTTCGAACTATGATGCTGGAGAAGATTCTTGAGAGTCCCTTGGACTGCAAGGAGATCCAACCAGTCAATCCTAAAGGAAGTCAATCCAGAATATTCACTGAATGGACTGATGCTGAAGCTGAAGCTCTGATACTTTGGCCACCTGATGCAAAGAGTCGATTAATTGGAAAAGACCCTGATGCTGCGAAAGATTGAGGGCAGGAGGAGAAGGAGGTGACAGAGGATGAGATGGTTGGATGGCATCACTGACTCAATGGACATGAGTTTGAGCAAACTCTGGGAGACAGTGATTGGTGTCTGCAGTCTATGGGGTCACAACTGAACAATAATCACCATGCCTTTCATTCAATTGTGATTTCCTAAGTAGGCAAGGAGATCTAACCAGTCCATTCTGAAGGAGATCAACCCTCGGATTTCTTTGGAAGGACTGATGCTAAAGCTGAAACTCTAGTACTTTGGCTACCTCATGCGAAGAGTGGACTCACTGGAAAAGACTTTGATGCTGGGAGGGACTGGGGGGAGGAGAAGAAGGGGACGACAGAGGATGAGATGGCTGGATGGCATCACTGACTCCATGGACGTGAGTTTGAGTGAACTCTGGGAGTTGGTGATGGACAAGGAGGCCTGGCGTGCTGCGATTCATGGGGTCACAAAGAGTCGGACACGACTGAGCAACTGAACTGAACAGAACTGAAGTACTTTTGATGTGCTTGGCACCATGCAAAGTGTTAGATATATAGAAATGTAAAATTGAATCCTTGGCCTCCCGAATGTCACTGTTTAGGAGACAGACATTTGTCACACAGCATGACAAATTCTCTGACAGAGGTAAACAGAGAAGCACAGAAGAGGCTGCTCACCTAGTCTGAAAAATTCAGGAAGAGTTCCTTGGAAGAGTTGACTTCCAAGTCAAGACTTAAAAAAGGAAGCTATTTATCAAAGAGTCCATTTGGGGGAACTGGAGATATGTGAGAACTGGGCTAATTCAGGGAATTTTAGCAAATAAATCCTGGCCTGTATGTGAACATAGGGTGAGCTGGATGAGTAGCCTGGGGACAGATCATGAGGACCATTGCAATCCACACAAAAATAGTAGGAAGTTATGAAATATTCTGCTCATGGTGCTTTAGTTAATAATCATGCAAGTAACTTTTCATCTTTATGGAAAACAGGAAGGTATTTGATAAGAGCATTCACAAAGAGGGGATAATTACTGGGGATTTTGGTGAATGTCATACTCAGCCTTTCCATTCCAGTCTTCAGGAAGCAACTCCCACCTCCGCCCTCCAGGCAGGGCTCTCTGCCTTAGCCTTTGTGTTCTTTGGTTCTTACTTTTAAGTTCTTCACTTAATTGGAGAAGAAAATGGCAACCCACTCCCATATTCTTGCCTGGGAAATCCCATGGACAGAGGAGCCTGGTGGGTTACAGTCCATGGGGTTTCAAGAGTCGGAAACGATTGAAGTGACTGAGCACCATACTTCGCTTAATGGAAGGAAAAATCAAGGATATTTCACTAGGAAAGTCTTAATGAGACTGCACTGGGTTGAAAGGTGTCCCTCAAAAGTTCATGTCCATGCAGAACCTTAGAATGAGACCTTATATGGAAATAGGATCTTTGCAGATGTAACTGGTTAACAAGAAGTCATACTTGATTAGGGTGGGATTTGAGGGGACTCTAAATCCAATAAGTGGTGTCCTCATAAGAAGGCCACATGAAGACAGAGATGGAGATTGGAGTTATGCTTCACAAACCAAGGAACCCCAAGGACTGCTGGCAGCCCCCAGAAGCTAGGAGAGGGGCAAGGGACGGCTTCTTCCTCAGAGCCTCCAGAGGAACCCACGCTGCTGATACCGTGATTTCAGACTTCCAGCCTCCTGTACCGTGAGAGAATAAATTTCTGTGGTTTTAAGCCCACCCAGACTGTGAGAATTTGTTCCATCAGTCCTAGGAAACTAATACAGCAACCAATAAATACATATTTTTAAATATTGTTAAGAATTTCTCAGCATATTCTCAGGGGGCACAGTGATAAAGAATCTGCTTGCCAATGCAGGAGATGCTGGGGACAGGACATTTGATCCCTGGTCAGGAAGATCCCTTGGAAATGGCAACCCACTCCAGTATTCTTGCCTGAAGAACCGCATGGACAGAGGAGCCTAGCGGGCTACAGTCCATGGGGTCTCAAAGAGTCAGACACCGCTGAGCACAAGGAATTTCTCAGGTGGTTTTTTTTCTAGATGGGGCTTTAACCACTCCAAACATTTCTAATCAGTCTTAAGGGATAGATGAATTATTTTAGGACAATTATTGTAATTACACCATCTATAATGGAAACAAAAGTCTATTTGTATAAGTTTCAAGATCTTAAAAATATATGATTTCTCTCTGTACTTCTACCTACTAACTGAGGAATGAAATGATTTATATCCAGTAATGATAAGCATATAAACATTTTTACAATTCACTTTCTCTTTCTATTAAAGGCTATTTTGCTTGCATAATCTTGAGGAACTTGATATTTCCTACAATAGTATTGCTTTTATTCCAAATGATATCCAGAAACTCAGGTATTTTGCAAGTAGTAAGTACCCATAAGACATATGCCCCTTAAGGACAGAGCAAAATAAAGCTATTTACTTCTTTACATTCATTTAAAAATCAAACTATGTAAATATTATCTTATCTCTGAATGCCTTTTACTAGATTTTAGTTGGTTTCTAAGGAGAATTATCTTTAGTAAAATTTGATCATTTTATTTCTGCTTTTCTAATATTTTGACCAATTATTTAATTTCCTGTGTAAAAATCTTTGTATTTTCATAGAAGAATTCAGCCTGTTCATATTTGTTATGGCTGATATATTTAATTTTTTGCCTTCTGTTTAGCATTGTATTTACTGTCCTTTCACTTTCTCCTTTTCATATTTCTTTCTTTCCTTTTTTTTTTTGGAGATTTTTAAATTTCAAGATGCTATTTGTTCTCTTTTTTTTCCACCCTTGTTAATTTTGGAACTCCACTGAATTTTCCAAGTCTATTACTGGCTCTCTTTCCTTCCCTAAAATTCATAAACACATGTTCTCCTTAATATTTTATAAAAGCTTCACCTAACACAGTGGTCTGTCTCCCCCCATTGCTGCTTCAACTAATAGTTGAGACTTTTCACCTGAATGAAACAAAATGTATGTGTTGATGTTGAATTTGTCTATGAAAATAAATTTTCTTTGTATCCCTATTATACGTTATTTAGTATAACATTCACTCTTCTATGTTTATGATTATTTCTCTTTCCATAGTGATGACTTGTCGCACAAAATATGTGCTTTACCGCTACCCTTCACACAAATGCACTTATTTGCATAATATATTGGTTGGTTGCTTTTTAAGTTAAATCTCTGGATTTTAAGGAAATACTTGACACTCATATTTTATTACTACTAAGTTTTATACCAATTTTGGGGCACACGGGGACAGATGTCTACTTTTTCCTTTTAAAATATGATTTCCTTTGTTTGCAGATCACTTGAAAAATTGATGGTTGATGGAAATGAACTGACTAGTTTCCCACATGGAATTTTAAAGCTTAACCTGAAAAAAATCCTATTTGAGAATAATTTCACTAATCCTATTTTTTGGAAAGAGAATTCTATGAATAATCCACAACATCTTACTCAAATTACAGCTTTGTTCTTTCTAAAGAATAATCTACATGAATATTATAATGTGATCCCAGTGGAAATCCAAAAGTTACTAAAATGGTGAGCAAATTCTGAAGTCCTTTTTACCAAGATACACTTTTAAGCTTTTAAATACAGTTTATTATAGGGCCAGATGATAGTTTTAGAGTTAAACACACACACCTCACACCACACCACACATGCAAGTCTTTAGATTGTTCCTTCTGGCTTTTCTGGCATAATAATATAGTTTGAATTCAGCCTATCTTCCAATATTCTCAAGCTATTACTTAAATCTAAGGTGAGATACAGATTGTGGAGATGTAGCTGGCAACTTCTATACAGTTTTAGTTAAGTCTTTTCTGTGAACCACTAGAGGCTTTCCTGGTGACTCAACAGTAAAGAATCCACCTGCCAATGCAGGAGACTTGGGTTCAAATCCCTGGGTTGGGAAGATCCCTTGGAGGAGGAAATGGCAACCTGCTCCATATCCTTGTCTGGGAAATTCCATGGATAGAGGAGTCTGGTGGGCTACAGTCCATGGGGGTCACAAGACTCAGATATGACTGAACACATTCCTTTATTTTGTTTTGTATTCCCCGATTACTAATGCAATTGAGAATCTTTATTTTTCTGGAGGTTCTTGGACGTTCAAATTTCTACTTCTGTGAATAGTCCGTTCATGTGCTACTGTTAAAAGTACTAATGAGCCGGTGTCTTTTTTTAACTGACCTGTGAGCCTTTAAAAGTATGCCGGCGTGCATGTGTGCTCAATCATGTCTGACTCTGTGACTCCATGGACTGTGCAATATATATGGATCTCACAGACATGGAATATATACATGTGGATACTAATCCTATGCTAGGTTATAATAGTCCCTTTATCTTTAAAACGACATATATATTTATTTTGAGTGATAAATATAATACGTATTTATTATAAAACATTTGGAAAATACAGGAAAATTCCCTGTGGTCACATGTTAAATAGGAGCAGCTATACTTTCCTGTTTTAGAAAATTAGGATTATTTTATACACATTTTGTGGGAATTGTCCTTAGGGTGCTTTCTTGCTCTAAAGCTATACTTTCCTGTTCTAGAAAATTAGGATTATTTTGTACAGATTTTTTTAGCATTTACTTTTTCACTTGTGCATGTCAAATCCTCAGAGAGAGGGTAAGATCAATAATGAGAAAGGCCATGTTTCATACTGCTTTGAGTCTGACATAGCCTCAAGCAAAATGTCTTTCCTCTAGTAGACAGTGATGTTTCCTTCATTGCAGCACATCCAAATGTGAGTGGTGTCACGGTCCAATGTTCGGTGAAGGTTTTCGCATCATCCGATCCTGCGATGTTTTTGGAGTAACACAGCTTCCTGTTATATTTTATGTCTGTTCCTCTTCCTGCTATAAGAAAGTAAAGGAAAGCAACGTTGTTTTCGATCATGTTCCTGAAAAAAGAATATCTCTAAATCCTGAATTGATGAATCCTACAATGACTTATGAATTCCACTTTAAAAACCATTAAAGTCGATGTGTACAATCATTCATGTCTTTAAGAGTACAGGTTCTGTGTGGAGATGTCTTCTCACATGAATCCTCTTTGTAATCCTAGCTCCTTATGAAACTTTGTGATTGTTAGGGAATCTTTTCAGAATATTTTTTTGAGAAGGATTAGTAAAAAAAAAGTCTGAGGATTTCGAAAAAGATCTAGAAAATGTCTTTCAGAGCGTGTTTAGTATAAAAAGAAAAATGTTAAAATCCTTTGCAAAAAGGATTCATCTTACAATTGGTCTTTGTATGCATCCATTCTCAGGGATACGATAGTAATTCAAAGTCATCAGAGGAGTTTGAGCCTATATGGATTCAAAGTCATGCAGCCAGGTTCTCAATATTCGTGCATTTCTGTGGAAATTTGTCCAGTGCCAACTGTCTTAATTGTGGATTGCTTTGGGGAATAAAGGATTAATTCCAATACTACATTTACTTGTTTGAATTCATTACCCAGGCTCTTAGAAAATTGGTACCACCTTTCAATTATCTTGACCACCATCTCATAAAGCCTGAATCCATAGGCCCATGTCAGCATTCATTAGGCCTTCAGTAATGGTCCGGCAAGAAAATATAAGTACAAAATTACATTGCAAAGCAACATATGCATACAGTAGAACTTGAGGATTTAGAAATTAGTATTTGGTAAGAGGAAGGTAAAGGCATTTTGATACAACAAACAATTTAAGAAAGGCATAGAATTGTTTCATGTATGGCATAACTTTTAAGTGCAATTAAAACTAAAATGTTATTTCTAATGAAACCTGATGAGATGAACTTATTTTAATATATACAACTATATGGCACACAGGCTTAGTTGCTCCCTAGCATATGGGATCTTCCCAGATCAGAGATCGAACCCATGTCTCCTGCACTGGCAGGTGGATTCTTCACCACTGAACCACCAGGGAAGTCCCCTGCTTAGAATTTAAGGAGTGTGTGATGTCTCCTGGTCAGAGGTCACTCACTGGTGTCACTGTTTAACCAGGTTAACCATAACCTGCCCACAGAGGCAGTACTTTGGGTTTCATACTCCTGCCGTCCTACACCCTGAGCCTGGACTCTTGATAATCTGACCCGCATATACTGCCCTTCTTACAATACCCCATGAATGACATCTGAAGGTTCTCCACTGGGTCACTCACTGTCACTGAGATAGCAGAGGTGGGGGCGGGGAAGCTTCACCTTCCAGGGCTTTCTCCAGCCCTGGCTGGGGCAGTTGCGATGAGCATTCCAGGTGGTCCCCCACCCCCAGGGCTCTGCTGCCTGCAGGCTCGGGGGCCAGATCCCTTCTGGCTTGCTCACAAAGGGCAGACAGGTGTCCTGTGGTGAGCAAGCACTCCACAGCCCAAACACCCTCCTCTGGTAATGATCCATCCCTCCCCAACCTCTCTGTCATCCCACTTTCTGGCAGCGAGGGCTGATGCTTGGTTGGAAGGCCACATATATGCGCAGAGTTGTTCTGGCCAGCAGACACCACCACTTGGGCAGCTGCCATGCAGCAGGGCTGGTTGGGGGAAAGGAGTCGATTCTTTCCCCTCCCAAAGCCGAGATTCAGAGTCCGTCCTTCCAAAAAGGCCAGGAAAAGGTGAAAGGCCCAAAGCTCCTCCACTCAGTACAGGACTGCTAAGGTCCCTAATATGGGACCTGGCACAGAGTGAGGCCTCAGAAAAGGGTAGCTCTTACTTTTAATATCAGTATGTGGCTCCTCAGCCCCGGCCCAGTCGTCACTTCTGTTCCATGATGTCTGCCTTCAAGAGAGTTATGTTTGGGGTTTTTGTTTTTTCAAGATTTTTTTTTTAATTTGAGTCACTTTTAAAGTCTTTGTTGAATTTGTCAGACTATTGCTTCTGCTATTTATGTTTGTTTTTTTGGTCACAAGTTATGCGGGATCTTTGCTCACCAACCAGGGATGGAGCCCCTGCTGACTGCAATGGATTGCTCACACTTCACGCATGCATGCTCCGTTGTGTCTGACTTTGCAACCCCATGGACTGTAGCCCACCAGCCTCCTTGTCCATGGAATTTTCCAGATAAGAATACTGGAGCGGGCTGCTACTCCTTTACTTCAGGGGCTCTTCCTGACCCAGAGATAGAATCCGAGTCTCTTGCACCTTCTTCGTTGGCAGGGGGATTCTTTACCACTAGTGCCCTCTGGGAGGAAAAGTCAGCCACTGGACCTCCAGGGGAGTCCTATGGCTTGTTTTTTAAAACAGATTTTAAACTTCTTGACACAGTGATGCTTCCAGTTGATTGAATGTCAGTTGAGGATCTCTGATTATTTTTATTTGTTGTTTTCATTACATTGAGTAGGGGGAGATGATATAAAGATTAATGACAGAAAATTGATTCTTCTTTCTGTTTTCTCCAAGATGTGCTTAGTTAAGCCCTTCTAATCTTTAAAATAGGATTCCTTTGGCTAGGCCAGCAATGCAAATGTTCCCAGAGCAATTAATCTCAGAAATCCATACCTCCACAAATCAAGAATGCCAGCCCATTTTGACTACCTAACCACTTTTTCTAACATGTTTTGGAAATTTCTATTTCTCCACCAATAAGAATTGCTATATATTTGACCAGAAAATGGTGGTTGGGGAACATATATATGTGGGTGGTCAAAGGATTCAACAGGTCTTGCTCATACTTCCAGTGAGACCTGAAGATTAGTGGGTGTTTTTTGTTTGTTTGTTTGTTTGTTTTTGGTAAGGGAGGAAGAAAATAAATAATAGTCACATTCACTATTATTTAAATAAGACTTTCACACTAATGTTTTCCAGCTGAGTTCAAGTCGTCAGTGATTTATTGAGCACCTACTAGATAATGAGCACCATGTGCTTCATCTGCAATGCTCTCGAGACTTTTCTGGTGGTGGAAGTGGCTAAAGACTCCTCGCTCCCAATGCAGGGGACCTAGGTTCGATCCCTGGTCAGGGAACTAGATCTCACATGCTGCAACTAAGAGTTCACATGCTGCAACTAAAAATCCTGCATGCTGCAACTGGTGCAGACTAATAAATGAAAGAATAGTAAAAAGTTAAAAAAAAAAAAAACAGTCCTCAGATGTGGATATAAAGGGTTGTGCGGAGAAAGGGTCGAGTTAACCCGTGGCCACTGCTTCCGCTTTCGCTGGGTCCCACTTGCTCAAAAAAGCAGCTGCAGTGCCCTCACCATTGGGCCCTCGTGGCCCCATGGACAGTGCATGCGTGCAGGGTCCCTTCTGAGAGAATCTCCACCCCAGCTGCTTCTCCAATCGAAAAGGATATTTCCTGGCACCCAGAGTGTGAGAAGAATAAGGATAAGTCTCCTCAAAATGTCTCATCAGTTTTGAAATGTTGTTTGACCCTCCTTAACAATGGCTGAATATGTTTGTATGCATGCTAACTCGCTCCAGTCATGTTCAATTCTTTGCGACACTATGGACTATAGCCCGCCAGGCTCCTCTGTCCATGGGATTCTCCAGGCAAGAATACTGTAGTGGGTTGCCATGCCCTCCTCCAGGGGATCTTCCCGACCCAGTGATCGAACCTACGTCTCTTACGTTTCCGCATTGGCAGGCTGGCTCTTTACCACTAGAGCCACCTGGGAAGCCTGAATATGTTGATCACTTGGAAAAGCTGAACCAGTTAAATTTTTACTGTTTCAAAGACAGAAAGCTGACAGTAGGAAATTCTGCAGAAGCCAGAGTTGGAACTTTATGGGGACAACTGGCATATTTCTCAGGAATTCAGGCCACCTAACATAATTTTTAAAAGTTCAGTAAGATCCATGGGCTAATTTAAAACTGTACAGATAATCATCAGCTTGATTTTCTTCCTTTACTTTTTTTTTTTTAGCTCAATCCATATAGTTTTTAAGTTGTAGAAGGTTTTTTTTTTTGTACTAAAAAGAGATGCACACTAATTGCATTTTTTGATCCCTGAGTCACTCTTGCTTCGGTCATAAACTTTTAATTTAAGGAGTGAGGCACTAAAAAGTAAGAATTACCCATGTAATTTATAGTAATGCAAAACTTGGCCCAGCACACAGATCAATAGTCTCCATAAGGCCTAGGGCAGATACAGAGACAGTTACAAAAAGTCATTATCTAATTGGGAGATATATGCTCAGACACCAGATTTTCAGTTGACCTTAACTGAAGATTCTCTTGGCCCAAAAAGCACAATAATAGACAGTCCTTGAAACAGCATGCAGACAAGGGCACTTTTTTGTAACATCATGTGTCATAGGAAGAACTGTCTTAACCGGAACTTTCCAATTGCATTTTCCCTTTCCACTTGGCAAGAACACTGAGAAAGAGACCCCAAATGATCTCTAGTAGTCCTTTCGGCAACTTCTCAAAGAACCCTCAAACGACCCTGAATTTAGATTGCAGCTGCTTTCATTCCATTATAATAGCAGAGGCTGTTTGTTCCTCTGATCTGTAACCACGGGTTCTGTCTCTTTGACCCCCTTTTTACAGTGCAAATGGAATTACAGCTATTTGTATTTCCCAGTGGATGCAAGCAGAGAGCATGTCCTGTGTAAAAGACAAATAGGTTTTTAAAATAGGAAAACCATATTACCTTATATATGGACTTGAACTTGAGAAAACTCTGGGAGAGAGTGGAGGACAGAGGAGCCTGGCATGCTACAGTCCATGCGGTCACAAAGAATCAGACACGACTTAGCAGTTGAACAACAACAAATCACCTTATAATGGTAATGGGGATACCATTAAGCACCATCCCAGCCTGAGGATCTAATCTTTCAGTTGACAAGCAGAGGGCAGGTGAAGCCCAGGTTTCCCCTATACCCAGCTCAGAGGTGGAGGGGACAGAAGTCTCCAAGTGTGTGAAGAAGGCTTGAGGGTCCGTGATTGAAGACACCATTCAAGGTGGCTTCTAGGTGCATAAGAAGTTCCCTAAGAAGGACCCAGGACAAGTCGATTAGTCTGCCCTCCTCTTGCTTTCAGGCAGCCCTTCCCCATTCTGACCATTCCCTCTTTCTCAAGCGCCAGGCACCTAGCTCTCCATTCCGGAAACACTGCTTGCAATGCTCTCTTCCCTATTTTCTGGCAGTTCCTGTTGGACACTCACTGTACTCCCTTCCAAAACAGCCGAATTCTCTTTTCTTTCACAGCAGGCCTTGACTTGCTCATCCTAACCACAGCCCCATCATTACCAGCCAAGGCTAATCTGAACCTCCCTTCCTTGGGGGCCAAGAAGGCTGGTCTTCAAAGACCTTTGAAAACTTTCAAAGGGATCCAGAGCCTGATCCTACAAACCTGCCGCTTAGAAAGCTTTATCAGCTCACATGAAACAATTTCAGGCTCTGAGTGTTCGCTAGAATGCTCCCTCAGAACACGAAGACTGCCCTAAAAGCAATCCATCAAACTTATATGTGTAGTTTCATGTCGAAGAAATCCTTACCCCTTTTTATGGCAATATGTCTGAATTAAATTGAAAGTTCCAGTTTACATAGCTTTGAGACACTTAAAGAGACCTATTTCCAGAAGTGAATGGGCAGGGAGTAGACCAGAGATCTCATCCTAAAGTGGTATTTAGGTTTGCTCTGGAACATAGAGTAACAATACTCCAAATTTTCAGGACACCATATTGTAAAAATTGGTGATTTTTATCTGAAAAGGTTCTTAGTTTTTCATCAATAATTATGCCTAGCAATTGTCAAGCATACATTTGTGTGCTAGTTTTCCATAAGTTAATTCTCAAATCACTCTATGAAATAGTCCCTGTTAATATCTCTATTTTAGACACAAGGAAACTGAAAGGATGAGTTTAAAAAGGGTATATTCTGAACAGTATCATTTCAGATACATATATATATATATATGTATAAACTTGCTGAAGGCTCTTAATACAGAAAGTCACTCTGCTTTCTGGAAAATTCGTGCCCCCACTCTTGTACACACGAGCAGTCAACATCATCTTTTCCACCACATACTCATCATAACACTGAGAATTGTCATTTAAAATATATAATCACTTGGTAGGGGAAACGGGTGCTTTGTTGTGATTATTTTAACTCTCTCTTAAAAATGTCCCATTTTCTACTAGTTTACTTTTGTAATCTTTCTTTTTTTGGGGCAGGCAAACACGGTACAAATCCTAAGGAAAGGAATTAAATGCTTCACTATTTTACCTGGAGCCAGATTCAGTTGTTTTATTCTTGAAAAAAAAATTAGAAAAGGGGGAAGCTTAAAGTATCCCACGTTTCCAGAGCTTGTTCCAAAAACAGAAGCAGCTCCTTTATACTGAAGAACCAGAAAAAAAATTTGTTCCTCTTCTTAACAGCCAGTGGGTTCCCACCAGCATCGGTGTCACCAGAGAAGCTGAGGGCGATAGACCCATGTGAATGGAAGTAAGTGGGCAAGTTATGTGTCAAAACTAGGTTGAGCCTCACTCTGCATTTTCTCCTTTCTTAATAAAAACTCATCACTGCCAATGGTCATGTTGTGGTGTCTCCACGTGCTAAGAATTTTATGCGACATAATGAAGACCCGGCTATGAAATATGCAAATCCCAATACCTGTGCTCGAGAAGAAGGAAGTGGGTCAAATAGAGGCGCTTGCTGCCTTTCACGCTGCATCAAAGGGTTGCATCAAACAGGATGTTGAATGTTGCAAGGGGCAGAGATCACAAACCGTCTGCCACCCCTGCCAGGCACCGCGTAACCTCAGAGTTGACACCCTCTCAATCCTTTCCTGGCAAACAGTGTCTGATGCAGCATGAGAAGGCCGCTGTAACTAAAATGTACAATCAGGCAAGAAAAAAAAAATCGGCTTATCAGCTATTTGAGAGTACATTTGAATTCGCAAGTGGGATGACTCCCAAATGAAGCCATTGTTTTCTAACAAACTAGCTAAAAGCAATTGAGAAGCAACAGAAGAGAAGCTACATCCCAAAAAGAAGCTGGCTTTCTGCTTTGGCTGGTTTTGTTAGAGCATATTCTACCCCCAGATAACACTATGAGGTGCGTCCTGCAAAAAGCTCTGTCTTCCAAAAGATAATGTAAAGACTGCTTTAAGAAAGCAGGAATAGGGCTCCCCTGGCGACTCAGTAGTAAGGAATCCACCTGCCAGTGCAGGAGACACGGGTTCGATCTTTGGTCTGGAAACACCCCGCGTACCACAGAGCAACTAAGCCCATGCGCCGCAACTACTGAGCCTGTGCTCTAGACCCTGGGAGCCGCAACTCCTGAGCCCACGCGCCCCAACTACTGAAGCCCCTGCGCCCTAGAGCCTGTGCTCCACCGCGAGAAGCCACCACAGCGAGAAGCCCACGCAGCTCAGCTAGAGAGCAGCAAGAAGACCCAGCACAGCCCAAACAAATAAAACTATGTTTTTAAAAAAGCAAGCAGAAAAAAAAAATAAATAAAAATAAAAAAGCAAGCAGGAATGATGCTCTGATGAAAGGTATATTCATTTCCCACAGCTACTGTAACAAAGTACCATTCATCAGTGGCTTAAAACAACACAATTTCATTATCGTACAGCTCAGAAGCGTTTAGGTCTGAAACAGTCTCACTGAGTTTAGGGACAGAGTCATGGTGTCAGCAAGGCTGTGTTTCCTCCGAAGGCTCTAGAGAGACTGTTCTCTTGCCTCTTCCAGCTTCTAGAGGCTGCCTTCATCCCTTGGCTCAGTGCCCCTTCTGTCTGCAAAGCCAGCAATGATTCTTTCTCTTACCGGCATCTCTAAGTTTTCCTCTTCTGTCTGTGCCTTATGAGGATAGTTGTCCTCATCACAGGGCTTCCCAGGTGGCGCTAGGGGTAGAGGACTTGCTTTGCCAGTGCAGGAGACATGAGAGATTCGGGTTTGATCCCTGGGTTTGGGAAGATCCCCTGGAGGAGAGCATGGCCACACACTCCAGTATTCTTGCCTGGAGAATCCTGTGGACAGAGCAGCCTGGCGGGCTACAGTCCATGGGGTCGCAAAGAACCGGACAGGACTAAAGCGACTTAGCACGCACGTCCTCATTACAATGGCCCCACCTGGATAATCTAGGATAATCTCCCCATCTCAAGATCAGCTGATTAGCAACCTTAACTCTGCCTGCCCACCTTAATTTTCCCATTGCCATGAGACGTAACAGTAGTCACAGGTTCCGAGGACTAGGACCAAGGCGTCTTTGGGGGACCGTTATTCTGCCTACCCCAAGAGGGAACATCAGAGACCTTAGTTTTGTGTCTTTAATCCACACAGCAAACGTCCACTTGGAATGCTTACAAAATAAGAAACTGAGGCTTTGAGAATTTAAGTAGTTTCCCCAAAGATATTCTTCTAATAAGAGACGGAGCTGGAACATGACCCCACCTGTCTGTTTGAAAGCCCCTTCTTATCCTCCACATCACGGTCCCACGCAGCAGGCAACTTTGGCCCTTCAGCATGCGCGCTCAGTCACGACCCTCTCTTTGCGACCATCTGGTTGTAGCCTGCCAGGCTCCTCTGTCCATGGGGTTTTTTCAGGCAAGAAAACTACAATCTATGGGGTTGCGAAGAATCAGACAAGACTGAGCACGCATACTTACATGCAAGCTTGGGCATTCAAAATGCATCTTCAGGTCTAGGCTGCATACTGCTCCTTTCTAGAAATGTCTTAGCCATTGCTCTTCATTGGTCCCTCCCCCCTTCCCTCTGAGCCCTCTTTCCCAATGCAATTTTTAAAAATCTCTTATTTAGTTTTCTGTGTCTTTGAACTTTTATTCATGTGCATTTCCATCTCTTTATTTTGGTGTACTGCATTCAAGATAATTTCTTCAACTTTATTCTCCAGTATTGCAGCTGTTCCTAATATGGTGTTTAATTGAGTTTTTGTTTTCAATGCCTTACTTCTAGAAATTCTATTTGATTCTTAATGCTCTTTTTCATGGCATCTATGCTGTTATTTCTATTTCTAAGCTTATTAAAAACTGTAAAATTTCTAAACTTATAAAATATCATATTTATAATGATAAATATGTTTATTTTATGGTTTCTTTCAGATTATTCTGTTCTTTAACATTCTCAGCGTGTTAATCTCCTATTTATTATGTTTGCTAACTCTCCTTCATAATGGCTGATTTTCTCTTTTTTAAAATAACTATTTATTTATTTGGCTGCACCAGGTCTTAGCCATGGTACACGGGATATTTTGTTTTCAGTTGCATCATGAGAACTCTCAGTTGTGGCATGTGGGGTCTAGTTCCCTGTCCAGCAATCAGATCTGGCTCCCCTGCTTGGAGAGTGTGGAGTCTTAGCCGCTGGACCACAAGGGAAGTCCCTAATTTCCTCTTTTGAGTAGACTATTTTTTAATTGTACTCATCTTTACTAAGGGTTGCTTTTTCAGTGGGAGTCCCAGTGAGCCCTGGGTTAAGAAAATCTTGCATTTGTTTTGGCCACAGCTCTAGCACTTTCTCTGGAGAAGGAATTGGTAACCCACTGCAGTATTCTTGCCTGGAGAATTCCATGGACAGAGAAGCCAGGCGGGCTACAGTCCATGGGGTCACAGAGAGTCAGACACGACTGAGGGCGCGCACATGCATGCGTGCTAGAGCTTTCCGTGGCTCTGGAGCGGTTTGCAGGTTCGCTTCTTGAGTCCAGTTTCGCAGTCCGCGCAAGCAGGATACATTGAGACATGATGCCTGTTTGTGGTGCATGTCCAGAACAAACAGAGTTTTTATCCTCGTGGTGACTTTTTTCCCCATGTGCCCACAGACATGATTAATAGTCTCACAACTTCTTCAAGCAAGTGGCCCACATTTACCTAATATTGTGCTTACTCCCAGAGCTAGCTGCTCCGGGTCCTTCCTCATAGCCCTCCAACCCCCACTTTTAGCAGGAGTGTCCTTGCGCAAAACCTGCCAACCCCTTGACTCAATTAGGCAACACTGATCCCTTCACCCTCCCCGATTGCCCTGTGTATCCTTATATAAATTCCCTTTACTCGAGTTAGCAAGAAGGTGAGAGCGACGAGGTGTCTCAAAGGGGTGATATGCTGTGCTGGGCTCAGTCGCTTCAGTCATGTCCTTTGCGTGTCCAGCGACTCTGCAACTCAGAGCCCACCAGGCTCCTCTGTCCATGGGATTCTCCGGACAAGAATACTGGAATGGGTTGCCTTGCCTTCCTCCAGGGGATCTTCCCAACCCAGGGACCAATCCCGAGTCTCTTACACATCTGTCTCCTGCACTGGCAAGCGGGTTCCTTACCACTAGCGCCCCCTGGGGAGCCACAAAGTGGTGATGTTTGAGCTCAAATTTTAATGACAGAAGGGGGTCAGCCCTGAACCTATCAGGGCAGGTGGTCAGCAGAATGCAACTTTCTGTAATTCGGAAACAACTTCAAAATATGAAAGATTTTAAAAATGAAGGTATTAGAGCCAAGGAGGAGAAGGAGAAGTAGGGAGAGAAAGAGAAAGTAAAGGAGAAAGAGGAAGAGAAAGAGGAAGAGACTGAGGAGCAGGAAGGGGTGGGGGAGGGGAGGAGGGGAAGGAGGAGGAAAGAGGGGGAGGAGGGGGAAGAGGGGAGGAGGGGGAGGAGGGGAGGAGGGGGAGGAGGGGAGGAGGGGGAGGAGGGGAGGAGGGCGAAGAGGGGGGGAGGAGGGGGAGGGAGGGGGAGGGGAGGAAGGCTGTGCCCGCTGAGCCTGCACATACACCCACAGGCTCCCACGCAATATGATTTCACTCTATACACACACCGTCAGTGTCGCTTTTGTCATAAGATTTCCAATCTGACAGTGCCTTCAAATCTTTACTTTCACTAAGCAATTTAGTTGTAGGAAACTAGTTCGTGTGTGCCCGGTCCCTCAGTCGTGTCCGACTCTTTGAGGCCCCAGGGACTGTAGCCTACGAGGCTCCTGTGTCCATAGGGATTCTCCAGGCAAGAATTCTGGAGTGGGTTGCCATTTCCTCCTCCAGGGGATCTTCCCAACCCAGGGATCGAACCTCCATCTCCTGTGCCTCCTGCATTGCAAGTGAATTCTTTACCACTAAACTCTCAGTTCAGTTCAGTTCAGTCACTCAGTTGTGTCCGACTCTTTGCGACCCCATGAATCACAGCACACCAGGCCTCCCTGTCCATCACCAACTCCCGGAGTTCACTCAGACTCACGTCCATCGAGTCAGTGATGCCATCCAGCCATCTCATCCTCTGTTGTCCCCTTCTCCTCCTGCCCCCAAACCCTCCCAGCATCAGAGTCTTTTCCAGTGAGTCAACTCTTCGCATGAGGTGGCCAAAGTACTGGAGTTTCAGCTTTAGCATCATTCCTTCCAAAGAAATCCCAGGGCTGATCTCCTTCAGAATGGACGGGTTGGATCTCCTTGCAGTCCAAGGGACTCTCAAGAGTCTTCTCCAACACCACAGTTCAAAAGCATCAATTCTTTGGTGCTCAGCTTTCTTCACAGTCCAACTCACATCCATACATGACCACTGGAAAAACCATAGCCTTGACTAGACGGATCTTTGTTGACAAAGTAATGTCTCTGCTTTTCAATATGCTATCTAGGTTGGTCATCATTTTTCTTCCAAGGAGTAAGCATCTTTTAATTTCACGGCTGCAATCACCATCTACAGTGATATTGGAGCCCAAAAAATAAAGTCTGACACTGTTTCCACTGTTTCCCCATCTATTTCTCATGAAGTGATGGAATTGGATGCCATGATCTTCGTTTTCTGAATGTTGAGCTTTAAGCCAACTTTTTCACTCTACACTTTCACTTTCATCAAGAGGCTTTTTAGTTCTTCTTCCCTTTCTGCCATAAGGGTGGTGTCATCTGCATATCTGAGGTTATTGATATTTCTCCCGGCAATCTTGATTCCAGCCTGTGTTTCTTCCAGTCCAGCGTTTCTCATGATGTACTCTGCATAGAAGTTAAGTAAGCAGGGTGACAATATACAGCCTTGACGTACTCCTTTTCCTATTTGGAACAAGTCTGTTGTTCCATGTCCAGTTCTAACTGCTGCTTCCTGACCTGCATACAGATTTCTCAAGAGGCAGGTCAGGTGGTCTGGTATTTCCGTCTCTTTCAGAATTTTCCACAGTTTATTGTGATCCACACAGTCAAAGGCTTTGGCATAGACAATAAAGCAGAAATAGATGTTTTTCTGGAACTCTCTTGCTTTTTCCATGATCTAGCAGATGTTGGCCATTTGATCTGGTTCCTCTGCCTTTTCTAAACTCTCAGGGCAGCCTAAAGACCCAAACAATTGGCTCTGAGAAAACACGGAGGACAGAACGTTGCAGTAGCCCTCCATCTCCTTTAGCCCTCCCCTGGCACGTGGTCTCACCCCCTCTCATAGCACTTTTGCTTCTCGGGGTGTGTGCACGGCTCTGGGACACCTCTGTCCTCTCCCCTCACCCTCTGGCCTGGTGTGGTCACTCAGGCCACCCTTGCCCCCTTTTCGCCTTGTGACTTGTCACCTGGAACTCCCACCGCTCATCACCTCTATCTTTTAATAACTTACATCTCAGGGAACAAGGGACCCAGCTCAACCACCCCACCAGGCAATGAACCACAGGTCCCAGCCAGTTGAAGACTTGGACACCTGGGGTCAGGTGCGGCTGGAGAGGAGGGAGGAGGACAAAGTACGGGTGTCTGAACCCCTGGTGGGGGGATGGAGCAATGTCCCTTAAAGGGGCTGTGGGTGTGAAAGATACTCTCAAGCTCAGTGTGTCAAATGTAGTCTTGAATACTTCAGTCCTCCAAAAGTCTCAGTGGTAAGGAATCTGCCTGCAATACAGGAGGCGCAGGTTTGATCCCTGGGTTGGGAAGATCCCCTGGAGAAGGAAGTAACAACTCACTCCAGTATTCCTGCCTGGAGAATCCCATGGACAGAGGGGCCTGGTGGGCTACAATCCATGAGGTCGCAAAAGTCGAACATGACTGAGCGACTAAACCACCACCAAGCTGGTCCAGAGGAAATGAACAGTACAGAATCTGGTGTTTTCTCCTCTTTTTTTCGACGTCTGTCTCACATACACACACACAGTCACACACCAGCAGCATCCTTTCATTTCAGCTTCACATGCTGTTAACCCACTTGATGCATTATTTTTTTCCTTCCAGAAACACTGTTTCTGCCCGGCCATCCAACCCCACAGAGAATGTTCCTGGAGTCGGTTCCCTGCCACTCTGCTGTTTTGCAAGTCACTCTCACCAGCTTCACAGTTAGCCTTCTGTGGCTGTTAACTGCAAAATCTGGTGGTCGCATCCCATCCTTTGCAGGGTCTCTTCTGGCTCAGACAGTAAAGAATCTTCCTGCCCTGCAGGAGACGTGGGTTGGGAAAATCCCCTGAAAAAGGAAATGCCTACCCACTCCAGTATTCTCGCCTGTAGAATCCCATGGACAGAGGAACCTGGAGAGTCCGTGGGGTCGCAAAGAGTCGGACAATGAGTGAGTGACTGACACACACACTTCCGGCTCTCAAGTCCGTGGTTCAGTCGTTCAGGAGAAATCTGACCCAGGAGGCGCATTCTGGCAAAACTGCCTGCAGGGCCTTCCAAATGGATTTGAAAACGCTTTGAGGCAAAAACCGTGTGCCTTGCGCCCTCTTGCGGGCAGATCTGGCATCTCAGCGCCTTGAGGAAATAAACAAAATTTATAGACAATGGGTGACGCTGACCTGAGAGCTCCCTGAGCGAGGGCGCCCGGTGATGGGGATGTTACCTCCTCTTAGAGCAGAGGAAACCGAGGAACCTGGGGCTGAAGCCAGCAGTCCAAAGTCACGCGGGACACAGGTCACAGAGGGGCCCAACTCACGGAGGGGGATTTCAAGAGCTGTCCTCACGACTCAGCGTGAGGCCTCAGAGGCCTCATCAGAGGAAAATTCCTTCAGATGTTTTTGAAACTGGAAAACCACGTTGGAGATCGTCTTGCCAGCCTTTCCCCCAGTGGCCCATTATCTGGAGGGCATTCTGCATGAGGATAATAAGGTTGTGGGTATGTGATGGTGCGGGTGGGGAGGCAGAATATTCCATGATCAAATGAAACACGGGGTGAAAAAAAATTTATGGTGACACTTGTGTCTTCAAGGGTGGCTCAGATGGTAAAGAATCCGCCTGCCAATGCAGGAGACCTGGGTTCGATCCCTGGGTCGGGAAGATCCCCTGGAGAAGGAAATGGTAATCCACTCCCCAGTATTCTTGCCTGGAGAATTCAGAGGACGGAGAAGCCTGGTGGGCTACAGTCCATGGGGTTGCAAAAGAGTTGCACATGACTGAGTAACTAACACTTTGTCTTCATTGTGCTATTATGTGTGGATAAAGAAAGTGATGGGATGTGCTCCATAAACCTCAAACTCTCAGATCAGGGCTTCTCATTATATCTTTGGAGGAGGAAATGGCAACCCACTTCATGGGGTTGCCACTGGACGAGGGAGCACCCTCATTATATCTTAGTTCCTCAACCTTATAACACTCTGCGCCAGATAATTCTTTGTTGTGGGGACTGTTCTATGCATTCCTGGCTTCATCCCTGGCTTCTATGCCAGGACAGTCCCCATTCCCAAGTCCTAATAACCAAAATTATCTCCAGGGACTTTCCAGGCAGTCCAGTGGATAGGAAAACATTCTTTCACTGCAAAGGGGTATGGGTTCGATTCCTGTTTGAGGAACAAAGATTTCACATGCCGTGTGGTGTGGCCAAAAAATAAATTTAAAAATTTTTTTAATTAAAAAAAAAATTATCTCCAGACATGGCCAGCTGTTTCCAGAGGGACAAGACTGAAATTACAGCTTTAGACCATAGAACTCTTTTCTTCATGGAGCAACTCAAAGGACTAATGTTCCAGGGAATTCACTTCTGGAAACACCGACTTGGTTCACTTATGCTCAGTTTATGGGAGCGGAAATGAAGGCCTGGGGAAGTGAGGTGACTTGCTCATGTCTGTCATGTAACTGAGTGATGTGTGTGAAAACTAAGTTTCCAAATAAACCCTGGTTCTTTGGGCTTCAAGACTAGCCTAGCTTCTTCTCTTAAGCGATGCTGGCAGGATGGGCTGGGGATGGGATCAGGGGACAGTCCTAACTCAGCTCTGTGAAGCACTGTCTTTTCACTGGTGCTGCTTCAGTCAGTCAGTTCAGTCGCTCAGGCATGTCCGACTCTTTGCGGCCCCATGAATCGCAGCACGCCAGGCCTCCCTGTCCATCACCAACTCCCAGAGTTCACTCAGACTTGCGTCCATCAAGTCAGTGATGCCATCCAGCCATCTCATCCTCTGTCCCCTTCTCCTCCTGCCCCCAATCCCTCCCAGCATCAGAGTCTTTTCCAATGAGTCAACTCTTCACATAAGGTGGCCAAACTACTAGAGTTTCAGCTTTAGCATCATTCCTTCCAAAGAAATCCCAGGGCTGATCTCCTTCAGAATGGACTGGTTGGATCTCCTTGCAGTCCAAGGGACTCTCAAGAGTCTTCTCCAACACCACAGTTCAAAAGCATCAATTCTTCGGTGCTCAGCTTTCTTCACAGTCCAACTCTCACACCCATACATGACCACAGGAAAAACCATAGCCTTGACTAGACGGACCTTAGTCGGCAAAGTAATGTCTCTGCTTTTGAATATGCTATCTAGGTTGCTCATAACTTTTCTTCCAAGGAGTAAGCGTCTTTTAATTTCATGGCTGCAGTCACTATCTGCAATGATTTTGGAGCCCAAAAAAATAAAGTCTGACACTGTTTCCACTGTTTCCCCATCTATTTCCCATGAAGTGATGGGACCAGATGCCATGATCTTCGTTTTCTGAATGTTGAGCTTTAAGCCAACTTTTTCACTCTCCACTTTCACTTTCATCAAGAGGCTTTTTAGTTCCTCTTCACTTTCTGCCATAAGGGTGCTGCTTCACAGCTACTCAAATACTGGACATGTTTTTTCCTCTCTTATTGAGGCAGCTTATGGATCCAGAGCATTTGGACACTCACTGAGGGACAGACCAGCTCATGGTTGACCCTATGGTCAAGGTCCTACCGTAATGAATTTCTGTTTTTCAAACAAAAGAAAAAGGCTAAGTTCAGAAAGAGTCCCCTTTCCTTACTGAATTCTCCAATAGTCCCTTTTCCTCATGGATTTCGTGACAGTGGTAGTGTTGGGGCAAAGTTTGCATCTCACGCTTTCTTTCCCTGCAGAACCTTTGGAATGGTGGCAGATTTCCATTTATTGAGGCTGATTTGAATGTGCAGTTAGGACTAGGGTATAGATGGCAGGGGAGTCAGGGGACGTTGGCAGAGGGGGCACCACTGTGCTTTCTGAGACCAGAACTTCACAGAAGCGGGAGGTTGGACCAGGTACAAATTTCGGTTTTACTCTGCCTCTCCACAGGTGGCGCTAGTGGTAAAGTATCCACCTGCTAATGCAGGAGACGACGGTTTGATCCCTGGGTCGGGAAGATTCCCTGGGGTAGAAGTGGCAACCCACTCCAGAATTCATGCCTGAATGCCATGGACAAAATTCCATGGACAGAGGAGCCGGGTGGACTACCGTCCACAGGGCTGCAAAGAGTTCAGACACAACTGAGCAACTGAGCACTGCCCCTCCACGAGTTCAGCGTGTAGTCCATTCTAAAAGCAGAGACACACCTCATGCCTCTCCGTCCACTCCAACTTGAAGTTTCTACCACCTAGATTCTACCCTTGGGGGAGAGGAGGTTTCTGTGGCAGCTGTCCCTGGCTTGGGGTGATGAGCGTTCGGTGCACCGCAAAGCTGCTCCCACCCCTGAAATGCATATTCGCCATAGCGACAACATTCACTGTCACTCACATCACGCTGTCACCTCCGTGCGCCAGTACTGTTTCACAGGCTTTACACTTGCTGTTGTTCAGTTGCTAAGCTCTGTCTGACTCTTTGCAACCCCATAGACTGTAGCCTGCTAGACTCCTCTGTCCATGGGATTCTCCAGGCAAGAATACTGGAGTGGGTTGCCATTTCCTTCTCCAGGGGATTTTCCTGGATCAGGGACTGAACACTGAACCCCACATTTCTTGCATCGGGAGGCAGATTCTTTACCACGGGAAGCCCATATTTCACACTTACTACTCATTTAGTCTTTACAACAACCCCACATGGCAGATGCTGCTATTATGTTAATTTTACAGATGAGGAAACTGAGACATAAGCCGTACATAACTTGTACAAGGTCATAGCTAGTAAGAGCCAGCTTTGAAACCCAAGAGGTCTGAGGCTCTGAACCTCTGTGCTGTCCGGCACCCATACCCTACACCCCAGCTCTAAAAACAGCCCTGGGAGCCCCACCTTTAAAGAGATAAAGACAGTGAAGATTTAGCAGGAAACACTCCTGGTGCGGTGTGTTGGTTTGTAATGACTGGAAAGGCAGGAAAAACCAACTCTTCCTTATAAAAAGGTGACATGTTATCCTTAGTGAAAATGACATGTTTATACTCTGATCGACCACCTTCCTAAAGGGTGATTTTCTAGATAATGATAATTATTGATTAGCTGCTTCTCTTCCTATGGAGACACCAAATCTGGCTTGAAGTACTGTGGATTTTGGTAGCTTTGATATGCACATGCGTCATTGTTTGAGGCTCAAACTCCAAGCAAGACTGCCACCTGCTGTAGAGATGGGCTGATACTTTTTTCTCTTTCCTAAAACAACATTCGGAGAAGGCAATGGCACCTCACTCCAGTACTCTTGCCCGGAAAATCCCGTGGATGGAGGAGCCTGGTATACTGTAGTCCATGGGGTCGCAAAGAGTCGGACATGACTGAGCGACTTCACTTTCACTTTTCACTGTCATGCATTGGAGAAGGAAATGGCAACCCACTCCAGTACTCTTGCCTGGAGAATCTCAGGGATGGGGGAGCCTGGTGGGCTCCCGTCTATGGGGTCGCACAGAGTCGGACACGACTGAAGCGACTTAGCAGCAGCAGCAGCAAAACAATGTTAACAGTCATAAAAACAAAGAAGGGAGAGAGGAGATGATCAATTTAAATCACTCTCCTGAAGTGTTGAGTCGATGCCTAGCTGTGGTCACGGCCAAAGACACAATTGTTACTGCATTTCTTCTCACAATTGAGCACAGGTATACTCTGAAGTCTTAATCACAACAGTGATGTCTGGACAACAGACCATCAGCTTCTTTCAACCCCACTGCTACCACTGCAGGTTGAGCCCTTCCCTGAATCTGGATGGTCTCCAACTGATCACCCAGCCACTGTGTCTTCCCCTAAGCACACCCTTCTCCAAAGTGATCACTTTTAAATGTAGACCAGAGCATGCTGAAGCTGAAGTTCCAATACTCTGGCCACCTGATATGAAGAGTCGACTCACTGGAAAAGACCCTGATGCTGGGCAAGACTGAAGGCAGGAAGAGAAGGGGACAACAGAGGATGAGATGGTTGGAGGGCATCACCGACTCAATGGGTATGAACTTGGGCAACCTCTGGGAGATGGTGAGGGACAGGGAGGCCTGGGGTGCTGTAGTCCATGGGGTCGCAAAGAGTCGGACATGATTTAGCAACTGAACAACAAAGAGCATGCTACTCCCCTTCATATATCCTCCAATGGGCTCCAGGTTCATATAGATCTAAATCTGGGCTCGTTCCCATGGCCTCTGCAGCCTTAGGAGATCTAGCTCCTGACTGCTCTCGAACCACTGCCTAGGCTGCTCCAGTCAGCATCTGGTTTGGGGACAGAGCAGGCATATTTGGACCTTGGCATTTGCCATTCTTCCTGGCAAGGAAAGCTCAGGCCACAGACATCTGCATGCCTGTCTACTTTTTGTTATTTATGGCACAGAATCAAAGTCATTTCGCCAGAGAGAATTTCTGGCCATTCATTTTAAAACAGAAAATCTCCGTCTCTACTAGAAAGTGTGCTCAGTTGCTCAGCATGTCTGACTCTTTGCAACCCCATGGAATGTAGCTCCCCAGGCTCCTTTGTCCATGGGATCCTCCAGGCATGAATACTGGAGTGGGTGGCCATTTCCTACTCTGGGATCTTTCAAACCAGGAGTTGAACCCATGTCTCCTGTGTCTCCTGCATTGGCAGGTGGATTCTTTACCACTGAGCCACCTGGGAAGCCCCTACTTCTACTACATAACAGAGGCGCAATAAGTATTCCTTTTCTTCCTTTCTCCAGATATCCAAGGCTCTAGTGCTGTTAACACAGACAAAGCCGTGGGTAGAAAGAATTATCATTTGAAGTCCTCACCTGCCCCCAGCTCTGAAGTTGGTACAGAACTGGGGGAACACACTGACTTGTTAGCATAATTTAGTGAAGTTGGGAAGACTAAGGGGATAGTCGTAAGTAGGTGAGTTCAGCTTGTATCCACGTGAGGCTGAGATCCTTGGGACAGGGGAGTCTAGTTGGAACACCACAGAACCTTGTTAAAGGAAATGGGCTAAACTCAGGGAAGGCTGGGGGCCACAGCCACCCTTCCCCCACAGTCCCACCTGTTCCTCTTACATCCTAGCACCAATCCACATGTATAAAAACAAACACTCCAGATCCAGGTTAGCTCTCTCCTCTCAGGCTAAACGTCAGAGAGGGGTCTCAGGGCACAGAGGAGTGGAAGGAAAGGCGGGATGTTTCAAGGCCGGACCGGAAGCAGTGGCATCACCTCCACTTGAATTTCACTGGCCCCTCTTTGGCTGCGTTGGCTAAACCAGATGCATGAGGCTAGGACAGTGTATCTAGGAGGAGGAGAGCAGATCTTGGTGGACGCGCTGCAAGCTGTGAACTCATCTTTCCTTTTGTTTTATAGGCCTATGGTTAATGGGAGCCATTGTCCAGTCCCTTGATATAATGAAGACTGTCCACCAGCTACTAATAAGCCATCTTCTATTGACTTTTGATTGAGAAGCTATCCCCAGGGTCTCCCCCTTTTAGTGGGAAGACAAGGTACTCTTGTTTGATCCTCGTGGGGCCCATAATGAACCGAGTTCAGGGAAAGGGGTTCAGATCCGGGTAACTGGAGTCTGGAGTCCAGCCCTTTCCCAAAGTCACCTTTATCTGCCTGGCAACAGTACCCGCTCAACAAGTGGCCAATGGAATGGCTTTTTTTTTTTTAATTGGGGTATAGTTACTTTACAATGTGGTGTTAGTTTCTGTTGCACAATGAAGTGGATCAGCTAGATATATACATGTATCCCCTCCCTCCGAGAACCCCCTCCCTCCCACGTGGCCCCACTCCTCTAGGTCACCACAGAGCGCGGAAGTGAACTCCTGGTGCTATACAGCAGTTCCCTTTAATGTTGAAACTTGTTTAAAGTGAGTGGCACCGCAGGTGAGAACAAGAGTGGGGGAAGGGAGGTGGCTCAGCTGGTAAAGAATTCTCCTGCAATGCAGGAGACCCCAGTCCAATTCCTGGGTCTGGAAGATCCCCTGGAGAAGGGCACCCATTCCAGTATTCTTGGGCTTCTCTGGTGGCTCAGCTGGTAAAGAATCCACCTGCAGTGTGGGAGACCTGGGTTCGATCCCTGGGTTGGGAAGATCTGCTGAAGGAGGGAATGGTTACCCACTCCAGTATTCTTGCTGGAGAATCCCATGGACAGAGGAGCCTGGTGGGCTACAGTCCATAGGGTCACAAAGAGTTGGACCTTTCACTTCACTTCAGGCAGGTGAGAAGGGGATGCTTCCCAGTGAGCAGTTAGAAGCTTTTCTGTCCCTGCCTGGGTGTGGCAGGAAGGCTTTACAGGCCCAGGGCTCCAGATGGCAGGGCTGGTGACTTCACGCATCCCACAGACTCCTTGCAACCGGCTTCCTCTTCTCACCGAGAGGGACGTTGTGAGCGTGTCAGGGGAGAGCTGGGAACTTCAGTCCCAGTCACCATGGCGCAGTGGGCTTCAGGGCAGCCAGATGCCACATACAGGAAGCCTCCATCATGAGACTTCTCAAGGTCTTTTCCAAAGGGGAATGTGGGGGAGCATTGCAACGCCTCATTGTCAACATCCTTGTGAGCTGTTCCCTCAAAACAAACAATTAAGGACCTCTCTCTTGAAATAATTCCCCAACTGGTTTGGGAAGGAGAAGCAGAGTTCTCTTTTTCACTTCACCAGAAACTCAAACAGTGTGTTCACGAGTTGTGCCATGGGAGGCGGAGTGCAAACACAGCTGGAAAACCTCAGCCTAAAACTGAAAAACACACTTCCCTGCTTCGTCACACATGAAGGGGCAGCTCTCCGGTCCAGAGGGATCCCAGAGATTAACCACAGAGCTGAAGCCAGTCCTGAGCTCTTCTCTGCGTCATGTGAGGCCTCTGCCGGGCCCTCCAGGGGCCTCGCACCCCAGGCCCACCGCGACGCTCATCCAGCTGGGTTCCTGCCTGTGAGCTCCCGCCTGGGGTCAGTCAGCCCTCTGCTGGATGATTTGTTTTCATGTCAGATCCTCATATCAACTACACACTGTTATCATCCCCTTATTTCCAAACAGCTCAGGTCATGGATGTAGTGTGGTCAGAGTCACTTGGGTAGGAAGCGCAGATGTGGGATTTGGTCCATAGTTTCAGCCAAAGATTCTCACCCAAGTCAAAACACCAGAATATCTTTGGGATGGCTCACCCTCCTCACCCCATGTGCCTTGAAGGTATAACTCCCTATCTGCAGAGCATCGGACCGTAAAGCATATGTTACTGGAATTTTCCAAGTGAAGAATACAAAGGCAGAAAGTTAATCACTGGGATCTGGGTTCTGCATCTGGGTGCCCCACAGTGGGCCATGGTCTGATGAGAAACGCCAGGTCTTCATCTTCCTTCCGGCAATCGAGGAAGAATCACATGGGAAAACCAGGCAAGGAGTATATCCTATTAAAGAGCAACCTATGTCACAACAAGGGCCCCTCAGGTAGCTCAGTGGTAAAGAATCTGCCTGCCAATGCATGAGACCCAAGAGACTCAGGTTCAGTCCCTGGGTTGGAAAGATCCCCTGGAGGAGGAAATGGCAACCGGCTCCAGTATTCTTCCTGGAAAACCCCAGGGACAGAGGAGCCTGGTGGGCTACAGTCCATGGGGTTGCAAAAGACAGACACGACTTAGAAACCAAACAACAACCAGAAAAGTCACAGCAAATTACTTCCTCCAAGATGCTGCACGTGAGCTCAGCCCACTTTTCTGTCCAGCAGGTGCCTTAGTGAGACAGAGCCTCTGTTACCATGGCTGGGAGGAACCACAGTCCAGTCAAATCTGTAGACTGGCTATTCCAATGGCTACACTCTTCCTCAAAACAAAAATTCACAAGTATCACTTCCTGGGTAGCGCCTGTGCGCTCTTCCTCAACAAAAGTTGTGTCACACACCTGTGCGCAAGCACGAATACACACTCACACAGACCCACACACTCACCAGTGCCTTACAGACATGGCAGCCTGAACGCAGAGCCCTTCAAGCAGTGTGTGAGCCACAGCAACTCCTGCAATAAATAAACACAAGGGAAGGATGTGAGAATGCTCTCGGCACGATGCCACCAACTTGAGGGTGACCAGCGCTTACAAGTTAAAGTTTTGTTGTTATCATCTCCAAAACAGACCACGGAATAAGTGGAGGCTGTGACACAGTCTTTGGAGGCAGGCAGAATACACTACCTGTGGGAACCTAGGGAAGTTATTTCTCTTCTCTAAGTCCCAGTGTGCTCACCTGCAAAGAGGAGATAACGACATGAACCTCGTGGAGCTGTTCTCAGGAATATCAACATGTCCCTCGGACTCTGAGTTCCTAAGAGGGAATGTAAGCTATGGGTAAGACTAAAACATTATCAGAACTTCCCTGGTGGTCCAGTGGCTAAGACGCCTCACTCCCAATGCAGGGTGCCTGGGTTCCATCCCTGGTCAGGGAACTAGATCCCACATGCCGCAGTTAAGACCCAGCACAGCCAAATAAATAAGTAAAATATTTTAAAGGAATAAAACGTCTTAAATTTCATCTCTCTTATCCTCAGTTCAGTCGCTCAGTCATCTCTGACTCTGCAACCCCATGGACTGCAGCACGTCAGGCTTCCCTGTCCATCTGTGCCTAAATTTCTATTTAAAAGAGACCCAGCTTAAATAATGAAAAGGGACCCTGCTTTGGCAGAGGTACATGGGACAAGAAAACATGGATAGAATGAGAGAATACCAGGTTCACAAGAGACACTCATTTCTTCCATGGACTCAATTTCACCCCAGGACTACCCCGGTGGCACGGCAGTAAGGAATCTACCCGCCAATGCAGGGGACGTGGGTTCCATCCCTGGGTCAAGAAGATCCTCTAGAGGAGGGAATGGCAACCCACTCCAGTATTCTTGCCTGGAGAATCCCATGGACAGCGGAGCCTGGCGGGGTACAGTCCATGGGGTCACAAAGAGTCAGACATGACTGAGTGACTAAACAACAATATTAACCCACTGAATGAAACACACCCACACACACAGGACTGGGTGGGGCCAGGGAACCACCTGTCCCACTTTACTGCCTGCCAGTGATGTTTGAAAACCCCATGGACGGAGGAGCCTGGTGGGCTGCAGTCCACGGGGTCGCTAGAGTCGGACACGACTGAGCGACTTCACTTTCACTTTCATGCATTGGAGAAGGCAATGGCACCCCACTCCAGTACTCTTGCCTGGAAAATCCCATGGACGGAGGAGCCCGGTGGGCTGCAGTCCACGGGGTCGCTAGAGTCGGACACGACTGAGCGACTTCACTTTCACTTTCATGCATTGGAGAAGGCAATGGCAACCCACTCCAGTGTTCTCACCTGGAGAATCCCAGGGACGGGGAAGCCTAGTGGGCTGCCGTCTGTGGGGTCGCACAGTCGGACACGAATGAGGCGACTTAGCAGCAGCAGCAGCAGTAATGTTTGACAAGTTCATTCCGAGCAGGTTTTCTTAGGGCCTGGGAATCCCGGGGATATGACACCACATTCCAGACTAAAGATGTGCTGAGAAGGGACACAGCCCCAGGGCTCTTTCTCAAGCAGGATAAAGTATATAGGAGGTGGAAGAAAAAATAACCTCACAAGTTTCAAGAAAGCATGCAAATGTAAGAAATAACAAGAAAAAGGGATTCATAAAGGTTCAGTGATTCACCTAACCTTGTTAATGGAATGTCTGTGATTGTAGTTATTACTAGCATCACATTGTTCATTAACAGCATTTCCCCTGTATTTGAAGAAGTAAATAGCTTATTTACGTTTTCAACTACTTTATGTTCAATTTCATATCTACAAGACAAAGTTCTGAAAGGCAGGGATAAAGTTCTAGTCACCCACACATGCCCTGACTTTGTGGAATACAGTTGACAAGAGGTTTGATTTGTCCCCTTTGAAGGGCGCCATCTAGAGGCAAGTACTTCAAATAGCACCTCCATGCGCTGTTAAGCAACTCAAAACTCATCTATACATACATGTAACTTGCAAAAGTGAAGCATGCCCCGGACACAAACCCTGGGAGAAGTCAAGTCTCTATGATACAGTTACAAAATGGAATTTAGGTCAGAAACAAAGCCTGAGAATACAGATTTTTGCTTGCAGTTTTTTTTTCATTGAAAGTACCAATTCCTTTCACAAAACAAGCTTTATAGGAATAGGAACTGAGTAATTCATCTTGTCAGTTACAATTCATAAAAAACAGGATCCACCATTAGCTAAATACAACCATTCAAATACAAGTTAAGAAGTATTAAAAAAAAACCCTTAAAAAAACACCAGTAGCAGCAAAAACATTGAACATTTGTAAACAAAATCACCAGTAACAGTTCAGGTCAGTTCAGTCGCTCAGTTGTGTCCGACTCTTTGCGACCCCATGAACCCCAGCACACTAGGCCTCCCTGTCCACCACCAACTCCTAGAGTCCACCCAAACCCATGTCCATTGAGTCGGTGATACCATCCAACCATCTCATCCTCTGTCGTCCCCTTCTCCTCCTGCCCTCAATCTTTCCCAGCATCAGGGTCTTTTCAAATGAGTCAGCTCTTTGCATCAGGTAGCCAAAATATTGCAGTTTCAGCTTCAACATCAGTCCTTCCAATGAATATTCAGGACTGATTTCCTTTAGGATGGACTGGTTGGATCTCCTTGCAGTCCAAGGGACTCTCAGGAGTCTTCTCCAACACCACAGTTCAAAAGCATTAATTCTTCGGCGCTCAGCTTTCTTTATAGTCCAACTCTCACATCCATATATGACCACTGGAAAAACCATAGCCTTGACTAGGCAGACCTTTGTTGACAAAGTAATGTCTCTGCTTTTCAATATGCTGTCCAGGTTGGTCATAACTTTCCTTCCAAGGAGTAAGCGTCTTTTAATTTTATGGCTGCAATCACCATCTGCAGTGATTTCGGACCTCAGAAAAATAAAGTCAGCCACTGTTTCCACTGTTTCCCCATCTATTTGCCATGATGCGATAGGACCAGATGCCATGATCTCAGTTTTCTGAATGTTAAGCTTTAAGCCAACTTTTTCACTCTCCTCTTTCACTTTCATCAAGAGGGTCTTTAGTTGTTCACTTTCTGCCATAAGGGTGGTATCATCTGCATATCTGAGGTGATTGATATTTCTCCTGGCAATCTTGATTTCAGCTTGTGCTTCATCCATCTCAGTGTTTCTCATGATGTACTCTGCATATAAGTTAAATAAGCAGGGTGATAATATACAGCCTTGACATACTCCTCTTCCTATTTGGAACCAGTCTGTTGTTCCATGTTCAGTTCTAACTATTGCTTCCTAACCTGCATACAGATTTATCAGGAGGCAGGGCAGGTGGTCTGGGATTCCCATCTCTTTCAGAATTTTCCACAGTTTATTGTGATCCACACAGTCCAAGGCTTTGGCATAGTCAGTAAAGCAGAAATAGATGTTTTTATGGAACTCTCTTGTTTTTTCAACAGTCCAACAGATGTTGGCAATTTGATCTCTGGTTCCTCTGCCTTTTCTAAAATCAGCTTGAACATCTGGAAGTTCATGGTTCATGTATTGCTGAAGCCTGGCTTGGAGAATTTTGAGCATCACTTTACTAGCGTGTGAGATGAGTGCAATTGTGCGGTTGTTTGAGCATTCTTTGGCACCAGTAACAACTCTACTTTTAATAACAAAGAATCCGCAGTCTCCAAAAATATTAAATATATATAATAAAGAGAATATTGGTCATCTTTTTTCTTAATAGACAATAGTCAAAACAATGTTATCAACAGGAGACATGAGCGATGTGATCGTAAGGCATGTTTCAAGGTCTTTCTCGCTATAGTCAAGCACATCATGTCGCCGCAGAGGGTAGACTTTCCAGAAGTCTTCTCCTCGCTGTGATCCTCGCACACCGGGGGCACTTGGAGGACTGGAAGCACTGCTTGTGAAAGCAAGCTCTGCACACTGCAAGCAAGGAGGAGAGCCGTCAGCAAATGGGTAGCTGGTTTCTCAAATATGTAAGACACTCATCCCCAGCCTGGGGAGAGAGGACCTAAAGCCAAGAGGTCCCTTGAAGACAAGAGGATTTGTCCCCAGAAGATCATGAGGATGGGCCTCCCTGGCGGGTCAGTGGTAAAGAATCCACGGGTTCCATCCCTGGATCGGGAAGATACCCTGGAGAAGGATATGGCAACCTGCTCCATATTCTTGCCTGGGGAATCCCATAGAGAGAGGAGCCTGGCAGGCTACAGTCCATGACGTCACAAAGACTCAGACATGACTTAGCAACTAAACAAAAACAACAACAAGGCCATAAGGACCAGTGAAACAGGCTGAGAGAGCCTGGGTAGTGGACTGCAGTGCCTCCCAGATCCGGTCAAAGACCATCCACCATGGGTGCCAGGAGGGCTGGTGGCTGATGGCTCAGGAGGTGACATCCCTTCTCTGGAAATGGCCCTAACTAAAGAGAGCTGCCTCGATCAAGGTTATGTCCCCTTGGTAGTCGCAGGCCACATCCAGTGACTGGTCAATATGAGGTTTAAAGGCCTGGCTGGCTCTCTGTCCCTAATTTGGGAAAATGCTGAAAATCCACCTCAGCTCTATAGTTCTCTGAGAGATGCCCTGAGCCTTCATGGCAACGAGCCTTCTTCCTTGGCCCAGTCCTGTGGCCTTCGTACCCTCGTGGGTGTGGAGCCTGAGAACTAACCCTAGGGCAGTGGTTCACAAACTTTTGGCACCAGGGACCAGTTTTGTGGAAGGTAATTTTTCCATGGGTCAGGGTGGGGGATGGTTTGGGGATGATTCAAGTGCATTACATTTTTTGTGCATTTTATTTCTATTATTATTGCATCAGCTCCACCTCAGATCATCAGGCATTAGATCCCAGAGGTTGGGGACCCCTGGAGTGAACTTGGGGTTGACTGTGATTCAATTACAAAACAGGTGCAGCTGTAACTTGCCCTGATGTAGAAGAACTGGGGGACAGGTCAAACAGGGCCACCTCCTATCTCTGAACTCTGTTCCCTGAGACATCACCCTTTATCCCTGCCCCATCACACCTCCTCCCTGTGCATCCAAAACTTTATCAGCTCCAATTCAACAGAGAAGCACACACTAGCATCATTATACCTTAAGGAAATAACACTATGCTTTAGTTATTAAGCTGTTATTAAGCTTGATAGCTCAGTTGGTAAAGACTCTGCCTGCAATGCAGGAGACCTGAGTTCGATCCCTGGGTTGGGAAGATCCCATGGAGAAGGGAAAGGCTACCCACTCCAGTATTCTGGCCTGGAGAATTCCATGGGTCCATGGGGTCCCAAAGAGTTGGACACGACTGAGCGACTTTCAGTTTCAAGCTTAAGTTAATTTTCTGCTTAAGTTAAGAAACTTTGCGCTTATGTTATAATATTGCTATTAAGCTTACGGTATTATGGTATTAAGATACCTGAACATCTTCTACACGTTTCAGTCTGAAATGGGAAAATGACAGCTGTACTCCGGCAAAATTCACAAATGAAGCCCTTTCCTTGACACAGCTGTAAGAATAGGAGTCAAAAGTGAGAGTCTTCATGAGTAACATTTCTCCTAATGGAGAAACTGGGTTCCACTTTCATAGAACTCTATAAACACCAGATTTCCACACTCCCCCGCCCCAGGTACTGAAATTTGTTATTCTAAAATCCCCTAAATTGGCTGTGGAAGTAACAAGTTTCTGCATTTAAAAGGTTTATATAAATCTGTGAATTGCAATTTTCATACAAGTCAAAATGAAACACTGCACAGGACAAAAGATAGGCATAAGCCACATATCATATTTGCAGAAGGCCACTGAATGTCATGGATACAAGTAACAATTAAAAAGCCTGTCTATGCCAGATGAAAGAAAATTTTCAGTTTGGTATTCTATAAGCCAAGACGGTAATCTCCTTTCACTATACAAACATTCTAATGATATATAGTTTCAAAAACATCGTTTTTTAAGTGTCTGTGATTCCAGCCTCTAGAAGGAACAGAATACTATCTCCTGCCACAGTGGATGGGTCAGAGCAATAAATGTGCGTCCGTTCTGTCTGGACAACTGCATCAGGTAGTTTGAGGCACCAGAGAAAGATCATGATTTTAAACACGTGTTCTTAAATGATCCCATTTTATTTCTGGGAGCTCCCCTGCAATTCATCAGTCCGTGAAGACACAGAACTCCTGTTTCCACTGGATCCTGAGTCTATGTGGCTGCACTTGGCACATCAGAGCAGACAAGAATGGAGGGAGGCCACACGCCGGGCTGGGCGCTCAGACGACCAGTCGCTTGGCCCAGGCTTACATACCAGCAGGACACTCTTGGTCTGGTACTGAACAGCTCTGAACCTCATTTCACTCATCTGTAAATAGTGCAGGGGCTTCCCTGGGGGCTCAGTGGTAAAGAACCCGCCTGCTAATGCAGGAGACGTGGGTTCAGTCCATGGACTGGGAAGATCCCCTGGAGAAGGAAATGGCAACCCACTCTTGCCCGGAAAATCGCATGGACAGAGGAGCCTGGTGGGCTACAGTCCGTGAGGTCACAAGGAGTCAGACACGACTGAGTGACTAAACTACGGCAATGAAACGTGCTGCTGGCACTTTCCTCAGCTTGTGAGGATAAAGGAGCTAAGTGCAAATCTTTGGCCAGGATCGGCCGAAGAAAGGACAGCTCAGGGCACGCCCGCTGGGGAAGCAGATCTCACCTCACAGCTGGCCACGTGCTCAAGGGAAGCTTTCAGAATCTCCTTAAGCAAGGGCACCAGCAGCCCTTTCTTGACCTTGACCATGTCCTCCAGGGAGAACAAGTGGAGCGCCTCCGTCAAGTGTCCCGGCAGCTGCTCAAACTCCTTTAATGTGCTTCAGGAGAGAAAACCAGAGGAAATCAGAAACCCACCCACACAGGTCGGGGCAGGAACTAGGGACTGGGAGAGGGTTTGTTTTTTCCTGGCTCTCAAAACTGAAGTTTTTCAACTTAAAGAAAAAAAATAGCCCCAGGAACAAGTTAACTCCCTACTTTACGTTTTGCAAGTTTTGCTTGGAAGCCAGGAAGTTAAAATTCCGTAAATAATGATTTCAAAAAGCTGAATAAGAAAAGTGTCTCTGACAGCTGCCCATGTACACTTTGAGTGAAAGAAAACTTAAAATTTGGTTTTTGAGTCCTGACAACATGTACTGAGATAATAATGACCACTTTATTCAACTCCAGCTCAATTTTAAGTCCATCAGTGTGACTGATGGATATCCCAGGAAGAGTTATTGATGCTATGACTCCCAAACCTCAGGTCCAGCCATGATATTAAGACGCAAGCATCCAAGTGAGTCGGGAAGATCCCCTGGAGAAGGAAATGGCAACCCACTCGAGTATTCCTGCCTGGGAAATCTCATCGATAGAGGAGCCTGGCGGGCTGCAGTCCCACAAGGAATCGGACACAATTAAGCAACAACCACAATCCAAGTGCGGGCTGCTTAAAGGCACTTGGATGTCCCAAGGGCATTCAGAACTGTAGGTAATCTTCTCCAAGCCCCCCGATCTCTTTCTGAACCCCCTATGTCAGTTAGCAGCATCACCATGCACTGCATTCCCAAGCCTACACTGAACTTGATGCTCTAGGGATGCTGTGAGTGAAGGTACTTAGTTGTGTCCGACTCTTAGCAACCCCATGGACTGTAGCCTACCAGGCTCCTCCGTCCATGGGATTTTCCAGGCAAGAATACTGGAATGGGTTGCCATTTCCTTCTCCAGGGGATCTTTCCAACCCAGGGATCGAACCCGGGTATCCCGCATTGTAGGCAGATGCTTTACCGTCTGAGCTACCAGGAAAGCCCAATACTGATAATACTAGGGATGCTAAACCCAGTTTAATTCTCTGCCCAGCAACGGGTGGTCCTGGCTCACACTATTTTCTCAGCCAGAGGGTCCCTGAACCCTTGTTTTTGCTCTGACTTGCTCTTCAAGCTCTGGCTTTGTCCCTAGGAAGCCTTGTCTGCCCGCCTTCCCACCTTGTCCCTTAAAAACTACTTGCTGCCCCTCCCCCATGTGCCCTCAGAAGCACATGCACCAGTGACAGGCATGCACTTTGGCAAAGATCTCTCCATGCTGACTTCCTCCCCAGACTCTCTCTGAACACGTGTCCTGTGGCTTTTTCATCTGAAGCACAGAGTGGATATTCAAGACATTTTTGCAGATGGTAAGAACTGTGGATGTTGTTACATGTTACAGAGAAAACTGAGGCCCTGAGGAGAAACTAATTTTTCACCCCAAAGCCAGGAGGTAGAGTTCAAGGCCAAAATGATTATAAAGGACAAGCTGCTCCCCAAGAAATGTAATTCAGAAGTAGTGCATCATTAAATAAGGATCAGAAACAGAAAGCAGCTTTAAAAGAGAAAAGTTTTTAAAAACCTATAATCCCAACTGGTAGCTCAGGTGCTAAAGAATCTACCTGCAATGCAGGAGACCCTGATTCAATCCCAGAGTCGGAAAGATCCCCTGGAGAAGGGAATAGCAACCATTCCAGTATTCTTGCCTGGAGACTGCCATGGACACACCATGGGGACACAAAGAGCTGGACACAACCGAGAGACTAACACTATGACCTCACCTATTATAACAAATAATCCTAACTCCTTGAGTAAGCTGTTTTTCCTCCTCTTAAAAATATCTCTGGTAAATGAATTCATGCCTGTGCCTTTATGGCCACGGCCTCCAAAAGCTCATCCTCAGGACATACCTATGGATGTGGTCAGAGATTCAGCTGAAGCTTAGTGTTTGGGTGTGATTTTTTTTTTTTTTGATAACAAAAGATACTTTAAATGTATTAGGTGTTCAGTAACAGGAAAATACTTAAATGAATACCACATCATAGTACAGAATATAATACAGCCAATAAAAGTTGACATGCCTCTTTATCATAGTGTTTTAAAAGGCGCTGGTACACCCATGAACACAGCAGCACTCGTCACAATAACCAAAAGAAAGCAACCCAAGATGGGTGGATCAATCAACAAAAGATGGGATATACAGACAATGTATGAATATTCAACATCACTCCGCCTTTCAAGGGAAATCCTGACACAGGCCACAGTGTGAGTGAAGCTTGACATGATGCTACATGAAACCCGGGCACAAAACAATAAACACTGTATGATTCCACTCATATGAGGTACTTAGAATAGTCAAAATCATAGAGACAGAACAGAGAATGGTGGTTCCCAAAGGCTGGAACAGAGGATGGAGAACTACTGTGGGTAAAGAGTTTCAGTTTTACAAAATGAAAAGAGCTCTGTGGATGGATGGTGATGATGGTTGCCTACCAACATGAATGTACCTCATTGCTTAACTGTACACTTAAAAAGGGTCAGGATGGTAAATTTATGTGTATTTTATCACAACTTAAATCCCCTAGAGAAGGGAAAGGCTACCCACTCCAGTATGCTGGCCTGGAGAATTCCATGGACAAAGGAGCCTAGTGGGCTACAGTCCATGGGGTTGCAAAAGTTGGACACAATGAATGACTTTCACTTTCTTTTTTTTTTTTTCATAATAATAATAAAAGTCCACTGGCTAGGGTTGTTTGATACTTATACTGGTCCATTCTTCTTAACATGTTAAATTCCCTGGTGGTGAGTAAGAACGTTTAGCACCATTCAAGAGAGTGTCTGCATCCCCAAGGAGAGGCATGAGATAATCACTCTGCACTGGTGGAGATGGACCACAAAGAGTGTGGAGGTTATCAGACCTCCCATTCATAGCCCAGCCCAGCCCAGCCCAGCCCAGCCTGCAGCAGTACCTTTCAGCAAACCTGCAGGTCTTCAATAGCTTCTTGATATGAAATAGCTGCTCCTGGATTTCCTAATGTGAGAAACCAAACAGGGGGCGGGGGAAAGTGTAACGTGATAAGTAACACTGGAAATGCATAAGTCAAAATTAAATGTTAGTTCTAACCTTGAAATGCTATAACTCTAGAAAATAAGCCTTTGAAATGCGCAGTCAATAAAGCATATCAACTGTGCATATATATAAAGCATATAATGCACAGTCTATAGAGTCTATAAAGGGGCCCATGACTGAGTCCAGAGATCTACAGAGGGCCCAGGAAGGACCCAGGTCTTGGGGAGTCTAAAGCTTACACAATGTTGAGGGCCTTCTTTTTAAAAAACACCAAACTATGTACAAAAGAAGGAGATTCTGTGATTGCAGACACCATGGATGTACCTGGGGGACATTATGCCAAGCGAGTGAAGTCAGACACAGAAAGACAAAAACTGCCTGATCTCATTTATACAGGGGATCTAAAAAAGTCAAATACATAAAAGCACAGACTATAAGGGTGGATCCTGGCCTGAGGAGCTGGGGAAATGGGGAGATAATTGGTCCAGGACACAGAGTTACAGTTACCTAGGATACGACCATGGGGTCACGAAGGAGTTGGACGCGACTTAGCAACTGAACAACAGCTAAACAATAAGGATAAGTCTAGAGATCTCATGTACAGCATGATGACTATAATTCACGAGACTGTATTAAAAACTGGAAATTTGCTAGGAGAGTAGGTTTCAGATGTTCTCATCACATACACAGACAGGTAACCCTGTGAGGGGATGGATATGTTAATTAGCTTGACTATCAATCATTTCACTGTGTGTATATATATACATCCAGTCATCAGGTACCCTTAAACACACACAATTTTTCTTTAAAAGACAGCGGTGGTTGAGTTGCTAAGTTGTGTCCCATCCTCGCAACCCCATGGACAGTAGCCCAGTAGGCTCCTCTATCCCTGGGTTTTTCCAAGCAAGAATACTGGGACGGGGTTGACATTTCCTTCTCCAGGGGATCTTCTCAACCCAGGGATCTAACCTGGTCTCTAAGAATGCAGGCAGATTCATTACTGACTGAGCCAGCAGGGAAGCCCCATTTAAAAGACAATAAAATTCAAAAGCTAGGTACAAACAAAGCTAGGCATAAAGGTAAGACTTGGGTATGGGGCTTTGAAAAGAGCCGAAGCAGGAGAAGGTCTCTGAAGCATAAGCTCCAGCTGCTGGATGGCAAGTCTGCCCCTTAAAGGGTCTGTCTGGATCCCTGGAGCCGGGGAAGACGTCCACTTACTGCCGCAGGGCCCTTTAGGCCGCTGGACTCCCTCCCCCAGGAAAGGCGGCTGCTCACCCTCACTCTGTCCAGTTCCTTGGCCTTGGTGTACAGGCCGTGGCTGACGTGCACCAGGTTGAAGATCGGCTCATGCCATATGTGGTCCAGCAGGCGTTTGGAGAAGTTGCTGACGTAGTACTTCCGGAAGTCCCACATCCTGAGGATCCGGGCGGGAATGCAGGACTCCGAGTACGAGTGGCAGCAGTCGCAGAAGTACTTCCCCAGGTATTCGCAATACCGGAGCCGCTTCACGAACTCTGCCGGGGTGCACAGGACGATGAGCACCGGGTCACCTGAGGCCGGAAACCCACCCGCGCCCCGCCCTTGCCTCCAACGCCGGCCCAAGACTCAAGATGGCTGTCCTCATGCTGCTGGAGCCATGCTGGGGAGAACAGCAGACACTGGAGGCCCTGAGTCATGAGCTTCACTTCTGTGGAACGGATGTTGGAAAAGAGAACCCTCCCTCCAGCACTCCTGGATTTGGAAGATGGGCCTTTAAACTGACACCTGGCCAACAGAACACGAGATTCAAGGTCTGAGCATTTGGTGGGAGTTCAGACCCAACCTCCTACTTGGCAGGAAGACTGACAAGCCCGAATCTCTTCAGGCTAATTGTCCTGAAGCCACCAAAACAGCCCTTCCACTCCCAAGCCAATAAACCTGGATTAAGTTCCCTGGCTATAAAAACCATAGCATTCTTGACTTTCTCTTTCATTGAAAGTATCACCCAGTTATTTACTTGGCTGATGACATCCTGTCAGCAAGCTCCATGAGGGAAGGACCACATTCCAATCAACACTGCACACCTACGTCTTCACATCTGAACAAACTCTGGGAGGTACTTTAACAGTTGGTGGAATCATGGTCACACATCTTCACAGTTTCAGACTCATACATTCAATATTTACTGAGGCACCAGGATACAGTGGTTAGCCAGAGAGATATGGTCCCCACTAGACTTTAGCTGGGAAGATGAGTCATTGAAAGAAAACCGCTTCCAACTGTGATGCATGTCAGGCATGGCAGAAGGAAGTTCAGATGGATTTATGCTTTTTGCTTTTATTTCTTAAGGTGGAGATGCTCAAAGTCTTACTCCATCCCAGAACACCTATCGAAGGCCAAGGGAACCCTTTACAGCAAATCTTCTCTTCCTAGGCTTCCACACAGAGAAGGCAATGGCACCCCACTCCAGTACTCTTGCCTGGAAAATCCCATGGACGGAGGAGCCTGGAAGGCTGCAGTCCATGGGGTCGCTGAGGGTCGGACACGACTGAGCGACTTCACTTTCTCTTTTCACTTTCATGCATTGGAGAAGGAAATGGCAACCCACTCCAGTGTTCTTGCCTGGAGAATCCCAGGGACGGGGAGCCTGGTGGGCTGCTGTCTATGGGGTAGCACAGAGTCGGACACGACTGAAGTGACTTAGCAGCAGGCTTCCACAGGTCAGACCTATGGATGCTCTCACAGCAAAATAAGTGATTCCCACTCTCAACTGGGCAACTCGCCTTTCTGATTGGATGAAACCTGATGTTCTAGGCCTTCAGGCCACTCCCTCAAACTTTCTCAGAGGAGTCTGGTTAGGTCCTAGGTAAGCCATCCAATCATTTAACAAATATCTTTCAAGTCCCAACTGTGTGCCAGGCATACTTGTAGGAGCAGGAGATAAAGCAATGGATAACACAGACCAAATATTGGTAATATGTATATAAGAGGTAACTAATGAGAACCTATTGTATAGCCCAGAGAACTCTATTCAGTGCTCTGTGGTGACCTAAATGGGAAGGAAATTCCAAAAAGAGGGGATATATGTAAATATATAACAGATTCACTGTGCTGTACAGCAGAAAGTAACATAAGACTGTAAAGCAAGTATACTTTAATAAGTCAATTAAAAAGAAACCATGTATCTGTCCTCATGGAACTTAGAATCTAGTGAGAGACAGATAATAGTACGAAAAATCAATAAGACAGAGTATTTTAGGGAGATGAGGACTTGAATAAAAACAAAAAGGAAGGGGAATATCAAGTGTATGTGTGTGTTTGTGGCCAAGAGGGTGATGAGGTGGAGTTTCAATAGGGCAGCTAAGGAAGACCTGAGAGTGCAGATGGGAAGGAAGGAAGGGAACTGGCCCTGGTGGGGTGGGGCGTGTCCAGGGGAGGGCACTCCAGGGAGAGAGAAGCACAGATCCTGACAAATCGCTGAGTCAGGAGTGATCCTGTCACCTTCAAGGACCAGCAGGGAGGCCATGTGGCTTGAGCTCAATGCCCAATGGGGCAAGAGCTGGGAGATGAGAGTCGGAAAGGAATGGGCAGTCACAGTGCAGGTCACAGTGGCCTCTTCACCAAAGAGAGGGCAGTGTTATGAAATGACTATAACAACTTCTCATTGTGGGCATCGCTCATAAAAACAATACATGTCCCCCTTTCTGTGCTATACACTAGGTTCTCACTAGTCATGTACTTCATTTATAGTTGTATACATACGTCAATCCCAATCTCCAACCCCCCAAAAAGAAGGTATAGTCTATTTGTAGGACATACATTAAGTTAACCTTAAATATGTATTCCAATATACATTCAGTTCAGTCGCTCAGTCATGTCCAGCTCTTTGTGACCCCATGGACTGCAGCATGCCAGGTTTCCCTGTGCTTCACCAACTCCCAACTCCCGGAGCTTGTTCAAACTCATGTCCATTGAGTTGGTGATGCCTTCCAACCATCTCATCCTCTGTCGTCCCCTTCTCCTCCTGCCTTCAATCTTTCCCAGCATCGGGGTCTTTTCCAATGAGTCAGTTCTTTGCATCAGATGGCCCAAGTATTGGAGTTTCAGCTTCAGCTTACAATATACATGAAGTGCAGACAAATACTATTTGATTGTACTTACGTGAGGTACCAAGAAAAGTCAAATTCATAGAGTCAGAAAGTACATTGGTAGATGCCAGGGGCTGGGGGATAGGAGGTGGGAAGGGGGAATGGGGACAGTGTAATGGGGACAGAGTTTCAGTTTAGGAAGGTGAACAGTTTGGGAGATGAGTGGTGGTGAGAGTTGCACAACAGTGTGAATATACTTAGTGCCACTGAACTATACCATTAAATATGGTTAAAATAGTATGTTTTATCCATACATGACTAATGTGGATGGACTAGTGATGCATGGATGTGAGAGTTAGACCATAAAGAAAGCTGAGTGCTGAAGAATCGATGCCTTTGAATTGTGGTGTTGGAGAAGACTCTTGAGAGTCCCTTGGACAGCAAGGAGATCCAAACAGTCCATCCTAAAGGAAATCAACCCTGAATATTCATTGGAAGGACTGATGCTGAAGCTCCAATACTTTGGCTACCTGATGTGAAGAGCTGACTCATTGGAAAAGACCCTGATGCTGGGAAAGTTTGAAGGTTAAAGGAGAAGAGGGTGGCAGAGGATGAGATGGTTAGAAAGCATCACTGACCCAATGGACATGAATCTGAGCAAACTCAGGGAGATAGTGAAGGACAGGGAAGATTGGCATAATTCAGTCCATGGAGTCGCTAAGAGCTGGACAGGATTTAGCGACTGAACAACAACAAGAGTATGTTTTATATTATGTGATTTTCATGACAATTAAAAAATATTAAAAAAATAATGATGCAAACTGCTCAACTTTCTTTGGATGTATAGAGAGATAAATAGGAAATCTGAAATTGGTTATTTGGGGGGCTTTTTTACTTATGATATTTAAAAATGTAAGAGTATGAGTATAAAATTATGTAAATTTCATTCATATGCTTATTAATCAAATCACTGTTGAACAAAAGATTTGTTGCTGTGTATATTGTCTTGCATGTACTTGAGAGAAATGAATATACCAATATTTATGCTTTAAGGTAAAAATGTCGTTGCCTAATAAGTAAGCAACCCAATATCCATACTTACTAGGTTCTATTGGAGTTCCACAGCCAGCACAGAAAAAATTTTGGGCTATTACTACGAGATCCCTCCTGAGGACAGAAAATGATAAGAGTTATATTTCAGAAAAGGCCAACGGAGCGTTTTTCACTGATTGGAAGAGAAATTAACATGGGGATGTTCTTCTTAGCTTGAGGGCTTAATTTTATCATTTTTTCATTTGGGAAAGAAACAGAATTTTTCTTTCCCAAGAACAGAGCTTTCCAGCTTTCCACCAAAGCAGAAGTCAGTATCACAAATAACCATTCCACCAAAGAGTCTTTAGAGACTTCTTATGGGGCATCACAGAGTTCTCGCTCCTGAGAGAACTAGCATATAATACATGGGAGGAGGTTCAGGGGGACAAGACACCATCCCCAAACTTGCTTGGGAAGTTCACAAATGGATCCAGGGACATTTAGATGAATATGAGGTATTGTAAGACAATGCTGTCAAAGATTTCTGGTGATAGATAGAATATTGAAGTGTTTTCTATTTAACTGTTTGTGTTGCAATTCCATATGGGATTTGGCAATATGGAGAAAGTTGTAACACTTTAATACAGTTTAAGGTCAGCAAAAATGGCCAAAGTAAAAATGCATGGTAAAAATATGTGTGCGTGGTAAAAAAAAAAAAAAATGCGTGTGCTTTAGAGAGAACCCAGAAAAATCCCAGAGGAAAGACAATCCACGTCAAGGGAAGTGACCCCACCTAAGGCTTGGAGAGGGAACTCTTCTCCCTAAGCAGCCCCAGAGAACTTCCTCATACTCTCCCAAGAGGAAAAAAGAATATACGGCACCTCTGTGGGGCACTGGCAATGACAATTGCCAGCCCCTTCTGCAGTTTGCACACTGTATTAAATACCAACCAAGAGAAATGAAAAAAAAATGCATTTGGTTAATATATCCTTTTGTCTACAATGTCATATACTCTCAGAATAAATAAACTACTACTTTAAATTATGGGATTCCCAGGTGACTCAGTGGTAAAGAACCCACCTGCCAATGCAGGAGATGCAGGTTCCATCCCTGGGTCAGGAAGATCCCCTGGAGGAGGAAATGGCAACCCACTCCAGTGTTCTTGCCTGGAAAATTCCATGGACAGAGGAGCCTGGCAGGCTACAGTCCATGGGGTCACAAAGAGTCAGACATGACTGAGCAACTCAGCACAGCACTACTTTAAATTATTGTATATATTTATATATATCTATATCCTTTTTGCACCATCTTATTTGTTTGTCTTTTAGAATTGTATTACTTCTTAGAGAACAGAGATGATTTCATTTGCATTCTGTCACGTTTTCTAACTACAAGAGCTCTCCTCAAGATGGAATTTTCCTTTAAAAAAATGAATTCACTGACTTTTTATTTCACATTGCCCTGGAAAATAGTGGTCTAGTCTTAAAATTACTGTATGATATTTTTAAGGTTCACCATTAGCCACTTAATATCAGCCTGTTTACTTTCCAATTGTTATGTAATGTTCACAGTTAAGGAAACATAGTTACGTTCTCAACGTGTCAAAACTTAGAGACCAAAAGCCCACTATAAATGGGGTGCCGAGAAAGCTAAGTCAGAAAAATGTGCCCAAATTTCTTTTTCCTAAAACAAATTTTCCTTTGTCCCTTGGTGTTTTATTTTTTGCCTTCACCCATCTCCATGAAGAGACAGAAGGAACGCACCACAACTTTTGTTTTAACTGGACTGGTGGTCCAAGCAGCAACCTAGACTTACTTGAGTGGTGGATGAACATTAAATATGATTTGAAACCTAGGGGGCGCCCAGTCTCCAGTCCCTCTGATCCTCGACTTCAGTTTAATTTCCTGGACGACATCTGTGCTGGATTCAAAGTCTTTCTGGACCTGCTCTTCATTTACGACCTGCATAAATAACCCAGAAGAGGATTCAGGAGCAACTTAAACAAGCACATTTCAGGAACTGAAACCAAAGAAACGTTCAGATGTATTCTCAACATTAACCTTTACCTTGAAAAATAAAAACTGCTTTTAAGTGAATAACAGAACCTGGCCAGAGCCGTCTCCGTGTCTAAAACCCTCTGCAGGAGAACTGCTTCAGACGCCACCCAGCTGAGATCACTCTGCTCGGTATTTTTAGTTAGTTCTTTTGTTTCCAGACTGCGAATTACTGTAAGTAGGTCAGTGTGAACTGGAATGCCTTCCTGCCTAGCAGAAGCCGAAGCCTCACCCTGCCTAGTCAATAGCTGACAGACGCTGTGGATCTGAATCCCCTTCTCCAGGAATTGTTCTCTGCAGACACTGCCCAGCTTGTACAGGTGCAGACACCACCCCCACCTCTGACCATGAAACTTTCCTTTTAGCATCTAAAATCAAGACTTCTCCGATTACCGTCTACATCTCCACAGTTTGGCCGCTTTTGAGCCTTATTTCCCAGGAAGATTAAGATGAACCCTCCCCCAAACATACCCCACTACCCACAAACATGTTCTCCAACTACATCAAATGACTCTGCTCAACACACCATGGGGACTTTCCCAGTGGTCCAGTGGTGAAGACTCTGTGCTTCTACTGCAGGGGGCAAGGGTTCGATCCCTGGTCAGGGAACTAAGATGACGCAGCCAAAAGAACCAAAACCCAGAAGCACCAGGCACCTCCCAGTCATTTTTACTCCAGCTGCTCCTTTGCCAAGAGTGCCCTTCATGCACTCCTACCTGACCTGCTACAGTTCTGCCTGGCCTGATACTTGGCTCAAGTCCTGAGATCTCCATTCAGCCTTTCCAGGTTCCCCTGATGACGTGGAACACCGCCTCCCCTGCACTTCCGGCGTGCTTTCTCTCCTACCCGATTACAGCCTCTGCCACCCCATCCTCTGCCTGCAGTGAGCTGCCTGTTTGGAGGGCAGAGGGCTCCACAAGGGGACCAGCCTGGACTTTCAAATGAGGCAGCCTGGGGGCTCGACTCCTGCTCTACCACTGAGCAGCCCTGCTGAGGGTCTGCAACTAACACCTAAACTTAAAATAACAGGCTTCCATGTGGTCTAGTGGTTAAGAATCCACCTGCCAACGCATGGCACATGGGTTTGATCCCTGGTCCGGGAAGATTCCACATGCCGCAGGGCAACTAAGCCTGTGAGCTACAACTGCTGAGCCCATGCGCTGCAACGAGAGAAGCCACTGCAATGAGAGGCCCTTGCATTAGCCCTGGCTTACCACAAGTAGAGAAGAACCTGTGCCTAGCAATGAAGACCCAGCACAGCCATAAATAAACGAGTAAATCAATTAAATTAAATTAACAATAGCATCTACCTCACAGGAGATATGTGAGGATTAAGACATGAATTGCTGAGCACAGGCCCTGGTGCATTACAAATGCCCAATAAACATCAGATTCATCCTTCTTTTCGAGTCTCCCCTAACGCCCAGCAGCCATACAAGGAAACACATAAACCTCTGATGTGGAAGCAGGCAAAATGAGAATTTAAGAACTGAAGATCAAATTCTGTTGAGACTTACTATGGAGCCAGCTGCATCGAGAGAGCCTGCCAGCTGATAATGAACTTCTGCCAGCATCCAGCATTTCTTGAATACGCGGTATAACTCTTTGGCTGTTAGCTCAGCAGAATTGAAGTTTGGCTCATGAATGACACTGCAATGTAAGAGATGCAAACATGGAAAATTATTTTCATAAAAAGTGTGTTAAGGGTCTTTTGCTGAGGGTTTTTAACTATTTCCCCTCCCCCCTCAAAAAAAGCAGAGGAGGTGACACATGGCAGACCATGTGTGCATCAACCACGCCCCAGTGGTCATCTTACTTAACTCAATCCCTCCACGTCCCACACAGCAGCTTGTGTTTATTGAGGGTACCAAGGTGGGGAGGGGTGGTGAGAAGAGGACCAGGTTTCAAGTCAGAAGACCTGGGTTCAAGCCCTGTCTTTTGTGCCCCCATGGACTGCAGCCCAGCAGGCTCCTCCGTCCATGGGATTTCCTAGGCAAGAATACTGGAGTGGGTTGCCATTTCTTTCTCCAGGGGATCTTCCCCACCCAGGGACTGAACCCACGTCTCCTGCATTGGCAGGCAGATTCTTCTCTACTGAGCAAACTGGGAAGCGAGTTGGAGTTCCCCCGCTGCTATTTAACAGCATGGTGTCCAGAAGCACTTCTCATCTGAACCTCAGTTTCTACACCCATCAAATTGGGTTTAAAACCCCTGCCCATACCACCCAGGAGGATTAAATGAGAATGTGTACAGAAGTCTTTCAAACACTCTAGAAACACTGTAGAAACTTCCGTGGTGATTGTTTCACTTCTAAACAGTGATCCCTGTTATCGGAACTGGCTGAATTTGAGGCCTGGTGTGATGGCCCAGGGGTCTGTGTGCTGATGAAAGTGGGAGGTAGATACCTCTTAGAGGTGTCGGAGGAACATCCACAGGGCACTGTGGTATTGCTGAAATCTCCAAGTTCTGTGGGAAAATTGAAGAAAAGGGAATGGAGGGCTTTTAGTCTGTTTCTCTTAACCATAGTCAATATGATACGAAAACAAAACTAGCTGCCTACATCTCAGAAAGGACCAATCATTTCAGATCGCCATCCTTCAGGTTCTTTTGCATTTCTGTTATAAAACAACAGCTATTATGAGGCTACAGATGGGATTTTAAAATATGCTTATCTGAAATTTCACCAAAATATAATGGAGAGGGCCAAACAGATATCAGACCCTAATGGTATCTGCTTTTGCATTCAAACCTACACGAGATGAGAGATTAATATCAAGACATCACATTTTTTTTAATATCAGGGACACAATCTGATTTGGGGAGGGGTTTCCATGAATGACACTATCACATATTGTGTGTGATGCCTGTCATCAGGTGTGTGGGGGAGGGTGCCTCCATCACGGCCCATGAGTTTCCAAATCTCACCTACGAAAACAAAGTCATCGAAGTCACATTTGCAGTCCTCTTCCGTCACCTCAGAGAAAGCAGGTGTTTCAACCACTGGGCTGACCTGTAACACAGCGCAACCTAGAGGAAGAAAGGAAGAAGAAAAAATGACTGTCCAACCTGCAACACCCGGCTAAACTGAAAAGGAGGAATGAAAGGGCTGAGTTGACTTGAAAAGAATTTTTAAAATTCAGCTGCAATAATTAGAGAGGTCAGGGGGTGAGGAGGGAGGTGGGAGGGGAGTTCAGGATGGTGGGGACACATGTATACCTGGGACCGATTCATGTTGATGCATGGCAAAAAGCATCATAACATTGTACAGTACTTATCCTCCAATTAAAATAAAAAGGGCAGGGAGCTATTTTTGTGTTGTTCTTATGTTCACAAGATTAAGTGAAACAGACTGATGAGTCTATTGGGGTCCATAGGAGTGTTCTACCTACTTCCATGGAAGTTTGGAAATTTCCACAAGACAAAGTTTAACAAACGGAAGAGACAGGAGAAACAATGTTTTGTTGTTGGTGTTCACAGTAAGGAAAAGAGTACAGGTGACACGAACTCTGTCCTAGGTTGAGTGTGCGTGCTCACTCACTCAGTGGTGTCCAGCTCTTCGTGACCCCATGGACTGCAGCCCACCATGGCATTTCCCAGGCAAGAGTAACTGGAGTAGGTATCAAACCCATGTCTCCTGTGTCTCCTGCATTGGCAGGCAGATGCTTTACCACTGAGCCACCTGGGGAGCCCACTAGGTTGAATCTGTTCCCCTAAATGCCCCCTACCCAGTGCCTGTGAACATGACCTCATATGGAAATAGGGTCATTGTAATCAAGTTAAGCTGCGGTCACGCTGGATCAGGGTGAGTCCTAGAGGCAATGTGAGTGATGTTGTAAAAAGAGTTCCGGAAGTCTGTACACAGACACGGATACTCAGAGACCAAACATCCTGTGAACATGGAGGACTGGAGGGACGCTCTACAAGCCAGGAGCAGTAGCGACTGCCCAGAGTCTGGAGACAGGCAGGGATAAAAATTCTCCCTCAAAGCCTCTAGAAGGAACCAAGCGTCCAGACAACTCCAAGCCGACCTGTGACCTCCATGACTGTGAAAGGACCCATTTCTGCCGTCTTACGCCACCTAATTTGTAGTATTTTGCTACAGGACCTCCAAGACACGAATACAAATATGTTCATGCTTTTCTATCCCTAATACCAGTTTGGAGGATTAGCCTAAGAACGTCTTCACACACAGAGAAAAAAAAGTGAAAAAGGAAGGTTGTGATCACAAAGGAGTTTTAAAATCCATTTAAAGTGTTAAAATATTGAAAGCCACCTAAATGCCAAATAACTGGGAGAAGACTTTGCAAATCATGCTGTTACTTCAAGAAACACCCTCACTGAAAAAATGTGATCACTGATAAACCGTTCTAGCTGGGGGATATCAATTTCTCAACTTTGGTTTCCTCCTGGGTTAAATGGGGGCAGTTTCACCCACTTCTGTGTTTCTTACACTCTTTTGATCATGATCAGCAGTAACATACAATTTACTTTACAACCTGGTACAGGCACAAAAGTATATATAACTGGTAAAGTTCCAGCAAGCATTGCTCACCCCATGTGAGGTGCGTGCTGATACTGCGCAGTTGTTTGCTTGCCTTTTTAACACTGTCTGGATCAAGCTGCAATTTGCTGAACTCTGCTCTACCTCATGAAGTAACCTCTATGACCATAAATGTCACAAGGGTGATACTTGAGAAAAGATCAAATTTTTATCTGGGTGGTAGAAATATTTTAAATTTTTATTTAATATATTAACATTTTTTTTAAATTCAGTTAAACATGATTCAACACATATTCACAAAGTAGTTCAGGCAAAGCCCTACCTGTGGATCCCCAACATCTGCGGATACCCAGTGCATCACGGACTCCTTGTTACCAGGATGAATGAAAGAGAACAACGTGGGGAAGGAAGCCAGTATAAAGAAGAGGAATGCTGGGTGACAAGACAGAGGAAGAGGAAAGCAGGATGGAGCCTAAGAAAAAGCAGGTGGATTGCACAACTGAGTGGCACATGATGACCAATTCCAAGCCAAGTGGCAGAAATGGCGGGGATCATCGGGTTACTCCAGAAGGACAGGGTTTGGCAGATGTGTGGGGAGAATACAGCAGAAAGCTTCCTCATATTTGCACCCCCCCACCACTCACCTTCATAGCCACTGTCAGACGAAGCGGAAGACCCAGATTCCTGCTTTACGTGGGTATAAAAGGTCCCTTCCAAGTCCGCCTGATCATTGCCGAGTGACCTGCCGGCCTCCTCGGTACTCCAGGTCTCTGTGTGCTGCTGACTTAGAATATTACACTTCATTTTCTCCATGACTGATATAATCATATCTGCAACGTAAAAGTGGGCATTTTCCTGCAGAGGCAAAGATGATCAGTTAAAATTCTCACAAGCATAATCAACTTGGTTTCCCCCTACCCCCCCCCCCCCGACTGAGGGTGTATTAGATTGAAAAATCAAGAAGTTATATTTAAGTGAAGTTAATGCATAGACATATATTTATTTCACTGTGTTATCATAGGTCATTACATCAAGAATAGCCCATATCTTCCAGAGGTGGAAGATTTAGCCCACTGCAACCAAAAGATGACGCAAGTTGAATTTCCTGTGATATTAAACCCTAGATTGGTGGTGCTGCAATGGCAGACATTACTCACCAATCATGGAAAATTTCCCAGCTGAGGGCAGACCCTACCAGTCAAATGTTGAAATGAAACTTATTTGCCATGCCTCCTCCAGTGAAGTTTACAGACCGAAATCAGAACAGGCATACTCTGAAGTGTTAACTCTCTTGGTGGTTTTAAAAAGAAGAAGGAAGCCATGTTCACCTTTTCTACATCAACAGGGAGAATGAATGCCTCTGGTGAGAAGGAATTTGAGGAAACAGTTCTTCCGCCAACTTGAACAGCATCTGCCAATACAGCAAGTTATTAAAAATGGAGAAAAAGAAATTCAAAGTTTATCTACGAAAACAATTTTAGGGAGTGACTTTCAAATGTTTAAAATATTAGCACAATTCTAGAATAAAATAGGATGACACAAGAAGAAAGACTCCTCTGATGGAAGGCCTTGTAGGTGGCAGAGGGTCATCATTTCTGCAAGAAGCTACTGGAATAACTTGAGAGGAATCCTTAGAGAAGGCACGGGAGAACCACAGGAATAGAGGAGAGCAATGAGGAAAGAGGGGAAAGAGAAAAGAAACATGGAAACTACCTACAGGAGATGGAAGGTGAGAAGGAATAGTCTGGAAGCAGGACCGTTAAGAATTACGGGATCATTCCTCCAACTCACTGCAAATGTCCTAAAACTTCCTGTTTACAGTAACAAAATCTATCTGAAAAAGGTCAGCACCGCTTCTCTAAAATGATCTTCCCCTAGTCAGAAACAAGAAGAAACTGCAGAGATTATATTCGGCTGACTCATCCATTCTGCATCCTTATTAAGCCACTCCGTTACTGGCAATGAACGCCACCAAGACAAAAATGAGGTCTGTCATGTGATATCTGATTGCAGCACATAAGGCAAAACATTTCTGTGGCATCCATAAGCGCTGCTGTGCCAACCTGATGAATCAGAACCGAGTGCTACAGATGCCTTGACGGCTTCAAAGCTCTTGGGGTGGCAAACACACAGGCAAGCAGGATTCCTCCAACTATTGCAGGGAAAAACTGACTCCATGATGGATCTGTTTCTTTTGCTTTAACCTGTGCTTCCCTATTGCTTTGGTTCACTAAAAGGATACTGTCCATACATAATGAATGGCCTGCCTCAGGGAACCCTGCCCCTCTGCCTGAATGTTAAACCAAAATGCCTTTTGTCCAGGACCCCCGTCCACCAGTGGATGGCTATAGGAAGGAAAAAATTAACACATTCCTTCCTGGAAGCTGGCCATTCCAGGAGATATTTGTAAGATTAATGGTCTTTTGTACTTTACATCCTCCCTTCCCCCATCTCTGTTCTATAAAAGAACCTGGCATCCAGACCCTGATCAGATGGTTATTTTGAGACATTAGTCTGCCATCTTCTGGGTCAGCCGGCTTTCTGAATAAAGCCATAGTCCTTGCCTCAACACCTCATCTCTCAGTTAATTGACCTGTTGTGTGATGGGCAGAGTGGGTTTGGACTCAGTAACATAACCCCTTCCTTGCCTCGTGTTCGAGAACTCCCCTGTTCCATTGAAAACTTTGGGCCTCTTAGCTTCAGAAGCCATCTGGGGTAGGCAAACTTTTTCTAGAAAGGGTTATGGAGTAAATGTAGGACCTGAGGGCCACACAGCACGTGCTGCAATGATCACTCGGTTCTGCCATTGCCCTGAGAAAGCAGCTATAAACAAAAACAAAAAAACACAGCTTTATCTGTAAAATCAGAAGTCTGGTGGCATTTGGTTACAGGTCCTGGCTTGGGGACTCTGAGGATAGAGGGGAAAATGCAGAGAAAAATCAGGCAGTGGCTTCCAGTTCCAGCTCTCCACACACCAGCTGTGTCTCTACAGTAAAATTTCCTCATCCTAGGAATTAGGATAGTCATTTTATTAGGAAACTGAAGGAGCTAAGGAATGTAGAAGCACTGTAAATGTGTAAATCCTATGCCAACAAAAGGAATTGTTTCTTACAGCCTCAGGAAATGCAGACAGGCTCAGCTGTGCTTCCCTCCCATTTAATCTAAGAAAGGAAATCCCCCGCTACTGCCATTTGAGATGCAGCAGGTCCAGGAAAATGCCTCATAATGGCAAATGCCTGTTCTGCCCATTGCTGCCCCTACACCAAAGAAAGAACCAGATCACTCGGGGACTTCTTTTCCTTAAGCCCGTGTAATGAATCCCCTCGCCAGGTTTAAGACAGATGGCCAAAAAAACGGAGTGGTTTTTTAAAGGTACTTAGATTGCTAGAGTCACTGTTTTTGGACAAAAGGGGCTGGTATGTTTGTTTTCTTTCTGGGACAAAGGATAATTTTATTTACTTTTCTTTACAGATGTCCTTTGATGTGGACCATGTTTTAAAAGTCTGTATTGAATTTGTTACAATACTGCTTCTGTTTTATGTTTTTTTTGTTGTTGTTTTTAAGATGAGAGGCATGTGGGATCTTAGCTTCCTGAGCATAGATTTAACCTGCTCCCTCTGTACTGGAAAGTTGTAACCACTGAACCACTAGGGAAGTCCCAGAAAGGATAATTTTAAATTGCAGAACAACTTCTTGTGCAGGAACACAAAAAGTTATTTGGGGCAGGGGTACCCTAGACCCTCGGAGAAGGCAATGGCACCCCAACTCCAGTGCTCTTCCCTGGAAAATCCCTTGGATGGAGGAGCCTGGTGGGCTGCAGTCCATGGGGTCGCTAGGAGTCGGACACGAATGAGCGACTTCAATTTCACTTTTCACTTTCCACTTTCATGCATTGGAGAAGGCAATGGAAACCCACTCCAGTGATCTTGCCTGGAGAATCCCAGGGACGGGGGAGCCTGGTGGGCTGCTATCTATGGGGTCGCACAGAGTCGGACACAACTGCAGGGATTTAGCAACAGCAGCAGCAGCTCACTAGGCCCTAAAGATCATCTTCTCTTTATAACTTGTCATGGTGGTAGTCTGTGGGAAAGAAGACCTTCAATTTTCTCTCTTTTCTTCTCACCCTCCCATGAGACAATCAAGAAGGAGACTAACTTCTCAGTTTTCAACCACTAAATTTGTAAGTCACTTTTTTCCTGAGAACTACCCAGGCAGGTGAGCGAAAAAGAAAAAAAGGCCTGCAATCAGACTGAGCTACTGAGCACGCATGCCATCAGACTGTGCTATATTGCTCAAACTTTGGTTCTTATCTCCAAGTTAGCTCATTGAAAAGATTGTCCAGAATCTGCTTATTCTTAAATTGTATGTTAAAGATTGTCACCATCTTTGAGTTTTCAAAAGTTTTGTAGAACAAATAAACCTCCTATCTTAGGAAAGGGAGAGGACTGGTTTCTGCTAATGAGAAATAAATATACGTGAGTGTACACACACACACACAGGCAGCTTTTAAATTGCTTTGAAATAAAAAACTTCCTTGACTATTTGAACTAGGATTCCAACAAAAATACAATTTAATGCAGAGTGTGAATATAGAATAATTAATATTTAAAATTAACTAAGCAAGCCACAAATCATAATAATAAGAATAGCTTAATTTATTGACTCGAGTGGCATCTGGCATGGATTACTTGGGTTTCAGAATTTTGGCATTTTAGAAATATGTGCCTGACCTTAGAGCAATGGGAGACTTGGTTTTAATTGGAAAAAAGTTTTGGCTTGTTTGGAGGAACTGTGGTTCCTGTTTTTAAACCTTACTATTTCTCTAGTCACACTCTGTCCAGGTAAATCTAACAGGTGAGGTGTGTTCCTCTCCCACAGGAGCACTGGTGTGAAGCGGGGCTCACTCTCTAGGGACCACCTTCCACCATCAGGCTAAATGCTGAGCGCTTCTGGTGCTCTAAGATGACAGCTGACACTGATTATTGACTGAGTTCTCCTGCAGACTCAGGAGAAAGGGAATTCTTGACTCCATCAGTTGTGACCCTCCCAGTGGCTGGGCTAAAGACGTTAGGAACTGAGCTGGTGCCCTGGCTGGTGAGCATCCTGGAAAACCGGTAGCCTTTTCCTCATGAGGAACACTCAGCCTCAGCCCCAAGCAAGAGCAGGTGTGAGATCAGACAGGAAGGGTGGAAGTCCAAACTAGAGTTACCTGCATCAGCAGAAGCTGTCAGCTGGGAAGGCTTGAAAAAAGCCCTGCCATCCTCAGGACATGGGGGACCGGATACAGTCTTGGAGCTGGTGATGAGAGACGTGTGAGGACAGTGTCTTGGGAGCACTGCCCGTTCTTCCTTCGAGGTAACAGCGGAGTCACTGCCATTGCCAGCTGCGCCCCGGGCAGAGGAGCTGCCCACGGAGTCCACGGTGCCCTTCGACAGTGATGTCTCCACCACGGAGTCCCCAAGAGATAAGGGTGAAGCTCCCAAGGGAGATTTGGACGCAGTGTGGCTCTCTCTGTTCCCCACTGGGAGCACCTGGGGGGACGCGTCCTGCAGCTGTTGCTGCACACATGGGGGGTTAATCCAGGCAGCTCTGTGCCTTGTGAACCTGATGTCTGATGGGCAGGAGGGGTGCTCAGTGTCCAGGAGGCTGGGCAAGCTGTCAGTGTCGTCTGGGTCATCGCTGACCCCTTCCCAGGGGTCCACAGGTGAGTCCTGCCGGCCCGAAGACTGTGACACCATCTTCAGGGCTCAGGGCTAGTGTGAATTCCCTTGTGCTGTTGGACTGGACCTTGAACTCACCACATGGCCTGCTGGAGGGCTGGAGAGCTTATCTGCAATGAGTGAGAAACATTTACCATAAACAAGGGCTCAATCATATTTTTTAACTCCACATTCTTATGAGGAAGCAAAGAAACTTCATGTTTCAACAGAGTCTGGACTTTTCCCTATACAACACAGTAAACTCCACTTAGATTTAAAAGTAAAATATTAATCAATAAGTTGGCCATAAAACTAGCAGCAAATGTAAGGGATATGACACTGAGATAGGAAAGGGGTTTCAAAGCAAAAAATAATTCTTTTTATGAAGAAGCACAAGCTGGAATCAAGATTGCCAGGAGAAATATCAATAACCTCAGATATGCAGATGACACCACCCTTATGGCAGAAAGTGAAGAGGAACTAAAAAGCCTCTTGATGAAAGTGAAAGAGGAGAGTGAAAAAGTTGGCTTAAAGCTCAACATTCAGAAAACGAAGATCAAGGCATCTGGTCCCATCACTTCATGGGAAATAGATGGGGAAACAGTGGAAACAGTGTCAGACTTTATTTTTTGGGGCTCCAAAATCACTGCAGATGGTGACTGCAGCCATGAATTTAAAAGACGCTTACTCCTTGGAAGGAAAGTTATGACCATCCTAGATAGCATAGTGAAAAGCAGAGACATTACTTTGCCAACAAAGGTCCATCTAGTCAAAGCTATGGTTTTTCCTGTGGTCATGTATGGATATGAGAGTTGGACTGTGAAGAAAGCTGAGCGCTGAAAAATTGATGCTTTTGAACTGTGGTGTTGGAGAAGACTCTTGAGAGTCCCCTTGGACTGCAAGCAGATCCAACCAGTCCATTCTAAAGGAGATCAGGCCTGGGTGTTCATTGGAAGGGCTGATACTAAAGCTGAAACTCCAGTACTTTGGCCACCTCATGCGAAGAGTTGACTCATTGGAAAAGACCCTGATGCTGGGAGGGATTGGAGGCAGGAGGAGAAGGGGACGACAGAGGATGAGATGGCTGGATGGCATCACTGACTTGATGGACATGAGTCTGAGTGAACTCCGGGAGTTGGTGATGGACTGGGAGGCCTGGCGTGCTGTGATTCATGGGTTGCAAAGAGTCAGACACGACTGAGCAACTGAACTGAAAGTCATATAAGGATACTGCTGATAAAAAACTAAAACAGCAAAATGTAAAACATCCCAGGCATTACTTCAAAATTAAATGTCAAACCCAAAATGGGAATGCTGCCTAGGAGTAAAGACATGTTTTTATAGTTTTTTAAATTATTATTATTGGGGTATAATTGCTTTACAATGTTGTATCTGCTGTACAAAAGAAGTCAATCAGCTATAAGTATACATATATCCCCTCCCTCTTGGCTATTCCTCCCAACCCCCACCCCACCCTTCTAGGTCATCACAGAGCACTGAGCTGAGCTGCCTGCACTTTATAGTAGGTTCCCACTAGCTATCTATTTTACATATGGTAGTATATGTATGTTTCTGCTTTTTCTTTAGTTTGTGGTCGTACTTCAACAAAGTGGACCCATGGCATGTGAAACTGAGGGCAACCAACAGCACTAAAAACTTGGTTTTGTATAACTTTACAAGAGCTTGTGAAACTTACTTAGATTATAAAAGCAATAACAATTTATGATTTGCTTACAATATCTAAAGAACACACTGTGATCTAGATGCTGTCTTTAAAACAGTCCACTCGCTTTTAGCTCCATTGTTAGCATTAGTAAATTAGGCAATGATTACAATGTTGAGAGCAAGCGACATAGACGAGAAGCACTCTCGTCACTAATTACAGCCCAGCACGTGTGTCTTCCTAACACTCTGCTGCTGTCCCTCACATTGTAAAGTTCAGCCTTCAACAGTCACTGCGAGACTGGCAAGGGGAAGGTTTAGCAGTGAAGGTGTCTGCTTGGACACTGAGCCTAAAGGAAGGGTGAAGTCCGTGGGTACACTTCAACGAGCAAGGCTCTGGTCCTCATAAAGTTCCAGGGCTTTAAACATCATCTTTATGTATACAGGTGACTCCCACATAGACCTGTATTCCTGACCTCCCCTGAACTCCAGAAGAGTGTATCCTACTGCTTATTTGACATTTGTCTAGGGGCATCACACCTGATATATCCAAAGAAACACTGATTTCTGCACCCCCACAACGCGCCCCAATCTGCTTCTTCCTGGTTTTCCCCATCTCAGGAAACATACCCGCCCCCAGTTGCTGAAGTCTCAAATCTAGGAGTCATCATGACCCTATCTTCCAGAGCTCTCCATCTTTAACCCACCAGCAAGCTTATTCCTGAACTTCCCCGGTAGCTCAGAGGTAAAGAACCTGCCTGCCGATGCAGGAGACGCAGGAGACTTAGGTTCGATCTCTGGGTGGGGAAGATCCCTGGAGGAGGAAATGGCAACCCACTCCAGTATTCTTGCCTAGGAAATCCCATGGACAGAGGAGCCTGGCGGGTTACAGTCCATGGGGTCACAAAGAGTCAGACGTGACTGAGCACAACAACGGGCTTACATCTATAGCTACCAGCTGGTCTAAGTCACCATTTGCCCAATGGTCTCCCTGATTCTTCTCTCACCTGCTTATAATCAAGTTATTCAGAGATATCTTTTATAAATCCAAATCAATCCCCTATCTGACCCTGTCAACTACAAACTGGCACTTGTCGTCTACCTCTACAAGGATTAAACATGTGCCGCTGAAGCTACTGATGTTCAACACCCCCTGAAGGGGTTCAGGGTGGAGAGCAGAAATGAGGCACCCTGTGCTCCCGGGGATGAGCAGGACTGGCAGGATAGGTCTTCAGATAGTTAGATATTTTCAGGAGCTGATTTTATGAGCCAACTCAAATATCTCCTCACATCTAGAAATGCCCTAAAATCCTTCATGGTGATGACTCTTCCTCGTGACTAGCAGAAAGCATCACGAGACTAGCAGAAAACTTTTGGGAAAATATGTGCTTGATTGCATATAATCTCCCATCACTAAAATCACATATATACTGAGCTTCCCCCTGCCTCTTTGGAGCAGTTTCTCAGAGCTATCTGAGATGCTGTCTCCCAGGCGAGACCCCTCATTTCACCTCAAATAAAACTTAACTGACAGGCCTCCCTGGTGGCTCAGAAGTAAAGAATCTGCCTGCCAATGCAGAAGACACAAGTTCGATCCCTAGTCTGGGAAGATTCCACCTGCTGAAGAGCAACTAAGCCTGTGCGCCCCACTGAGCTGGTGCTCTACAGCCCAGGAACTCAACTACTGAGCCCAAGGGCCGCAACTAGAGAAAAGCCTGTGCGGCAACCAAGACCCAGCACTGCCAAATATATATATATATATAAATAAAATTATGTGATTACAAATTATATCAATAATTATATTAATAATTATATAATTATATAAATATAAATAAAATTATATAAAATAAAACAACTTGTAACTCTCTCTTTTGCATTTTTTAAAAGTTAACAACTCCCACCCCATCATAGCTTCCCATTAAATCCCGAATAAAATCCAAAATCGTTACCTTGTTCCCCACGCACGACAGCAGGCTTCTCTGGCCTGTCCACCCTCTGTCAGTCCCAGCTACGAAGCAAGCTCTTGACTCCCACAAGCTCTTGTTCACCTTCTGTTCTTGTCCCTCTGTTTGGGGCACTCTCCCCTCAAATGACCACATGTCTGACACCTTCCTGTTTTATACACTCCTGGGTTTATGAATGACTTCCTCAAACAAGTCTTTCCTAACCACCTCTCTTCACACAGCGCCCTGGTTACACCTTATCACACCACTTTGCTTAATCTTCAGCACAGCAGCTCTCACTTCCGGCTGCTTCCTGTCATCCTTGGCCACCGCTCCACCCCCGACTAGAAGCTCCAGGAAAGCAGGGGCCTTGTCTCAGAGTGGCCGATGGGGGCTCAATAAGAGCTACAGACTGAACGAACAAATCAACAAAGTGAACGCAGAGTTACAGGCTAGAGAAAAGGCTTCTGTGACTGATACACCTGCTCGACTGTCATGGCAGACCTTCTCATCAGAGATGAAAGTGAGCCCCTGATTCCTAACGATACGAAGTTTTTCTCACCCAATGCTTACAAATAGACCCAAAAAGGCAATGTGAAAATCGTTCTAAAAAATCTGTGGGTTTTCTTGATTTGGGGGTCTTCCATTCTAGGTCACAGCGTTGGGAGTGATGCAGGAGACACGTTCAGTCTCTAAGTCGTGCCCGACTCTTTGTGACCGCGTGGACTGTAGCCCACCAGGCTCCTCTGTCCATAGCATTTCCCAGGCAAGGATACAGGAGTGGCTCGCCGTTTCCTTCTCCAGGAGATCTTTCCAGACCAGGAATCAAACCCACGTCTCCTGCATCAGCAGACAGATTCTTTACCACTGAGCTACCAAGGAAGACTGATGCCGGAGATAGGCAGACAGACATATGTGTGTGTGTGTGTGTGTGTGTGTGTGTGTGTGTCTGTGTGTGTGTCTGTGTGTGTGTCTGTGTGTGTCTGTGTACACCGACTCAATGGACATGAGTTTCTGTAAACTCCGGGAGCTGGTGATGGACAGGGAGGCCTGGCGTGCTGCAGTCCATGGAGTCGCAAAGAGTCGGACACAACTGAGCGACTGGCCTGGACTGAATGTGTATATATATGCCATCTTGAGAACACAAGCTCCAGATCACCAGTCACAAAATATCACAGGATTTGGCGATAAACTGCCAGCTCTCACTATCTGAAGTGTTTCATCTTCCTTCTCCCGAGCTCAAATCCCACCTGTGCCCCAATTTTTCTCTGTCACACATCTTCTCCTCTCCAGTAATTTCAAGTGTTATAATTACAAAAAAAAAAGCCCACCATGACTATGGTTTTATAAAATGCCCGAAACACAGAAGTCTAGAGTAAAAAGTGAGGCCTTCTCATCACACCAAGCCCCACCAACCCCAATTCTGTCCCAGAAATAACACTGTCAACCATTTTATTCCTTCCAGATCATCTATGAATTAACACACACGTCAGATCAGAAGACATGGCATGTTTTCTTTTTTATACATGTGATCACACGGGACATATGCTAAATATACTTTCTTTTTCTCTCAATAATGTGTCTTGAGGGTACATACCCTTTTTTTTTAACTATCTTAGCACTTTTAGGGTATAAATGTATCATCATTTCTTAGTCATATTCCTATTAATGAAAATTTATCTTCAGTTTTTTACTATAATAAAATATATAGCAATGAACATCCTCGTATTGCTTTTTGTTGATTTTCCTTTACTGTATCTTTTCTTTTACTACTTCTAATTTTAGTTCTGAGCCCATGACCTATGATAATCTTACTGTTTCCCAAAGAATGAAGCTATGTAAGTCATGTTGTATTCTCATATTTCTACACATCATATTTAGTTTTCTGTGTGAGAGACGACTACAGCTGAGAAATCATATGGTAAGTAATAGTGTGATCCCTGTGTTTTTATAAACAGATTAAAGTTAATAACTCAAAGAGAATGATGTTATTTATGAGCCTCTCAGATATGGAAACAACTGCACTGAGCAAAAACAGACTTTCTTATAAAAAGTCATTTTCAGAAGCAGGTGCTTATACTACTTCCTTCTAGAAAGATGTTCTTGTTTCACACAAAGAGCCTGCAGATCTTGGCTCTGCCAGGTTATAAAATAAGAACATTTTAGAGCGGGAATAGAACCACAGAAATTCAAGCTATATCTCAGGTCACAGCTGGGGAGTGGCAGGGAAAGGATGGCAAGCCAGGCTGAACACTCATTAAGGAGCAGAAGTTTCCCTGAGAGGCACATGGACACAGAGGGTACAGCAATGACTGGAAACAAAGTCCAGTTCCTGGTGAGAAGATATCATCTCCATCTCTTGATCTTTGGGGCAAAGATGATTTGTGAGCTATCAAGAAATGGTTGCTGGTTATGTTGCTTATTGCCACACTGCTTACAATCTGTTATTCAACTAAACAGATATTTATTGACCATATACTACATGACTGGCATTGTTTTTGTTTTGGTAGCACGAGGGTAATAGTGGTGACTAAGATAAGCTTCCTGCCTTCCAGTAGCCTACATACTGGCAGAGGGGGGACATGGACTAAACACATACTTTGATACCTCTCAGGTACTGACTGGCAGTAGATAATCTGAATCTAAGGAATGACTAGCATCTTCTCAAAGTCCTTCCCACTGTCATAAATGAGCTCCTTTGGATCAGATATGCTTATGTGCAAAGATAAAAATCAATCTCCAACCACATATTACAGGAAGAGAAATTTAGTTGCAAAGCTTACTGTCATTTCTACTGGGATTTTCCTTTTGAGAGCAAACACAGGCCAGATTACTAGTTAACACATGGGCACCAGCAAAGGCCCTAGACAGGGAAGAGACTCCAGGACTTCCCCCACCCACCCTAAACCATTCTGGAAGGTCCCTGTGCACTGGACTCAGTGGTCCCACAGAGCATGACTGCATCACTAGGGCCACTGCTGGGGTACCACATCCACTCCAAAGATGCAACCTTTGCAAGAGGGGAAGATGACTCATTGTGAGCCACCATGACCTCTAGAGTGACCTCACAAAAGCCCAGTAGACCACGTTGTTAGTTACTCAGTTGTGTCCGACTCTCTGCAACCCCATGGACTGTAGCCCACCAGGTTCCTCTGTCCATGGGATTCTCCAGGCAAGAATGTGGAGTGGGTCGCCATTCCCTTCACCAGGGGATCTTCCAAACCCAGGGGTGGAACCCAGTCTTCTGCATTGCAAGCAGACTCTTTACCATCTGAGCCACCAGGGAGGCCCAAGCAGCCAGCATTTTGATGGTAGATAAACAACTTTAGCAGCTAATACCCCTAACAATCTTAAAGATACTCGATGAATAGGCACAGCATGTCAGGTTTAGGATTTGGGGTTTTCTCTGCCTCAGCACTAACTAGTACCTGAATACATTGCTGGGAGCATCAGAGAAAAGGCTCATCTTAAATGTTATCTTCTCAGATAGGCCTCCCTGGTTACCCTATAAATAATGGCAACTGCCCCTCCCTAATAGCTCCTCTCCCCCTTGGCAACTCTATTTTTTTTTTCTCCTTACTCCTCACCACTAATCATCATTTTGTTTAACCTCAATGACTAACACCCACTAGAATGTAAAATCTTTGAGGGCAGTTTTTATTTATTTATTTGGCTGCGCCGGGTTTTAGTGGCAGCACATAGGATCTTCGACCTTTGTTGGGGCGTGTAGGACCTAGTTCCCTTGTATTGGGAATGCAGTCTTAGCCATTCCAGGGAAGTCCCCAGGTTGTTGGGTTTTTTTAATTGGAGAAGCATTGCTTTACAATGCTGTGTTCGTTTCTGCGGTACAATGAATGAATCAGCTATGTAATTTTTATTTTGATCACTGCTCTGCCCCTGGTATCTAGAACAGGGGCACAAAATAGATAGGTGCCCAACAAATACATTGAGTGTATGAATAAAAGAATGAACAAACTCACCAACAGTACCTAAGCATGGTTATGTTGGCTATTTCTGTTTCCTGAGAAAGGAATCCTAGAACAGGCATCACTCAGTAGAAGAAACTGGAGATCACGACCTCGAATGGCTGCCAACAATTTCCCTAGAACAGAGGATGTTAGAGAAAAGAAATCGCACACAGGAGCTGAGCGTCAAAGGTCACATTCATTCCTTGCGGCTTTGTGGTGTCTTAGTGAGCATGCCCAGTAGGAGACAGAAGCAAGCAGAGACTGAACCGATCTTGAGCCACTGCACGTGAGCCCTTTGGTTAAGACAGTTCCCCAGAACCTCTTCCTATCTCTCTGTATCCACTTCCCTTCGTGTTTTGACTTTAAACAAAGGCTCATATCCCCCCAGGGCATCTGCAGACTCCAGCGATCACAGCTCATCCAGAAATCATCAAGATGCCCAATAAGGAGACTTCCTGGCTTCCGTGTCAGGGGCCAGGAACCCGAGTCAACTGCAGTTTGCAGACAGCTGCACCTCCACTGCGCATGCGCTGCATTCTCAGGAGGACAGCACAGGTAAGGCAGTACCAGCCTGCAGGGGTGGCTGGTAGCGCCACCGGACTCCTCTCTGGGCAGCTTAACCTTGGCAGTGACCCTTACTCGTGAAGTCATTTGTCAGAAGAACACAGAGGAAGGACAGAAAGCAGGGTGGGGTGGGAAGGGGAAGACCCAGGCAGGGCAGAGGTCAAGGAGCTCCAGATATTTGCCTAAGAAGACTTCAGGGTTGCCCAAGATGCACGAATGACTGACTTCCCCTGTGGTCACGGCACACGTCACACTTAACACTCTCATTCTGCACAATGAACATTTATGATATCTCAGGTGTTCTTAGGGCAATCTGGGAACTGAAATGCAGCCCATCAAGGGTCTCACCCAAAGTCTATTAGCAATCAGCAGAAGCAGAACAAAAATAAAAATCTGACACCTGATGCAAAGCTCCTTCCCCTGGTATTTACGTGTTCCACGTGGGCTGAAATTAGCAGGATATTTTCAATTTCCTTAGCAAAGTAATTTTAAGAATTTCCCCATCAGATGTGTCACAAAGCATGGGATTAAGAACCACACAGCTGCATATATTTGATCCCATGCCTTTAGAACAGTTGTTCCCAGAATTTTATGATATGACTTCCTGTTTGAAAAAACATCTTTGCATTTACATCTCCAGTATAAGACTTTTATTTATAAATCTTACATATGCACAGATATTCTAATACACTGTATAATTATAAAGCATTATTGAAACAGATCCAAGAGCATAGGATTTTGTTCTCGCTTTCCAATGAATCATCTTGTACCCTAAAGGTGCATAACTTCCACTTTAGGGACCACTGCTCAAGTAATGCTTTACTCAAAATCTTACATACAAAAATCAATAACAAAAAAAGACTTATACATGAATATAATTAGATAATTAAATAAGACTTAGAAAAATATTAATATAAAAATTTACCCAAAGTAAGGCTAGGTATCTGTACTTGAAAGATGGCTTTAGACCATCTTGTTTAGACCAAATATTGGGTTGGAAAAATCCAGATGAACTTTTTGGCCAATTCAATAAAGTGGGGAGCCATATTAGAAAACAGTTTGACAGGTTTTCAAAAGGTTCAACATACAGTTACCATTTGGGCAAGCAATCCCACTCCTGGCTACATATCCAAGAGAAACCAAAGTATATGTTAACATAAAAACTTACATGTAAATATTCTTAAATTGGGATATATTTGAGCTTAACGGGTACAGCATAATGATTTGATTTACATACATCATGAAGCCATTATCACAGTAAGTTTAGTGAACATCCATCCTCTCATAAAGTTACAAAATTAAAGAAAGAGAAAGAAATATTTTTCCTTGTGATGAGAACGCTCAGGAGTCGCTCTCTTGATGACGTTCACACATAACACACAGCAGTGTAAGTTACATTCATCCTGTTACACATTACAACTCTAGTACTTATTTATCTTAGAGCTGGAAGTATGTACCTTCGACGGCTTTTATCCAGTTTTCCCTCCCCGCCCCCTCCACTGTCATCACTGGCAACCAAATGTCTGATGTCCTCTTTTAAAATGTGTCTTTGGAGTATAGTTGACCTACAACACTGCGCTAGTTCCCGTTACACAACACAGTGATTTGTTATTTCTATACACACATGAGTGTTAATGGCTGCATTGCTCAGAACAGTTAAAAAGTAGAAACCACCCAAATGTCCATTGATCAATGAATAAAGGATGCTACTCTGATGTGAAGAGCCAGTTCAGTGGAAAAGACCCTGATGCTCGGAAAGATTGAGGGCAGGGGGAGAAGGGGACAACAGAGGATGAGATGGCTGGATGGCATTACCGACTCAATGGACATCAGTTTGACCAAACTCTGGGAGATGGTGAAGGACAAGGAAGCCTGGCATGCTGTAGTCCATGGGGTCGCAAAGAGTTGAACACAACTGAGCAACTGGACAGACAAACAGCCATACAGTGTAACATCGTTCAGCCACAGTAAGAAGGGAAGTACTAATACATGCTACAATATGAGTGAGCCCTGAAAACACCCTACTAAGTGAAAGAAGACATTGACAAAAATATTTCTTATTTCTTTATGAATAAACGAAATTGCCCAGAATAGGCAAACCCATAGAGACAGAAAGTACATTAGCAGTTCCTTTGGGGGATGGGAAGATAGGGGCGACAGGTAAAAATACCTTTCTGGGGTTCTAAATGTTTTCAAATCAACTATGCGAATGCTGTCACATATCTGTGAAGATAGGAAAACCACTGGATTGTACACTTCCAATGGGTGAATGTATGTGATGTCAATTCTATCTGCATCTCAATAATGCTGTTGGAAAAAATGAAATGGGCCACGGCCATCTCCCTTCCAAAAGGTCTAGAAAGAGATGCTGTTATTCTGCGGACCACGGGCATCAAAGGAGCATGAGCTGAGAGTCAGGCCGAGAACAATGGAACTGAAAGTTACAAGGGGAAACAGAGACTAGACAAAGGCAGCAGGAATAAATGTGCCGAAAGTTAGTATGGAGAAGGGAGAGAGCAAGAAGAAGTGAGAATGCCAAGACTGAACTATGCGGGAAAAAACCCCAAGGGCCGGTAACGACAAGGCCACCGGCGCGATGGCTGAGTTCCGGGGCACTGCTTGTCTGCACTGAGGGTTCCAGGCGCCCACCCTTCTCTTCACACCAGCACTGCAGGGGAGCTTCTCCTGGTCCCAATTTATATTCTATTGGCCGGCAAAGTCAGAGAGGTTAGGTATCATGGTCGTGTTCGGTTAAGTGCCTATCTTTCAGAAACATATACAGAAGGATTCAGAATTGACAGAATTTATTGAATGTGCTTTAAAATAATACAGCGGGAAGGTCCAGGGAGGGATATGGATGAAACACGATGGGCCACACTGATCACTGTTGAAGATGGGAGGAGGGCACGTGGACTGTTCTCTCTACTTACTGTTTGAAATTTTCCATAAGACAATCCCCAAGTTAAAAACAACCAACCAACCTTCAACATGTGCTATGTCTTTCTGTGTACCCGAGTTGCCTGTCTTTCCTCCTTACCTGTCATCTCTACAACCAATGCCTCTATACCCCTCTGCACCCTACACCCTTCTACCCTCCTCTTCCCACCCCCATCCTGATCTTATTCAAGTTTACCTTTGGATTGAGACATTCCCCATCATCCTTCTAAAAGCTGCATCCCTCCAAGTGTACACATCCCCATTTACTGACCTACTGTGTTCCACAGCACTTCGCCTCTGATTGCTTACCCATTAGCAGTCATTCATTACTAACTCTTGGAGGGCGTTTACTATATGCCTGACATGGTTCTAAGCTTTCTAAACACACACACACACTCTCGATCCTCCTAACAACCTATGAGGTAGATATGACCACACCATCTTTATTTTACAGAAGAGAAACTGAGGCACAGTCAACGGAGCCAGTTTCCCACCCAGGCTAGTCTTGCTCCAAGTCCACACTCTTATCCTCAGCAGCACAGGGGTGAAGGGAAGACCTTTAAATCTCATGGACTTAACCATCTCTCCAGAAGATCCTCAGTCACCAAGCATGGAGCAGCTGCTGGGAGCCCGGTAACATCGGTAACACTGACATGGTGACCTCCCCCAGCCCAAATCTCCATACAGACCAGAGTCGAAATTAACAGTGAGAACCCCAGCCCCAGAAAAAGATTTTATATAGGTCATAGACAGTTCAAATGATTTGACAATTGAACCATATTGTTTAAAGTACCCTTGGGACTTCCCTGGTTGCCCAGTGGTTAAGACTTCACCTTCCAATGCAGGAGATGTGGGTTCATCCCTGGTTGGGGAGCTAAAATCCCACAGGCCTCCAGGCCAAAAAAACAAAACATAAAACAGAAACAATATTGTAACAAATTCAATAAAGACTTTAAAAATGGTCCACATTAAAAAAAAAGCAAACTTAAAAAAAAAATGCCCTTAAAAGTAAGTATATTCAGAAGTTCAAGTTTCTTCACCTACCAGATTTAAAGTGGCCATCCTCAATTTCCAAACAAAGAGAGAACACAGGAGTAATTTACATATATTTTCAGGACTTAGTTGTTCTCTGACCCACTATAGCTTGTTGGAATAAAAGAATGTAGAAGAATATAAGGATAAAAAAACAAAACCCTCCACCCTCCAATTTTTATCACCTGAAATCAACCACAGAAAAGCATGAGTTGGCCCTAGGTGCCATTCAATGCTCCCTGCCAGAAAACGTTTGAGGTCTAACTTGCATTTCTCTTTTAATGACGGTAATGCTAAGGATCTAAGAAAAGAAACTAAAGACTTTTTTAAAAACAATTTTCAAACATAATTGCTGGGCGAATCACACCATGTGTAGTTTTTACTTATTTGCCATCTGCCAGTCATTTGTTACAGCTGACAAAAACAGGACTCTGAAACTTCCCTTTATACCCTGAGAAGTATTTCTTTCCAGTTCACACTCCATGTTCCAGTGAGAAATAAAGTATTCACTCAAAATAGGATTATTAGCACGGTTTTGTGCATGAGAAAAGTGAGGATCAGAAAAAGGAAGTAAAGACCACACAGCAGGGCTTCCCTGCTGGCTCAGTGGTATAGAATCCGCCTGCCAATGCTGCAGACACAGGTTCGACCCCTGATCTGGGAAGATGCCACAAGCCCCGAAGCAACTAGGTAGGCCCATGGGCCGCAACTATTGAGCCCAAGGGCCACAACTACGAAAGCCGGTGAGCCCTAGAGCCCATGCTCCGGCAACAAAAGAAGCCACCACAACAAGAACCTACGCGCCGCATTGAAGAGCCGTCCCGGGGAGCAGCAATGAAGACCCAGCACAGCCAAAAAAAATAAAAAAATAAATAAAGACCACACAGCAATTTGGCAACTAGTTCAGCATCCTGGATGCCTGCTCCAAAGCCTTCAGTCTCTCTCACCCCGGCTGGGAGAAAAACCCAGTGCAGATGCTAAGAAGAAGAAGAAAAAAAGTACCAATCAAATATAATTGTTATGCCAATCGAAGAGAAATTCTTCATTGCTCACTGTGTGACTTTGGGCAAGGCACTCAGCCTCTCTGTGCTTCAGTTTCTTTACAGATGGTTGTGAGAACTAAATGGATTGTAATATGCATATCTGAGTCTGGCACACAACAGTCTAAAAGTTGGCTTTATTATCACCATCAGGGTTATTTTATAAGATTTACAGTTCTGTGTAAGACAGTCTCAGTTGTATTTCCCAAACTTTTAAATGAGTCATCTTTCAACTCCTTTTAGTTAAAATGCAAAAGCCAATCAGAGGTCCTATTTGGTATCATAAAAAGATAAAATATGACAGAAGGGCTCTAGTATTGCTCACGTTTATAATCTCTGGAAGGCTGGACATGCTTATCTAAAAAGGACTGCTTAAATTTTAACAGTAAGGCAACCAACCAACCATGCAAATCTCTTTCAGTATTAGAAATAGGAATCTAAAATTAGTAATAAGAGAAACTGTTCAGATTCCTCCCTGCTATTATAGTGTGCTGTGTGTGACTTGTGTAAGAAACATTTCCAGAGCTCCTATCTTCCTCTGAAGATGTTCGAATTAAAATGCTTATTCTTGGATGTCTACCCTTGGCTCTGACAGAATTTTCCCCTGTCAGAAAACAAGAACTCCAACTTCAGAAAATGTTTTTGGAGCTAACTGATCTCCCAGAAAACATGCCCAATCAAATCTAACCCCTCAGGGGTTTCTCTGGTGGCTCAGTGGTAAAGAATCTCCCTGCCAATGAGGGAGGCTGGTTGGATCCCTGATGGGGAAAGATCCCACATGCCACGTGGCAACTAAGTTCAGCGGGCCACAGCTACTGAGTCTGTGCTCTAGAGCCCCGTGTCCTGCAACAAGACAAGTCACTGCAATGAGAAGCCCCCAAACGCAGCTAAAATAAGCAAAGAGTAGCCCCGACTCGCTGCAATTAAAGAAAGCTTGCACACAGGAAGACCCGCGCAAAGCCACAAATAAATAAAAAATTTTAAAAACCTCCAAGTCCCCCTCACCCAGCCTCCACAACGACTTTCAACTTTCCTCAACTCTCCGAGAACCGCCCCCACTTTGTACACGTCCTAAAGGAGTTGATGAACCAAGCAAAGTTCCCATGCCCTGACGTCACACTCTGTTGGGCAGAGTAACTGGCTCTGTGCCGTGAAGAGGAATTGCAACAAGAGATTGAGAAATCGACACATCTCACCCGGGCAGGTAACCAGGAAAACTCCCGCGCTGCTGAGAAAGTCCTTATCATCGCTACAAGAAAGGTTCGGTTAGGGGCCAGGAAGGAGGTGTGGTCTGCAATGCTAAATTTGTAGAAACCACAGGTGATGCTTTTCAAAACACCACCCTCCCTCTGTTATCCTCCAAACCACCCAGGGAGGTGGAGCACCTCCGATCCTCCCACGTCTCACGCGAGCAAACTGAAGTTCAACGAGGTTTCCTGACTTGTCGAGATCCCCCTGCTATTATTCGACTTCAGGACAGGGTCCAAGACACCCAAATAGGCTGAACCCCAGTCCTCTGCACTTTCGCCTGCAAGCCTATTTAAAGATCCTTTCAAATTGCACTGTAGTAACACAGGGCAGCGCTTGATCATCCCCTTTCCTTTGGGTCTTCATTCCCACTGAGGCTAAATGACCCCTCTTCGGAAGGTTCTCTACATTCCCCAAGCTGACAGCATCAACTCCGCAGGAGATCGGTAGCAAACCTCCCGCGCGGTCACCCGGCAGGCAGGGTGAGGGTGAAACGCAGCTGGCGGTGCCCGCCGCAACCTCAGCAGGTGGATCCCACACCTGGCGCTCGGCCGAAGAGAAGCCCGGTGTGCCGCTTTGGGGCTCTCACCTACTTCGGTTAAGCCGCAGAAAGTGGCTGTGCCAGTAGTTTGTTGGGGTGTGTTGGGGAGGTGGTCCTCTGGGGGGCCCTCGCCATTTGGGTACGCGCTTTTGTGGAACCGAGAAAAGCCACTCGGCGTCCGGGACCGCTTCAGGCTCTGCGCTCCCCGAAGAGTCCGCTCTGCGCCCTCGGTGCCTGGCGGTCCGGCTCCTGCGCCCCTCCGGACCCAAGCCGAGCACAGGGTCTCCCACCACCCCGCACCCCATCCCTTTGCAGGTCTACTCCGCAAAGATCTCCCGGGGTCGGGGGGACTCAGCACTGCCCTGACCTATCTTGGGGTCCCCCTCCCGCGCACTCTCCGCTCTGCGCACGCCTCTCTGGCACCCCTCCCACCGCCCTCCTCGCCCTCCCCCGCCTCCCGCGGCCCTTGCATCCCCGGCCCGGTTCCGCTCACCTCAGCGGTGGAAAAGCCAGCTGGGCTCCGCGCGTCGGCTCCTCTACGGGCCCGGCTCCGAGCGGCGTGGCGAGGTCACTGCGCCCCCCAGCGACCGAGAGAGGGGGCGACGAGGGGGAAGCGGCGCCCTGACACCGCCCCTCGCCCACATCTCCCCGCGCCAGCCAAAAATATCCCGGGCTCCCGCAGCAAATCGGAGAAACGCCTCCAGCGGAGCGAAGCGCCACTTCCCGGCCTGCTGCTCGCTGGGAGGCGACGCGGAGGCGAGCTGGAGGGAACGCGGGCCCCCTGCTCTCCTCCCGACCCCGGGCCCCGGGTGGCGCGGGCTGGGGTCCGCCGGAGCAGCTATGCACTCCCCCGCTCTCCGCCTGGTTGCCTCCGGAAACCCCTCCCTACCCCTAGCCGGGGGACTCGGATGGAACCGCGCTTTCCGGGGTGGAAACGAGATCATCACAGATCTGGCGGACGTCCACGCCCAACCCGAGTCCCAGACGGGTGGTCTCTAGCATCAGTACAATTGCCTGAAATGATGATCTTAGCAATTTGATTTCAAGTCTGCGCTGCAAGCTGTGGGCCTGGCGGGGATCTGCAACTTACCCGGAGCGCGAGCCACGTCTCTCTGACCTCAGCCGGCTGCACCCCGCGGAACCCAAGCCGGAGGACGCCACGGTCAGCATCCGTCCAACCTAATCGTCCTTGTCCGCTGGCAGCCAGGGTTTAGAGTCCCATCACAGCTGTGCCGCGGGGAGCACAGCGCATCGCGGGGGAGGCTGGGGAGAAGCAACCAACCAATACAGAAAGTTTTCACAAATAGAAACCCAAGCCCTGACAGTTCCTACGGCCGAATGCATCACGTCCCACGCCACCCCCCCGGGGAGCTTCAGCGCGCTCCAGCAGCGCCCCCAGCGTCTCTTGGGGAAAGAATCTCCCAGTTACCTGCCCGGTAACAACACACAGGTGAGCCAGTCCCGGCTTGCTTAGAAGAGGCCCTTCTGCTCGGTAAAACCAAACCCGCATCGCACTCCTTTTAGGTTCTTTGGCTTTGCCCTTTGTCAGTTCCAGGTTGTGTAACCACGTCGCAGGTATTTGGGGCTTTATTTGCCGGGTGTCTCTTCGGAACACCCCCCTCCTAGGTGCAGCCTGCCATGGAGTAGTTAAGGGGCAGCGCCGCGTAGACGTGGGTTCTCGGATGAAGCCCTAAGTGAGAATCAGGATCACGAGCCAAATGAGTGCATGCTATCAATTACCCGCTTCCCGCCTGCCAATATAAGACATATAGGAGACCCGGTTGGATCCTTGCGTTGGGAAGATCCCCTGGAGGAGGCGATGCCAACCCACTTCAATATTCCTGCCTGGCGAATTCCATGGACAGAGGAGGCTGGCGGGCTACAGTTCATAGGGTTAGGAAGACTCCTACACGACCGAAGCGTCTTAGCACACACTGCACTTTTGCCGATCCTAGATTGGCCTGACCTAAAAGAACTCGGGATGCTTGGTGTTCTGTCCCAGGAACTCAAGTCCACTGAATGCCGGCTGGGAACAGTTTGCATTAAATCAAGAAGGAAAAGGGTATGGGGTGCCTACCAACATCTGAGTCTGGTATGCAGCAGATACTTTTCCTAATTATTTTCAGCAGTCCTAACAACATCCTTGAGAATAACAAATCATTTGTTCCCTTTTCACAGAGGAGGGATCTGTGGCTAAGCTAGGTTAAGTTACTTGCCCAAGGTCACACAGCTAGGAAGTAGCAGAGTCAGGCTTTGAAGGCAGGTATCTAACATGAAACTGTGTATTCAGTTGCCACCCAGTCACTAGCAAGACACAGAAGAAGAAGGAAATGAAGGAGGCCAATGTCATGCAAAGTAAATCAGAGAGTCTATTAGTCAAAAAAACAAAGCAAAAAACAAATAAACAAACTGAGTCCCAGGTAAGGACAGTGTTCTTGTAGGGAGACTAGGAGATTTTAGACCAAGATGGTATGGTTTTGTCAGTTCCCTCTGAAGCCAATTTTAAATCATCTTTACTAACAGGTAGAGATGTATATCAGAGAAGGCAATGGCACCCCACTCCAGTACTCTTGCCTGGAAAATCCCATGGACAGAGGAGCCTGGTAGGCTGCAGTCCATGGGGTCACTAAGAGTCGGATACGACTGAGCGACTTCACCTTCACTTTTCACTTTCATGCATTGGAGAAGGAAATGGCACCCCACTCAGTTATTCTTGCCTGGAGAATCCCATGGATGGAGGAGCCTAGTGGGCTGCAGTCCATGGGGTCACTAAGAGTCGGACATGACTGAGCGACTTCACGTTCACTTTTCACTTTCATGAATTGGAGAAGGAAATGGCAACCCACTCCAGTGTTCTTGCCTGGAGAATCCCAGGGACGGGGAAGCCTGGCGGGCTGCCATCTATGGGGTTGCACAGAGTCGGACACGACTGAAGCAACTTAGCAGCACAGAGAGGTATATGGGCTTCCCTGGTGGCTCAGGTGGTAAAGAATCTGGCTGCAATGAAGGAGACCTAGGTTCAGTCCCTGGGTTGGGAAGATCCCCTGGAAAAGGGAATGGCAATCCATTCCAGGATTCTTGCGTTAAATTAAATCAAGAAGGAAAAGGGTATGGGGTGTGTACTAACATCTGAGTCCAGGATTCGACTGCCTCATCCTATGAAAGTCACAGGTAATTACAAACCAAGAACCACGCAGGAGAAGCAGAGGCCGATTTTATTTTTCCTGGAGAAGGTCTTCTTCCCGGTCGCAGTGCCCCCCAGGCCCCAGGTCTCAAGGGCAGTGAAAGCGAGTACCAGGAACGACTCACCGCTTCAGCCGGCCGGGCTCCCGCCAGCACCCGGTGGTCACACACACAAAGTTCCTTTGTGGCCAGGGCGCCCTCGGAAGAGACTAGAAGCCTGGCAGCCACCCACCCCAACCCAGCCAGGCTGCACAAGAAGGGATTTGTGCCAGCAGGAGAAAGGCAACCCTGCCTTTGAGCTCATCTGACAGAGCCGGCCAAGGGGAAATCAGCCTCTTACAAAACAGGAAGGAAACGAAACGAGCTGAGATGGACGGCAGAAGGGGCTGCAAGGAGGAGCCTCATGGGCACCGTCGCCACGCAGACGTGCAGGGAAGGAGGGACCATCCTGTGTGGGAGTGAAGCCAGGACACGCGCCAGGGAGTGAAAGAGCCAAGGAAAGCGGCATTTGGCTTGTCTCCCTTTCTTTTCCTCCCGTCTGTCTGCCTGAAAGATACCCACTTTTTTTTTAAATCCACAGAACCCCAAATTTGTATGATTTCATTTACATGTGGAAGCTAGAATAGGCAAATTCATGGAGGCAGAAAGTAGAACAGAGGGTACCAGGTCTTGAGGGAGGGGGAGGGGGGGAGTTGTTTCATGTGTACAGAGCATCCGTTTAGGATGCTGAGAAAGTTCTGGAAATGGATGGTGCTGATAACTGGTTGCACATTATTACAAGTGAACTAAATGCCACTGAATTATAGTCTTAAAAAATGGTTAACAAAGATTGTCCAACTTGCTATCTTCTTTGATTTATACTTCATGCCAAGTGACTCGGTGAGACTGGACTCCAAGATTTTTGAATATTCAGTCAAAACAGACTGAAAAGGGGGAAATAGTTTCAATAGTAAAGGTTATTTTAGCTTCCCAGGTGGCGTGGTGGTAAATAATTCACCTGCCAGTTCAGGAGACATGGGTTCGATCCCTAGGTCAGGAAGATCCCCTGGAGAAGGGAATGGCAACCCACTCCAGTCTTCTTGCCTGGAAAATTCCATGGACAGAGGAGCCTGGCAGGCTACAGTCCATGGGGTCATAAAGAGTCGGACACGACTGAGCACTCACACATTCATATCTTACCATAATAAAATATTTTAATATTTATTGCATTTTATAATTATTTTATTGTATTTTATAATAAATACATACATGTGTATTGAAAATCTACTATCACGAGGCTTTCCTGATGGCCCATGGTTAAGACTCTGTATTTCTAAGGCAGGGGATGTGAGTTCAATCCCTGGTTGGGAAACTAAGATCCCTCATGCCTAGTGGCTCAGCCAAAAAATAAATACAATATTTTAAAAGGAAAAGAGAAAATCTACTGTCATAATGTGACACTTCTCCGGAGTGGAAGACCAGGTAAGAGCAATACACTAAGAGAGGGGCTCTGACCCCTGGGTCTTAGTTTCTTAAATTTTAACAAACCTTCTCTCTTTTGCTTTCATTGAGAGATGCCACAGCCCAACTTTCAGGTTGTTTGTTGCACGTCCCCCATTCAGAAGGACGAAGAGCCCTGCCATGTTCAAATCAGAGCTTTGTGAGGCTCACAGAGATGCCACACCCCCGGAAGAGCCTCTTTACTTTCAAGTGACCGAAGCAGTTAAGACAAAAGATACACGGCAGTCTGGCAGCTTCAAGCAAACCCTGATCCGCAGGGTCAGCGTGTTCTACTGAGATGTTAGGATGAGGGACTGTGCCCTTGTCTGACAGATAATGAGAAATTCTTGTCCCCGAGTCCTCCTCCTCCTCTGTCTTCATTACACAGGTCCTGCTTTTCCTCTTTGAAGACGCCCTTAGCTGGACGAGTAGAACCGGAAGCTCCCCCTGTTCTGCGGTCTATTTTTATGACAAAAAATGTGGTATACATAAAAACCTGACGTCTCGCATGAGTGCGAGGGGCAGCGGCTGGGGGGTCCGGTACCCCAAGGCTCCCTCTCGGATCGCTAGAGAAGGCTTTCTCACCGAAACAGTTGTTTGCATTAGTGCTAAAAAAAATTAAGTTGTTAGTATTCTGTTTTGCCCACTAGATTGTGGCCCCAGGGGGCCTTATTCATTTCTGAATTCCTTTCCTCATGTTGCTTCCTCCCCAGGACCTAGTCCTGTGCTTCATATGTTTTAGGTGCTTCAGAAAAATTGTAACTATTCATGTGGCTTATGGGGTGTGGGTTAAATGCCGTCTTACAAAAGAGGAAGACATTCAGCTAAGATGATCCCATGTTCGGGGACAGTTGGTGTGTCCAAAGTTCAGTGTCTTAGTCAACATTGAAAATGTTCTTCACTGTGATCTCAACCCAGTTTTCAGTCTCTTCTACCACTGCCTCAGGGCTTCCCTGGTGGCTCAGATGGTAAAGAATCTGCCTTCAATGCAGGAGACCCTGGTTCGATCCCTGGATCGGGAAGATCCCCTGGAGAAGAGAATGCTAACCCACTTCAGTATTCTTGCCTGGGAAATCTATGGACAGAGGAGCCTAGTGGGCTACAGTCCACGGGGTTGGAAAGAGTCAAACAAGAATGAACGATTAACACTTTCACTTCATTTTCACCCCTGCTTCACTTACCCTAAGATCCACAAAGGCTCACCAATTGCTCTGGGAGAATTCTTCATATTTTCCTACCTTCGTATCTCAAGCCACATCTTTGCACACCTGCTTCCCAGTCTCATGCCTGACACTGCATCCGTTTCTGTGGAAGCCTCCTAGCCCAGGGTAGACAATACCTCAAGTCATTTCCCCATGAACTATTTGATTAAAAAGAAGGCTAAAACACCTAGAAAAAAAAGAAAAATCCTGTATGGCTTGCATTGAATTTTCTCCATAATTCTGTTACCATAACAAAGTTACCTTATTTTTCTAAAATTTTCTTTAAAGTAAAGTAAGTTGGACTGGGTATTCCCACTGGAATAAGTGGGAAGAAAAATCTGTCATGTGGCGGAGAGACTTGTTTCCTCCCAGAGTTTCTCAAGAGCCCAGATGCTTACGTAACATCCGAGGGAAGATTTCCGGTCTTTGTTGCATCGTGGCCATTGCGTGTTTGTTTGCTTTTTCCCCTTTAATTGTTGGTTGCCCTGGGCCTTTGTTACTTGGCGAGGGCTTTCTCCAGGGGCTGCTCTCGAGCTGCAGTGCACGGGCTTCTCACTGCAACGGCTTCTCTTGCTGAAGACCACGGACGCCAGGTGCAAGGGCTTCAGTATTTCAGCACTCGGGCCCAGCAGCTGTGGGGCACGGGCTTAGTTGCTCCAAGACATGTGGGATCTTCCCAGACCCGGGATTGAACTCCTGGCCCCTGCATTGGCAGGCAGATTCTTAACCGCTAGACCACCAGGGAAGTCCTCTCATTGCACGCTCTGAAGTCTATTAATTTGGAAATTTCCATCACTCTCTGCCAAACACTGGTGCAAGACTCCTTCACCAAACTCTTTGGAATGCATTTATTTAGCAACCAAATGCCCCTTCAGAGAATCTGCCTCTCTCACACAGGCTGTCTATGTCTTTTCCATTCAAAACAGAGAAAACAAAACAAAACCTCTCTTTCTTAGCTGCTTCTTGAGGAAGCTAGTTCCCACTCAGGTGACTCCTGCCTTTCTGCTTATCACATGACAAAATCACAATTACACCAAATATATAAACCTCTTAATTCTGCCCTGGGGGACTTAAATCCCGGCCCGTCCTTTTCAAGGAGGTAAGTAAAAAGTGATCTCATTCATTCAAGTTTTTCTGCAAAGCAGTAAGAACGCAGCAACTGAGTTTCTCAATATTTTGCCACATGAAATTTAAAAATTAAAACACATGTGTTGTACCAGTACAATGAATACCAATGGATGAGTGGAAGTTATATCTCTATTATAACACAGATGGATCCAACCAACATCTTCTCTCTCACCAATTCATTTCAATAGCCTTTAAAATCATTCAGCTTAATTTGATGTTCTGATTTCATGCTCCTCAAGCTATCTTTATTTAAAAATTGATTCTCTGTGTCAATTTGCCTACAGGGAAAGGAGATTGCTGATCAGCCAACATGGGCGTTCCCACCTATTCCGCTCCCCCAAAGTTATGTGTGTTACAGTAAATAGTAATAAATTATCATTCTTGCTTATACATAAATCTCCAAGAAATTTCTTCAGATTAAATCAGATCCTCTGATAGGGAGAATGAAAAGTGAAAGTCTCTCAGTTGTGTCCAACTCTTAGTCCATGGAATTCTCCAGGCCAGAATATTGGAGTACCCTTCTCTAGGGGATTTCCCAACCCAGGTGATCAAACCCAGGTCTCCCACATTGCAGGTGGATTCTTTACCAACTGAGCTATCAGGGAAGCCCCAGAAGAATGATGGTCCCCCAAAGATGTCCACACCCTAGTCCCCAGATTAGGGATTAGGATGTAGTTATGTTGCACAGCAAGGGGGAGTTTAGGTTGCAGATAGAGTGGGTTGGACTTATCCAATGAGAGGACTTCCCCAGTGGTCTAGTGGTTAAGAATCCACCTGCCAATACAGGCAGCACGAGTTCAATCCCTGGTCTGGGGAGATCCCACATGCCTTGGAGCAACTAAGGCCGTGCCCCACAGCTACTGAGCTTGAGTGCTGCTGTGGCCGAGCTGTCATCTTGATTTTGGCTCCAGGAGACTAATTTTAGACTTCTGACCTCCAAAACTGTGCAACAGCAAATTTGTATCCTTTTAAATTCTTTTTTTCCCTAATGTTTATGTATTTACTTGTTTATTTTGGCTGCACCAAGTCTTAGTAGTGGCACGTGGGATCTTCGGTATTTGTTGCAGTGTGCAGTATCATATACCCAACAGGGATCGAACCTGGGCCCCCTGCATTGGGAGTGCTGAATCTCACCCAGTGGACCACCAGAGTAGTCCCTTAAAACACTAAATTATTGATGGTGTGAATCAGCAATAGGAGACTGCTACAGCTCTATGATAGGGAACTATTACTATCACAATGAGCAGGCAGAAACTAGTACAGACCCCAAGGGACTGAGTGATTTTACTCACACTGATGAACACTATTCCTGGAGTTACAGTATGGTATCCCTGCCAAATTGGTTCCTGGATTCCCCTGAAGATAGCTCAATGTTTTTCCCCCTTCTCTGATCATCAAAGCCCTCTAAACATAATACAGACTGTTAAAAATAGGTTGTGAATCAATGAGTTTTTGGCAAAATATAGAGACTGTGAGCCATAACTGGTGTATTTTTGATGATAGTCTAAAAAATTTAAGGCTTACCCTTATCTCTCTCCAGTTATGTATGAATGCCTCCTCTATCAAAAATTTTGTAGTTAAATTATACAGAATTGAAGTAACAGAGAGTTTGTGATGAGAATGACCGGCTCTCTTTTCCAGTTACAGGGAAAATGTGGATTCAGTTTAAAAAATCAATGCCTAGTCTCCATCTCCAGTAGTAATTTCGCCTCTGCAAGAGGAAGCTTCATTTCTATTCTGAGGCGTGTGGAAGCTCTTCAGGCTGGTGGAAGAGCTTGTGACATTCTTGTCAACACAGCTGACACCATATCACCTCCAGCACTAAACATTAGGCCTTTTTTAAGGAGGAAAGGCAAGTAGAGCGTATCAATTAATCATGACAACACTTGGTCAGCTAAGAAGGGCTCCCAAGAGTCCTGTAGTCATTCTCTGGAGCTGAAGTTGCTGTCCGAGAGTCAAACCAAAGGTCAATAAAAAAGTGAAAGTCGCTCAGTCGTGTCCGACTCTTTATAACCCCCTGGACTATACAGTCCATGGAATTCTCCAGGCCAGAATACTGGAGTGGGTAGCCTTTCCCTTCACCAGGGGATCTTCCCAATCCAGGGATCGAACCCAGGTCTCCCGCATTGCAGGCAGATTCTTTACCACTCAAATCACAAGGGAAGTCCGTAAATAAAAAGGTCCCTTGGAAAATGTCATCAGTTGCAAGTTGCTGACTCAAGAGCCCTCCTGGGAAGAGATGTGCTTCTCAAACTGAGTTGTGTGCAGAGCTAATGCCCTGAACCTGACCACATTCACACTTACCAGGCTCCTATGAGCTAGGAAACCTCTTTTGTATATTCATCATTCCTAACTGGTACTTTGCTGACAAAAGTTCATATAGTCAAAGCTATGGTTTTTCTAGTAGTCATGTACGGATGTGAGAGTGGGACCATAAGGAAGTCTGAGCGCTGAAGAATTGACATTTTCGAATTGTGGTGTTGGAGAAGACTCTTGAGAGTCTCTTGGGCAGCAAGAAGATCAAACCAGTCAAACCTAAAGGAAACCAGACCTGAGTATTCACTGGGAGGACTGATGCTGAAGCCGAAGTTCCCATTCTTTGGCCACCTGATGTGAAGAGCCAAGTCATTAGAAAAGAACTTGATGTTGGAAAAGATTGAAGGCAGGAGGAATAAGGGGGCGACAGAGGAAGAGACAGCTGGATGACATCATCGACTCATTGGACATGAGTTTGAGCGAACTCTGGGAGATAGCAAAGGATAGGGAAGCCTGGAGTGCTGCAGTTCATGGGGTTGCAAAGAGTTGGACAAGACTGAGCGACAGAACAACAACTTTCAGGTGTGTAGGAATTACCCTGAATCTACATAAAATGCAGATTCCAATCCAGTAGTTCTCAGGTGGGGCCCCAGAGGCTGCAACAAGTTCCTGAGTGAAGCCAGGGCTGCTGAGCCGTGGACCATGCTTTCAGTAGCAAAGGCTGGAAGAGAATCGCTTGTCTGCATGCATCATGGATTTTTTTCAGAGCCTACCAGAAGGCAAGAGAGCAGCTGGAGGGCACACACAAAGCTCCTTTCCATCCTCAAAAATAGCTGTGTGTTTTCCTGGGGTGATCTAATAGGCTGAGCAGAGAACATTGTGGCAATGTCCTTAGTCATTCATTCTGAGCGCTTCATTTGTTCTGGACAATTACTCGGACTCTCTGCACTTTGAGCTCAGAACTCTCTGTCTTGTCTTTGCTCTCCGTACACTTAGTAACCAAACAGAATTGAAATTCTTTTTTCCTGCTGTCTTGAGCAGGATAGATTTCTCCAGAACTCTTGAGGATGACACCAAACCAACAACTTCACATTCTTCAGAAATGATCACTGTGTTGTGGTTTGGTTAATTTAGGGATGTGAAGGAAGGGTGCAAATAAATAAACAGGTTCCTTTACATTGAGAGTGCAGAGACACACACAGGACTCTTCCAGCCTTTGTTTTGTCAATATAGGGCATATATACACCGTTGTATAGTATAAATGAAATGATAAATGTAAAGTATTTAGCATGGTGTCCACCTAGCACACAGGAAGCATCCGACAAACAGCAGCTATTATTATCAAAATATATACAGGAGAAGGCAATGGCACCCCACTCCAGTACTCTTGCCTGGAAAATCCCATGGACGGAGGAGCCTGGTGGGCTGCAGTCCATGGGGTCACTGAGGGTCGGACACGACTGAACGACTTCACTTTCACTTTTCACTTTCCTGTATTGGAGAAGGAAGTGTTCTTGCCTGGAGAATCCCAGGGACGGGGGAGCCTGGTGGGCTGCCGTCTATGGGGTCACACAGAGTCGGACACGACTGAAGTGACTTCGCAGCATATACTTTTCAAGCTGTGAGAGGGAAGTAACATGTGAAGAGCATTTAGAATCGCACATGGCAGATGCCAGTCACACTACAGCAAAAATGTATACCCAAGTCCGTGTGCCCCTGTGCACAGTGAGAGCAGACAAACTGCAGCGTCAGAATCTGGGGCAGAGAAAGGTTTATTGCGAGGTCACACAAGGAGACGAGGTGGCTCATGCCCTGAAAAGCCCTGAGCTCCCTCAAAGATTTTGGCAGAGCATTTTTAAAGGGCAGGTGAGGAGAAGGTCGCAAGGTAGTGATCAGCTTGTGCACGATTCTCTGATTGGCTGATGGTGAGACAGTCAGGTGGTATCACAGGGGTTATCAGTCCTTGCGCTCCAGGAGGCCTGAGGCTGTGTGCTCATGGTCAGCAAGTACTTTCTCCATTTGAGGGGGCAGGTGGTTCCCATCTGAAAAACAGCTCAGGAAATGTCCATCAGGTACTATTATCTAGGTACTCCGGAGAGGAGCTAAAGCAGAGAATACTGGGGGTGTGTGTTTGGGGGGGTCTGTCCTGAGAAGGCCCCATAGGGTCCTTGTTGTTGTTCAGTCGCTAAGCTCTGTCCAACTTTTTGCAACCCCATGAACTGCAGCAGGCCATGCTTCCCTCTCCTTCACTACTTACCGGAGTTTTTGTTCAGATTCACGTCCATTGAGTCGGTGATGCCATCCAACCATAGGGTCCTGCTTGGTTATAATCATGTGATGATGATAATGAAGAAGAGGGTATACGATGATGAGCTTCCGTTCCCTTTTCTCTCAATAGAATCATCTTCCCAAGATGAGACTTCAGGAGGATTAAGGAGGTAATCTGCCTGCAGTGCAGGACACCTGGGTTCCATCCGTGAGTCGGGAAGATCCCCTGGAGAAGGGAATGGCCACCCACTCTAGTATTCTCGCCTGGAGAATTCCATGGACAGAGGAGCCTGGCCAGGCTACAGCCCATGGGTTAGCAAAGAGTCAGATACTACTGAGCAACTAATGCTTGCACTTAAGGAGGGAAGGTAACATGCTTAAGCTCATTTTGACAGGCAACAATTACAACCCAAGTCAAACCCTTTCTTGGCATTTCTTGAGTGTGGTCAAAGGTGATCCCTCTCATAACTCTCTACCCCCACCCCCACTTCATTGAATTCCTTTCCCCCTCCCCTCCAACTCATTATACCCAGAATCTACACCCAAGCATCCCCTCTCTCCAAATACCACTTTTTGCCACCACTTTGAGTTACTCAACTGACCATGGCTTCCACAGTATTTGATACACACAGTGAGGGCTCAGCCAACATCTGTGGAACTGAATGTAATTGTATCAGAATACAGCATTCTTGCTCCAAGAGTACTAGAGAAAATGGCTATATCTTTAAAATGAAGTGAGTGAAAGTTTCTCAGTCGTGTCCCACTCTTTGCGACCCCGTGAACTATACAGTCCATGAAATTCTCCAGGCCAGAACACTGGAGTGGGTAGCCTTTCCCTTCTCCAGAGGATCTTCCCAACCCAAGGATTGAACCCAGGTCTCCTGCATTGCAGGTGGATTCTTTACCAGCTGAGTCACAAGTCTTTAAAATAAGAATTATTTATTTGGCTGTGCTGTGTCTTAGTTGAGGCATGTGGGATCTAGTTCTCTGGCCGGGGATCAAACCTGGGCCCCCTGCATTGGGAGCTCAGAGTCTTAGCCACTGGACCACCAGGCAAGTCTCTAAATGGCTAATTCTTATCAAAAAATTAAACTTTCAACCTCAGTCACTTCTCAAGCACACAGGACAGAAATGAGCCCTAGGAACAGGTTGTGGGCATCTCCTTGACATAATGACACATCGGTCCTTCCCCAGCCTATTAGGTTAATTCAGTAGGATGGTGACCAGGGAGTGCCCTAAGTTCAAAGGCAGGGTGTGGATGCTTCTCTCCAGCTCTAGAATGCTCTTAACTCCTTAGGGTGTAAGGAGATGCTCTCCAAAAGTTCACAGCCTACTTTTTCAGGGGTATCCAGGTAACCACAATTTTTTTTTAACTCACTACCAAGGGGAATTGAATCCCATTGTGCAAATTAACCTCTCCTCATCACCTCTATCAACCCAGATACACATGTGCATCGGCTCTCACTACTCTGATGAGTGAAGGCTCCTGTCTTGGATCCCTTGGATCACATCACAGCAGCAGAGCTCTCGGAGGAGCTGGCCCTAACACAATTATAATAGGCTATTAGATAACACTTCTGGGGAAAAAAGATGGAAAAAAGCATAGCCGGGAGTTCAAGAGAGGTTTGCAATCTCTTTAAATATGTTATTAAGAGACTGTCTGATAAATGACTTCTTCTGATTTGTAATCATAGAATTTATAAAATTATAAAAAATTGTATAAAAACTTACTTAAACATTTACTAGTTTGCTTTTGTTGGAAAGAGAACAATGGAAGTTAATCACACTTACCTGGAAAATCCATGAAGGAAGGCTACCTTGCCCATATGGGTTTGGTTCAAGAGCCAATGGGCCTAATTCTAAAAGCAGCTCAAATTCTCCACATCAGCTTATATGCTTGGGATTCTGTTTTTTCTTTCTTCTCAAATTTAAATGGCTACAGATTTACTTTAACACATATGAAGCCTTCTTCTCTTTTCTATTTCCTATCTGCTGCTGCTGCTAAGTCGCTTCAGTCGTGTCCGACTCTGTGTGACCCCATAGACAGCAGCCCACCAGGCTCTGCCGTCCCTGGGATTCTCCAGGCAAGAATGCTGGAGGGGGTTGCCATTTCCTTCTCCAATGCATGAAAGTGAAAAGGGAAAGTGAAGTCGCTCAGTTGTGTCCGACTCTTCACGACCCCATGGACTGCAGCCTACCAGGCTCCTCTGCCCATGGGATTTTCCAGGTAAGAGTACTGGAGTGGGGTGCCATTGCCTTCTCCTATTTCCTGTCTAAAGTAGTCATTGAAGGGCTCAAATATGATTTGGTAACAGCTCAATCCTATTTGCATTTCTATGTACTCTGTTGCTCAGTTGTGTCTAACTCTAGTGACCCCATGGACAGTAGCCCACCAGGCTCCCTCTGTCCATGGGATTATCCAGGCAAGAATACTGGAGTGGATTGCCACTTCCTACTCCCTAGGATCTTCCCGACCCAGGGATCAAATCTGCCTCTCTGGTGTCTGCTGCACTGGTAGGCGGATTCTTTGCCACTAAGCCACATGGGAAGCTCTCTCACACAGAAGAATAAATACCTTTGTGATTTGAAAGTGAACAGAGATTACCTAATCAGGACATAAGAAGCACTAATCATAAAAGATATGATGGTATTTGAAATGATATATTCAATAATACCTACAATTTAGCTGTCTTTTGTATCAGCTGTGGTTTTCATTTATTAGAGATTCACAAGGTATTGTGAATGACTACTCAGATGGATCCAGATGCTCTCTCTCACACACACACACACACACACACACAAAGCCTTACATTTCACATTGATTTCATGGCTGCATGACAATTGCAAAATACCAGACCTTTCCCAACTCATGATTTACGAGAGAGAGAACAAAAAAGAGGAATCAGTTGTGCTCTTAGAATCCCCCTAAAAAGGCCATAGGATGGAAAGAAAACCGCCTCTCAGTGCACAGAGCTCCTGATGGGGTGTCAGCATGACTTGAGTCATGGGACCCTCCCAGCTGTTGGAGGGATGATCTTGCTTTGTTCAAACTTTTTTCAGCAGGTGATTCACCATCAGACGTAAGGATGAACTTACTAATATTAAAAGGTGGGTAGTTCTGGGGAAGTCTTTAAATAAAATGCAAGACCATGATTGTGCAATGGTACATTGGATTTCTCTATCGGAAAAATAGGACAATAAAGTAGATAATTTCTGGAAGCCCTGTAACATCATGATTCTTTATTATTATTATTATTTTTTTTTTTTTTTTTGCTGCACCGTGTAACGGGCAGAACTTCCCCCACCAGGGATTGAACCAGTCCCCCTTGTAGTGGAAGCACAGAGTCTTAATCAGGAAAGTCTGATCTCTTATCACGGTAACTGCTTTTTTCCAAGCTAAAATTTGATTTACTGACTTCACACACCACCTTATTCATTTTAGTTTTTTCCAAAAATCCTCATCTTCCCCTTATGACTTTTGGTTCCCTCCTTAAATCCTTTCAAAGTTAATAAGAACAAGCTGAAACAGGGTCGGTATCTAAGCCCAGTCTCTCTTCCTCAGTCAGCAGTCTTCCTGTTTTTTTTTGGAAACGCTGAGTGGGGTGTTTAGTGCTGGGGCTCAGAGGCAAACATCTGTAGGTTCCCATCCTCTTTGTCACTTACCAGCTATATGCCTTGAGCAAAATACTTCTCTCTGAGCCTTACTTCCCTTATCTGCAAAACAGACCTAATACTAAAACCATTTAGCACATAGCATTAGACATCCAGATCTTAGCACAAGGTCTGGAGTGGGGAAGCTAACTATTCAGGGGACGATCAGACCTCTCTGATGCTCCAGAGTTACACTCTCTTTTCACCTTACACTCAGACTCCATAAGATTCAACCCCCAAAGGCTTCCTGTTAAAGACTTTCCTTAACTCCTAGAGTCTGAGCTTCTCAGTGTCCCAAACACTAGTATACATCACATTATTGTGGAAACTACAGAAAAATGGACACCTTTAAGAGACTGAGATGCCAGTTTGAGGATATGGGATCCTCCTTATCCCAGCCGTTCACTGATGATCATCAATGGAAAAGTAACTTGCCCAAATTTGTCTATTGATTTTGGAATGTATTTCACAGAGATAGGCCAAGGACTAAAGGGGACTAATTTTTTTTTTTTTTAATCAAGAAAGGAGAGTAATCAATAGTATATACTACACTATATGACATCATCAACTCAATGGACGTGAGGCTGAGCAAACTCCGGGAGATGGTGAAGGACAGGGAAGCCTGGCGTGCTAATGTCCATGGGGTCACAGAGTCAGACACGACTGAGCGACTGACTCTAAATTATACCTGATGCAGCTGTAAAGTCGAATTCACAGCCTTCAGGTTTGGAATTTTTAATGAACTGCAGTTATGAACATAACGTGCAAATAAGATAAAATCCTTAAAATTGTGGGATATAATTATGAGATTTTATAAGATAAAAATCTTATAATTGCACTTGGGAATAGTTCAGTTTGTGGGAAGATCTTATAATAAAGTTCCTATTATTAATTGGATAAAAAAATAATAGTACAAATGATGTATGTTTGACATTAGACCTGACATTTAAGGTCTCTAAGCTTCCATTTGCTTATTCATAAATGCTCAGTGAGAAGAGTATCTAATTCAAAACAGTGAATATGAAGATTAAAATTCATATATGAATATTTACTATAGTCTTGTATAGTAAACACTCAAAACGTTGTTGATTCTTAATGCTGATGATTTCATTATGACTTAATTTCTCCATCTGTAAAGGAGGATAAAATACCTGTTGTATAGGTCTTTATGAATATTAGATGAGATAATGTTTTAAGATATGTGTGGTACTGTTTCTGATCACTGTAAGAAATTAATAAATGCTAGCTTTTTAAAACAAACTTTTGTGAGCTCTTTATTTCACTAGCCATGTAGGCACACATACACACACACACCTGTATGCGCATTTTCCTTGGTCACCATTGATACTGTTGAAAAAGGCCAAAAGGGGGTGTCCATTTTAATGTATTCTTTTCCCTGAATAAAACTGCACTTGGGGGTTTTATAATAACCTAAAAGGGAAAATAATCTGCAAAAGAATAGATACATGTTATATATAACTGAATCACTTTGCTGTGTACCTAAAACTAACACAACATTGTAAATCAACTATGCTTATTAAAAATAAATAAAATAAAATTCCTGAAAGCATCAAAAAGATTATACTTTGAGGGATAAAAGGGCCATTTCTACTTATCCTATGTCCATTGACTTTTTCCCCCCTAATCCAAATGGAAATCATAAACCACATAATCTGTTTGAAACACAGATTTCCCTATGGGCTTGCTCTCTCTCCCCAAGTCACTGTCATAAAAAGCCAGTCACTTCCCATCTATCAGCTCATAAAGCCTGACTGGTGTGGTATCTGTCCATCAGACCTCAGGGCATTTCGCTCTTATTGAATCCACATCATCGTTTTTCACAGACTTTTATGCTGAGATGTATGAGTAACTTGGTAATGTGGTAATGGGTCCCAATAAATGTCTTTTTTTTTTTTTTAACAAAGGAACATTTGTTTCAGCAGCTAAATATAGTAATTACTCAATACATTTTTTCCTCCTCCACATACTTTTAGGAAAGGAACTGTGTTCTGTTGTTCTGGGTCAATGACACAAAGCAATTGAGTATAAATGATGTGAAAAGCAGAGACACTACTTTGCCGACAAAGGTCTGTCTAGTCAAAGCTATGGTTTTTTCAGTAGCCATGTATGGATGTGAGAGTTGGACCATAAAAAAGCGGAGTGCCAAAGAATTGATGCTTTTGAACTGTGGCATTGGAGAAGACTCTTGAGAGTCCCTCGAGGTTCATAGAACCTCAACGGTTCTATGAAGACCTACAAGACCTTCTAGAATTAACACCCATAAAAGATGTCCTTTTCATTATAGGAGACTGGAATGCAAAAACAGGGAGTCAAGAAACACCTGGAGTAACAGGCAAATTTGGCCTTGGAATGCAGAATGAAGCAGGGCAAAGTCTAATAGAGTTTTGCCAAGAGAATGCACTGGTCATAGCAAACATCCTCTTCCAACAACACAAGAGAAGACTCTACACGTGGACATCACCAGATGGTCAACACCGAAATCAGATTGATTATAATCTTTGCAGCCAAAGATGGAGAAGCTCTATACAGTCAGCAAAAACAAGACCCAGAGCTGACTGTGGCTCAGATCATGAACTTCTTATTACCAAATTCAGACTTAAATTGAAGAAAGTAGGGAAAACCACTAGACCATTCAGGTATGACCTAAATCAAATCCCTTACAATTATTCAGTGGAAATGAGAAATAGATTTAAGGGACTAGATCTGATAGATAGAGTGCCTGATGAACTATGGACGGAGGTTCATGATATTGTACAGGAGACAGGAATCAAGGCCATCCCCAAGAAAAAGAAATACAAAAAAGCAAAATGGCTAAGGAGCCCTTACAAGTAGCTGTGAAAAGAAGAGAAGCCAAAAGCAAAGGAGAAAAGGCAAGATATAAGCATCTAAATGCCGAGTTCCAAAGAATAGCAAGAAGAGATAAGAAAGCCTTCCTCAGTGATCAGTGTAAATAAATAGAGGAAAACAATAGAATGGGAAAGACTAAAGATCTTTTCAAGAAAATTAGAGATACCAAGGGAACATTTCATCCAAAGATGGGCTCAAAAAAGGACAGAAATGGTATGGACCTAACAGAAGTAGAAGATATTGAGAAGAGGTGGCAAGAATACACAGAAGAACTATACAAAAAAGATCTTCACGACCCAGATAATCATGATGGTGTGATCACTCACACTCACCTAGAGCTGGACATCCTGGAATGTGAAGTCAAGTGAAGTCAAGTGGCCCTTAGGAAGCATCACTAACAACAAAGCTAGTAGAGGTGATGGAATTCCAGTTGAGCTATTTCAAATCCTGAAAGATGATGCTGTGAAAGTGATGCACTCAATATGCCAGCAAATTTGGAAAACTCAGCAGTGGCCACAGGACTGGAAAAGGTCAGTTTTTATTCCAATCCCTAAGAAAGGCAATGCCAAAGAATGCTCAAACTACCACACAATTGTACTCATCTCACACACTAGCAAAGTAATGCTCAAAATTCTCCAAGCCAGGCTTCAACAATATGTGAACCGTGAACTTCCTGATATTCAAGCCGGTTTTAGAAAAGGCAGAGGAACCAGAGCTCAGACTGCCAACATCTGCTGGATCCTGGAAAAAGCAAGAGAGTTCCAGAAAAACATCTACTTCTGCTTTATTGACTATGCCAAAGCCTTTGACTGTGTGGATCACAATAAACTGTGGAAAATTCTGAAAGAGATGGGAATACCAGACCACTTGACCTGCCTCTTGAGAAACCTATATGTAGGTCAGGAAGCAACAGTTAGAACTGGACATGGAACAACAGACTGGTTCCAAATAGGAAAAGGAGTACGTCAAGGCTCTATATTGTCACCCTGCTTATTTAACTTCTATGCAGAGTACATCATGAGAAATGCTGGGCTGGATGAAACACAAGCTGGAATCCAGATTTCCGGGAGAAATATCAATAACCTCAGATATGCAGATGACACCACCCTTATGGCAGAAAGTGAAGAAGAACTAAAGAGCCTCTTGATGAAAGTGAAAGAGGAGAGTGAAAAAGCTGGCTTACAACTCAACATTCAGAAAACTAAGATCATGGCATCCAGTCCCATCACTTCAAGGCAATAGATGGAGAAATGGTGGAAACAGTGGCTGACTTTATTTTTGGGGGCTCCAAAATCACTGCAGATGGTGATTGCAGCCATGAAATAAAAAGATGCTTGCTCCTTGCAAGAAAAGTTATGACCAACCTAGACAGCATGTTAAAAAGCAGAGACATTACTTTGTCAACAAAGGTCCGTCTATTCAAGGCTATGGTTTTTCAATAGTCATGTATGAATATGAGAGTTGGACTATGAAGAAAGCTGAGCGCTGAAGAACTGATGCTTTTGAACTGTGGTGGTGAAGACTCCTGAGAGTCCCTTGGACTGCAAGGGGATCCAACCAGTCCATCCTAAAGGAAATCAACCCAGAATATTCATTGGAAGGACTGATGCTGAAGCTGAAACCCCAATACTTTGGCCACCTGATGTGAAGAGCTGACTCATTTGAAAAGACCCTGATGCTTGGAAAGATTGAAGGCGAGAGGAGAAGGGGATGACAGAGGGTGAGATGGTTGGATGGCATCACCAGCTTTACGGATATGAGTTTGAGCAAGCTCCAGGAGTTGGTGATGGACAGGGAAGCCTGGTGTGCTACAGTCCATGGAGTTATAAACAGTCAACTGAGCGACTGAACTGATAAATAATGTGGATTTTTTTTTTTCTCTTGGACAGGATGGTTAATTTCTCTAAGTCTTGGTTTAAAACTGAAAATTTGATAGTATGAACATTTAGTACAGTCCTATTCTTATTTTAGACAACTAATCATCTGTCAAAGGCATCTAACTCATAGGACAGAAAGTTTTCCTATTTCCCATAGAGTCACTACACATTAATCCTCGTGGTCACCATTTCCAGAGTCCTGCAGTGCTCTGTGTGGATCCAGGTCGAGCTGAAGTGCAGCGCAGGGCCACCAGGTTCCTGCAGTTCCTGTGTGAGCCTACACCATGAGTGCAAGTCCAAACCACTCTCTAGACTTCCTGGGAGGAATCCCCTCAGTGCCAGAACACCAGTTATGCAGGGTGTTCAATGGAGTTGTAAGCCAGTAAGCACCTTCAGGTTATTCTTGGGCATCACTTATCTCCTGGCCGTGATCATGCCATTGACCCTCTAAAGGAAAAGAGCTTGACCTGCTTCTTCAGCAGTTTTCAGCAGCTTTTCTTTTACAGACAACTCTGTAGCACGTGGCCCAGAAACCAAAGGGAACAGTTCACAACACAGTGAAATTTATCTTCTTGGCCTTAATGACATCTACTTTAATCACCTTCGCTGGTGGCTCCAGAAAATATATTATTTAATCTGGGTGTTACAATTCTTTAAAATATTCAAAATGTGGATTTTTCCCCCCTGATTTTAAATAAAATGAATCCATCATAGGATAGTTGGCATGAAAAAATATCCTAAATTTCTAAACCATACATGATCTTACAACTTACAAACCACCATGCTTAATATTTTGTTATATTACTTCTATCTTTTTTGCATACATATGTATGTATGTATGTTTATGTATATGTATACACACATATTACAAATAGGAAATGTACATACAGTATTATTCATTTTAAAAATACTATAGCATACACATTTCTGCACTTCATGAAATATCTTTGAAAAAGACCTGATTTTGAGTGACTGTGTGGCAGCCCATCACACGACTGATACACAGTTTATTTAACCAACACTCACTTCTTTTCTTTTTTTTCTTTAGCCACGGACTTTATTGTTTGAATATTTGCAATTATTATTCTATACACAAATGTTAATTTCTTACAAAACTCTGTATTCCATATTGCTAGGTCACTTCCCTCTTCATTTTATGTCACATTTCCATCAAGAACTATTTCCCCAAATCACAGTCTGCCTGATTGTGTGTGGTTGTTGTTCATTTGCTAAGTTGTGTATGACTCTGCGATGCCTTACACTGGCCCACCAGGCTCATCTGTCCATGAGATTTTCCAGGCAAGAATACTGGAGTGGGTTGCCATTTCCTTCTCCACAACACTCACTTCTTCAGATGATAAAATTATTGTTCCACCACAGGGAATCTTGTATTAATAGGAAGAAAGAAATGCATCTCACGTATTGCCTAATATACATTCTCTTTCTGGGGATAGAATTTGGTCTTTTAATGCAAAGGGTGGGTCAAGCTCTATTTCTGTAGGTAAAGGCCAAAGGATACTGTAATCGTTTAAATACCTGAAGTGGAAGATGTATAAGAAATGACAGCAAAGAAGTACTTTGACTAGATCTCCATTTTTCAGTCCCTAAACTTTGCCTTGAAGGGGGTCACACGATGACTGATGCATTTACCTATGGAGATAAACACTTCGTAAGTTTTTACCTTGATTCCCATACTTAGTTTTTCCCTCACGTATTCCCAGAGGATCCTAAATAATAAAGCCCCATTTGTCAATTAATTATTAGTTCACTTGAGAAACTAACTCCTACCATTTGTTGCTATTCCTCTCGCCTGTGCTGAGTTATAGACGAATGAATTTTAATGTAAGAGGAGATTGGTATTTGCCGTTGAATGAAAAGGAATTCTCAAACTAAGTTAAATGTACATTTTAAATTCTGCTTATAAGTGATATCATTCAGGATTTGTCTTTCTCTACCTGATTTATTTCACTTAGCATAACTCCCTCCAAAGTCATCCATGTTGCTGCAAATAGCAAAATTTCGTTCTTTTTTACGACTGACTAGTATTCCATTGTGCGTATATACCACACCTTCTTTAATGGTTACCAACGGGAAAGTGGGGAGGGGCAGTTCAGGGGTTAAAATGGGAGTGGGAGGTACGAACTGTTGGGTGTAAGAGAGGCTCAGTGATACATTATACAACATGGGGGAATATAGCCAATATTTTGGAATAGCTGCAAATGGAAAACAACCTTTGTATAAAAATTTTAAAATCTTTTTTAAAAGCAATACAAAGCTTTAAAAACAACCTAACAAATGTAAGCTCTTCCTATAAATCCTAAACACACCTAGCTCTTCCTTTTATTTTCAAAGGTGAGGTGTCGATTGATTTTCTTTCATCAAAACTCTTTTTCTGGCATCACCCAGCTTTGCCATCAGCCCCAGCCCCACTCTCTGCCTCATGCCAGCCCCTTGTACCCACCACCTCCAGCTGTGAGCTCTGCCTGGCCCTCTAGGGATGGGTTTATGAGAAACCTTCTGCTCACTGCTTCTGCTCATTTTGATCATAGTCTCTTATTGATAGAGCAGCTAAGGGTGAGAATAATTGACTATAAAACCCTATCACTGCAAACATCTCCTTATCCTTATCTAAAACATTCAAAGGAAGCCATATACCCAGCTACACTACTTTTGAAACTTATACAGGGCTATAGAATGCAAATAATCTTTCATTCAGTAATAACAACAAAAAAAGTTGTACTACATTCTGGTGGAGTGGGATGTGCATGGACTAGATTTTATCCAGGGCAAGCGGAAATGAAGAGGAAATTTGGGGGAGGGATGAGAAGGAGGCAGGAGGAAGGGAAGGACATCTAATCACTTTGTGCTGGGATTTTTCTTTTCTTAATCGGATGGCAGCCAAGGAGAGGACAGAGAGAACGCAACTCCCACCCCCGCTTGGGTGTGTTCCCAGGTTGCACAGGTAAAATCAGCTCTGAAATTAAACTCTCAGCACTGATGTGTGTGTGTGTGTGTGTGTGTGTGTGTGTGTGTGTGTGTGTGTGTTTGACATGGACCATTTTTAAAGTCTTTATTGAATTCATTACAATATTGCTTCTGTTTTATGGTTTGGTCTTTTGGCCTGGAGGCATGTGGGGTCTTAGCTCCTCAGTCAGGGATTGAACTCAAACTCCCTGCATTGGAAGGAGGCTTCCCTGGTGGCTCAGACAGTAAAGTGTCAGTCTGCAATGCAGGAGACCTGGGTTCGATCCCTGGGTTGGGAAGATCCCCTGAAGAAGGAGATGGGAGCCCACTCCAGTATTCTTGCCTGGAAAATCCCATGGACGGAGAAGCATTGTAGGCTGCAGTCCATGGGGTCGCAAAGAGTTGGACACGACTGAACAACTTCACTTTCACTTTCACTTTTCTTAACCACTGGACCACCAGGGAAGTCCCAGCACCGACTCTTTGAAGGGTTGCTCTTGTTCAGTCGCATTCAACTCTTTGCCATGGTCTGTAGCCCTCCAGGCTCCTCTGTCCACGAGATTTTTCAGGTAAGAGTACTTGAGTGGCTTGCCATTTGCTTCTCCAAGGGACTTTCCCGGACCAGGGATGGAACTCAAGTCTCCTGCATTGGCAGGCGGATTCTTTACCACTGAGCCACCAGGGAAGCCCTTTGAAGGGTATTTTTACATTAAATTCTGCTGTATGAAGTTTCCAGAAGCCACAGGATCCCACTTCCGAGGCTAACGCAGACAACTTTCAGTTGCTTTTTGCAGTCATCCAATGTCCCTCTGCACGGAGCCACCTGATGTCTTTGCTTCAGGAAGGAGAGGTCCTGACTTGCAGTCTGTCTGAGAACAAGAAGTCATCATAAACTTCGTGTTTCGTTTCCTCTTTTTTCCTGTATTTGATAGCCCACAAAAGGGTATGTGAAAGTTAATCTCACCCATTCCTTATCTTATTGGTGAGAGAATTTTCAGCTGTGCAAGGAAACTGGGGCATGTGGGTAGGCCTGGGAATGCTGTGCTGCAGGTTCTTATTCCTGAAAGTCAAGAGTATTTGGGGGCTTCTCTAGCGGTCCAGTGGCTAAGACTCCATGCTCCCAATGCCAGGGGCTGGGGTTCGATCCCTGGGCAGGGAACTAGATCCCATATGCTGCAACTCAGTGTTTGCATACTGCAACTGAAGATTCCGAGTGGTGCAACTGAGACCTGGTGCAGCCAAATAAATTTAGAAGAAGAAGAAGAAAAAAAGAGTGTTTTGCTAAGATTGCACAGTCAGATCCCTCTTCAGACCTCAGCAGCTGGGAGCTTGGGTAAGAAATAGAACCTGCTGATGCAGGCCTTTGTAACCACCACACTCTGGCCCAGGCTGCCCCAGTGCAGAGCATGAATAAGCTCGGAGCAGTGGGTGCATTTATGCAACAATTTCTCCAAACCACAATGGAAGTGTCTGACTTGATTGCCAATATAAGAGGTTTTGAATTTCTCATTTTATTTTTTTCATTCTCTGCCTCAAAATGACCACACTCAGTTTAAGTCAGTTCTGGGTGACACCATTGATACAGAAAGCTATGTCTGGAACAATGACAAGAGGCGAGACTTTCATGACTCATGGCAACAGAGAACACACTTGGGTCCTACTGATAAAATTGTGTGACATAAATATAGTTGCACATGCAGGCTTCCCAAAAGTTTCAGCTTGAACCAAACACTTGCTCACATCACTACTTTCAAAAAGTTATAACCTAGAATTATATAATCTTAATATTCTTTAAGTGATACGAATATACTCTAGAATTGGGGTACTTCAAAATGTGTTAGTGCGTACCCTTTTAAAGCCCTAGAGAAAAGCTTCTCTTCATAAGAGATTGTTAGTTGCTCCAGGTTGGTGGTTATTAATCCAAGATTAGCCAACTCATCAATATCCTTTTCCTACCTCAGGAAAATGGCCTGAAGAATTCTCTTTCTTTGTCTATAGACTAAGAGCTTGTATATTTCCCCGTATGTGTGCGCTTAGTCACTCAGTCGTATTCGACTCTTTATTGCCCCATGGACTGTAGCCTGCCAGCTTCCTCTGTCCGTGGGAGTCTCCAGGCAGGAATACTGGAGTGGATTGCTATCTCCTCCTCCAGGGATCTTCCTGACCCAAGGATCAGACCCATGTCTCCTGCATTGCAGATGGATTCTTTACCATCTGAGCTCCCAGGGAAGCCCTGTACATTCACATACTAGGTACCAATGCAAGTCATTGAACACTATTCCAAATCTGAAGATGCAGAGATAACAAAGCATCTTACAGGTGACTTCCCAGGTGGTCCGGTGGACGAGTCCCTGCTTCCAATGCAGAGGGCATGGGTTCCATTCCTGATCGGGGAACTAAGACCCCACATGGCTCATGGTGTGGATAAAAAAAAAGAAAAAAGCCAGAAAGCATCTAATGTTCTTTGTTTGGTTGAAGGGATGGGTAGTAGGCAGCCGGTGGGGATTTAGAGTCTAAGTGACGGAACTGGGTTTGCTACCAAGCAATCTGGAAAATGCCAATCAACTCCACCTGGAAACTGCAAGTCACATTTCAAGGTAAACCTGGACTGACAGAACGGTGAAATCAGCAACAGTGAAATCAGCAAGTGTTTCTTGCCAGATCAGATCTGGATAGTACAGGCAGAACGGCAAAAAAGGAGAATGTGTTTTAAGAATGACAACAACAATTTTTCTGTCTTGGAAAAGATAATCACCATCAAAGAAGTAGGCATAAAAAAATAAATGTGTTCTGTTTAAATTTATATGACATTCAAAGTAGACAAAACTCAACTTCAGTTTTTCGAGATATATACATAAGTGGTACAGCTATAAAGGAAAATGAAGAAATAAACACAAAAGTCAGGGGGTGGTTCCTGGTAGGACTTGGGATAGGGACAGGTTATGACTAGGCAGAAGCCTCAGTGGGTTCCTTGATTGCTGGTTCATGATCTAGCTGTTAATCTGGGTGGTAGCCATATGGGTGTTTGCTATATAATTATTATTAAATGCCACATATGTGCTTTATACATTTTTTTCTGAATGCATGTTTTATTCCACAATTTTTAAAAGAATATGAAACAAATGGCTACTTTAATCATCCCTGTGGATACTTGCTCCTTAGAAGAAAGCTATGACAAACCTAAACAGCATATTAAAATCAGAGACATCACTTTTCTGACAAAGGTCCGTATAGTTAAAGCTATGGTTTTTCTGGTAATCATATATGGATGTGAGAGTTGGACCATAAATAAGGCTGAGCACCAAAGAACTTCTACTTTCAAACTGTGGTGCTGGAGAAGACTCTTGAGAGTCTCTTGGACAGCAAGGAGATCAAACCAGTCAATCCTAAAGGAAATCAACTCTGAATATTCATTACAAGGTCTGATGCCGAAGCTGAAGCTCTAATACTTAGGCTACCTGATGCAAAGAGCCGACTTATTGGAAAATATCCTGATGCTGGGAAAGATTGAGCAGGAGGAGAAGGGGTTGACAGAGGATGAGATGGTTGGATGGCGTCACTGACTCAATGGACATGAGTCTGAGCAAACTGCGGGAGGTAGTGAGGACAGGCAGCCTGGCGTGCTATAGTCCACAGGGTCATAAAGAGTCAGACACGACTTAGTGACTGAACAATAACAAGGATGAAATGTGAACACTATGGACTATCCAGTGACTGGCAAACTCTGGGGTGCATCTGAGGGAAGCTCTCATTTGGAGATCTCTGAAAGCCCTTCATATTTAGGACTAGAAACTGAGAGTGACATTGACATTGGTGCTGTCTTCTCCACAGCTGTCCTGGGACCACAAGCAGCCAGAGCAGGTGCTGGAATGAGGAGGGTTGGCCAAATGGTGGGAGATTAAGATAAGGCAGCTCTGCGAAGAGCTGACTCATTTGAAAAGACCCTGATGCTGGGAAAGATTGAGGGCAGGAGGAGAAGGGGGCAACAGAGGATGAGATGGTTGGATGGCATCATCAACTCAATGGACATGAGTTTGGGTAAACTCTGGGAGTTGGTGATGGACAGGGAGGCCTGGCGTGCTGCAGTTCATGGGGTCACAAAGAGTTGGACATGACTGAGTGACTGAACTGAACTGAAGATACGCCAAGCAGAAGGCACAGTGCAGCCAGGACACCTGAGGTCACAGTGCAGTTGAGGACCCAGTAGGTAGAGCTATCGGTGGTAAGAACAGTCTATACAGGCAAGCAGAGGTCTGGACATGTATGAATGCTGGCAGATTTTCAGAATGTAAACTTAGTGCTCAGGAGATGAGATGCGGAGTCTCCTGACACTTGGCCAACTGAGCTGGGGAAGGGGAAAGAGGTAGACCTGGAAATTACACACACCTGTTGTGATGGCTAGAGCAGGGCATGGCAACCCACTCCAGTATTCTTGCCTGGAGAATCCCATGGACAGAGGAGCCTGGTGGGCTACCGTCCACGGGGTAACAAAGGGTCCCAGTCACAGTGCCCCCGTCCATCTTCTGCCGCAAAGACATGCATCCCAAGCTTGGCCAATCAGAGTCCTTCCTCAGAGGTTTTCCAAACTGGAGTTCAAGGGAGTTTTACATTCTCTTTAGTTTATAGGTGGAGCTATAATTGTGTCTCCTAACTATGCAGCCATTCACCCTAAGGTATGGAGAAGCCGAAAAGAAAACAGCTGATGCCCAACAAAGGAGCAGCTGTGGAACTGCAGCTTTGAGCTCATTCTTTTTTTTTTGTGTGCTCATTCTAATTCCATTTAACCCGTGAGGGTAGTTCTACTCCTGTCTCCACTCAAACATGACTCCCTTATCTCACAATTCTATACGATTTTTTTTCTCCTCACAAAACTGCTTGCAGGTACAAGGAAATGGAGTGATATACACATTTAAGAAATGTAAGTTATATGTTGTTGGCCAAAGGGGAGGGCACACAGTTTAAATAGTAAGGAAAATCATACATCTGACTTGAAGAACAAGCAGAGCTGGAATTCATTAGTCAGCTCTTCCACACATAGCTCACTGGTGATTTATGAAAGCGACGCTTCCCCTTTCTAGGGAGCAATGAGAAGCATTCCCTAAGCCAGTCTGAGGTTGCCTGACATGGCCTTTCCTCCATCCAAGCCCTCAGGCGTTACTGATCTGATTCTTGCTCTCGCTCTGACTGAAGCGGCACACCCACTCGCAGACTCAAGGTGTTCTGTGCTAAAACTGGGCCAGTCCCCACAAACTGGGACAGATGGCCGGTCACCCTATCTGTTTCTCCTTCTGTCTCCATCGCTCCTGTCCAGCCTCCCTGTTTGTCATCCGTGTGGGTGTGCCCTGTTGAAAAGGATGAGGACACATGGGACATATTTATAGCTTGGTGAAAGGACTGTGAGGAATTTCAGCTGATTTTTTTTATCCAACTTTCATACTTAGATACTGTTTAAGAAGCAATGTGGCCTTATGATTTGGTAAAATTAAGAAAGAGATATTTTATCCTCTAAGTCCCCACCTAACTACCATACTGGGAACTGAGCAAATAATAAACTTTAAACTGTTGTGATGCAGATGGAGAGTGGACCTATTTTAAGTATATCCAGGATTTTCGCATGGATGTGGAGCATGCCCTCATAACCAAAGTCTCTGAAAACAGCCTCTATTCCTTGTCTCCCCCCTCTGTTGTCTTATTTATGCGTCCACAGTTAAAACACTGATGTTTTCTGAAGGTTATCAGACATTTGATTGTCAGAGTTCATGGAGAACACATATAAGAAAGACTGGAGGTTAAAAAGCCTGTTGTACTAAGTGCTGGCAAGGATGTGAAGGAACTGGAATTCTCAGACACTGCTGGTGGAAAGGAAAAATGGTACAATCAGTTTGTAAAACAGTTTAGCAGTTTCTGAAAAAGTTAAATATACAAATACCTGTATAAGCCAGCCTAAGTATTTACCCAAGAGAAAAGAAAGCATGTGTTTATGCAAAAACATGAACGTGAATATTCAAAACAGCTTTATTTGTATTAACTGCAAACTGGAAACAAGTGTCCACTAACAGGAGGACGGCTCAGCAGAGATAGGGACTTCCCTGGCAATCCAGTGGTTAGGACGCCACGCTTCCGCTCCAGAGGCCTGGGTTCAATCCCTGGTCAGGGAACTAAGAGCCTGCACGTGGCGCAGCACGGCAAAACAAAAATAAATAAAAACAAACTGGGATATAAACACTTAAAAAGCACTAAAGATATATCCAGATATCCATGGTATATCTACAATGGAAGACCACTCAGCAAAAAGGAAGAGAGACAGGACCGGGAGGCGGGGGAGAGCGTGAGGGCTGAAGAAAGACAGAGAGCTGTCTGACAGATGCTTCAACAAGGATGAATCTCAGTCTCAAAATAATTAGGCCAATTCTCAAAATAAGGAAACCAGATTAAAAAAAGAGTTATGATTTTATTTATATAAACCTGTATGATTTCAGCTGTATAAAACTAGAAAATGTAAACCAGGTCACAGTGGCTCTCTATGGAGGGCAGGTAGGAGAGGGTGGGGAGGAGGGGAAAGAAGCAGAGGGAAATCTGGGGGGTGATGGACGTGCTCATTAGCTTCATTGAGGTGAGGGTTTTAGGGGGTGTACATATGTGAGAACTATCTGTATGCTTTATTTTTGTCTTAATTAAAAATATTTCATCACTAAAAATGCGAACTATTATCTGACCACACAAATCATCCATTACCACAAATTATTAATTTATAAAAACCACAGTATCTGTGATACACAATAAAGTGAGCTATGCCTGTATTCCAAAACAGTTTCTAAACAAGAATATTTCTACAGATGATGATGAAGTCTATTCTCAAAGAGAAGAGTGATTCCTCCATCTGTTTTACAAATATGAATGAGTATAACTCTTTATAGATGAAAAGTCTTGAGATATAACATAATAATCCTGAGACCTAATGTATCAGGAATTATACCAAGAATATCAAGAAAAGAGATTCAGTAAGAAAGAGATCAAGTTTAGATATCGACATTTTTATAAAACTCCATTTGAAAATCACTGGCCTAGAAGATGACAGGGTACATAATGTAAAAGTTGAATAATAAATGAAATTAGGACTGACAGCCCTGTACCACCAGAATTTTGATAAATACAGGAAAACTTTTAAATTATGTGCTTTAAATATGTATGTCTTACTCCATGTCAGTACTTCAATAAAGTTGTTTCTAAAAGCCCCACGCACTTATCAGTCCTATACCAACTTATCTAGATAAGTTGGTCCTATACTGACCTATCCTGAGTATTTGGGGAATCTGACAATGTTATCCTCTTCCAAATGCTTCCCTTTCCAGGCTCCCCTGATCACTTCCTGCCATACCACACATGCAGGAAGAGGCCACAGCAGTAGCTGTAGAGATAAGACTAGGGTCTGGCCTGCTGACTTTCAACATATAGGCCTATTTTTCTGCCATCATCTTGAGTAGCCACAATAATCACAGAAAAGCAGTGAAACTTCCAATCAACCTGCAAATCCAAGTGACTCAATAAACACTTTTGTATTTTCTGGCTGCTGTACATCAGCAAGGAGAATGTGGGTGAGTATGTTTAGGGGATACTTGGTATTTTTCATCATGTGTAAATGACTACATTAAATTTTTTAAACAGCTAAGGTCATGGCATCCGGTCCCATCACTTCATGGCAAACAGAAGGGTAAAAAGCAGAAGCAGTGACAGATTTTCTTTTCTTGGGCTCCATAATCACTGTGGACAATGACTATACTAATGAAATTAAAAGACGCTTGCTCCTTGGAAGGAAAGCTATGACAAACCTAGACAGGGTATTAAAAAGCAGAATACATCACTTTGTCAACAAAGGTCCATATAGTCAAAGCTATGATTTTTCTCATAGTCATGTATGGATGTGAAACTGGTCTATAAAGAAGGTTGAGTGCAAAGCACTGATGCTCTTAAATTGTCATGCTGGAGAAGATTCTTTGAGAGTTCTGTGGACTGCAAGGAGATCAAACCAGTCAATCCTAAAGGAAATCAACCCTGAATATTCACTGGAAGGACTGATGCTGAAGCTGAAGCTCCAATACTCTGGCCATCTGATGTGAAGAAAAGACCCTGATGCTGGGAAAGATTGAAGGCGAAAGGAGACGAGGGTGGCAGAGAATGAGATGGTTAGACAGCATCGCCAACTCAATGGACATGAATCTGAGCAAGCTCTGGGAGACAGTGAAGGACAGAGGAGCCTGGCGCGCTGCAGTTCATGGAGTCGCAAAGAGTCGGACGTGAGGTAGCAACTGAACAACAACAACAAAACAAGTTACTAAGAGTCAAGAACGGGCTCCCAGTTAATCCAACAGCTTTCCGACATGCTTCTCAGAGCTGCAGAGGGCAGGAGCTTCAGCACACTTGCCTGGATGAGCTTTCTGGGTTTTCACCCATCGCTCCAGCAAATCTGGTGCAGAGCGTGGGGCCTTGCTGGGCTTCATCCTCCTTAGAGGCGGCACAGACACAGGCCTGGCTGGACCTCCACACCCTCCTCTTCACCCACCCAGAAAGAGAAAAGCAACTTTTTCAGTCTTCATCCATCCTGCAGCTGCTCACATCGAGGGTTTCAAGAAGTGGCAAATGGCCGTGCTTTCAAAAGCCACCCTGCATTACCAGACAATGGAGTAACTATCAAGAGATCCGCTGCCAGCCTTCTCGTCTGCCCAATAGTTACCCGGATATGTTATGACAAATGCTTATTTAATAAGTCACTACATGTGGTTTGAATTTAAGAGAAGACGTCTACCAGATCGTGGGGCTGCAGTTTAACCAGGACACTGGAGTGCAAAGTCAGGAAATATCAGCCCAAGTTTCTGTCTACACACTCGGGTCACAGTTATAGGGCTCCTTATAGGAGTCACGTGCTTAGGTACTGACAGGCGCCTGTTTTGAGATTCCTCTGTTTTATTAAATTCAAGGTTGTCATGGGTAACAGTCAAGTCTGTTTAGTCCCACACTTCATTTTTCATTTTTTTCTAGGAAACTTCAGGCGGCATTCCACTTTCAAGTGGTGTCTTAAGGGTAGATGTTCTTAAGACTTAGTTCAAAGATCTTACCGCAAATCCGTTTGTTGACTTCTTCCAGATAAAAGATTTAATCCCGCGTTCTGGGACAGAAGCATTCTTTTCACTTTCTGGGGTGAAAACGCACACTGTCTGATGGAACCAATGTCTAAGGAGATTGCGCGTGTTAAGATAAAGGAGGGCTGCGGCATCCAACAGTGAAAGGGAGACTCCGGGAGATCGGGGAGCTGTGATTGCTAGTGGGTGTTTTTGGATGCAGAAGTCAGCTGGCCGGAAGGCACTATTAGTTCTCTGATTCATCAAGGGGCGTTTGTATCACGAATCGGTATTAAAGGAGATGACAGGTCAGAGGGATGGAGCCATTTGCAGAGAAATAAAAATAATCAAATAATGCCCCAAGACCCAGCTTCCCTTTGGGGGGTGAGTCTGACTAGAGAACAGCTGTCTCTGGGAGGCAAATAGGCAAGGCTTCCTTTTTCTGTATTGCAAGAGTCTTAGCCAGTTCTTTAAACAGTGACTTACCTTAAGCTCCTAAACCTTAGAAACAGGACAGGCGGAAGAGTACAGAAGGGCTTACCCTACATGAAATTATGGTATTGAAACTGTTTTTTAACTTTGAAATCAAAAGAGAGAGACAGAGAAAGAAAAAAGGGACTGGATGGTTCTGCTGCTGTATATAACACAGTAGGTAAAGTAACTGTGTGTGTGTGTGTGTGTGTGTGTGTGTGTGTGTATGCGCGCGCGCGCGCACGCCCATGTGCTCAAATACGCTTTCTTTACAGAAATCACCCATCAAAGACTATAGCCAATACAAAGAAACATTTTAAATTGCGCAGTGAGTTTCAGCAATGTGGACAGTCTGGAAAAACTGAAACAATTCTTTAAATAACAGCAATAATAGCTAAAATGGATCAAATACTTGACTACATACCAGAACTCACTGAACTCTCTTCACACACAGTTTTTAATTTATTTCATGTATGAAGAAGTGAAGGCAGAGAAGAATCAATTGCCAAGGCCCACAAACAGGTGAATGGCAAAGCACAGATCCAAAGGCAGGCCCAGGGAGCCTAGATTCCTCCATCACATTCCTGATATCCTGCTGATCCTCTGGGAATGTAGTTTTCCTTGGTGGGGCTGTTTCGTTTACTTTAGTTGGGGGTGGGGCTGCCTGGCCAGTGAGAGTTGCCTGTGGTATCTAACAGTATCTTAATGTTTACTGAGCTATCGTGTCCAGGTCAGTAGTAGAGCCCCCCTGCCAGGAGGAGGCCCTGAACGACACAGTGAATGGAGTGGGGAATTGGGCATCGGGGGCCCACGTTCCGGTCCTGGCTCCATCACTCAAAAGCAACGTGACATAGGTCAAGCATAACCTCTGAGCTTTACCAGTGCTTCAGGTCCTGCTCTCCTCACATATTAGTATTACAGGAAAAACGCAGTGGTTACTAGCTCTCTTTAACCTTTAATTGCCTCAAGAGTTTGGCTTGACTCAGTGCTTTCCAAAGTGCAGAGAGAGGCGATGGAAAATGGACATTTTCCTCCCTTGTGAGCCCAAGGGGATCTGCTGGCAACATGTAAGTGATGCTGCCTTCAGAGTCTCTGCACCAAACAGCTGGGTCAGTGAGATCAAAAGGAAGGGGAATTTGGGGGCCCCTGGAGACACAGAAGCCCAGGTGGCACAGTGGTAAAGAATCACCCTGCCAGCACGGAAGACCCCAGACATGGGCTTGATCTCTGGGTCAGGAAGATCCCCTGGAGAAGGGAATGGCAACCCCCTCCAGTATTCTTGCCTGGAGACTCCCATGGACAGAGGAGCCTGGTCAGCGCCAGTCCATAGGGTTGCAAAGAGTTGGACACAACTGAACTGCACACACCACACCGGGACAACTATTAGTTTTTGCCTGTTTTTTGCTTCCATTAGAACTTTCTGCCTTGATCTTCAATTTACAGTAATTCAACCAAGATTAATTGCATCTCTGTGCCAAACACTGGGTAAATGGGCACGAGCAGATGCGTCATCTCAAGACATAAAGTCTGCACTGAAGGCCAACAACCCTTAAAGAAGGATTCAGATAAACAGAGCACAGCAGCATGGTAGTTGCTGGCCATTACTGAAGGCTGGAGGGGGTGGAGCACCAAGAAAAAATAGACACTTTTTTTTCACCTAGAAAATGTTTTAACAAGGAAATGGCACTTCAGTAGTCTTGCAAGAGGAGCCGCTGGTTTTCTGAGGGTCGAGAGGCACGAGGACGGGGACAGACTGGAAGCAAGATGTGGGCTGGATCATGATGGTCCTTGTATGATACCTGGACTTGATCTGTCAGAATTTTGGAATTATCTTATTTACGTACTGTCTCACTGTGTCTCGCTGTATCTCGCCATTCGCTGAACCCAGGGCAGGCAAGGCGAGAGCAGGGGAAGCTGGAAGAAGATGCGAGGAGCTGTAGGAACTGCAGACATTCTTCATTTACCATTGCAAGACAGAGATGCTTTACTCTCTAATGGTTAACAACGATGACTGTAAGACTTGACCTCCTACAGGAGATTTTCTGGTGGTGCTCACATGGGACCACGCCAGGATGTGCGTGCACAATGCCACAGATGACCCCAGCTGTAGGACGTGAGTGGAGTGGGGTGAGAGAGCCTGACCACTGCCACCTAGCCAATTGGTCTCTCCCTACAAGTACATTATTCTCTTTCTTTAAAGAAACTCCCTTGGAGAAGGAAATGGCAACCCACTCCAGTATTCTTGCCTGGAAAAGTCCATGGACAGAGGAGCCTGGCGGGCTGCAGTCCATGGAGTTACATGACTGAGCATGTGTGCATGAGGGTGGAGGGTAATGGGTTGGTAATAATAAACTGGTAGAACTAAAATTAAAAAAAAGCAACTCCCTAGGACCTCAAAGTATCTGCTCTAGCTGTTGTTGTCCGTCCAGTCTCTCAGTCGTGTCTGACTCTTTGCGACCCCATAGACTGCAGCACACCATGCTTCCCTGTCCTTCAGCATCTCCCAGAGCTTACTCAAACTCATGTTCATTGAGCCAATGATGCCATCCAACCATCTCATCCTCTGTCATCCTCTTCTCCTGCCCCCAATCCCTCCCAGCATCAGGGTCTTTTCAAATGAGTCAGCTCTTCGCATCAGGTGGCCGAAGTATTGGAGCTTCAGCTTCAGCATCAGTCCTTCCAATGAACACCCAGGACTGATCTCCTTGCAGTCCAAGGGACTCTCAAGAGTCTTCTCCAACACCACAGTTCAAAAGCATCAATTCTTCAGCACTCAGCATTCTTTATGGTCCAACTCTCACATCCATTCATGACTACTGGAAAAACCATCTAGTCAAAAACCTTGACTAGACGGACCTTTGTTGGCAAAGTAATGTCTCTGCTTTTTAATATGTTGTCTAGGTTGGTTATAGCTTTTCTTACAAGGAGCAAGCGTCTTTAAATTTCATGGCTGCAGTCACCATCTGTAGTGATTTTGGAGCCCTTGGCTACTAACAGAAAAGTCCCAACCAGTATTACTACAACTTTGGTGGGTGGCATATTCCAATCTGAAGTTGTTGAGAGACAGCTAGAAGTAGAAGCAATGATTCTCGCTCAAGGAAGCCATCTTCCTCCAGAGAGACGCTAGATGCAGTTTAGTGGAATAAAAATTTCCTAGGACAACAAAATGAAAGGCCACAAGAGGGCACCAGACTTCACTTTTCTAGATGAAAACACGCAGGCAATGCAAGGTACAAATGCAGGTCACAATGGAAGGGAATTAGTTCCTCTTACTTAACATGTATTTTTATTCTCTCATAAAATTAGAAATATAAAATATTCATAGTGTTTTGCATAATGTGAGTCTGGGCTGAGTGGCTTTGTTTCTTACAGTTTTGGGGTCAGGGTGCCAAGCATGGTTAGGTTCCAGTGAAGATTTCCTTGCGAGTTGCAGATGACTGCTTTCTCCAGGGTCCTTGCTTGGCAGAAAGAGACGGAGATAACTCTCTGGGGTCTTTTCTTCTAAGGGCACTAATTCCATTTGTGAGGGTGGCGCCCTCATGACCCCATCACCTCCCAAAGGCCCACCTCCTAACACCCTCACATTGGGGGACTAGGATCTCAACAGAGGAATTGGTGGGGACACAAACATTCAGCTCACAGCATCTCCTTTCCCTGAAAGAGCAGCAACACAAGAGGCCAGGAGTAAAATAGGCCGTGTGTCCAGGGAGTTTCGAACCTGAATATTCCATTCATGCCGTTTATCAGAGACCAGAAAGCCAAGCAGGGGAAATGTGGTCTTAATTACAACCATGTGGAATTGCTCAGTGATGTGGTTGTGAGGAATTAGATTTCTGAGAGAAGGAGAAAAATCAAAGCCGGTTTGTTCGAAGAATTTTATTTCTTACTCAAAGGTAGACTGGAGGCACGTAGGTGACCCACTGGCAAAAAGCACTGCTGCTGGAAACCAGACAAGGAATATATTGACTCTGAGAGCATTTGCCAAACCTACAGTAAAATAATATGGTTCTATTTTCAGAGTGCCTCAGCTGTGTGACTCTCCTGGAGGTTTGCAGTTGCTTAAATCCCCACTCAGCTGGAAAACTTTCTGGAGGGAAAGAGTGAAATGGCAGAACTGGGGTCTGGGCACAGTTCACTGCGAGGCTAAAAGAATTCCACATTAAAAATAAAGGGCATCATTGGTACAAAGCTCCCCTTTCCCCCTAATTGAAACAGACGACTCACACAGGCTTTCATATTAGTGCACTCTCAGTGCCTTGAGCCTAAAGTAAATCAGGATGGTTGAATAGAAAACAGATGGTAAATCTTCTGCCCTCTTTCCTGGAAGCCTGGTTTTGTGGGTCGGCTGCAGGAATATTGTGGAGGTTAGGTGGGCAGGCCCTGGAATCAGACTGCCTGGTTTAAACCCTGGTCCAGCCTTTCCAAGATGTATAGCCTATAAGGTAGTTAAAGTCCCCAAGGTTCCATTTTCTATAAGGTGGCATCATAATGATATCCTAGGGTTATGAGAATTACATTAAATGATAAATGTAAACTCCCAACACAGTGGTATTGTTGGTATCACTATTACTACTAAATGGCTTTGTGATTGGATCTGTTTTTTCTTAGCCTTAAGCACATACAATAAGGTAGCATGCGATAGAAAAATCCAACAGCCTCTGCCATTACCTGACCTTGGAGAAATCGTTAAATCACTGATCTCAAAGCTTAGATAATGATGAAGAAGCAGATACCAATTGACTCCACAACCTTGGGTGCACTAGATAATAAGCTTTTGCTTCTATAAAGCCAACTTTACTCTGACCTTGACCCTATCTGGGAGGCAGGAAATTTAGTCTCAGTCTTGTTAATAGGCTCCTCTCTCCCCAACCAACATCTGAGAAAGGGCCTTCTGTCTTTAGTCCAAGAATTGCATCGGTGGTCTGTCCGTTGTCCAAGCCCTTTAAAGACGGGTCACTCTGCTCCTTCTCAGCTAAACCAGCAGAGGGTGCTGGCTGGGTATGGGAGCCCCCATGTAGGGTGCCCACCCAACGTTGCTATTCCCACTCTTTGAAAGCCTGGTCACCCCCTCGTGATGCTGCAAAGGATGGAGGTTCAGGTCATCATTACTGCACTCCATCCACTTTCCAGGCTCAGGAGAAGCCTTCTCCCCACCCTATTCACGCAGCTTCTACCACTTTCTTCCACAAAGGCATTCAGTCCTCTCTTCCCTCTCCAGGAAGATACTTCAGGCTTTCAAGACCAAATGCCAGGAAGGTAGTGGTATTAGAGGAGTTGTGTCTAAGAAATCTGTGATTTGGGTCTCGAAATACAAGAATATAAGGCCCCAGCCATCTTCTAGAATCAAAAGAGAAGGTTAGAATCCAAGGAAAATAGGATGCAAATTAACCTTTCAATGAATAGTATCACTTCAAGGTAATGATACCACTTTAATAAGAGGTTGAACTAGGGAGATTCTCAATTCTGTCTCCCCAAGAATTCCTTCCATTACTTAATTTTGTGCCTAAATATCAGTTATTAAATGCATACTTTCAATGAATACCATCGTATCCACGTTTAATATGACAAACGTATTTGTTTGTTTCTTTTCTGTTAACTAAGTTGACCGGGATTCCTGGGTGGCTCAGTGGTAAAGAATCCGCCTGCCAATGCAGGAGACGCAGGTTTGAGCCCTGGGTCAGGAAGACCTCCTGGAGGAGGAAATGGCAACCCACTGCAGTATTCTTGCCTGGAGAGTCCCACGGACAGAGGAGCCTGGTGGGCTACAGTCTATGGTGTCACAAAAGAGTTGGACACAACTGAGCGACTAAACAACAACAATGGGGACCTCTCCCACAAGACCAGCCTCCAGCTCACGCTGGATCCCACTCACAACAGGCGTCTGACAGCATCCCAACTGGTCCATGCCCTGCTCAGTAAGACGAGTCTGGTGACCAAACATTTGCATTTCACAGCAATACCAAAGCCCAACAAGTTTCTAAATGCTTCCTATCAATTCATATAGCTATCTTGGGTGGGCTGGTAACAGTTCTGCCACTGTGAGAACCACACTTTGAGTAACACTGCCCTGCAAGCACCTCACCAAGGCTCTCTGTGGCTCTTTATAAACTAACAGAAAGGGGTGTGAGCTCCGCTGACCTTTTCCTCCTCCTCTGAAAGAGTTCTGTATTTTCATCCACAGGCAACATTTTCCTTCCGGGTAGGTATTCAATAGGGAAACAGTTTTTCTCTCTCCCTTGCCTCATACTGGTTCTGCACGTGTATCATCTGAATGAATGTGTTGCTCTGAGTTCACTTACAGAGTTTCAGGTAACCCTTTGAAGTTAAACTGCTGCTGCTGCTGCTGCTACTAAGTCTCTTCAGTCGTGTCCGACTCTGTGCGACCCCAATAGATGGCAGCCCAGCAGGCTCCGCCATCCCTGGGATTCTCCAGGCAAGAACACTGGAGTGGGTTGCCATTTCCTTCTCCAATGCACAAAAGTGAAAAGTGAAAGTGAAGTCACTGAGTCGTGTCCAACTCTCAGCGACCCCATGGACTGCAGCCTACCAGGCTCCTCTATCCATGGGATTTTCCAGGCAAGAGTACTGGAGTGGGGTGCCATTAAGTAGTAAAAACGGACATGAGTTTGGGCGAACTCTGGGAGATGGTGAGGGACAGGGAAGGCTGACATGCTGCAGTCCGTGGGGTCGCAAAGGCTCAGACAATGACTGAGCGGCTTAACAAGTTGACAGAGTAAAATTGTTTCCTGTGTCCTCTTCCTTATCCCTTTCTCTCCAGTCTCCTCTGTCGATTCCTCTTCCTCAGACCACACACAAGGGTTAGCATCTGACTCCTACTTGTTATTACTCTCCATTTTTAGGGATATTTCCTATTTCCAGGGCTTTCGATCACCACATGTATGCTTGTAAGTCTCAGATCTATGTTTTTGACTCAAGGTTTTGTCTTCAATTCTCTTCCAGTACTTTGGACTTAACATCACCTTTTCGTCTTTCTTGCGTTTTGCAGGTCAGGAATTCAGGAAGGGCTCAGCTGAGCGGTTAGTGTGTATCTCTGTAGCATTAGCTGAGTCACTGGGTTTGGAGGAGCCACTTCACGATGGGCTCGTCACTTCCATTTCTCCATCTGGGATTGGATGATGGAAGTTTCTGCTAAGTCTTGAGTCAGAGCCCAGCTGAGTCTGTCAGTCAGAGCATCTACCATGGTCCCTCCATAGGACCTGGGTTTCTTATAGCATGGGTACAATAATGTTTAATTTTTAGGTGGCTCAGTGGTAAAGAATCCTCCTGCCAATGCAGGAGACCCAGGTTCGATCCCTGGGTGGGGAAGATCCCCTGGAGAAGGGAATGGCTACCCACTCCAGTATTCGTGCCCGGGAAATCCCACAGAGAAACCTGGGCAGGCTACAGTCCATGGGGTCACGAAAGAGTTGGACACAACTGAGCAACTCAACAACAAATCAAATTCATCACATTTTGCCTCACAGTTTATGTTTTCAAGATGCATTCTAAATTCCCTTGCCACTTCATGCCACAAAGTAGGGGGCAAAGCATAAGTGGCAGCCACATGCCCCAGAAGAATGAAGAATGGATGTTTGCAGACACTCTTATGGGGTTACATGTGGGATTTCAAGGTGATGTTGGATCGTTAAGTGATTGTTCAATAGCAGAACTGCCCAGCCAATCTGATTATTCACTCAGGAATTATTACATGTGCTAGAAATAATCTTCTAGATTCTTTAGGGGGATGCATTTTTAAGTCTCTTTGCTACAGCAGATTAACCTAACACATACATCCATCTTACAGACAAGGGAATGAAGTTCGGAGGACTCAAATCTTCCCCTGGTTTCCACAGTTAGCATGCAAGCTGCCAGGTAATTCAACTCCAGGTATCAGAGACTGTTTTTCCCTTCTGAATTGGTTTTGCTCTGCTTTCTCATCTCAGAACTTTAAATCTTTCCATTTGCTTCCTTATGAGTTTTACTGCTCACTGAAGGCAGTTCATAAAAACTCAAAGTCAATGCATGGTTTACACTCTGAAAGGTGAGGCACTATTAATAAATAAAATATCAAACATTTTTTCTTTTAAAGGACCTCTTTCTTCTCTGAATGTTACTTATTATTCAGTAAACTTTGGAGAGAGTCACAGTCAGCTTCCATCTGCTGAAAGGTCTAGTCTTAGTGATGGTGAGAGCCCCTAGAGACAGCAATTTCAGCTCAGTTCAGTCACTCAGTCGTATCTGACTCTTTGTGACCCCATGAACCGCAGCACACCAGGCCTCCCTGTCCATCACCAACTCCTGGAGTCCACCCAAACCCATGTCCATTGAGTCGATGATGCCATCCAACTATCTCATCCTCTGTTGTCCTCTTCTCCTCCTGCCCTCCATTTTTCCCAGCATCAGGGTCTTTTCAAATGAGTCAGCTCTTCGCATCAGGTGGCCAAAGTATTGGAGTTTCAGCCTCAACATCAGTCCTTCCAATGAGCACCTAGGACTGATCTCCTTTAGGATGGACTGGTTGGATCTCCTTGTAGTCCAAGTGACTCTCAGGAGTCTTCTCCAACACCACAGTTCAAAAGCATCAATTCTTCGGTGCTCAGCTTTCCTCATAGTCCAACTCTAACATCCATACATGACTACTGGAAAAACCATAGCCTTGAATAGACGGACCTTTGCTGACAAAGTAATATCTCTGCTTTTTAATATGCTGTCCAGGTTGGTCATAACTTTCCTTCCAAGGAGTAAGCGTCTTTTAATTTCATTGCTGCAATCGCCATCTGTAGTGATTTTGAAAAATAAAGTCAGAAAAATAAAGTCAGCCACTGTTTCCACTGTTTCCCTATCTATCTGCCATGACATGATGGGACCGGATGTCAGGGTCTTAGTTTGAGACAGCAAGGCTGATGGACTATTGAAGAAAAATTTAAGTTAGACATCAAAAAGGACTCTCACCCTATACAGTCAGATGAAAATACTGTACACAAATATTCATATGCAAAATTCTTACAAAAAATCTGGAGAACTTGATGTGTTGGGTTTTAGCTATTATGACATCTGGGAAATAAGAATATTTTGTAATAAGTTTAATATTCTTCACTCCCACAGTCATCCTGTGAGGTAGATCACTGTAACAACGTAAGATATGAAGTAATTGAAAACTGAAATAACGCTGCAAGGTGTAGTAACTCCTAGGTACACCTCTAGGAGTTGTTTGGCTCTTAAGTCATCAGTGATCAAACCTGCCTCTCTGATAGGTGTAATTAGTTAAGGTATAAAGGATCTGAATCAACAAGGCCCCTCCTGAACCAGAATAAAATCCAGTTCTCTTAGTCAGCCATGAAATCTAATGAGTGGGCATGTGCTCAGATCTATGAAGAAGCTAAAAAAGAACCCTGACCTACAAGTGAGACAGATCTAAATTCTCCTCAGAACACTTTAGGGTAACTCATGGGCCTGTTTCCTACAGTTAATTTTTATTTTTTCAATCTGGAGAGCATATGAAAAGTGAACATAGTTAGGAAGCAGGAAAAGAAATGGAAATCAGAACTAATGGAAATCGGAGCTAATTAAATTCATAGATGCATTTTATGAGCATCAACCTAAGAAGGATTGGAGATAGAAAACCAGAGAGCTTATCTGCAAGTGTGCAAATAAGCTTCAGGGAGTGGGCTGACCATGGTAAATTCCTCACCATTGTAAGCAGCACTCAGTTCTCCAAGGGGGCTTAGCAAATTGGCGCTATCTATGCCTGGTGGGCTGCCATCTATGGGGTTGCACAGAGTCGGACACGACTGAAGCGACTTAGCAGCAGCAGCAGCAGCAGTATGGCCGCCAGACTGTATACACTTGGAGATTGTATACTCTTTGATTTTGCTTTAAATTAGAATGGAACTGGTGCTGGCCAGCAGCTTTACATTCTTAGAAAGCTGAGCTTTGTTTACTTAACAAGAACCTTCAAATGCTGATCAAGAACATTCCTTCTGATTACCGGTACTAAAAACCAGTTATGAGAATACTTCAGATAGTTACACACAGCTTCATTTTGTCACTTACATGTAAAACATTCCAAGAATCCAAAACATTGAAACCTATGTCAGCAGGTACCCAGGCCCTAGTCATTTGCCTGGAGACTGGTGAGGCCCTTTGCGGTTCCCACCTTTGTAGGACAGAGTAGTAGATGGGTTTTCGGATTTAAACACAGGGTAAAATATTCGATTCAATGACCAGACCAGAGTGTTGATTGCAATGGGTCTCAGGATCAAAACACAAGCTCAGGTCTCAGAATGGGAAAAGCAGCCTGAAGTTAGACTAGTGATGAGGGCAAGCTGATAACTTTGGCTAAGAACATAGTTCTCGAGCATTTTAAATCCTTAAGTTCAAAGTCAGAGTAGATCCTGGAACTTTCCTGGTGGTCCAGTGGCTAAGACTCTGAGCTCCCAATGCAGGGGGTTGGGGTTCAATCCCTGGTCAGGGAACTAGATCCCACATGCTGCTACTGAGACCTGGTGCACCCAAATAAATAAATATTAAAAAAAAAAAAATCAGGGTAGATCTTTCAGGTTAGGGCAAAAGTGAATCTATCATTGCAGGCCTAATTGCCCAATTAGTGAAAAAGAGGGACAAAAGGCTTAGGATCCCAAGCAGGGCCAGCCACATGAGGTTTACTCTCATTCATTGTGGGAAAACAGTTTGAACTCTAGAGATCTGAATTCTGGTATGATGAATTTATATTGAAAAATAAATCTTTGCAAACCTCGTTTTTCTTTGGGGGCTAGGTCTCAAATGTGAATCAACATATCGTTTAAGCCTGTCTTTATTCCTCCATCTAGCAGAAAGCCAAAACATCCTTTAGAGCAGCAGTCTCTAAACTTTTTTTGAAAAATTGTGTACAACCATCAGTAAAAAGCTTTTGAGCACCTTCCCTAACATTAATTTATCCACGTATAAGTGAACACTGGAGTGGGTTGCCATTTCCTTCTCCAATGCATGAAAGTGAAAAGTCAAAGTGAAGTCGCTCAGTCGTGTCCGACTCTTAGCGATCCCATGGACTGCAGCCTACCAGGCTCCTCCGTCCACGGGAGTTTCCAGGCAAGAGTATTGGAGTGGGATGCCATTGCCTTCCCCAAATATAGGTGTACACTTTTCCTATATTATGTATATTAAAAAAAAAAACAATAGAAACTTAAAGAACGCGCAGGGCTTCCCTGGGGGCTCAGTGTAAAGTATCTGCCTGTCAAAGCAGAAGAGGTGGGTCCCATCCCTGATCTGGGAAGCTGCCGCATACTGCAGAGCAACTAAGCCCGTGGACCACAACTGAGCCTGTGCTCTGGAGCCTGGGAACCGACGACTGAGCCCTCGTGTCATAACTGCTGAAGCCTGAGCTCTGCAACAAGAGAAGTCACTGCAGTGAGAAACCCGTGCACCGCAACTAGAGAGTACCCCCACTTGTCACAAGAAAAGCCTGCACAAAAACACCCAAGACATCCAGATAAATAAATCCATTAAAAAAATTTTTTTTAAGGCATAGAAATTCTCATATGATGTTGTTGTATTCCAGTAGATCTTCCTGCCTCACTTTGAGGGGGACACCTTCCATTTTGGGGATCTCTCCTTCAGAATATTAAGGGTGAATTACATGGTCTGAACGGCATGACTGAGTTTTCAAACTACTCACGCCAGGTCTGGAAACATGGTTTTCATTCCTCCCATTCATTAATCTGACAGGGTAGGCCTTACAGAGCTCTATCTTGGGTATTCTGAGTTATTCTGATTCATGGCAGACAGGGCTGGCCTCAGATGGCAACAGTATTCTGCCCTGATCATCACAGCAAACCTAGAGGCACTGATTCATTTTCTGCACAAAGAATGTTAGGCTCCAGCTGCTGAGGTCAAAGGCCAAATGAAATGTCACCAGATGCTGAGTCCATCTCCTAACACCTGGGGCTCAGGTTTGATGTGTTCCCTGGAGATCAGGCGCCCTGGGATCGGAGGACAAGCACAGCTGGACCCACACAGGCTGCTAGAGCAATCCCAGAGGGTCACCTGGGACTGCAGTGTTGTGCCTGCTACCACACTGTAGGTCCTTAAACCTGTGAGCCTGAGTCTTGAGTCCCAGTAGAGTCTCTGCTGAACCCCAAACTTGCTGAGGAGTTCACAAAATCATCTTGCAACCCACTTCTCCATAGACTTTTAAATAACACCTTTATGAGATATAATTCACATTTCATCAAATTCACCCATGTAAACCAAGTGATTTTTAAGATATTCTCAGACATATGCAACCATCACCACAGTCAATTTTGAAACAGTTTCATCATTCCGGAAAGAAATTCATTGGCAGTCATCTCCCAGCTTTCCTCAACAACACTTCCTTCCCTCCTTCCCTCCAGCCCAGGGTGACCACTAAGCTACTCCCTGTCTCTATAGATTTGCCTGTTCTGAACTTTCGATATAAATGGAACCTCAGAATCATGAGGTCTTCTGTGACTGGTTTCTTTTACTCAGCATAATGCTTTCAAAGTTTATCCATGCTGTGGCAGCCCACTCCAGTGTTCTTGCCTGAAGAACCCCGGGGACAGTGGAGCCTGGTGAGCTGCTGTCTATGGGGTCACACAGAGTTGGACATGACTGAAGTGACTTAGCAGCAGCAGCAGCGGCAGCATGTATCAGTATTGAAACTTTTTATTTTCAAGTTATTCTGCATTGTATAGATATACTACATTTTATTTGCTTATTTTTCAGTTGATGAATATTTAAAGTTGATTTTTGGCTATTATGAATTATTCTGCTATGACTATTCACACACAATTTTCTGTATGGACATACTTTTTCATTTCTCTTGGGTATATGCCTAAAAGGAGAATTGCAGGGTCCTGTGGTAGGTAGCTCTATGTTGACCCTCTTGCAGAACTGTCAGGCCATTTTCCAAAGTGGCTACATCATAGTATGTTCTTACTGTGAGCAGTGTAGGAGAGTTCCAATCTTTCTACCTCCTAGCCAACAATTGTTATTAGTTGTCTTCTTGATTATATCATCCTGGTGGGTACGAAGTGAATATCATTGATTTGTATTTCCCTGAGGATTAATGATGTTGAGCATCTTTTTATATGCTTCTTGGCTATTTGAGCATCTTCCTTAACAAATAGGGAATGTCTACTCAAATTTTTTGCTCATTTTTAATTGAGTCATCTTTTTATTATTGGGTTGTAAGAGTTTTTCATATATTCTAAACGCAAGTACCTTATTGGATATGGTTTACAAAAAAATTTCATTCTGTAGGTTGTCTTTTCACTTTTTTGGTGGTGCCTTTTGAAGCACAAATGTTTTTAATTTTAATGGTGTCTAATTTTTTTTGTTTTCTTGCCTGTGTTTTTGATATTATGTTTAAGAAACTCATTCAAAACTATGTATGAATATTTATACCCAAGTTTACTTATAAGGGTTCTATAGTTTTAATGCTTATATATATGTTTTTGATCAATATGAATTGATTTTTCTATATGGTTGGAGGGAGGCATGCAATTTCATTCTTTTGCATATAGATAATCATTTAACAGAGGACCGTTTGTTGAAAAGACTGATCTTTTCCCCACTGAATTGTCTTGGCATCCTTGTTGAAAATCAATTGATCATAAAGATGAGGGTTTATTTCTGGACTCTTCATCTTTATGCTTCACAGATCTACATAGCCTTTCTATTATTTACTTTCTACTATTTACTCAGTAAAACCTAATTAGGTTTTTAGGAATGCTTCTAATTGAAGCCCAAGAAGAAATTAACAATCAATAAATTATATTCTACCTATGTAATGGAATGTTATGAAACCATTAAAAAGCATTAAAAGTTCTGTACCAGTTGATATGGAAAGACAACCACAATACATTTTTTGACCAAAATCAAATCAGAACAAAACCAAAAAAACTCTGACCCATATTATAAAACAGTAAATGGCCCTTATATATGTATATACTTCTATATACTTTTACAAAGTCACATTTTATAAATAATGGACAGAGTGTATGTATGGAGGGAGGATTTACCTTGTAATTTATTTTTTCATTTTAAAATTTGTGATGAAATAAATACGTTAACATTGAAATTTTAAAAGAAATTAATGATCCCCAGCTTCCAGAAGGCAGAAAGCAAGACAACACCAAGAAGTTCAACAGTGTTGCTTTCAAGTTGTGCCATAATGAATCAGCTCAAAGGATTCCCCGATCTTTGTGTCCCTTTCCCAAGTTTCAAATTGTCAGGTAAGAGAATCTTAATGGTGTACTTGGGTGAGATGTCTTCCCTTAAAGTCCATTATAACTGAGAACACAGTTGCACAGAACAGGCATTGTTACTAGGGGCCCATTTTTCTGTCGTGAACCACACAAAGACAACACATCCAACATCTGGGCCACTGAAGTCCATCTTCACTTTTCTCCCTGTTTCCAGTCTTCATTAACTGGAAGAAAATGAAGAACTAAGCCCCACAGAAAGTGATTTGAGTGACATTGCTCAGTTCTTCCAAGTCCATGAAGTGAAAGTCACTCAGTCGTGTCCAACTCTTTGCAACCCCTATCCAGTCCATGGAATTCTCTAGGCCAGAATACTGGAATGGGTAGCCATTCCCTTCTCGAGGGGATCTTCCCAACCTAGGTCTCCCAGATTGCAGGCGGATTCTTTACCAGCTGAGCCACCAGGGAAGCCCAAGAATACTCCAAGTTCATAGCTAGTTCCATTTTAGATACATAAGAGAGAAGTTGATTTATTAAAAATACATCAGATGCCTTAAGGCATTAAGGATTAATGTTATGGGGGAACCCCAGCTTAAAGGGGCTGGTAGACTTCAACGAAGTTAGATGTCTAAGCAGGTGCTGTTGGCTGGTGGGTGTCCAGGAGTAGTATCTCCAGCCCCATCCCCACCCTCACTCACATAGGTATATCCACATGCACGCATGTGGGTGTACTTTGCATACACAAGCAAAAAGGGAGACCTGGAGCTAGATGGAACCAGACTTTCACATCCCAACAGCAAGCAACATTTCATAAACTGTATAATCCTATATAAATTGCATAATCCTACCCATATTTAATTTATAGTACCAGAGTGCAATAATAGAAGTTCTGGATGTTTCCCTGAAAATAAAAGAAAGCAGCAGTTTACCTGATTAAAACCCTCTCAGCAGATCATCACTATTTGCAGGATAACATTTAAACTTCCTGACCAACCTAGACAGCATATTAAAAAGCAGAAACATTAGTTTGCCAACAAAGGCCTGTCTAGTCAAGGCTATGGTTTTTCTAGTAGTCATGTATGGATGTGAGAGTTGGACTATAAGGAAAGCTGAGTGCTGAAGAATTGATGCTTTTGAACTGTGGTGTTGGAAAAGACTCTTGAGAGTCCCTTGGACTACAAGGAGATCCAACCAATCCATCCTAAAGGAGATCAGTCCTGAGTGTTCATTGGAAGGACTGATGTTGAAACTGAAACTCCAGTAGTTTGGCCACCTGATGTGAAGAGCTGACTCATTTGAAAAGACCCTGATGCTGGGAAAGATTGAGCGCAGGAGGAGAAGGGGACGACAGAGGATGAGATGGTTGGATGGCATCACTGACTCAATGGACAAGAGCTTGGGTAAACTCCAAGAGTTGGTGATGGACAGGGAGGCTTGGTGTGTTGGGGTCCATGGGGTCGCAAAGAGTTGGACACAACTGAGCGACTGAACTGAACTGACCTAGCCCACCCAACAGTCATCCTGCCTTCTTCCTTCCCTCCCCTACACCCATAGCCTAAATTCATACATACCTTAAACCCGCGGCCTTCTCACTCTTCTTTCTTTGCCCAGGCTACCTGTCTTCCTCTTACTTGTCCTTCAAAACCCTGCTTTAATGTCACAGCTACTATGAAGCTTCTCAACCCATCTCTTCTCCTTCCCACAAAACTAGCATGTCTCTATTCCCCTCCCCGGGTTTCCCAGATGGCTCATTGGTAGAGAATCTGCCTGCTAATGCTAGAGACGTGGGTTGGCTCCCTGTGCCGGAAAGATCCCCTGGAGAAGGAAATGGCAATCCACTCCAGTACTCTTGCCTGGAGAATCCCATGCACAGAGGAGCCCGGTGGGCTATAGTCCACGGGGTTACAAAAGAGTCGGACACAACTGAGCGACTAAAACAATTTCACGCCCCCTTGGCCCTTTCTACAACATTCTGTTACATCACTCTCACACTATTTTCATCACTATATACCTGTCTCCTGCCAAGAACATGTATTTCCCAAGAGCAAGACTCTCTCCACACCAGGCATAATCTGTGTTTATCATACATGTCAAGGAATGTTATTGATTGAATGTGTGTAAAGAAAATGCACTGATCATTTTTCTGTGAGGTGGAAGTCCACTAGTTATCTCCAGCAATCAAATATAAACGGTATGTTTACCTCCATTACGAAAAACCCAAAGGATTTTCCCAGAAACCGCTTCAAAAAACTACCATCACCCTACAACAAATACTCTGTTAAATCAGGAGAAATGACTTTCACTCAAGTAACCGAGGATGAAGGATGGGCAACTGAGAGAAACTATTCAGATTAGTCTTTTTATTACTGAAATTCACTAAAAAAAAAAAAAAAAAAAAGCCAGCATTACTTCCTGCTGCACAAAATCTCTGCAGGAAGGCTAAAGGGCTGATGGTCAAATTTGTTTTTTTTTCCTTTGTCAAAAAGAGGAGAAAAATGAATATCGTTATAATTTGAGAGAAAACAGGAGGAACCACAAGCGATTTGCCTGGTTAGCGACACTTTATTTCTCAGCACAAAATGTCACATGAATCCTATATCCTGTTCAGTGCAAGGAATTGCTATTCATCACGCACAGGGCAGCATTTGGAATTCATTTATCTGAGTTTCGTAGCCTTGGGTTCATAATACCTATAGCTGGGGGCTCTGATTTCATTCTCCAGAGCAATGAAGGGACCTCACAGACAGCGATCTGCATGCCTTAGGTTTCATACAAGAGTCAAGATTTGGTCTCAAGAGAAGGACAAATAAAACACATACACACAACAAAGCTAAAAGGAAGAGGGAAAAAAAAAACAGAAAGCAACCTATTAATCCAGGAAGAAAATACATACCATCATTTTCATTATTAGAACTCCCTTGCTTTTCACCCTCAATCGAGGCAGCCAACATGTTTCCTTTCCCATTTAATTCCCAAGGCACATTTTTGGGGTGTCCAGGAAAAACGTCGAATTAAATGGTTCAGAAAATCTATTGACTCAGAGTAGAAATACTACACAGGAGACCATTTTTGTTCTTGCTCTCATTTTCCTCCACCTCTTATTTCCTATAGGGATCATAATGAAAAGCCCAAAACCGAAGCCTTGCATGCCACGTCCAGGAACTACAGAGAATGGAGACCAGGGCAGTCACATCCTATTCCCGTCCTGGTGTGGAGGGAGAAGCGTGCTGGGGACTGGGATGAAGTGTGAAGAGAGGATGAGAAGGAGTGCCCGGGCCTGCTCCCTAAAGGAACAACAGTGCAGAGCTGACCTGACGCCACTCAAACCTGGGCTTCCCAGGTGGCGCTAGTGGTAAAGAAGCTGCCTGCCAATGCAGGAGACATAAGAGAGGCAGGTTGGATCCCTGGGTCAGGAAGATCCTTTGGAGGAGGCATGGCAACCCACTCCAGTATTCATGCCTGGAGAATCCCATGGACAGAGGAGCCTGGTGGGCCACGGTCCACGGCGTTGCAAAGAGTCGGACATGGCTGAAGAGACGGAGCACGCATGTGCTTAAACTTACAGGTTTCAGGTGGGCTTTGTCCTGTAGTTTATTAACAAATTTAAAGGAACAATCACTTACTCCCGCACTGTAGCTCCAGGTCAATCATACATTTCCTAGTTGGTTCATTTTGCAATTCATTTCCTAAACTTCAGACTCATATAACTAAATGCCCATAAGATGCCTGGCTCAGCCTGGGCAATGCTAAACTCCTCCTCCTCTTCCCTAAATGTGTTCCTTTTCTGACTATCTCCTCTGTCCTCTTTCTGGTATTGGTACCAACCCTAGCCACACAGGCTAAAAATTGAGAGACCATCTCATCCCCATACTCTCCTTCAATCCCACCCCCAACCCCAGCATCATGTCACCAGTTATTAAATTCTGGCTAATTTATCTCCTAACTCATTCTCAGTTCCTCCCACCAGCCTTGTCTCCTTTTCCATTGCTAGTTCAGAATTTCTTCCTGTAAAGCAGTCTTAAGACACCCTTATCAATCCTTGTTATTGCCTGAATGAAAAAGGATCTTCCTGTCCGTTTACTGTGGGGTAAATGACGACCAGATTCTTTCAGAGTTGAGCTGAAGAGGGAAAAGAGAACAGGATTTCAGGAGATGCCTGAGAGGAAGGCATGATCAAAGGGGATATAACCCAAATTTCCTCTGCTCTCCTCAGCCTCTCATTGAAATACTTCAAAGTTGCTCCTCTGTCCTGTCTTTTTATTTTTTCCTGACACTCAGCACTTTATTGGTGAGGAACCGAGGTCTGAGAAAAGGGCGGGGCGCTGGGATGGACAGCACTAGCTCCCATTCTCGGCGGATTCCCCTGGACATCAGGCGATCCTCCGTGCACATTTAGAGGAGGAAAACACCCTCACAGATAAAATCCCCAGGGAGCAGCCCTGTGACTGCTAGGCAACAGGGCAGAAGGGATGCCCTGGGTACAGCGGGGCTTCTGTATCGGGCTCAATGTCCAGGATTAGAAAGCGGCGGCTGTACCTGCGCAAGGGCCCACCGTCTGGGCCCACCAGGAGCTTCCTGGAAGCTCTGGGCGAAGTCCCTGCGGCACACCAGACACCAGGGCATGAACCTGGGATCTTTCCCGAAGGCCGGGGCGGCGTCACTGGGCATGCGCAGGGCCTCGCCAAGGCCTGCAAAGAGCCCGGTGCGCCTGCGCCTGCCAGGGTCGCCCCAGGCCGTGGGCAAACAGAAAAGGCCCGGTGGAGAGACGCGAGAGCCACGGCCTAGAGAGCCTCTGTGTTCAAGGCTTTGGCAGCTAGACTCAGCCTTGCACTAGTATCCAGGGATCCCAATAATCTGTGGGCGGTTGTTTGGTCGCTCAATCGTGTCCGACTTTTTGCGGCCCCAGGAACTGTAGCCCGCCAGGCTCCTCTGTCCATGGGGTTCCCCAGGTAAGAATACTGGAGTCGGTTGCCGTTTCCTTCTCCAGGGGAATCTTCCTGACCCAGGGATCGAACCCAGGTCTCCTGCGTTGGGAGGAGGATTCTTGATCACTGAGCCAACTGGGAAGCCCAGTCTCTGGGTTACAAGAGTGCTTGTCCAGAAGGGAAGTTGCCTGGAATCTCATTGAAATGCAGACTGTAATTCAGGAGGTTTGGGTGCAGCCTGAGCTTCCCAACAAGTTCCTGGTGATGCCGAGGCCGCTGGGTGGCAAAAGCTTAGATAATCTCTTTAGTAGTAAAATTTCATGACCACAAACCAGAACTCTGTCGTGATTGAAGCATAAAACTAGCTCTAGGCTCTGCAAGAGCCAGGTTATACAGTGTCAGAGGAGGTCAGAAAAGGGCGGGAAATGGATAGGGGCTGGTTAGTGGAAAACTTAAGCAGCTCATCAGCTCTTAGAATAAAAGCTTCAAACTGGATTGTGAGTTCTCATCCTCTTTGTAGAGATGTGTGACTGTTTTAAAACAGATCATCCATAAGGACAGAGTGGGGATAAGGCCACTCTTGACTGGCCTCTTGGGCACCCTGACCTCCAGGCGAGGTCAGGACTGACAGGAAGCAAACAGTAGGTGTGGTGGCCATCTCAGGATAGTTCCCTCCCTGCCCATTTTGGCTGCAGACACCACCCAGAGAATCTGACTTCCGACTCCCACTTCACCTGACAAGTCTTTTAAAGGATCCTGGGCAAGTATATATGGTTCAGACACTATTCTAAATATTAGGAACAGTGCTGGTTTTTCCAAGTAAATTCCTGCTTGCTTTTCCAAGGAGCACTTTCATATCTAAGAAAATATAAATAGGAGTGAATGATTTCCACACGCTAAGACCTACTCCATATGTGTTGTAAACTCAACGAAGAAACCAGGGCAAGCTAATTATGGGAAAACACAGAGGACGTTTGCGTCAGAATGTTAAGCCTTCAAGTTCATCCTCCACAGAGCCATAGAATGCAAACTGCTGAGGCTTGGACCATCCAGCTTAAAAGGAAAAAGGATTTCTCTGACCTCATTGCCTCAGAAAAGCTCAATAGGTCACATTTCCGGCTTGGGCCACCAAGCCCTGCTTTGGCTTTTCCTTCCTATGTGCAAAATTTCAGAAGTCACTGTGTTGCTGAATTTCCTTTGGTAACAGAAAAAACAGCCATTAATTGTTGAATGCAAGGAACTGATCTGACCTGGAGTCAATGATTTCTTCCTGCAAGTGACAAAGCCTGTTTCCTCCAGCTGATTATGAAACCCTGGAAAGGCCTGCGTTTTCAGAAGCAAGTCATCCAATGCAAGGGTGCAGTCCTGGACCCTTTTCAATCAAAATTTGAAGAATCTTACTTTAAAACAATTTTTTTTCTATTGCCATAAAACATACATAACATAAAATTGATCATTTAAACCATTTTAAAGTGTGCAATTCAGTGGCATTATGTACATTAAGAATCATGTTTTTAAAATAAATATAAATAGGTCCCTAAGTCTCTCTGAAGAAACATACTTAATAAAAGCAACCAAAAAAGAGCTACAGTTTTTATTCTAGAGAAGGATGGAAAAGTGTGATACTTTCATATGAATAATTTACAGGCCTAGAGCAAGGGGGGAAAAATCCTGTATCATTCTTTTTGTGGTAGGGAAAGTGAGCTAGGGTATTAAGGGGATCTCCACTCACTTCTCAGCTTCAGGCGAGGTTCCTCCAATATTTTCTGAATGTACTGTGTGCCTGATGAGCAGGCCAGTCCTGGGCTCATACCATTTGAAGATTCGCTGATAGAAAGTACATCTTCCTGCGTGCTAAGTCTCTTCAGTCATTCTCCCATCCGACATAAAGGAGTATGGATTAGGGTAAAACTGTTCTGTGTCCTCTAAGACCTAGGCTTTGCAGTCAGAAAAATCTGAGCACCAGCTCTACTACTTCTGTCGTTGTTGCAAGTTACTTAAGGCCTTTGCTACAAAATGAGGATTAATATTAGTGTCTACTTCTTAGGTTGGTTATTAGGCTAAAATTACAGTTTTCTTTTTTTGAATTCAATTAAAAATTTTTTTTTGGCCACAGCGTGGCTTGTGGGATCTTAATTCCCCCACCAGGGATCGAACCTAGGCCCTTGGCAGTGAAAAGCTCAGAGTTCTAACCACTGGACCACCAGGGAATTCCCAAGACTTAAATTAGATAAGATTAGTCAGGATATTATAGGTTCTGCGGCAGTGACAAATGAAATCCAATACTTGAGTGGCTCTACCTGAAAATCTTTACTTCTTTTGCAGTCTGAGGGGTGGGCAGGTGGCTTTCCTTCAAAAGTAATCAAGGCTCTGGGCTGCTTCCAGATAGCATCTCTGACATCTTGAAGGTCTTTGCTTCCCAGTGAATGTAGGCCCCGCATTAGCTCTTTACACCATTGGTCTCCAAGTAACTATGTCCTTTCTGGTTGTAGTCCTTTGGAAATAAGCATGTGGATCAGTCATAATTGGAGTAAAAAGTAAACATCCTGTGAAGGGCCACTAATTGAATGGGTTATCTACAGGGTTAAGGGAATTACCTGGTGGATCAGTAGTAAAGAATCCACCTGCCAATGCAGGAGACATAGAGATGCGAGTTCGATCCCTGGGTCAAGAAGATCCCCTGAAGGAGGGCATGGTAACCCACTCCAGTATTCTTGCCTGGAGAATCCCTATGGACAGAGGAGCCTGGCGGGCTACAGACTGTAGGGTCACGGAGAGTCGCACACAACAAAAGTGACTGAACACGAGCACTCAAAGTGGAGTTCAAAGAAACCACAAGAGATGGTGAGACCTCCCAAGGCTGCCAACAACTCAGCAGAGGTCTTGGATTTTCAGTAGCTGCAACTCAGGGAGCGGGTGTGAGATGGGAGGCTGGGAACAAATAGCCTAAATTCTCTGTCCTCGCATCCTTCTGACTCTTGCTGTTGCCCCTCAGTGGTCAAACTACAAACCAGAAGTCGGTGGAGCTTAGAGGATGCCATCCATATGAGGTCAGCTTCCTGGGGGCTCAGAGCAGGGTATGAAAGTCTATCTGAAGCAACATGTGGAGAATCCCCAGCACAAAACATAGAAGGCTTAGCAGTGTGCTGAGCACATAGTCGACACGGAAATATAAAAAAGAGTGAATGGTGGGGGGAGCTAGTTAGGGAGTTTGGATTGACATGTACACACTGCTATCTTTAAAATAGATAAGCAACAAGGACCTACTGTATAGCGCGGGGAACTCTGCCCAATAACAGACTAATAAACAGTCTAAATATAACAAACTAAATGGGAAAATAATTTGAAAAAGGATAGATACATATATGTGTATACCTAAGTCACTTTGCTGTACCCCTGAGACTAACACAGCATTGTTAACCAATTCTACTCCAGTATAAAATAAAAAGTAAAAAAAAAAAAGATACAAATTTCTAGTTATAAGATAAGTAAGTACGAGGGATGTAATGTGCTATGTCACTAATATAATTATACTGCTGTGTGTTATATACAAAATTTGTTAAGAGAGTAAATCCTAAGAGTTCCTTTCACATGGGAAATTTTTTTCTTTTCCTTTTATTTTGTATCATATCAGATAATGGATATTCACTAAATTTATTGTGGTGATCATTTATTAATGTGTGTAAGTACAGTCATAATGTTGTTTACTGTAAATTTATACAGCACTGTATGTCAATAAGGAAATGGCAGCCCACTCCAGTACTCTTGACTGGAAAATTCCATGGACGGAGGAGCCTGGTGGGCTGCTGTCCATGGGGTCGCACAGAGTTGGACATGACTGAAGCGACTTCGCATGCATGCATGCATTGGAGAAGGAAATGGCAACCCATTCCAGTATTCTTGCCTGGAGAATCCCAGAGACAGAGGAGCCTGGTGGGCTGCCGTCTCTGGGGTTGCAGAGTCAGACATGACCGAAGCGACTTAGCAGCAGCAGCAGCAGCAGCAGTATGTCAATTACATCTCAATAAAACTGGGAGGAAAAAAGTAGTGAAAGAATTTAAGAAAATGTGAAGAAAAATATTTAAACAAAACTTATGTTTCTTGAAGTGTTCACAGGTCACTTTACTTCTGACAAGAGAAATTCACAGTTTCCAAAGAGAATTTTTCTCTTCACCACACTGATTTTTCAACAAGGGCTCTGTGTCCAAAGCTGGGCTGTCCTTTCTCTTTCCTAAAAGCAAGTTTGATGGAAAGAATGGCATTTTGTTTGCAAAGCGAGAGACATTGATAGCTCCACCTCAAAGAACTTTATCTGGCCAGCCAGTAATTACAGCCTAACTTAGGCTGAATGGCACAGCTACCCTGATAACCGCTGTTACTGTTTTCAGTCTTTCACTTGCCAACAAGATTCTCTGGTCCCTTATCTTGTTCTGGGGCCAACCCAACAAGAGCGGGAGAAGTTGAAATTCTGACACTTTAAAGCACAGGACATTGTCAACACGCTGGTGAGTTGTGTTAGGCTTTGGTAAGTAATAGTCTGGGTTCGGAGCCAGTAAAAAGCTTTGGAGAGTCGCGTTTGATGTTTATTCATATGGAGTTTCTCATTCTGCACGTAAATGAAATGATCTTTTTCCAAGAATCAAGTTGCTGCTGCTTTCCTCCAATTGAATACTGATGTCAGAAACTTGGGGAGGGGGGCGTTGAGGGCTTCCCTGGTGGTCTAGTGGCTAAGACTGAGCTCCCAGTGTGAGGGACCTGGGTTCCATCCCTGCTCAGAGAACTAGATCCTGAATACTGAGACTAAGACTTGGCATAGCCAAATAAGTACATAAATTAATTTAAAAATTAAAAAAAAGGAACTCAGGGGAGTTTTGAATTTGAAGGACATTTAGAAATAATTTTGCCCAACCTCCTCACACACCATCAATGCTTTGGAGGGACTGGGGTTCAGCCTGTCCCTGATGAGAGGCTTACCTAATATCAGCAGCTCCTGTGTGTGTGCTTTGAGCCAGGTACGGAGCTTTGGTGCACAGGCTTAGCTGCCCCGAGGCACGTGGGATCCTAGTTCTGGGACCAGGGATCAAACCCATGTCCCCTGAACTGGCAGGAGACTTCTCAGCCATGGGGTCACCAGGGTAGTCCCCTATGCTCTTTTCATTCTGTCATGCTAGTGACAGCAAAAGATGAAGCAAGGAGGTATCACTCTTGCCCTGGGTTCCAGACTACTTCCTGTATTGTGCTGACGCACTGCAGCTTTCTGAATTCCATTTCTATTGCATTTAAGAGGTGCGGTCTGTCTAATAGATCTGCCCCACATCTGCTGGTTAGATCTAAATACCGGTGAAAAATTGTCTCCATCGACTTTACTACCTGACCTTGACCCAAGCTAATATCTGCCCTTGCTTTGTCAACAGTGTTTGTGGGACCGTATCTTACGGACAGTGGGCAGATCAGACAGAAAGCAATCTAGACCCCCAGTGGTACAATGATGCTTCTGTTTGGTCCACAGGTTGCCAAACAGCTGCTTCTAAGTCTCCAGATGTTTGGCATCATGGACAACAAAACTTTGATTCTTTGGCCAAATGGTCCATTGTCATCTAAATAATCAACATGTGCTCCGATGTTTTGTCATTCCGCAGACTCGTTGTTTGCTTAGAAGTGATTAGATTTTAGTATTTCAGCTTCCCCGAAGTAGCCCACAACAAAAGCCCCCCCACACACTATTTTCCAGTGCATCAATCGTCTGTCCTTGTTGCTTGCCAATCTGACAAAGAGAAAAAGGTCCCGCACATTTTACAAACTCTTTAATCAGCTAAACACATCTGCATCAAAGGCCAGTATGTTCTTCTGTTGAGAAAAAAAATAAAATCTTGGTTTTCCCCAGTGTGGTGAAGCCCAAACTGATGTAAACAAGACACATTAAACTTCCTTGACTCTGTCTTTGAGTTTATTTAATTTAATTTATTCTTTATTTAGGATTAATTGACATGTTACATGATATTAGTTTCTGGGGTACAATGTGATAATTTGATATTTGTATATATTATAAAATGATCACTGCAGTAAGTCTAGTTAACATCTGTTATCATACATAGTTACAAGATTTTTTTTTCTTGTGATGAGAACTTTTAAGATTTATTTGCTCTCTTAGCAATTTTCAAGTGTCTTTGGTTTTATATATTTTACATAAACTATTCAATGAAACTTATCTTACTGTTATTCCTAATAGTTTTTCTTCTACATGGCTTCCTGGGAACACATTTCCAGACAATTTGCAGTGTGGACAGGAAATGATGTCCAGTGAACAAGATTTCTAAACTTTCTCTCCAGAGGTGGTGATAGTTTTCTCCTCCTTTAGAGATCCGTGTTATTGTTTAGTCGCTGAGTCATATCTGACTCTTTTGCAGCTGCATGGTCTGTAGCCCACCAGGCTCTTCTGTCCATGGGATTTCCCAGGCAAGAATATTGGAGTGCGTTGCCATTTCCTCCTCCAGGGAATCTTCCTGACCCAGGGATCAAACCCAGGTCTTTTTCATTGGCAGGCAGATTCTTTACCACTGAGCCACCTGGGAAGCCCTGAGAGATCCTTAGATATACCCTAAGTGTCTTTACTCCCTTTTGGAGCCGTCAACCTACTGCTACTCAAAGTACTAATAGGACCTACTTTGTATTAAGCCATCAGTACCGTTGTCAGATTCTGTGCTAAGTGCTTTCAAAACATGACTCATTTAATTCTCTCAAGAAGCCTTTGTGCTATATACCACGAAGAGCACCAATTTGCAAATGAAGAAACTACTGCTTAGAGAGGATCATCAATTTATTCAAGGTCACACAGCTACTGGCATCACAGCTGGGACTCCGAACCCCAGCCTAGCTGCCCACAGAGCCCATGTGCTTAACCTCTTACTCTTCTGCCTTCAAAGAAATCATCCTCAAACACAGGATGGAGTCTATCAGCCCAGAGCGAAGCCCAGCCCAGGATGGCTCTTCCTTGACTTTCTGCTTCCTGCCCTTCTGCTTCCCTGAGGGCTCCTGTTCCTCCTGCATCCTGAGGTTCAACCCCACAGGCTGCAAGTCTTCCCCCAAACACCACACTTTATTCTCCTCCGTTCATTCACACACCCAGCTCTCCCCACGTGGAGCATCGTACACACCCAGACTCAGTGTCTACATGCTCAACGTCTTTCATCAGAAAATCCCCACTCATCCAGCAACGATTGCTCAAAAGTTAGTGCCTTGCGACCTCCCTGGTGGAGTCCAATGGTTAAAAATCTTCCTTTCAACGCAGCAGACTTGGGTTCAATCCCTGATCCAGAAAGTAAGATTCCACATGCCTTGGGGCCCACTACGAGAGCATCCGGGTGCCGCAAGAAAGGTCTAGAGCACCTGCTGCAACTAAGACCCGGTGCAGCCAAATAAATAAATAAAATTTTAAAGAGGCTTTATTTTTTAAAAAATGTTAACACCTGCTTGAAGTTCATCTGACCCCATGCTGGGCCCCTCTTCCTCCATAATCGTACCTTCCTTGGTTATAGTACCTAACACATTTATCGTCCTTAGGGAGCTGGTCACGTGTCTTGAAATAATTTCTTTGCCTGCCAGGCTCTCTCATCAGCCTTGAGGAAGGAGCTGATTTCATCTCTGTGTCTCCAGGGCCTGGGGGGTCAGTTCTCAGTTGGTGCTTATTGACTAGAGGATGAACTAAATATACACAAGTTGTGATGTGTGAGTGATTACTAACATTTATTTAACTCCTTGAAATTCAAACCGCTCAAAATTTGTGTTTTTATAGGTTTCTTTAGAACTGGACTCAATTTTTGTCTGCCCAATCCTCTGAGCAGAGAGTTTCTGCTTTTGCTTTCAGTAGGATTGTAAAATTAGTTTTTAGTGAGAGACAGAGAGAGAAAAGGAGGTGGGGAGGGGGGTGTCTTTTTCTCTGTATCTCAATCCCAAAGTCTCAAGATAGATTCGAATAACTCAATCCTGACCCTAGAACGATCACCACCAATAATTTTATTATTCTAACACGACTGTTTCCATAATAACCATGTCACTGGGAGGGAGAGGCAATTCCATTACGTGAGAGTGGGGGTAGGTAGGGTACGGAGCAAAGAAAACAACAGATGTCTGGTAGCCCATGCACGTTGAGGACTGAAAAACGGTCTCTTACTAGGTTTAGCAAAACCTTGTTTATGCAGTCATCCCTGTCAATGTTTTGGAGATTTTAATAAGGGCCTCTTAAAGACCAAAAGGTCACCCAAGCTCAGAGAAATGCTTTTCTAATAGAGGCATTGCAGGAGGCCTGATGGATGGGATATTTAGGAGCATAAAAGACTTCTCAGTGTCTTCAAATTACCCCCATATAGGGAGCTGTGAGGTCCTTTCATAAAGACACAGAGCTCTGCTTATTGACAGGGATACTTGTGTCACAGGTGGAAGTTATTGGACAGTTAGGTTCTAAAAGTAAAGATCTTCCAGAACCAATATCTGCAAAGCAAATGGAGTCTTGAGCCCTGGAAGGACAGGGCTCAAGTCATCACCCAGGGCCTCCAGGCTCTGTATTCAAAAACAGGTAACTTCATCTCTCAGAGTCTTTCTTTTCTCAGCTGTGAAAAGGAAATGAATAACAAAGTCATCTGCACAGAGTGGCTGCGATCCTCAGGTGAAGCAAAGTGTAGAACTCCCAGTTATACAAACGTTATTTATTTGTGTTATTTTACGGAGAAACAGAGAATAATGGAAGTACTCATTTTGTATAATGACTCATTAAAGTTTTTGCACTAATTAAACTGGAAACCAAGGGGAAATGACTGTGATAAAAGTTGAATGAAGACGATTCATGTCACGTTTTTCTACTTTAGCAAAACTTTATTTTACGTATTCTTTTATGGCTGCACTGGGTCTTCGTCGCTTTGTTCATCAGGCTTTCCCTAGTTGTGGAGAGCGGGTTTCTTTTTCATTTCAGTGGCTTCTCTTGTTGCAGAAGATTGGCTCTGTAGTTGCAGCTAGAACTCAGGCTCATTTACCATAATTTTATAAACAATATGGATGCGTATGAAAAAGAACTAAAAAGGGAGTTCAGATAAAAACTATTTGGTATGTTGGAGGACCGAATGGCAACCCACTCGAGTGTTCTTGCCTGGAGAATCCCAAGGACGCGGGAGCCTGGTGGGCTGCCGTCTATGGGGTCGCAGAGTTGGACATGACTGAAGTGACTTAGCAGCAGCAGCAGCAGAGTCGGCTGAATTTTTTTTTTCTTCTACCTCAATTTCTGTTAGTGTTGTCCGTGTTTGAAATGATACTTTTTAAAATTTTTCCTTAAAATGAAAAAGAGTGTTGTTTTGTCCCTCATCACTCATATAGGGGACACTTTATGGCAGCCTTGGGATTCTTGGCCCTTTGCTTGAATCCTAAGGAATTCTGTTAGTCCTCATGGAGTCCTGCACCCAGTGAAGATACTTCAAAGTCGAATTGTCCAAGTGTTGAAGTGGATTAAGAAGTATAGCACCTGGGACTTCTCTGGTGGTCCAGTGGTTAAGACCCCATGCTTCCAACGCAGGGTGCATGGGTTTGATCCCTGGTGGGGGAACTGGAGAATTAAGATCCCCACATGCAGCCTCGTGGCCAGAAAAAATGCAGCATCTTAAGCAGAGGTGGAGCATGAGGGTAGGGCACACACGGGCAGATGATACAGTTCCCAATTTTTTTTTTTTTTTGCTCACAGTCCATCTGCCCTTCTGGTGTCTGCACCCAGCCTTCCTCTGAGACAACACCCCCCTCCAGCACCTCTGTCAACATATTCCAAGGGCAGATGCGCTACAGCAGATTATTGAGGTCCCTAAAGTGATCTGACTTCACAATTTTTATTCTCCAGACTCTTGGGGAAAACATGGGGTTGTTTAGTGAATCATTTATTGATTCATTTCACCCAAGGTTTTTCAGGGGCTTTAAGAACTTAAAACTCTGTTGTCACAGTTGTGTTGTTCTTAGACTCAACTAAGCCTGCTGGGTAAAACGTTTCTTTCATTTCATAAGTGCTATTAGCCTATACACATCTTTCCGCTTCTTGAAATAAAAACAGGACCAAAAAAAGAGAAGAGAGAGAAGTTTTCAAGATAAAAATCTGTTCGGATTTTCTCATGCTATTTTAAGTTCATAATCCTGTCCATTTGATATTCATTTTGCATGGCTGGCTTTCATCACAATGATTACCATTTAATTACATTTTAGCTGAAACAGCCAGATAGCATTTCAGTGAGATTGAGGGAAGACTGAGCCTTACTTTTTTCTGCAGCCTTATGTCTCTGTGTCAACTTCAGAGGCTGTGTTTTATAATACAAGGGCTACGATGTAGATAATTCGTTTTCTGAGGATGTCAGGTACATTAAAAATTGGCTTGATTTCATTTCCGTTCCACACTAAGTTTTTCCCCCATTAGAAGCTTCTTCTCATGGAACCCACAGTCCATCTGCCAGGGGACCAATCAGCCAAGAAAGAAAGAAATGAATGAATGAAACCTAAGTCATGAAGAGTGGGATTTCTTTTCATTCTTGTGCAGCGCTCTGCCTCCTTGGCTCTGGAGTACAAACTCCAGGATGCTCCCGGAGATGCTGAGGAACTCACCCAGCCCTTCAGCCCTCTTGGAGAAGAGCTGGGAGGAAACATTCTAGCTGGTTCCTCCCGGTGGTAGAGAGACCCATGGGAATAATGAGACCAGGACTTGGCTCTTATCCGCCAACAAGCAGAGGTCTCCTCCCTCCCTCCTCCTCTTACTCCGTCAGCCCAGCAGAGAGCTTTCCCACCCTGAGTCCTTGGCCGTTCAGTCTGTGACTGGTGCATTGGTCAGAGAGAATAATGCTAGGGAGGGACAAAGTAGGTAATTAAAGAGTTAATCCCTCTTGGGGATTGTTAGTAAAGAAGGAAGTTTGGGAGGTCCCTGGAAGTTAATGATCACTCAAGAAAGAAGGTTTGCTTAACCACAAAACCAGGCAGACTTGCTTAGCAACCAAACCATGCAACAGAAGCACGAGGCAGGCCCCAAAACAATAAAATAATGGTGGCATGAGCCCCACATCCTGCCCAGTGAGCTCAGTAAGTTAATGATCCCTAGACATGCTCTCGGCACACATATAAAAATGATACTTTATGGAAAGGTGACATTTTAAAGTGAGAGAAGATATACTTCCAGTAGACCTTCAGCCTCCATTTACGCTCATTTTAAGATGTTAGCAATATGCTAAATGACAGACCCACCAGGTTCATGACTGTTCTGAGGCTGACTATAAAACGCCAAAAAGTGGGTGGTGAACCAATTCCTGGAAACCACCGCCCCTTCCCCCCAGTGATTGGGATAATCCTCCCACTCATTAGCCTATGAAATTACCCAGTTCACAAAGGCTAACCATGCCAGGGACTTCCCTGGTGGTCCAGTGGTTAAGAATACACCTGCCAGTGCAGGGGACATGGGTTCGATCCCTGGTCCGGGAGGATCTCCCATGTCGCGGGTGGGTCACTAAGCCCGTGGGTCACAACCCCTGAGCTCAGGCTCTCTAGCCCAAGTGCGGCAACTACCGAAGCCTTCGTACCTGGAGCGTGTGGTCTGCAATAAGGGAGGCCACTGCCGTGAGAGACCCGTGCAGCCAAAAATAAATTAATAAACAAAAACTTTGAAAATTAACCACACCATATTTCAGGATTCTCTCTCTCGCCTTCTGAAATGGTCCACACTCTGTGGAGTATTTCTCTCTAAATAAAGTCACTTCTTCCTTTCACTTTGTCTCCAAAGCAAGAGCCTCAGATTCACTGGGAACACTCTGACAGTCTCTTTTTTTTATTATATCTTGATGATGGCAACATCTAAATACAGTCATCCAAATTAATGACAGTGCTGTTGGCTTGTGTCATGGAGCCACAAGATTCTCATCTCTAGTGATCGCCCAATAGGTTCTAAATGTTACAGGAAGGATAAAGGAATTATGTACCATGACTAGAGCAGCTGACCACCTTGCTTTCACACCCTGAAATTAAATTTTGCTGCCTATATTTTGAGCCCAGGACTACAAGCTGGCATAAAAAACTTCTACTCTGTGTATAGTGTTTTCCGCAGTTGAAGAAAAATTCCTTTCAAGCACATATGTTCCTTTAATAGCCATAGATTATTCATGTTTTTCTTTTTGTTTGTTTGACTTCCCTGGTGGCTCAGACGGTAAAAGCGTCTGCCTACAATGCAGAAGACCCGGGTTCGATCCCTGGGTGGGGAAGATCCCCTGGAGAAGAAAATGGCAACCCACTCCAGTACTCTTGCCTGGAAAATCCCATGGATTGAGAAGCCTGGTAGGGGTCGCAAAGAGTCGAACATGACTGAGTGACTTCACTTCACTATTAACTCTTTTAAAAAACAAGACAGCGCTTGAGACTCCCCTGGTGCTCCTGTGGCTAAGATTCTGTGCTCCCAATGCAAGGGGCCCGGGTTCGATTTCTGGTCAAGGAACTAGGTCCCACGTGTTGCTGCTAAAGATCCCACATCCACAACTAAGACCTGGCACAGCCAAATAGATAAGTAAATAAATAAATATTTTTTAAAACGATTGTGCTTAAAGTATAAAATTGAAATAATAGAAGTGTGTGTATGTTAGTCACTCAGTCACGTCCTACTCTTTGCAACCCCGTGGACTGTAGCCTGCCAGGCTCCTCTGTTCATGGGATTTCCCAGGCAAGAATGCTGGAGTGGGCTGCCATTTTCTTCTCCGGGGAATCTTCCCAGCCCCGGGACTGAACCTGGGTCTCTTGTATTGCAGGCAGTTTCCTTGCTGTCTGAACTACCAAGGATAATAGTTATGTTAACAACAGTGACTATCAGTCCTGAGGCCTTAGGACTCAGTAGGTACCAGGAATGTTATAAAAGCATTTAACAGACAGTGTGGCAGGACACTGATCAATGAGAACTGATACTGTCCTTAATCCTGCCCTAGGATAGCTGAGGTCTGTTGCCGTGTGGGGCACTGACCTGTAGTTACTGGGTCCTGAGGAAGTGTGAGGAATCTAAGGGGGAGGGTGTCTGCGGCGGGGAGCACGTGCGCAGGGAAGGCATTTGCTGATGGGTAAGGAGGTGAACCATGTTTGAATAATGATCCGATGCACCAAGTACACCTGCTGAATATCAGAACTGCCATGCCCTGTGCCCACCACGGCTGTGTGAGGGAAGATCCTGCATTTATATCCCTCTTACACAGAAGGAAATGAGACCACAGGGTTTAAAGATCTTGCCCAAGGTCACACACTGAGTACAAGGAAATAATTTATTTTTAAACAGGTAATAGATTTTGAAGGGAGCAGTTTTAGGTTGACAGAAGAGTTGAGTGAAAGGTACAGCGACTTTGCACATACTGCCTCACCTGTGCACCTTCAGTTTATCCCTCAACATCTTGCGTTAGTGTAGTACATGCGATGCTTGATAAGCCGATATTGACACATTATTATCATCTGAAGTCCACAGTTCGCATTATAGTTCACTCTGTTGTTTTTTAACTTTTTCTTTTATATTATAGTCCATTAACAATGTTGTGACAGTTTCAGGTGGACAGCAAAGGGACTCGACCAGACATATACATGTATCCATTCTCCCCAAATTCCCCTTAGAGTTCACTCTTGGTGTGTCCATCCTATGAGTTTTGAAAAATGTATAATGATGTGAATCCAGGATTAAACTAACACATAGCAGAGTTTCAACGCCGTTAAAATCCTCTGTACTCCTATTGATCCCTCCCTCCCTTTGCACAACCCCTGGAAACCACTGATCTGTTAATTATCTCCATATTTTTGCCTTTTCCAGAATGTCATAGAACTGGAATTATACTGCATGTAACCTTTTCAGATTGGTTTCTTTCACTTATCAATATGCCTTTAAGCTTCCTCTGTGACTTTCTGTGGCTTGATCGCTCATTTCTTTTCATCACTGAATAATATCCCATTGTGTGGCTATACCTCCATTTATTTTTCAGTTGAAGGACACCTCAGTAGTTTCCAAGTTTTGACAGTTATGAACAGAGCTGCCACCTACATTCCTGTGAAGCTTTTCGTGTGGACATAACTTTTCAGCTCATTTGGCTGAATACTAATGAGCATGATTGCTCTATCATATGCAAGAGTGTGTTTAGTTTTACAAAACTGCCAAACTGTCTTCCAAAGGACTAAATAGTTTTCTACTCCCATCAGCAGGTAATGAGAAATAACTAAGCTTTTTTGTGATTTACAGAGCACTGTTACCTCTCTTTCTGGATCCCAGAAAGACACATTTCTTCAACAATAAAGCCATATTATCTCTATGGTATGCTATGGACTTTTCTGTGTGATTATTACTGCCAAATAAAGGCAGTAATAATAAAGGCACTTTTTCAGAACTATTTGGTGAATGGCATTCATTTCTTTATATGTTTACTTTATTTAACCCTAACAACAACTCTGAAAGGTAGGGATTGTCATCCCCTATTTTACTGAAAAGGAAACTGAGACTCAGAGGAGTCGAGTATATTGCTCAAAATAACAAAGGAATTCAAACCCAGGCCTGCCTATTGCCATGTCCTGGGTTCCTTATGCTCTACAGTGTTACAGCCCTTCAGTGTAAACTGGCAGGAAAAATTGTGAAAGACTTGGAAGGAATTTTAAAAAAAAGAAAAAGATTACTGAATGTTCTGTCCAGTGCATTTTTTCTGAGTTATCTCCCCTTGTTTTCTGCCTCAGAGCTATTTTACAACTCTGTAAATTGTAGGAAACCAGTAATAATGAAAAGGATTCTTGTCCACAGAATTGCAAATCAGTTGTATCTGGTGGAGGGCAATTGACAATTGCCTGGTGGATAGACTACTTTTCTACTTGTACGTTCACTTCAGCATTTCTTATCTGTATCTATATATGTGTATCAATTTTTAGACTATTTATTCATTTATTTTATTTGGCTATGCTGGATCTAATTTGTAGCATATGGGATCTTTAGCTATGCCATACGAACTCTTAGTTGAGTGGCATGCCTCTTAGTTGAGGCCTGTGGGATCTAGTTCCCTAACCAGGGTTCAAACCTCAGCCTCCTGAATTGGAAGCAGAGTCTTAGCCCCTGGACCTTCAGGGAGGTCCCTAATTTGAATTCTCTTCTGAAGCAGCTGAAATATGATTCATTAATGAGTTAAATTCCTTGATGTGTTTATTTTATGTACGGATGACACTCATGATTTTACCCATAAAAGTTATTTTAACAGAATTTATTTTGTGTACATGCATCAATATAATCAGAGACAATGTCAGCGTTATTTCACTATCATGGTTCCTTCTTCATAACTTAGGTGCCCACAACATTAACATATCAAGTCATATGAAAATTCTGGACTTTCCTTAAACTCACTCAGCTGGCTAGCTTTTGAGATTGATGTTGACATGGTCTTTCCCTCAGTTTCTTCTCCAGTGCTAACATTGCATCCTCTCTTATTTCCTTCTGAAATGGATGTTGTTTTCTGCAACATTAAGATTCCTTGCTTACTGCTTCCAGAGAAACAACACAGTATTTAAAGAGGGAAGATTCAGCGATTCCCCGGTGGTCCAGTGGCTAAGACTCTGTGTTCCAGTTCAGGGGGCCAGAGTTTGATCCCTGGCCTAGGAACTAGATCCCACATGTCACAGCTCAATAGCCCATATGCTGCAAGTAAGACCTGGTACAGCCAAATAGATAAATAAATATTCAAAAAAATAAATAGAAGGGAAAGATCCAATAATAGTCTAATTACAATGAATCTTAGAATTAAATTTTCCTGCAATACTTCATACTCTTCATTGTATGACAGATTATTATGTGTTTCCTGGCTTATTCAAGATACTAGTTTCTCCTTTTGCCAGCCTTAGGCTCCTCATAGTCCTGAGGACTCTTCAGTCATGTCGCTTCGGTCATGTCCAACTCTTTTTTCTTTGCGACACCATGGACTGCAGCCAAGCGGGCTCCTCTGTCTGTGGGATTTTCCAGGCAAGAATACTGGAGTGGGTTGCCATTTCCTCAGGCCTCTCATTAGCCATTCCTAATTTTACCCTACTCTGTTCACTGCAGCTCTATTTACAATAGCCAGGACGTGGAAGCAATCCACAGATGAATGGATAAAGAAGCTGTGGTATGTATACATACATATAATGGAATATTACTCAGCCATAAAAAGGAATGAATCTGAGTCAGTTCTAGTGAGGTGGATGAACCTAGAGCCTGTTACACAGAGTGAAGAGGAAAACAAATATTGTATATTAATGCATATATATGGAATTCAGAAAAATGGTACTGATGAACCTATCTGCAGGGCAGGAATAAAGATGCAGACGTAGAGAACAGACTTGTGCACACAGTGGAGAGAAAAGAGGGTGGGATGAATTGAGAGAGTGGCACTGAAATATATACATTACCACATGTCAAATAGCCAGTGGGAAATTGCTGTATAACAAAGGGAGCGCAACTGGATGATCTGTGACAACCCACAGGGGTGGGATGGGGTGGGTGGTGGGAGGGAGGATCAAGAGGGAAGGGACATATGCATGCTTACGGCTGATTCATCTTGTTGCATGGCAGAAACCAAAATAACATTGTAAAGCAATTATCTTCCAGTTTAAAAAAAGTCAAATAGAACTAAAAAAAAAAGAAATGTGTCTTTTTCTAGATAAGTAGTACTATCAAAATACTTTTGGTAGTATAGAAACTTGAAATAATTGATTAAACTATACTCTTGAGAATAATGACATTTTAGAGAAAAAAGATCTTAGGTATGAATTGTGCAATCCCTTCATTTGACACAGTAGACACTGAATTCCAGAGAAACTGAATGACTTGGTCACAGTGACACAGCTCACTGTGGGCTTTGCTAGGAAGAGGGCTGCCCCCTCATTTTCAGTTCAATTCTCTTTCCATGACACGCAGCATTTCAATAACCTTGGCCTTCAAGAACTCTGGTTAGTTCAGTAGCTAATAACATATAACACACATTATTTTCCTGAACTTCTCTAATCTTCCGAAATCATGCAATTTAAAAAAGCTTATTGTTTTAAAGGTACTTGAAGGAAAAATCAAGGGCAAGGTCAATGGCAGCAAATTTGCATTTCAATGACAACTTGCAAAAATAAATTTTAAGTGAACACCAGATTTTCACTGTTGTTCTCGCTAACTGGACTAGATCTTATGACTGTCACACATTCCACCTTCCTCCATGTTACAAAGGCCTTCTGGACATTTCCTGGGCTTGCTGAAGTTAAACCAGGTTGGCCAATGGATACTGACCACATATTTGTTTGCCTACTGAAGTCAACAGTTCAAGAAAATGGCCCATTATGAAGAGTCTTGCATTTAATACCACTCATTTGCATTCAAATAATTATTTAGTTGAAAAGGAAGCTTGGGCCAGGGGAAGTGAAGGAAAGCCAGGCTTTATTTTTCTGAAAACCTTAAGCCTAGAAGATTTCTTGGATTTTCAAGAATGATAAAAGGAAATGGGTAAGACTTAATGCAGTCATCTGGACCCAAATGCTTCTGTTCTACAGGAAGAGGCACGTGTAATTAGAAACAGCCAATGAAGGACAGCATAGCCTAATGAAGGACCTGGAAGAAGTGTGTTTCTCCCCTATCTGATCACGAGGCTACCATAAACCTGTACTTTTTGATCCCCCTATTCTGTTTACACATAGAAGCACCAGTCACACAAGGTAACCAACACACTTAACAGTTTCCCATCTGATGAAGTATGAAGACAGAAAGTACCTGCTTCTGTTACAGATATCTAGTATGTTTTTAACATCAGGCTTGGAAAGTGCGTTTCCTCTCAGTCATAATTCACTGCATGACCTGAGTAATCTGGAACCCCTCAGGGAGGGTGTTGGGTGTTGACCATAGCATCCACTGAACTCAATAATAAAGCGTTTGCCTCTTGATTTTTTGGGGGGTGGAGGGGGTGCTTCCCAGGTGGTGCTAGTGGTAAAGAACGCGATCTCCAGTGCAGGAGACTCAAGAGACAGGTTTGAATCCTGAGTCGGGAAGATTCCCTGGAGGAGGGCATGGCAACCCACTCCAGTATTCTCGCCTGGAGAATCCCCTAGGACAGAGGAGACTCGCAGGCTATGGCTCATGGGGTCGCAAAGAGTCAGGCACGACTGAAATGATTTTAGCATGCACCCACTTCTGATTTTTAACCTTGCAGGGGTAATGGGTTGTTTAGTTAGATAATCTTTGGGCCTATATGGGAAGCAGCTCCGGGTAAATGGAAGGTGATGGATGACTTGAAGGGAACGCAAACACATCTATGCCATCTACCACCACCTCAGTTCAGTGTGGGAGGAAGCTCTGTCATCTGTGTCCTAGGTGCAGACTCACGTAACAGAAATGCCTTGTGTCAGTGCGGAGTGAACCACACACTGGGAAGACATGCTGTTCACAAGGGCAGGTCTGCACCCCAACCCACAGGCGGGGACCCATACCCTGCTGCTGACATATGGCGCCCCGTCATTAGCCAGATGGCAGCAATGCTGGGCAAGGCCTAAGCACACATAAATAATCTAATCTGGGCTGTGGGAGGCAATTAGGACTGGCTGGGTGGGGATCAAAGCCGGTGTGGGGCTGGAGAAGCTTGAGCAGGTGTTGAAGGTGTTAAAATGGGGGCGCTGGGAGAGTCTTCAGCGTCAGCCTTACCTCAGCTATCCCCTCTTCTACTTCTGAGTGGGAAGACAATTCGAACGTCACCCGGTCCCCTCTGTGCCCAAAAGAAAGGTCAGGGGTTCAGGACAAGAAAAACTTGCTGCACATAAAAAGTAGAATCTTCTTTGAGATTGCATCATGGAACAGACTGCTTCTCTTGAGACTCTTTTTTTCAATAAAGAAGGCTTGCTCAGAGTCAGAGTTGAACAGTGATGTTTGATCTGCCCTAGATGATCCAGAAAGCCTCAAATACCTTTGAAATTGTATCCAAAGAACCTCGAAAGATCCATGACTCCAAAATATTTTGTAGCCACTGGAATAAAGGTCAGAAGAGCTCAACTTTTCTTTTTCTTTTTAATTTTTTAAACTCAGCCTTTCTGATCATGACAGAAAGAATCCTGGAGGGTCACTGCACACGAAGTGAATGTGGGATGACTCACGGTCTTGTATTTCGCCTGGTCCCTGGGTACCTCCATCTTCATCACCCTTCAGCTGGCCCAGGACGCACTGCCTGGGTTTCAGAGTCAAGTAACTAGACCATCTCAGGCCCCTCCAACTGGATCCCAACACAGCCCTTGTCCAGCATCAGCCCTGTGAGCTAGTGTGCAAGATGACACCCCTATAATAAGGTTGCACTCAGGCAGAAAGCAAATGAACCATCATGATGGGAGGACAAGAGACCTTCCAGAAGGATAGGTCATGGCAGAGTCAGTTAACTTCCAGTTTCACGATGGACAAGGAGAACACAGCTGACAGGAAATGGATACCTGAGTCCTGGTCCACATGTCTGCACCGGCCAGCACGCAGCCCTGGGCAAGTCACCCTCACGCGACTGTTTCAGTTTCCTAGTCTGTAGAATGGGGAAATTGAACTGGATTCCTGAGGCCTCCATAGCTGAGGACGTGACAGGCTGTGGACAAGCTTTGCGGTGTGGCCCTGCCTGTGGGGAGGGATTCAGAAAGGAATGGGTCTCTTATTAGGAGCCAGTTTATTCTTCCATCTTAAACACCAAGCTACATGTTTTAAGACATGTCGGATTTTGTGATTAGGGAAGGATTATAAGAAAATATACGCGTCCAGGAGGAAAAACATCACTTGAGCACAGCGTCAAGGTTTCAGTGATGGGTCAATGTGCTCGTTAGAGCCTAGAGTCAAAGATCAAATATTTCTGATTATAATATGTGTTTTCTGATTTGGAAATATTGTTCACACATCTCCCTTCCCGCCTCCAACCTCCAGTTCTGTTCTTAGCAGGTCATATACGTTTAGATTCTAGACTGTTCGGCGAATAAGCCCTAAGGGCTCTGAACCCATACTTTGGCGTATCAGTTGTACTCAGGTCTCTTGACTTTTTCCCTCGAGGCTCAAAGGGGGGCTCTGCGTCCTCTATTCTCTCCTGGATTCCACCCTCTCATCTCCACCCCGTTTCTGGATGTCCCACTTCTAACCCTCCACTCCACCCTCACGCTACTTTCTCCTATGGGGGCTCCAGTCTTGCCTTCCCCACGGGCTTTGCATTCTCTTCGCAGGCCTTCTCAGATCTTCCTTATCTTAAACATTAAACCAGTTTCTCTGCTCTGTTTGTCTTTTTGTACACACACGCGTACTTGGTACACCTCAGTCATGTCTGACTGTGACCCCATGGACTGAAGCCCGCCAGGCTCCTCAGTCCAGGGGATTCTCCACGCAAGAAAATGGAGTGGATTGCCATGCCCTCCCCTAATGGATCTTCCTGACCCAGGGATTGAACCTGCCTCTCATGCATTGTAGGCAGATTCTTTTCCACTGGGGAAGCCTACTTGTCTTTTTAGCCACTTTTCAAACTTTCTCCTTCTCCCAACCCCCTAATCCTTCGAGCGAATAGCTGTGTGCTTGAGTGCTCAGTTGCTTCAGTTGTGTCCAACTCTTTGCGACTCCGTGGACCTGCCAGGCTCCTCTGTCCATGGGCTTCTCCAGGCAAGAATGCTGGAATGAGCTGCCATATCCTCCTCCAGGGGAACTTCCTGACCCAGGAATCGAACCTGCTTCTCTTATGTCTTGTCTTCTGCATTGGCAGATGGTTCTTTACCATTATCACCACTTGGGATCCCAGTAAATAGCTTATACCTCCTGTTTCTGCTTCCCTTGTCTTCTTCCAGTGTCTGCAGTCTGGATGTTCATAAGCTGCTCTGTATTTGCTCTCTCCAAGCATGGCTTTCTATGTCTCCTCTTTGCCTCTGGCATCTAATGTAAATGCAGGGTATAGATAGCATGTCCCTCCATCCACATCCAGTGCCTAGCACTGACCTGACTTAGCAGTGGCTCACGGAGAAGGCAATGGCAACCCAGTCCATTACTCTTGCTTGGGAAATCCCATGGATGGAGGAGCCTGGTAGGCTGCAGTCCATGGGGTTGCAAAGAGTCAGACACGACTGAGTGACTTCACTTTCACTTTTCACTTTCATGCAATGGAGAAGGAAATGGCAACCCATTCGTGTTCTTGCCTGGAGAATCCCAGGGATGGCAGAGCCTGGTGGGCTGCCGTCTATGGGGTCGCACAGAGTCGGACACGACTGAAGCAACTTAGCAGCAGCAGCAGCAGCAGCAGTAGCTCAGCAAACCTTAGCTGAAAACTGAGGCTCTGTCGCCTCTTCCAGGTATTTCCCATTCTGTGTCTCCTTGCATTCCAAGCCCTTCTCATCTCACCCCCCCATCACTGCAGCAATATTCTGGCTCACTTCACTTCTGATTTACCCCATAGAGCACTCTTCCTCAGGACTCACCAACAGTTCCCCAGGGACTATTGACCCAAGCTCCATCTTCTCAATGGATATTTTAAAAAATGTAATTAATTGCTTGAAAAAAAAAAAAAAAAAGAGTTCTGGAGTGGGTTCCCATTTCCAAGTGATCTTCCCGACCCAGGAATCGAACCCGAGTCTCCCGTGGCTCCTGGAAGAGCAGGCACCTTCTTTACTGTCTGAACCACCAGGGAAGCCCATGGATGCAGAAATGAAACGTTTAAACTGAACAAAAGGTACCAGAGAAAGATAAAATCTCTTTTCTACCCTTCTCCGAGCTTTCCTTCCAGGAGCAATCACTGTTGGCAGTTTCTTATACATCCTCGCCCGTCTTTGCAGAGATAGTTCGTGGATGCAGTGCTTCCTGATTGGCCTGCAGCTCACCATCGGGCCTGTGGCACCATCTTCCAACCACTTGGGTTGGGGAGCCCGTTGGCCTCCTGGACACTTCTCCCAGAGCTGGGCTCTACCAGACACACTCCTTGCAGCTTGCTTCAAGCTGCAGACCTGGAACTGTCCTTGTTCTCCCTCGATTGTCTGGGGCTGCCAGTGTCTGGGAGGGACCCTTAGACCACACGCCCCCTGTGGCTCCTGTGAGGAATTCCAGCATTGCTCACTGGAGTGAAGCTCCTTGCTGGTCAGGGGTCTAGTCTGAATCCCACTAATTCCTGACTTGGCTCTTTTTGCACCAACCAGAAACTGCCGAAAGTTCTAACTGGTTTTGCTTCTAAACCCACAGTCGGTTGCGCTCCCCATTGATATGGTTGCCAGGAGACAAGCCTGGGATGATACCGTTCCTGCTTTTGCAATGTCACTTCATCAAGAGGTCTTATTCCCGGGTCCAGGTCTGACCCCTCTTCAAATGATGCACTGGAATGATCTGAGCCAGAGTGCATTTCCTACTAAATTGGGGAAGAGCAGCCACTCTGGGACAAAACCCCTACCCCAGTTCTGCATCTGACAAGGCAGTAATGATAGCCTTGGCTTTGGAAAATAGCCCTGTAATGACAGCAAGGGTCTTAAAGCTGTCTCGAGGGAACATATAAATTACTGTTTTAGTTAGATGCAAAGTACCTTAAGTATAAATAGGAAGACTTTTTAGTTCCTTTAAAATCCACCTAATGAACAATAGGCCTGGAACGGTATTTACTGGAGGTGCTGCGTTAGTGACACTTGGCTTGTTTAAAATATTGATTTGGTGGTAAGTTCTCATCTATTATATACATAGTTATGCTATATATGTGTGTTATTTATTATGTATGTTGCTGCTGCTGCTGTGTGTGTTCTAGTCGTGTCTGACTCTTTGTGACCGCATGGACTGTAGTCACCCAGGCTCCTCTGTCCATGGGATTTCCCAGGCAAGCATACTGGAGTGGGTTGCCATTTCCTAATCCAGGAGATCTTCCCAACCCAGGGATCAAACTCGCATCTCTTGCATCTCCTGCATTGGCAGACAGATTCTTTATAACTAGCGCCACCTTGGAAGCCTCATTGTGTATGTTACACTTATGCTAACATATATAACTAAGCGGTAAAGCGTCTGCCTACATTGCGGGATACCTGGGTTCGATCCCTGGGTCGGAAAGATCCCCTGGAGAAGGAAATGGCAACCCACTCCAGTATTCTTGCCTGGAAAATCCCATGGATGGAGGAGCCTGGTGGGCTACAGTCCATGGGGTCACAAAGAGTCGGACACGACTAAGCGACTTCACTTTCACTTTCAAGCACATGTTAGACATGTTAATGTTATATATATTGAGTCAGCCAAAAGTTCGTTTGGGTTTTTCGTTTTCAGATCACAGAAAAACCCAAACGAACTCTTTGACCTATCCTATGTATTTATACATGTAAGTCATGTCTGACTCTTTTGAGACCCATGGACTGTAGCCTGCCAGGCTCTTCTGTCCATGCGATTTCCCAGGCAAGAATACTGGAGTGGGTTGCCATTTCCTTCTCCAGGGGATCTTCTTGACCCGGGGATCTTCTTGACCCATGGATCAAACTCCTGCATTGCTGGCACCCCAGAGATGTACGCCCCTTCTCCCTCTTGCATATTCACAATACATGTTAGCATATCAAAGTCTCTGAGAGGTCCTAGAGTAAAATAACTTCTAAACCTTTTGAACTCAAACTTATTTGGCAATGAAGCCCTTTATGCACGATTCCTGAGTGTTAGTTGCTCAGTCGTGTCCGACTCTTTGCAACCCAATGGACTGTAACCCGCCAGGCTCGTCTGTCCATGGGATTCTTCAGGCAAGAATACTGGAGTGGGTTGCCATCCTCCTCCAGGGGATCTTCAGAGGTACATATAGAGGATAGTGCTGCTTCAGTTTCTGCATGCAAGTTAAGCTATTTATTTGTAAACAAACAGCTGGTTCCCTTAAATATTTCATATATCCATTACACTACAAACTAATAACATAATAGGCATTATGTATACACCAATAAGCTAATAGAATGAATAGGTGAATTTTTAGAAAGATAAATCACAGTAACTGCTGCTGCTGCTACTGCTAAGTTGCTTCAGTCGTGTTCGACTCTGTGTGACCCCATAGATGGCAGCCCACCAGGCTCCCCCGTCCCTGGGATTCTCCAGGCAAGAACACTGGGGTGGGTTGCCATTTCCTTCTCCAATGCATGAAAGTGAAAAGTGAAAGTGAAGTCACTCAGTCGTATCTGACTCTTAGCGACCCCATGGACTGCAGCCTACCAGGCTCCTCTATCCATGGAATTTTCCAGGCAAGAGTACTGGAGGAGGGTGCCATTGCCTTCTGCAAAATCACAGTATAGCTATTATCTATTCCTATCTATTTTCTAACATTTATATAGTCACATCTTTAAAAAGTCAGTTACATAAAATACATTTCTTTATAAATCAAAGTCTAGTTAGCTGGGCCGCGTCTGTCCTTAACTGTCCGGTGACGTTTTCCCTAGTAGCCACTTAACAAACTTCCGGCAGGAACCAGAGGGTCAGCTGTTGGTCACTGATATTTTTTTCCTTAAGGAGATATCAACCTCATTAAGCCAAAGAAAGTCTTCTTATGACAGTTTCTCACCTGAGTGGTCCAAACTATATTTTCCTCCTAGCTTCTTTCCAAATGCTATATGTCTCATAAGCACTAGGTCAGAATGCTGTCTTTCTGCTACACAATTGGCTATATCATATATACATGTACTTTAAAAAATATTATTTAAAAATAATAAAAGTCATGCAAATTGGCATTCTATCCTAAGCCCAAGTATGTTTATGAACTAACACACAGGGTACAGCCCATAAAACCACTCATTCACAGATGGCTCCTCTCTGGTCATTCAGAGAGCCTCTTAGAGACTGCTATCTCGATGGCCCCGATTTTGTGGTTTTTCCATTTAATAGGAGTTGCCGTGGAAAGGAGGCCGTAAATAAAGACTCCCTGGTCAAGGACCTAGAGCTCTGCTTTATCTTGGAGAGAACTGTAAGAAACAGCTGAGCAGGGCCTGGCCACCACAGTCGCTTCTAAGGCTTTCTCGTTGAGAAGTGAAAATAAGCCCCTGTGAGGGGACTGAGGATTTTTATTAGGAGGTTGGAGTAGAAAGAAAGTTTTCGTCTGAACAATAGTCATCTGCGAAATATTTTTAAAATCCAATGGCAGACAATATTTTCTTTTGAGACTTAATGATAAACCCTGGAATGAGAACGCCTAGAAAATATATTAGATTATAGTTGGTGTGAGCAAAGCTTGAGAAAAAGCTTGAAAGCAGGTAGCTGGAGTGCAGTGTGACTAACTCTCTTTTAGGAAAACCAAGAATCTATTTAAAATGGAATACCAGCAACGTCCTGCTGTACAGCATAAGGAGCTCTGCTCAAAGTTATGTGGGAGTCTGGGTGGGAGGGGAGTTTGGGGAGAATGCATGGCTGAGTATATATGTATGGCTGAGTCCTTTGGCTGTTCACCTGAAACTATCACAATGCTGTTAACTGGCTATACTCCAATACAAAATAAAAAGTTTATTAAAAAAAAAAAAGAAAACCAAGAATCTAAGCAAGTGGTTTATAGACTTTTTGATTTCAAGGATAAGGAAAAAAATTCAATTAAAAAAATCGAATTTGAAAGCTGACTCTAGTAGCCCATTTTTCTTTATTTTTTTCCCCAAATAAGGATAGACTAATTTGGCAAGAATTTATTATTACCATTGTTTTATTTTTTCCACTAGGAAAAAAAATAGGAAAGCATGATGTCATATTTACATACACAGTTCAACATTTATATACAATTCTTAAAACTGAATGCATTTGGCTTTAATGAAAAACTCTGGACATTGTTCTAATTTTTCTCACGCAAGTTCGCTTTGTTAGATTATTGTTTTGGAATGCAAAATAGAATAAAATAATATCTCCTAAACATGCCAAGAAAGTATTGATAATCTTCAGAGAAATTCACATTGGTATTATTAGTTGCCTTATAATATAAAAATATCTCAGACTATATTATTTATTGAATTTCCTAGGGAAAAAAGAACTGAGCTCTGCATTTGATGTACTTAAAAGTTAATGAATGTACTTGAAAGTTAATGATGTACTTGAAAGTTAATGAATACAACCTACATACCCTGATCATTTACAGATAAATATTTACTGATAAATATTTACAGATACAGTACACAGAGAAAACTTCAGTACTGAGAGGGAGGGAGGGAGGTGGGAGTAAAAAGGGTGGTATTAATTAGGAAATATTCTTGGTTCTTTTTTAGGAAGGAGGGAGAAAACTGAAGCTGAGAGGTTAAAGAATAATATGAAGCAAGATAAAAGAGCTTTCCTGGTGGCTCAGACGGAATGAATCTGCCTGCAGTGTGAAGACCTGGGTTTGATACATGGGTTGAGAAGATCCCCTGGAGGAGGGCATAGCAACCCACTGCAGTATTCTTGCCTGGAGAATCCCCATGGACAGAGGAGCCTGGCAGGCTACAGTCCATGGGGTCACAAAGAGTCAGACATGATTGAAGCAACTTAGCACACACAGCACAGCCCTGATGCGCTGCCTTTGGAGTCAAAAGCTTTTTGTTATTTGCCTATAGTTTTGGAGTGTTTTTCCTTCACTTGTCAGGAGAGTCTGATGGATGCATTTATCTACCTGTGGTTGGAGGGGACAGTCAGGACTACGACAGATACACCTGCCTGGGCATATATCCAGAGAAAATTCCAATTTGAAAAGACACCCACACCTAAAAGTTCTTAGCAGAATTATTTATTAATACAATAGCCAAGACATGGTAGCAACCTAACTATTCCTTGACAAATGAATGGATGAAGATGATGGACACATATATACAATGGAATACTCAGTTGTAAAAAAGAATGAAATAATGCCATTTGTAGCAACATGGATGGACCTAGAGATTATCATTCTAAGTGAAGTAAGTCAGACAGAAAGACAAATATCATATGACATCACTTATATGTGGAATCTAAAGCAGAATGATATAAATGAACTTATTTATAAAACCAGACCACCTTTTACCTGCCTCCTGAGAAATCTGTATGCAGGTCAAGAAGCAACAGTTAGAACTGGACATGGAACAACAGACTGGTTCCAAATCGGCAAAAGAGTACGCCAAAGCTATATATTGTCACCATGCTTATTTAATTTATGTGCAGAGTACATCACACGAAATGCCGGGCTGGATGAAGCACAAGTTGGAATCAAGATTGCCAGGAGAAATATCAGTAACCTCAGATACACAGATGATGCCACCCTCATGGCAGAAATCGAAGAACTAAAGAGCCTCTTGAAGAAAGTGAACGAAGAGAGTGAAAAAAGTTGGCATAAAACTCAACATTAAAAAAATTAAGATCATGGCATCCGGTTCCATCACTTCATGGCAAATAGACAGAGAAACAAGGGAAAGAGTGGCAGACTATTTTTTTGGGCTCCAAAATCACTGCAGATGGTGACTGCAGCCATGAAATTAAAAGATGCTTGCTTCTTGGAAGAAAAGCTATGACCAACCTAGACAGCGTATTGAAAAGCAGAGACACTACTTTGCTCACCAAGGTCAGTCTAGTCAAAGCTATGGTTTTTCCAGTAGTCACGTACGTATGTGGACTATAGAGTTGGACTATAAAGAAAGCTGAGCACAGAAGAATTGATGCTTTTGAACTGTGGTGTTGGAGAAGACTCTTGAGAGTCCCTTGGACTGCAAGGAAATCCAACTAGTCCATTCTAAAGGAGATCAGCCCTGGGTGTTTGGAAGGAATGATGCTGAAGCTGAAACTCCAGTACTTTGGCCACCTCATGCAAAGAGTTGACTCACTGGAAAAGACTCTGATGCTGAGAGGGACTGGGGGCAGGAGGAGAAGGGGACGACAGAGGATGAGATGGCTGGATGGCATCACCGACTCAATGGACATGAGTTTGAGTGAACTCTGGGAGTTGGTGATGGACAGGGAGGCCTGGCACGCTGCAGTTCATGGGGTCGCAAAGAGTTGGACACGACTGAGCGACTGAACTGAACTGAACTGAAAGACAAAGCATGGTAAAAGGTTAGCTGCCATCATCCAAATAGTTGGTACAAGATTATTTGTGGACCATCCCAAAATGAGGCAATATTAGAAAACAAGGAGGAATAAAGACTAAGATAAAAGACTAAATATTTAGAACCTTTGGTTGCATTGACAGAAAAACCAAATAAAACTGACATAAACAAATAGCACAATGTATTATCAACACACTACTGGCTATCTCATAGAAACTAAAGATGTGACTTAGGAACAGTCAGAATCTAGGGTTTGAACAGTCAGGATCCTCTGATTCTCTGGATGTTCCGTCATTTGGTCAGAAGTCCCCTTCCAGAATAACCAAGATGGTTAACTGGGTTGATGTGATAACACAGCAGTTATCAGAAGACTATGTGCATGGTGTGGGGAGAGTAGAACAGGAAGAAGATTTTGTTTTCAGAAGAGATTTGTATCAAATAAATCAGAGATGTCCACCTTATTGAAAAAATAGTCAAGAAGCCAGATAGCAAGAAAACACGGCTTGATAGCAAGAAAAAACGGCTTGTTACGTTTCTTGACTGTATAAATAACCAAGATCAGTTTCAAGGGTAAAGTAACACTCCCTCCCCGCCCATTTAAATGAAAATTTTCTTCATTTAAGGACATCCTCTGAAAAATGTACCAAGAAATAGCAACCTGTAAGGCACTTGGCCTATTGCGCAATGCTTAATTACCTATCTTCATTGTGCACTCGTCATATGCAAAGAACTTTTCTGGATTCTGAACTATGGGAAAGAAGTTGCAAACATGACTAGGTCCCTCCTTCAAGGAGTTTACACTTTAGAAATCTGGAGAAGGAAAAGTTTAAAGCAAGCTATCATAACTAGATCAACCTAACATAAGGGCAGATTGCTATATCCCATATTTTCCTCTAAAAAAAAAAAGAATTTGTGGTCTTAAAATATTACACGATGCACCAGGATTCACAGCCTGAACTACATTTGAAGTCGGTCAGGTGTCCTCAACCATACCCTGCAGACTCATCACACACACTACCACCTGGATTTAGTTGAAGATTTTCAAATGAAATCTTTTTCTGTGTCTCTGTTTCTCACTGGCTTTTTGGGAAAAGACCAGAGAGGAAAGGAAACCTTAGGTTATTTTTATAAATATGCTTGCACATTCACCATCATCATTATCATCCAACAATGGCTAAGACTCCGAGCTCCCAATGCAGGGGTCCCAGGTTCAATGCCTGGTTAGGGAACTAGATCCCACATGCCCGCAACTAAGACCTGGCACAACCAAACACATAAATATTAAACAAAGAAAAAAATCTGAGGGGCAGAGGGGCGAAAAAGGAGCTGGTGAGAGGAGGTTTTGGCGGAGGATACCAGCAGGTGGCGCTTGTCTCCTCCTCCGAGGTTAGAACTTTGAACTCACCCTAGAATCCTGTAGGAATCAAGGGCTACTGAGCGCGCAGTCAGTGCAAGTGACATGGATCACGCGGTACTTTAGATCCATCACCTTTCCGCATCACCACTTAAAACACCATCTCCCCCTCCACCAAGGGTTGAATTATTTTCTTATTTGACCCGCATCCTCTTCCCCTAGCTAAGTCCCTCACAAGGTCGCTGCTCAAGACTTGAGTATAGAGCCTTAGAGAGTTGGAACCGAAACTTCAGAAAGGAGGGGGACTTTATTAACCTTCCAACTGTTCTACTCGTATGCTGTCAGAAGTTCTGATGCCCCTGGTGTTGGTCTGGGCAGAAGGTGATTTCAACTGCAGACTGGGACGTCAGCTCCCATGCCCCACAGGGGCTCGAAGAAGCTCACAAGGTCACCTTGACGAATACCTGTGCGCAGGCTCCAACCCGGACCAAGTTATTTTATAGTTGGGGTCGCTGCCTTTCTGACCCCTCCAGCTCCACCCAATTCCGGGCTCAGCCAGCCACAGCCAGCCCCTCTTCCTCACACGACCATGGGTTCTGTCCACCATAGAAACGACCTGCATCTTGAAAACTGCTTCCTTTCTGTGCCTGTACTTTTCTGCCATCGCTCAGAAAACCCGCTGCTCCACTCCTAAGCTGTTCGCAGCGGCGTCCAGCCCTGGCGTTTACAGAAGGAGCGCACCCCTGGAGTCCGAAGGCTCTCCTTTCAAACCCAGCTCCGCCTCTGACTGCCTGGGTGACCTCAGACGGGTTTCTTCACTTCCTCTGTGGGCTGACGGAAACAATTTTTCCGCTCACGGGGTCCCCTGGATTCCTGAGATCACGAACGCCGGCTACGGAGACCAGCGTCTGGCCCCCTGGAGGTGCCCAAGTGCTAGGGGCGGGGGTCGTCGGTTAGCCTGATCCTACCGTGAAACACTGCCTCTGGGGGTTGGGAGGGGACTCGAGGTCAAAGAATCCGAATAATTCGCAGAATTGAGAGAGCCTCTCGCCTACCCCGTGATCTCCCCGCGTCCAGCCCCAAGCGAGTACAGGGGCAGGCCGGCGCCGGCGCGCGGCCGCAGCCGGGGCCCGCGCCCGGGGCGGCGGAGGCAGGCTCGGGGCTGGACTGACGGCTCCGCGGGAAGGCGGAGCCGAGAGCGAGCGGCGGAGGAGGGGAGAGCAGCCGGGAGGAGGGCGCAGGGGCGGGAGGAGACACATGCGCGCTGCCCGCCGCCGCCGCCGCCGCCGCAGTCCTTAGCTTCCCGGGGACAGGAACCCTTCGAGACCGCGCTGCCACGGCCGCCTCCGCCTCTCGGCTCCCGGTTCCGCGCGCCTGCCACACCCTCCGCCCCTCCTCCGGCATCTCTCGGCGGAGCGCCGCGGGGACTCGGCCCCGGGCTGTCGTCTCCCGTTCCGGGGGTGGGGGGGGGAAGGTGTGACCTCCCCCCGCAGGAGCGGCGCGGCGGGGCGGGGGGGCCCGGGAGAAGATGGCGACGCCGGGAAGCGAACCCCAGCCTTTCGTGCCTGCCCTGTCGGTGGCCACGCTGCACCCCCATCATCATCCCCACCACCACCACCACGGAGGAGCCGGAGCTAGCGGCGGGGCCGCGGGAGGCGGCGGCGGCGGCGGGGGCTTCAACCTGCCCTTGAACCGGGGGCTGGAGCGCGCGCTGGAGGAAGCGGCCAACTCCGGGGGCTTGAACCTCAGTGCCAGGAAACTGAAGGAATTTCCCAGGACCGCGGCCCCCGCCCATGACCTCTCGGACACGGTGCAGGCAGGTGAGAGAGGGCCGAGCGCGGGCGGTGGGTGTGGGTGTCTGGCGGGCTGTCGTGCCTTCCCCGACGCGGTTGCCAGTCTGAGATCTGGCCTGACCGGGGGGTCCAGCGGCCCGTGCTGTCCCGAGGCAGGGACCCGCGTGGGCGGTCCGGCCCGAGGAGAGCGGGGCTGCTCCGGGCTGCCGAGCCCGCGGGCGCGTGGGTTCCCCCCTGCCGCTGCTGCGCCGGGGAAGTGGCCGCGGGGCTGGGACTTGCGGGCGCGTCGCGTGCGCGCAGTGGAAGTGGGAGGTTTCGGGCGGCTGCGGCCGCTTCCTGGGCCCGGCGCAGGGGCTGGGGACCCGGGCGCCGCGTCTGCGCCTCCCACCCGGGCGAAAGCCCTCTTTGCGCCGAGGCGCCGCCCGTCCGGGTTGGGAAGCCTCTAGACAAAGGTGGCGCGCCCTCCGCCGACCCGAGGGCACCGCCGCGGTTCCGCCGGGCCCCCCTCGGCGACACCACCGAGCGATCAGGCAGCTTGTGCCCGCGGCTTCCTCTTCCTGCGTCTGTGTGAGGAGGGAGCGGCGGCTCTGGTCGCGAAATTGAATTGCAGCCGCTTCGCCCGGCTGTCCGCTCGCTGGTTCTTTGCCTCCAGCTCACCGCCCACGCGGTTTGGTCCTGCCACCGAGGCTACCTCTTACTCAGTAATCCGATCTTTGCGGGGGCCCTGGAAGAGACGGCAGGGTATACTTAAAAAAAAAAAGTAATTAAAGTGCGCCGGTTTCCATCCGTGAGCCCGACAAGTTGTAACTCGCGCCAATGAGCATACAGCGTTTTCAAGTTATGTCATGTGTTGACATATTTCTGAGAGGTCGGCTTTCCCTTTGGTAGTTGGAGTTACTGGAGCAGGATCTATAAACAGGAAGGAGGGTGGTGGAATGCGATTCGGGCCTTGGGATCCTGATAGAACTGCCTGGGTTCCCCACCGTCTGGTTTCAGTTCTTTGGAGGAGGGTTTGTATCTTGCCGCCCAGCATTTCCCAGAGCAGTGGGTACCCCATTTGGGAACCACCGATCAGACCTCCTGGCGGTCATTGCGTCACAGGCCGAGTGTCAGACCCCTGGGATCCTGGATGGCTTGACTGTCAGCTCCAGATCCTGAGGGAGGGTGGAGGTGGAGAGAGGGGGCAGACAGTGGCCTTTTGGAGCTAGATTCCAGCGCTCCCCTCTTTAATTCAGTGGACGTTTATTAAGAGTCCTAATGAATATTTAGACAAGAATTCTGAGTTCACTAGAGGCAGAAAGCACTCTTTGGGGTCATTAAACTTTGCAGTTTGGATCTAGGGATAGTCAGGAATGGGCAGAAAGGAGGGAATTTCCAGAGTTGAGTTGTCAACAGCTGCGGAGATTCGTGATCCCACCACTTAGATGCAGTTTCTCAAGTGGAAGTTATTCCAAGAATTGCCTGAATCATTAACTTAGAAAAAAAATCCATTGTTAAGTTGGACTTCCCTTTTGCGGCAGATTTTAAGGTGAGCTATGGCAGGATTGGATATGACTGCCGAAAATGTAGCTGGCAGGATATTTATTTCATTGGATATGAAAATGGAGCTGGCAGGACCAATAACAATCTGTGTCTGTATGTTCAGAAGGAGGCACTGAATAGTGTTTCTCTGCTTCTGACGTTTATTTCAAAGTTGGATGAACTTGGAGTTCACCCTACTGGTGTTTCTTGGAGAAGACCGGTGCTTTTAAAAGCAGAGACCACCTCTTCATTTCAGACCTAACAGTGTGAAGCATGGTGGTGTTTAAAACACCATTTCCGCTGTCCACTCTTTGCTTGTTTGTGGTGAGCTGTGGTTGTGAGTTCTGCAAGTTTTTAATTTGAAACCTCACTTGCACATGTTTTGTGTGCAGAAAATGCTAACGAGTTAAATCTTGGAGGCTTAACCTTAGTGACAGTGAACTGAAAAGGTTAGTTCCTCAGTCGTGTCTGACTCTTTGAGACCCCATGGACTGGGCCTACCAGGCTCCTCTGTCCAAGGAGTTCTCCAGGCAAGAATACTGGAGTGGATAGCCATTCCCTTTCCCAGGGATCGGACCTGGGTCTCCTGCTTTGCAGACAGTCTTTACCATCTGAGCCATCAGGGTTAACTCCCTACGGACAAAGGCAGTGTTAATGACGGGAGGAGGAATGTCACTGGAGTTTGTAGGAAGTTAGGAAAACTCTTGAAGTCAAGAGTAGTCAATGTGACAGCTCCTTTACATGAAATTTCATGACCCAAATGTGTTAAAGAGTTGCTTGTGCAAAAACATTTTTGCCTCAGGTCAAAGCTGGGTGTAAACCGGTCGTGTTCTGCCCTTTGCTCTGTTTACCCAGAGCACTGTTCCTTATTTGGAAGAGCAAAACTCGAAATAAAGCAAGAGTTAAAATTACCTCCAGCGTGCAGTGCTGACATTTCCTGCATATAAAGAGTTTTAGAAGAGTGGAGTGTCTGAGTAGTAACATATACAATAAAGACAGTGGATTCTCTGGGGTTCATATTTAGTTTACAGAACATCTCTTAAAATCAAAAGGACACACAAAGATCCTTAAAGACCTAAGATGTAAAGTGGACTTTTTCATAAATTTTGTAAGACAGGGAGTGACAGAGAAAGCTTTATCTCCCTGTTCAGTTGTATAATTCAGGCCATTTGGTTTATGCCTTGTAAAAGTAACTCTTCTGGCAGCCACCCTAAGCAGAACTGCCCTCTTGGGCAATGTAGCTTGTCTGGCCAGGAGTTGAAAACCCAGATGTAAACATGGAAATATAGAAGCCCAGGGCTGCTCAATAGATGTTTAAGCTCTGTTAATCAAATGCATACATCCCTTTCATAGGAAAAAAACCCAACACTCTCAGGCCTTCCCCCTTACTTTGAGCCAGTCAGTTTATTCATATTTGAGTGCAAATAGTTTGGTTGTCAGGATCTAGACTTCTGGCCAGTGAGCTGGGGAAAGAAGGGCTGTGTGTTGGCACAGGTGACCCTGGCTGAAATGGAAGAAGAGCCACGATGAGCTCTCGGACTGGGCTCTGCATCACCCTCCTGGATCCTTGTGAGAAGCCCGTTCAGATCCTCCTGTACAGCTGGGGAGAGTTGAGTAATACATGCTCAAAGGTCATCGCTCTACTTCGATGCTAAACCAGGGATGGAACCCTGATGATTTCACTCTAGCATGTGTGTTCTTGACCATGGTGCTAGCGGTAAAGAATCTGCCTGCCAGTTTAGGAGACTTACGAGATGTGAGTTTGATCTCTGGAGGAGGAAACAGCAACCCACTCCAGTATTCTTGACTGGGAAATCCCATAGACAGAGGAGCCTGGGGAGGGCTACAGTTGCAGTGAGTTGCATGCGACTGAAGCGACTCGGCACACACGCACACTGGGAAGGGGTGGAGAGGAGTAGGATCCAGGAGGGTACCTGGAGGCTCATTCAACCAACATTGGTTCTGCAAGTTCCCACCGAGCACCGCTCAGTGCCAGGCACTGTTCGAGGCACCAAGGATACAGCAGAGACCAACAGAGACTCCCTTGACCCCTTCTGATGGAGTTTTCATTCTCCTTGTGGGTGAGGGAGGAGATAATTGAAGAAACAGGTTTTGAAGGATGAACTGGGAAGACTTCTAGGAGATGTACGCTATCTTGATTTAGAAATATGCACGCTGCCTTGTATTAAAGGTGACTTTCAGTAGCTTGTAAAATAGCACAAATGGTAGTGATAAATATGAACTGAAGCAGCAAGTCAGGTCTGAGAAAAAAGTACACAAATAGGTTCATTGGGAAAGCAGACTTTTTGTTGTTGTTGTTCTAGTGCTGATTTGTTAAATAGTGTCATTTGGGGATAAGGAGGTTCCAAAGGGTGTTTGTGTGACTGAAATGAAGTGAATTGAAAAGAGGAGTAAGAAAAGAAAGAGTCTGTCTGAGGCTGATTGCTGGAGGTCCTGGAAAATGAAAAGGAAAATCTTGGATCCGATGCACAGAACAGTTGTTGAAAGCTGGTCACATTAACGAGAGAGTGGGGTGTGTTATTGCTGATATCTTTTTTGGGGGTGGCTGGAAGCAGGAAAGGCGGTATGGGAAGTGCAGGGCCTGCCCAGGCAGGAGTACAGACGAGAAATTACTCAGTGAGGTCCTGTGTGTGCCGGTGCGGGTGCTGGACGAGGTGCAGAGAGTAAGACACCACAGGAGCACACGAGATGCCAAGTGACCTTTTTTAAAAGTAAAATCCCTGCGTCTTCTTTAAATATATATGTATGCATATATAATTTTTTATTTATGTGTTTATTTGCTTTCGGCTGTGCTGGGTCTTCGCTGCTGCACGGCCTCTTCTCTGGTTGCAGCAAGTGTGGGCTCCCCTCCAGTTGCCAGGCGGGGTCTTCTCGTTGGCGGTGGCCTCTCTCGTGGCAGAGCATAGGCTCGAGGTCATGTGGGCTCCATCGTTTCGGCTCCCGGGCACTAGAGCGCAGGCTCAACAGTTGTGACCCACCGGCTTAGTTGTTCCAAGGCATTGTGGGATCGTCCCAGATCAGGGATCCAACCTGTATCTCCTTCCTTGGCAGGTGGATTTTTTTTTTTTTTACCACTGAGCCACCAGGGATGCCCCCCTTTATTTTGCATCCTTTAATTTCGAAACAAAATATGAAAAACATGATACACAGCCTTCAATTTCCCCTGTCAAATGTGGGAAGGAACAGGGTTTGAAGTCCTGGTATCCTGCCTTAGACAGAAGGACAGAAATAAAACCACTGGACATCAGCAGAGGGGATCAGGTGGGCCAGGCCGCCGGGACTGCTGCTGGGGTGGCCACAGGAACTGGGAAGCCGTGGGGACCTCAAGGTGCGATGCTGGTGGCACAGATAGACATTGTCTGCAAAATTCAGAAAAAAAGGTCATTTTAGTTAAGCTGGCTAGGAGAGACTCTGCTAGCCTGAGGTGGGGTTTGGGTCAGGTTTTGTAGGCTGGCTTGGTTGTGGATGGAAGTCTGCATGCACATTCTGTGGTTGGAAAGATGGTGTGAACGTGGGGTGTGCCTGACAGTCTGAGATCTGCTGTGTGTACACGTGAGATGGGTGTTGAGGCCGGGACCTCTGGTCACGAGCTCTCACCCCGCCGTCACCGTGCAATGGGGTGACGCGGCACACACGGTGACGCGGCACAGGGCTCTTAGGACCCTATAGGGCACTGCGGATGGCTGGGGCCTGGGATATGTCAGCCTGTGGAACTAAGGCCCTGGTCTGTCTGCGACACCTCTCTCAAATATCTGCAGAGGCAAAGACTCTTCTCTGAGATTTGTGGCTTCTCTGTTGAAGCCTGAGTCCCCCTGCCCCACTCCCATTCTGTCCCAACTGAATCCTTGGGATATTAGTTTCCTTTAGTTACTGGGATGCACCCAAGACTTGATGAAATCTATCTGGTCTCAAAAACTATTCCGTACTTTTGGCCGTAAAGATTTTTCATTATGAATGTAATGAAACTTGAAGTCACATGTGTTTTTGTAGAACGTGATGTTCTTTTGTAGATACGCTTTGTTTCAAATTATGTTTCTGCTGTTGAACTGATTAGTCACTGTGCCGTAAGGATCATTTATAGTGGTAGTCACTCTCATTTAAGTGGCTCTGTTCATCACGTATATTCTGACTATTAATACTTCAAAAACAAGGAGTCACAGCTTTTCCTCCCTTTTATTATTGTTGTTGATCGGTTTCACTGTCACTAAGTTGTATCTGACTTAGTTTAATCACTAAGTTGTGTCTGACTCTTTGCAACCCCATTGTAGCCCACCAGGCTCCTCTGTCCATGGGATTCTCCAGGCAAGAATACCGGGCTGGGTTACCGTTTCCTTCTCCAGGGGATCTTCGAGGACCAGGGGCTGAACCCGTGTCTCCTGCATTGACAGGCAGATTCTTTACTGCTGAGCCACCAGGGAAGCCCCGGTTTCACTGTGGTTTAGTCTTTCAATCATGTCCAACTCTTCGTGACCTAATGGACTCTAGCTGCCCGGCTCCTCTGTCCGTGGGATTTCCCAGGCAGGAACACTGGGACGGGTTGCCATTTAGAGGACTTCTAGTAGTAAAAGCTGTTAGCGCTGCCAGGCCTCCGTGTGCCTGGTGGCTCTGCACCATAGCCACGCGTGCTCTCCCACGTTTGTGTGTGTGGCAGGAACAGTCTCGACAAACACGCCTGCATTCTCATTGCTTGCATCATGGGCTGCTCTTTATTGAAAAGGCAGGAACATGATAATCACGTTTCCAGAATAACAGCATACAACCACAGGCCATAAAACCTCTGGGGATTTTTGAGCCGTGCCAGTTTATAAAGGTCAGCCCAGGGTTTGATCTTCATCATTGAAAGTATTCCACCGGCTAATTTGTTAGTCACTGCGACATCTTATTTGTTTTTTTGGTGAGTGTCAGTTATTAGGCAAAAATTTGGCATAACCCCATTATTTAAACGTTTTAACCTCAATTGTTGACTAAGAATTTTTTTTTTTGAGTTCTGTTGCAACTTAAATTTTTCATACTGTGGTTTAGCAGTTCTTTGGTTTTAAGCATTTAAAGGGTAAGGTACCTTTTGAAATCCATGTTAGTGTTGATTGGTGCAGAGGTTAATTACCTTTGCTCTTGCTGTCCTGCTGATGTGAACAAAGGCTTAGAAGTTGCTAGTCAACTTTGTCATTACTTATCAATATTTAAACACAAGTTGCTTCCTTCTTTTGCGTGTGCTTTTCTATTTTTCCCCCTTTTCATATCTACCTATCTATATCTATTGACCTATCCATAGATATAACTATTTACCTATACCTATAGGTGTATTTATATACCTGTATTAATCGTTATATATCTATATACTTGGATGTCCCTGGTGCTCAAACGGTAAAGAATCTTTCTACGGTATGGGAGACTTGGGTTAGATTCCTGGGTTGAGAAGATCCCCTGGAGAAAAGAATGGCAACCCACTCCAGTATTCATGACTGGGAAATCCCATGGACAGAGGAGCCTAGTGGGCTACAGTCCATGGGGTTGCAAACAGTTGGACATGGCTGAGCAACTAACACACACACACACACAGAGATCTGTATACTTATATCTATATACATTTATATGTGTGTGATTTGCTTAGCCAAAAAAGAAAGCCCAACTATATTTACATATCCGATACTTTTATTTATGTACAGTTTATAAATAGTGTGGAGGCATTTACTATTGCTACAAATTTCTTGTTGTATGAAAGTTTTGTGGCACCAAATTTTTCATTTGCTATATAAATTTTTTTGGCTAGAGATAATAGGTATAAACACCTTTTATATTTATGCTGGGCGGCATTTACTCTCTCTTAATATCTTCCCAAAGTCATCTCCTCCTGGCGCTGTGTTATGTCTGCTTTTCCAGAGACTTGGTTATTTAAGTGGCAGAAATGCTATGAACTCTGCTAAAGGTGCTTATGGAGTCGTTGCTTGGGTCACATGACTTGAACTTTTGTCCGTGCCTCACAGAATTCTGTTTGTGATGCTACTTGCCGGATTTGGCTTAGCTTTTCGGAAAATTAGACTTCTGCCTTAGAAAGGCATTGGGGAAAAGTGGCCTGGGCTTAGGTCTGGTACTGCTACCACGATCACGATTTGTGAGCTCTTTCAGTGATGATGTCACTTGTTGGAATTCAGGTGATTTGGAGTTAACTGTGATATTTATTTCAAATATAAAATTGTGTGTGTGCTCAGTCGTGTCTGACTCTGCGGCCCCATGACTGTAGCCCACCAGGCTCCTCTGTCCGTGGGAGGATTTTCCAGGCATGAATACTGGAGTGAGTTGCCATGTCCTTCTCCAGGGGATCTTCCCGACCTAAGGATTGAACCCATGTCTCTTGCACCCTGGCAGATTCTTTACCAATAGCACCCCCCGGGAAGTCCCTATCATAAAAGGCTCAAGGATGTAAGACCTGAAACCCAACTATATTTACACAGCTGATGTATAATTTATAGGAAGTCAAGAGGCTTCTGTTTTATTGCTACTATTTTTTGTGTGTGGCGTGGAAGGTTTTTTGCAGCAGAATTTTCAGTTGCTATGATAGTTCAGAGAAGTTTTTGTGTGTATGTGGTGTGAATTGTTTAACCAAAAAAAGAAAAAAGGCAAGAAAGAAAAGAAAGAAAAAAAAGAAAAGAATGATCAGGATTCCATGTAAGCCTTAGGCCTGCCAATAGAGACGCAGGCCTGAATCGCGTCTGTGTTCTCTTCATCTTAATTTCAGAGTTCAGTAATATTGCTTCCATATACTGTAGTAAGAAGTCGTACATTTGGAAACCATCTGTTCCCACAAAGTAATTCAAAAATCGACTGAGATTGTTTACATGGATAGAAAGTCGAAGAACTGTGAGAATTTGGCTTCTCTTGCTTTTACTGCAAGCAAGTAGAAGTGAGATGCCTTTCTCAAAGTCAGATTTCTGGGTGTGCTCCTACCTTTTCCTATCTGGGTACTCCACTGGCCATAAAGGAGGGATACTGGGACAAAAAAAAAAAAAATTGGAGACAAGCAGTGTTTGGTTTGCATCATAGAAATGTTTTAATTTGGGGTTGCTGAGAAATTATTGCTCCTATATTCATAGGACATTGATACTGAGCCAGGTTAATTTATGGTACCTGGAACCCTTCCAGGATGTTCCAGGGTCATGCTTTATGATTTTGGAAATCTTTGATATTTGCTTTCTTCCTTCTGCTGTGCTACTTCAGTCTCTTTGCTGGTGGGGGGGCCCTAAGACCTTGTGACTCGAAACACAGTCCGTATCTCTCTGGCCCAGTGAGCCTTGAGGTTCCCCTTCACTGTTCTCCCCAGAGGGGCAGAGGGAAGCCCCATCTTGGTTATCTTAATCCTCTGGCTTCTCCTGTGGTCTTGCTTTTGACAGCTAACCTCTGCAGCTCTGGCCGTGGAGTTTTGCCACCCAAGGTATTCCTCTGATGTTCCTTTTTTTTAAAAAAAAAATTCTATGTATTTATTTTATTGGAGTCTAACTGCTTTACAATGTTGTGCTGGTTTCTGCGGTACCACAGTGTGGACCAGTTCTGTGGATGCATATGTCCCCTGCCCCTTGGGCCTCCCTCCCACCCCCATCCCACCCCTCTATGTCCTCATTGCCGCGTTTTCTCTCTGCAGGCAGCCACGATGTGTTCAAAGATAGCATCTCCCCTTGCAGACTGCCTGACTTGGCCTTCCTTCCCATTGCCCCATTTCCCTTTTCCAGGTCATTTCCCTCGCCCCCCCCTCCCCCTCCCCACCTTCTGCCCTGGAAAAGCCTGAAAGTGAAGTTGCTCAGTTGTGTCTGACTCTTTGCGACCCCATGGACTGTAGCTTACCAGGCTTCTCCATCCATGGGATTTTCCAGGCAAGAGTACTGGAGTGGGTTGCCATTGCCTTCTCCAGGGGATCTTCCCAACCTAGGGATCGAACCCAGGTCTGCCGCACTGCAGGCAGACACTTTACTGCCTGAGCCACCAGGGAAGCCCTTCTGCCCTGGACGAGTCTACTTAACCCCGCTCCCATTCAGGCTAGTCCCCAGCCTCCTCAAGACAGGGGGCTCCCTGGCAGCCCTTTCATGCAGATCTGAGCACAGAATCGGGCGCAGCTTTAAGACACTTTGGCGTTATTTCCTTATGGTGCTTTTTCGTTAATCATTGCCTTCCTCTCTGGTGCTTTCCCCATGCTTAAACTCTTTCCTCCTTGGCTGGCCTGTGAGGTCTGGCCCGGCAGGGATTTTCCCTTAGTTTTGTGTGTGCCCTCCATACGAGGGACAGAAAGTGCTAGATTAACATCAGCGCGCTGCTCCTCTCCTCTTTCCTACTCGCAGCCGTCTCTCAGTCCCTGCACTTTCAGTCCGTCATCTTGGATCTGCCGCGACGCAGGGTTTGCTGATCTGATGCCGTTTTTTTGGTCGTCACCTTCTTTTTTTTTTTTTTCACACCGCATCTTTTTGCTTCTCAGCCTTCGCCCCACTCTACTGGTTGGCTCAGGCTGCAGTAACAAAGTACTGCAGGCTGGGTGTCTTAACAGAGGTTTATTTCCTCACCGTTCGAGAGGCTGAGAGTCGAAAGTCACGGTGTCGGCGGGGCTGGTTTCTCCCGAGGCATCTCTCCTTGGCTTGTTGGTGGCCAGCCTGCCCCTGTGTTCCTGTGGCCTTTCCTCTGTCCTTGAGTGTCCCTGCTGTCTCCTTGTGGGCCCATATTTCCTCTTCTTATGAAGACACCAGTCACACTGAATTAGTGCCTGCCCATAACCCACTCGTATAGCGTTATGAGTGGTTATGCAACTTGAGAGGCCTCATCTCCAAATAGATCATGTTCTGAGGGACTGGGGCTTCACTGCACGACGATTCAGCCCAGCACACACTCCTCCTGGCCTGGATAAAGTGACTGTGCTGTGTGAGCCTGCCCTCCCAGGAGGCCTGGGCCAGGCCTGTCTTATTCCCTGCAGTAAATGTTTCTGAGTACCTGATGTGCTATAAAAGGAAGGGGCCACGTACACACTTAAAAATGGGTGACTCTGACTAAAGTCTGGGTCCCCCTTCTCCCCACCACCTCGCTCAAATTTAGAATCTTTTTGGTGGTTGGTGGGTCCCTAGAGTTATTCTTTTTCAACAGGTAAGATTATTTTCTTCAATGTTTGCCAAGTGTTTGATAAGCCAGATTACATCCAGAGGTCGAGTTGTCATGATTTCTGAGAGGGACAGGTGGGAGCTTTGTTGTATCAAATGTTGCTTGAAGTTAACAATTGAAGTGAAAGTAAACAGGTTTTGAGCACCTAGCAAGGGTAGCAGCTGTGGATGATTAAAAAAAAAAAATAGAGATATAGTTGTCCGTATAGATTTTGCAGAATTGGATAAGGACTAAAGTATCATTTGAAAGCACTGTTGTTGTTTTGTTGCTGATGTGTCTGATTCTTTTGCGACCCAGTGGACTGCAGCCCACCAGGCTCCTCTGTCCATGGGACTTTCCAGGCAAGAATACTGGAGTGGCTTGGCATTTCTTTCTCCAGGGTATCTTCCTGGCTCAGGGATCCAAGTCGAGGCTCCTGAATTGCAGGTGGATTCTTTACTACTGAGCCATCTGGGAAGCCCCGAAAGTACTGTATTCTCAGTAACTTAAGTGTCATTTTCAGAAAAAGCCTTTTAGTCCTTAGCCTAAGGGACTGTCTTCCCCATTGTGTAGCTTAGAGGTTAAAAATCAGCTCTCTTGAGCCTCAAAGACCAGGGTCCAAATCTTGGTATTGTCGATTATTAACTGTGTCACTCTGACCAGATAACTTAAACCAGGAGTATCAGTTTCCTGTTAACTGATGTCTTACCTATAAAATGGGAACAATGGATACTGAATCCTGCTGTGAAAACAATGGTTATAACAAGGATAGCAACGCTATTAAGAGCTTTCCTGTGCCAGGCATTGTTCCATGTCCTTTATATGTAAACAGATATATTAAATATATGTAATATATACATTTCCTCATTTAATGCTTGCTGAGTGTTCTGTTTTAACTGTAGTAGGAGTTCAATGTCTCCTTACCTTCCTAGCTGTCAGCTGGGTTCCACCCAACTTCCGATATCCAGTTGAAATCCACCTGCCTCTGAAATGCCTTTCTTGACCACTGTAGCCTGAAGAGGGAGTTTCTAGATAACTAGAAATCACCCCTTCACATCTCCCTCATTTAATAGCTGAGGACACTGAGGCTCAGAGAGCTTAAGCCACTTGCCCAAGGTCACACAGCAGGGTGGTGGGCACCTCCCAGCCAGGAAGCTCCCTCCCTCCTTAGATTTCTCAGGTCAGCCCCACCCAGACCATCCAGGAGGAAGGACGCTAAAAGAAAAAAAAATACTGTGAAACCTTTAATATCATGTGGTCCAAAGCTGGGGAGAGTAAGATAGGAAACGAAGCGCGGTTACAGATTAAACGTGTTAGTTCAGGATCTTACAGCATGTGGTTTGGAGGACATGCTTGGGCTCCATGTAAATTGGATCCCAAAGTACTGACAGACGCATGGGGCAGTCCCACCCAGATTCAGGCCTGGAGGTCCACAGCCGCCTGTCAGAGCACAACTTTTCTCAGCACTTGGAATCCATTTTCCTGTGAAAATAAAGTAGCAAGTGGTGGTTTGGCTCCCTTGCCAGTCCTCCCTTTAACCCTGGCAGAGCTGGGCCTTTGTGTTCACGGTGTTTTTTTGGACAAATGCAGACTCCCTTCTGATACGGAATTCTGCATCAGGATGTGAAACTCTTGCTTCTTGGCGATTGCTCTGAAATAGCGATTTCAGAGCAATGGCGATTGCTCTCTTCCCTGAGGCCATTCTGACCCAGTGTCAGAAAGCCCACCTCCCTCCCAGGCCCCTGGGTCAGTGGGCCCAGCAGACTGGCTGTCCCTTCCACCCGGTGCGGGGAGCCAGCTATGCGTGCTACGCACAGCCAGTTGTGCTGTGTGTGCGTACTCAGTCCTGTCCCCGGTTCTCTTTGCGATCCCGTGAATCGTAGCCCCCCAGGCTCCTCTGTCCATGGAATTTCCCAGGCAAGAATACTGGAGCGGGTTGCCATTTCCTTCTCCAGGATATCTTCCTGACTCAGGGATCGAACCTGCATCTCATGTGTCTCCTGCACTGGTAGATGGATTCTTTACCTTGAGCAACCCGGGAACCTCAGGTGGGCATAAGTCAGGGGTCAGCTCTGGGGCTCAGTGAGGCATCCAGACCTGAGACGAGTTGGTCTGGGAAATGCCCCGTGCAGGAGACGGGCAGGGATGGAAATGCTTCTCTGCCTAGTTGGTGCATTTTTTTACATATTATTCCCCCAAATTATTAATTTTAGAATTTGAAGCAAATTACTGAGTCTTGCTGAACTTCAGGTGGGTAATTTGTTTTAATGTTTATTTATCTGGGTGCGTAGGGTCTTAGTTGTGCCATGCAGGATCTTTAGTTGTGGCGTGTGGGGTCTAGTTTCCCCACTAGGAACTGAGCCCGGGCCCCTGGCACTGGGAGTGTGGAGTCTTAGCCACTGGACCACCAGGCAAGTCCCCAGGTGTGTAATTTGTTGATGGTGGAAATACTCTTTTCCAGATGCTCAACATCACTCATTATCAGAGAAATGCAAATCAAAACCACAATGAGGTAGCATTTCATGCCGGTCAGAATGGCTGCTATCAAAGTCTATAAACAATAATTGCTGGAGAGGGTGTGGAGAAAAGGGAACCCTCTTACACTGTTGGTGGCAGTACAAACTAGTACAGCCACTATGGAGAATAGTGTGGAGATTCCTTAAAAAACTGGAAATAGAACTGCCATACGGCCCAGCAGTCCCACTGCTGGGCATACACACCGAGGAAACCAGAATTGAAAGAGACATGTGTACCCCAGTGTTCATCACAGCACTGTTTACAGTAGGACATGGAAGCAACCTAGATATCCATCTGCAGATGAATGGATGAGAAAGTTGTGGTACATATACACAATGGAGTATTACTCAGCCATTAAAGAGAATACATTTGAATCAGTTCTAATGAGGTGGATGAAACTGGAGTCTATTATGCAGAGTGAAGTAAGTTAGAAAGAAAAACACCAATACAGTATATTAATGCATATATATGGAATTTAGAAAGATGGTAATGATGACCCTATATGCGAGGCAGCAGAAGAGACACAGATGTAAAGAACAGACTTTTGGACTCTGTGGGAGAAGGCAAGGGTGGGATGACTTGAGAGAACAGTGTTGAAACATATATATTACCATATGTGAAATAGATCACCAGTCCAAGACCCAGGGGGATGGGATGGGGAGGGAGGTGAGAGGGGGGTTCAGGATGGGGAACACATGTACACCCATGGCTGATTCATGTCAACGTATGGCAGAAACCACCACAATATTGTAAAGTAATTAGCCTCCAATTAAACTAAATAAATTAATTTAAAAAATACTCTTTTCCCTTCAGGGCTGTTGCGAGGAGGTGAGATACAGTCCCCAGAGCAGAATTTGGGTTTGGCTTAAGTGAGTGATCAGTAGATGTCACTTGCTTTTCTAGATTCCCAAGGGTTGACGTGTCATAGTTTGTCTTCAGTAAGATAAATAACTGGGTGTCATCGGCCTGTCATTGGCATAGTGGCTAAGGGCACACGTGGCTGGCTCTCAGTACTGGTTTCACAAGAACACGGCTAGTGCTTAACTTCCCTGAGCCTCAGTTTCCTTGTCTTGCAATGAGGGATCATAATCCTAGGATTATTGTGCAGAGGAAATGAATGAATATATGTGTAAAGTGCTCAGATCAATGCTTGGCACTGACATTTGCCATTATTATGATCACAGTGCGTTATCTTTAGAAAAGAGATTCAGTCTTCTAAGGCACAGAAAGACTAAATTCCTAGAAATATTGTGACATTAATGAAAAGATTGTGATATCCAGAAAGCTTCAGGATACCTGGTTGCACTGTGTGTAAGCATTATTTATATTCTTTTGACAGTCTTTGGAAGATGGTCGAGTAGGTACTGGCTCAGACGGTGAAGAATCTGCCTGCAGTGCAGGAGACTTGGGTTCAATTCTTGGGTTGGGAAGATCCCTTGGGGAAGGGAATGGCTACTCACTCCAGCATTCCTGCCTGGGAAATCCCCTGGACAGAGGAGCCTGGCAGACTATGGTCCATGGGGTGGCAAAGAGTCAGACATGACTGAGCAACTTAGCACACAGAAAGTAGGTATTATTTATTCTTCCAGAGCTAAATATTCAGATCTTAGGTGTAAGGAAACCCGGATTAGATGGTGAAATGGTTTTCCTTGGGTTGTGTTACTAGTTAAGTCGTTGAGCCAAGACTATATCTTCTGAGTTTTTATGTGTTTTCCATTCATTTCTCAAATACTTCTCCAAGGAGTGAGAACATGTCTGTGAGGACGCAGAGATTAAAGAATGAATATGTAGATTTCAACATGTGATTGCTTTTCTTACTTTCCTGGTGTCCAGCATCTGGTTTGAACTTTAATCAGAAGGCATTACACCCAAGGCCTGCTGATGATAGGTTCAGTATCACCCCGAAGTTACTGATAAGGGAACCAAAAGGGGAGATGGTCTGGGTCCAGGGTCCTTCAGGCTATTTCCTCTTTCAGTCCTGCCAATGGCCTTGCAAGGCAGGTAGTGTCCTTGCAGCCAGATGGAAACATCAGTTATGCAAGTCTGAGTACGTTTGCAGAGCCGGTAGAGCCAGAGCTGAAGCTGGAATCAGAACTCAGGCTGAAGAAGTGCCGGAGGCTCTTGCCATTAATAGGAGCGGAATCTGCCACCCCTGAAATAGGCCACTTTGGCATATTGATTATTTTGAAAAACTTTGCTGTTGTGGTTCGGTTGCTAAGTCATGTGCGACTCTTTGCGACCCCATGGACTGGTAGCCCACCAGGCTCCTAGGTCCATGGGATTCTCCAGGCTAGAATACTGGAGTGGGTTGCCATTCCCTTCTCCAAGGGATCTTCCTGATTCAGAGCTTGCACCCAGGTCTCCTACATTGCAGCCAGATTCTTTACTTTCTGAGCCACCGTTTGCTCAAATTCATGTGCATGGAGTCAGTGACACTATCTAACCATCTTGTCCTCTCCTGTCCACTTATCCTTTTGCCTTCTGTCTTTCCCAGCATCAGGATCTTTCCAATGAATTGGCTCTTCGCATCAGGTGGTCAAAGTATTAGAGCCTCAGCTTCAGCATCAGTTCTTCCCAGGAATATTCAGAGTTGATTTCCTTTAGGATTGACTGGTTTGATCTCCTTACAGTCCAAGGAACTCTCAAGAGTCTTCTCCAGCCCCACAGTTTTTAACTAAAGTTACTTTAAAAACATTCTGGCCTCCTTTGTCTCCCTGAAAACTAGAGCTAAACACCTCGTGTGAAAGAGATACCGAAAGAGACACAGAGATACCCTCCATAGCAAAGAGGGAAGAGAAGAATTCAGGGTGGAGATGGCTGTGTAAATAAACTTTACTTCTTCACTCATTTCCTACCCCAAGTCCAAACTCATTTGTCTTGTCAATTTTTAAGAGGTTTACTGGTTTTTTTTTTGAGGGGTTGGGCATCTAAAATATATATAAAACTGTCTGTTTTGGTTGCTTCTTTCAGTATCTTATATTTATGAGCTCCTATATGTAGGAAATTAGTTTTTTTCCCATTGTTGGATAGCAATTTAGTTACTAGGCCAACCAAGAACCTCGAAGGGAAGAAGGAAGTAAGTTTTCTTCTCCTGTGTTGTGTTCTCTTGTAGTGTCACTACGTATTTAGAGCTGGAGCTATGGATCCGTGGATGAGAGTTTTCGATGAGAATCAAGCCCAGAGCATTTTGATAGGTAGTCCCTGGGGTGACTCAGAGACTGATGAGTCAGATTCCACTCCAGACTCTCGTCTCCCATTAAAACGAGTGGATACAGAAGATCCAGGTGGATGCCTGGGGAGTTCTAGTCCTGATACTCACCAGTTTCCAGTGGCCAACTATCAGCTCCATTTCTAAGAATTGTGCTTTCCAGCAAGCACCAATACTCATTTAAAAAAAAAATCCTCCGACATTTCTATTATTTAAAAATTTAAGTACACATTCAGATTTTTGGTTTTGTTATGAAATTTTGTCAGACTTTATAGCCCATGACTTAATTGAACAGCCTATTTAAAATTTACTTGATTTTATTCCCTCCAGTGAGAAATGAATGAATAGTCTTCGAGTGAGTCATTAAGTAATATACTTTCTAGAGCGTTCCCTCTACAGTAGGAGTACTTACATTCTCAATGTTGGTTTTTTTTTTTAAATAACAATTGTTGAGTTGATTTCTAAACATGCATTTTATTTTGTAATGAAGATCCTTCAATGCATTAATTAGTTGCTTTTATAATCTTATAAATGAAATAACACAGCAGTCCATTTTGACTAAAATGGCAGCATAGCTTATGGCTAAATAACCAAAATTTTTTGTTAATGCAAATCAATCTAATTCAAAGGAATCTGATTGTACAATTGAAGGCAAACAGATCTTTCTTTGTTCAGTTCCTTTAGAAGGTGAGGATGATGATCTCTGCATGCAATTTAAGGCAATTATGTGTAGTTTTCAGTCTTTAGAAAGCCTGGATAAATCAAAGTTAATTTTAGTTGTACCAGTCCTTCCAGTGGCTATCGTCTTATAATAAACTTTCCGCCATGGTTTTTTCAGATATTTGCAATGAATGCTTTCTTGCGTCTGTGCAGTACTTTGAAGGGCACTATGCCATAACTTTATGTGTTCTAATATGCCAAAGTCTGATCTATTTTATGAAATTCACTTGGCAGCTGTGAAGACTTGCTGTTGCTCCCCCTCGCCCCCCTAACCCCTAAAGTCCTTGGAATCAGTATGTTAATGAAGACTTGATTTCTCAATATGAAATTTACACAGTGGGAGTTCCAAGGTAATGTGCCTTGGCAGTCCCCTTAATGTCTGCATTTTTAGAGAGTGAATGACAAAGACAGGCTAGCCCAGCTCAGCGTTTTCACCATCAGGCTGCCAGGGTCTTTCTGCGGTTGGTTCATATTTTCAGTGTGCACACCCTCTGGTCTCAGTGGCCTCAGAGGTTCTCTTAGAACCCTCCTCTTCTCTATCAGCCAGGTCTCCTTGATTGTGATCTCTTAACACAATTCGGTTGGACAAGCCCCATCACCTTTTTTTTTTTTTAATTGAATGAAAGATTCTTTAAATTCTGTAGTGCTTTACACTTTTCAAAAGTTTCATACCCATGACTTCATGTAATTCCATAATAACCTTTTTCTTCCCTACCCCTATATTCCCTCTCCCCAAGGGGACTCTTGCTTCTTTTTTGTTTTATTCACTAGTTGGTTGTATTTTTTTAGATTCTGTATGTGATATCATATAGTGTTTGTCTTTCTCTGACTTATTTCACTTAGCATAATGCCCTTCAGGTCCATCCGTTTTGCTGCAAATGGTAAAATTCCATTCTTTTTTATGGCTGAGTAGTCTGTTGGGGATGACCCAGGATGAGACGGCTGGATGGCATCACGGACTCGATGGACTCTGGGAGATGGTGATGGACAGGGAGGCCTGGCGTGCTGCGATTCATGGGGTCGCAAAGAGTCAGACACGACTGAGCGACTGAACTGAACTGAACTGAACTGAGTCTGTTGGGGACTTCCCTGGTGACTCAGTGGTAAAGAATCGTCCTGCCAATGCAGGAGACTCTAGTTTGATTCCTGGCTTGGGAAGATCCCCCAGGGAAGGAAATGGCAACCCACTCCAGTATTCTTGCCTGGGAAATCCCCTGGACAGAGGAGCCTGGTGGGCCACAGTCCGTGGGATCACAGAGTCAGACACGACTTAGCCACCAAACAACAGTATTCTATTGTGTATATATACACCACATCTTCTTTATCCTTTCATCCATTGATGGACACTTAGCTTGCTTCCATACTTTGGCAGTTGTAAATAATGCCACTGTAAACATTGGGAACCCCATCACCTTAGGACAAAAGACTTCAGCTTTCAAACATATCACTTTGTATGGTTCTGTGCAACACTCATTTCTCAAGAGAGCCTTAGGTCACTGTGGACATCACAAGAGGTGCTCTTATGGAACGCCCCTAAGTATCCTACAGACCAGGTTTTCTGGAGTCAGTCTGGTTGATACCATTTGTGCTGGCTTAAGGTATAATGACTGCTAAGTCACTTCACTCGTGTCGGAGTCTGTGACCCTATGGACTGTAGCCTGCCAGCCTCCTCTGTCTGTGGGATTCTCCAGGCATGAATACTGGAGTGGGTTGCCATGCTCCTCTCCAGGGGATCTTCCCAACCCAGGGATTGAACCCCATGTCTCTTACATCTCCGTCATTGGCAGCTGGGCTCTTCACTACTAGCGCCACCTGGGAAGCCCCTTAATGTATAATAGCACCTCCTTATAATGCATCCTGATTTGGATGATAAATTATGTGATCATGATACTCATGGAACCATAGGCACCGTGTTTTAAGATAAACTGAAATGGAGATGAGTAAAGTGACTTGCCCAGGCCCTCTGGTCACTGAGTTCAGTCAGGTTTAGGGTCTGAGCAGCTTATTCTGGTCATCTCCATCACCTGCCCAGACTGCTGCTCTTTGGTGGAATGACAGTGCTTGGCTAGTTTCTCTTCCTTTTTTTTTTTTTTTTAAGATTAATTTTTTTCAGTGTGGGCCATTAAAAAAGTCTTTATTGAATTTGTTACATAATTGCCTTCGCTGTTTATGTTTTTTGGTTTTTTGACCATGAGGCACGTGCAATCCCAGCTCTCTGAACAGGGATCAAACCCTCACCCTCGAGTTGCAACGCCAAGTCCCAACCACTGGACCGCCAGGGAAGTCCCTGGTTTCTCTTTTTAACTTCCACACCAAGGAGCCCTCACAGGAAGGTCTTTGGCATTTGTCGTTAATTTTAGTGGGCAAACACACCACTCATTTTAAAATCATGAAATATAGCATACATAGAAGAGTCTATACAAAATGTAAGCATGGCTTCAATGATGATAGTGAAATTGTCTTAGTGACAGCAGCAGGTAGGAAGCTGGGACTGGGGTGGGGACGTGATGACCTGGGGAGGTACAAGGGCTGATGCAGTTTCTGTCTTGAGTTAGCGGTGAATGCACAGGTAAGTATGCATTTGTCAGAACTCATCACACTCTACACGTAAAAAGGTTGCTTTTTGTTATATACTAATTGTACCTCAATAAGGAGAAGGAAATGGCAACCCACTGCAGTGTTCTTGCCTGTAGAATCCCTGGGACGGGGGAGCCTGGTGGGCTGCCGTTTATGGGATCGCACAGAGTCAGACACAGAGTGGCTTAGCAGCAGCAGCAAGGTAAACTGAAAATGCTTCTGTGTGCTCTTATCCAACTTGAGAAGTAGAACAACCAATTCCTCTTTAGCTCTCTGCTTGCTGCGCTATCCCTGAATAACAAGCTGTTTCATTATTTTTTAACTTTTCAACGTTTTTACTTTTTTTTTTTAATGTGGAACATTTTAAAAGTCTTTAATGGGCTTCCCTTTCGGCTCAGCTGGTAAAGTATCTGCCTGCAATGTGGGAGACCTGTATTCGATCCCTGGGTTGGGAAGATCCCCTGGAGAAGGGAAAGGCTACCCACTCCAGTATTCTGGCCTAGAGAATTCCGTAAGCTGTATAGTCCATGGGGTGCAAAGAGTCCGACATGACTGGTCAACTTTCACTCGCACTCTCATTGAATTTGTTACAGCGTTGTTTCTGTTTTATGTTTTGGTTTTTTGCCCAAGAGGCGTGTGGGATCTTAGCTACCCGACCAGGGATCGATCTTGCACCCCCCTGCGCTGGAAAGCAAAGCCTTAACCACTGGGCCACCAGGGCAGTCCCAATAAGCCGTTTGAAAACACAGAATAACTGGAGCTTTATGGCTGAATTCTCGCCTACTATCTGAAGACTGATGTTTCTCTGTTCTTTGACCATCATTTTCTTTATTTTGAAACAGCTTATTGACTGTCTATGTGCTGTGCTGTGCTTAGTTGCTCAGTCTTGTCTGACTCTTTGCGACCCCATGGACTCTAGCCCGCCAGGCTCCTCTGTCCATGGGATTCTCCAGACAAGAATACTGGAGTGGGTAGCCTATCCCTTTTCCAGGGAATCTTCTTGACTCAGGAATAGAACCGGGGTCTCTTGCATTGCAGGCAGATTCTTTACTGTCTGAGCCACCAGGGAAACCCAAGAATACTGGAGTGGGTAGCCTATCCCTTCTCCAGGGGATCTTCTCCACTCTCCTGCACTGCAGGTGGATTCTTTACCAGCTGAGCTACCAGGGAAGCCCAGCTGTCCATGTAGTCACTCTAAATCAAATATTCTAATTCTCTTTATGAGTGGCATTTTAGTTTATTGATAGAAAAAACTAAAACTGAGCTGACCTTCCGGGCATCCCCGGGATGGCGCTGACTGACGATCTCCAGGGTCTAAGAGCATTGCTGTGCACCTGTTGGGTGTCAGACACCCTGCAGACCTGATCACATTCTTCCCCTCGGGCTTCGGGAAAGGTGCCCAGATACCAAGACCCAGAGATGCCCAGCAGCTTGCCCAGGATTCCAGAAGCCAGGGTGTAACCCGTCCGCCAGACTCTAAAAGTATTTGCCATTCCCACCAAGTGCACTATCATTAGAAAGAACTGCCTTTTGCTGGGAGCCTTTTGGCGGGCTCCTTGCTTGTCCCCTGGAGCCTAGGACCCTATGATGAGGTATCACCTGCAGCCTTCCTTTGTGATAGCCCTGAGCCGGCTTGCTCCCCACTCTGCCTCCTTTGAGGCTCTTTCCCTGCAGAGCTCCCATGTCATTTGCTTTTGGGACCCAGCGTGCCCCTCCTTACCCACCGGGTTTCCCCTCACCCTTCTCACCAGTCTTTGTGGGTTCAGCTGCCTCTGTCTCAGTCCCCATATGTTCCAGGTTTAGCACCTCTATTTTGCCTTTGATCTTGTTTTCCCTTTACTCCTGGAGAAAGAAATGGCAACCCACTCCAGTATTCTTGCCCGGAGAAACCCATGGACAGAGGAGCCTGGCGGGCTACAGTCCATGGGGTTGCAGAGAGTCGGACATGATTGATCAACTGTCACTCACTCCCTCCCTTTCCTCTCTGCATGTGCCAAACAAAACACAACAGAAAACAGAACAATCAAAAAATCAGACTCCGGATTTCCAGTCCCTGCCAGTCACCCCACAGTCTTAACACCTGCCTCTTCTGTGATGCCCCCAACCACGGCCTCCCTCTCCTCACTCACCCCTAGCTTTTCTGTACTTCAGGATTTTGGTACAAGGGATTGAATTGATCCTTAATTGTTCTTTAACTTCATGTCCTTTCTCTCCAGTTATTGATAACAACAAGAAGAATGATAATAGCTTTTTTTTTTTTGAGTCAGGTATTGTATTAAGGATTTCTCTCGTTTAATCCCCCAAGTAATCTTAGGATGTAAGTACATGCATTCTCCCTGTTTCGCAGATTAGAAAATGGAGGCTCAGAAAAAATAGCCACCCATAGCTACTAAGTGGAGAAAAGTGAAAAAAAAAAAAAAAGGTTAGTTGTCGTGTCTGACTCCTTGTGACCCCATGGATTGTAGTCCACCAGGCTCCTCTGTCCATGGAATTTCCCAGAATGCTGGTGTGGGTAGCCTTTGCCTTCTCCAGGGGATCTGCCAGACCCAGGGATCGAACCTGAGTCTCCTGCATTACAGGCTGATTCTTTACCATCTGAACCACTAGGGAAGCCCAGAAACTGGGATTCAAATCCAGTTTGACTTGTGTGGTCTCATCTCACCCTTTAGCGACCCCTCGAAAATTCCTTGATGAGCATAGAAAAGAGAAAACATGGAGGACCGTTATTGTGCCTCTAGTATGGCATGTCCTAGAGGTGGCTTACTGTATTATTCTCCTGCTAAAAGTGAGATATTGTGGTCTCCAAAAACTGAGGCTCAGCTTAAATAATTTCCTCAAGGTCAAAGAGCTAATAAGTGAGACATCAAAATTAAAGCCGGTCTTTGGTCCCCTAGAAATACCACCTCTGGGCATGATGACCTCCTACTGTATGTCCCGTCTTTTATTCTCTGCAGGATGTTAGTGAAAGTTTCTGATTAGATTGATTGACCGTAAGCAGAGTTTCCTTTTATTCTGTTAGAAGGGAGCATGTGAGAAATAAGTCCACTGGGGAAGAGTAGACCCTGCAAGGGATGTTAGTTTTAGAGAAGGGACAGTGGAATAACAAAGGTGAGGTGGAATAGCTTCTCAAATGGCATGGTGCAACTGTAGAATTTTGTTTATCTCGAGAGGTGATTTTAAACCTTCCTGAATTTTACCCTAGTGGAGCAAGGTTGTCTGAAATTAAAGGACGGGAGAGAATGATTTCGTATTTCTGTTCTGAATTTTTTTTTCTTTTTTAAAAACAGGTTTATTTGAGATGTAACTCACATTCCATACAATTCCACTCATTTAAAGAGTGTAATCAGTGGTATTGGGCATATTCAGAGTTGTGAAGCCATGGGCACCATTTTCGAATATCTTCATCACCCCTGAAGAAACCTTGTCTCCACTAGCCGTCACTCCCCGTTCCTCCCAAGTCCGTCCTCACCAGCCCGAGGCAACCCATCACTAGTCTGTGATAGTGAATTTTGCCTCTTCTGGACATTTCATAAAATGGAATCATACAGTATGTGTTCTTTTGCGACTGACTTCTTGCACTGAGCATCACGTTTTCAAGGTCATCCATGCTGTCGCACGTATCAGTACATCATTCCTTTTTATTGTGGAATAAATAATATTCTGTTATGTGCATAAACCACATGGATAACATTCTTCAGCTGATGGATACTTCACTTGTTTCCCACTTCTTGCTGTTGTGAATAACACTGCTGTGAAGAGTTGTGCACAAGGTTTTGTTCGGAAGATCCTCTGTTGGTGGCTTTCTCTAATCAGCTGACTTCCTGCCCCTCTCAAGTACAGAATTAAACGCTAGTGGCCAGTTACCCTGGTTTCTTTCACTGGTAGATTCGGAGACTTTTGAAATTCTCCCTAGAGCTCACCTTTCAAATTAATTAACAACTAAAAAACTAAACAAAAAAGGATCCATTTATGTTCTAAAAATATGTTACAGTATGTTAGAATTTTGTTGATCAAAGCAAGCATCCTCTGACTACCCAGTACAGCTTGTGGTTAGTTCTTGTTTGTCTGGAGCTTCCCTGGTGGCTCAGATGGCCAAGAATCTGCCTGCAATGTGGGAGACCTGGGTTTGGTCCCTGGGTTGGGAAGATCCCCTGCAGAGGGGAATGGCTAAAGCTCTTCCATTCTTGGTGTTAGGATAAGTAACCCAGCGTGCAGAGGACAGGTCTGCAGCAGATGTAGCTCCTGGGTCTTGGAGTTTGTCCTCCACGTTTGTTTTTCTCAGCAGTGTTTCTGCTTTCTGCTGATTGCTGCATGCCAAGGGCACAGTTGGTGGTGGTATTCGCAGAGACGTGTGTTAGCGTGAGGGACAGAGGAGACTCAAGTGTGGACTCTTGAGCGATGGGCACCCCATCTGCCCTCCACACATGGCCCTTTGTACTCTCAGTAACTGGAGAAATGCTGGCTGTGTCGCTGGGTTTTCTCCAAGCCTGCTAGGGGTGGCATCTCCCAGGGCTGGCTGTGAGCTTCTTAGCATTCTACGTGGTGGGCGAGCTCTTCCATAATGAACCGCCGAGGGCTCACATCACCATGTCTTTGTCAGTGGCTTCCGTCTCTTGCTTGCTGTGACCATGCATGAGGTTTAAAACGATTATGGCTGTTTAGGCAAAGATCAAGGTCACATCTCTGCTCTGTCAGTTATTAGTTGGGTGACTCAGGGCCAGTTCTGAGCTCTGATTTTTTATCTGTCAAGGGAAGATACTAAAACTTATCTCCTGGGGTTGCTGTGATGATTCAAAGAACAATTTCTCAACACATGGTACTTGGCGCGTGTGTGTGTGTGACATTAGTAGTAGCTGTGCTTTGAGCTGTGGTGGCCCCCCTGGAGGAGCTATTTTTAGATAAGAGTGATCTGCTTGCTGTCTCCAGCCCCATCCAAGCTGGGGACCTGCATCTGTCTCTGTCACTAGTCTGGGAACATACCTCTTGGCTGATACAACCTCCCTTCTGCCAGTCCTCCGAGTCCTCTTTGCACCCGCAACCCAGGCACTGCCTGGGGACTCCCTGCTGTACACAGGGTGTCAGTGGTCCCGCCCAGCCTGGTGCTGGTCGCTTGTTGATGGAAGGTCTTGGGCTGTCTTGCACTGGGCTGCCTGGGTAGCTGCAGCTCCTCTGAGGCCGTGGCCCCCTAACCAGATACGTTTATCATCTTATATGAGCCATCTGGGGACTCCTGTAAGCACTGTGACTTTAATTTGAAAACCAGCATGTGATGTGGCATGGTGTCTTAGCTCTTGGTAAAGATAAAATGGGAGGGAAAGAGAAAGGGAGAGAGCGAGTGAGTGGGAGAGAGAGGGTGACGTAAAGGCCGATTCTCCTTAGAAATAGGAACATCTTAGGGTGAAGATGCTTGGTCTGCAGGGAGATAGTTTGGAAAATATATTTATGAGCATTATTTTCATTACATCGACTAAAGGAAAAGAGTAAACTTTTTCTAACCTTTCGGGGAGTAAGGGGAGTACAGGAGGCCGAATGAGAAGGCGGTGTACTGGGACACTGAGTATCCCAGTGAACTGAGGGTGAACTGAGGCAGTAAAACTTCGCAAGGACTTTAAAGGGCTTTTTAAGGTTTTTTTTTCTTTTTTTTTTGCTGGGCCAAACAGCATGATGAGATCTTAGTTCTGGGACTGGGGAATGAGCCTGTATCCCCTGCACTGGCTACATGGAGTCTTAGCCTTTATAAAGTAAGAAATGCTGTGCTCTTTTCTTCATTCATCCAGCAAGTGTTTATTATCCAGCACATGTGGGCTGCAGAGGACACGTGGGCTGTGGAGGGGCTGCCCCTTCCTTCTGCTCACGTCCCTATGTGATGAGGACAGCGACCCACACCATGACTTGGCCCTCATGGCCACGTCGAGGCTCCTGCTCTTCCACCTCCCAGTCTGGTGACCTCGGGCAAGCTCCATAATCCCTCTCATCTGTAACTAGAAATGATAATAGCACCTATTTCAGAGGGAGTGGAACATGTAAGTACCTAGAGCAGTGCCTGGCGTGAGGAACAGTCACTGCTAGTTATTATCTGAGTCTTCTTTATTTGTTCCCTTCTTTCTTATCATTCCCTCGCTCTGTCATCAGATGCAGGGAGAGACTGTTTTCCTTTTCTTGTTGTAACTAGTGTCCCTGGTTCCCAGGATCCCTGAAGTGAAGTGAAAGTGTTAGTCAGTCAGGTGTTCGACTCTTTGCGACCCCATGGACGCCAGCCTCCTCTGTCCATGGAATTCTCCAGGCAAGAATACTGGAGTGGGTTGCCATTTCCTTCTCTAGATCTTCCCCACCCAGGGATCAAACCCTGGGTCTCCTGCTTTGTGGGCAGATTCTTTTTCAGCTGAGACAGCAGGGAAGCCCCATATAACTACATATTGCAACCAGTTGGAATTTATTGTGGCTTACAGGTCCATGGGATTCCCCAGGCAAAACCACTGGAGTGGGTTGCCCATGGTAGGAGCTTAGTAAATATTCGAGCTCAAGAAATGAGTGAATGGATGAAAGAGTGAACACTGGGCTGGGCTGGCTGTTCCATCTACACTGGTGAGCCACATGTGGTGCTGGCCTTCATGGAGCTGGGGGTTAGTATAGTGAAGGGGAAATTGGAGATGTATAGTAACAGATGGTGACAGGGGGCATGCAGGCTGAGGCCCAGGTGGACTCTTTTGGATTATGTGGTCAGGGAGGAAGTAGCATCTTCAGACTATGTTGCGTGTGGCTCAGTGGTAAAGAATCCACCTGCGATGCGGGAGACCTGATCTCTGGGTCCGGAAGATCCCCTGGAGGAGGGCATGGCAACCCACTCCAGTATTCTTGCCTGGGAAATCCCATGGACAGAGGAGTTTGGCGGGCTGTAGTTCATGGGGTCACAAAAAGTCAGACACGACTCAGGGCCTGAGCACGCATGCATGCAAGCATGGTTGACTAATAAACGGGACCTCTTTTTCCCTTCCTCCATTTGGAGACCTAAAATAATAATTTGTGGCTTCCTTTCCTGACTTTTAAAGCATTTCTACTCTATTATTCCCTCTTCAAACAGATAAACTATTATCTGCATGTTCTAAAGTTTTTAAAAGGACGGCAAACAAACTTTTATGATTTAAGAGATTTTAAAAAGTCAACCCATGTAACTGAAAACTGATTATGAAACACTCACTCACTTGTTTACTTTTGGTTGCTTGGAATTAGTTTTTTTTTTTTTTTTTCCTATTTTGGTATACGGGTTATTTGTTGGTTTTCCTTCATCTTTCCTTTGTCTGTTTGGATAAATTCAGCTAGCAAAATTCTTTCTGGGTGCAGTAATAAAGATTTTGCTTAGTCTTAGGGTGAAGTTTACATAGTCTTAGGGTGAAGTTTAGATGTTTACAAGTACATTCTTTTCTTTTTTTTTTTAGAATTTAAAAATTTTTATTTATTTTTGGCTGTTCTACCTTTTTCTCTAGTTCTGGTGTGTGGGGGCTACGCTGTAGTTCCAGTGACTGGGCTTCTCATTGCGGTGGCTTCTTTTGTTGCGGGAGACCGGCTTTAGGCTTGCAGGCTTTGGTAGTTGTGGTGCATGGATTTACTTGCCCCGCAGCATGTGGAATCTTCCCAGACCAGGGATCACACCCATGTCGTCTGCACTGGCAGGTGGATTCTTGGCCACTGGACCACTAGGAAAGCCCACAAGTACATTCTTGAATGTTAGCATTAAAGTTTCTTTTGGCCAATGGATAGTGAGACAGTTGAAAAACATTAACCAAAATATGCCTGATGGGCAGGAACCATCTTCTTTTATTAGATGGGGGTCCTCATTAGGGTGGACTCTTCCATTCCTGTCCTGCCTTGGGAATGACTGACAGTGGGCAGCAGAGAGTCGGTAGAAGCGCTGACTCCGCGCCGCGTCTCCATCACCGCCAGCAAGAAGGACGGAATTCTCTGCTGCAGCCAGTACTTTTATAGGTATGGAGGCTAGCTTCAGCTCTGCACCCCAGACTGGTGAAGACTGACCATTGTATGGCTTAGCTTCTGGCAAGCAGGAGATGTGTGTGTGGTTAGCTAAAGAAAGAACCATGCTGGGGAGGGCTTTTCATTCATCTGCCCTGCACACAGAAGGTTCTCTCTCCAAGCTGGAGGAGACATTGCTCTGTAGCACAGACCTGGAAAACAGAAAGTTGTGCATATGTGTGTTTGGGAGGCGGGTACAGAGCCGTCTCAGTCCCGCGTTAAAAATCATCAGGCAGGGATTTTCAAAGTTTTGCCCAGGGCTGGTGATTTTCAGCTTCTTGTGTTGACTGTCAGCACAGTTTCTTGAACCCTGCCCAGTGCCTTGGAACAGTTGCAGATCACTTTGTGCTCAGGGAGTCCATTTAAATTGAATTGAAAGATTGAACCCATTTAAATTGAAAGATACAGAAACCATTGCCCGGTCTATATTTAGGTAAATTTATATTTAGGTATTTATATTTTCTTTCTCTCTCTGTATTACGTTTCTCTCGTGTCTATACGTTTTTCTTGAAATGCTTGCAGGAACCCCTTCTGGCTGAAATTAGAGAATGAAGCTGACTACTAAGCCCTTGAGCTCGTGCCTCTGGTGAGACAGCAGGAAATCTGCTGGGGAGTTCGGAGGGCACGAGGATAATTAGCAGAAGTTGAAGGAGGAAAACCCCTGTGATGCAGAACAGTATGACATCGAAAGTAACGAATATTTGACTTGGGAATGCATTTTTATTTTTGGCAGTGGATTTACCTCCCATGTTCAGCCTGGACTAACATTGGAATTAGTCCGCATTCCTGAAGCACATGCTGGTTGTGCGCTCAGTCGCTCAGTTGTGTCCGACTCTTTGCAACCCTATGGACTATAGTCTGCCAGGCCCCTCTGTCCATGGGATTCTCCAGGGAAGAATACTGGAGTGGGTTGCCACGCCTTCCTCCAGGGGCTCTTCCTGACCGAGGGATCGAACCCCCCGTCTCCGGTGTCGTAGGCAGATTCTTTACCACTGCCCACATGGGAAGCCCACATGCTGATTTTGGCTGAAGTCTGAGACATGCCAGCGACCAGGGCAAGGCCATCTGGGGTTTAGACATTTACCATGGACTTTGTGTTCATGTAACTTCTCCTTAAGCCGGAGAAATGAGAACTGAAAGGCATTTTCAGCGAGGTTCTCATGCACAACAGCCTGTTTTAATAATAGTGCTTCCTTAGTGTCAGCTTTAAATGAGAACATTGTTTTTCTTCTTCTGTAGGATTCAGGTTAAAAACTTGTTAGAATTCCCAGTGATCAGTCAGTTCAGTCACTTAGTCGTGTCCGAGCAACCCCATGAACCGCAGCACACCAGGCCTCCCTGTCCATCACCAACTCCCGGAGTCCACTCAAACCCATGTTCATTGAGTCGGTGATGCCATCCAACCATCTCATCCTCTGTCGTCCCCTTCTCCTTCTGCCCTCAATCTTTCCCAGCATCAGGGTCTTTTCAGATGAGTCAGTTCTTCGGATCAGGTGGCCAAAGTATTGGAGTTTCAGCTTCAACATCAGTCCTTCCAGTGAACACCCAGGACTGATCTCCTTTAGGATGGACTGGTTGGATGTCCTTGCAGTCCAAGGGACTCTCAAGAGTCTTTTCCAACACTGCAGTTCAAAAGCATCAATTCTTTAGCACTCAGCTTTCTTTATGGTCCAACTCTCACATCCGTACATGACCACTGCAAAAGCCATAGCCTTGACTAGATGGACCTTTGTTGGCAAAGTAATGTCTCTGCTTTTGAATATGCTATCTAGGTTGGTCATAACTTTCCTTCCAAGGAGTAAGCGTCTTTTAATTTCATGGCTGCAATCACCATCTGCAATGATTTTAGAGCCCAGAAAAATAAAATCAGCCACTGTTTTCCCATCTATTTGCCATGAAGTGATGGGACCAGATGCCATGATCTGAATGTTGAGCTCCCCAGTGATAGATTACTTTAAATGCCCTTCTGATAACGTGGAAGTCGTGGTTGGTGTTGAACTCGACAGGAATCATTGCATTCTTTTAGGCTTATTCTCTATATTTCGAGACCCAAGAGGATTTTCACTACATGGTCCCAAGGCTGCTGTTGGTGAGAGTTCTGAGTTTTAAAAGGTTGTCAAGCTTCCCAGGTCACTCAGATGGTAAAAAATCTGCCTGTAATGTAGGAGACCTGGGTTTGATCCCTGGATTGGGAAGATCCCCTGGAGGAGGGCATGGCAACCCACTCCAGTATTCTTGCCTGGAGAATCCCATGACAGAGAAACCTGGTTGACCACAGCCCATGAGGTCTCAAAGAGTCAGACACGACTGAGTGACTAACACTTTTACTTTCAAGTTTGGAAAAGTTGGGGAGCAGCCTGCTTGTTCACTACTTTGCCAAACCAGAATGAGAGGCTCCTTCACTGGTCCCATTGAATTCTGTACTTACCCTTTATCATATATATAAATATACATACCTCCCTTTGTTCCCCTTCTCTGTTTCTTTGTCCCAACACCCCAGCCGAGTGCCAGGCCCACATGGGCATTTGTGTCGGTTTTCTATTGCTTCATAAGAATTTGTCACAAAAGCATAGTGGCTGAAAACAGCATGGATTTATTATCTCACAGCCTCCCTGAGTCAGGAGTTAGGGCACGCTTTGCAAGGTCCTCTGCTCAGGGTATGCTGCTGCTGCTGCCGCTAAGTCGCTTCAGTCGTGTCTGACTCTGTGCGACCCCAGAGACGGCGGCCCACCAGGCTCCCCCGTCCCTGGGATTCTCCAGGCAAGAACACTGGAGTGGGTTGCCATTTCCTTCTCCAATGCATGAAAGTGAAAAGTGAAAGTGAAGTCGCTCAGTCGTGTCCAACTAGTAGTGACCCCATGGACTGCAGCGTGCCAGGCTCCTCTGCCCATGGGATTTTCCAGGCAAGAGTACTGCAGTGGGGTGCCATTGCCTTCTCCGGCTCAGGGTCTGATAAGACTGTAATCAAGGTATTGGCTGAGGCTGCTCTCATCTGAGTCTCCAACTCGTCTTCCAGGTTCGTGAGATTATTGGCAGAATTCAGTTCCTTGAGGTTGCAGAACTATAGAACTCATGGTGGCTTTTTTTTTTTTTTTCTTTTTTTAAAGAGAGGCACTTCTCTAGTGGTCTAGTGACTAATACTCCATGCTCCCAATATGAGGGTCCCGGTTCGTTCCCTAGTTGCGGAACTAGATTCAACATGCCGCAACTAAGAATTTGCATGCCGCAATTAAAAAAGACCCTGTGTGCAGTGGTGAAGATTGAAGACCCCACATGCTGCAACTAAGACCCGGCCCAGCTGAAGAAAGAAATACAGATAAATAAATAAGTAAATATTAGGGGAAAAAAGGGGCCAAGTCTCTGTTTTAAAGGCATCAACTGATTAAGGCTGCTGCTGCTACTGCTAAGTCACTTCAGTTGTGTCCGACTCTGTGCGACCCCATAGACGGCAGCCCACCAGGCTCCCCCGCCCCTGGGATTCTCCAGGCAAGAACGCTGGAGTGGGTTGCCATTTCCTTCTCCAGTGCATGAAAGTGAAAAGTGAAAGGGAAATCGCTCAGTCGTGTCCGACTCTTCGCGACCCCGTGGACCACAGCCCACAAGGCTCCTCTATCCATGGGATTTTCCAGGCAAGAGTACTGGAGTGGGGTGCCATCGCCTTCTCCATGATTAGGGCTAAATAAAAATAAATAAATATTAGGGGGGGAAAAAGGGGTCCAAGTCCCTGTTTTAAAGGCGTCGCCTGTTTAGGACAGGCCACTCCAGATTACCTTCCAGTCGATGAATTCAAAAGAACCCACCTGCCACAGTGCAGGTGACAGAAGAGACACGAGTTTGATCACTGGGTCGGGAAGATCCCCTGGAGGAGGGCGTGGCAACCCATTCTAGTATTCTTGCCTGGAGAATCTCGGACATGACTCAGGCGACTTCATGCAGGCGTGTGAGTCTTTCTCTGATCCCCTCTAACCACATGCACGTGCTCTTCTTGTTGTTTAGTTGCTAAGTTGTGTCCAACTCTTTTGTGACCCATGGATTGCAGCCTGCCAGATTCCATTGCCATGGAATTTTCTAGACAAGAATACTGGAGTGGCTTGCCATTTCCTCCTCCAGGAAATCTTCCTGAGCCAAGGATCAAACCTGCATCTCCTGCATTGACAGGCAGATTCTTTATCATCTGAGCAACGGGGGAAGGCCATGCCCATGCTGTATCCCCTTGGAATCCCTGGGCTGTGAGATGCATTAGGTGTATAAAGAAAGCCTTTCCTCCAGATCTCCTGGCTTCATTTCATATCAGTTGGCTGTAAGAAATCACACTGAACTGTGGTCGTCTGTGTTTAATTTGGAAGAGCACGAAGGATGTGTGCTGTGTGGTGCCCACATGGTATGAGTCTCCATGACCTAATACCGCCCTGCCCAGCCTTAGAAGCTTCCCCTGCAGACAATGGCCCTGCTTCCCTGACAGTTCCCAGGCGTGGGTGCCACCTTGTGTAAACATGGCTGCTTTTAGTGCCTGCAGAAGCTAAAGGATGACACATTAATAACAGCTGGAGGATCTCATTCAAATTCAGAGGAAAATAGATGAAGGCTAGAGTCTGGTAATGTCCAAACATAAGAGAGTCTTTGTCTCATCTCATTAACAATCGGATACATTCTGAGTGCTTTTCTGGATGGTAAGAACCAGCGTTTCTGCTGGAAGGACCACGTCATTCTTCTTCATGATAACCTACCCCTGTTTCTCAACTCTCCTTTCGTTTCCAACATATGTCGGTCCTTTGGACTCCGTTGAGAACTGAAGTAGCTTGGTGGCTGGTCCCCATGAGCTGGTGCAGAATTAGCAGTCACTCGGTTGGCTTTGGCTTTGGGAACGTCTGGAGTATGCAGTCAGATGCTAACATCCTGGGAGGTGGAGGCATAGGGCTTGGCCCTCCTGCCAGAAGGGAAGCACACTCCGGGGGAGCTCCCCAGGGAGAAGGGGTTGGCATTTACACTTTTATTAGTGATTTTAATCGAGGGAGCCACACCGCACCCTTCCAACTCTGCAGGGATAAAACCCTAATGCCGGCGAAAATGTCCTTGTTCATGAGCATGCTGAGGCATTTTCCCTAGGGTGAAGGGAGGGGACTTGCCCTGTGCAGGAGAAGGACAGGGTTTTCAAGAATTTGTATGTAGAATTTAGAATAAAAAACAAAATACACTGAAGGACTGTTCTTTTGAAACCCTGGTCCGGTTGACTCAGATGAACAGGAATGTTGTATGCTTGCCTGCAGCAGCTGATTATGGGCTGAGTTTACAGCCCAATTGGCCACCTGATGTGAACCTGCAGAGCACAACTTAACTGCCAGCCCTCATCAGTGTTCATTTCTTTAGCTCATCAGAGAAGTATTTATCACTATGGAAAGTGACTATACATGTAGCCCTCTAGAACTCCATGGAACAAGATGTCAATTTCAGATGGATTAATATGCCCTACGTCTTTTTGCCTATGGTTATTTTTTTCTTTCTTGGTAACAGTTTTTTCACATATGCCAACTTTTAGCTAGTTGGAAAGAAAATGATCTTCCCTTTCTGGCCAACTTGAGTAGAAGGTAGGGTTGGCTCCTTTTCTGGGGTTTATCATTATGGATCTGATGATGTGATCAATAAGGAGGTAATAACACCTCCATAGGCTAACAAAGTAGATAGTTTGTACTTTCTTCCCTTAATTACCTTTTCACCAGCTTCATATATTTCACAGTTATTTTTTCTGTAGGTTCATCCAAAGGCAGTTGCCTGCTAGTTTGTCCCTTTCTTACCGGAGCAATGTGAATATTGAAATAATTGTCAGTTAAAGAAGATCCAGTTTCAGAAACAGCTGTCCAGTTATTCATCATCTGGCAACTTAAAATGCGAAATATGAGGTGCTTGATCTTAAGATGCTCAGCATTGAGGAGAGAATGTGGAGAAAAGGGAACCCTTTTGTACTATTGGTGGGAATGTAAATTGATATATTCACTGTGGAGAGCAGAATGGAGGTTCCTTAAAAAACTAAGCGTAGGGCTACCATATGACCCAGCAAACCCATCGAGAAAGCTGCCATTCCAAAGACACATGCGCAGTGTTCATTGCAGCGCTGTTTACAGTAGCCAGGCTCTGTATCAACCTAAATGCCTATCAGTAGAGGACTGGATAAAGAAGGTGTGGTACATATACCCAGTGGAGTATTACTGAGCCATAAAACGGAGTGAAATTGGGTTATTTGTGGAGATGTGGATGGACCTAGAGACCGTCCTACAGAGTGAAGTAAGTCAGAAAGAGGAAAACAAGTATTGGATGTTAACACATACATGTGGAACCTGGAAAAATGGTAGAGATGATCTTATTTGCAAAGCAGAAATGGAGACACAGATACAGAGCACGAACATGGATGCCAGGTGGGAAGAAGGAGGGCAGAGGGATGAATTGGGATATTGGGACTGACATATATGTATACACTACTGATTCTATGTATAAAACAGATGACTAATGTGACCCTAGTGTCTAGCTGGAGAAGGCAATGGCACCCCTCTCCAGTACTCTTGCCTGGGAAACCCCATGGGTGGAGGAGCCTGGTGGGCTGCAGTCCATGGTGTCGCAAAGAGTCAGACAGGACTGAGCGACTTCCCTTTCACCTTTCACTTTCATGCACTGGAGAAGGAAATGGCAACTCACTGCAGTGTTCTTGCCTGGAGAATCCCAGGGACGGGGGAGCCTGGTGGGCTGCCGTCTCTGGGGTCGCACAGAGTCAGACACGACTGAAGCGACTTAGCAGCAGCAGCGGTGTCTAGCTCAGGGAACTCCACTCCGTGCTCTGTGGTGACCTGACTGGGAAGGAAATCCAAGGAAGAGGGGTATATGTGTACATGTAGCTGATGGACTTTGGTGTACAGCCGAAACTGACATAACATTACGAAACAACTGTATGCCAATAAAAATTAATAATAAAGAGTATGGCAACAGTGTTCATCTTGTGGGGCTTCGGGGTAGTTTGAGAAGACTCGCAGTCTGTACCTGGGCAAGGCAGGTCTAGAAGGAGGCTTCACCAAGGAGCGAAACCTCTCAGGCAAGCGGGGTGGGCCAGCGAAGCTCCCAGAGGGTTTTGGCATGGACGTCTGTTTGCGTTTCTAACTCAAGGCCTTTTTATAGCATTTCTTCCTCTGCCAGGCCCTCCTCCAACTGCCTCCAATTAAAAAAAAAAAAAAAATCAAGTCCCATCTAACTGAAATTCTTGTTTGTGAGTTAGCGCTGGAAAAGCTTTATAGGACTATTTTCAACAAAGAAGGAGTTTTAAAACTCATTTTATCACTTGTCTTCAAAGTATAAGCTGACTCTAGACAGTATCTAAAGTTCTTAAATCACTGAAAGGGTTTCAGTTATTTCACTCTTTCTTATAGGGCTCTTCTCTTCTCACTTCTTTCCCAGAATTGTGTTTTTAGAGTGAGGAGATGAAGTTATCTGAAGTATAATTTGCAATTTGCATCCTATGGGACAGTTGAGACAACACTAGCTAAACTGCTAAGAAAAAAGCAACCCGTGTCTTGTAATGCCAGTGTTTACTGTTAGCATACCCTGCTTTCTGTTTCAGGGGGTACTAACATTGAAACTGGGGACTTTTCGGCCTGGCTCAAATCTGTAAAATTGGTAAATCACCTGTTATTTAACATTTTGAAGTGGGGCTTGTTAGACGAACTTGTTTGTGAGACCAGAAAAAACGTCCCTTCACATTTTGCTATTTTTGATTCTATAATGTGCATTAATCAGTGCTGACATGGTGATAAAAGCTACTGTCGCCTGTCCAACCTTCCTGATGTGCAGGGCGGATTGAGATGGAAAAGCTTAAATATATGGGAATGAGAGCAGAAGTGACAGAGCTTTGGGATAAAGTTCTTTTTACGAAAAAAGAGCAGAGAGCAAAGAGAATTGGTTAAGAATTCTGTAGTTTTTAGCACTGGGTCAGTTCTGATGAAGCTCTAGGAAAGGGAATTTATGTACAAGGTCTGACTCTAGGCCTCTTTATTATTATTATTATTAATAGCAGCAGTAATATTTTCATGACACTTGGGATACTGAGGTATGTAGCTGGAATCCATCCTCGTGTTAATAGGTGTGTCACTGGTAAGCATCTAATAAGCATGGGCTCAGCTTAATGAAGTAAAGGAAAATACAGTCCCTGTGGCACGGTTGTACCAGAAAGTGGGTTCGTGTGTCAGCTCCCTGTTGACATTGGGAATCTTGCCGGTGAGGCTGTGTTTGCTTCTTTGCCTGCTGATTCTTTCATTGTCTCAGTCAACCCCACTGCAGCTCCATACCTTTTACTTCCTTCCCCCAATCCCCACCCCAGCCTCCCAATCTTCTGGGAGCTGAATGGAATATGGTGTTTTTGTTTTTGTTTTTTTGGTGTGTGCGTGTGTGTGTGCGTGCGTGCGTGTGTGCGTGCGTGCATGCGTGTGTGTGTGTTAGCTGTGCCAGGCAGCATGCATGATCTTAGTTCCCTGACCAGGGATCGAACCCGTGCTCCCTGCGGTGGAAGCATGGAGTCTTCACCGCTGGACCACCAGGGAAGTCCTTGGAATACAGTGTTAACCATGCCTCTGAAGCATCTGCAGGTTCGATCCCTGGGTTGGGAAGATCCCCTGGAGAAGGAAATGGCAACCCACACTAGTATTCTTGCCTGGAAAATCCCATGGATGGAGAAGCCTGGCAGGCTACCGTCCATGGGGTTGAAAAGAGTCGGACACAGCTGAGTGACTGACACTTCACTTCACTGAACCATCTGAGGGAAAGTGTGGGAAGGCCAGGGACAGAACGGAAGGCAAGGCAACAATAACAACAGCAGCAAAAGGGACGTGGGGGCTGGGGTAAAGGAAATGGAGCACGGAGGACTTGGAGGGGGAGATTAAGAGAGTGGTGATCAGTGAAGTAGCTCAGTCATGTCCAACTCTTTGCAAGCCCATGGACTGTAGCCTACCAGGCTTCTCCATCCATGAAATTTTCCAGGCAAGAGTACTGGAGTGGGTTGCCATTTCTTTCTCCAGGGGATATTCCCGACCCAGGGACTGAACCCAGATCTCCTGAATTACAGGCAGTTGCTTTACCGTCTGAGCCACCAGGGAAGCCCAAGAGAGTGGTTGGGGTAGGTAAGTCTCCCCAGCATCATCTGAGCAGGTACCACGTGCCAGGCATGGTCATCTCTGTCTCACTAGTATCCTAAACAGTTATTATTATCATCCTTGTTTTATTATTATTATTTTGATAGTGCCTTGTAGCTTGTGGGATCTTAGTTCCCTGACCAGGGATTGAACCCCTGGCATTGGGCAGTGTGTGTGAGCCCAGAGTCCCAATCACTGCACTGTGAGGGAATCCCTTATCCTCATATTAGATAGGAGGCATCTGCAGCACGAAAGGAAGTCATTTTTCAGTTTCACAGCAGCCCTTTCAGGGATCAAAACACAGCAGTCTTGGCTCCTGTTCATACCCCTCACCATTACACTGGAGTCAACAAAGGGTGGATGAAAATCACAGCTAAAGGTGGAGATTTTTCAGATTATTTCACCTCTCCCAGCCTCTACTCTTGCATTAGTTTTCCGTCTTCTCAAACCCAACTACTCCTGTCCTTCTTTTTGTTTTCGCATTCTCTCCATAATCGATTGCCTTCCCTTTCAGTTCGGTTCAGTCGCTTAGTCGTGTCTGACTCTTTGCTACCCCATGAATCGCAGCACGCCAGGCCTCCCTGTCCATCACCAACTCCCGGAGTTCACTCAGGCTCACGTCTGTCGAGTCAGTGATGCCATCCAGCCATCTCATCCTCTGTCGTCCCCTTCTCCTCCTGGTTTGATCTCCTTGCAGTCCAAGGGACTGTGGAGAGTCTTCTCCAATACCACATTTCAAAAGCATCAATTCTTCTGCGTTCAGCCTTCTTTATAGTGCAACTCTCACATCCATACATGACCACTGGCACAACCATAGCCTTGACTAGATGGACTTTTGTTGGCAAAGCAATGTCTCTGCTTTTTAATATGCTGTCTAGGTTGGTTATAACTCTCCTTTCAAGGAGTAAGCGTCTTTTAATTTAATTGCTGCAATCACCATCTGCAGTGATTTTTGGAACGTGAATGTAAACGTGAAATCGCTCAGTCGTGTCCGATTCTTTGTGACCCCATGGACTGTAGCCTACCAGGCTCCTCTGTCCACGGGATTTTCCAGGCAAGAGTACTAGAGTGGAGTCAGCCACTGTTTCCACTGTGTCCCCAGCTATCTGCCATGAAGTGATGGGACCGGATGCCATGATCTTAGAAGACTGGATGCCTTCCCTTTATATAATCCAGAAGAATTTTAAAAATTATTTGAAGAAAGTGGACACCTAGAAACTGCTCGTTCCACGGGACACTGGCAGTTTTAAATTGGAGTGCGCTTTAGATACAAAGGACCCTTGCTTGTGTGCTTACTCACACAGTCGTGCCCTACTCTGTGATCCCATGGCAAGCCAGGCTCCTCTGTCCATGGCATTCTCCAGGCAACAGTACTGGAGTGGGTACCCATTCCCTTCTTCCCCAGGTTCGTTCCTGACCTGGGGAACGAACCTCGTCTCCTGCATTGCAGGCAGATTCTTTACCATCTGAGCCACCAGCCCACAAAGGACCCTCATCACCAAGTTTTTCCACCAATGGGAAAACAACTGTTGTTGTCTTCTTTTTGTGCCATTTCATCCTCTCAGTGGCTGTGAGCAATACAAGACTCTCCGTGGTTGCATTGGGTTCCTTTGGATGTCTTCCTGAGGGGTGAGCCTGTTGCCTTTTGATGGAATTAAGCCATAATTGCTCCCAAACACTTCCAGAGATTTTCAGGCTCAAAATACAGTAATGGCTCCTACCCCAGCTCTCATACCACCTTATATCACAAAGCCTTGTGTTCTCAGAAAGAAAAATAGTGGCAGTTGTATTCAGTCAAAGGTGGAACCAGTAGCATAATACATTTTTCTGAAAAAGGTGTTATCCAAAACTCCACTTTGATCCAGGCCAGAGACCATCCAGTGACTGTGTCCCGCCATCTCAGATTCTCCAGGGATGGATCTTTTTTTTTAAATTAATTAACTTTTCCACCCAAACTTTAAACTTTTTGTTTGGTATTGGGGTGTAGCTGGTTAACAATGTTGTGGTAGTTTAGATGAACAGCGAAGGGACACAGCTATACATAAACATCCGCGGACGGATCTTAACGTCAAAAAAATAAATGAAAAACCTTTTTATTTATTTATTTTTTGCCAAACCACACGGCATACAAAATCTTAGTTCCCTGACTAGGGATTCGGGGATCGAACCTTCATCCCTTGCAGTGGAAATCTGGAGTCTTATCCACTGGACTGCCAGAGAAGTCCCCCCTCTTATCTTTTAAAAGCTACCAGTTCTCACATTATGCATTTCATTTGATCACTGCGAAGACAAATCAGTTCTAGCTTCTCTTAAAGATCTTGGTGAAATTTGCTGCAGCCACATGCCCATGTTGAAAAGCATGACTACTTTGTTCTTTTTTGGGTGCTATAGAATATATAGCCAATGAGAATACTGGCCAGATTAAAATGAACGAGGTTCACTGGATCAAGGCATTTTCCTTGCTGGATTAAGTCCATGACCTCTCACGTGCACTGGGGGTCCTGGTTGGAAGTATGGTGGGGTAGTTTTGTCTTCTTTGCAGTCTTCTGCCCCTGAACTCAGAGGCTACAGCATGAACTTTAGACTCCAAAGGACACCTTCAGATTTCTGGCTGTGTTTGCAAACATCAGTGTTGATTCTAACTCTGGGGTATTTCTAGTCTTTGGGGTACTGAGAATAACTACATTCCCTAGGTTTCTTTTCTATTTAATAGAATAAATGTTAGTGATGTGATTTGATCCAACCAGATTACTACAGACTTTTGACCTTGTCTTCCTTGGTAGCCCAGTTGGTAAAGAGTCTGCCTGCAAAGCGGGAGACCAGGGTTCAATCCCTGGGTCAGGAAGATCCCCTGGAGAAGGAAATGGCAACCCAGTCCAGGATTCTTGCCTGGAGAATCCCATGGACAGAGGAGCCTGGTGGGCTACAGTCCATGGGCTCACAAAGAGTCAGACATGACTAACACTTTTGACCTTAATTATTGGCTTGTATTTTTGTTCATGTTTCAACGAAGGTTTCTTGTTGTTGTTTTAGTCACCTAGATTTTAAATTCCATGAAGTTGGGAAACTTATTTTTCACATGTTTTCCCTTTGTGGAAAGGGAAGACTAATTTTCAGGTATTCTGTAGAGATGGTGTGGGTGGTGGCTAAGGATATGACCTGTGAAATTTCCGTATTTTATGCAGATCTTGGCCTGACTCTACTTGCTAGCTGTGTGGCCTTGGGCAAGTTCCTTAATATCTCTGGGCCCTGTTTTTCTGTTCTGTAAAATGAGGATAACAAAGGGATGCTGAAAGACTTAAGTGAGATAATCCACCCAAAGTACCTGACAGTCAACATTCAACAGATTGGAACTCATTACTCTTTCTATTCATGTTGTTTTTTTTTTTTTTTAGCTTTTTAATAGTAAACTGACGCACATAGAACAACACAACGATTTTCTGAATAGAGCAGCTAAAATAGTGAAATAAATCAAAACCTTATTATTCAAAGAATAGTCGAAGAAAACAGATGTTAAGCCTAAAAAGAAGAAATACAGAAGCTACGATAACTGTTTTCCAGTATCTCGGGGGAACACACGCCTTCCATTATAAATTTATTTTAACTATCAGACCACATAAGGTTGGAAACGCATAACATTTGTTAGTAAAACTTAATTCCTTTATCTGAAGTATGTATGATTTTGAAATTTCAGGCAATGGAACTTGTACTCAAAGACATGAGAAGAATGAAGATGCTTAAATTGTCGTCTGTTCAGTTCATCACTGGTGGAGTTCACATTTTAGTTATAGAGTGCCTTTCTTCCAGGGAACCTAAATTTCTTTACCCTCATAGCCTCATCTCTTCCCATAGTGTCCTGCTATGATAATCCTGTTTTTTTTTTTTTTTTTTAACATTTAAGATCTTACTCCCCAGTGTATATTCCCTGGACCAGCCTCATTAACATCACCTGGGAGCTCCCAGAGAAATGCAGACTCAGGCCCTGTCCCAGACCTCCGGACTCAGAGTCTGTTTTTTGTTTTGTTTTGGCCATGTGGCACGTGGAATCTTAGTTCCCCGACCGGGGATCGAACCTGTGCTCCCTGCAGTGGAAGCATGGAGTCCTAACCACTGGACCACTGGGGAATTCCCAGAGTCTGTGTTTTTAACAAGATCCCCTTATGATGCAAGTGCATGTTAAAATCTGAAAAGCATCTCTCAAGACACCAAAGTTAACTGTGTTTGGAATCACATGGCAAGCAGGTTTCCTGCCTAGTCAGGGTTTCGTAGCTTGTGCTGTTGAGAGAGCTGAGATGCCCAGTCTTTCTTTCTCACAATGCCCTCTGCCACCCTGGGGCTTCTGAGGATTCCTGTAGTTCATCTTTCTCTTATTAGACTTTGTAGCTATGCCCCTGTGTGTTTTAGCCTCTTAATATTTTGTCTCTTTGATTTCTTCATGTGCTCTTGAACTTCGAAGCTTTCTATACCTTACTTTTAATACGGTATTTCAGTCGGGTGACAATTTTATAGTCAGAGCCCACATGGTACATATTTAATAATGTCTTATAAAGCACCGCTTGTTACGAAAAAAAGCAGATGTTCTTGAGATGAGGCTGTAGGTAAAATATGAATGGAATTTGTGCCTCATCTGGGAACTGATGGAGAAGTATATTTTGGTCTGCTATAAAAGTCCCTGCCTCGAACTTCCTCCGTGCAACGAAGCCATGAAAAGCACAGGGAATTCACAATTTGCTTCACTACTGAAAAGTAAAAGGAAATTTATGGGGTAATAGTGACATTGAGAAGGAGTAGTTCTCTAAGAGAACTGCGTTTTTCATAGGTAACTGGAAACATTTCCAGCTTTTAAAGTGAACAGATGTCTTTTTCTCCCATGATTAGTAAGGTTTTGGAAATGAGTAGGAACACCTTGGTAGTGTTCCTGACATAGATTTCAAAACATTTTGGATCTACTTGTTAAGTACGATGTTTTAAAAGGCTCTGGCACTTGTATTTCTGCTACTCATAAGAATACATTCAGCATTCCTTTTTTTTTTTCTTCAACATTTCTGTAATTTGCAACAGTTTTGTAGAAATGAGTATGATCTGAGATGAGGGTTCTTGAACATGCTTTACCCACATAAGTAATTTTTGTTCTTTAGATTACATCTCTCTCTTTCTGGTTGTAACTGGATTTACTGGGGATAAGAATGAACATTGTCATTTTTCCCTCTAGGAATGATAAATGTAATTACAGTACTAAAAAAATCCTTTCCAGCTGAAGGAACAAACCATGAAGACTGTGGTTTAAGTCTTTGTAAATGTATTTTTCCCCCTTTTAAATCTAAACCATACATTTAGACTTGGTTGTGCTGTGCAGGTGTCCAGTTTTAGAGTTTCCGTGACTTTGTGATCTCCCAGTTCTCAGGCATGAATCAGTCCAGTTCTCCTGAGGGGAAAACTGCACTTTCAAATTTATTTTGACTTTTCAGTTTGAGTTTTTAAACCTTAAAAGGATTGTGCATTCTTCTCACCAGGATGACATGGTTATCACCAGTCTAGTATCTAGAAATAGCTTGACTTAGAGGAGATAAAAGTCAGTGGTCGCAAAAATAAAGAGATGGGAAGACAGAATGACAGACAGGGGGAAAGATTAGTGGGTATGACCACAGAGATGACACATTTTGCTAGACTCAACATTGTTATTGTTGCCCAGGAAGGTCTGAGGAAGGGCCACACACAGGGCCCAAGGTCGCCGGTCGCATGTGGTCGGCAGCCAAGGACAGCCCCCACAAAGGCCGGGGAGAACTCTGTTCATCTGTTTCTCCATTTGGCCAGCTTTGATTGAGTCCCTCCCTGGGCTTAGGAATTATATTACAGCTGTAAGAGTAAGTGCTGGGGGTCAGGATAGTTCTTGCCATATTGTGTTGTCTTGAGCAGGTTTTCCTAACTTTGAATCTTCCCAAGAAGAGACCTTGGGTCTCTCTTGGATGCTGTGTATAACGTGGTTTGTCTCAGCTTCAGCAGAGGGGCTGTGGGTCTCACTGGGTCTCAATTTCTTTATCAGGAAGATGGGGAGTTGGCCATTAAATGACGTCAGTAGTGGCTTCCAGCTCAGATCCTTGGGATGTCATGTGGCTTGTTGAGGATAAAACAGCTCATGACAGATCCTGGAAGAGGCTTGCAAATGCAGGCCTTTCTTTACCCATCCGAGTTTCTTAAGTCGTAAATGTTCAAACAACAGCACCTTGAGGAAGCTGCCTGCTGAAGGTGAAGCTTCAGATCTCCAGTCGCCCTGATTGTCAGGAGTGACAAACCTACACAGTGTATTAAAAAGCAGAGACATCACTTTGCCTCATGCTGGGAGGGATTGCGGGCAGGAGGAGCAGTGGGCGACAGAGGATGAGCTGGCTGGATGGCATCACCGACTCCGTGGACATGCGTTTGAGCAAACCCTAGGAGATAGTGAAGGACAGGGAAGCCTGGTGTGCTGCAGTCCACAAGATTGCAAAGAGCTGGACATAAGCGCCATCTCAGTCCTTGGCTCTGTGTACCACACTTCCTTTAGTCAGTGGAATGGTAATTCCTTGAAATGAAACCCCATCCTCAAGTTTGCCCTGTGCCTTCACAAGAGCCAGGTAGATTGCACTGCCCTTAGAATGTGCAGGTTGTAATGCTGATTAAGTGAAAAACGTGTTGAGGCTGGCAAGGGATTTCTGGCATTGATGGATTAAAGCAGATTAGACAGCCTTTCAGGACGCTTGTAATAAATTTACAGTATGTTAAAGACATTTAAGAAGAAGGATCGGAAGAAAATAAGGGAGTGGGAGCACATTATGGGTGCCTGAGAGAAAGTATTTCACTGAAGCTGAATTTTAGGTTGTCCTCAGCTTGTGAATGGACCTCTTAGTATGTGTTTTCTTTGGTAGTTTTGATTAGTTGGGAATTAGAGACAAATATTGGGCTTCCCTGGTGGCTCAGATGGTAAGGAGTCTGCTTGCAATACGGGAGACCTGGGTTTCTTCGATCCTTGCGTCGGGAAGATTGCCTGGAGGAGGGCATGGCAGCCCCCTCCAGTATTCTGGCCTGGAGAATCCTTATGGACAGAGGAGCCTGGTGGGCTGCAGTCCGTGGGGTCGCAAAGAGTCGGACACGGCTTAGCAACTAAACACAGCACGGCACAGAGACACATTTTAGAGGAGTGCATTGTTATTGTCATTATTTTATAGCAGTCTTTTGGTGGTAAGTTTCAATAAACGACGCTGGTTTTGTTGGTTAAAAGTTGAAACAAATCTGCCTTATTTTTAACGTCTGTGATAATAAAGACTCAAAACTATAACCTTAGCACAGATCAGAGAGCTGTGAGAAACAGTAAAAAATATATATATATCACTTTCATTATTAGGCATTGTGTATAAAATTAATAATCTCTTTCCTTTCCTATACGGGCTTCCCTGATTGCTCAGTTGGTAAACAACCTGCCTGTAATGCAGGAGTCCCCGGTTCGATTCCTGGGTTGGGAAGATCCGCTGGAGAAGGGATAGGCTACCCACTCCAGTATTCTTGGGCTTCCCTGGTACCTCAGCTGGTAAAGAATCTGCCTGCAGTGTGGGAGACCTGGGTTTGAGCCCTGGGTTGGGAAGATCCCCTGGAGAAGGGAAAGGTTACCCACTTCTAGTATTCCAGCCTGGAGAATTCCATGGATGGTATAGTCCATGGGGTCGCAAAGAGTCAGATGTGACTGAATGACTTTCATTTCACTTCACTCACCTCCTTCCTATGTCAATTGCTGAAATTAATCTTAGCATTTCTGTTTCGTTTTTAGTACCACTGAGTAGTTAAGAATTGGTGGGGCTGTAATTATTAGTGCTATGGGGATATTTAAGTATAATTTGATATGAGGAAATTAAAGGAATGTGCAAACTTGAGGCTGTGTTTTTCTCTTTGGGGTAAATCTAGTCATATATCTCTGTTAGAATTGTAAATGCCGAGTTATTTGATCTTTCCTGGCTGACTTGTCTTGGAGTAATTCACATTTACAACATGCTGTGTATGAAAGCGTGAAAACCAGAACCATACAGTTTCACTACCATCCACAGTCATGAAATGGTTTTTAAGTACATAGTAAATCTGGGATTGATTATAGTAGATGGAAGTGGTAGATACTGAAAGTGGTAGCAACTTTCAGAGATAAATAAGTTACCTATTAGTCTGATTAAATGTTTTTGCTAGTTACATGATAAGTAATATATGTTTCCTTGTTATTTCTTCTGAGTTTCCTCAGAGATAGATTAACTTTCCTTTCACATATTTAAGGTCTTAGCAGCATTTTCCCCACTCCTGCCCCACCTAGATTTTTATTACAAAATATGTCAAACATAGAGAAATAGAAAAAATAGTACATTGAACATACATTGAACATGCCTAGGCTCCTTAATTGTTAACCATTATGCTGTATTTGCTTTATCTGTGTGTGTGTGTGTGTGTGTGTGAATGTATACATACATGCATATTTTTTGCTTAACAATTTGAGGCAAACAGGGGTAGGCGAACGTTATGATACTCACCCGCTACGTTAAGTATCTGTCTTCTAAAAATAAGGACATTCTCCTACATAACCATGGTAATATTTCAAAATCTGAAAATTAACTATAATTGTCACTGTAATTGATTCTCGATAGCCAATCCATATTCACACCCCTCTCCCCCAGTTTCTAGAATGTCTTCTATGATTGTTTATTTTTTCTGTGAACTAAGATCCAGTCAGCGTTCTTGCTTTGCAGTGGTATGGCCCTAAGGGCTTATATTTTCTAGTCTAGAAAAGCTCTCATATTTTTTTTTTCTATGACACTGCCGTTTTTAAAAGAGACCAGGCCACTTGCCGTGGAGAATGTTCCACACTGAGGATGTGTCTGGTGGATTGTTTCCCTGCGGGCCATTCAGTTTTCTCTCGCTCCCATATTTCGTGCAAACTGGGAAAAGGTTGAAGGTTATTATTTCTTTTACTCTCTTTTGGGGGTAGGAAAGTGATTAGGGGGTTCCCAGGTGGCACTGGTGGTTAAAGAACCCTCCTGCCAGTGCAGGAGATGGAAGAGACTTGGGTTCAGTCCCTGGGTTGGGAAGAGCCTCTGGAGGAGGGCATGCCAACCCACTCCAGCGTTCTTGCCTGGAGAATCCCATGGACAGAGGAGCCTGGCAGGGTATAGTCCATGGGGTCACACAGAGTCGGAAACAACTGAAGCGACTTAGCAGGCATGCATGGAGGAGATTAAGAAAACGTGACGGTTGTCTGTTCAGAGTACGTTTCCCTCACACCCAGGCCCCTGTGCTGTTGAGTAGAAGGGAGAATAATGGCTTCGTTGAAAGGTGATATATATGTTTCTAGTCTTCAGCTGCTCCCACGTGAAGTGATGAGTAGACGTATTTATCAGTGGATGTCCTAGCTTTCGGGAGTTGATGTGTGTCTTCTCTGAACAGAGTTCTCTGCTGCCTGTGGCATTTTATTTCCTGTCAGTGTTCTGCCAGCTGTGGCTGTGAAAACACGTGGACTTAACTTTCACTTGCCCTGTTTAGGCGAAGCTCCTTCCTGCATGGACATTCCAATTGGCTCTGTGGCCTTAAAATGTCAAGTAAGTGTCCTTTTCTGTGTGCCCTGAAACTCAGCCTAAGCTTTGCTATAAATGGCAAAGCTACTGAGTTGCTGTGGCTACAGGCCAAAGGCTGGAAATAATTTTAGGATCTAAAAACACAGTTTTCATATGAAAATGTTTATTTTACGGGACGTTGATAAGCATGCATGTGTGCTATTCATTTTCATAATGAATTAGTTCCTTTTTTTTTTCAGTTGTAAAAATAAACCTTCATTAATATCTAATTTGTTGGGATGGAAATGATTCCAGTAGGGTTATGATGATTTCATTGTGACCTCCCTTCTGGAGAGGCATAATGAAATGGATACTTTAATCAAATTCGAAGGAAGATTCATCTGAATGTGCACTTGATCAACAGGAAAGGTGGCTTTCGGCTTTCACTTTTAAATATTGTTTTCTCAGTGAGGGCTCCAGACTAGGCCCCAGGTTCCAGAAGGCAGTTAAGAAGGAAGTCAGGATATTACAGAGTTCTTAGTCTCCCAAACCTAATTAAATTTGAGTCCTTAGAAGCATGCATCTCTTTGGATTCATTTGGATGCGTGCTTCTAAGAGGGAGTGTACAGAAAATTTAGAATATATTTATCATAAGTGAAATTCAGAATTAAGATTAGTAGTTTCATTCTTTATGCTGATGTGTGTTAATCAATGGACAACTAAGCAAAACTCATTTTACAAGTTTTCATTTGGAATTTTTGCTGCAGTGTCTGTTTCTTAAGTACGAAGTCACAAAGCCATTTCATTTCCTTCTTATAAATTAGCAAGTGTATATTATATATATATGTATAAAATTGAGTTCTTAGAGCTGAACAGGGCCAGAGAAAACCAGCAGGGCAAGACCCTTTCCTTTAGGCAAGTAATATATTAATTCCTGTTCCCAGGTAAGAATTTGGAAGCAAATGTTTTTTGAAAAAAATGAAGGAGCACAGGGGACGGCAGCCTGGGTTGTCTTCTTTCATTGCACTTTTTCTTCTCTAAGAATACTTGTATTTTCCATTCAATCCTAATTCCATTAGGCTAACATCAAGGAAAATAATATTGACAATTTGAGAGACTAGAGGAGTTCAGTCATTTGTTTGCAGCCCAAGTCTTCTCTGTGGAGTCCTTCTTGAACTTTGGATGGAATTGGGTGAAAAATGTCCCTGATTTTCAAGGCTTCCCCAGCATCTTGTGGTATTTGAATCAAAAATAGACTCTTGTTTTAAAAACTGTCAGAATAGGCACAGTTTCCACCCAGCCGGGCTGTTTGTGGCTCAGTCCTTGTTTTGAATGCAGCAGCGCAATGATGAGGCCCCTCAAAACTTTCGACTGGTGTGCACCCATTGGATGGACTTTTTTTCTGGTATTTAAAAAACTAAAAAAAAATTTTTTTTTTTGTTGGATAAATTTTTAAAGAGTATCATCGATTTCGTCAAAGCCTCACATAAATGGAGAGTGAAGGTCTCCTGATTTGGGGTTGCTAATTTCTATGATGAACAGGAGTGTTTCTGTTTCAGAGTGAGCCACAGCTCAGAGGCAGCAGTTTTAGGGAGATTGTATCCTCAGTTAATCACTTGGCGATGGTGGTTTAGTCACTAAGTCACGTCTGACTCTCTGCGACTGCATGGATTGTAGCCCGCCAGGTTCCTCTGTCCATGGGATTTTCCAGGCAAGAATACTTTCCTCTGGGGGATCTTCCTGACCCCGGGATCGAACCTGGGTCTCCTGCATCGGAGGCAGATTCTTTAGCGACTGAGCTTAGGGAGTTGAAAATGTGATGCCTGCGACGTGTCCCGGTGGTCCATGGCACTTTGTCGTTCTCTCTCTTTCACTCTGGGATTTACTCTTCCAGCTCAGAATAGGCAGGACACGGGAGGGAAGAGCTCTGTTACTTGCTCTGTGCCTTGAGGGACACTGTGCCCTCCGTAGGGACGTGAGGGTTCCCTGTGACAGTCAGTGCAGGACTTTGGAGTCACTGTGATCTGGATATTTTAATCCTCAAAGTCTCATTTTCTTATCTATAAAATGAGATTAAATTGGTAGAGTATATCAAGCATTGAGCAAGTATGCTACAAATGGTACCTAACATTACTCCCTATTGACGTTTGTCAGTTTTATTATTCCAAACCACTGATTCGATCGAATCCTTCCTCTTCCCAGTCCCTGGTCTTAGAGCTGAAGAACCTTTGGTGTCTCCCTCCTGCATGTGGGCTAAAGTTCAAACTCCTTGGTGGGTCCTGTGAGGCTCCCTGTGATCTGGCCCTATTCAGCTTTTCTAAACTCAGACTCCCCTTCCTGCTTGCATTGGACCAGTTGTGCTGAACACGATGCTGGATTTCTGGTTTCCATAAGTCTGTGTCTTTTCTCCACCTGAAGTTCCCTCATCACTTGAGTTTTCGTGCCCTCAGCCCCTCGCCCCACCATCCTAAGGCTAACTCTAACCCCTGATCCCTAACCCCTAACCTGCCATCCTATCCCTCTCCAGTTTCCGTCTTCTCAAATTCCCTAGTCCTTTTTGAGACTTGTGCCCCCAAATAGCCTTTCTTGTTTCCTTCCAAATTGGAAATACTGTCATCCTTCTCTGAATTGCTAACTCTATATTTATAGCCCTCTTAAAACCCTCGGAAAGTGTATTTAGAATTCAGGTCATTAGAAAAATTAAACAATGTTCTGGACTTCCATTTATGTAATATGAAAGTTTATCAATTTATTTTCAAACACTTTTTCAATGAGAATTGAAACAGCAATGTTTGTTTTTCCTTTAGGGGTTTACTTTACTTTAGGGGTTTGCTTTTATTATTTTTTTCATCCTGAATCTCATGAGACAGATGTAGTTAAGTGGAAGATGCCATTCTTCAAACATTTCTGGGAATCTCAGTACTTGGTAGCTGACTAGGTCATGCTCAAAATAGAAGGGCAGAAATGAAGAACCTACCCAGAGAGTTGCTGGATCTTAGAGCCAGGAGAAACCAAAGTGACTTTCGTGATTCATTGTTGTGGTCTGAATTAAGCATAACCTCAGATGAGTGAGGCCGTGTTCTGAAGAAATTGGTTCTGCCGGTTGATCCTAATGGCTAGTTTTTCTGGTGCTGCCTTGTGAACCAGCAGGCACACCTGTGCTTTTGCAGGGGGCCCCTGAGGCCTGCTGCCCTGCCAGGAACATGACCCTGGTGGGGACCGTTCTGTAGCTGGTGAGGCCCTGGGGTCAGGCCAGTGCTGCCCCTGTATCGAGTCCTAGGGAGCACGGGATTTCCTTGTGCTCAGTCGCTCAGTCATGTCCGACTCTGCGACCCCATGGACTGCATCCCGCCAGGCTCCTCTGTCCATGGGGATTCTCCAGGCAAGAATACTGGAGTGGGTTGCCATGCCCTCCTCCAGGGGAGCTTTCCAACCCAGGGATCGAACCCAGGTCCCCTACGTTGCAGGCGGATTCTTTACCATCTGAACCACCAGGGAAGCATGGGATTTCCTTGGGAAACCATATATCACTCCCAGCCTCTATCAGCTTCTACTCCTGCCCTTTTGGAATTTAAACTCACCTTGCTCTGATTTTGTATTTGTTTATTGTTGTAGTTTTGGTTCAGTTGGCTCACCGTAATGATTAGGTATTTTTATCATTTATTATTGCACATACCTCATGTTATTGCTTTTGATTTATTTACAGATTGAAGGTTTGTGGCAACCCTGCTTCGAGAAAAATCTATGAGCACCACTTTTAACATTTGTTCCTTTGTGTTTTTGTGTCACATTTTGGTAATTCTCACTGTATTTAAAACTTTTGGTTATTATTATGTTTGTTATGGTGATCAATAATCTTTGATGTTACTATTGCAAAAAGATTTTTACTCACTGAAGTCTCAGATAATGGTTATCATTTTTTAGCAATAAATTACTTTTAATTAAGTTATGCACATTTTTAAGACAATGCTATTTCACACTTACTAGACTACAGGATGGTATAAACATAATTTTTGTGTGCACTGGGAAGACAAAAAACTTGTGACTTTTGTGGTATATGCTTTATTGCACTGGTCTGGAATTGAACCCCACATGTCTCCTAGAGATATGCCTGTATAAAGCTAATTTTAATTTGACATGGTAAAATATAAATATATTATGAATTAAGTAGTATAACTTCAAATTACATAGAATTTGGAATGCTAAGATCATCATCATTCTCTAACCCGCTTATAGTATTTACCATATGACAGGAACAGTTTTAAATGTTTTACATATTTAGTTTACCCATTTAATTTTCACACTAATCCCATGAGGTCGTGGCTATTAGTATCTTCACGGAAGCACAGAGAGTTTAATTAACCTGACCAAGATCACACAGCCAGCAAGTGGCGGCGTTGTCATTTAAACCTAGGCAGTCTGACTCCAGGAAGCAAGTCAAGACATTCATCATCTTTCCTTTCTTACCTATATAGTCTTACTGTTTGGCACTGGACCCCTCCTTCATTTCAGGGAAAAAAGTGGAAAGTCTGCATTTAACAGTTAAGCAAAATAAGGACAGGATGTAGCAAATTTCCAAGCTAATAGGGAATTGTTCAAGAAGTATATTTATGGATGAGGCTTTTAAGAAAGTCATAGGATGAGTATGGGACCCTTGTTATCTGACACATCCTACTTACCCAGAGAAAAATTTAGTGAAGGGATCCTTATGGAATAGCAAGTGATTTTTAAAAAATCTCCCCAGAGAAGTAAAGACCCTTTGATTTAAAGCCACTGTCGTGCTCTCTGCTTGAGGCTGAGAATGCTTAGGGCCATGGGCCAGGGAGAGGGAGAGCTGACGTCCAGCAGAGTTTACAGGAGAATTTAATATTTCGAGTTTCTCCAGTTGACTGAATTCGTCCATAGGACTTCATAAGTGACTGCTTCCCTTAGCTTTGAATAATAAAGTCACCAAATCTTGCAGCTGCACATTCTAAAAGAGACACCCCGACTTTCAAGTTGGCACCTTTTAGAAATAAAACATATCTTGTCTGAAACGCGAAGACTGTAATAAGATCAAACAACAAGGGTGTCATTTCGAAAACCTGTTTGCCTCCAGGTTCTGTGGCTTCCCAGTCCAGAGCGGGCAAGAAAGTCTCATGAACAGCCTTTATCTGAGCCCCATTCATGCTGTTTTCAGCGCTGCTGCACTAACTTCCTCTAGCTGTGCAGTCGCTGCGTTTCTCCCGACCTTGTTCTAAACTTGCAGCCTTCATTTAATTACAGCCTTCAGGACGATTATTTTTAGGCTTGCTCCCCCCACCCCTGCCCAGTGCACTATAGGTTTAATATATCATCTCTGATCTTTTCTAGCTGTGCTCTCTCATCTCCCCCAGCCTCCGTAAGAACCTTATAACCATATTCCCTTATGGCAGATGGGAGTGAACGGAACAGTGGATCACACGTTTTCTCTGTCTGGGGAGCGAAGAGGATGGCTAGGCCTGGTACCAGCTGTGAGGAGGAGCCGTAGCTTTCCCCGTGATTGTGCTGCCTGGGTAATACGCTCACTCCCTCTCGAAAGACCCGCTTTGTGTCTCCGTCCCATTTCTGGATTCTGGTCCCGGTTCTGTCTGTCTCCACATGTCACGCTCGGATTAGGTAGGAAGCAACTGGGATCCGCTTTTAGATTCGAGTCAGCATTTTCACCTAGGACATGGGATGGCTATAAACCAGCCCTTGTTGTTCTCTGAGTTTATTACTGACATCCGTTCTGCCTGAACATCCCCAGCTGGTGCCGAAGCCACATGTGCACTTGAAACTTCCACCTACCTTTTTGCTTTAGATGTAATTTTAGATCTCGTTTGTTTTTAATGGTGAACTCAGGAGAGAAAGCGGGGTTCCTGCTGTGACTCAAGGTGAATTCCTATGTCCAAATTCTATATTTCTGGAGTGTTTACACCTGACAGGAATTGACTCAAGGAAACAAAAAGAACAGGAAAAGCCCTAGGCACATACTGGTCGACCCAGACACGGAATTTTACTGGTGACTGGCAAAATCGTGAAAGCTAAACTATGGCTCAACATTTTTTTCTTTGAATATTTGATGTAGGAAAGGGGATGTTAAAGGTGGGAAAGTAAGAATAAGCATGTCTTTAAAATAGTAAGTCATCGCCTTAATGCTCAAAAGCTTTATTTTTATTATTTTTTAAAATTAAATTAATTAATTAATTATTTTTTTACTTTACAATATTGTATGGGTTTTGCCATACATCAACATGAATCCGCCACCGGTGTACACGTCAAAAGCTTTTTTAAAGTGGATCATCAGCAGGGACCTACTGTGCAGCACAGGGAACTCTGCTCTGTGTTATGTGGCAGCCTGGATGGGAGGTTTGGGGGAGAATGGAGACGTGTCTCTGTATGGCTGAGTCCCTTCGCCGTCCACCTGAAACTATCACAACATTGTCTGCTATCGCTCTACTCCAGTATAAAATAAAAAGTTTAAAGAAGATTTTCCAGTTGTGATGTGAAAAAGTCTTTAAACAACTTTAGAAAAGACTCTAAAAACCAGCGTAACTTCTCCCCTGAGGTGTGGCAAATTGTTGACTATTGGAAGGATGTCATTTTCTCCTTCTAGGCTTTTTGAGAGACTTCATCTTCTCCTGACCAGTGTTTTATTAGATTCCATAGGAATAGAATGAAGGGGAATTTTGTTTGAAGAAAAGACTTTGAAGAAGTAACAGGTTTTGAGATTTTTAAAAAGCGGAAGTTTTGGAGACCCGGGCTTCCTTTTTTAGTGTGACTGGAAGGGGGCGGAGCTGAGAACTGAATGGTGGTGATGGGGGCGGGGGTATTGAAGTGGAAGGGAAAGTTGCTCAGTGGTCTTGGCGACCCATTCTCCAGGCCAGAATACTGGAGCGGGTAGCCTTTCCCTTCTCCAGGGGATCTTCCCAACCCAGGGATTGAACCAGGTCTCCCGCATTGCAGGCAGATTCTTCACCAGCTGAGCCGCAAGGAAAGCCCAGGGGTATTGAGACAGAAGCATGGGGTTTCTTTTCTGAAGAAAGTCTTGAGTTCTTACGTTTATTGGGCTAGTGAATTTTATACTTTCCCTGCGGCTCTGAAGAAATGCTGTGACCCTCATGAATTCCCAGCGCACCCGGGACATGTCTTAGGCCCCCTGAAAATTTTCAGCCTCAGAGGCAGCACAGTTTGGTGCAGTTTGGTTCGACGATGCTCAGTTTAGAGTCATTACTTCTCCGGAGACATAAAAAATCGTGTGTTATTTTGCAAGGAGCCTGTATTAGTTCTGTCTGTTGTAGGTTTCCTTTTTTTTTTTTTTTGATGGAAGACACGTGGTGTGGCTATGAAGAGTAAATAGGAAAAAACTGGGCATCTTTTAATCTTGAGTTTTATCTTAAGCATATGTATGGAAATGAAATATCTGAAACAACAGAGATATCTTTGTTGGAGTGTGAAAGAACGCCAGCGAATTTTAACTGGGAGTTATTTTCAGAGGAAACTTTGAAGCATGAATAGACAAAGGGAGTGATTTTGAGGGTGTGCCTGCTGGAGACAGTGGGAAATCCCGTTGTGGGCAGACAGGCGGCTGGTGATTGGATCAGAGTCCCTCAGACGTGGTGGCGGTAGATGCTGGTGGGCAGACTGTTAGGTCCAGTGATCGGTGCTTTGCTTGGCCTGCTGAACTTGGGGAACCAGAGGAGCATTGTCACTGCCTCTGGCAGGCAGTCACGTGTGTGAAGTATATGCAGATCAGAACACCCGAATTTTCAGATGACTTTCAGATATATTTATTTATCTGTTTGGCTGTGCCGGGTCTTAGTTGCAGCATGTGGGGTCTCTAGTTTCTGCATGCCAACTCTTAATCGTGGCATGCAGGACCTGGTTCCCAGACCAGGGATTGAATCCCAGGCCCTTTCCATTGGGAGTCCAGAGTCTTAGCCACTGAACTACGAGGGAAGTCCTTCAAATGACTTTTAAAAGGGCCACCATTAATGTGTTGAAAGACTTTGTATTTATCACCAGAAGTCTAGGAACGTTCCTAAGTTGGCTGATACAGTTGTTATTGTTGTTCAGTCGCTCAGCCGTGTCCGACTGTTTTTTCGAGCCCGTGGACTGTAGCCAGCCAGGCTTCTCTATCCATGGGGATTCTCCAGGCAGGAACACTGAAGTGGGTTGCCATTTTCTGCTCCAGGGGATCTTCCTGACCCAGGGATCAAACCCTCATCACTTGCACTGGGCAGGTGGATTCTTTGCCAGTGAGCCACCGGGGAAGCCTGGCTAATATAGTGGATGCTCCTTATTCAAGGATTGTGTGTTTGTGAATTCTCCTGCTTGCTGAGATTTATTTATTGTCCCCAAATCTGTACTCCAAAATAGTGCTTTTGGCTGTGAGTTCAGTGGTAAGGAAGCAGCATCATATATCAGATAAGATGTTTTTAAACCGAATCACATATAAAACAAGATGAGTTGACTAAAATGTGATGCCCAGAGATGTGGTATTCAAGGAGCCTAGTCCTTCTGAGTCCTCCAGTAACAATCGTTCAGTGTTTGGTTATTCAGTGTTCAAGGTGATTTTTCTAGAACAGAACTACCACACATACTGAGGATATATGTAGGAGCTCCTCTCCTTCCCCTGCTGCCCTGTTAATTCTAAAATTTATTTGAATGTAGTCCAATCATCAACTACATGACCTCATCAACAGCACCCAAAGTTCTGGGAACCTCGAGGAGGTTCTTTTTTTTTTTAAGGTTTTTTTTTTTTGATGTGGAGCATTTAGAAAAGCTTATTTATTTTTTTTGGCTTTGTCAGGTATCAGTTGCATCATGCGGGATCTTCGTTGCATTATGCGGCAGCTTTCATTGTCACACACAGACTCTCTAGTTGAGGTTCTTGGGTTCAGTAGTTGCGGCCCTTGGGCTTAGTTGCTCCAAGGCATGTAGGATTTTAGTTCCCCAACCAGAGATCTAACCTGTGTCCCCTGCATTGCAAGGTGATTCTTAACCACTGGACCACCAGGCGAGTCCCTCTGCAAGGTTCTTGATACCATTTTACAGTTGATCTAGCACTGTAAGTGTGGAGAGATGTTGGTGTGCTGGTTAAGAACGATAGGTATGGTAAAATCACAACAGAATTCCAACTTCACAGTTTTTGAGGCAGTTTCAAAGTCAGTATCTAGTGCCTTCTTTCCTCCCCAGTTTCCAGAAACACCATTATATCTTTATGTGTAAAATGGCCTCTTTTGAGCATCTCCGGGGTGGTTTCCTCTGGTTGTCTTGTAGCCGTGGTTCCCCAGTTCAGAGTAAAAATAGGCAAAACAGAAACTTGTCTGTCTAGGGGAGGGAGATGGTTGCATATTTTTGGAAGCTTTTGCATCTGAATGGATGATATGCCACCAGCTCTTAAAAGAAACCGATTTCAGAAAATTCAAGGGAAAAAGTTGTGTGCCTTTTTAGCCTCCCTAGGACTTTTTCTTTCATAGTCTCACACCCAATTCCCACCCCCGAAATAAAAAAAAAAAGAAAAGACACAAAACAGCCCTTTTCTGTGTTTTGAGGAAATGGTTTTGTGAGGCTGTTTGGTTAGACAATGAATTAAAGACTCAGAACTTCCTGGATGGGCTTTTGGGAAAGGAAGTGTGTGCAGCTGTGAAGCCTGAGGTTCAGCCTGCCTCAGGACACTTGAAAAGTTATTCTCTGCGCCCAGAATCATGGGTAACACTGTGGTGCACAAAGCCCCCAGAGATTATATATATATTTATTTATTTAAACTTGGTAAAATACATTAAAAAATTACCATCTTAACAATTTTAAGTGTACAGCTCAGCAGTGCTAAGTATATTCATGTTGTCCTGCCACCAGTCTCCAAAATTCTTTTCATCTTGCAAAATTGAACCTCTGTAGCCATTAAATACTAACACTCCATTCTCCTCGGCTTCCCTGGTAGCTCAGTGGTAAAGAATCCACCTGCCAATGCAGGAGACACAAGAGACATGGGTTTCATCGCTGGGTCAGGAAGATCCCCTGGAGAAGGAAGTGGCAGCCCACTCTAGTATTCTTGACTGGAAAATTCCATGGACAGAGGAGCCTGTAATCCATGGGGTCGGAAAGAGTCAGACACGACTGAGCGACTAAGCTCATACACGTGCTCCAGTCTCCCTGCTTCTCCAACCTAAGAAATCACCGTCTACTTTCTGTCTGTGTAAATCTGACTTCTCTATAGATACCTCATGTAAGTGATTTCATATAGTATTTGCTTGTGACTGGCTTATTTCACGTAGCACAACGTCTTCAAGATTCATCCAAGTTGGAGCATGTGTCAGAATCTTCTTCCTTTTTAAGACTGGGTAACATTCTTTGGAAGGAATGATGCTAAAGCTGAAACTCCAGTACTTTGGCCACCTGATGTGAAGAGTTGACTCATTGGAAAAGACTCTGATGCTGGGAGGGATTGGGGGCAGGAGGAGAAGGGGACGACAGAGGATGAGATGGCTGGATGGCATCACGGACTCGATGGGAGTGAGTCTGAGTGAACTCCGGGAGTTGGTGATGGACAGGGAGGCCTGGCGTGCAGTGATTCAGGGGGTCGCAGAGTCGGACACGACTGAACTGAACTGAACTGAACTGAACATTCCCTTGGCTAGGTACACTACGTCTTGTTTGTCTTTCGTCTGTTGATGGACGCTTGAGTTGCTGCCACCTTTTGGGTCTTGTGAAGAATGCTGCTATTATTCACAATACGAGTGTACAAATATCTGTTTGAATCTCTGTTTTCACTTCGTTGGATATATCCAGCAATACAACTGCTGGGTCATGTAATGATTCTTTTTTTGGCTTTCTGTGGAACTGGCGTGCCGTTTTTCCATCGTGGCCGCCCCCACCAGCAGTGCTCAGTTGTTCCAGTTTCTCAGCATCTTTGCCAACGTGTGTTACTTTCTGTTTTTGATTTGGATTTCCCTAATAATTAGTGATGTTGAGCATGTTTTCATGTGTTCGTTTGGCCACTTGTGCATCTTCTTTGGAGAAATGTCCGTTTGCCCGTTTCTTAATCGGTTTGTTGTGTTTGTTGTTGAGTTGTAGTTTTCTTTTTTTAATAGATTCCGAATATTAACCCTTTGCAGATCAATGAATATGACATATCGTCTCTCATCTCCTGGGTTGCCTTTTCATTCTGTTAATAGTATATACTTTGAGGTAAGAAAGTTTTTGGTTTTGATGAAGTACAGTTTACCTATTTTTTTCTTTGGTTTCCAGTGATTTTGGTGTCATATTGAAGAAATTATTGCCAGATCCAATGTCATGAAGATTTTCTCCTACGTAGGGTAAAAATGAGCCTGATAGCACCAGGTTACCTTGTACTACCGTGAAACTGTGACTGATGCCTAGTGGATGTTCAGTGAACTTCTATAAAACGAATGCCAGTGACCATGAGGTCAGTTGAGCTCTGTTGTCGTGGAGATGCATATTGAAGTTGGAAAAGATTTAGGATACTCTTTTTTTTAACTCCTTGGCTATCTCAAAAACATAAAAATGTTCACTTTAACTATTGAAAGACACACGTTTAATAGATTTAAAAGAGAATTTTAGTAAACGGATCCCGGCATTTCCCAAGGCTTCCCTGTGGCTCAGATGGTAAAGAATCTGCCTGCAATGCAGGAGACCCGGGTTGGATCCCTTGGACATGAAGATCCCCTGGAGAGGGGAATGGCTACCTGCTCCAGTATTCTTGCCTAGAGAATCCCATGGACAGAGGAGCCTGGGGGGCCACATTGCATGGGGTCGCACAGAGTCAGGCATGACTGGGCAGCTGACACACACACAGTTACAAATGTAACCCAACGTTAAATGTGTTGCTGCTAAGTCGCTTCAGTCGTGTCCCCGACTCTGTGCGACCCCATAGACGGCAGCCCACCAGGCTAAGTTATATTAAATATAAAATATGTTCATGCTTTAAAAAATTATTCCCTTCTGCTTCCTCACACTAGAACATTGCCCATGTGATGTTTATCTCTGGCAGCCCCAGGGGGCCATCATCATGTTTTTCTTCAGCATGCATTGTCTGCTCCACCAGGCTCTTAAACGTAGAAGCGTAAACATTTCTAGTAATATCTTTATGGTTTGGGAATGTGGCTTCCTGTCTTTTAAAACTTGATGTGATCCTTTGTGTGTGCTTTCTGAACACCTGCATTTGAAATCTTTCAGGTGTTTTGCAATAGTTTTCTCAGATAGTTGGATGCCATCGAGCCAAGACTAATAGAGAGTCCAGACTGTGAACTGTATGGTCAGCCCTTCTTAGGAAGTATTTCGTTCATTTTCGTCTGCCATTTCTTGGGTCTCTTTTGCTGCTCTTGCCCCAGGTTGAGTTTTCCAAGCTGTCATTTTATGTCCTGACCAGTCTCACACACAAGTGAACCTGAAGTATTTGTTGTAGTGCATACAGGTCTTCATAAGGATATGCGTTTTCATTTTCTTTACATAACATGCCAGTCACTGAATTGGTTTATCTTGTCCTACAGTTTGACAGACACTGAGCGCTGGCGCCGTAGACCTTTGCTATGCATATTCTGTAGCCGTAGCCAGTCTTTCTGCAGGTGACTGACAGTCTGTTGCTGTCGGATGCTGTCAGCCCCTTAAAGCAATTTGATTGTCGACATCATGCTGGCTCTGGCTGTACACTCAGTTTTACCTGTGCAGGCGCTCTGCGCAGGAGATGGGACTCTCAGAGCAGATTGGACTTTCCATAGAAACAGCGGTATATCTGGCGGCAAGGGCAGTGTTCCCAGAGCAAGACTCAGCAGGAAGGAGATCACGTGTCAGCCCACTGCAGCCCTCCAAAGCTTAGTTCCCGGCTACTAGGAATAGCATGCGTCACCTGCAGTCATCTGTAATCACCTATGATCATTTACTTCGTGGATGCTCTGAGCAGAGGTGCTGTGTCTGGTTTCTCTGTTATCCACAATCTTTAGCACGGTGACTTGGGTGGAGAAAATGCATCAGCCTCACATCTGGTAGAGTCTCTTCATTCTCCATCTTCTTTTTCTCCAGTGCTTTTTCTTCCTCCCTGCAGAAAACAGAATTATGTACAGTAAGAAATAATGTGGAATGACCTGGGGGGCGACTTGTTTGGGAGATGGAAACTGCTTGTGTTTGAAAGCTTGTGTTTGAGGCATACTGGGGCAAAAGACTCTTATAAATTAAGGAAAAGTAAGATTAGAAACATTTTAAAATGCAATAGTGAATACAGGAGAATGGTTAATAGTTATCTCGTTGATCGTAGGTAAATAGAGGCTTTTACAAAGTTAAATGACTTGTCTTTTAAGGTTGATTCAGGGTCCTCTTGCAATCTGAATTTTCTTATCCAGTCCTTTTAAATCTAGGTGGGGCTTGGCTCCATATGAAGTATCACAAAACCTTGAATGAATTAAGTCTTGGGTTAATAAGGCTAGTTGGATTTCCGTAGCAGTGTTCAGGTGGCCCACCATCCGGGACCTGTCAAGCCCAGCCCTGTTGAGTTTGTTTTCCTCCTGTGAAGATCCAGTAGGGCTGCCCTGCTGTGTGGGGCTGGGCCGTGGAGTGGCAGGTTCCCGGCAAGGTCACCAGGGCCTGGGACATTAGGGCCATAAGCGAGGCTTGCATCATGGCATCAGCACTGCTCCAGCTCTTGAAATCCAGCTGTGAGTCAGAGTTTTCATCTACTTTCTTTTTTACTGGGAGGAGAGAGTCTGTTCGATGAACCTGGGAATTGATAGCTGGTGTGTTGTGTGTGGATTTGTAGGTTGGATGTTTTCTGTTGACCAGTTTGCACCGTTGTCCGTAAATTAGAGATGATGGATCCAGCTGTGGTTTAATGGTGACTGCTCCTGAATGTGGATTCAAAAGATCAGAATTTGTGTCTCATTTCTTTCTGTTCTAGCTGTGTAGCCTCGAGGAAGGGTTAACCTCTTCACTCCTTAAAGGTGTCAGGAAGGTGAAATGTGACTAGTACTGCTGAACCTATACTAGTTAATTTGAATCCAGTGAATTTGGGGATCAAATTGAGTAGGGCCTGGATTCTGGATGTGGGGAGTCTTTGAAGACGGTCTAGTTTCATTCTGTAACTGAGAGTCAGAGAAATTTAAGTGTGTTTCCTCTGTTTACTCTGTGAGTGGTAGTGTCATGATTACCACCCAGAACACATTTACTCTGGGACGGGGTGTCTGCTCAGCGTTGAGAGTGTGGGTCTTGGATTGGTCTACCAAGGATCTGAATTATCCCCTCAGTTTACTGTGTCTGGAACCTTAGGCAAGCTACTTACTGCTTGCACTTAGTCTTCCTGTGAGGTTAAATAGAAGTAAGAATATTTTTTAACAAAGAAAATTCATATGCATGTGGTGAAGATTGAATGAGATAAATTTATGCAAATCTCTCAGCACTATGACAGCACTCAGAAAGCATTCAATATCATTATTGTTTCTTAATCAAAGGACATTACTGTTGATCCCTCAGTGTGCTTCTCTGGATTCTGTAGGCTGAAATTCTGCATTATCAGCAGGTTGTTTATTGATAGGCATTGCTCAGTACGTTAATAATAAGTAAGTAAATTTAAATAAATTTAAATAGTCTTATCTTGTTGAATAAATGGCTGTTTTTGTTGTTGTTGTTGTTGTTTTTTGACCATCCTGGGTCTTCATTGGGGTGCACAGGCTTTTCTCGAGTTGTGGCACAAAGGCTTAGTTGCCCTGAGGAATATGGGATCTTATTAATAGTTTCCCAACCGGGGATTGAACCCATGTCCTTTGCGTTGCAAGGTTGATTCTTAACCACTGAAGCACAGGGAAGTCCCTAAATGGCTGTATTTTTATAACAGAATGTCTGCATTCTGCAGCTCCGTCTTTTAAATGATTTTGTTCCTCTTGCACTTCCCATGGCCTACGAGGCTGGAGGCTTCTTCTTTATTACAGGCATCAAACAGAGATACGGACAATCTCCTGATTCCTCCTCCTTTGGCGTGGCTTTGTGTTTTGAGCTCGGGTGTGTCTGATCATTCAGGGAGGAACAAAGCCGCATTGGGGAGATCTGAGGTGCTGGGAACCCATCCAGTTTCCTGCCTCTGCCCCTGACTCAGGTCTTCCCTGAGATCTTCCGTCCATCCCATTCTCTTTCTGTCAGCCACCCTCCTTACATAACCCACATGGGTTTCTAAGGCCAAGGTCCTCAGAGGTGTTCTGTGTCTAGCAAAAGAATCTGAGGTGGAGGTGGGGGTCCATAAGTGTCGCCAAAGTGAGTAATGGAAGTGGAAAGTGCTGGATGCTAACGCCGAATGAAAGCGTGAAAGTGTTAGTTGCTCGGTTGTGTCCAGCTCTTTGCGACCCTGTGGACCATAGCCCGCCAGGCTCCTCTAACCTTGGAATTCTCAGGCAGGAATACTGGAGTGAGCAGCCATCCCCTTCTCCAGGTTATCTTCCTGACCCAGGGATTGAACCCGGGTCTTCCTCACTGCAGGCAGATTCTTCACCATCTGAGACACCGGGGAAGCCCAACACTGAGTGCCATCAACAAATCTGAACTAGGTTGTCAGACAACCTAGTTCATTGCCTTAGAAAACTTATTAAGTATTGGTGAATTTTAAGCATTTGAAAACACTTTCTAATCTATTTTCAGCTTTTTAATCAGATGATTTGATATTCAAAGAGGTTATGTTCTGCAGACCCCAGGGCCTTGTTTGTTTGAAATAATTATAGGAGGCCCTTTAATTTCCATGAGATTGAGATTTTGGAGGCCAGGAGGGTACAGGGATTACATCTAAAATTGTTTAACCTTGCTACTGTTGAAATTTTATTTATTTATTTATTTTTCTAACCAGCTCATTGATCCTCCCTCCCCGTTTGTTTCACTGGCAGTAACTAATTTTTATTCTTGTATTGCAGACTACCATGGAAGAGTGGTGAAAGGATTGGGGAAGGGGTTGCCAAATTTGGCCAAAGAAAAAAAAATTTCAGGACACCTCATCCTATTTGAATCTCATACAAACAATGAATTTTTCTGGTATAACTATGTCCCATGCCAGAGTTAAATTGGAATTTTAGTGAAACAAGGAAACGTATGTTTAGTTTAAGTATGTCCCATGCGATATTTGGGATATAGTTAAATACTGAAAAATTTATTGCTTCTAAACAAGAAATCGACCCATTTGTTTCTTAGATAGGAAAGGCAGTTTGATAAGCGTCTGCTTTCTTAGCACAGAGCAGCAGCCAGAAATGTGTGGAAGTCGTAATCCCAACCTACCCTTTTCAAGTCTTAACTCTTCTGAGTTTAAAGCACTTTTTTTTTTTGCTCAGGAAAGTTGGATTGACATAAAAAACACACGTGTCTGGAATTATCTCTGAGTCCTTTATAAACAAATGGCCAAGACTTGGGAGGGCACACCTTAGGTTACAGAATGTTTTCCTGGGCTGGGCTCCAAAGCTTCCTGACTCTGGAACAATAATGGGTTCTTTCCATGCTACTTTATGTATTTATTTTATGGCATTCTTATGCCTTTTATCCCTTCAGAGCCACTTGGAAAACATATTTGGGTCCTGCAGGAACAGACGTACAGAAATTGTGGAGTTGTTTTATGTTCAGAGGCTCCATGTGCTGAGGATGAGGGACCCCCTCCCCCTTCTTCCCCCTCCTTCCTTCTCCCCCTCTTTCCCCCCGTCCGCCTTCCTCTCCTGTCTCCCCTTCCTCCCTCCCCTCAGCCTTCTTTCTTTTTCTTTTTTTAAATAATCATAAGAAAAAAAATAATCATAAGGATATTATTCCTCATTGTAAATATTTTTATTGGAAATTTTTGACTGATTTCTAAACATCCTGATGGGGAAGTAGGGTATTTCTTCATGCGATAAATTCCTTAAGGAGAGATCTGAAGAGTTTTGACCTCTGAGTTTTCTTTTTTCTTTCAGTTTCCTTGCCGTCTAAAAATCTTACACTTCTCATTAGGAGGCAAAAACAAAGCTATCACTGATGATAATGACTAAAACATGTGATTGGAATTCACATTTTAAGTTTAGTGAAATGAAAGTCATTCAGTCATGTCTGACTCTTTGCAACCCCATGGACTATACAGTTCATGGAATTCTCCAGGTCAGAATACTGGAGTGGGTAGCCTCTCCTTTCTCCAGGGGATCAGCCCAACCCAGGGATTGAACCCAGGTCTCCCGCATTAAAAGTGGATTCTTCACCAGCTGAGCCATAAGGGAAACCCAGGAATACTGAAGTGGGTCGCCTGTTCCTTCTCCAGCGGATCTTCCCAACCTGGGAATCAAATTGGGATCTTCTGCATTGCAAATAGTCAAAGCTATGGTTTTTCCAGTAGTCATGTGTGGATGTGAGTTGGACTCTAAAGAAAGCTGAGCGCTGAAGAATTGGTGCTTTTGAACTGTGGTGTTGGAGAAAACTCTTGAGAGTCTCTTGGACTGCAAGGAGATCCAACCAGTCCATCCTAAAGGAAATCAGTCCTGAATATTCATTGGAAGGACTGATGTTGAAGCTGAAGCTTCAATACTTTGGCCACCTGATGTGACGAACTGACTCATTGAAAAGACCCTGATGCTGGGAAATACTGAAGGCAGGAGAAGGGGATGACAGAGGATGAGCTGGTTATGTGGCATCACTGACTCAATGGACACGAGTTTGATCAAGCTCCGGGAGTTGGTGATGGACAAGGAAGCCTGGCATGCTCCAGTCCATGGGGTTGCAAAGGGTTGGACACAACTGAGTGACTGAATTGAACTGCATCGCAGGTGGATTCTTTACCAGCTGAGCTATCAAGGAAGCCCCATTTTAATAGTGACAATTCATTTATAAAATAGAAGATGTCAGAACTAGGAGGAATCTTACATTTGATCTAGTTTTAACACTTTCCTTATTAGAGGAAATAGAGACTCAGAGATGTGAAGTGACTTCCTGAAAGTCACAGCAAAGTTAGTGGCAAAGTCTGAGAGCAGGTACCTGGGTTGCCTAACACGGCCGAGCTTTCTCCCAGCTGTTGAAGAAAAAGTTCAGTATTAGTATTTAAATACTCAAATGCCCAAACTCTGATTTTAACAGTTTTTTGTCGAAGTCCTTTCTGAAATACTTTATCTTCTGAGGTTAAAATGGATAGGGTAGCATGCACTTTAAGCTTTTCTCAGTCTCGCTGTTACCAACATTGTCTTTTGAACATCAGTTATCATGTGTGTTTAACTCCTAGATGCCCTTTGCTTCTGTAAGTAAAGTCATCCCCCATAGCTGAGGTTTTGTCTTCATTAGTTTCAGTTACATGTAGTCAACTGGGATCCAAAAATATTAAATGGAAAACTCCAGAAATTAATAATTCTGTTTTATTATTGTTCTTTTATTATCATCTTTATTATTTTATTATTACTTATTCTCCCTGCATTGCAAGGTGGATTCTTCACCTCTGGGCCGCCGGGGAACCCTTTGTACTTCTAATATGATATTTGCTGCTTTGGTTTTTTTCCATGTACATTTTCTTTTCTCTATGAGGCAAGGTCCTCTGTTGTCTTATGTTTTCCCCTTAGTGTCCGGTGCTGAGCTGGGGTGCTCAGTCTTTGCCCAGAAGTAAGTATTTGTTGAGTGGCATCTGTAGTGGCTTGTCATTGGCCATTATTACTCACCTGGTGGATATCAGAGTTGTCTTGATAGTTGACGTTGTCTTCTGAGTGACTCCTGGAATGTAAGAAGCTATGTGATACCTGTTCATTGGTCTAAATGTATAAAATGTTATAAGGCATTAGACAAGCCTTACTCACCATTTCTGGGTCTAATGGGGGTGCTTCTGCATTTTAGAGGTAGGGTAACTGAGGAGAAGGCGATGGCACCCCACTCCAGTACTCTTGCCAGGAAAATCCCATGGACGGAGGAGCCTGGTGGGTTGCAGTCCATGGGGTCTCGAAGAGTCAGACACGACTGAGCGACTTCACTTTCACTTTTCACGTTCATGCACTGGAGAAGGAAATGGCAACCCACTCCAGTGTTCTTGCCTGGAGACTCCCAGGGACGGGGGAGCCTGGTGGGCTGCCGTCTGTGGGGTCACACAGAGTCGGACATGACTGAAGCAACTTAGCAACAGCAGCAGCAACTGAGGCAAAGAAAGGGAGTTTGAAGTGACCAAGGACATATAATGAAAAACATTGACTCAAAAAGATGTCAACCTAATCTTATCCATGAGTAGGCAGAAATGATATTTTTCTTTGAGTGAAAATCCCCAATGCCAAAGCCTTCATGAATAACACTGAGCTGTAACTTGTTCGTGTGGTAGGTCAAATAATAACATTCTCCTGCCCCCTGCTATCAACCCCCCATAGATGTGCAGGTCCTGATTCCAGAACTTGTGAATACATTACCTTACGTGGCGTAAAGGACTTTGCAGACGTGATTAAGTTAAGGATATTGAGTTCTAGAGATTAGGTTGGATTTTCCCAGTGAGCCCAGCATTATTACAAAGGTCTTCGTAAAGGGAGGTGTTGGGGGTGGGGGTCAGTCAGAGGAGGTGAGACGGCAGGACAGAGACAGAGGTTCCGGTGATGCAGGGCCATGAGCAGCTTCTGGAAGCTGGAAAAGATGAGGGATGAGCCAGGAATCCAGCTCTGCCAGTTCCTTCATTTGTGGGCCAGTAAAACCCATTTCAGATTTGTGACCTCCAGAACTGGGAATGAATACACGTATGTTGTTTTAAGCTGCTGAGTTTGTGATCGTTTGTTACAGCAGCAGCCAGAAACGAATACAGTCAGCTTCAGAAGAAATTTATAATTTCCCAATTCCTGTTGGGCTATGAGTGCCCCCAGATGCTTGGACTGAATGAAAAGAAGAGAATCTCACATGGTCCCAAGCTTGAAAACTTTTGATTTCTACATCTTCTCCAAAGATCAAAGGAAGAGCTCTCACACAAACTCCCCCACAGGCTCTGCAGCAACACACACACTCTTTCTTTCTCTCTGTCTCACACACACAAACACACACACGCACGCCTGCACTTCAGAGGAAATGACTGAGAGAAAGAACGCATGTTTCAGTTGACTTTAATGGCTGAATGCTTCCATTGTGCAGATGCTGCCCAGATTCTGAAAGATGCTGTGGTAAAGGAAAGACCCAAACCCCAAACCTTTCCTGTACACTGTCAGCATTAGATATTTTCTGTCAGAAGTAACCCAACCCTTCCCTTTTAAAATGTCTGCTCTCCACGCAAGCATTTAAATGATGTTTGGCATGCTAAACACTTTTATCAGTATTATTGAAAGTATGTTATGAAATGTCCTCAGATGCCTTAGGAAAATGATTGTCATTTCTTGTCTGCTAATCAGGTGAGCAATTTCTGTGCAAGTGAGAGGTGGGGTGGGAAAGACCTCAAAGGCCTGGGGTTCTCAGAGAGGTGGGGTTCCCTTTGTAATGAAAAACTTTGGCTGTGGGAGAAGGCTACTGATTACTTTTTTTAAAGTATGTTTATTTATTTTTCAGCTTGTGTGGTCTAGTTCCCTGACTGGGGATTGAACATGGGCCCCTTGGACCACCAGGGAAGTCCAGCTACTAGTTAGTTTTGAAGCAGAGCTGAAGGCAGGGGCCTCCTGTGCTTCTGGGGGAGCAGTCAAGAGATGAGGTACTAGTTTTATAGTCAGAGTAGAAGGTGATGAGTTACTTTCTGGGAGTTGCTGGTGGATATACTCTGACCATGTGGGATCTTAGCTCTCCAGATTGAACCCAGGGGCTGAATCTGCACTTCCTGCATTGGTGGGGGAAGTCTTAACCACTGAACCTCCAGGGAATTCCCCATATGCAGTGGATTTTTAAGGGAAAATTAGTTTTCCCTGTAATCTATCACAATTGGTAATTCATGAAGTTATGGTCTAGTGATTTAAGTTCTTCGAGAAGTTACTACACATTGTATGTTGTTGTTGTTCAGTTGCTGAGTCCTGGCCGACTCTGTGACCCCATGGACTGCAGCGCACCAGCCTTCTCTGTCCTTCACTCTCTCCCTCAGTTTGCTCAAACTCATGTCCATTGAGTTGGTGATGCCATCCAACCATCTCATCCTCTGTCGTCCCCTTCTCCTCCTGCCCTCAATCTTTCCCAGCATCAGGGTCTTTTCCAATGAGCCGGCTCTTTGCATCAGGTGGCTAAAGTATTGGAGCTTCAGCTTCAGCATCAGTCCTTCCAGTGAGTATTTAGGGTTGATTTCCTTTAGGATTGACTGACTTGATCTCCTTGTTGTCCTAGGGACTCTCAAGAGTCTTCTCCAGCACCACAGTTTGGACACATATGTCTTTTGAGCAAGATGGACAGAACGCAGTGTCCTTCTGTCTTTTGAACTTGGTGTCCCCCTCACTCACTCATCCCATGGAAAGAAATGGTGTAGCATGTAATTGTGTGATCCCAGCCACGTAACCCTCTTGAGTGAACCAGGGAGAAGCAGCCTCTTCCCTATGGTTTCTTAGTGTCCACCGAGCCGTGTTGGCTTCAGGTTAGTTGTTTATGACCTTTGCCTTGTCACCATAGTTTAAAACAGGTCGATGATTTCTGCATAGAGAGGGCATTGAACTCCACCTTGTTGGCTGAGGTTGGCCATTTGGTTACATGCCCCACACTTGGGCATGAGCATAAGGTGTGAAGTCTGTGTGCCTTTCCTCATTTCTTTCCTTTTTAAAAAAGGTTTATTTATTTTTTAAAATTTCTGGCTGTGCTGGGTCTCTTGATTCATGCAGGCTTTGTCTGTTGCAGTGAGCGGGGGCGATTCTCTAGGTGCGGTGAGCGGGGGCGATTCTCTAGTTGCAGTGTGAGCGCTTCTCACTGCGGTGGCGTCTCTTGTCGTGGCTCCCAGGCTCTAGGGCACAGGCTTAGTAGTTGTGGCGCACGGGCTTAGTTGCTCTGTGGCATATGGGAACTTCCCGGGCCAGGGATCGAACCTGTGTCCTCTGCAGTGGCAGGTGGATTCTTAACCACTGAGCCACCAAGGAAGCCCTCCCCATATCTTGATGTTGTTCTGGGCTGGAGGTCTAGGTCTGTCGCCTTAAACAAGACAACTACATCCTTAGAGAGGGACGGTTTTCCCAACATGACCTGGACATCACTTTTCCCCAAGTTTTCATGCCACTTGTGTCCCCTTGCTATTCATAAGTAATCTTTAAAAACTTCATCTTGAGAAAGCTGCAACAAGAGTAACAAGGGGGAAAAGTCATGTATTTTTATAAACACTCAGCTGCTGATCTTTTCTCTTTTATTGGAAGGTGAAAGCTGGTTATGTAAGGAAGGTCTCATAGAGAGTTTTAGAATTTCAGAATGAAAAGAGGTCTCAGATGAACTCACCAAATGGCCAATTAATTCATTCAACCAGAAAGACTTAGTGAACACCCACTGGGTGGAGGATTCTGTGCTGGGAACTGTGCTTATTATATGTTGAACACCACAGCGGTGGTCCCTGTCTTCATGGAGCTCATACTTTGGGGGGTGATGGACAATATTCAAGTAATTGGGGAAGAAAAATCTCTAATCAGAAGCTTAAACAAACTACGGCAAGTCCACTGTAGGAGAGGTTAAGGAGCTCTAAGAGCATATGAGGGGAACGGACCAGATCTAGTCTGGGGGAAGGGGGCAGTGGATGTTTGAACAGATTAAGAGGATGATCGGGGATTAATTGGAAGAAGGAGGAGGGAAGTGGGGTCTACCCAAAGGTTTGGCAGCCTGGGAGAGGGATCCTCTCAAAGTCTTAAACCAGTGTCCTTATAGAAGGAAGTTGAGTGAAGAAAGGAGAAAAGGTGATATTTTGTGGGCTGTGGTTGTCAGAATGTCCAGGAGTCAATTTGACAAGATGCCCATTTCTTTTCCCCTCTTTTTCACGGCTGCCAGTTAGACCTTCGTACTGTTCACTGGCTCCACATTCGCATCAAACAAAATGAGAAAGAGGAGGAAGTGACATGCTCACTTCTTAGGCTTTACCTTAAATCCTGGTATGGATTTATTTGGGAGGGAGTTTGAAATGGCAATCCAAAATGATCCCCTCCTTGGGACATCCTAAAACTTAATCATTCAAACGTTGTTTTTAACACTTTGCTGTATTCACTTTTTTCCCCCATTGTTTTATGTTCAAAGGCATGCTTCATAGCGTAGTAATTGATTTCGTCTGCCTCTTTCAGACTATATCACTGTGTTGTTATTTTTTAATTTGTGAAAAGATATAGTCACCATATTTATATTTTTCTGTAAAATCTTTGACATTTTATTAATCTACCAAATCTCCATCCTGAGAAATAACACAGTATCTTATCTGACATGCTCTGCGCCATTCACCACAGGCATTTAGGTATGCAGTGTTCACAGAATTGACTGGAAATGGCTTAGGAAAATGACATGGAATATAATTTACCTCGTAAATCACTGATCCTATTAACATACATATTCAAGATGTGACTCTAAAAGGTTATTTGGGAGGCAGTTTTTAAAAACATTTTATTTTGTATGGGCTTATAGCTGGTTAGCAATGTTGTGATAGTTTCTGGTGACCAATGAGGGGACTCAGCCATAGATATACACTATAGACACCCACATCCTCCCAGCCTCTCCTCCTATCTGGGCTGCCACGCAATGCTGAGCAAAGTTCCCTGTGCTATACACGAGGTCCTCGTTGGTTACCCGCTTTAAACAGAGCCGTGTGTACCTGGCCATCCCAAACTCCCTAACTCTCCCTTCCCTCATCCTTACCCCCTGGGAGGCAGTATTACAGCCAAAGGTAGAACCTGCTCTGGAGATGCTGGGTCCAGGAGCCTTTGAGTCTTGGGCTCAGTTAACCACCTCATGCTTTAGGAGGTTTTAGGATCAGATTCTGGACCCACTGTCCGCTGTTGGCTTTGCCTCTCAGAGCCAGCTTTACAGCTGTCACCTAATGAGGTAGACCTCCAGTCTGCAAACGCCCATGTGGGTCCTCCAAGGGCCTTACTGTAAAGCACCCATTTAGACTAATGTGCTCAGTTGCGGGCAACTCTTTGCAACCCCATGGACTGTAGCCTGCCGGGCTCCTCTGTCCATGGAATTTTCTAGGGAAGAATACTGGAGTGGGTTGCCATTTCCACCTTTTGCAGCCTGCCCACATTGGTTTATCCTGTTTGGTTTATCAAGCTACCATAGCTCCCTTCTTCAGCCTCCTTTGGCTGTTAGAGAATGAAATAAAATAAGTCTTTTAAGAAATAGCTTTTATGTTCCCTGCTTTTTAAAGTGAATACCTTCATTAAAAATGTGTATTTTTCTAGAGCCTATTATACAGAGTGAAGTAAGTCAGAAAGAGAAAGATAAATATTGTATATGAATGCATATATATGGAATCTAGAAAGATGGTACTGAAGAGCTTATTTGCAGAGTAGCAGTGGAGAAATGGACATAGAGAACATACTTATGGACATGGAGAGAGGGGAGGAGACGGTGAGATGTTTGGAGAGAGTAACATGGAAACTTACATTACCATAGGTAAAATCGATAGCCAATGGAATTTGCCGTATGGCTGAGGAATCTCAAACAGGGGCTCTGTAATCAACCTAGAGGGGTGGGATGGGGCGGGAGATGGGAGGGAGGTTCAGGAGGAAGGGACTATACATATACCTATGGCTGATTTCATGTTGAGGTTTGGCAGAAAGCAACAACATTCTTTAAAGCAGTTATCCTTCAATTAAAAAATAAATTTTAAAAAATGTGTGTGTTTTATATACATGTTTATAAAGGTATGAGCAGGGCTTCTCTGGTAGTTCAGCTGGTAAAGAATCTGCTTGCAATGCAGGAGACATTGGTTCCATTCCTGGGTCGGGAAGATCCCCTGGAGAAGGAATAGGTTACCCTCTCCAGCATTCTTGGGCTTCCCTGGTGGCTCAGACGGTGAAGAATCTGCCTGCAATGTGGGAGTCCTGGGTTCGATCCCTGGGTGGGGAAGATCCCCTGGAGGAGGGCATGGCAACCCATGCCAGTATTATTGCCTGGAGAATCCCCATGGACAGAGGAGCCTGGTGGGCTACAGTCCGTGAGGTCACAAAGAGTTGGATACAACTGAGCGACTAAGCGTAGCATAAAGGTATGAACACATTAATGAGCTGAATAATTATGAACAGTTGTTTCTATCTTGTAGGGTTTTATTTTCACTTTTTAAAATATTTTAGTTTTTAATTAAAAATTTCAAGAGAGAGCCTTTTATTTAATAAAGCACAGCTTCATCAGTGTATGATTTGCTCTTCTTTTTAAAAACATTTTATTTGTATTGAGGTATAATTGACATACAACAACATTATGTTTCTATTCTGTACCTTTAAGTTGTATAAGAAAGAAGTCACTTGACACTTTGGAATTGGATCTGTTACAAAATTGGGCTGTATGTGTAAGTTCATAAAAAGAGCCCACAGTTTTGTTGAAACTCTCACCATGTAAGAGAGAGCTGGGTCTGTACGTGTTGATTTTGAAGCACCAACTCTGCCCCAGACCAGTCAGATCGCTCCAAGAACCATTCTGTTTTTAACCTTTGAGTTTTTTTTGGAGAAAATGAATAGGCTAGCATGTTGGAACTGTTCGTTTTAAGTAGGTTTAGTTTTGTGTTTTCAAAGCAAGATCAGAGAAACAGGAAAATTCTATACTACTAATGCATGGCGTCCTAGATAAGCAGATGATTTCTAAGAAACACTACAATACTGTTTTGAAGGATAAAGCTATTTCCGTATTCATCTTTAAGGCTGTGTATTTTTTGTTTGTTTATTTGGTCAATTAAGAACAGCAATTTAAAGAAGAAAAAGTTCATTTTTACCTATCATAGATTGTAATGGCTAAGTAATTTGAAGGTGCCTGGTTAAGAGTATAAATATGTTGGTGGATCACACAAGTTGGTGAAAACCAGTGTTTCCTACTCATTTCCAAGGCAGTGTAATTTGCTATTTATGCATTTGTTCGATTATGAAGAATCATAATATAAGGAAGCCACTTTCATTTTGACCTATTGAAATTATACAGTATAATGCTTAAGTAATCTTAAGTTTTTCTGGTTGAGTGTATATACATGTATGTACATTGATGGATAAGGAAATTATTAAGAGCCCTTGAAAAGCTGCAGACACCTGTTATTTGTGCATTAGTGTTTCAGATTGGCATAATACATGTCGTCAGGTTTTCTGTATTCTTGGGGGGCGGAACACATGACCCTCTACATTTTTAAGTTATCTATTTATTTTCTCTAGTTGCGGCAGGGGGCTGCTCTTCAGCTGTGTGGCATGTGGGCGTCTCGTTGTGGTGGCTTCTTTTATTGGGGAGCACAGGCTCTGGGGCGTGTGGCCTCCGGTAGTGTTGGCACACGGGCTTACTAGCTGTGGCTCCTGGGCTCCAGAGCACAGGCTCAGTAATTGTGGCGCACGGGCTTAGCTGCTCCGCGGCATATGGGATCTTCTCGGATCAGGGGTCGAACCCATGTCTCCTGCATTGGCAGGCAGAGTCTTTACTGCTGAACCACCAGGGAAGCCCCTAAACTTTTCCTTACCACTCTCTGCTCGTTCCCTATCGGTCGTCTCTTCCCCCACCCCCATCATTTCTTCCTTGATAATAAAATGCCAACTTTGTTCAGACCTCTACCCTCTATGCTCTTTAGGTAGGTGGTGTGAGGTCTGAGGGCTGAAACATGACTGGCTAGAGCTTTCATTGCTCAACTCTGTTCATTAGAATAGCTCTCGGAACTTTAAATACAGATGCTTGGGCTCTGCCCTAGGAGATTCTGATTTACTTCTCTGGGGTAGGACATGGCTTAAGCCCTTGAAATGGGTTCTTTGTAACTTGTAGCTGAAAGCATTGGAATTGACATAGCATAAGTAAGGTGACCACAGAATTCATCATTCAACTCTGAAATGTTCCTCAATGTCCTCTGAATTGCTACCTCCCACTCTAGGCTTTTGAAGTGGTTTGGGCCAACACACTTATATTCCAGCATGAAAACATTAGTGGGTTGTTTTGCTTCATCAACACTTTCTTAGGTAAACCAGGTTGTATGTGTTTTAAGCTCTCGACACTGACTTCATTAATGATAACCTTTGAAGTAACGTAGTGTGATGGTTCTCGGTCACTGAATTCTGGGAAGCTGTTTCTGGTTCCAGAGAGATGAAATTGATAAAGACTAGAGGGCAGAATATGAAAAGAGCTTAAAGATGATCTGTGAACAAATCATAAAACTAAAGTCATAAACATCTGCCAGACAAATCCACCTAAGGGAAATATGTTTTTAAAAAGAGCAATGCTGAATTCATAAAAGGCTAAATAACCAAAATGTTCTTAGAGGGAAAAACATTTAAAAAAGAGTCTTGATAAAATCTGATCTCTGGTGGTAAATGTTATTTCTCAATCATATCTAAAATTTTACCCTGAATTATGTGTTCTGGTTGACAGATTTGTTCATTTTTTCCCTTGAAAATGAATAGTCAGTGCATGCTAAGTTGCTTCAGTTGTGTCCGCCTCTTTGTAACCCCATGGACTGTAGCCTGCCAGGCTTCTCTGTCCATGGGATTCTCCAGGCAAGAATACTGGAGCGGGTTGCCATGCCCTCCTCCGGAGGATCTTGTGGATTCTCCTTATTTCAACTCCCTTATGTATTATTGTGTTAATTTTCCCTGCCACACTCAGATGAAAGGTATTCTGACATTCAAGATGAGGAATGATGTAAGGAGAACTTCCTCTACTGTTTATCAGTGCAATTTCAAAACATTCTGTCCCAGGAAGAGACGACAGTGACTCAGAAAATCCTGTTGGAGTTGAATGGTATTGTAAGAAACCATTTGGAAACCACCGTCCGACATTTGGGCACCTGGGCCTCTGACCTCATTCCATTGCCCCACCTCCTTATACATTTAATTTTGAGGGTGCTGTTCTTTTTAGGGCTACGTCTGGTTTCTTGTCCACACTGATGAATTCATTGCATGGCAATGAACCCGAATTATCACTACTGATGATTTGGTTCTTGCTCTTTTAGAAATGTTTCTTCCTTGGCTAAGTGGCCTCAAATGCACCTCTAGCAATTTTTGCTTTTTTAAAATCCATCTTTCAACTTCCATCTGTTCCTTCATCCAGACCTGCCTTGTGGGTATGTATGGAGACTGGCTTTTGTCTTATTGTTTTCCAAGAACAAAAGGGGCTTTAGGCACAGAATTTCTAGGAATGTTTTGGTCCCCAAGATTGCATATTTTTCAGTTGTGTTTTCTACAAGTATTTCTGATGTGTACAGACATGCCCAACTATGGTAGTCTGGGTGGACTGTCTTAAAAATGAATTATTATTATTAAGGGTTTGATGGAAAAACTTCCCAGGAAGCCTTCTGCTTTGAATGCTGGTGAGAAGAACCCATTAGATGAAGCACACCAAATATTGGTCTCTTTTCCTGCCTTGCCTCTCTGTTGCACCTCCTGTACAGGCAACCCTGGTCCTAACGGTTTGGGAACAATTTGAGTAGCTCCCTCATATTTCTCTCCTGGAGTAATTAAACATCGTTTCTTGGAAATGTAAACAAGAGACTTAGAATTCAGTTGCGGTAATGCATTTGGCAGAGGAATTGTGTGTTGGGAAAAGAAAAATATCCTGGAGTGAGTTTCAGTTTTACAGATAAGGAAACTGGCTTTATTTAGCCAATTGGAACAATACTGAACCTTGTACCCTGATGACAGTACTTTCTCTTCCCAGAGTCTACCTGGGCTTAAGACCAACTTCCAAATAAAACTTGAAAGTAAATGGCACCAGACAGAAACCGAGCCCCTATAAACTAAGTTTTTATGCTATGGTTCCATAAAAATAATTTATTTGCCTTCAAAATGAGCTTAGAACAGAAGCAGTGTCTGACAGACAGCTTTGCCTCTGCCCTTAAGATGACAAGCATCCTTCCACCCCCTGTCCTTGGTTGTAAGCCTGGCCTGTAAAAAAATAACAGGGAGAATGTGGTGCAAGTGCATGTTGGGACGGGGCTGATGCTTATCTATTATTTAGTGAGCTTCTAAAAATGAAAGTAAGTGTAACTTCTTAAGCCACTTCCAGGTTCCTCCCAGAGAACTTTAAGTGGCACTGTATTGAAAAACAGAAGTGAACTATTGTTTTTTAATTTATTTTTTAACTGGAGGAAAATCGCTTTACAATGTTGTGTTGGTTTCTGCTGAACAACAACGTGAAACATCCATCAGTTCAGTTCAGTTCAGTTCAGTTCAGTCGTTCAGTCGTGTCCCACTCTTTGGGACCCCATGAATCACAGCACGCCAGGCCTCCCTGTCCATCACCAACTCCTGGAGTTCACCCAAACTCATGTCCATCAAGTTGGTGATGCCATCCAACCATCTCATCGTCTGTCGTCCCCTTCTCCTCCTGCCCCCAATCTCTCCCAGCATCAGAGTCTTTTCCAATGAGTCAACTCTTCGCATGAGGTGGCCAAAGTACTGGAGTTTCAGCTTTAGCATCATTCCTTCCAAAGAACACCCAGGACTGATCTCCTTTAGAATGGACTGGATGGGTCTCCTTGCAGTCCAAGGGACTCTCAAGAGTCTTCTCCAACACCACAGTTCAAAACCATCAATTCTTTGGCGCTCAGCTTTCTTCACAGTCCAACTCTCACATCCATACATGACTACTGGAAAAACCATAGCCTTGACTAGACGGACCTTTGTTGGCAAAGTAATGTCTCTGCTTTTCAATAGAGACATTGATTCCAGCTTGTGCTATCTAGGTTGGTCATAACTTTCCTTCCAAGGAGTAACCATCTTTTAATTTCATGGCTGCAGTCACCATCTGCAGTGATTTTGGAGCCCAGACAAATAAAGTCTGACACTGTTTCCCCATCTGTTTCCCATGAAGTGATGGGACCAGATGCCATGATCTTAGTTTTTTGAGTGTTGAGCTTTAAGCCAACTTTTTCACTCTCCTCTTTGACTTTGATCAAGAGTCTTTTTAGTTCCTTTTCACTTTCTGCCGTAAGGGTGGTGTCATCTGCATATCTGAGGTTATTGATATTTCTCCCGGCAATCTTGATTCCAGCTTGTGCTTCTTCCAGCCCAGCGTTTCTCATGATGTACTCTGCTGCTGCTGCTGCTAAGTCGCTTCAGTCGTGTCCGACTCTGTGCGACCCCAGAGATGGCAGCCCACCAGGCTCCCCTATCCCTGGGATTCTCCAGGCAACAACACTGGAGTGGGTCTGCATAGAAGTTAAATAAGCAGGGTGACAGTATACAGCCTTGACATACTCCTTTTCCTATTTGGAACCAGTCTGTTGTTCCATGTCCAGTTCTAACTGTTGCTTCCTGACCTGCATACAGGCTTCTCAAGAGGTAGGTCAGCCCCTCCCTCTTTGGCCTGCCTCCCTTCCCTCCCCCATCCCGCCCTTCTAGGCCATCACAGAGCTGGAGCCGAGCTCGCTGTGCTATAGAGCACCTTCCCACTAGCCATCTGTTTTATACACGATAATGTGTATATGTCAATGCCACTTTCTCCGTTCGTCTCAGCCATAAAAAGGAACAAATTTGAGTCAGTGGTAGTGAGGTAGATGAACCTGAAGCCTATCATACAGGGTGAAATAAGTCAGGAAGAGAAAAACAAATATCATATAGTAAAGCTAATGGAATCTAGAAAAATGGTTCTGATAAACCTACTCGCAGGGAAGGAATGGAGATGCAGATGTGGAGAACAGACTTGTGGTCATTTGTTTTTTTTAAATACCCCAGAATAAATCTCCTTTTCTGTTGTGAGACTAAGTGATCTGAAATGTCTTTTTTTATGCATGTTTTTCAGAGGTGGTATCATGAAATGGTCAGATGGTCTGAGTCAGATGAACAGCTTTCCGGGCAGGCTTCTGGTTGAGGCCAGATGTCTTTGGGGTTGTTTGTATTAATACTTGAATGCTTTGGATGGGACGTCAAGGGGTCATCCTCTCAGGCAGAGGACTGTGGCGAATTTAGACACACCTTTGGACCCAGGGCCAGGAGAACTTGGTTCTCATCCCGGGACCAGTGACCTACTAGCTGTGTGGGCAAGTCAGTTCGTTTGCCCGAGCCTCCCTGCTTCCTTCTGTGAAGTTAGGGTGTCGGCTCCTCTGTGTGGTTGCCTCCAACACTGTGTTTTTGTGAGCTGGAGCTCACACATTTGAAGCAGAAAGTCACAAAGGGTCATCTGAGCTGCATTCCTGTGTGGCTGGGGAGGCTGAGAGAGGCCGCCGTGTGGCAGGGGCAGGGTCCTAGCAGGGCCAGTCTGGACTTCAGGTTCCCCAAAGGCTCCATAGTCTTAGGTGTGCCTAACCCTTCTCTTTAAAAGGCAGACTTCAAGCCTGCTCTCCGTTATAGTTAGGTGGTCTTACTGTCTTAGACTTATTTATTCAGATTCTCCTTAGAAATTGATCATTTTGAGATGGTTCCTTAAAGAAGATAAAAGCTCTCCTCCAAGATGGGCCCCAGAGATTTTTTTTTTTCCAACCTGATAAATTGTCATTTTCTTCAGGGCAGCAGTGGAGAAACAGACATCGAGAACAGACTTAGGGACATGGGGAGAGGGGAGGAGACGGTGAGATGTATGGAGAGAGTAACATGGAAATTTACAATGCCATATATGAAACAGATAGCCGATGGGAATTTGCTGTATGACTTAGGCAACTCAAGCAGGGGCTCTGTGACGATCTAGAAGGGAGGGATGGGGCAGGAGATGGGAGGGAGGTTCAGGACAGAGGGGATATGGGTGTACCTGTGGCTGATTCTCGTTGATGTGTGACAGAAAACCACAAAATTCTGTAAAGCAATTATCCTTCAACTAAAAAAATGAAGAAAGTGGCAAAAAGATGTCATTTCCTCACATCATATTGGTCTATTCACTTATTCTTTCATTTTTTAGATGAAAAAAATTTATTGAAGTATAGTCAATTTACAGTGTTATGTTAGCTTCAAATATATAGCAAAGTGATTCAGTTTTGTACACACACCCATCCACACACACATTTTTTAAATATTCTTTTCCATTATACAAGATATTGAATGTAGTTCCCTGTGCCATACAGTAGGACCTTGTTGTTTATCTATTTTATATATAGTTCAGTTCAGTTCAGTCACTCAGTCGTGTCCGACTCTTTGCGACCCCATGAATCGCAGCATGCCAGGCCTCCCTGTCCTGGAGTTCACTCAGACTCACGTCCATCGAGTCAGTGATGCCATCCAGCCATCTCATCCTCTGTCGTCCCCTTCTCCTCCTGCCCCCAATCCCTCCCAGTGTCAAAGTCTTTTCCAATGAGTCAGCTCTTTGCATGAGGTGGCCAAAGTACTGGAGTTTCAACTTTAGCATCATTCCTTCCAAAGAAATCCCAGGGCTTATAGATAGTAGTGTATGTTAATCTCAGGGCTTCACAGGTGGCGCTAGTGGTAAAGAAAATGCCAGACAGTAAAGAAGACATAAGCGATGGGCGTTCAGTCCCTGGGTTGGGAAGATCCCCTGGAGGAGGGCATGGCAACCCACTCCAGTATTCTTGCCTGGAGAATCCCATGGACAGAGGGGCCTGGTGAGCTACAGTCCATGGGGTCACAAAGAGTCAGAAAGGACTGAAGCGACTTAGCACCCGCGAATGTTAATCTCAAACTCCTAATTCACCTCTTCCCCCCTTTTACCATAATTTTGTTTTCTGTGTCTGTGAGTCTGTTTCTGTTTTGTAAATAAGTTCATTTGTATCTTATTTTTTAGATTCCACATAGAAGTGATATCATACATTTTAAAAATACTTATTTATTTAAAAATAACTAATTATTATTGGCTGTGGTGGGTTTTAGTTGCAGCATGTGGGATCTAGTTCCCTGGCTAGGGATCTAACCTGGGCTCCCTGCATTGGGAGCATGGAGTCTTACCCACAGGGAAATCCCCTTCGTTTGATATTCATTAAGTATTTTTGAGAGTCTATGGAGCTAGTTGGACACAAAGATAAATCAGACATAGCCCCTCTCTTCTGGAAGCTTTATACCCTGTTAGTGACACCCTCAGTGTATCCTCTAGGCCATGTATATGAGTGTTCCTCTACTAAAATTATGTGTGTGCCAAGTCACTTCGGTCGTGTCCTACTCTTTGTGACCCCGTGCACTGTAGCCCACCAGACTCCTCTGTCATGGGCTTCTCCAGGCAAGAATACTGGAGTGGGTTGCCATGCCCTCCTCCAGGGGATCTTCCCAACCCAGGGATCAAACCTGCGTCTCCTGCATTTCTTGCATTGCAGGTGGATTATTTACCACTGAGCTATGAGGAACCCCAAATTATAGCTACTTTGAATTTTAGCAGAGCCTGATGTGTAGGAAAATTATTCTCTTGTGTTGGCTGCACTGAATTTTGCTTTGATATTTTTCCCTAAACTTCCAAGAATAAAGACAAATTGCTGCCCCGACTCCTAAGTATAGAGGTGTTTTCTGCCTTTGTGGTGGAGGTGATGTTGAAGACATGGGACATGAGACCGCAGCAGCCTTTTAGGAATGTCTCACTGGGCATTTCTTCAATGCCTATGTTTAATAAAAAGCAAAACAACAACAGCAAAACTTAGTGTACCCTGAATACTTTATAGGGTTTCCCCCCCTCGTAACTGCTCATTTCCTACTTCATCAGTCATGCTTCTTTTTGTTTTTTTTAATTTTAGTTTTGGCCATGAGGAGGTGCAGAGTTGAATTCTCCTAGTATCCACGTAGAAACTCACTGCCTCTGTGGATCTTCCTCTGTCATGCTTTCCCTGTGTGGGCTTTATTAATTTTAGTGCACTGTTATTAGGTGAAATAATAACTGTTATATGGATGGTGTTTCATTCCACAGTTTACAAAGATGTTTAGGAAAATCTTACAGCATGCTTGGGAGTTTTAGCTTCATGTCCTAACTATCCATTTAAAATATTTTCTTCTGACTGCTTTTAGTTTAAGAAGTTGGTTGGGTTTGAAGCAGCGACCAAGTATTTCCAGATAATTAATTAAGGAATGAATTATTCAGCCAAACAGGCTTAAGATGAGGGCCCTGCTTTGAAAGACAGAGGCAAGGAGCTGGTAATGTTACAGAGAAGAAGATACATCAGTGTGGAAACCATCCTCGGGGTAATTTTTATTAAACAAAGATGATACACAAAAAGCTTGGTGTGTGAAGTCAGAAGAAAGGGAAGCGAACGCTTGGGTGAAGAGGCTGTTGGATTGGCATGAATTTTACTGCTATTTTTCTTTTGGAAGCTGGAGCAAATTGTGCGCCTTGTGGATTTCATGTGCTGAGAATTTTAGATAAAATAGATCCTTATGTTGCAACATTTCCTAAATTCTATACCCATATACTCAGTCCTGGTATTACTACTGGTAACACACTTTCCAGAATGCTAGAATTGCATTTTATTTCTTTTAATATTAAATGAAATATATTTCTAAGAGAAAGAGTACATTTAATTTCCTTTTGGTTCAATTACAGTTTAAATTATGAACGGAGATCATGTAATTTCGGTGTCTGTGTTGGGTTGGTAAACTGTTTGGTCTCAGTGATTCATTTCCACAGTTTCAGATTTGACAGATGCAAAGAGGTACAGAGTGCAAACTCCTCACCGGACCTGCCTCCAGTCACCCAGTTCACCTCCTTCCAGGCAACCAGGTTACCACATTCTCGTATATCCTTCCTTTGGTACCAACAAATAGGAAAGGTTATTATTATTGTTTTCCTGTTTTTACACTAATGATGACATGCTGTGATCACTCTTTTATGATGTATGCACTTATGTTCAGTAAACTCCTAAGGGAAGAAATGACAAGTGTGGAGTAAATTGCAAGTCTATAGTGTTCTCCAGTAGAAACAGGTGTGGGACCCCAAGGACAGGGTTGTAATCATTATAGGAACCTTGCTCAGGTAACTCATCAGGTGTGGAGCTGTGTAGCAGGGAAGTGATTTGTGGATAATCTGCCATATTTTCCTAGAACAATGATGAGTTGTGTTGTTGAAGTCTACAGGGACTTGTTGCTGTTGTTCAGTCGCTCAGTCGTGTCCAACTCTTTGCGACGGCATGGACTGTAGCATACCTGGCCTCCCTGTCCTTCATCTCCCGGAGCTTGCTCAGACTTACGTCCATCGAGTCGGTGGTGCCATCTAACCACCTCATCCTCTGTTGTCCCCTTCTCCTCCTGCACTCAATCTTTCCCAGCATCAGGGTCTTTTCCAGCGAGTTAGCTCTTCCCATCAGGTGGCCCCAGATTTCCTGCATGGCAGGTAGATTCTTTACTGTATGAGCCACCAATGGAAGGCCATGGGAGCTACTTTTTGCCTAATTTTGCCTTTGGAATTGAACATTTCTTTTCTCTTTCAAACTTTAAACTTTTTATTTTGTGTTGGGATATGGCCAGTTAACAATGTTGTGATAGTTTCGGGTGAACAGGGAAGGGACTCAGTCATACATATATACATATATACATTCATGAATCCACTCTCTCCCAAACCCTGCTCCCATCCAGGCTGACACACAACACCGAGTAGAGTTCCATGTGTTATACGATAGGTCCTTGATGGTGATCCATTTTGAATATAGCAGTGTTGGACGTTTCCATGCCTCCTATTTAAACTTTTTTTTTTTAAACTTTTATTTATGACTATACGCAATTTGCACTCACCCCCCCCCACCCCCCACACCCCCTCACCCCCCACCACCCACCCGCCACCCGCCCCAGGGCTCAGAGGTTAAAGCATCTGCCTCCAATGCGGGAGACCTGGGTTTGATCCCTGGGTTGGGAAGATCCCCTGGAGAAGGAAATGGCAACCCACTCCAGTATTCTTGCCTGGAGAATCCCATGGATGGAGGATCCTCGTGGGCTGTGGTCCACGGGGTCACAAAGAGTCGGACATGACTGAGCGACTTCACTTTCACTCCTCCCCCTCCCACCCCACCCCCCACTATTTTGCAGGGATACTGAGTAAATCATTAGCTGATGATAATTTTTATTTATTATTTTTGACTGTGCTGGGTCTTCATTTCTGTGCGGGCTTTTCTGTGGTCGTGGCGAGCAGGGGCTACTCTCTAGTTGGGGTGCAGGCTTCTCATTGTGGTGGTTTCTCCTGTTGCAAAGCACCGTCTCTAGGGTGCTTGGGCTCAGTAGCGGTGGTTTCTGGGCTCTTGAGCACAGGCTCAGTAGTCGTGGTGCACCGGCTTAGTTGCACGTGGGATCTTTCTGGATCAGGGATTGAACTTGTGTATCCTGCATTGGCAGGCAGATTCCTTACCACAGAGGCATCAGAGAAGCCCCTTACTTTATATCACATGCTGAAATGTTGTGGGGAAGCTTGCTGTCTTTCCTGGCTTTTGTAAGAAATGTATGATTCATTGGGTTCTGACGGCATTTAAGGGGAACTGGTTCTGGCATCGTGGGCTCTGAGAACAGCTTCTGTGTCCTGGCCAGCCATGCCCACACACACTCCTTCTCCCCTAGACCTTCCTCTTCATGCTCTGCACCTCAGAACCCAAGAGATTTGGGGGGTCATTAGAGCAGAGCTACTTGTGGGCACCTTTTTTTGGACCTAGCAGCCTTTTCATCCCACTTCATCAGCCCAGACAGAAGGTCTTCCAGGGCGAGTGCAGTCAGATATTTCTCCATGTGCAGAATGGCATGTGCCAGCCTGTGGGGGGTGCACGGCAGGTTCGGTGTGGCCTCTGCATCTGTCCCTTTCCCACTCAACCCCGAGTGGCTTCAGGGCCAGGGCTGTGCTCACCCCCAGTTTCTAGCCGTGCACACTGAGTGGATGGCGGCCAAGCCGACTCTCCAGAGGTCAGCTCTGAGCGTAGGCGGGTGAATGCCATATACACAAGTTTGGACAGCAAATTCCGACTTAGGTTTGGAAGCCAAAGTAGGAAACCATAAAAGGTTATTGAGCAGGAGAGCAACAGGCTTCCATGTGCGACCTCATAAGTTGGTTCTCATGGCATTAGATGAGGGGAGAGGTTGGGGTAAGACTTTTGACAAAGTCTGGATGAGCAGTGATGGAGCTCTGCAGTACTTATTTCCCATCACTCTAAGTGAATTTCTCAGGAAGAGATGAACCTTATATTAGATGTATACAAAAAGTTTGATATTATAATACCCTTCATAATATAAAATTATAGAAAGCCTAATATAGTAAGGGAATATAGGGAGTTAGTCACCACTTTATACTCAAAAAGGATAATATTTTTTAAAATTAATTTATTTTAATTGGAGGCTAATTACTTTACAATATTGTAGTGGTTTTTGCCATACATTGACATGAGTCAGCCATGGGTTTACATGTGTCCCCCATCCTGAAGCCTCCTCCCATCTCCCTCCCCATCCCATCCCTCAGGGTCACGAAAAGGGTATTATTTTTTAAACAATTGATATTTTTTACAGTGTCTTCTGATGGTAAAATAGAAAACTAATCAAGTGGATGGGAGTGTTGCTTTGAGAAGCTCGCATTCATGAATCCCGCAGAACTTCGTCTAATCCCTTCTGTATACCTGGAGAAGGAAATGGCAACCCACTGCAGGATTCTTGCCAGGAAAATCCCGCGGACAGAGGAGCCTGGCGGACTTTAGTCCATGGGGTCACCAAAGAGTCGGACACGACCGAGCAACTTTCATTTCACTTCACTTCTTTATGCTCGTAGAAGCTGGAAGGGTTTAGAAGGTGGATAAGATGTAGGCTTATTTTACTTGTGTTCCAGACATTGGACTTGAAACGTAAAGCAAATGTTGCATTTTTCTTCCTTAGGTGATAGAAGTTTCCATGCAATGTTGTGTATTGATCAGTCCTGAGTAAATTGAATGAAATGGAATGTGCTAACAGAAGTTGCTACTTAAAGAAGCCCTGGGATGGGAACTTCCCTGGCGATACAGTGGTTAAGACTCTGTGCTCCTGATCCAGGGCCATGGGTTTGATCCCTGGTCGGGGAACTAAGATCCTGCATGGCGTGCAGCCAAAATAAAAATAAACACTCCAGAAAAAAATTAAGTAAAACAAAGAGGTGACACTTTTGTGAAATAAAGAACTTTAAAACACTGACATCTAAATAAGCACACTTTCATTTCTGTGATTCTTCCCAAGGAAGGGTATCCTGTATCTTCAGTGTTGATTGAATTCTAGTTGCCCAACTATTTGCTTGGTTAAGAGAGTGTGTGTGTATCAGTCCCTCACTTGTGTCTGACTCTTTGCGACCCCGTGGACTGCAGCTCACCAGGCTCCTCTGGCCATGGGACTCTCCAGGCAAGAACACTGGAGTGGGTTGCCATTGCCTTCTCCATAAGAGTGTATCATTAACCAACTCAGTGGCACTGGAGCCCTCCAAAGGACGTAAACCATCCAACGCTGTACAGTCTCAACCATTAAATAGATTTACATTCTCTTCAGCTTGGGTGGGTGTGATTTGCATCTTTCTTAACAGACAAGCATCTGCAAGTGTTTTGCCTGCAGAAGCTCATTAAAAATCAGTGCAAATCCTGCCAGTGTCTCTAGCAGCAGGCACCAACTTGCAGAACCCTTGTAAGTGGATCGTGTTCCCAGGATCAGTGAAGATTCCACGCTCGTTTCATGCTGCCATGAAAGTTTCATCCTGGAAGGCATCCTATGAGTACACCGCTCAGGCAGTGCTGATTTTTCATAGACCCCAGGGGAACTGTCAAAGAACCAGACAGCCTGTCACATGAAAGGGCAATAAAAGTTCTCAGGTTGTTAATTTGTTGAAATTAATGTATGCTATGAATTAAGGTAAGAAAATGTACTTCCGAATTTGAACACCAGACAGCCTGCAGAAATTTCCAGCCATGTTCAAGAGCGCCATGGTAAAGCTGGCATTTATGCCTTTCTGTCAAGATCCTTTACCACTCCCTTTCATTTTTGTTTAAAAAAAAAAGTTTGCAATTAGTAATTTCAGTGAAGCAGCTTTCTTGTGTCGTATTGCTCATTGAGCCGAAGCCTTTTGGGAAAACAGAATTTGGAGAGAGACCCAGGGTGTCGTAGCTGATCCCCCTGGCACGTGTCCCAGAGAAAGCGAGGCTGGAAGCTCTCAGTGTAGTTAAAAGATGCCGGTCTGTAATTTGCATCCATTGAAACTGAGCACGAGATTTTAGACGGGGCTTTATATTCTGCTTTAGCCGAGAGCAGCTGGTGAAGGGCTGCAGATTCTGTGTGAGCTGGGGACCTGTCATCTGGTGTGTTTCGTGCAATCCTGCCTCATCTTGGGAGCAATTTCTTGGACCTAATAATGATAATAACGCATACTCTTGGGGAAGGGTAATGCTTGCGGTTATTTAGAATGTCCAGACTAAGTAGGGGCTTTGGCATAAAGATGGTTAGTGGTGGGAGAAAGATGATATTTAATAAAAGGATAGTGATGAGGAGAAGGCAAATCTTTTGGATAAGGAAAGCCACAAATACATGATTAACAGCCTTTCACAATGTTTATAAAGTGATAGCTTTTCAGTACTAGAAAGGCAAAGTGTCCAATCTCTAGCTTCCTTTATAAAAATCTGCTTCATCCTTGGAGGGTGACTCCTTTTGTTGTTCAAAGTCAGCCTTTTTCTCCAGGGATATGTTTAATTAATCCCATCATCTTCCATTAGTGATTGTGCCAATTTGATCATTCTTTTCCCTTCTGCTGCCCCACCCCCTTTCCTTGACTCCCAAGAATAATTAATGCAACCATGACTCTGTTTTTAACTTGCAGTACATTTTCTGCAGGCTGAGTTTATGTAAGATTATAAGATAATCTGTGTGGGCAAAATAGAGCACACCATTTTAAGAGCTGCTTTCTTTCGTTTGTGGAGTTTGAGGATGGATGTGTTCTACACCTTATTAAAGAAAGCACTTTGAGAAGCCACCAGAATCCACCAAAGTGAGTTTCAGAATGACCTCCCCTTGGCAGTCCCTCAGTTTCTCCCCATTCCTAGCCCATCCTTGCTCACTGATACATTTCCATTTTCAATGGAATTTTTCATTTTTTCCTTGGTAAGAGGACACTACTGTCTCTTAAAATGGTTTGGATATCAGGAGATCCACAGAGTTGGAAAGTCTTGCAGGGAATCGGTGAAGCCTGAAGGGATTCTGCTGTAAGTAGTCCCAGAACAGGTGCAAGACGAGGAGGGTGGGGGGAGGGGTGGAATTCCTTGCAAAGTTAGAATTCTGCTGCTTATCTTGGGGGCACAATCTGTTTTAGCCAGCATGAAGGGAAAAAGAATGGAAAACACATACTAACACCTTTGGAGTGACCTGGGGATATTATTGACGGGAAATATCTCAATGTGGTGAGCTTAATACAGCCACTCCAAATCTGTGAATTACTTTTTCAAGGAACAGTTTAACCTTTGTTGCAACAGCATTTACTTGTAGAGTCGAATGTTATACTAGGAAGGTTTATTACAATCAGTGGTCTTCCTCCCACTGAAACTCTTCCTGTTACTTTCTGTTTAGATTTATTTTTTTTTTCATTTTGGCTGCTCTGGGTCTTTGTTGTGGCACACAGGCTTAGTTGCCCCTTAGTTTGTGGAGTCTTAGTTCACCGACCAGGGATTCAACCCATATCCTCTGCATTGGAAAGTGGATTTTAAACCACTGAACCATTATGGAAGTCCTCCTATTACTTCCTTACTTAAAAGCCTTCAGTAGTGGCAGTCTAGTGGTTAAGACTCCACACTTCCTTTGCAGGGGTCACGGGTTCAGTCCCTGGTTGGGGAACTAAGATCCTGCATGCCTTGTAGCCAGAAAAACAAAAACCAAGAACCTTCAGTATCTTCAGCAGCCTCTGGGTCATGTGCATAGAGAGCCTTTGACTATCTATTCACCCTCACGTTCGCCATTACCCCTCTTCTGACCGGGTTCTGGTTGTACCTGCCGGCTTGACCTGTCTGGATGCCCAGGCTTCTCCCTGCCCACATACTCAGTGGTGCCCTGTGTGCATGTGGGGCTTAAGCTTAAGTGTCTCCTCGCCCCTTCTCCCTCAGTCCCTGTTAGGACCGCCTGCTTTCAAATGCCTCTCACATCCTCTGCTACTTCTGTGCTTCAGCGCTCCAGCACTATGAACAGATCACCCTAAAACAGCAGCTTAGATCAACAGCCATCATTTATTTTACCCATCAACCTAGAGTGTTGACTGGGCACACCTAGGGGGTCAGTGACTGGAGTCTCATGTGGTCCCAGTCAGAGAGTGCTGGCTGCTCACCAAAGAGGCTCTTCTGCTTGCAGGGCTGGTGCAGGGGTGGGGACAGTCCCACCCATGGGGTCTGGAACTTGTAGGGAATTCTGGGACCTCTCTTTCTCAGTGTCATTTCTCCATATGGCAGCCTTGGACAGCTAGATTTCTGTGGTGCATGAAGTGTTCTGGAGTCAGTGTCCCAAGAGAGCCTGGCAGAACCTGGCTGGCTTGTAAGTCACGCAGAGTGATGTCTGCCACACTGAATTCATCAAGGGGGTCACAAAGTGGGTGGGGGTACATAGACCCCATGTCTTAATGGGAGGAGTATCTTAGAATGAGGGAACATGTCTTTATTTTTAATTGTGAGAAAATACACATAAAATTTACCACCTCAACCATTTTTAAACACACACAGTTCAGTGATATTAGGCACATTCACGTTGGTGAGCAGCCACATCCACCCACAGGGCTCCTATCTCACAAATCTGAAACTCTGTACCCATTAAACTACCCAGCTACCCACTTTCCTGTCCCCCAGACCCTGGAAGCCACCATTCTGCCCTATGTTGCTATGAACTTGACTACTCTCAGTATGTCTCGTGAGTGGAATCACATAGTAGTTGCCTTTCTGAGTCAGGCTCTTTTTACTTAGTACAAGGTCCGTAAGGTGCATTCAAGTCGCAGCATGTGTTGGAATTTCCTTTCTAAGGCTGAATGGTATCCATTGTATGCATAGACGGCGTTGAGTGTATTCTCTGCTCCTGGACACTTGGGCTGCTTCCACCTGTTGGCTCTTGTGAACAGTGCTGTTGTGAACATGGTTGGGCAGCGCAAGACGTGTTTTAAACTCACCAAGCTGTTACGGTTCATTCTGTCTTTTGAGGTCATTTTCTTTGGACTGGAAATGCCTGAGAGCAGGAACAGTGAGTTTCCGTCTTTAAATCCCTAGGCCACAGCATAGGCAACAGAAGTATTTGTCGGATGAGTAATGTATGGGTGGGTGGATAGATGGTTGGAAGGATTGGTGATAGCTACTCTAAGTGGAAGGTGGAAGGTTTTAATTTCCGAAGCCTGACAAGGGCCATATCGGGTCATACTGAAGATGGGGCCATCCCATAATGTGCCAAGTCCTATTCTGTTGTTTTGATAGACCTACTGGCTAGGGTCTGGCACAGAGTCAGCTTTTATTAAATACAGATTGAGTTGAGTTAAATTGCCATTGGGAAATGGGCGATGAGCTAAAAGGCTACGTTTTAATACTTTTTCATCATTATAGTCTTCCACTGTGCTTAATACACGGTCTTGTATTGAGAAATTTTCTGGGTAATTCAAAGAGTTGTAAAAGTAGTCATTTCCTTTGTTTGTTGGTTTCTACTTAATTTCATTTTAAGCCTGGCAACCTTGATAACGACTGCCAAACCTTGATGTTAGACTCAATTTTTATTAGGTAAGTTTTAGTCCTTTTTGTGTGCTGACATGGATGGGAAAGAGCACATGTGTTAAATACAAAATTAATAGCGACTCTTGCTTTTCGTTGTTTTCTTTCATTATTTGAATGCCCCTGTAAGTGGGTTTATGCAAAAAAAAAAAAAAAAAAGAAAAGAAAGAAATCCCCTCAAAACAAAAACAAAAGTGAACCTGATTGTAATATCCTGACTTTCTGTTTTATTGTAAATTAGATGACACAAGGTTTATCGTAATAGAGCAGGGCAAGCGCAGCCCTTAGCATGCAGCCATTGCCGTGCATCGTTGTTGTTCAGCCGCCCAGTGGTGTCTGACTCTTTGCGACCCCATGGACTGCGGCCCGCCAGGCTTCCCTGTCCTTCACCACCTCCCGGAGTTTTTTCAGATCACCACCAGACACATCCACAGCCGAGTGTCGCTTCCGCTTTGGCTCAGCCACTTCATTCTTTCTGGAGCTATTATCAGTTGCCTTCTGCTCTTCCCAAGCAGCATATTGGACACCTTCTGACCTGGAGGGCTCACTGTTCGTGCGTTCTCACAGCCAGAATACCGGGGTGGTTCGCCGTTCCCTCCTCCAGTGGACATCATTACTCTGCACCATCACTAGGTACCGGGTCCACCCAGGACTCACTGGTGGTCCCCGCCCACTGGCAACCAGCTGTCAAAGATGCACCATTAGTGGTCCTATGCCAGAGTGGGTCCCGACCACTAACAACCACAGTTAGCGAGGGGGATTCAGACTACAGTGGAGTGGTGGTCCTGAGCTGGAGAGGGAGGTGAGGGCGGGCCCTGGCTTCTCCCTGAGGCCCCCAGCTCACCCGACTTCCGCTGTTGTAGTGCGGTCTGGCCCCACCGTGTGTGGGGCGCAGGGACTTGTGTTTTCGGGAGCAGTATTTCCTTTAACTTCTTCATATGTGTTCTTCAAATTAATGTTTGAGGAATTGGTTAGGAGTTTTCATCTATCTTACACATCTTTTATATGGACATGTGGTAAAATGGAATAAGCCTTGCATTTGGAGTCAGATGGGCTTAGGTTTGTGTTTTGGTTCTGTCATTTACTTGTAAATATACCATTTAGAGTGCTTCCCAGGTGGGGTAGTGGTAAAGAACATGCCTGCCAATGCAGAAGTTGTAAGAGATGGGGGTTCCATCCCTGGGTCAGGAAGATCCTCTGGAGGAGGAGATGGCAACCCACTCCAGTATTCTTGCCTGGAGAATCCCATGGACAGAGGAGCCTGGGGCGGGGCGGAGGGGTCGGGTTTGGTCTGTAAGATTACAAAGAATCGGACATGATTGACCTGAGTTTGTACACATACTATTTAGAAGAAGGGGGAAAGTAGAAATAATCATCTCTCTGGGCCAATTGGAAAGATTCAGTTCAATTCAACCAGCCCGTGTCTGAAAGTACATGTGTATATATGAAATTTGAAAGTAACATTTTGGATTTCAGCGTGCTTCTGCCTGTACTGGTATCTGTAAATGTAAATGCAATGACAGGTCCATCTTCCTGGAAAGTAAGGTAGTTAGAAGGGATGGTTCTATTTCTGACTCTTTGCTTTTACCATGGAGCTTTAGAGAAGGCTGGATTTTTATTTGACAGATGGGGAAATTGAGGCCCAGAGGATTGAATGAACCATGCAAGTCCTCATAACAGGTGAGAGGCAGAGCTGGGGAGCAGAGTGCAGTGAGAGGCAGAGTGTGTCCAGTGTTCCATTGTGTAGCTAGACTGCTGCCTGTCATGCTGTTTTCCCAGGCTTCCTCTCCGCTTCTTCCTCCTTCTCAACCTGGTCCACCATTAGTGTAGGCATATGTGCATGTACACACACACACACACACACACAGCAAAGGTCTAGAAGGATGCAGCGTCCAGTCTCCTTACCAACGGAAACTGCCAATATCATTCCTGGCTACCCATGGCCCATGTTGTTGGTCACTTACTACGATAACTTATATTAAAGGGCTAATTCTATTAATAATTCTTTTTTTTCTGGGTTTTCCTTTTCATTTGCAGTTTTGAGACCCATGTGAGATCTTTGAAGTACCCGCATTATTTTCTCTTTCTCTCAAGTGTCCATGGACTGAATTACCATGCCAGGGAGGCATCTCAGTAAAAGCTTGATACACACATACCTGAAAACCTCCCATTCCACAAAATCACACATTGGAAAGAATATGGTTTATAGGAAGTAGAGGGTCAGGGCATGTCTAAGACATGGGTCTCTACCTGCTCAGACCACGGGGGCATCTGGCATGGTGGGCCAGGTGCTGCATGGAGTGCCAGCTTCATGATACGCTGTGTCCAGCTCCTGTCACTTCCAGGTGCAATGCTGTGGTGGGGGCAAACATGCAAGAACAGTGTGACTCTTGTTCTATGCTGCCGCCAGTCCCCTATTGCCTGTCTGTGACAGAAAATGTCAGGTAGTGACAGACAATAACTAGTGTTACTGATGCCACTAAACATCACTGAACATGCCCATTGCATTACTCTTAGAGTAATGAAGACTCTTGAGAGTCCCTTGCACTGCAAGATCGAACCAGTTAATCCTGAAGGAAATCAAGCCTGAATATTCGTTGGAAGGAATGATGCTGAAGTTGAGCTCCAATATTTTGGGCACCTGATTTCAAAGAGCCAGCTCATTGGAAAAGACCCTGATGCTGGAAAGATTAAAGGCAAAAGGAGAAGTGGGTGGCAGAGAAAGAGACTGTTACTTAGCATCACTGACTCATTGGACATGAATTTGAGCAACTGTGCGAGATCGTGGAGGACAGAGGAGCCTGGTGTGCTACAGTCCATGGGGTCGCAAAGAGTCGGACATGACTTAGCAACTGAACAACAATGTTTACAAAACATTTTGAATGTTTATTCATTCTGAACATGACAGTGGCCTGCATTAAATATCCCCCAATACCAGAAAGTAAATATATCTCATTGGGTTTTCTCAAGAAATGTAATGCAATGTTCCTGGTAAACTATGGTAACAAAAAAGGCCAAAGATATAGTGCATAGCTTCTTGTGGGTTTTGAACCTGTGGTAAAATCAATGAGCTGAACTGCAGACTGGGAGACCAGGATAGGATCCTTCATAGGGACAGAAAGACATCTTTCCCCATTTAATAAAACAGTAGTGATGACAATTGTCTTCTCAGGATCTGTAGCCCATGTCTGTCTTTTACTTTTCATAGCTCACTCGTTATTTTTATTAATCCCGTGGAAACGTATTTTGTGTTATCTTGCATGCCAGTCATCATAAGATGACCCGTTTGTCTAATACTGCCTCTCTGGAGCCCCACAATCTGATCGGCGCTCCACCCAGAAGCCTGTTCTATTTTCTCACTCTTTTCTTCTCTGCTTGGCTTCTGTGTACATTAAGACGTTGGGAGTGGGAAAGGACCACGTTGTTTGTCAGATGGAAAGTACACTCTGCACTGAGGCTTTGAATGCATGGGGAGAGGGACGTTTTGACTTTCCTTCTTCCTCAAGTGCAGTTAGACTGATACTCAGAACAATGATGAAAAGGTTCTAATTAACTCAATATTTGAAACATGGTAAAATAAAGGAGATGGGCAGTTCTTTACAGAAGACTTTTATGAACTTCACTCTGAAACTGCAAGCTTTGGGGAGTTCTGGTTTTCTCTGGTTTTCTGTGGCTGCCTTCTAGTTCTGCTCCCTGGGTTTGGGAATCTTTCTGTCCAGAGGCCACTGGGAGACCTCAGCACAGGGATCTGTTCCCTCCTTCCTCTCACTGAACTCTATTTTAGATCTGCAGTCAAGTTCTGAGGCTTTTTGCAAGCTTTCAACTCTGAGGTATTTTGGAAAACTGTAATTGTGTTTGTTCTCTGCTGTATGCGTGTGGTTTCTTAAAACACGAGTGTGATTATTTTCTGCATCCTTTCCATAGCAAACACTTCCCCTTAAACTACAGGTTTCAAAAGTGGGTTCTTTAGTGCACTTGGCAGTCTGCCTTGCAATGCTCTCACTGAGAAACTGTCTCCACGACCAACAACTTGATACAATTTTGAGGCTTTATAAAAGGTGGCTTCCAGCCTTGTCTTGGGGTTTGCTCCTCAACAGGAGATAGACCTGCCCAAAGCATTGTATTTTCCAGCAAGCTCTGCAGTGCTATTGAGTGATTATGAAACTTAATTTGATGATGATCAGGGTGGTCTTTAAAATAGCACTTTGGGTAGTTTTTATCTGTAAAATAGCAATTTGTGGAAGACCATTAGCATGGAGCCTGGACTCTGAATCCCAGCTTTGCGACTTTTTTTTTTTTTTTCCCCTAGTACTTTTATTGTTTCTTTTTCTTGTTAAAATTTCAGTCTACCTGGAATTTACTTTGGTATGAGGAGTCAAGTTTGGCTATGCATTCTTTTTTAAATAATATTTGATGTTGGGGGTGAAATATTACACAATACACAGTTTACCATTTTAACCACTGTTCGATATACCGTTCAGTGGCATGAAGTACATTCACGACTTTTTTAGCCGTATGTTATAGGTTAAGTGATTTTCTTTTTGTCTCAGTTTCTTTATCTGCTAGTAGGTATCCCTGTCTCTATCCCTATGTACTATCGCTACATCTCCATTAATGTTTCCTTAAATTATATATTTTTGGAGTATAGTTGCTTTACATTATGTTAGTTTCTACTACACAGCAAAACGAATCAGCCGTACGTATGCATATACCCCTTTCCTGTGGATTCCATTCTCATCAGGTCACCACTGTGCGTTAAGTACAGTTCCCTGTTCTATCCAGAACGTTCTCGTCACTTATCTATTGTATCCATAGTATCAGTAGTGTATATGCGTCCTTCTCAACCTCATAATTCCTCCCGTCCATCCTCTCCCCTGTGGTACCCATATTTTTGTTCTCTATGTCTGTGTCTCTGCTTCTGCTTTGCAAATAAGGTCATCTACACCATTTTTCTAGATTCCACATATTTGTGTGGTTTTTCTCTTTCTGACTTACTTCACTCTGTACGACAGTCTCTAGATCCATCCACGTCTCTACAGATTACCCAGTTCTGTCCTTTCTGTGGCTGAGTGATATTCTATTATGTAAGTATACCACATCTTCTTTATCCATTCTCTGTTGATGGACATTTAGGTTGCTTCCATGTCGTGGTTACTGTAAATAGTTCTGGTATGAACATTGAGGTGCATGTATCTTTTTGAATTATTATTATTTTTTTTTTTCTGTGAGGTTTTTATGAGATGATGAATTCTTGGAAAACCCTTGGTGTGCCTGGGAGACAGTAAGTGCTGAGTAATGATTCGTGCTCATGGTGACTTGTAGTCCTGGCAGGCTCTGAGTTTGCTAGTCAGAACTAGTGCCCTGTGTGGTGCACACTTACAAATGTTTAGATGGGGCCGTTTTTGCTCACTGACTCAGCGTGAAGACGAGAGAATTCCCATTGCAAACGCTGGGTAATTTTACATCATTTTTGTGTCCACTTTAGCATGGGTCTAACATGCAGTTTGAACTTCAGGAGGACAAAAAGATTTTTTCAGATCAGGATTTCAAATTGTTTGCAAAGCCATTAATAGTGAAAAGATAAAATCTGTTTTGTCTTCAAGTTTAAGGCATAATTCAAAAGACTTAAGAGAGGGTAGACTTCTGAGTCTATTGTGTGTACCTTTTCAGAACCTTTGGTAAGAGCTCTTGCTTTGAAAATTAGATGTGAGCAACAATTGTTTGTTATGCCTGAACTCTAGATGAAGTAAATCATGTGACCAAAATGAGAGGAGAAAGAGAAGTCACACGAAAATAAGCGTGTTGTTTACATGCTTTCAGAAACATGTTTAAGTCTTTCAGAAACCATATATTGGAAAATAATATACCAGTTTAACATACTTTCTTAAATAATAAAAGCTGTATTTCTACTGTAGTTGCTAGTAAGTGATAACGTGCAAGAGTTTCTATCAATCTTATTACTTTTTAGTTCAGCAAAAAGCTTCCAGCTAGATCTGTAAAAAAAGGATACAGAAACCATCTGAAATAAACTATTTCTAGACTTAAAAACTCCATGTTCTTACAATGGAATCTACTATATTCAAACACCGTCACAAAAATGCCTTTCTTATCAGTGCTGCCCTAGCTAAATGTGAACTTTAAAAATTGGAAATCAGGCACTTTGTAGACAGTTCGTGCTTTGATTCATATTTTAGCATTAAGAAAAAAAAAATTGCCCCAGGAAGTGTTTCTGGAAGGAGTCAAACTTCTCAATTCCCTTGGTGTGTAGCCTACAGTATTTTTATTGTTTTAGGAATTGATCGTGACTCTTAAGTATAACTGAAAGGATACTCATTTCTAAAGCATGGATCCTGATCAATTCCTAAAAAGTGAGTGATAATATAGCAATTAGATGCTGTCATCATATTACATACACTTGGTCAAGGTGTCAGTACAAAACCATCATTATCACTGAACTGTGTAATAACATGTAGGGCAGAGTGCAGGAGTGGAAATAACTCTGGATTTTGGTTCGGTAAGTCTGGATTCCAGAATTCATCATGGCCCTTGGGCCATGGGACCAAGCCTTTAGGTTTCAAGAAGCTGTGATGGGAAAAAAAAAAAAAAAAAGAAGAAGCTGTGATGGGAAAGAGCAAGGCATTGGCTTTATGGAGGCAGCTGCTAGAAAGTCCTTTGCTAGCTCATTTTCTTTCCTCAGTTCTCATGTTTTTCCTAGGATGATGTCATATATGAACACCCCTTATTTACATGCTGATGTGTTCCAAACTACATTTTAACCAAGACCTTTATCATGGGCTCCAGACCCAAAATTTCATGGCCAACAGACCACTCTACGTGGTTGCTCCATAGATAACATTAAATCAGTGTACTGAAAACTGAACTCATCATGGCTCTCCTCTCCCGCCATTGCCCGCAAATCTAGTTTTTCCTCCCTGCATTCCTTTTCGAGTAGCATGCTTCCAGGCATTTCCCCAAGCCAGAGACCTCAAGATGCCCTCAGCTTTTCTTTCTCTCTACTTTCTGTATTTAACAGATCACTAAGCTCTACCAATTCTACCTCTTAAATATCTCCCTGATCCATTCCCTTGTATAATGATGTTCATTCTTCCATTGCAGATGACTTCACCTTACTCCTGCCCTTCTCATTTCTCACCTTTATTTTTATGTCCAGTCTCTCTAACTACTGTTTCCATGCATGCCTGCTGAGCATCAACCCCGTGTACCAAAGCCATAATGCCAGTGACAGTTCCTCAGCGAGCTACCCCCTCCTCCGTTCTTCACCTGGGCAGCATCTGTTAGTATCCGTTCTGCCCCTGGTGGTCTCCCAAACACCCTCCAGAGACTCGTCTTACAGGTCAATGCCTCTCTGAAGTCTTTCTCAGCCTGTCAGACAAGTTGGTATTTAACCATACGGATAAATAAAGATCTTGTGTATGTATTGTGCATTTTCATTGTACATTTTTCTTTCTCTTCTTCCCTTGTTGAACTCTACTTGAGGTTATGAACTGAGTCCTAAATTCATGTCTCTCTATACACTAGCTGCGTAATGTGCCCAGCTTATAGAGACCTCCTATAAATAACAGACTGAGTGTGGATGGTCTTCCTTGCCGCGGGAAAGCTTAGGGAAGATGCAGCTTAGCCGTGGGACTGCCCCCTACCTCCTCGCTCACCCCTGCCAGCATCTGGGACTTACTGCTGAGTAGGCTCACCTGTGCGGACTTTGCTTGGCTCTCCGCACTTAGATCCCTCACTTGTATTATGGGATGAGAGCTACACATGATAAGTCAATACCATTTGATAGGCACAGGCACTAAGGTTGGACATGACCAGGGGGACACAGGAAGCGTGCACCGTCTCCCGGGCATCTGTACGCACCGTGGCCATCCCCGCCACCCAGTCTTCAGATCACCGGGCACTCACTCTCCGTTCCTCTGGTTCGGCCACTTTCCTACTGGCCTATTGACTGCTTGGTACTTCCTCTCTCCTAAGATCTTGACCGTCTCCTGCTCCTTCCCTCCCAGCTGGCCGTGGCGGGATCCTTTCGGGAGCTGCAGTGGCTGCCCACCGCCCCGCCCACTCACAGCGCTGCGTCTGTGCCGCGGTCGGCTGCCTTCCCTCCTTTCCTGCAGGGGAACCGCCCGTGGCCCCGTGGGCGGCTCCTGTCCGTGCCTTCTGAAGATGTCACCCTCGTGAGCCCCGCTGGATGCCCTGCTGTCCCGGGGGTACGCCGCCCTTCTCCTACCTCAGCACTCTCCCGATCGATCGCTGTTTATCCTGGAAAAGGTGCCTCCCCCATGTTCCCGTGACTCCCTGTCTTCCTTCCTCCAGCTGTTCGCTCAGTCGCTTTATTTGTGAATTCTTCCTAATCATCCTGTTCAAATTTGCAGTCCCCTGCCTCATACTTCTGTTTCCTTATTCTACCTTATCGTTCTCGTTAGCGCGAACCACCATCGAACATGCTACGTATTATCCCTGTTAGTTTTGTGTAGATCACCCCACTAGAATGTAAGCTCTGGAGGGCAGGAATTTTGCCAGTGTTCACTGCTGTTTGCCCACCATACAGAAGTATTCCTGGCGCAGGTGCTCAAAAGTATTTTTTGAGTGGTTCTGTCAAGAAGGAGCTTTCTCAAACAGAAAAGAATAATAAATTGTCTGTTGCCCTCTCTTAAAACTATAGGCTTCCTCGGAAACTTCAAGTTTTTATTTTATCCAAAAGATAACAAAGCTGAATTTAAAATTCCCCCAAACACTGTGTCTGTTTTCAAAGAAAGACATGAAAATGAAATAATAATATAAGGCTTCTCTGAACATTTTTGTACACATAAAATGTCGTTAGTGATTAAAAAGAACAGTATTTCTATTATGTATAAGCAGGTTAGTGTGGATTTTCAAATGGACTGGTACATAAGATTGGCTTTCTTATAGAATATTACATTTAAATATTATACTAACTTTAGGTTTTCCGAATCATATCTACTTAAAAACATCACTGGTGATATCTTTAAGGTTTTTCCTGTCAAAAATAAAGTCTGTGGTAATGATTCCTTCTTTGACCTTATAAGCATATGGTGAAACCGGCTCACGACTTGTGGATAGCTTTTAAAATTTTGCCGCATTTGAGATTAATCACCATTGATATAATTGACACTATATGATATAAACTTTGAATTCTGTATGATTTCTGTTTCAAAGTGATGGCTATTACCCACACTCTACTTGACGTTTAACACAAGTATTTGGGGAACTTGAATAATGGATTATCTGGCTAGTGGACCGGTACTTTAGAATTAATAAAAGGAAAAATTCATTTCTTTATGTTAGAACTCTTTAAAAATGTACTAAATTTTTTTTTTTTTTTGCCATTTAGAAAGTCTCTTGGAAGGTCAATAATTTTATCTTTGATAAAGATCTTACATGGTCTCATGCCTGAGATTATTTATAGCACTGTAAAAAAATGATATTTCGTTTGCCTCTAAAAGGGTTCCTTTTAATGAGAGACCAAATCAATAATATATGTGAAAGGGCTGTTTAACTATAAAAACATTCCATCCTCTCTACTTTTGGTGGGGGTAATGTTAACTTTCTTAATGTTTTTATTTGCTATTTTTGAAGTTTACAGTAAAATAATCTGGGACTTCCCTGGCAGTCCAGTGGTTAAGACTGTGGGCTTCCAATGCAGGGGGCACAGGTTTGATCCCTGGTCGAGGAACTAAGATCCCACATGCTGTGTTGCATGGCCAAGAAAATATTAAATAATAATATCATCATCATCTAATTATTGATGATTGTGGTCATCTGACATTCACGACTGAGCACACACACACACAGACTCTTTCACAGTATATTTGATTTGTAAAGCTAACAAGTGTACAAATTCTGGAAAAAATTTATGATGAGGTCATTTTTTTTATAAAGGGCTTTCTTTCCACCAAATGACATTTCTTTTATGGTTGAGGGTTTTCATATTTATGTAATCAAGTCACAACAGTGCATTGTTTCGTTCTTGGTAGTAAACCTGGAATGATTGTAAGCTCCGGCCAGGCTGAGGCTGTGGAGTTCAGGGCTCTCTGTCCCTCCCTGCTCCCTGCTCTGTCCACAGCAAGACCACTCCTGTCCTTTAACTCCAGTATAATCATGTGAGTTTGATCCGTTAGGGCCCTTGGGACTCACTTTCTTTGCATTCCCCACGTTACTCATCTTGCAGCACTTGTCAGATCCCTTAATCACTAATAACTTTTCCTGCAATTACCGTGTGGCAGAGACTATCCATGAACTGGCTGGTGAGTGCTTGTCATCAGCTGCTCAGCTTTCGTCCAGCAGCAATCATGTGCTTTACTGAAGGGCCCCTTGAGCTCTAGAACCTCCCAGAGGAAGCTCCAGAGATTCTGTTCTCCCTCTTGCCATTCCAGAGAACCCAAGGTCTGCTCACAGCACCTGAGCAACTGCCCTGAGTCTGACCTGCCAGAGGACTGGCCCACACTCTCTCCTGTTCCCCGGAGCCCCTTGCTGTGTCTCCCTTGGGCTCCTCTGCACCCTGGGGGACCCCATTCCTGGGAAAGTCTGTGACTGTGTCTCTCCTCATGTCTGCCTAGAATTTAACCTTTCTGCTCTGCGAGATTATTCAAGTCAAAGCCATGCCCTGATTTCTTTCTTTTCTCAACTGTCATCTGTTGAGTTCCAGGCACTGCTATTCACTCTTCTTTCCAACATTTACGAGGTCCAAGTGTATCCAGCATGTACAGTGGTTGGCATTGTGATGAGTGAGGGTATCTGTCTATGTGGATCAATGGATGGAGCTAGAGAACACTGTTAGGTGAGGTGACTGCTGAGTTAGTGGTACTTGGTCATCAGTCCCTGGGTTGGGAAAGTTCCCCTGGAGGAGGACTTGGCAACCCACTCCAGTATTCTTGTCTGGAGTCCCAGGCCAGAGAAGCCTGGCGGACTGTAGTCCCTGGGGTCCCAGAGTTGGACACGATTGAGCAGCCACACACGCCCAGTCATAGAGCTGCCTAATAGCATTTATAGTGTAGACGTGCTGTCTGTCCTTGTGAGATTTCCCAGAGCTGTCCCTTTTACTTCTGCTTCCCACATGATAGGGTTAGTAATTTCTGTTACTCTGGGAAATTTCAGGTTCCAGGATAATGTTTGTATTTTATGATCATTTTAAAAAACATTCATTTTTAAAAATTGTAATAAAATAGCAACATGTCACATGAAATTTACCCTGTTAACCATGTTTAATTGTCCAGTTCAGTGGCACTGAGTACATCCACGTTGGTGTGTGCCATCGCCCATCATCCATCCACAGAGCTCTTTTCACCTCGCAAAACTGAAACTCTCTCCCCACTACACAATTCTGCCTTTCCCCAGCTTTTGGCAACTATTGTTCTAATTTCTGTCTCTATGAGTTTGACTCCTTTAGGAACCTTGTGTAAATGGAGTCATACAGTATTTGTCTTCTGGTGACTGGCTTATTTCACTTAGCATAATCTCAAGGATGACCCATGTGGTAGCGTGTGGCAAACTTTCCTCCCTTTTTAAAGTTGAATACTGTTCCATTGTATGTGTAGACCGCATTTTGCTTTTCCATTCATCCCTTGGTGAAGATTTGAATTAATTCTACCTTTTAACTATTGCAGTAATGCTACTTAAAGCATTCATGTTTCATAAGAAAATTAGTATTTTCCCTTTAAATTGGTATTTTTCATTTTAAAGATGAGCTGTTTTTATTATGTCTCAGAGCCAAATTTCTCTTAAAGGAAGTGGGAAATGATTCATTAGCTAAACAGAATCACTAGGGAATGGGTCATTTCACAGAAGCTGTAACCATTTAAGATGTTTTGTTTTGAGCAAATTTACATGAAAACATTAAAAAAAAAATAGATACTGCCCTGCTCTCTTGAACATTTTAAATTTAAGTTAGTTTAATTTTTGAATGTGTTAACTAGTCCTAGATTATTCAACATTGAGAGTATTATTTTGGTGCTAAAACTACATTGTGCTATAATATTTAGAAGGGTTTTGACCATTACATTTAGAATTTTTAAATTTAAAATACTGAAATTTTAAAATGTGTATGTATATTTTACTCTTAGTTAATTTTTTTTGTTGTTGTTGTTGTTAGAAGCACACTTTCTTATGACCGCTTTTCTTTGTAGAATCTATTTGTTGCTTCTAAAACGCAGTGGTGCTAAACAGGCAATAATATCATCTGCTAGAATTATGTTGAAGAGGAAACAGCCTCTGAGTGAGCCTTTTAGAGATTAAGTAAAATGATTATACTTTGGGACAGGAACCCCTTCCCCCACCAATTCTATCTATGGTGGTCTTTTACAATTTTATTTCCTAATTTTTTTGGCAATGCTTTGGATAGGAGAGGTACCATAAAGAAATCAATTTTTGCTATCAACATTTCAACAGTGCATCTGTTCTATAAAAGGCTGTGCGTGTGTGCTAAGTCACTTCAGTCGTGTCTGACTCTTTGCGACCCCATGGACTATAGCCCACCAGGCTCCTCTGTCCGTGGGGATTCTCCAGGCAAAAATACTGGAGTGGGTTGCCATGCCCTCCTCCAGGGGATCTTTCCCACCCAGGGGTCAAACATCTCTTACGTCTTCCTCACTGGCAGCTGGGTTCTTTACCACTAGCACCGCTTGGGAAACCCTCATTCTGTGGGCTTAAATAGGTATCTACTGTTAATAAATTCACCAGACTGAGTCTGGATCTGTCATATTTTTTTTGGCATTTACCAAAACTAGCTTCTATTTCTTATTTCCTTCTTCTGCTTGGGAAGGGTAATGTTCAAACTAACTTACAAATTTTTCACTCATAATGCACCATGGTTTTTGTCTATTGTTTCATCTCTGATTTATTGTTATGAAGCATTTGTACATATGGTGTACTTCTTGTGCTTGTCGGCTAGATTTTAAACTCCTTCCCAGCCCAGGCCATTTTTCCTTGCTAGAAACACTGTATTCGGAACCAGGCATTAGCTAACATAATGACAGAGACTGTTCTTAGAGACCCTCCCTCTGTGTGGATGCTGCTGTAAGGATTTGTGTGTATCATCTCATTTAGTCCTTCCAGTAACTCAGCGAAGCCAGTACTGGTACTATCCTCATGTTACAGGTGAAGAAACTGAGGCATAGAGAAATTAAGTAATCATTTCCAAGTGCACACACTAAGTAGTGGAATCAGGGTTTGAGCTCAAGCTGTCTGAGCGAAGAATCTCCTTTCCTACTACCTTCAATGAATATTTATTAAACTCTTAATGTATAGCAGTGAACAATGCAAAGATCCCAGCCTTCACAGAACTTATATTCTGGTTGAGGAAGAGAGAAAATGAACAACCAAAATACATGAATAAATGGTACCCTATGTTAGAAGGCTATCCAAGCACTAAGACAGGAAAGAAAATGTAGAACAGAGGAAGGGGAGGTAAGACAGACAGGTTGACATTTTAAGTAGATAATCAGGGAAAACTTCATGGTTCATACAGAGGAACTGTTGAACAATTCTCTAGTGTTTGACAAGATGATTTTTTTTTTTATTGATCTCTTAGAGATGTAGCTTGAGATCTTGACTGACTCACTCAAAACTTTGATGACTCCGTTTATTAGTTCTGCCTGTTTAACCCTGGAAGCGACGTGGTTTTGTCTCCAGAGTCAGGATGAGGCAGCCCCTGGGCTCGCTCCACTTCCTGGGGCAAGTCTCTTACCAGAACACTCCCAAGTGTACAGGTGTCTGGGGAATGGGCTCTGGGTGCTGAATCGTGGGGCCGGGTGTCATGTCTGTCCTGGAGTGGGGAGGAAGGGGTGGTTAGACCCCTGGGACATTGTGCAGCAGTTCTTTAGAGAAGGATATCGCTGAGATTCTTCTAGAGAGACCCCTGCCTGCCTAGGGGAGAATGGATACGGATTGTCCAGACAGGGCACATGGCCCCAGACCACCTTCCATCCAAGCATTGTCTCTGAATTGTGGACCCAGCAAGGGACCGAGCACAGGGCGAAGGGGGCCTGGTCCAGAGGTCCCTTCAGTGTTAGGAAGACAGTGGGGCCCGTATGCTTGTCTGTGGGTCAGGGGGTTAGATTTATGTTTGAAGGACACATACTTCACCCAGTTACTAAGGCATAATGGAAGGTGCTAATACGCTAAAATTAAACTTCTATTTCCTGTTCCTTTTGCTCAGTTTGTCAGTCGTGCCCTACTCTTTGCGACCCCCATGGATTGTAACCCTCCAGGCTCCTCTGCCCGTGGAATTTTCCAGGCAAGAATTCTGGAGTGGGTTGCCCATTCCCTTCTCCAGGGGATCTTCCCAACCCAGGGATCAAACTCGTGTCTCTTGCGGCTCCTGCGTTGGCAGGCAGGTTCTTTACCACTAGCGCCACCTGGGAAGCCGTGATCACATATTTACTCTCAGCTTAAAAGATGGATCGTTTGGTTTTTCTGGAACTGGGCATGATTGGATTCCAACAGGCCTTTCCTTCAGACCAGAAAGCGCGGACGTTGCAAATGAGGTTCCCAGCTGTCCTGGTCTGTCAGCTTTCTGCTCGTGGCTGTGGTGGCTGATAGATAACTCAGGATGTTGTTGTTGGAGGGGTGCGGCCGGTGGTGGTGGGGTCATCCAGCCCCTCCCAAGGCACCACTTTCCTTTTTTATACAAAAACAACACCGTGCCTCCGAGGGTGCCGACTGCACACCAGATTCCATTGACTGTTTTCCTATGCTCCTCTGCTTATTTTTATTCATTTGGCTACTTTATTTTAGGGCTTCGCAGAGCTTGTTTTGGCCAGGGTGAAACTTATTGTTTTATTTCTGGCTGCCCTGCTCTCATGTGAACGCTTCAATTAAGAAGCGGACGCGGGGAGGACGTGGTTCTGGGGTTCCGGTTTGCTGCCCGGCTGTTTGCCCAGAGCTGCAGTCGACCCCGCTCCCCAGGGCAAGCCGAGGCCTCTGGGCAGGTTTCCAGCAAGGACGGACTGAATCCAGCTCGGGATGGGCAACCAGGCCTTGATACACAGGCTCATCTCACTGGAGAAGATATTAGGACCTGGTCAAAGATCACTTGCTTCTAGTCCAGAGCTTTGATATCATTTCGTGGCTCCTCTCCAGGTATCAGAAATGGATTTTTTTTTTTAAAGAAGAAAATGGATCTGTTATTATTATTATTTTTAAAATTAGAGATACCCCACAAGAACAACTGACCTTCCCTAGCTGCAGTTCTACGAGGCTGAATCAATGATGTTTGAAAACAGGGCTTTGGTGTCCTGCCTACTGGTTTAGTTCTTGCCTATGCCACTTATTAGCTCTGTGTCCCGAGGCAAATTACATAACCTTTCTGGGCCTCAGTATCCACACATACTGGGGAGTGATCATTGCACCTGCTTTCCTAGGTTATGGTGAAGATTCAACAAGGAAAAAAACCTAATTTTCTATGATCATAGCCAACTGATGATATGTAAAACTCCACTGCAGATCAGATTTTTGTCACTCCAATCGTATCTGGAACTAGTTGAGCTGGAATTTAGACTAAGAATCTAATCAAACTGAATTGGTGTGGTTTTCTTTCCCAAGGCTGTTGTCTAAATCAAACTCTTCCCAGACCCAACCACTTGCCCCTAGAAGAGCGCCACCTGTTGGTGGGTCTTGGTTTAGATAGGAAGCTGAGAGGGTGAATCACCTGCGTTTCCCTTGGGATTATGGTTGTTCAGTCGTTCAGTCATGTCTGACTCTTCGTGACCCCATGGACTGCAGCACGCCAGGCTTCCCTGTCCTTCACCATCTCCTGGAGCTTGCTCAAACTCATGTCCATCAAGTCAGTGATGCCATCCAACCATCTCCTCTCTCATCCCCTTCTGCCTTCAGTCTTTCCCAGAGTCAGGGTCTTTTCTAATGAGTCGGCTCTTGCATCAAGTGGCCAAAGTATTGGAGCTTCAGCTTCAGCATCAGTCCTTCCAGTGAATACTCAGGGTTGATTTCCTTTAGGATTGACTGTTTGATCTCCTTGCAGTCCAAGGGACTGTCAAGAGTCTTCTCCAACTCCACAGTTCAAAAGCATCAGTTCTTTGGTGCTCAGCTTTCTTTATGGTCCAGCTCTCACATCCATATGTGACTACTGGAAAAACCATAGCTTTGACTAGACGGACTTTTGTTGGCAAAATAATGTCTCTGCTTTTTATTACGCTGTCTAGGTTTTTCATAGCTTTTCTTCCAAGGAGCAAGCGTCTTTTAATTTAATGGCTGCAGTCATCATCTGCAGTGATTTTGGAGCCCAAGAAAACAAAGTCTGAAAATAAAGGGATAGTGGGGATCAACTAGCCATCCAGGGATGACTGAATCACACCCCGATACTTCTGGCCATGGACCTCAGGCTTCAGGATTTTTAAAAACCTTCTTTCTAAGTGATCCCAGTATACTAACGTGGTTGAGATATACTAGGAAGATATTTTATTTAGGAAAAGATTTCATAAGTGGCTTCATTCATAGCTCCATGTATTTATTACAGAATTAGAGCAGCACACAGGAAAAATAAACACAAATTCTTCATCCCTGTTTATCTCGAGTTTAAGAACTGACATATTCTGTCATTCAGAAGTTACTGGACTTTTCACAGCCCCTGATTCATTTGCCCAAGCTGGATTGGGTTGTATTTCAAAATAAAGATACAAATTGCATTCTTAACTCTTGCCTGTTATCTGTGAACTCTTATTCTTCCCGTCTGTCTGTAATTATTACTACAACTGCCTGGCTCCTGCTTCGTTTCTCTCTGCCTCCAGCAAGGATCTGCCCTCTAAGAGTCCCAGTTAGAGACACTCATGTCTGTGCGGGCACTCTGAACTCTCTGCTCATGACTTTCATTACAGCTAAATCCTGGATTTCTTTCTCTTCTTCCTTCTTGTGTGTTCTGTTTTTGTTTGTTTGTTTTTGGTTCTTTGTTTTGTTTTTATTTTTTATTTTTATTTTTTTTATATTCAACAACCTTTAATGGAAAAGAATCTGAATAAGAATATATACACACACAGTTCAGTTCAGTTCAGTTGCTCAGTCGTGTCCAACTCTTTGCGACCCCATGAATCACAGCACGCCAGGCGTTCCTGTCCATCACCACCTCCCGGAATTCACTCAGACTCACGTCCATTGAGTCGGTAATGCCATCCAGCCATCTCATCCTCTGTCGTCCCCTTCTCCTCCTGCCCCCAATCCCTCCCAGCATCAGAGTCTTTTCCAATGAGTCAACTCTTCGCATGAGGTGGCCAAAGTACTGGAGTTTCAGCTTTAGCATCATTCCTTCCGAAGAAATCCCAGGGCTGATCTCCTTCAGAATAGACACACAAATACAAACATTCATTATTCATTTTTTGGCTGTGGTGAGTCTTCGCTGCTGCATGTGGGCTTTCTGTAGTTGCAGCAAGTGGGGGCTATTCTCCAGTTGCACTGCACGGGTTTCCCACCACGGGGGCTTCTCTTGTTGCAGAGCGCGGGCTCTAGGCACATGGCTTCAGCGGTTGTAGCAAGTGGGCTCAGTGTTTTCCGGGAGGGAAAGGGGCAGGGCACAACCTTTGAAAGAATGACACAGCCTGGCAGTAATGAGGCAGCATCTCCTTTTCTTAGCCAGTATGGTGTCAGAGAAAACCATCGCCATGGAAATCCCTGGGGCGGGCTACGGAGGGGCGTGGTCAGAAGCGCTGTGCTGCTGCTGCTGCTGCTGCTGCTAAGTCGCTTCGGTCGTGTCCGACTCTGTGTGACCCCATAGACGGCAGCCCGCTAGGCTCCCCCGTCCCTGGGATTCTCCAGGCAAGAACACTGGAGTGGGTTGCCATTTCCTTCTCCACTTTGTTTTGTTTTTAAAGAGGGATCCAACCATATTTTATTTCTTTGTTTTCAGATGACAGGAAAATTTTTGAACAAATTTTGTGAGACATTTTTCCTCATTGTTTATAATTGGGTTATCCACTCTGGATTATCAAAGTCAAAATGTCTTAATCCAGGCTGACTTTCCTAGCCTTTCTGGGCATCTTTGCCATGGTGAGTTAGTGGATGTCCAAGGGTACAAAATAATGTCTGCAGGAGCCTCAGTAAATCATAGGAAAGCAAACCTGTTCCTTTTTTTTTTTTTTTTTGATACCCTCTTTCTTCCAATAAGAAAGTTAGTTGAGAATTAGATGATATTCAGACCCAAGTAGGAAAAAATAAGTGACGTATTTGAAAACTCATTCTAACTCTTCAGTGAAACAGAGTGCTTATGTAAGATTAGGATAACTGGCAGTTTAAGCCAGTTTCTCCTTAGCAAGTTTCCTGTAACCACTTCCAGAGTTTAGTCCATCAGGTGCCGTTGTTTTTAGTACTTTCTTTTTTGAATGTAATGTTTCTGACTTTCTTGTCCTCTGGGTTTTTACACAGGACCTGTTGACTTGATTTTTATTGTATTTTGGACAAATGAAAATGCAGTGAAGATTTAATCGCCATATCTTCCTAATAATCTAGCTGTGGGCTACATGATCTGGCCATTACTCCAAGGAGCAAGGGTGGGCTCTTGTGGGGAACTTGGTCAGCCTTGGAGTTAGATATACTTAGCTGTGAATGTGGTTACTGATTTCTGTGGCTTTGGGCAAGTCACAGAAGCTTTCTGAGCCTAGTTTACTTATCTGTAGGTTGGTGGTGCTCCTTCCATTTGTTTAAATGAGTTACTAGATGCAAAGCTCCAGATACGGTGTCTGGCTCAGTGGGAGTGCTCAAGGGGCGATAACAAATACCCACCTGGCTTTTGCCTCTTCATTTCTATCTTTTTTTTTTAAAGCCCAGTAGGAACCTTTTACCTTATGGTTGAGGGTTTGCCTCCTTTTATCTATCAAATTATAAACTTTAAAAAAAAGTAGTCCTCTGTGTTTTTCTCTTCTACAGAAACCATGTACTTAGTAAATGTTGATGAATCCGTCAATAATTTATCATCTGAATAGTGAATCGAAACAAACAGGAAAGGAAAACTTGTGATTTTTCTGTATTTCAGTTTTGTTTTAATTTAACCTAGGCAACTGTTTCTCTATAGGGATTGAAAGAGTCTAAGCTCCATGTAGGTTTTGTTATTTCCTCCCTTTGTACGCAGAGACTGGAACCCAAACCCAGGATGATAAGGGTGTGTTACATAGGTAAATTCTCACTAACTCATTGGACATGGAGGTCTGTTCATTTGGTCTGTTCATTGCAGGCTGGGCATTCATGTGCCCACTGTTAACACCTTATACCTTTATTTATAATCAATAATACTCTCAAAAGAAAAAACTGGAAAAATCCAAAATAGCTCAGTTAAAGGATTGGGGTGATCCTGTAGGCCAGATCCTGGACAGCTAATGGTTTTGCATGTGACTTTCCTATTGAAACTCTCAGAGACCTTAAAGATGTTTATTGTAATGTGACTCATAGGAGAAGGGAAAGAAAGACGTTAAGAGGAGAGATGATCCTATACCACTGCATGTTTCACTCTTTATTTGATGACGTGTTTAAATAATTTAGAAAATACTTACATTTCTAGGATGAATCCCATTTGATCCTAGTATGTTAATCTTTTTAGCTAAGTGTTTAATTCTGTTGATTCATTTTAAATTTAGATTCACACATGTATTTAGAAAGGAGATTCATATATAGTTTCCTTGTTGTGTACTTTTTTGTTAGATGATGATATCAGTATCATCTGTTACTATTTAAATAAGAATTTGAAAACTTTCCTTCCGATCACATGGTTTGAAATGGTTTAAATATGATCAGAATTGTCCCTTAAAATTTTCCCAGAATTCTTCCTCTGAAGGCATCTAACCTGCTTTTATTTATTTATGTGTTTATCTATTGGAAGGTCAGTTGGGGAGGTAGGTTTTTGATTTGTGTTTCATTAGTATGCACAACAGGTAGTGTGACTCCTTAAGTAAATCTGAAATATTATTTACTGAACATCTTCAGCTCATACTGATGAAGTCCTGCCTAACTGAGGGCAAGGTGATTTGTTACTGTTGAGTCACTGTTTTCCAGAGTGGCAGCTCTTGTTTGTATTCAGTGCTTTATGGCGTTTTACAGTCATGCACACCATTCCTAGATTTGGACGCTAAGGACTATTGCATATTTTTATTGTTGAGATGGTGATGCTGTCAGTTGTATGCTTATATTACTGTGTAGACTGTTATTGCTCTTTATTTTAAACTTTCTTTATTTATTCATTTGTTTGTTTGGCTTCATGGACTCTTAGTTCAGCATGTGAGCTCTCAGTTGCGGCTTGTGGGATCTCGGTCCCTGACCAGGGATGGAACCCGGGCCCCCGGCGTTGGGAGTGCACGGTCTTAGCTAGTGGGCCACCAGAGAAGTCCCCGTTGCTACTGTCTTCGGCACACTTGGCCAAGGGGGCCAGTTTTACCGCAGATCATACAGCAGACACGGTATCCATCCTTAACAGACAACAGGGTTGTCTAATACATTGCAGGTATTTAGTAATTCTGGTGAATGAAATACTTGCTTAGTATCTACTATGTGTTTGTTTGGGAAAGGATTAAAAGACAAGGTCTGAGAGACAATATGTTATGAATGCAAAATTGAATTAAATATTTGAAATATTAAGGCAAACGTGTGTATTCAGATATATTAAAGGATTCGATTTACATACTCATCTGGGGGAGAAACCATTTTCAGATGGAGAAAAAAGTAAATATTGATTCAGTTACCCTGTACCTGGCCTGAATTTACAAACTGATATAGACAGCTAGAACTTTCAGTAGTATTTTTGTTTTTCCGTATGAATGGGGCTATAATGCTAGGAAATGGGAATCACAACTCTGTAGGAACAGTGGTACAAAAAATAATGCTGATCTGAATTTAGATTATAATATTTATTTTAAAATGTGTTAAAGGTATTGATAGTTGATAAGATTGTATTGGATTATGTTGAAGATTTATTGACAAAATATTCTTTCCTTTTCTCTTAGATTTATCTAAAAACAGACTGGTTGAAGTTCCGATGGAATTGTGCCATTTTGTATCACTGGAAATTCTTAATCTGTACCATAATTGTATCAGAGTCATTCCGGAGGCCATCATTAATCTACAGATGCTGACTTACTTAAATTTAAGGTAGGTTGACACCTTTTAGGTAACCAAATTTAATTAAAGAAGAAAAAAGATCACTTGCATTTCTGTCAATTTTTTTCTCTCTGATCGTTTGTGATCACCCTTTGAAATAAATCACATGAAGATTATTGAAGAAATATCTTTTAGAATACGTTTGTAGTGCCGTTAATATTGTTTTTGGTGCTCGACTTCTCAATGTCAATAGGGCAAGATGTTTTGGCTTCTTAAGATAATTGATACAGCATGATTTATACTTTTTGTCTGTTTGATACTTGGAAGGTTGTTGGTCTGTTTTCTTCAGATATTGACGTAGATTTTGGAGGAGGAAGGCTGAAGGAAGTGAGAAAGGATTGATGGTTGAGGCAAATTAGGGCCTTCCTGGTTCTGGAGGTAATTGGAACCATTGGATTTGCTACCCAGAGGTGACTGAACCTGTTCACCTTAGGTCACTAGAGAAGGTTGAGGAGGAACATTGAGCCACTCTTGCAAGATCTGACTTTGCTGTCTTTAGCCCATTAAATTAGGTCAGTGTTTGCTGAGTCTGGATCAGTGGTCTGTACCGACTCTCTGATTAAGCACAACACAATGTAACCTATTCATGTACTGAGTAGCCCTGAAGTTACAAAAACTAAGAGTTTTAAGGCCTAGCTTTTAGACTTCCACTGCTGTGACTGTCAGCTTTTCTGGCCTGATTTTGACTCCTTGATACTCAAATCCTGGCTCACATCTGGATATCAGGAGAGGGGGAGCTGTTTTATCAAGTCTGTCCCTACTATTAAAACAAAGTTGCAGAGTTCAAGCCTGAGTAGCCATCACTCTTGTCAGTTGTGTTATCTTACTGTGGAAAGGATAGAACCTGACTAGCAGGGTTGGTGCTGTGTAACAAATATGGCAACCTTCAAGGAGCAAGATTCTCAGTAAACCAGGTATAGTATTAATTTATGATCGAGAATAATGTCACTTATATTTTAGAGTTTTTATTTGTTTGTTTGGTTTGGTTTACCACTGGTAGTTAGTTAGAAGTATTCTGCAGCTTTCTTTGTTGTCAAAAACGGGTTTCCTTTGCATTTCATTAGGACTGTATATCTTTTCCCTTGGGAGTGAAAAATAAATCCTAGTCATGTTTTTAAGTGGCCTTTATTTCATTTTTGGTAAATAAGATGTAGGCTATTATTATTATTACTACTAGAAGCTCAACAGAGCCAACTTTCATATTTTCCAGGTTTCTAGTTCATTTGAGTTTTCTTGTATAAGAACCATTCATACCATTTCTGCTGCAGCAGAATATTAATTACCTGGAATTGCCTGATGGAGCCAGCATAGTGATGTCTATAGATATGGCTTATTATCTCCCTAAAACATCTGTCTTCTAGTCCCAGCCCACATAGGGGAAATAACCCAAGAGCATATGTAGTTGGTCTGTTTATTTTACTTAGCTACCCCTGATACTTTCACCTCCAGCAGCCTGCTTGCAACAAGTAAATAGATTTAACTTTGCATTGTTGTACAGTATTAAATATATATACACTGAGAACCTTGGGGTAACAGATGACATATTTCTTCTGGCATGATATAAACTATAAAATTCTACAAATACTAGGGAATCTAATCTCAGCATTTATATTTTGCTTTAAAAGCAGTAATAAAATTGTTTTTGATAGGATGATTTTTATGTTGAGGCTAGTTGAAGGCAGAATAATGTTACTGTTCTCAGATGGTAGAAAGACTATATTGGAATATGAATCTCAGGAGTCTTTCAATTAAGAACAGAGAGAATTTATTGGAATTGTTAACGGTTGAAGTTGTGTTTGGCATATTGTAAACAGAGTTTTGTGATGTATTTCTAGGTAAAAGAAAGGAAAGAAGTAAAGGGGTCATTAAGCACCCAACTTTTTAAACTTTGTTTTCTTCTTATAATGGTCTCATTTCTCATTTGATTTAATTTCTCTATTTTTGGTCCCATTTATATGGTGGTGGTTTAGTCACTAAGTCGTGTCCGACTCTTACAACCCCATAGACTGTAGCCCACCAGGCTCCTCTGTCCATGGGATTCTCCAGCCAAGAATACTGGAGTGGGTTGCCATTTCCTTCTCCAGGGGATCTTTCCAACCCAGGAATCATTTATATAGGTTATTTTAATTTTGTTTTGGTTTTCTTTGCTCACATTTCCTAATTTAATATTACCATCTTTTAAGACGTATTCTGTAGTGTTGAATCATAACTCTTCAAAGGAATTGATAAATAAATGGAGGAAATTAAGAAAAATATATCTCTTACTTTTCAGAGATACTCTGAATATGTCAAGGTGTATAGAAAAATGTATGTGTCTCCTCTAAAATCTTTGAAAGTCTGGTGAGATATATATATATATATATATATGTGGTTTTCTTTGGTGATTTCTGTCACGTTTACTTTAAGAATGTAACCTGAAATAGCAACACTATTTAGCAGTTTTTAAGGTGAGCAGGAGATGGTCATCTTTTCTGTTCATTTATAAGGCCTTTAACTCCTGTTTGATTATTAGGTTTTTGAAATGAAAATTATAGGAATAAGACCTTTGGAACTGAGTTTTTTCTTTGTGGGAGAGATTTGAGGTAGAATGTTAACTTTGCCTAAATGGTTTATTGGTAGCTTCTGAAATGGTGGGTGACTGTCACATCTATTTATCTATAAATGTGTAATACAATAATATCTAGGAAATGCCAGTGGCATCTAGTTAAATTGTAAGTCTTCCAAGAGATGTTGAGTAATAACATCCCATGATAGTAGTGTTGTCTGTGTGAGTTCTTCCTGTCTTCAAGCTACCATCTCCACTCCCAGCCACCACCACCCCCACTCTGAAGGCAGCTGGTAACCAGAAGGAATTTAGAATGTTGTGCTTGTCTGTGATCATGACAGATGTCCCCTTCACAACAACCAGGGTTGGGCACTGTGGCCTCTTCGTGTCTTTCTCATGAAAACTTAAGTCAACAAAATAAAATGAATGGGTGTGGTAAAGAGGCATGGTAGAATTCTGTTGACTCCTGGCCTTCAGAGAGAAGCTGCCAATCCACTTCCTAGGAGAAGAGGCAAGATGCTCAGGATGCTGCAAAAAGTACTGCTTTGTAGGAGAGCTGCCGATCCCCTTTCAGTCCAGGTTTTGTGTGTGTATGTGTGTGAGATAATTACAAATTGGATATTATGCCAATGAAAAAAGCTCTTTTTCAATAGTCCATCTAATCGAGTGATTACTTTTTATTTGAAGTATAGTTGATGTACAGTATTAGATGTTACATGTGTACAACACAGTGAGTCACAATTTTTAAAGGTTGTGCTCCATTTATAGTTATTATAAAATATTGGCTATATTCCTTGTATGGTACAATATATCCTCATAGCTTTTTTATTTTCTAAACTCTGTTTATTTGGCTGTGCTGGGTCTTGGTTGCGGCATACGGGATCTTTGTTGCCATGTGCAGGTTCTTAGGCATCTGAGATCTAGTTCCCTGACTAGGGATAGAACCCAGGCCCCCTGCATTGGGAGCTTGGAGTCTCAACCACTGGACCACTGGGGAAGTCATGCTTATTTATTTTATACATAATATTGGGTGGGCCAAGAAGTTCGTTTGGGTTTTCCCGTAAGAAGAACCTGAACGAACCTTTTGGCCAGCCCAGTAGCTGCTGCCTGTTCATCTCCTAGCCCCGCATTGCCCCTCCCCATGCCCTCGTCCACAGGTAACCTCTGGCTTGTTTTCCATATCTGTGAATCTGTTTCTTTTTCATTATGTTCACTAGTTTTAGAGTCTACATGTAAGTGGTATCATATGGCATCTGAAAAGATATCTTCTAGAGAGAAGCATTTAATCAAATCAAGTGTTTAATCTAAACTGTAACTAATTTAGATGTGTTGGGGAAGTCAGTATACATTTCAGAAAATTAAGAAAATCCTGTAAATTACTTTTGAGTGCACAGTGTAGACTGGGTCAGATATAGCACGGTCTGAAATACCTTTAACGGATAGGCAAGCCAGCAAACTATATCCATAAATACCCCAAACACTTTCTTTTCCATAGTACACTTAGGATTTTTCCTCTTACTAACTAGAAAGAAAGAGCTGCTTGAGAAAATAAGGCAGAGAAACTGCTTTTCAAATTCCACAGATTTCATGTTTCTGTGCATAACATTAGACATGGTCTCACTGTATTTTTTAATTGTTTTCTTTTTTAAAATAAATCACATGGAGAAACTGCTGATTTGTGTGTGTTCCAAAACAAGAGACATGTCCTGTGAAGCCACTTTGAACGTATGGGAACCATTCAAAATTGATGACACCCTCTGGGATGCATTGCATATTCCAGCCGAGTAAACAGTCATAAATATTTGATGGCGTTGTGATGAAGCCAGTAGAGGTGATGGTGGTGGTGTGTCACTGCGTCTGTAGCTTCTTGGCTGGTAGGCTCTCTCAGCGGCATTATCTTTAAATGTCAAATGGCTGTTTGGTGCCAGCAACCCAATTCCCATCTTAGACTAGAGATGGGTTTAATTAGTACATGGAAAGAAAACCTTTATTGTAAAACACAGTTAAAAACACTTCAGTGTTTCCTATTTTTGCTCTCGCCGTAGAAATGTCCTGTTTGTGGAAAACATTACTTTATTGCTGTTTATGTAGTGCGCCTTTGAAGAAACTGGGCTTGTAATCTTTTCTTCTTGGTGTTTACAACAAAAGGGTATGTTGATTTAATATATGTGCCACTGTGTGTTTTCCTGTTAGAAAGTGTCTTAATCCAAGAAATGTGGCCAAGAACAATATAAGTGATTAAGCAAGACTTGTTCCTATATCGGAACAAACACTTTGAACCTGGTTTACACGGGAAGACCTCACAAAGTGTAAAACCTATTTTAAGCAGTTGGAGAGGTTGTTGTTGATGAGACTCATGAAGAAAATGTACCTTAGAAAGTTTTTAGAAGAACGCAGAGCAGAAAAGCTTTTGGCAAGTGTCTGGGTGTTGTGAATGAAACTAAGAATAGGGAGCTTAGCTTCAAAGTTTCATCTCAGAGATTTGGGGGAACAGAAGCTGCCCCCAAAAGGCGCAGAATTTGATCATAGTGTTTCCAGAACTCTTGGTTAGTGGTTTTACTTTTCTGGGGTGAAATGCAGAGCCAGGAACTGCTTTATTCATTAGAAGCCCTTTTCTCTGTCAGCATCTTAGGTATTACTTGTAAAGAAGGGGGCCGTCTCTTGAGCAGAATGTTATCACACCGTACAAGGAATCTTTTTTGGCTATTTTTTCTGAAGCCTGGCATCCTTTTTGGCTGTTAAACAATGTGCAGAAAGAGCCAGCTTCCTGATGGCTGTATATAACCTGTATCCCCACATTCCTTTGGGGGCTCATTTGGAGAATAATCTTTAATCCTCAGACTGTAGCTCTCTATCTGAAGGACTTGGGGGAAGCGTCCTGCATGCTAGGTTTGCCTTAGAAAGCATAGATTTTATAATTTTTGTTATGAACAAAAACTAATTTCATTGTTTCTAAGAATCTTAATTTTATCCCTGAGAAATACAGCTTCTCCTTGCATTGACCTTCCTGAAGAAACTCTCAATTACAGGATAGTATTTTTGTCTTTCTAGAAACAGAGAAAATGGGTGATGTCTTCTTAAACTGGAAAAAAGGAGAGAAGTTTTGCTCATTCAAGCTTGTATCACTCTTTCTTTTATGAAGATCATAGGAGCTTTTCTCATTCAGACTTGTATTGCTCTTTCTTTTATGAAAATCATATCTGGTTCAAAGGGGAAAGGGGAATATTTAGGTATATATATATACACTTTTATATATATATATACACACAGTTTTAGGTATATATATATATATATATATATATATACACACCTTTGGGTACACACACACACACACACACACACGTATTTGGAACTGGCCTTTGGTAACTGGGTTGTGCTTTGTGAAATGACTGATCAGCAGGAAGACACCAAAATACAATGAACCATGTTGGAATTTGGAAGTATCATCTTAAAATTTGAAAATGTTTTCCATAGACTGCTGGAGGGGGGCTGGTGCATGGGGATGACCCACAGAGATGTTATGGGGAGGGAGGTGGGAGGGGGGTTCATGTTTGGGAACACATGTAAGAATTAAAGATTTTAAAATTTAAAAAAAAATAAGTAAATTCAAAAAAAAAAAAGAAAGTGGTCATCAGAGGCACCCATCGCAGGAGCAGCAACTTGGGGTTTAAGCCTTGCCTTTTCTAATGTGTTTTCTGGGCATTTGTTTTTAAGGTGGAACCTTGAGGCAATAGCCCTTAAAATTTTTAGTTCATATTTATAAATTATTGTGCTGGGAAAGTTATTAGCATTGGTAGTTGAAGGGCTTTATTAAATGTGAATATGTTCATAATAGGTATTTCTTATCAGACTCCATTCCTGTTAGTATAGCCTAAGCTTGGCAAGACTTCCAAAAGGGATTTTTCCATTCTACATATCACCTGCTCACAGACGTGGTTTTAGATCAGTGTTTGTATTAAAAAAAAGAACAGAGGAACACAAAAGGGGCATTATGGCTTATGCTAGCTAGACTGCTGTCAGAATTTGTTGGGTTTGTTTTCAGTTCTGCTTCTGATCTTAATAAAATCTTTAAGATCTTTGTGCTGCAGATTTGCTTTCTGAAAATAGGATGAACACTCTCTCCCAATGCCCTGTATAAATTTTCTTGTTTATGTTCATTCTCAACGTTTTTTCTGTTAGCCCCAAATGAACATGCTGCAGATTACATTTCTATTTCTCATCAGATGGACCAAAGCTCTTTGAAACATTGCCGTTTCATCAACAACAAGCTTATAGTTCTTCCAAGAATGTTACAGTTTACCAAGTTTTATAACAGGTGTAGTAGATGAAAAAATTTTCACCATTGTCATCACCTCCGCCTCATCACTTCTTAATAGCTAAACATGATTGAGCTGTTACACTGTCATATTTGAGCCCTTCAACAACTCTTTACTTGAGATAGGAAATAGGAAAGTGATGCATCCCTAAAACACGTTATTTCATAAATAAGAATCGTGGGCATTAGGGAAGCTTATTTCTGTGGCCTTCACTGTTTGCTCAGCACTTTCCTGTTCTCATCTTGTTTGCTCTGCTGCATTCCATGCCCTTTGGACCATTTCAGAACTGTAAACATAGTTTATGAATTAAAACACATAGTTAGAGAATTTTCCAGTAGGCCAACCTAAATATTTAAATAAGGGAATTAAAAATATTCATGCTACTCTATCCATGCTTTAAAAATTTTTAATGCCTATAAATTTGTGCCTTTTTCCCTTTTTATTTTTTTTCAGAAGTCTGTTTTTTGTGTATGTTTTAAAATTTCAATAACTCTATTGATATTTTCTTTTCCATGAATTTCTGATACTGTCATATTTCCTTTGGTCTACTTTCTAATAGTTTTAGTCTTTTTTTAATTTAGGAGCTTCCAGTTATTGTTCTTTTCATATAGGAGCATTTAAGGCCCTGGGTTTCTATGTTTTTAGTGTTTTAGCACTCAAGTTTAGGTGATTCCTAGAAATTTTGATATATAGTATTTAAAAAAATCACTCCTTAATCATTTCTGATTTCCTGTATTTCGTTTTTGACCCATGAGTTTTCTATAGAATAGATTTTAATAGTTGTCTTTTAAAATTGATTTTCAGTTGCAGTACATTTGGAGGATGTTTTGTTTGACATTGTTTCTTTAGGTTGGTTGATATTTGCTCTATAGCCCATGCATAGTTAATTTTGTAAATATTCCACATGAACTTGGAAAGAATGTATGCTAAGTGTTGTGGACTGGATTCTAGTAAATCCACTAAGTGTAACTTACTGTTGCTTTTGCACCTCACTTATTTTAGGGGTTTGCTCTTTTATAGCCTGCATTCTTCAGTAGTGCATTCAGGGAGAGTATATAAGTGCAGCCTTTTTCTGAAATGACTTTCTTTACTCATTTTTAAGATTCAACTATTTGTATAAAATTTTCATTTGTATTAATATAAAGTTTTAAGTTGACAGCTCTTTTCTATTGTGTTTCAAAGATATTAGATTTTCTGGCCTCTGTTTTACGTTTGTAGAAAATCTATATTTTTTCATTTGATTTCTTCTCATATCTGTCTTTGGTGCTTCTGCACTTTATGCTGTGATATGTACAGAGATATATTATTTAGATTTATCTGACTGTACACTTAATTTTGCTTCCTAAGTCTAAAGATTCATGTCTTTCATAATTCTAAAAACAATTAGTTATTACCTTTTTAAATACTGCACCTTCCTCTATTTCTCTGTTACTTCTGTTTTTTTAGTGTATTCCCTGTTGGTTATATGTCAGACCTCTCATTCTGTCACATTTTTAGTCTCTTTGTTAGTTCTCATTTCTTTATATTTGGGTAATATTTTTTAAGCATGACTATGCCTTTAACATATCGAGAGTGAAAGTGCGGTAAAGTGTGAAAGCAGGAAAAATGGTAGTATCATGAGATTCCTTAATGGAAAAGAGTCTTAGCAATTGAGATGCATGGCCTAAGAACTGTGCACTTGACTCATTAGTGAAATCTGATGCACTTTCTTCTGCTTCCAGTGGGATACTTTGTTGGTTGCCTAAAAACAAATCGATACAGTAAGTTCCCTGCCTGCAAAACTTCAAGTCACTAACTTTCAAGTATGCGAACTTGGGTTCGCGTGTTCAGTCCTATGAATCGGTTGTGTGTCTGGTGCTCAGTCCCGTGAATCAGTTGTGTGTCTGGTGCACGTTGTCATGTGCCTGCATCCTCTACAGATGGCTGCAGTTTTGTGCACTCCACAGTACTGTGTAGGGTACAGTAGTACCATCTCCCGCCTCCTCCCCTTCCTCTAGTCCCTAGCTCTTCCTTCCTGTTTACTCGATGCCAGCCCCCGTATGCCAGCTGTTGTACTCTACTACTGTACTTTTCAAGGGCCTGTACGATAAGATTGAAAATGTTTTCTTTTTTGTGTTTGGTTTTTATGCATTATTTATGTGAAAGGCATTGCAAGCCTATTACAATGCAGTACCATATAGCCAATTGTGTTAGCTGGGTACCCAGGCTAACTTTATTGATTTTATGAACAAATTAGACTCAGGAATGTACTTTTGGAACGCTCCTCATTCATTTGTGAAGGACTCTATGGTGCTGAATTTCTTTGACTTTTTTTTTTTTAAATTATAAAACTTGATGAGAACTAGTCTTGTTCCTTTTGGCTTTATATTGAAGTTTGTGACAATTTGACTTCCTAATCTTCAATCTTGTCTTTGTTGAACTCTGCCCCACCCCCCCACCCCCTTTTTAAAAAATCTTGTCAGCATCCTCATGCCTTCGTCCCTGAAATTAGGGCTTGAAGGAAGTAGGTTTTGACTGCAGTGTGGAGGTCTAGTGGCCAAGCCAGGGTTCTGCTTTGGTTCTCTTTGCATTCTTACTTGCTTGTAGTAACAATTACAGTAACTGGACAAATACAGTTTTTGTAAGAGTTGTTTTTGAGAAAAAGAGACACAGTATTGGTTTCCTTGGGTTCCCAATCCAGATCTAAATGCATCACTTTATGTTCAAAAGCAATAAAACGTATGCTGTAGTGGCTAGAAACATTGCAGAATATGATGTTAAAAATATTATCCTATTTCTGAAAGGAATGCTTGTGCTCTAAGAACTTAGGAAGGAGAAATGTTGATAAAATAATGTAGCCAAGAGTTTCAGTGTATTTAATAGTCTCAAATGACATTTTTTTTCAGGGATGAGAAATAAAGTCAAGAATAAATATGTATTCTGTAGTTCTTTATCTACAAAGAGTTGAGGGATTGGGTGCTTAGGATTCAGGAGGACTCATTATGAAGAGGGCAGTTTATTCTGTAAGGCTTTGTATTTCGTCCTCTGTTATTTCTTGGAATACCTTTATACTGTCTGGAGCAGACGGACTGTCAGAACAGATGCCATGAGATGACCTCTCTGAATTCAGTTCAGTTCAGTCGCTCAGTCGTGTCTGACTCTTTGCGACACCATGAATTGCAGCACACCAGCCTTCCCTGTCCATCACCAACTCCTGGAGTTCACCCAACTCTTGTGCATCGAGTCAGTGATGCCATCCAGCCAACTCATCCTCTGTCGTCCCCTTCTTCTCCTGCCCCCAATCCCTCCCAGCATCAGGGTCTTTTCCAATGAGTCAACTCTTCGTATGAGGTGGCTAAAGTACTGGAGTTTCAGTCTCAGCATCAGTCCTTCCAATGAACACCCAGGACTGGTCTCCTTTAGGATGGACTGGTTGGATCTCCTTGCAGTCCAAGGAACTCTCAAGAGTCTTCTCCAACACCACAGTTCAAAAGCATCAATTCTTTGGCACTCAGCTTTCTTCACAGTCCAACTCTCACATCCATACATGACCACTGGAAAAACCATAGCCTTGACTAGACGGACCTTTGTTGGCAAAGTAATATCTCTGCTTTTGAATATGCTGTCTAGGTTGGTTATAACTTTCCTTCCAAGGAGTAAGCATCTTTTAATTTCATGGCTGTAATCACCATCTGCAGTGATTTTGGAGCCCCCCAAAATAAAGTCTGACACTGTTTCCACTGTTTCCCCATCTATTTCCCATGAAGTGATGGGACCAGATGCCATGATCTTAGCTTTCTGAATGTTGAGCTTTAAGCCAACTTTTTCACTTTCCTCTTTCACTTTCATCAAGAGGCTTTTTAGTTCCTCTTCACTTTCTGCCATAAGGGTGGTGTCATCTACATATCTGAAGTTATTAATATTTCTCCCGGAAATCTTGATTCCAGCTTGTGCTTCTTCCAGCCCAGTGTTTCTCATGATGTACTCTGCATAGAAGTTAAATAAGCAGGGTGACAATATACAGCCTTGAGATACTCCTTTCCCTATTTGGAACCAGTCTGTTGTTCCATGTCCAGTTCTAACTGTTGCTTCCTGACCTGCATACAGGTTTCTCAAGAGGCAGGTCAGGTGGTCTGGTATGCCCATCTCTTTCAGAATTTTCCACAGTTTATTGTGATCCACACAGTCAAAAGCTTTGGAATAGTCAATGAAGCAGAAATAAATGTTTTTCTGGAACTCTCTTGCTTTTTTCCTTATGCTTATTCTCTGAATGGTGAGATCCAAATAGCTAGAAGATTTGGGTCATTTTTGAGAGTTGGATCATTGGGAACTGTGTTGTCTTGTAATCTCAGCTTATCTACCTTATCCTCCTGAAATCAGGCAGTGTTTTTCTGAAACTCCACTTGGCAACTGGCAAACCTTTGCAGAAAGGGATGGGAAAATGATATAAGAAAATTGATCCATTCTACTGAGTGTGTAGTCCTTCTGTTCATAAAAAGAGAATAAGAGAACCAGAGAAAGTCTGCCTGCCAAATTCCCTAGGAGAAAAGAAGTTACTTATTTCCAACCACAGTGAATGCCATTAGCTCCATTAGAGTATAAGTGGAACATTGTTGTTGTTTAGTCGCTGAGTCATGTCAGACTCATTACAGCCCCATGGACTGTAGTTGGCCACTCTCTTCTGTCCTTGAGAGTTTCTAGGCAAGAAAACTGGAGTGGGTTGCAATTTCCTACTCCAGGAGATCTTTCAGACCCAGGGATCGGATCCACGTCTCTTGCATTGGGAGGTGGATTCTTTACCACTGAGCCACCACCATTTCCTAAAAATATATTCTATGGAAAAGCTTCTGTTGGATGATAACAGGTACACCTACTTAAGAAAAGTCCATGTATCATGCTATCAGAACTCTTCTCCTTTCTTTGGTGAAAATGAAAGTGTTAGTCACTCAGTTGTGCCCGATTCTTTGCAACCCCATGGACTGCAGCCCACCAGGCTCCTCTGTCCATGGTATTTCCCAGGCAAGGATACTGGAGTAGTTTGCCATTTCCTTCTTCAAGGGATCTTCCCAACAGGGATTGAACCCAGGTCTCCTGCATTGAGCTATAGGGAAGCCCCCTTCTTTGGTGAGGTCTGTGTATGAGCATCTCCTAGAAAGTGCTTTTCAGAACATCTGTTTCTAAACAGTGATTTAGCATAATGCTGTATCACCTAGAGAACTCTTTGGGAACTGACCTCATGCCTAAAAGAGAATGAGGTTAAAAAGCATATGCCTTAGTGATGTCTTGTTCAGAGGCCAAGGAATCTGTATGGACTGGATGTGTTGAAAGATAAGATGAAATGTGAGTAGAGAAGAGAAAGGCCCTGGGAAACACTATAACATACAGTGTGTTCACAGAGCTGCCACCCAGGCTGATTTATTCTTTATTTAGCACATTTAAAATATGTATTTATTTATTATTAATGATTATTAAAATAGGCTCCCCCGTCTCTGGGATTCTCCAGGCAAGAACACTGGAGTGGGTTGCCATTTCCTTCTCCAATGCATGAGAGTGAAAAGTGAAAGGGAAGTCGCTCAGTCGTGTCCGACTCCTAGAGACCCCATGGATCGCAGCCTACCAGGCTCCTCCGTCCATGGGATTTTCCAGGCAAGAGTACTGGAGTGGGGTGCCATTGCCTACTCCTTAGACTCACCTAAAGTGATTTTTTTTCTTCAAGTCTGAAACTGATGATTCCACAACAAACAGCTCAGTTTAAACTCTGTGCTAGGGATTATGCAACAACAGTGTATCCTGCTTGAGGACAGTTTCTCCTTCCTGAAAACCTGCTGGCTAATCCTGATATTTTAGAATGCATATTATGGGAGTGGGTCTAGTAGGATCTTTCTACTGTTAAATTCTAATCCTGTTATCCTAAAATGTAAATTGTGGGAGTGGGTCTGATAACATTTTCACAAACTTGAGACATTCTTTTGATTTATTGTAAACCACTCCGTTGCGGATACTAGTGAAGGGGGCGTTCTCCGTCCCCCTTCTGATGTCTGTGTCAGAAGCTTTCTGTGTTCCTTTTTCACTTTAGTAAAACTCTGCTACACAAAAGCTCTTGAGTGATCAAGCCTGGTCCCTGGTCCCGAAGCTCAGTCTTTGGGAGGTCACGAATCCAACATGGTTCACCCTAAGCTGTCGCTATTGATAACTGTGTATCAAATAGATAACTAATGAGAACCTGTGTGAAACACAGGGTACCACTCAGTGCTCCTATGGTAACCTAAATGGGAAGGAAATCCAACAAAAAGGGGATATATGTATGTGCTGCGCTGTTCTGTCACTTCAGCCGTGTCCGACTGTTTGCGACCCTATGGGCTGTAACCTGCCAGGCTCATCTGTCCCTGGGATTCTCCAGGCAAGAATGCTGGAGTGGATTGCCATGCCCTCCTCCAGGGGGCCTTCCTGACCCAGGGGTTGAACCCAGGTCTCCTGCACTGCGGGCGGATTCTACACCCACTGAGCCACTTGGGAAGCCTGAATATATGTAAACGTATAGCTGACTCACTTTGCTGTACAGCAGAAACTAATACAACATTGTAAAGCAGCTATAGTCCAGTAAAATTTTTAAGAGTCACTAAATTTTTAAACGCAGTGAAGAAATATTGGTTGCTCCAACACTTTTAAAATACCTGATCCACGTTCAAGTCGGAGGTAGGGGATCACAGCTCAGAGGGATGTGGCCTGTCTTGGTAGGAGTTACACTTTAGCATTCGTGTACATTTCACATTGTATCAGTGCACTCAGGCAGCACAGCACTCAGTAGGTGTAAAAACTAACTGGATTCCTTTTAACATTTGACACCATAGCATCTTCTTTCTTTGGTTTGATCACATGGTTTCTTGCCCACTCTTCTCCTCCTTTCTGTCTCTTCTCTATTCCTGTGTCTGGATGTTCTTTCTCTTCCTTCACCTAAATGCTGCTGCTGCTGCTGCTGCTGCTAAGTCGCTTCAATCGTGTCCGACTCTGTGCGACCCCATAGATGGCAGCCCACCAGGCTCCCCCATCCCTGGGATTCTCCAGGCAAGAACACTCTAGTATTCCCCAAGACTCCATCTTTGGTCCCTAAATCTTGTCTCTCAGACCTCATGCCTTATGTGTGTGTGTCCAGTACATTCTCTGTCACTTTGACTTATTTTAACACTAGTCCTCATTTTCCCAGTTGACTAAAATCCAGTTTTTCTTAGATGCCTTTCAGTGCCTCAAAATTGAACATGTGTTAAACTGAGCCTATTCTTTTCTTTCCCAAATCAGTGTATTTGGAACCTTGTTCCTGGCCATGCTCCTACGGCTTTTCTCTGGACCCCCACCCCCCAGCTTGGAATCTCAGAGACTATCTTTGACCCTTTGCTCCATTGCTTTTTATATGAAACCAGTTATTGAATCGCCAGCCTAGCACCTCACTCCATCTTGCTTAAAATCCAGAGGCCTTTTCCTACTGCTTTCTTGGTTTGCCTTTATTATTTTTTAATTAATTTATTTTAATTGGAGGCTAATTGCTTTACAATACTGTAGTGGTTTTTGCCGTACATTGACATGAATCAGCCGTGGGTGTACACGTGTTCCCCATCCTGAACCCCCCTCCCACCTCCCTCCCCATCCTGTCCCTCTGGGTCATCCCAGTGCACCAGCCCTGAGCGCCCTGTCTCATGCATCAAACCTGGACTGGTGATCTATTTCACATATGGTAATATACATGTTTCAGTGCTATTCTCTCAAATCATCCCACCCTTGCCTTCTCCCACAGAGTCCAAAAGTCTGTTCTTTACATCTGTGTCTCTTTTGCTGTGATTTGCCTTTATTTTTTATTCCAAAGTAAAATGAGCAGAGGCTATATTGTGTTGAGGGAAAACTACAGACGTTGACCTGAAGCCCAACCTGCCTGATTTCATATCTTAGCACAGAGTGACTCATTAGTTAGACAGCTTGAAGCAAGTGGTTTAAATTCTCTGAACAACCTAGTTTTGTGTCTGAAAAGTGTGTGCCCGTGTGCTCAGTTGCTCAGTCGTGTGTGACTCCTTGCGACCCCATACGCTGTAGTCTGCCAGGCTCTGTCTGTGGGATTTTCCAGGCAAGAATACTGGAGTGGGTTGCTGTTTTCTCTTTCAGGGGGTTTTCCTGGCACAGGGATCAGACCCGTGTCTCCTGTTCTCCTGCGCTGGCCGGCGGATTCTTTACCACTGAGCCACAGGGGGGCCCCTGGTCTGAAAAGTAAGGGGATTTGATACTTTATTATAGGATTATTGCGAATACAGATAAGATGATAGTTGTCCTGCCTAGCACAATGCCTTATCCGTAAGAACCACCCAAGAAAAGTCCATTGAATTGTTGAATGAAGTTTGTAGCATGCTTTGTCTAACGAATTCCAATGTGGGTTAAGAAAAATAGTAGTAAGAGGTCTTGAGTATTTGAGTCAAGTAAGTGGATTTTATAGTATTTTTAGGAATGAGGCTATGTTGCTGATTTATTGGGTATTAGAGCAGTTAAGTTGAACTGTATTATTATTGACTGTCATGAGGGAAGCTTTCTGAAGGCTCACTTCCTTAGAAGGACACATGGGAAGAAAAGGGTGTACAGAGACTTATATTCCTACAAGTCTACCTGTATCAAACATTCAAAAATTCCTGGAAATAGATAGAGAGGCTCACATCTTCAAATGATAAACAAAGATGTTCAAGCACTTTAAATTTTATTATGAATATGTTTTGTTAACTCGGTGTCCCTGGGTATAAGTTGATCTGGGCAGCCAGTTCTCATTTAAATCAGTGTCAATAGCCTTTTCCTTTTTAACAGGGAAAAATGTTAAAGTAAAGAAAAATGTATTTCCTTGGTTTTGGTGTGGAGTGGCAGAGAGGAGAAGGCAGGTAACTGAGGCGCACCTTCTTGAGAGCAGAAAGGTGGCGTCCATTCTGCATGGAAGATGGTTCTCGAAAGTGGGAGAATTTTCTTCAGTGCTGATACATCTTTCCCAGCCACTTAGGGATCATTTCCCTGGTTGCCAGCGACAATGTTTTACAGAAGGCTATGGCCTCTATACTCTTAATACTTAAAACCTCAAATCCATGTTGTTGCCTCTGGAGGTGTCTGGCCAATTAATATTCTTGCTGGTGTCAGGTTGCAGAGTTCTCGTTGAAATTCAAAACTTCCTTGGTTTTGAACATTTAGCTCCATTTTAGAATGAAGGAAGGACATGATCAATATTATAGAGGAAACTTAAGGAATAGTTGTTAGAGCCTTGTCGTTTTAGAGTTGAAGAGCTCTTAGAAAAAAGGAGAGGAAGTAACTGAGAAAGGGACAAGTTATCAATAACTGTACTCTGAAATCTAATTACAGACATTAGTAGTGGTTGCTAACCATTAGGGGTGTCAGAAACCAGAATATTTTAAGCAAGGGTTTATTTATACTCAAGAGGAGGCTGATGGCTGTTATTGTGGGAAACCAGTTCAGTTGCAGAAGCCAAATATGGTGCAGGTATGCACAGCAAAAATGCACAGCGAAATGGCTGGTGCAGCAATTTGCCTGAATTTTGAACTGCTTTTTGTTTCCTCCTTTTCTTTTAGTTTTCTGAAGTTCAGTTTTACCTTCTCAGAGCATGGCCCTTATTGTGGAGGGTGTGAAATGGATTGGTGTAGTGTTCAAGAACTGGTTTAAGATTCACTTGAAATGATGACCCTCTGTTTCTAGTTTTGCAGCATTTTAAGTTTTCAAGTGATTGTCATCCTCACGTGGTAGGTAGCAGAACTCCTTTCAAAGTTAGCTGTAAATATAGACTCCCAGATTTTATGCGCATGCAGAGTTTCACATTTCTATCTAAAAATACCATGTAAAATATTATTAAAATTAAATTATATTTGTAGAATTTATATTTTTAAAATTAAAGTTGACCAAGATATCTCCAGGCCACTTAAAGCCAGGATCTGGTTGCTGTTGGTCATTGGCTCAGGCATGTGAGGATGGTGGGAATGAAGGGGGCGGGCTGGCCACGAGGGGAAGTATTAAGTCACTTGGGGAAGTGAGGGTGAGAAATTTTGCTGTGGTGGGTTTTCAGAATGAACCAAGCCGGAAAAAGGAAGTCGTTCTCTATGGGTATTGTTCACTGTTGTGTGGACATGAAGACAATTAACAGCCAAGTGTCATATACACAACAGAAAAAAACGTTACTCTGCCTTTGATGAAAGGGGAACAGGGTATGCAGAAAGAACATAAAATTAAGAGAGGTGTTCTGTGCAAGAGGAAGCTTACTTGGCTCAAGTGAAGTAGCTGCTTTTCACTGCAGTTCAGGCACAGACAGTGCATTCAGAGAAGCAGTTATATACAGTAACTCCTGCGTCCTTGTTTATTCCTTTCCTTCACGGAGACTCACGTCGGGTGAGCCTGGGGCATTCTCACCATGAGACCGACCCTGCTTTCTTTGTGTCCTTTAGCTGCATACTGTGACATTTTCTTCATAGGTTTGTGATGGTTAGTGATTTCACATCATTATTTCTGTTCCTTTTTGGAATGTGTGTGTGTTCAGGCTCAGTGGTGTCTGACTCTTTGCGACCCCATGGATTGCAGCCCGCCAAGCTCCTCTGTCCATGGAATTTTTCAGGCAAGAATACGGGAGTGGGTTGCCGTTTCCTTTTCCAGGGGATCTTCCCAACCCAGGAATTGGAACTATGGCTCTTGCATCTCCTGCATTAGCAGGTGGATTCTTTACCACTAGTTCCACCTGGGAAGCCCTGGAAACCAAGTAGTAAACAGAGATGATGATCCCTGGGTATTCATGTTCTTCCAGAGAAATGACAGGATCCTAGAGAAGATGGGAGGGAGAAGGTCCGTTGTGTGATGACACGTTTTAGTCCTGGTTCTCCAGGCTGGAACAAGTAACTTGGTTTGTTTTGGTATGAAACTTTATAGCCCAGCCTGGTTCTCCACAGCATGCCTTTGAATGGTCATCTTCAATTGGCTTACGTTTTTAAAAAATAGAACAAGAAGCCATATTTTACCAGTGGCTGAAATTTTAGCAATCAGGAAATAAAATACATGGCTAAAACCTAATTCAGTTCTTTTTGATCCCTCCCATTGCTTTTGCCACATTAGTGGTGTTGGGTATGGTTTAACCTTTATGTACAGATTAGGTATTGGGCCAAGTACTTTTATATCCATAAACTAATACATCATATTAGGTAAGTATTATTACCTATGTTTTATGGATGACAAAGCCAGCGAGGTTAGTTACAGAGACGATTATAGTAGAGATGAGATTTGAACCCAGGTTTTCTCCACAGTTAGTGACCTCTTTACCAGTTGCATAGGTGAATCTGTTATAGAAATCTTTCTATAAATAATTTTCTGTTAAGTGAAAATTCCATGTTTCATGTTGAAGTGAACCCATTCACTTACAAAAAAGATACATTCCAGTAGAATAAAAAATGTATATGCTGCCTGATAATAAAATCACATGTATATAGCCATGTTTTTATCATCACATACATTAAGGAAAATAACTGATAAACCAGTAATAAATAATGTCAAATACCAAAATTAGATCTGAACGTATTGATATTAATAAGGAAGGCCATAGTCAAAAATGTATTAAAATAAGACTCTGAAAGAAGCCATACAGAAGTGACTTGGTTTGTGAATTCTTTAATTTAGGAATTAAATGAAGGGAGTGATACTTGAAGAGAAATTTAGCCTGCAGACTTAGGCTATCAGAAACATTCAGATTATGGTGAGCTGCCTTTTTTCATCCTGAAATGGGGAAACAGATCATTAAGTCTGGGAAGAAGTCATTTGGCTGAGAAAGATGACGACAAAGCCTTAGCAGTAGTCACCGACTCGCAGGGCCCACTGCCCTCCTGCCCCGTGCCCCCCGCCCCTCCTCACGCCATCGTCCACCTTCATCATCTCCATCTCGGACGCCAGGTCCACCCAGCCCGGACAGGGAGAGAGACGGGAGGCGCTGGGCAGCCCTTGCTCTGAGATGGCAGCAAGGCCCAAGCCACCATGGCCGAGTCTGTAATTTCTACTTCTGAATAAGTGGCCCTCTTTTCCCCCATTAATTTACTGTTTTGTAATGAGTGAGTGTAAAAAATCGTTTTTTTTTAATATTGCTTTCAGATGTGACTCCAGGCTGGATTTGAAAATAAATGTTGGCCGTTACCTTATCGGATGCTGTTACGGCCTTATTTTTAAACCCCCTTTCCTCCGAGGGCCTGTTCAGAGTGCAGAGGGCTGCCGTAGACAAGTGGGGGCCGGGAGGGTGGGTTGTGGCCTGAGGCACTTATTTGCTTGAGAAAAATTGCTGCCAGATGAGTGGTTTTTAGAAAGCTCTGGCTGCTGATGTGGTCTTTAGTAGGGAGAGGATTAAAGGAAGTGCAGTTTCTCCTGTTCTTTATAAATATTTGCTGGAGAGCTAATGGGTTTTCGTGTGCCTGTGTATTTCCTTTTTCTATTGGGGAAATTACCAGTAATACAGCAACATCCTGTGATAAAATATACGGAGTACAGGCTGAGGGAATGGATGGATGAAATAGAGGAAATGTGCCCCGGGCCTGTGGCACGCCGTAGTATGACTAGTCCTGGCATCTTGATTTGCTTACAGGTGATTAACGATAGTATAAATAGAGGAATGTGTAGGGCATAAATAAATAGGCTCTTCCATCAGCTGCTTTTAGCAGAAAAAGCATTCATCCCCATCAAAGAAACCACAAATGCTCTCCCAAGCCTAAATTTTATTTTCAATTAGTTACCCAGCCTGGAAGAATGCCAGTGGGAATAATCCCATGTAACTTCAAATGCTCCCGTGTCTGAAGGAACAGAGCCTTCATCACATCGCTTAAATGGTATATAGACGCTCTGCCAGTGCCATACCTGCTAATCTGATTAGATGCCTGCATTGAGGTAGTGAGACTGGGAATACTGTAAATCTGAGTTTCCAGGCAGACAAACACAGGAAAGATCTCCAACTGTAATCGCTGATTCTGTGGAAAATAGGAGCGTAGAAACTTCTAAAAATACTTACCTTTGTTCTCCTTATCCTGTCTTCAAAGGGGAGTTCAAATATGGCTCCAAAATGCAAGGATTAGCTTACTATGTTTTAATTTACCAATCCTCACTATGTGAAATTATATATTAATAAATATTTTAAACCACAAATTGCATTCCAAAATATTTACTTGTTGCCTTTTAAGAAGGGGCTTCCTGGATGGCTCGGCGGTACAAGATTCCGCCTGCAATGCAGAAGACGCAGGAAATGTAGGTTCGATCCTTGAGTCAGGAAGATCCCCTGGAGAAGGAAATGGCAACCCACTCCAGGATTCTTGCCCAGGAAAATGCCATGGACAGGAGCCTGGTGGGCTACAATCCATAGGATCGCAAAGAGCCGGACACGACTAAGCAACTGAGTATGGATGCATTCTTTCCAGAAGGAGTGTGAACAAAGCTTGAAGAAGGCTCTCCCAGCAGGGCATGTGGAAGGCCCCCTCCTCCAGCCAGAGGAACGCTGCTGGGTTCCTACAGGAGTGCGAGGGCAGCAGGAGGGCTCTGAGGGCAAGAATCACAGGCTGGCAGCCCTGGTCCCTTTGTCAGGTGCCCCCACACAGCAGGAGAGAGTGTCAGGGCGAGCCCACCACCCCAGTCCAGCCTGTTATCCTCGCCGGCGGAGCTAAGAGCTCTCTGGTCCTTCTGGTGCCAGGATACAGCCCCCAGGCTCTCACTCTCCTCCCCTCTTTGCTGGACCCTCCTAGAGAAGGCCGTGCCCCTCTCTGGAAACAGCTTTCTTTGTAGGCCTGCACAGTGGAGAGACGATACGGCTGTACGTTTTCCTGCTAAACCCTGGTTACCTGGCATCGGGCACCTGGTCAGGGTGGTCGCTGGCGGGCACCCAGATTGGAGAGGTTATTTTGACAGCACAACCCCTGCTTTTTCTGAGCCCATAAGTTAGAGACACCCTTTGACTAACCAGCTACCCACCCCCTCATACGGTAGGGTGAGGAAGTAAAAGATTCAGTTGAAATATAACATGGAAAAGTGCACAAATCTAAGTGTACATCTTAATGAATTTTCACAAGTAGGAACACCCATGTAACCAGTATCCTAGTGAAGTTTCCTTTTATAATGATTTCTTCCTTAATTATAGAAGCAATTTGTAGGAATTTTTGAAAAATACAGCAAGGTATAATAAAGAAAATACAACCTGTGCATTGTACCTATTCCCCCTAAAATGATCACTGATTAACATTTTGGTGTGTTTCCAGCCTGTCTGTTCCTCTCATACACACACAAAGATATATATATATATATATATGCATGTCCATAAATACACACACAGTCCTGCAACCTCTGAAGCTTCATACATGTGTGTGTGAATAAACACAGAAGTTACAAATAATTGCAGTAACATGCATAACCTCTGAAGCTTCATACATGTGTGTGTGAATACACACAGAAGTTCCAAATAATTGTAATAACGTGACCTACAGATTTGTAGATACTCAACTGTCTGGTGGTTGGCTTCCTCAGCAGAGTAGCCAAGATATAAGGGGAAACGAAAAACCATTTGTCTCCTTACTCGATAGCAGGAAAAGAGCTGCGTATGGTGGAGGGGATAAATAGATGGCTGACACACACTTATGGGTGATTCATAGGTTTCATTTATTCAGTATTTTCCTGCTCTCTCCTAGCACTGACGATAGGAAGTGTAAAGACTTCTTAATGCAGACCATTAAGTAGAGACCTTTTCGTGCAGAGCAAGAGTGAGACCTGGACTCACATTTTTCCGGCTCCTCCGTGAAACTGAACCCCTTTTGGCTCTAGCTTCACTTTTACCAAAAGGCCAACTTTCCTTTTTCTTTTTTTAATTAGCTCTCTCACAGATAGCCAAGCAGAATTTAACCACAGAGCTCTTGCTTTAACAAAAGGAAGCGGAATCACAATGTTGGAAATGGGCCCAGTGGTTTTGTGAGTTGCAGTGAAATGATCTTCCCCATCATGACGAAGATGGATGCGATGGTGCGTCACTGCACTGAAAAGCTGGGGGCCTTGGTGGTCGCTGAGTCTCCGCTCACACTCTGGGGAAGGGAACAGTTGGCACCAGCTTCCCGTGGCTCTTGGTTGAACAGCCTGTGCTGTCCATCTGCTTTCGGGCTGGCCAAGTCTGCAGGGGGCTTGATAGGGTCCCTCGTGCTGAGAGAAGCTGCCTCCATCAGAACTGCCTGCCGTTCTCTTTTTTACTTATTTTTAAATTTTTTGTTTTATTTTTGTTTTGACTGCAGTATGCAGAATGTGAGATCTTAGTTCATCTGGGATCGAACCTGTGCTCCCTGTATTGGGAGTGCAGAGTCTTAACCCCTGGACCTCCAGGGAAGTTCCTGCCTCTCGTCTTTTAATGTCTTTCATATCCTTATGCACTGGGGATTTGAATGTTTACACATTTAGAAAGTTTATTGGACTTTTTATATTTGCAAAATGTTTTCTTAGATCACACCTTTCTCCTTGGTTGTTAAAAAACATGTTCACAGGAGCATCCATGGTGGTCCAGTGGTTAAAACTTCACCTAGTTCAGGGAGCGTGGGTTCAATCCCTAGTTGGGGAGCTTAGATCCCACAGGCTCCCCCCCAAAAAACAAAAGCAAAAAAAAACATAAAATAGAAGCAAGCAACAGTGTAACAAATTCAGTAAAAGCTGAATAGTCCATATCAAGGGAAAAAAAATCTTTAAAAAGACAGTACGAGTCGAAAGGCATTAAAAATAAATATGTTCACAAACAGTAGGAAGTAGCCTGCACGTTTACCAAAGTTCTTATGTTTCTTTGCAGTCGGAATCAGCTGTCTGCTCTGCCGGCCTGCCTGTGTGGTCTCCCTCTCAAAGTCTTAATCGCAAGTAACAACAAACTTGGATCGCTGCCTGAAGAGATAGGTCAGCTCAAACAGTTAATGGAGTTGGTATGTTACTGATTTTTCAGATGCCCTTCTTGTTTGTTTGCTAATCATAGCCCATCAAGGTAATCAGAAAGACTTCTTCCTACAAGGGGTCAAGGAGAAGATCATGTTGTTGGAGGCCTGTATATGATAAAGACATTAAGTGGGGAAGGGAATAATCATGGCTTTGCTGTGACAAGGAGTTCCTGAAATTTACCGGTTTCCTGTAGTTTACACTTCCTGAAGTTTGCAGGATTTACAGTTCCTCAGGTTCACAAATTACGCTATGGTAGTTAGACCACTCTTTTTTTCAGATTGGATAAGTAAGTTTGTAATGAAATATGGATACACTGGCAAAATAATCTGCAAATTAATTAGTAGGCCACACTTTGTGAAGGTGTATAATTAAGTCAGAAAGAACAGAGTGCTCTGATTCTGTAAGGATTTTAGTAACCATTGCCCCCAATTGATGTGACTTTAGAATGTGACCATAACCCCAGGGATAAGAAAGAAGAGCAAATTATAAATAGGCAGAGATGGGTTGGAAGTATGTACCTGAGGCCAAGAGGTCAGCCTTTTCACCACTAATCGAGTTACTGACCTTGTTTCTAAAAGGGGAAAAGAGTGAGTTCTTTCTCGACTTCCATTGAGCTAAGGTATCTTGGGTGAATGAAGAGGCGAGAATAAGCAACTGGGCTCAACCATAATCATCACAATTTATCCTCCAACAAGAGTCCTTGTTGTCGTCCAGTCACTCGGTCATGTCCAGCTCTTTGCAACTGTCTCTGTGTTAAGCACAAAGCAGGGTGTTCTGATTACAGTCATGAAAAGGGCACAGTACCTTCCTTGAATCAGACTCCAATCTAGGGCACTGATGGCCCATAACTTTTCTCTTGCATGCCAGTTCCAGTGAATTTCTTTGTGGCTACCTGGAACACTGGGGTGATGGCTTATGGGGCCCAGATAGAGCGTGCTGGGACTCCACGGTCAGGTGTGTGTCTGGAATTGGCTCAGAAAGGAGCGGCACCCATGTCACGTACGTATCCACTTTGACTTTAGGGAAGAAGTGAGTAGTTGCGGTATAAAGGCAACAGAACTCTACAAAGAGTGCCTTTTTCTGTGACAGCAGAATCTGAAGCTCATGCCCACTAGCTCACACCAAGAGCTAGGAGTCACATCACTGGTACCACGGCATCTGGTCAGGGATTATGAGTGACCAGCAGAAGACACTGGAAAGGTATTGAGAAGCGTGGTGGCCATTGGTTTTCTTACTCAAGCTTTCCATACTTCTCTGTACAGTGGAGAGGTTGCCTCGCCCACAGATCCCAAGGTTAAATGTTCTTAAGCTAAAGTATTTAGCAGGACCTGCTAGCATGTTTCAGCCCTGATGTCTGAGTGAGAGAGACGAGATCTGGATCCAGTGTCCTCTCCTGACCTGGTCAGCGATGCCCAGGGCCTTCGGCCATGCTGCTTGGACATGGCTGCTTGACTGCCGCCACCTAGAGGGACGATTCCGAAAGAAGACAGATATTAATTTGGGCGGATACACTCCTACAAAGTCTCTATTACAAGAAGTAAGTGCTTGGCCTGGGGTCTGATTGATTCAGTCCTGGGTTGAGAATGGTTTGTACGGGAAGAGACCTTTGAGAGTCTCCTTACGTAAGTCCAGGTAAGGGACAGACTTGTGAGCACTTTTGAGCATATCACTGTTTCTGCAAGGACTGTTTCTTCCTTCTCTTCTTTGCTTGGTCAGTTTTTAGCCAAATTGATCTCACTTCCTCCAAAAATCCTTCCCAGATTCTCCAAGCCAGAGTAGGGTGCTCCTAAGGCCAGCACTGTCTACATAGCACGGAATTTTCGTGGAACCGCATTTGTCTTCTCACTTGGCGTTCCCTAGGTCAGTACCCACTAAACCCAGAAAGCTGCTTTAGCACCGGATCAGCATGTTACTTGTTGTATCCCAGTGCTTAAGACAAGACGTTGTTGTTTAGTCATCACGTTGCATCTGACTCTCTCTGATCCTATGGACTATAGCCCTTCAGCTCCTCTGTTCATGCAGTTTTCCAGGTGAAAATACTGGAGTGGATTGCCATTTTCTTCTCCAGGGGAATCTTTCTGACCCAGGGATCAAACCCACATCTCCTACACCAACAGGATTTTTTACCCTTGAGCCACCAGAGAAGCCCCTGACGCAAGATTGACATCCCCAAAACATGATTGCTAAGGGCTACTATTAGGTCGGGGAGAGTGGGCCAAGAAGGTGGCTTGGGTTAGATTGGGAAGACTCCCACGTGCCATGCCAGTGAGGGGTGACTCTGTCTTTCAGTCCAAGTTAATTCAGAAGTTTCCATATTAACTGATCCCAGAAAACAAAAAGTATACCAAAAACACTTGGGATGAAACTGAGAGTTATATGCCTTTAAAAAAAAATGCTTCTTTTAGGATTCTGATAAACACCCAAATCTAAGTTTACTAGAATTTGGATTAGGTCTTGCCAATCCAGTGTGAATAAGGAGCTGGGTTTTTTCCACTGCCCAGGCTCCCATGGAGTGGATGGGTGGCAAGTCGGTGAGGTCAGTCTTTGGCAGCCAGCGTATGTTTCGGTCCTGCTGCACCCGGGCTTAAGCTGACAGCGTGCCCGCCCTCAGCTGTGTGGCTACCGGCCTGCTCATCCGCTGAGAGGGGGCACACGTATTGAGTCCTGGAGCCAGCCCCACACGGAGCAGGGCTTTCCTGGGGTATTCTTGTCAGCTGCTGAGCTGGCATGCGGCAGAGGTGGAAGACCACCGTCTGCAGCCTCAGGGCACACGAGCTGCTGGCTGGCTGTAAGGGGGTGCTTTGGGGCTTTTCTTTGCTCCTGGACCGGAGCCCAGCTCCCGAGAAGGCCGCTCTTGCTTCCTGGATCCAGCACCGTCATCAGCCCCCTCCTTGTGTCTTTTCTCCACTAGCAATAAACTGTTGAACCCCTGAGCTCTGGAATGTGAGAGCCATAGGGGTTTTTTTAAAGACATCTAGTCCAAACTTTGAACATCTTGCAAAAGGAGAAATCCAAGGCAGGGACATCGTGAATGACGCCCGGAAGGTCACCCTGGTGTAGCTGACTTACAACCCAAACAGAAATGCACTCACCCAGCACGGTTCTGTGAAAAGACCATGCAGGCAGCAAATGTCATTTTATTTTTTGTTTTTGCCTTAAAAAAAAATATTGGGATATAGTTGATTTACTACTTTTTGCTGTATGGCAAAGCGAATCAGCTGTACATATATCCCCTCTTTTTAAGGTTCTTTCCCTATATAGGTCATTACAGAGCACTGAGTAGAGTTCCTTGTGCTGTACAGCAGGTCCTTATTCGTCATCTATTTTCTATTTAGTAGCGTGCACCTATCCCAGTCCCAGTCTTCCCGTGTATCCATCCTCCCTTTTCCCCCTTGGTAATCATAAGACTGGTTTTTACATGTGTGACTCTATTTCTGTTTCGTAAATAAGTTCACTTGTACCATTTTCTTTTTTAGATTCCACATATAAGTGATATCACACGATATTTGTTCTTCTGGAAATGTCATTTTAAGTGTGCTAGTAGCCACATTAAAAGAACAGAAGCAAGGGAAAGTCATCTTTACAGCATATTTTAGTTAACCTTAGATAGCCAAAATATTGTTTAAACATCTCTATAATATAAAATGGATGTACTTTACAGCCTTTCTTTCACCCTAAGTTTTTAAGGTCAACTGTGTGTCTTCCACCAGCAGCACATCACAGGTGCGACTGGCCACACTTCTGTTGGCCAGTAGCCACGTGTGGCTCGTGGTCACCCTTCAAGGGCGACCCTGTATTCTGTGCTCTCTCTGCTCTATGAGCAAGCATGATCTTTGCAAAAGGCATTTATTTGCAAAGTTGATGAATATTTAATAAGTTGCCATTATTTACCCACAAAGGGTGACTGGGCCTTGCTTAAGATCACAGACTAAAAATGACTGGTTTCCATCCGTTCTTATTTATCTTTCATATCTTTTTGCTTAAAATAGTACTGATACTACAGGTAACCACGTCAGAGGATTTTTAGCTATCAGTTGGAAAAAAACTTCCCTGGGGAGCCAGAAATAATTCTGGAATTGCATGGCAGGCCCCTGTTTTGTAGTGACATAGTAACCAACTTGCAAAAAGAAAAAGAAAAACATTTTGGGAGCTCCCCAAAGCATTCAGGTTACATGAAGCCACCTAAGTGCTGATAAAAATCTCACAGTTTATTATTAGGCTCTGCAAGGAGATCCAACCAGTCCATTCTGAAGATCAGCCCTGGGGTTTCTTTGGAAGGAATGATGCAAAAGCTGAAACTCCAGTACTTTGGCCACCTCATGAGAAGAGTTGGCTCATTGGAAAAGACTCTGATGCTGGGAGGGATTGGGGGCAGGAGGAGAAGGGGACGACAGAGGATGAGATGGCCGGATGGCATCACTGACTCGATGGACGTGAGTCTGAGTGAACTCCAGGAGTTGGTAATGGACAGGGAGGCCTGGCGTGCTGCGATTCATGGGGTCGCAAAGAGTCGGACACGACTGAGCGACTGAACTGAATTGAACTGAAGCATTGTTTAACTATTTGGAAGAAATATTTTGAAAATGTTCATTTGAACTCAAAGAGTATCCTAAACTGAGTTGTAAACCCTTCTCTTCCAAGAGTCATCATTGGCTTAAAAGGCAAAAATGATAGCACTGTGGCCATCTGTAAGAAAGGAGATGCCCTCTCTAATTTTTGAGAGGAGTTGGAATACAGTATCTTACCTTCCTGAATATATCAGTTACCTAAGAATCTTAAAGCATTGGCATTTAGTGATTGTGCAAAGATATGGATAAGCAATTTTTCCTCTTTCCCTGAAGACTTTCGTTAAGAAGTACTTCTGAGATTTTTTTCCCTTAAATCCACAGGAGAGGCCAGGATGGATTAACACATCGTTTCAGGTGCTGGAAAACTCAGGGAGCCTGAGCCTAATCTCTGCTGTGTTTCTGCCTCAGAGCATCATTTCTGATGGGAATGATGTAGGACTCTTTGATCTCCTTGGGCACTGCATTACTTCTGTACTGCTTATATCCTTAGAGCTGTAGCTGTCTGTGTTCCTTTGTTAAGTCTTTATATCTGCGTGTTCTTTCTATCAGGGACAGAGATACGCGGCACTGGCATTTACTGAGCACTTAAATTGTATGCCACACACTTCGCTGGGTATATTTATCATTCGATCTTGACAATCGCCCAGCAAGGTGGATATCCTGTCTACCTTTCACAGACAAGTTTGGGTTTCAGAATTACTTACCCAAAGGCATGGGCCTACGATGTGGTGAAGCTGGCGTGGAAACCGAAACCTCTGCACAGCACAACGGTGGTTGAGCTCACCGGGCCCTCATCTGGACTGCAAACCTCTCATGGAGAGAAGCCCTGGTTTCTTTCTGTGGAGCTTCCTTGTTTCAGCTTGTAGTGGTTTTCCCATTAAAGTTGTGGCAGGCCATGAACAGCAGGGAGAATGTTACAAAAACAGGGTGTGGTACAAATGGACAGTGTCTGTGAGAGTTTCCTCCTTGAGGAACCACAAGCCAGGCACAAGGGTCAATAGACTTCTCTTGAGTTGGCTAAACGTCATTTTATTCTTAAAGATCCTGCAAACGTGTCTTTTGTTGTGTGTGTGTTTTTGTTTTGTTTTGTTTTTTAATTTTTATTTTTACTTTATTTTACTTTACAATACTGTATTGGTTTTGCCATACATTGACATGAATCCGCCACGGGTGTACATGAGTTCCCAATCCTGAACCCCCCTCCCACCTCCCACCCCATATCATCTCTCTGGATCATCCCCGTGCACCAGCCCCAAGCATCCTGTATTCTGCATCGAACATAGACTGGCGATTCGTTTCTTACATGATAGTATACATGTTTCAGTGCCATTCTCCCAAATCATCCCACCCTCTCCCTCTCCCCCAGAGTCCAAAGGTCCGTTCTATACATCTGTGTCTCTTTTGCTGTCTCGCATACAGGGTTATCACTTGTCAGATCATACATGAAGGATACGGTGTGTTAAATATTTGGTGAGAAATACTGTGTGAAGCCATGTTGTAATTAACAGATGTCTCTGAAGAAGACAGGCACACTAAGAACACAATAATTTGAGAACCTTTTATGGGGTATTTGTCAAAAGTCACTATCTTCCCTGGTGGCTCAGACGGTAAAGCGTCTGCCTATAATGTGGGAGACCTGGGTTCAATTCCTGGGTCGGGAAGATCTCCTGGAGAAGGCAATGGCACCCCACTCTAGTACTCTTTCCTGGAAAATCCCATGGACGGAGGAGCCCGGTAGGCTACAGTCCATGGGGTCGAAAAGAGTGGGACACGACTGAGCAACTTCACTTTCACTTTCACTTTGGTCTCACTGGTTTTCTGATTGTGCTGACTCACTGGGGTCCGCAGATCGTCCATCTCTCGTTTGGTTTTTCTCAATCCTGTCTCCTCTCAACTTATGCTAAGGGTAAAAATTGTGTCTTCCAGTGGTTAGCTTCACGTAAGAGAACATAATATCACTCTTTTAGAAACCTGCTTTTTCAACCCCAAAACTCACAGGGTCTGACTCAGGTAATAACTGACTAGAAGGTGCATATTCTGGCCCTGAGTAGACACACTATTGTTTTTCTTCCCTGTTTTTTTTGTGTGTGTGAAATGTCTGGTTGTGTGGAGTTGGAATTCAAGGATAGAGTAGACACTGGATGTATTGAGCAGCTCCTAAGGAAAATCTCTTCTTCATTATTTTTATGTGTAGCATTCCCGTCTCTGAGATAGATGTAATGGAGACAGGAATTCATGTCTAATCAAATCTTAGGTCCTTTCATAGTCTCTGCAGATGCCTCCCAGCCTCTCTGGTTTCTGTTAGAAAATTGGAGAACCAAGGCCTGTTCAAGGTCCCTTCTGTTGTTTCTGTCTCTGCATTTCTTATAAAGAGCTGGGGGATGAGGTATGTGTTTGTGGGAATGTGGAAGGGTGTGAACTAGAGTTTTATACTAGGAGACGCTCAGTAAGTGTTGAGAGGTAATAATTTATCATACCAGAGGTTGCTTGAAAAAATTTTGAATTTAAATGAACATACCAATTTGTTTTAAAAAGTTCTTACTACAGGCTTTTAGATTTTTGATTGCTAAAAAATCAAAATTGACATTACTCCTAAGTCAGTTAAGTATCTATCTTTCAACAGATTTCTTCATTATTTCTACTGTGGTAGAAGGGTTTTCCTGATGTTGTAAGGAAATTAGAGTGATCTATAATCTCATCTCTTCTTTTTACATAGGAACAGAGAGGTTAAGATATTGCCCTCAAGTTGCACAGTGGAAGTCACACAAAAGACATTTCCACAAAAGGACATGGCCCCATGATGGGAGGCCAGTAGTATTAATAGCTTGTATTTCCTGTCAGAATGTTCACATTTTCTTCTGTTAAATAAAGAGCTAGATTTTAAAATATGACTTAAGCCACAGTATAACAACACTAAGATTTTGAAAACCCAAGAGTCAGGGGAAGATAGCTCATGAGAATACCACATGTAGTTTTGCAGCGTAGCCTGGTCTCCTAGGAAACCTTCTCTAACCAAAAATCATCTTGTCACACTTAATTATGTTGGCTTTCATTAAAAGTTACAACTTGAAAAAACAGGTCTAGTCTTTCTAAAAATGTTATATTCTGAAAATGAACCTTTCCTGCTTTAATAATCTTGAACCTACGCTAATATTTTAAATCCTTGTCATTTTTGCATTCTGAAGGTAAGTTTGCAACTAGCAGTCAGTCAGCTAAAATGTTTTAATCTTGAACACGCATCTAACCCTTCTAGAGACTTTTTTGGTAATTGCCCAGAAGGGTTGTGATGAATGAGAATCTTAACTTCTAAAGTCTTTCTTTGGGTTGCTTCGGAGCATTTTGATTAAACCAGCGGAAAATATGTGTATTTTAAGTCATTGCTGAAGTTCTGAAGTTCTTTGTTTTTTTAATCTAAATGAGAAAATTGGCTGGCCCATAAAACTTGCGTTTGAGTGTTTATGTGATTATGTAATGCATAACGATTAGATTCATTTCTGTTTCAAAAAGAATAGATTTAGTAAATATTTATGACACATTTAAGATTTTTGCTTTTGGTCCTTTCTGTATACTTATAATATTATCATGCTAAATATATAGTAATTTGGTTTTTCTATCACTTCATCGGAAATAGATGGGGAAACAGTGGAAACAGTGTCAGACTGTTTTTTTGGGCTCCAAAATCACTGCAGATGTGACTGCAGCCATGAAATTAAAAGACGCTTACTCCTTGAAAGAAAAGTTATGACCAACCTAGATAGCATATTCAAAAGCACAGACATTACTTTGCCGACTAAGGTCCGTCTAATTAAGGCTATGGTTTTTCCAGTGGCCATGTATGGATGTGAGAGTTGGACTGTGAAGAAGGCTGAGCGCCGAAGGATTGATGCTTTTGAACTGTGGTGTTGGAGAAGACTCTTGAGAGTCCCTTGGACTGCAAGGAGATCCAACCAGTCCATTCTGAAGGAGATCAGCCCTGGGATTTCCTTGGAAGGAATGATGCTAAAGCTGAAACTCCAGTACTCTGGCCACCTCATGAGAAGAGTTGACTCATTGGAAAAGACTCTGATGCTGGGAGGGATTGGGGGCAGGAGGAGAAGGGGACGACAGAGGATGAGATGGCTGGATGGCATCACTGACTCGATGGACGTGAATCTGAGTGAACTCCGGGAGCTGGTGATGGACAGGGAGGCCTGGCGTGCTGCAATTCATGGGATTGCAAAGAGTCGGACTCAATTGAGTGACTGAACTGAACTGAACTGGTAGCTTGCAATAATTATTCTGTGAAACATAGCTTAGGGCTAATAGACAATTCAGAAGGGATTCATTTGATTATCTGAAGAAGCTACTGGATCTGGAACTTATAACTTGATAAATTATCACTACTGAAGTAATATGGGGCATTAATGTTTATTTTTAAAATTTATTTTTTAAATCATATCTTTTAAAAGTGAACTCTCCCCCCTAAAAAACAAAAACAAAAAACATACTTTCTTTTAGACCAAATGGGGAAAGACATGTTCTAAAGAACCAAGCTATTCTAGGAATGTTGCTTTTTCAGTTTCTAACCTGGAGTATCTTATCCAAAAACATCTAGACTATTTTCCTCTCTGTCCTCCTCCTCATTCCCCAACTAATTAAGACATAATTACCTATGTGGTTTTATTTTTGTGACAGAATTCATAACCTCTTTAAAACCTGGCAGAGTTTAGTAGCTGAGAAGGAAGAGGTTAGCACAGTTTTTGCAGTATTGATCATAGAAGAGTGAAAAGTCTATCTTGCTTTCCCCTCATTATTTTGGCAGAACAGGAAGTAACTGATGGCAGTGCAGAGTATTATTAAAATAATTTGACCTTCACCATATACCCTTCAAAATGTGAATGGACAATTGGACTTTGTGTTTCTAATGGTCTACAGATGTCCTCTCTTGCAAGTTAGAAGGAAAAGCTTGTTGTTAACATTATGTGAAGTTCTTTAAAAAAATAAATTAAGAAAGCATTTCCCCTGCTGGTAAGTAAGTATTTAAATATAGCTGAGGGGAGTCTACTTTCTTTGATAAAGCCATTTAGAAATATATCTTGGAAAAATTACCTATATTTAGGGAAGCTTAGGGAAACAGCAGACTCTTAATTTCATGACTTAACCAGCGGTAATCAACAATGTGCAAGATGAATATAGTATACAGAAAAGAAATAGAATAAAAATGCATTTTATCTCAGAGTATTTCATAATGCTGCCTAAATATATCTGGTGTCTCTTGGCTTGCCCTTCCCACCTCTCTTGTTTTAAGAGAAAGATTTTTAAAAAATTATGTTTGAAACGTCTCAAAATCAGTTTCACATTGAAAAATCTGCAGTTCCCATATTCTGCAAAAATATCTTTCTCATGCTATCACTCACAGACTTATAAAAACATTTCAGATGTCATCATAAATTCTCCTTAAAGGTGGAAAATAATCTCACTAATTCTTCCTCCATGACCTTCCCTTCCTGTCAGCCATCAACAATCTGACTGTGCCTGATCCTGAGTCCAATAAAATAATTTAATTTCATATATTTCTAGGGCTCACCTGTGTACCATTTGTGTGAAGGCTCTTAGATTTTAAAATGGTACTTCTTGTGAATTTGTAACTTGGTTGAAGCAAAGAAAGATAAAACTTTCATTGCACAGGTTTGGTTATTGACTTCTATGGCTGATGAGATGCAGTAATAATTGGGAAAAGATGGCATTTCACTTTTTACTTCTCATACATGGAAGTATATTCAGAAAGGCAGAATAATTTACTGACTCAGTGAGGGGGTAAGAGCAACTGAACCAATCTCTAGACCTCCTTTATGTAATTACTTCCTTAGACTTTTATGTCTCTGCAGATGTGCTTGTGGGTTTTTTTTTTTTTTTTAAACATTAGGGAAGCCTTTCATGAAATTTGGTATGACTTTTCTGGGCCAGAAGCAATGCAGCAACAGCCAGCTTGGGGGTGATGCCATCAAACATCTAATGTTCTTAAACTATCACATGCCAGCCCCCCACCTCTACCCCAAGTCAGACTGCTGAGTGCAGAACAGCATGGTGGGCTGATTCCAGTGTGTGTGCCCAGACTTCATAGAACAGCTTAAATGCCTTCAGTAGGAGTGATGTTATTCCTTTTCATCAAGTGATATCCATTTAACACCTTCATGACCATGACAGATTGGCAGGTCACCTGAGGATATTGAAAAGAGATGGGATCAGAGGACAGCGATCCACTGTGTTCTGTGCAGCCCTGCTCTTACACAGAGCCTGGAGGTTTCAGGGAACTGGTCAATGAGTTGCTCTCATATAAGTGATTATGAAACGAGGCTTTGTTCCTTCTAAAAGGAGGAGTGAAGGGGGAGTTTTTTGGTAGATTCAGCAGTGGTGTGCGATGTTTATGGACTTGATCTCATTCGGATCATTTGTAGTCCAAATATACCTATGGTTCTGCGACACCAAGCAGGATCTGCAAGAAATTTGGTGTGTATATTGAGGCCTCCTGGGCTCCCAGCCAGAGACAGAATAAACCTCAGCATCATGGAGCATCAACATGAAGCAGCTTAAGACGTTTTATCCAATATTTATTGATCTTGTACTTTCTACCTGGCATTCTGCTTGGCACCAGGAGATCAAAGTGGCTAAGAAATAGTCTCTTCCATCTAGGAGCTCGCGGGCTCACAGGAGGAGGCGAACGGTTGAGCGGTTTTGAGCTTGGTACTTTATCCTAGAGTTTCTAAGGAGCTGCTGCAGATGTTTGAGCTGGTGGATGACACAGTGAAGTTCACACTGACTGTGTGAAAGATGGATCCAAGGAGGAGCTTGATGCTTGCAGACAACCGGGAGACCATTATAGTGTCTGGCTGAGAGATACTGCTGGTCTGGACTAAGGGGGTAGCTGGGGTGAGGGAGGTGGAGAGCAGGGCAGAGCAACCAGGGACAAGAGGAAGAGTGAGATTAGGGATGATAATACGATAGAAGATTAAAGATATCATGGCCACCATTTTGCATATGTCGAGGTGGTTCTAATCAATGATTCAGTTTAGTTCAGTTGCTCAGTTGTATCTGACTCTTTGCGACCCCATGGACTGCAGCACACCAGGCTTCCCTGCCCATCACCAACTCCTGGAGCTTACTCAAACTCCTGTCTGTCGCGTTGGTGATGCCATCCAACCATCTCATCCTCTGTTGTCCCCTTTTCCTCCCACCTTCAGTCTTTCCCAGCATCAGGGGCTTTTCCAATGAGTCCGTTCTTCGAATCAGGTGGCCAAAGGATTGGAGTTTCAGCTTTAGCACCAATACTTCTAATGAATATTCAGGACTGATTTCCTTTAGGATTGACTGGTTTGATCTCCTTGCAGTCCAAGGGACTCTGAAGAGTCTTCTCCAACACCACAGTTCAAAAGCGTCAATTCATCTGTGCTCAGCTTTCTTTATAGTCCAATTCTCACATCCATACACAACTGTTGGAAAAACCATAGTTTTGACTAGATGGACCTTTGTTGATTACCAGTGGAGTACTATTTTTTCCAAGGCAGAGAAGACATAGTCTCCATCCTCCACAGTCTTGCTTGTAAATGTTTATAAGCATGTTCCAGTCCAAAGTTTTCAGCCTTCTGATAAGAATTACATTTAAAATAAATAATATATCTAAACAATGCATTACTATATATAGTTATACACTGTAAATTGTGAGCCTCTGGTGAGGTAGGCTGAACAGTGGGTTGGAAATTGGTTCTGAGTGTTTACTCTGCAAGCCTTCGACAATTGACAGAACTTCCCTGGGCCTCATTTTTCTGATCTGTGCATATTAGGCCAGTAATATTGTCCCATGGATTTGTTGTGAGAATTAAGTAAGACTGAAGCACGTAAACGCAGCAGCCCGAGAGTAGCTACCAAAGGCTACTAACATGCCTCTTTTCACCTTTTCTCTCCCCAGAGGATGTTTTTAAAGCATTGTACTTTCTTCTTTTTCTCTGTGCTAAGCTTCTCTTGGCCTCGGACCTGGAGACCAATATAAAAATGTACCTGTATAGTTATCCTAATGTGTAAATTCCTTAAGGAGATTTCCCCTGAAACGCTTGATTTCCCAGTGAAAGGCCTTTATTGTTTCTCTTTTTGTTTGCGATGCAGGACGTCAGCTGCAACGAGATCACAGCCCTGCCTCAGCAGATAGGGCAATTGAAATCCCTACGAGAACTGAATGTCAGAAGAAATTACCTTAAAGTTTTACCACAAGGTAAAAAAAAAAAATAGAGGGAAAAATGAATCAAACAGAAGACTTTTATTATTTTTTAATAACCTTTGTGAAGGTAAATCCAGTCATGTTTGTGTGTACCTGTTAATATTAATTATAATTTGAATTTCATGTGTAGCTAACAGAGAAGTTACATTCACGTTGTAATTTTAGTCAAGGGTTTCAGTAACAAAATCATTCCCCTGTATAAAGCCGTGTGTGTGTGTGTGTGTGTGTGTGTGTGTGTGTGTGTGTTTAATTTGCTCAGATTCCCATAACAAAGTACCAAGGACTGAGTGACTTAAACAATGGAAATGCATTTTCCTGCAGTTTGGAAGCTGTGGGTCTGAGATCGTAGTGGTGGTCGGTTTTGTCTCTTCAGAGGCCTCTCTCCTTGACTTGCAGGGGGCCATCTTCTCTCTGCGTTTTCATGCCGACTTCCCACTGTGCGTGTCCTAACCTCCTCTTCTTGTGAGGACACCCATCATATTGGGTTAGGACCCTCCTTCCCTAATAACCCCATTAACTCACTTATTCTTTAAAGGCCCTGCCTGCCTCCAAATACAGTTACATTCTGAGGAACTTTGGGGGGGGGTGGTCACGGTTCCAACATAGGAATTTGGGGGGCACATAATCCAGCTCCTATCAGGAGGCAACATGAGTTGCTGTTGGTGTGGACGTCTGATGTCCTCAACTGTCCAGCCAACAGTCAGTTGCTGTGCTTGGTCCTGCAGATCCAGGAAACACCTTGTGTCTGGGATCCATGCTTCAGGCCAGGGTATGCCTCTGCTGAAGTGAAGTTGGGACCCCTATCTCTGGTGGTTTTGAAGAATTTCTTGAGGCCTGGAGCAAGGATGTCTTGGATCCATGCTTCAGGCAAGGGTGTGCTCCCTGAAGTGAAATTTGGACCCCTAGCTCTGGTTGTTTTGATGAATTTCTTGAAGCCTGGAGCAGGGATGGCTCTAGAGACTCAAGTCCCCAAAGACACAGCAGAAACTCAGAGCCCTACAGATAGCACCGCCTAGGAGCTAGACTCAGGCAAACGTTTCTCCGCATCTCTGGGCTTCCATATTGTGCCCTCTGATGCGATGTTGTGTTGAAGTTCAAGTAAAAAGATACTCAATACAAAAAAATTGTCAGTCAACTTTACTTCAATATAATAAAAATAAATAAAAAATTAAAAAGATATATATATTCAGAAGTGTTAGGCCATTAAGAACTTTGATAAGCAGCCTTGTAGGTGGTGCTGGATCTGAATTTCACATTTTGGGATCCTCATTTGGACCTGAATCAGGGATGAGTTGATGAACAATGTGGCGTTGAATGCTTTCTCTAGAACATACTCTGGTTTTCCAAGATGACACTGGTTTCTGTCATTTTTCATTTGAGCACACTAGACATGCCCTATTTCAAATTTACATTTGCAAATATACCTCAAAGCTAAAGTGTATATTTGGAAACAGTCAGCATTTGGTTAATCAGACCCTCACACAGCTATTTTAGAACTGCCTGATTTTTATTATTCTGTTCCTGTTTCATGATCTTTGGCTTGAAATGCTTCGTTATTCAAAGCAAGAAAATGGAGCTCATGAAAGGGAAAGAACTTTATAAAATGTCATCTGCTTTAAGTGTTATCTTCCATCTTCACCTTTCTCATCCTGACTAGTATTTTAAAGAAGGAAAATTAGAAACTAAGCATAAAGATTTATCACTTTATTACTTGAGATGACTTGGCATAAAAACAGTGATGTTTCATTTTGTCATTATGCAGTTCTACTTTTCAGTGGATGAAATTGTTTCCTTGATTTGAGCAAGTACAAAGGAAAAACTCTTGTTACATAGACAGCAAATCTGTAAGCATATAACCTTTCATAGCATTAAAGAAAACTTTCATTTAAACTTAAGCTTTTATGTTAACTATTGAGAAATCATCACTAATTATTGAACTCTTTTTATAAAAATTTAATCATTTAACAGTTTTCTGCAATAGAAACATGAGGGAAGAAAGTGCATCTGTAAAATCAAGAGATTTGTTTCTGACACTGTTCCTTGCTCTCTCTTAACTTAAAAGCATTCCTTCTAAAAAGATCGGTTACAAATTCCTAAGCTTTCCATAATTCTGTTTTCTCAGGTTCCATATTTTAATAAACACCAAGAGCTAAAGCTTTAGTTTACTGGAAAATCTTTCTTTAAAAAATAATTTCCTGAATATCAAGTGTCTTTTTGCTTCACTCTGGAGAACTCTGTTAACAAGAGAGCATTGATAATGCTCTGAGGCAGTGAATTTAAAGACCTTTAGTGTTTACTCATTTACTTTTCCTCTTTAGTATCCCTCCTTATATACTTTCAATCTGAGGAGGAGGGGAAACGTTTGTGGCCTTACTGCCCAGATCAGTTTTATGGTGTTTTTCCTAATGCAGTAGGGAGACTGACTTTGTACTTTCTGGGACCAGAACAGACAAGGGTGTTAAGGCAGTCATTCATTGCTTCTCTTTGCAGTGGACAGAGAGCAGTGGGATTCATTGTTCTTTGTTATTTCTTACCACCTCTTTTCCTATTCTTTTGACCTTTTCTGAGCAGAGTTACCATTTTCTCTTCCATTTCCTTCTGAAACTGTCGGGTTCTTGCGTTCCTAAACTAAGATGGTAATTGTGTCCCCAACAGACACTAACAGGAATAGTCATTATAAAAACCATCTTCTATTTTAAGTCACCTTCTCTCCCCTTCTGCTATATCTTCCATGAGCTTAGCTCTCTAGTCTTGCTTAAAAGTCTTCATTTTAAGTGACAGTTTGTTGAAGAGCCAGAGTCCGGTTAAACTTCGTCCTGATTTGCCAAGCTAACTTGGTGAGAGTCGAGTCAACCACTGGAGAGATGGATTCATATTACTGGAAGTTACAGCAAAGAGATATTCTTTTTATATATAGTCCCCCTAATTCTCAGCTCTGTTTTCAGAAACAAAAGGAAATGGAAAGAGCTCTTCCTTTTAAGTTTCTTGATTCTGTGCAGTCCCAGGGCTTACCTCCTGCCTACCTCCCACTGCTGTCCAAGCACTTCATCAAGGCAGCTGGGCCAAGTGAGGCCTGGGGAATATCACTTATCCTGCTACTGGTCAGAGAGATGGGTTTGAGCAGAGAATTCCTTGGGGGCAATTTAAAAAAATACACATCCAGCTTGAATTAGATTTCAAAAATTCTGATTAGAAAAGATCTGTGCACCCTAATGTTCACAGCAGCACTGTTTACTATAGCCAAGACATGGAAGCAATCTAACTCTCCATCAACAGATGGATGGATAAAGATGTGGTGCATATATACGATGGAATATTACTCAGCCACGAATAAGAATGAAATAATGTCATTCCCAGCACCATGGATGAACCTAGAGATTAGTGAAGTCAGACAGAGAAATACATATACCTTATGATAACATTTTTATATGTGGAATCTAAAAGAAGATACAAATGAATTTATTTACAGAACAGAAATAAACTCACAGACATAAAAAAGAAACTTAGGGTTACCAGAAGATTAATTAGGAGTTTGGGACTAGCTTATACACACTATTATATATAAAATAGGTAAACAACAAAGCCCTGCTCTATAACACAGGCAACTATATTCAATATCTTGTAATAAACTGTAAGGGAAAAGAGTCTGAAAAAACATACGTATATAGTAGTTGTTCAGTCACTAAGTCGTTTCTGACTCTTTGTGAGCCCAGGGACTGCAGCATCTCAGGCTCCCCTGTCCTCTGCCATCTCCCAGACTTTGCTCAAATTCATGTCCGTTGAGTCAGCGATGCTATCTAACCATCTCATCCTCTGCTGCCCCCTTCTCCTTTTGCCTTCAATCTTTTCCCAGCATCAGTGTCTTATATATACATACATATGTGTGTATAAGCGAATCACTTTGCTGTACACCTGAAACTAATACAACTTTGTAAATCAACTATATTCCAATAAAAAAACATACACATCCTGGGTTTCTCTTACACAACTGCCTGCCTATCATGGACCTGAGTTTGGGAGCTGATGAGCAATGATCCTGTTCCACTGTGCCAGCATTTCAGTTTCATGACTCTTTTCTTTAATATAGAGCAATTCACTAAGGTATGGAAGAGGGAATGTCCCTCCACACCGAGAGCAGCTTGACTTCAGAAGAGGGATCAGTTGCTAAGCTTTTGTTGGTGGAACATGAAGTAGTCTAGCTGAATAATGTGAAAACCCTCAGGCAGTACAGGGGGAGTGGAGGGATAGTGTTATTAGGAATACTTTCTCAAGGTAGCTGCCTTTGGTTCCTCTTCTTCTTATAGTCCCTGACCTTACCAGGTTTCATAATAAACGTGGTGAGGCCTGTTCTGAAAGGAACCCTGTGTTGCCTCTCGTTCAGGGATCTTAGTGATTTGCCCCGTGTCATCCTACATGTCTGGCATTGCTCAGCCTCTTTGCTCTATGGAATATATTTGAGTTCGTTTCTTGCAGCTGCCAATGTCGGTTGGAATGCTTGAAATTACTGAGTGTTTGCTCTGCCACTGGGTGGGGATTTTATGCTAAATATAATGTTCTGTCTTGTTTGTGGAGCTACAGAAGACCTCTTTTAAAGCAGTAGAATAAAGCCTAATCAAATCAGAATTACAGGGTCTGTTGCAAAATTCCAAATTTGATAGCATTTATTTTTTAAAGTGGTGTTAAAACAATCATGAACATATTTCTAGTAACTCATTCTGAGATTCTGCCAACCCACATACACAGAATACATAAGGATATGTTATAATTAGCATGTTATTCATAAGCTAGCAAGCTGTTTGAAAACAGTTGGAAGTTAAAACATAAGCATGTCTTGGTGTGGTGTGACTTATATGATTGTTTTGCTGGAAAAAAAAGCTTTTTTAAACAATAGATGTTGTGCATGTATAACGTTTGCAGCTCTTATCAGAACTAACAATAAATTAAAACTTTTGGGCCCCCAGTGAAAGCTTTCCTCTCTTCTTTAGTAAAATGTTATATTGAGCTGGCCAAATAGTTTGTTTGGTTACTGAGTATGTTGTTCAATAAAGTTCTTGATGAAAATGAAAAGTATGTCTTTTAGTTTTGCTGAAACCCAAACGGACTTTTTGGTCAATGCAATATAAACATAATGTATATTCCTCATGCACAACTTGATTTTAATTATGCTAAATGATATATTTCCTGATAAGCAGAAATTTTTTGAATGTTTAGCCACTTAATCTTGTTGCTTTCTGAGTTTTTTTTCCTTTTTTTTCCTGTTCTTTTAGAACTAGTAGATCTTCCCTTGGTAAAGTTTGACTTTTCCTGCAATAAAGTGCTCGTGATTCCCATTTGTTTTAGAGAGATGAAACAGCTGCAAGTATTACTGCTTGAGAATAACCCTTTGCAGTCTCCTCCAGCACAGGTGAGGGGTCTCACAGCAAAGTTGTTGTTGATGGGGGCGGTGGGGTCTGCTATCAATAGCACCTAAGCAACTCTAAGCGGAACCATTTTTTTATGTATTCTGCAGAATTGATGTGTGAGACATGATCATAAACAGTCACAGTTTTTTAAAAACTGAACCCTCGGGTACATCTGACTACAGTATGTCATCTTCTGTGACATCAGATTGTTTACCAGCATTTGCCTCGCTGTTCTGGTCACTGCAGCTCCAGAATTATGATGTTTGATTATTTCACTTACTCAGTTGTATTGATCATTTGTGCATGTGTTTGAAACTTTTTCATGGAGTGTATAGTTTATGAAAGGAGTAATAGAGTCTTTAAAGTTAGCTGAAAAATGGAGTTTGACCATTTTAAAATATGATTGTCAGTTATTTAGAGATAAGATTCAAGCTCAAATATTAAACTATGTGAGAACAAAATTAAATGTATATGCTTTCAGAATTGGAACATTTCTAGGTCAGTCATATGACATACATACTTTTTATACTATTTTTACATTAATATATTTCTGTTAAAATTTTGCAGTTTAGTGCCAAGAAACTAGAAATTTCTTGAGCACAGTTTCCTGTTCAGGTAGAATTTGGAGGAGATGATTGCCTTAAAAATCTTATGTGTTTTAGAGACGTCAAATTTGGTGATCATTGTTAACATATTACTTAAAGTGAAAATGCAAGAACTGAGACATAGGGAGTGAGATGTCTGATGTTTGCATTTTGTTTTGTCTTTAAAAAAGGAGCTACTTATTATTAATTTTCCCTTAGATTTGCACCAAGGGCAAAGTGCACATATTCAAGTATCTGAGCATCCAGGCATGCCAGATTAAGACAACAGACTCCCTTTATCTCCACACCATGGAAAGGCCACATTTACACCAGCACGTGGAAGACGGGTGAGTATGACAGCCCTCAGTGGAAGCCCCATTTATAATCTGCTTAGCCCAACACACTCCCAGTAAATAACCCCTCAGATTCTTCTGTTTCACTCAACCAGTACAGTTTTATACATCAGAGTCTCAGCCACTTTTGGAATAAGAAAGGGAAAATTGATAATGTTGATAATATTTTGTCATCTTTGAATCTCATCTACCCTCTCCTAATTCAATAATCAGTCCTTCTTGAGTGCTGCCTATGTGTGTGTGCATATGTATATACACACCTGTTTATGTATAGCCTTATAAATAAGATCTATAATATAAATGTTCAGTGTGAACAAATGTATCAAACTGAGACATGGTTTTCTAAGTTAATTTTTACTGTGCTTCTGGAACATTGTTAAGAAACAGTGCAGGCTTTATTTTTTTAATAGTCTTTTAAAAATGCACTGTGCATAGTTTTGGACGTTTTCTGTTTAGAATGGAAACTTTACAGTCATTTCGTGTGTCCTTGACCATTTTGTGGCATGAATCGGGCCTTGAATTTTCAGAGAACAGAATTCTCACACTGAACACATTTGTAGACATGCAGGTTGTTTTTGTTTTTTTTTTCCACATACTATTGTTTTTATTTATTTATTTATTTATTTTTGTGAATAAGAACTAACATTTATTGAGTGCTTATGAAGTGCTGTGCTGAAGTGGCATATATGTAATACCTCTTTGATTCTTTTTTTTTTTTTTTTAGTTTTTTATTTTTTTAATTTTAAAATCTTTAATTCTTACATGTGTTCCCAAACATGAACCCCCCTCCCACCTCCCTTCCCATAACATTTCTGTGGGTCATCCCCATGCACCAGCCCCAACCATGCTGTATCCTGTGTCATAGACTGGCGATTCAATTCTTACATGATAGTATACATGATAGAATGCCATTCTCCCAAATCATCCCACCCTCTCCCTCTCCCTCTGAGTCCAAAAGTCTGTTATACACAGCTGTGTCTTTTTTCCTGTCTTGCATACAGGGTCGTCATTGCCATCTTGAGATGTATTAATTGCAGAAATATTTCCTGAACTTTTTACTAAAAAGTAAATACAGTGACTTAAGATCTCAGCCTACCTTAATGGTACATTTATATAATGCTTAAAAGAAGTATTCATTATTTTATTGTTTTAAACATACTATCAAATTTATTTAGTCACTGGATCAAAGTTTACAGAATTACTGAAAGTTAGGACTTTTTCATAACATAAGAGGTAAGAGCAACTGACAGATTTTGCTTTTTTATATGCTAGAATTAATAAAATGAGAAAATTTGTTACCGGATTTAAAAAAACGGGCCACTCAGGTAGAATGTAAATCCATGAAACTCTGGACACAAGGAGTTTATTTTACATTCTATTTTAGACATTACAGGGACTTCCCTTGTGGTCCAATGGTAAGACTCTGCTCTTCCAATGCAGGAGTTGCTGGTTCAATCCCTAGTCAGGGAACTAAGATCTCATGTGTTGGTGGTGAGGCCAAAAATACATTTTAATTAATTAAATAAAAAAATTGTCCAACAAACCATTCAAGTATCTGATTTTCATTAGGGCCTTGTCTTGGTGGTGGTGGTTTAGTTGCTAAGTCATGTCCGACTCTTGTAACCCAGCGGACTGTAGCCTGCCAGGCTCCTCTGTCCGTGGGATTTTCCAGGCAAGAATACTGGAGTGGGTTGCCATTTCCTTCTCCAGGGGATCTTCCCGACCCAGGGATTGAACCCGAGTCTCCTGCATTGCAGGCAGATTCTTTACCAACTGAGCTGTGAGGGAAGCCCAAGTTGAGCCTTGTCTTAATATCCTTTAATATTCAACTGATTTGTTGCCTTTGGATAATAATAAAAATTTATAAAGCAAAGTCATTTTGATATGAGTTCATGTATGTTGTTCTGAACTTTGTCATTTTGATTCTTTTCTAAATGAATTCAATATCGATGGCGTATAACCCAGCAAGAAGGATTCTGATTCGGGCGTTGGGAGTGATAACGGAGACAAGCGATTGTCTGCCACAGAGGTGAAGTTTGGGGTCAGATTCTTTCCTTTCTGTGCCTCTAGGTACATCTACTTGCATTCACTGGACTCTTGGATAAAGGCAGTTGCCTGAGAACATGTGACAGTGTCTGTGAAAGTTATTTGAAATTTTCCAAGTGTTCTGTACATATTAACTGTTGTTAGCTTTTTCTGCATCTTTAATATTTTGTAAATGTCTCAAGAATGAGTCCCTGTTTCCTTCCCCTCCTCCCACCCCCCTTACATTATCTAGAATATTCTTGCATGCTTAATAAATATTATAAAATGACTAAGTGGTGTGCAAGTACTCAGGAAGTATTTTTATAAATATCAGTGTTTGTTTTTAAATGACAGAGTAACTTAGGAAAAAGCTGTTAATATGCCTGCATAAATGTTAAGCAATCAAATGTACATTGCATGTTCCCCACAGGAAATGCATTTTTGAGTAGCCATAATTTTTACAGCAATATTTGTTTTTCGGAAATTCTTAGATTGTGTTCTTTTCAGATAATATTGGATAAAAGTTTGGTGATTTGTGACTTAAGAGGCCTCCCACACTAGAGCTTTGTAAAGTGATTATAAATAACTCATTTAGAACATTTATTATATGTAGTTTGTTAGGTTCCCAAACTCTTTCACTAATAAATCATTACGTGAGGTTTCTTGACCAGCAGAGCTAAGAGGGACAGCTGGGGTAGGGATGGATGTGTCATGACCCCTTCACACACACACACACACGCGCGCACACACACACACACGTGCGCGCACACACACACATCATGATGCCTTCCCTTTTTGAGGGAACTTACGGAGTTGGACTGAGCGACAGATACATACCCACTCACACACTGAGTTTTTGTGATTATTGAATTCTGAAACATTGTAATACTCTTTTAAGGGCTTCCCTGGTGGCTCAGTGATAAAGAATAGCCTGCCGATGCAGGAGAAATGGGTTTGATTCCGGGGTCAGGAAGATCCCCTGGAGAAGGAAATGGCCACCCACTCCAGTATTCTTGCCTGGAGAATTCCATGGATGGAGGAGCCTGGTGGGCTACAGTCTGTGGGATCGCAAAGAGTCAAATATGATTTAGTGACTGATAATACTCTTTTAAGATGTGATTAATAGCTCAATTACTCTAATAAATCTGAATTTTTACTCTTTGTACATATAAATCCAGGAAAATTGCCTTTTCCCTGTTCTCTTTAGGCATTTGAGATTTAATATGTAGCTAAGATGTTTAAATTTATTTCCCACAAAATATTTCATAAGGCAATATATTAAAAATTAGTATACCTTAATATTTTTCATATAGCATATTTCAAAAGGAAGAAGAGTTTATAGGCAGAAAAAGAAGGCCAATATCAATAAAATGAAATTACCCTCATGAACCTACATGAGTAATTTACTGTGGTTCCCTGGGGGAAAAAATACTCAACACATTGCTTTGTAAGTTTTATTTAATTCAACTCCCTTAGCTGTATTAAAACTCATAAGTCCCCTGAAATAGCCCATTGTTTCAGAAATTACTCACCCGACCTTATTTTCTATTAAATTAAAACAGGCTCTGCTTTATCCTTTGTCTGTCTTCTAAGGATAATTAAGTTCATTAATAAAACATTAAACAAAGAACTTCATTATCCTTTTGTTCCCACTTAGTATAAGTAGGATGCTAATATTCTAAAAGGAGGCCAAGGGTTTATTTTCTCCTTTTAAACTAGATGCATATCTTGAAATTTTGCGAAGTTTTTAAAGGTGGGAGGAGGGTTAGAAGGAGGGACTGCAGAAAGGATTATGTTCAGTAGAATGAAGTGTGCACATTTCCCTTTGGGTTTTTGTATTCCTGTTTATTGCACATTGTAGTCTCGTTACCTGAGAACACCTCTAAGAAATGTGTGTTTTACACGGATAAAGGTTCTGAATTATTCCATGCAACTTTCTCTTTTCACTTTATTTGGCGAATATGTTACCATCTGTGGTCAGTCAGTCTTGCTCCCTGCTCAACATCTCCTTGTGAGGCTCAGAATTCACACCTCATCCCCTCTTTGGCTGTTGCCATTGTCCGATTAATTTCAACATTTGTCACTCAGATGGATTTAGCATTTATCACTCAGATAAACAAGCAGAAAGCAAATGTGAGGCCCAGTAAGGAGCTGGGTAATGAATGAAATGCACATTTGTTTCCTGCCAGTTTCTGAACAGTCTGTGCGTGTGTCCAAAAGTAAGATGAACACGATGTGGTACAAGTCACAGCCTCGGGAGTTTAGGAGCAAGCCACAGTCACCTGAACTTGTGGGGGTTCCTGATCCCTGTGATTGGAAAAGCTTTTCACGAAATAGTGAAGCTAAAGCGGAGACGTGAGGCTTCATATTTCACGTGTGACAGAATCATAGATTATCTGAACAAGCCTCATCAGTTAGTGTGGGAAACACAACCCCAAGGGAGAACTAAGTCTGATTACTAAATAGAAGCATTATTCTGAAAACTGCACAGAACCCATGTTCCTTTTAAGTACTATATTTAAAGCAGCTTCTTATATATTTAAAACAGCTTCCTCTACCTAAACAGGGAAATAAACTGAAGCTTGATGTTGTGTGTAAGATGCACTGTAAATAAATGAGATGTTTCAGGGGCTGGCTGCCTGCCCTCTGTATTTGGCCCCATGAAACCTTATTAATGTACTTTTGGTAAATCAGTGTTGTTGTCAGATCTCAGAGCACCATTACTATGATAGCAATCGATTAGACTTAGGGCTAGCTTGGTAGTGGATTTCCAGTTATTTCTTTACTCTATCAGGTGTTATCCAGTCCTTCTCAGTGTCCTGACTCTTAGATTAGAAAATATCATTAGGTCCCTGAAAAAATTTCAGATCAAAATGTACGTACAGAGAAGTGTGTGTGCGTTAGCTTGACGAATTTTGAACAAGTGAGCACACTCACACAAACAGTTCCTGGTTAGAGAAACAAAACTGTACCAGCCACCCAGGAAGACCCCCTCATGCACCCACCCCGCAACCCAAGAGCAGCCACTATCCAGACTTCAAACACCATAGATTAATTTTGCCCATCTTTGAATTTATATTTCAGTGGCATTGCCCTTTGGTCTCTTTTAATCAGTACTATGTTTGTGGGAATCACAGTACTTTTTTTTTTTGATCACAAAACATTCTCTTAATCTGCCTTGATAACGCTTCTCCCTTGAATCAGACAGTGCCTTGTTTCTTTTCAGCCTTCTGATGAAGACACGGTTAGCCTCAATGTGCCAATGTCAAACATCATGGAAGAAGAACAAATCAAGGACGACTCCTGCCATCGCCTTAGCCCAGTTCAAGGTCTGAGAAGGAAGGATGGGAAGAAAGTGCTTGTTTTGTTTTGTTTTCAATATGTGTCCAGTTATTTGGCTGCACTTGTCTTAGTTGAAAACCTGGGGATCTTCCATCTTTATTGTGGCGTGTAGGATTTCGTTGTGGCATATAAGCTCTTACTTGTGGCATCAGGATCCATTTCCCCTACCAGGGATCGAACCCTGGACTGCTGCACTGGGGACATGGAGTCCTAGCCACTGACCACCAGGGAAGTCTGGTGAAAGTGCTTGTTTTTAGTTCCAAATGCTATGTTTAAAATATGTAGAAATATGGCAACAGTAATACAGTAGTTACTGTTTATTGAGCATTCATATGCACCAGGCACTGGCTAATCTGTGAAGGTGATCTCATTTAAAATTCAAAACTCTGACATGGATACTCTAAGCACTCTATTCTATAGCTGAGGAAGTTTGGTTCAGTTCAGTCAGTTCTTTGCATCAGGTGGCCAAAGGATTGGAGCTTCAGCTTCAGCATCAGTCCTTCCAATGAATATTCAGGAGTGATTTCCTTTAGGATTGACTGGTTAGATCTCCTTGCAGTCCAAGGGACTCTCAAGAGTCTTCTCCAACACCACAGTTCAAAAGCATCAATTTTTTGGCACTCAGCTTTCTTTATGGGCCAGCTCTCACATCCATACATGACCATTGGAAAAAACATAACTTTGACTAGATGGACATTTGTTGGCAAAGTAATGTCTCTGCTTTTTAATATGCTGTCTAGGTTTGTCATAGCTTTTCTTCCAAGGAACAAACATATTTTAATTTCATGGTTACAGTCACCATCTGCAGTGATTTTGGAGCCCAAGGAAAGAAAGTCTGTCACTGTTTCCATTGTTTCGCCATCTATTTGCCATGAAGTGATGGGACTGGATGCCATGATCTTAATTTTCTGAATGTTGAGTTTTAAGCCAGTTTTTTCACTCTCCTCTTGCACTTTCATCAAGAGGCTGTCTAGTTCCTCTTCACTTTCTGCCGTAAGAGTGGTGTCATCTGCATATCTGAGGTTACTGATATTTCTCCCAGCAATATTGATTACAGCTTGTGCTTCCTCCAGCCCAGCGTTTTACATGATGTACTCTGCATATAAGTCAAATAAGCAGGATGACAATATACAGCCTCAACATATTCCTTTCCAATTTGGAACCAGTCTGTTGTTCCATATCCAGTTCTAACTGTTCCCTTTGTTCTATAAGTGGCTGTTTTTTGCTGGCTGGATGTCTTTGAGGTCTTCCCAGGTGGCACTAGTGGTAAAGAACTCACCTGCCGATGCAAGAGACATAAGACATGGGTTCAGTCTCTGGGTGGGGAAGATCTCCTGGAGGAGGGCATGGTGACCCACTCCAGTATTCTTCCCTGGAGAATCCCATGGACAGAGGAGCCTGGCAGGCTAGGACTCGTTGGGGTCGCAAAGAATCAGAAACGACTGAAGCAACTTAGCAGGCAGGCAGAAATCCTTGAAGGTGATGTGATCTTACTTAGTTCTTTCCAGTGTCCAGAGCAGCTGGAAGAGATCCGCCTTTGCTCCTTTCTCCTGTCCTGCAGCATCTAGAGCACAGTCCGGTTGGATGAGCTCTGACAGACAGCACTTTCCCCTCCATAGGGCCCTCATCATAGTCGCTTCTCGTGTTATGATTTTGGATCCTTATTTTTGTCCTTTCCGACGCTTTCTTACCATGTTCACCAGTTTTTCAAATTCCTAGAATGTTTAGCATTATACCTGTCATTTATTTAGTAGTTGCTCAGACACTATTCACTGAATTTTGAATTTGAAATACTTACTTGTCACATGTTGCTGGGAGCGCAAAAAAGCCCACTTTTATATTTTTCTCTTCTCTGTTCCTTAAAAAATATTACAGCAGATTTCATTTCTTTCATATGAAACTAAGCCATTAAGAGGCCATGACTTTTTAAAATGTTATTATTTGGAGGATAATTGTTTTACAGAGCTATGTTAGTTCCTGCTGCACAACGAAGTGAATCAGCTATACGTGTATCAGCTATACGTGTACCAGCTATACGTGTACCAGCTACATGTGTACCAGCTGTACGTGTACCAGCTGTACGTGTACCAGCTATCAGCTATATGTGTACCAGCTATACGTGTATCAGCTACATGTGTACCAGCTGTACGTGTACCAGCTGTACGTGTACCAGCTATCAGCTATACGTGTACCAGCTATACGTGTATCAGCTATACGTGTACCTATATCCCCTCCCTTTTGGACCTTCCTCCCACCCCACCCCATCCCACTGCTTTAGATCAAGAGGCCTTGATGATTAGATTTTGGGTTTTCTATTTCTTTTACTTTTATTCCCCTTCTTTCTGTTTTTCACCTTGTTCTCACATCATATAGGGAAGATAAAACTTGGGTCACCATATACCTCCAGAAGAGATCGGGGAGAAGATTGGGAAGCTAGATGATGTGTTTTAGAGTCATCTATGTTTTTGTTCATCTGTTTATTAAATCATGCTTTGTCTCTCTCTTTTTATTTTCCTAATAGGGGAATTTCATCAGGAATTTCAACCAGCACCTTCACTTGTGAGTGACAATGACAACTCAGGAGAAGACAGAGGCCAGTTTTCCCATGGAACAGATGTGCTCCATTCGGAATTTATAAACTACATGAAGGCAAGTTGAGGGTCAGCTGTTAATAATTTCTTAACTTACTGAGTTCTGTTTGGCGCCTTAGAGTTTAAGTTCAAGGTGTCCAACCCATCACCTTCACTCTCGGCTTATTGCCACCTTCCTCAGGCCTTTGTACCATCTTCTCGATGCCTCGCGTGTCTGTCTGCTGATATGAGGACCTGATCCCTGCCATCCATGCCTATGTGTCTGTGTTTATGTATGATTTTCTTTTGTATTTGGAAATTACTAAGCTTTCCAGTGGTCAGTGCATCGTGTAAGTCAGGAAATTTATCAGAATTGCTGTGACCATCCAGTAAAAGCTAAAACGAAGTTTCACGTGCTTTTCTATGTATCCTAGGAAAATGCTTTTCTTGGGAGCGTATTTATAGTAAAAGAAGAAAAAATGAAGACTTTTAAATGAATATGTTCCCTTTTTAGGAAGGTTCCTCTGAGGTCACTTATTCCCGAGCAGGTTTAGTGGCGCTGAGATGTTGAAAGGTCGGATGAAGTCACTAAATTGTCAGACGAAACTCCATCGGCGGAGCGGCAACGATGAGGGGAGAACCAGCCCTTTGCAAGGCTGGCGGTTAAGGTTCCACTTTTGTGACAGGATTTCGTGTGTTGGTTTGTTCCTTTCAGTGCTTTGGCGTTGGTCGTGGCACCCAAGGATCACGAGGATATTCTTTTTGGCTTAATTCAGATACCTTGTGGGTTGTGAGAGACGGTGGTCTCTGAGTTGCTGTGTTAAAGTCAGGCCTGGGGCCTTTAGGTGCTGGTCCTTATTTCCTGAGGATGGTGCTAGGATGGCCGGGCTCTATCTAAACGAATGTCTCCGAGCATCACCTTTGAGGGAACTGGGAGAAAAACAGCTGAACGGTACACTGTGGGAGACTCGGGTGTGCTCAGAACAAACACAGTGATCCTGGCATATGACGCACATTTGCAGAAAACCTAATTCGTTATTCTGTATGTTTAATCCATCAGCTCTTATATCAAATTACCTCACCCGCGCTGCCTCCTTCTGTCCTCCGCCTCCTCTGATGTGGCTTCAGTGCAGCCTCATCACTGCTTATTGGGATGACAGCAGGAGTCCCCCAACCCCTGCTGAGCATCCAGCATCCCACCCCCGCCAGGCATTCTCCTAAAGTGAGAATCTCAGACTGTGACTTTCCTGCCGGTGGCTCTCACAGGACGCTCCCACATTTGATGCCTGTCTGTCAACTCTGAGACAAGTCTGTCACCAAAACGTGGAAAATTGGGCTTTGATCTTTCTTTTATGAACAGTTCAAGTTGAGGGTCTAATGGTGGAAGCCCTGAAGAAAACAGTTAAAGTGATAGTTAAAAAAAAAAGGCATGTTGTTTCAGAAAAGCAAGTTTCCTAGATTTAGAGATTTCTGGAGGCACCGGGTCCATGGAAATGGCTACTGTACAGAATAGGTCCTGTGGGCAGAGTCTAGGGGAACAAAGGTGAGTGTTGAAATCTACTGCAAATGTTTCCCGAGTAAACACTCCTGCAGGAGGCTTCTCTTGGCAGGTGGAGAACGCTAACAGTAAAATAAAACCTAAATCTACAATGAAAAGTTGTACACTGAGATCAGGCCCATTTTAGCCTCGACTTGCATCTCTTTTAAAGTGTGAGTGTGTTTGACTGCCATCCAGTGTACTGAATTACTCAGCCCTCGACCATCAAGAGCTCTGTGTTGTATGTAATCGTGTCTCCTCTCCTTCACTGAAGTAGCATCTTGTGCTTTTGTAACTACAGTTGATCCTCATTCACATAGTTCTGTTAATTAGTCTCCTCAAACACTGAATTGTCTAATCCTGAACTGTTGCTCCCGTGGGAAATACAGGGTCAGGTTCCTACGAGCCGCTGGTCACACATTTTTGTTAGCTGGTTGGTACATAACCTGGTTTTATGTGTATTCCTGCCTCAAGACACATTATTTAATGTGGATTGTTGGTTTGTTAACATTGAACTTGCAGCCAAGGAAGACCCTGTAACTCATACAGAATGGAAGCTTACCTAACACAGGTATTTTCTCCTTAGGGTACATCATAGCCTTTTCATGCTTAGGATAATAAGACAGCACTCTGGTACTACGCTCAGTTCAGTTCAGTTCAGTCGCTCAGTCGTGTCCGACTCTTTGCAACCCCATGAATCGCAGCATGCCAGGCCTCCCTGTCCATCACCAACTCCCGGAGCTCACTCAGACCCACCTCCATTGAGTCAGTGATGCCATCCAGCCATCTCATCCTCTGTCGTCCCCTTCTCCTCCTGCCCCCAATCCCTCCCAGCATCAGAGTCTTTTCCAATGAGTCAACTCTTCGCACGAGGTGGCCAAAGTACTGGAGTCTCAGCTTCAGCATCATTCCCTCCAAAGAAATCCCAGGGCTGACCTCCTTCAGAATGTTAGGGGGCATTTTAAATGCAAAATCACCAAAGAAAAGCCTCAAAGTGTGATACTAAGTAGACTCTGAAAAGGACACTTTTTTACTGAATACTGAAACAAAAAAGCATGGATGACCTCACCTTGTTCAGCCTTAACTACGAAAGTGTATGTTGGGGTTGGGGACTCTGGTTTTTCACCAGGTTCTGCGTGTGTCTACAAAATCACCACAAGTATTGATTTGGGGGTGATAAATAGATTTCAGATAGTAGACAAATTCATAAATACCAAATCAATGAATAATGTTTGTTGACTGTATAGCCATCTAACTTAGCAAAAGTAACCCAGAATGTCCCTGTTTTGTGTAGTGAAATAGATGTTTTATATATTTTTTGTTTTATATTGCTTTATAGTGGCTACTTTTTATTGTGAAACTGAAACTTAGAAGGAAATACCCATGGCTCCTATAGTTGAAACCCAATAGGAGGAGATAAGAACATGTTTTCTTGGTTATTTCTGGTTGTATATTTTCACCCATAAATTTCACTATCACTTGGATAGAGGTGCAGTAATTTATATGTTGACTTTTATTATGCACAAAATGTGTAATCAATATAGAAAAAGTCTTAAGTGTTTTTCTTTTTTTTTTTTTTAAAAGGAGTCAGTGTTTTTCAAGCCAGAGGTTGACATCAAGCAGCTAGATCCCTCCTTAGAGGGAGACTTGTTCTCCATGACACATCTGGAGAGTTGGCTGGGCCTGAGTTAGTTAATAATGTGTCAGAACTTTGACACAGAAAACAGTCCTTCTGTCTGTTGTACCTTGCTTGCTAGGGGAATGTTCCCACTTTCAGGGATGGCTTCCATTTTAGCTGTCAGCCTAGTTAAAGCAGTATTTCTCTGTGTTGGAGATCAAAGTGGAGAACAGCGCATGGAAGTTCCAACAGTGGGAGAGGCCTTTCTAAATACTCCCACCAGAGCGCTTCTTTGGGATCATAGGAGAGGAGTGTGTTTCAGTGAAATCTGGATGTTTTACACATGAAAACTGTCAAATGCAATTTGAGGCATTTTTTTGTCGTTAAGTCTTTTATGCTTCCCTTTTTCCTAATAGCACACGCAAGCACGCACGCGCACACACACAGACACACACACACGGTCCTCACAAACAGTAGAATGCACATTTCCATGTAACTGACAAGCTCAGTGGAGGAATCTGTCAACATCAGGAGGTGCTAAGAGGGCAATGAGGCATCGAGTTAAGCTTGGCATTTCTGACTCTTACGTTGTAATCCAGAGCCAGGCTCTCTTTTTAAAAATTTTAATGTTTTGCTGTTGTTATTGTTGAGTTGCTAAGTCGTGTCCGACTCTGCAACTCCATGAACTGGCAGCCCACCAGGCTTCCATGTCTTTTATTTTTAATTGTGGTAAAATGCATATGACCTAAAACTTACCATCTCAGCCATTTTTTTAACTGTACAATTCAGCGGTAAGTGTATTCACCTTGTTGTGTAACCATCCCCCCCATCCACCTCCAAAGTTCTTTTCATCTTGTGAAACAGAAGCTCCTTACCCATTAAACAGTAACTTCCCAATCTCTCTGCCCTCTCCTCTGGCAACTACCATTCTACCTTCTGTCTTTATGAATTTGACTCTTCTAGGGACCTCATGTATGTGAAATCATACAGTGCTTTTCTTTTCGTGATTGATTTATTTCACTTAGCATGATGTCCTTAGGGACATCTATGTTGTAACATGTATCACAACTTCTTACATTTTGAAGGCTGGACGATACTCTATCGTATGTCTAGACCACATCTTCTCCGTGCATCCACCCACGGCCACTTGGGTTGTTTCCACTTTCTGGCCGTTGTGAGTAGTGCTGCCGTGAACATGGACGGAGGCAGGTTTAGACTGTTGACTGTCACAGCCAGTGGCTCTCAGAAGACCCGTGTGTTCTGTTCCATAGGAAAAGACCGAGGCCTGTGAAGAACTGTTGCGGATAGAAGAGGATGCGCACTGGCCATCCGAGGGGACGTGAGTACCCAGAGCTGGGGATGAGCCTCCACCCTGGAAAGTGCATGTTTCAAGTGGAACAGCAGCTCTGTCGTGCTAGAATCGTGGTTCACCTTTTTGGGGGGCAAGTTGATATAGTCCTATCCAATGATGTTGATCAGAAGGTGCAAGTTTATCCGCTGGTGCTTATTGTCATAGTCTTGGGCCAACACAGAACTAGGACATACCTCTTCCTTGGCTGTGAGTTTTATCTGATTTGAGGCTATGGGTAGAATGTGATTCAGGAAATGAGACAGAATTTCTGGACTGAAGATTTCAGCTGACTTTCCTTTGTCTGAACCAACCAACCGCTGGACCTAAAATGATATATGGTCCTGTTCCCACTTCTTTCCCCAGAGTCCTCAAGGCCTGAGAAAACCATATACTTCTGAGGTCTTGGTCTTAAGTCTAATAGCTGTGCTAGCTAATGTTTGTTAAATACCACATGCCACACACTGTCCTAAGTACTTCACAGGTCGTAACTCATTTCCTCTTTACAACAATCCTATGGGATAAATTCTGCTTTTATCCCTCATTTTGCCGATGACAAAACTGAGGCACAAGGAGACTGATCATCTTGCCCCAGGGTTACGGAGGGCTAGGATTGCACCTGAGGAATCTCGCACCAGATGGCCATTCCTTCCAGTCTATCGCATATAAAGATTTACTCGGCTAGCTTTACGCAGGAGGGCATGAGTTATCTGTCAAGACAGTGAACCTCTTCCAGGGGGTTGAGTTTGGACCATATGGCATAGCGTAGATTTTTGGTTCCCAAGATTTTGTTTTCCATGATCCAGCGTATAGGCCTGGACCTTCCGTCAAACTTCATGAGGGTTTTCCTCTTAGTGAGAATTTACTCCATCATTAAAAATTTCTCCACTTACAGAAAGACATTGACGTATGTTCTATAGTGGAAAGCATTAACTGTGATCAAATCTCTCTTGCCTTTTAAAAATATTGCAGAGTTCCTTTCAAATTAGTCTAGTACAGCCAGCTCTTCATTGGATATGCTGAGGAGGAGGAGGGCTAGCTTGATTATAGAATCACAGAATTATAGGGAAGTGGATTTTATAGAGAAAGAGTTTTTAAACTATGTAAATCTTTGGAAACCCCATTTTCAATCTTATATCTTTTGTTCCCAACTCTGCCTGTAAATCAGTATCATCTGTAGACCTTAATAAAATGTTCATAGCCCTAGACAACCTGCTTGGAAGTATCAGACCTGGCATTTTTTTTAAGCACCTTAGATGATTTTACTGCTTAAAGAGCCTGGACTGAGAGCCACTCAGCTTGCCCGTTGCCCTCATGTTACAGTTGAGCAGGTGGGGGCCCAGGGGCATTGAGACTTTGAATGATGTGTTTTACAGCCAAGCTGGCTCCCCAACCCCAGCAACAGTGGAAGCCCACCCCACAGAGTTCTGACACAGCTCCATGAAAATGCTGAGTTTGTAAAAGTCATTTTTGTATGTTATGTGGATTTTTGTAAGTTTGCTCTTAAGAACCCAGGTGCTGTTCGTGTTTTAGTGGCGATTTTCAGTCTCATGCTTGCTTTCGTGCTGCAGAATCAGTGCATCCAAAGACCAGGACATCGATATAGCAATGATTGAACAGCTGAGAGAAGCGGTGGATTTACTGCAAGATACCGATAGGTATGTGTCTTTTCTTGGCCCAGCTTCCGTGAGTCCATAATGTACACTGATTTATTGAGTGCATTTTCTCAGTTTTTAAAGTATCTGTGCACACAGTATGGGCTCACCACTAACCACTGAAACAGAAAAGTTAGTTTTAACTGTCTGTTTTCCCAAGATGCATAAACAAAAGAGTCAAACTTCGGGAGGGATTGAGAGCAATTACCCCCTGTTTGTCGTTTCTAGAAATTCGTTCATCCCTCATGCAATTCATAGGGTGATTTTTGTATTATGTTTAGACAACAGAAATAGTCAAAGTGCATATTTTATATTAATGAAGTTTAAACCCCTGGAATATATAAATATAAGAGATTTTCTAAAAAAGGGCAAGTATTAATTTATCATGTGCTACCATATTTATTTCTTTTTAGAATTTTTTTTAATTTCTGTTTAATTTGTTGTGTTTAATTTCTGCTATACAGCAAAGTGACTCAGTTATCCATACATATGGTGCCAAGTATATGTTAACTAAATTAAATATTTCCAAAGATTTGGGTGATAATTTTTTAATTGAATTAGTCATTATCAATAATAGGCACTATATGCAGTCAGTATAGTTTTGACTTTTTAGCTGAAGATAATAGAATGCTCATGGACCAAGTATTTTTCAGTAAGGCAGTATACCTAGTATCAGGTATAACGACTGTATTGATGGGGAAATAGATCCAAAGGTTATCCCTGGTAAACTGTTCAGGGTTTGTGGGGATTTAAATGTGAAGATGATGTGGTTTTGTAATATGGTGGGTGTGGAAATCACACCAGGTTCTGGGAATTTATGAAAAGAGTTATTAGTGAGTCCCAGAGTGCCAGGGAGAGTACACCACCACCCTTGCCTGGCTCTGAAGGAATACTCACAGGTCGGGCTGAGCATGGCTGGAAACCTTCAGCAGTTGATTTGAAAAGCATTTCGATTCTGCCAACATTAGATGAGTGCTGTGAGCATGGAAAGATGTGCAGTGTGTACGCTGGGGGATATAAGGATGAACAAGACACAGCTCTTCCTTCTAAGAACTTAAACGATTACAACAGATGTTGCCTTGAGTAGTGATTTATAAGTGTAATGGATTTAAGAGCTTGAAGTGAAGGAAAAAAGTGATAGCGTGAATGCCTGGCTCCGGATGGAAAAGGGGAGGTGGCTCAGCCAGCCTTTAGAAGTTGAGAGTATTTCACCTGGGCCTTTAACAGCTAGTACTTTCAAGGAGAAAGTGAATTCTGTACTGAATTAAAAGCTCATGCAAAGGCATAGAGGTCAAGAAGAGTGGAGCAGGCTTGGAAAATCTCAGGGAGAAAAGGTGATCTCCCACGCTGGCTGTGCTTCAGTATCATTTGTAGAAGTTTCAAAACACAGACACTCTGCCTGACACTGCCAGTGGTGTGGGGGGGGTGGGGTCTGGCCATTTTCCTTTTTTAAAAAGTTCTGCTGGTGCTTCTGATGTGCAGCCAGGAGTGGGACTTCCCAGAGGAGCTGTTAGGAGTGATGCAGGTGTGACTTCAAACTTGGGGTTGAGGAGCTGAGATTTTATTTCATGTGTAGAAGGAGGCAGCGGTGGCTTTAACATGTGATGATTCGTGTTCATAAAGAGAGAGAGAGAGACACACACACACACACACACACAGAGTAATTACATGGGGCAAGGAAATTGTACAGCTGGAGGAGAACACGCCTTGGTCAGCCAGACACTGGTCGCAAGCCCGGCTCTAGCACCAGTTACTCTGGATGAGTTACGTAAATTCTCTGCACCCCAGTTTTCTCATCTGTAAGATGGGCTATAAGTACTTGTCTTTTACTGTTGTGAGGATTTGAAATAATAAATAAACTGCTGGTGGAAAGGTGCACGGGCAGAACCATTCTCCAGAAGGCATCCTGGTAGTTTGTAGCCATAGCCTAAAAATAGACATAAAGCTTTTGAATTAATTCCAAAAATGTATCCTAAAGGACAAAGAGACATGAACAGCAGTTGTGAGGGGAGAGAGGTGTTTTTCCTAGCAAATATTTGGGAAAAAGGCAATGATGTAACAGTTTGGAGATACTTAAATTATGGTCCTTAATAAGATGAAATATGCAACCAATACATTTTTTTAAACTTTCCAATGTATTTTAGGTTGCTCACTATATAATGTTAACTTTAAAAAGTGTGAAAGTACATACTATTTGTTCCCAATGATATAAATAGAATTAGTGGATAGTGAAAGTTGCTCAGTCGTGTCTGCCTCTTTGCGACCCCGTGGACAATACAGTCCATGGAATTCTCCAGGCTGGAATACTGGAATGGGATAGCTCTTGCCTTCTCCAGGGGATCTTCCCAACCCAGGGGACTGAACCCAGGTCTCCTGCATTGCAGGTGGATTCTTTACCAGCTGAGACCCCGGGGAAGCCCAGGAATACTGAAGTGGGTAGCCTATCCCTTCTCCAGCAGATCTTACTGACCCAGGAATTGAACCAGGGTCTCTTGTATTGCAAGCGGTTTCTTTACCAGCTGAGCTACCTGGGAATCCCCAGGTCCCATTAACAATTAAAACTAGAAACAAATATATCAAGATGGAAGTTTTCTCTTAGTGTTTCTAAATTACAGTTTTTATCTGTACTTTTAAACATTGGAGATACTCAGTGGTAGATACTGTGGTAGTTCTTTGGTGATTGTTTGAAGTCGGGGTGAGGATGGAGGGAAACAGTCCAAGGTGTTTTAGACCTGACCCCTCCTGTCTCCATCTGAGGTGGGGAACCATGGGGCACAGCCAGTTTGAGAAGGAGGGTATTGGGGTCAGTTTAGGACCTGCTGCATAGAATCCAAGGTGGCAGTGTGATAGTGTCCATTCAGCTGCTAGATGTTTAGGTCTGGGGCTCCAAGACTTAGACTTAAAAGTTACTTTCAGGGACTTCCCTGGTGGTTCAGTGGTTAAGACTCTGAGCTCTCAAGGCAGGGGGCCAGGGTTCGATCCCTGGTCAGAGAACTGGATTCCACATGCTGCAACTAAGACCCAGTGCAGCCAGATAAATTTTGAAAATAAATAAAGTAAAAGTCACTTTCATAAGGTATGTTTTAATGGAAGCAGTATTATAAATGGATGGAGTTCCCAAGGGTGAGCCTATCAACGGGAAAGGAATTTGAATCCGAGATAGAGCCTCGAAGACGTGATATGGCAGAGAGGAGACTCCCACTTGGGCTCAAACTTTATATTGTTTTAATATTTCTGCCTTGTTACACTTTGTATCATGTTTCCAGTAAACTTTGCTTACAAATTTGAGATGAATACGTGAGCCCCAAAGTAGAAAGGAACGGCTTCGTTTGGTGGAAATAGCAGTGGCCAGGGAATGTGGGACTGGAACCCAGAGTAAGATCGGGGTGGCCTGGCGGGTGTGGCTCCCCGCTCTGGGCCTCCGTTGCATCATCCTTCATGAGAGGCGGATGAGCTGAGGATCTGGAGATACTGCTCCAGCTTGGAAAGGTCTGAGGCAATAAGTTGCCAAGGATGTCGAGCCAGTCGGCATAGTTGGTGGGTGTGAAGGAAAACGGCCTTGAGTAACCGTCCCAGGGATGGTTGATTTACATCTTTGTGGATTGTTATTTTAAAATTATATTATGTTGTAAAACTTTTTATGGATTTGACCTCCTAAAGTAATCGCCTGCTTTGGCTGCTATAGATCTTTGTGCGTCCTGAAATAGATATTCTGCTACTACAGTTCTAAGTTGATAATAATGTGTCTGTGAGCCAGTGTAATAGAGATAAAGAAAGAGCCCTGTTTTTGCTTCTGATAAAAAGAGGGCACTTCAAGAGGTCAGTTATTTGTAGCTGCTTGAATAGTAGTCATAAAAAGTTTATATACACATTAAGATTTCCCTTTATCTCATTTCCTTGAACCAGGTTGCTTTGTTTGTTTTAATCAAGTCACTGATCACAGGATTAAATTTTAGAGCTTTACCTTTCATGCAACCGTAACATCAAATAATTTAGTTGAATATTGCTTTCCTGTTTTGCCTTTGTTGATTTCTTCTCTCAAGGATTTCCGATTGTTGGTTAGATATGATTTTCAATAGGATTGTATACTATGAATGCATACCCATCTTTTAAAATAGCTTTGTAACTTTTATATGACTTTTAGAAATTCGTGGTTTTATAGATCTTAAAAAAAATTCAACTCTTAAAATTACAGAAATTCAGAAAGTGTAAGACAATTTCGGAGATAAAATGCATACCTCAAATTGCTTTTGAAATTTTTTATTTTAATATTCCTATTAAACAAATGCCCTTGGTGCATATCTGTAGTATAGTGTATGTACAATATAGTAGAGAGAAACTTTACTTGTTTCTACAAACTGATCAAGTTCTTAATAAAATTTAGTGTGTGCTACCTGTGACTTTTATGACCTCATCAGAAATTACTATTGTATTTCAAATAAGTTGGATTTTGATACCAAAGTAGATTGAAAATTATATTTAAAAAAATATATATAGTCATGGTGAGGAAACTATATAGTTTAAAATTTCTACCATAAACCTTTTATTACTCAATTCTAATGATAAACACAACTTTTAAGTATGTAACTAAAAGCAGTAGGATTTATTAAAGTTTAGTAATTTGGTAACACTTTTTTCCCCCCTTACTCTTTAGATTAAGCACAGATATTACAGAGAGAAGCATTGTAAACTTTTACCCTGTGAACCCAGCAGATGACTTGGAATTGCAAGACTCAGCACTAAAGTATGTTGACCTTTCTATAACAGCACATTTTCTCTTTTTACATTGAAATAGTTTTGCTTTAAATTATATTTATATCTTTTTATTCTGTAATTCCTACAGTGGTCAAATACAGTTGGAGAGGTCTCCAGAATGTGAGGTAAGGCTGCTTGCTCTTGGATGAACCAGAGTTCTGGTGCAGTATTCTGCCACAGAAGAGTGGCTGCCATATTCTATCAAGATGTATCATGGGGTGGAACATTCATTATAACACTTTGGCCGCCTGATACAAAGAGCCAACTCGTTGGAAAAGACCCTGATGCTCGGAGAGATTAAGGGCCGGGGGAGAAGCGGGCAACAGAGGATGAGATGGTTGGGTGGCATCATTGACTCAATGGACTTGAGTTTGAGCAAACTCCAGGAGACAGTGAAGGACAGAGAAGCCTGGTGTGCTGCAGTTCATCACACGACCGAGTCAGACACGACTGAGCGACTGAACAGAACTTTCATTAGTGAGATCAGTATTCAAATTTGGTCAAGATCTGGTTTTCAAATTTTTTGTACTTTCAGCTTCTTTAGTTTTCCTGCTTATCTATTCTATTTCACCTCCCATTGAAGATAAGAGTTGACTGTTTCCATTGAATTCTCTAAATCTTTGTCAGACAGTTTTAAGGCAGGCCACGGCAAATAAGACCCACAGGGAAACCTGGCTCTGTCAGAAACTGGAGGTAGGACCAGCCAGTGCCAGCAGCCTATGAACCGACCAGCTGAATGTAAACTAGGAAAGACTTGAGAGATAAGGGTAAGTGATTTGAGAAATGTCTAGGAGGATTAAGAGACTAGCAAAGATAAACTGATGGGGAAATCTGGGGACAGGGTAAGGGCAGGTTAGGTAGCTATGTAGGGTAAAATTCAGGTGGCTGCAGAGAAAGCAGTTTGGACATAAAACTAGAGATAAGCTTGGAAGATCCCAAGGAAAACAGGGAGGAGAAAAAAAGGTCTGAGTTGGTGGCACGGGAGTAAAACATTGGTTACAGCCTGTTTCATCCCTTCTTACTGAATGGGTTTAGGATGGCTAATTTCAGTACAGCTAACTTATGTTCCTTGAGGTATCTGAACAGGTACCGTAGTAAAGCAGGCTCACACTCTTAACTAGCTAAGTCTCTATGTTAAATAAGAAGGAAAAGAGCTATAGTTTAAAAACCCATGTTCCTAGAGAATATGGTTTCATAGTTGAGTATTGTGATTTGGGATTACGTTGAGTTTTCTTTCCATCTCAAAGGCTTGCTAGCTATGGACTCCCGTGGGCTACCTCTCTAACTTCTTGATTTTCTGTAAGTTAGGATCCACCTTATAGCCCAGGACACCTGACTTTAGCTGTGACTGTTCCTCCGCTCTGTCCTTAGGGTCACTGCACTGCCTGCTCCCCAAGTGGAGGGTCACTCAGTGACCCAGGAGTGGGCCATCAGGAAGCCTCTTATGTGAAGGCTGTCCCAGGTCTATTTCATGAGGCTCTCCTTTTGAGACATGCTCCTTTTGATTCTGTGCAGACTGACTTTTGTATTTAGCTTTTTACTTGGAAATAATTATAAAAGGTTAAAAAATTACAGAAGTCTGCAAAAAGTTACAAAAAATTATAACCTTTTACCCACATTTTCTGTGATTAACATTTTACCACTTTTGGGGTATTTCTGCCTCTCTTTTCCTCCCCAGAGTTCTTTTTCTGAAAATCAGAGGATAAGTTTTGTACGTCATAGTCCTTTTCCCTAAACATCTCAATGTCCCTTTCCTAAGAATAGGGATTTTATCCTATATAACTCGACTTCAGTTATCAACTTCACAAATTTACACTGATAAAATAGTTTCGTCTAATCTGCTCTCCATACTCCAAATATTTAGATTGATCTAATGATGTTTTTCACAGCACTTTTTCCCCTTTAGTAGGATCCGGTTTAGAAGCAATAGTTGCCAGGTACCTATAGTTTCCTTTATTCTGGATATTTCCATAACCTTTCTTTGATTTTTTTATGACCTTAAAATTTTAAAGAATACAGTGCTCTTCTTTTTTAAAGAATCAACTGCCTCTTATTTTGTGGGACAGAAATCCTTCGTATTTCCTCATGATTAGATTGAATCTCCATGTTCTTGTCTGGGATGCTGCCCAGGTGATGTGGTGTCCTTCTCAGGGTATCACCTGCAGAGGCTCATTGTGTATGTCTGTTCTTCACTGGTGATGGTAATTTGATCACCCAGTTGACGTGGAACTTGATTTCTCCACCATTTAAGTATTGTTTTATTTCCCCTTGCAACTAGTAGTCAGTGAAGAGATACTTGGAGACCACGGTAGGATCCTGCTGCAGACCCACTTTTTTTTATCTTTTGTTTTTGGTTGTGCTGCATAGCACACAGAGATTCCCACTAAGATGTGGGATCTAGTTCCCTGATGAGGGGTTGAACCCACGCCCCCTGCATTGGAAGTACAGAGTCTTAACCACGGGCCTACCAGGGAAGACCCTGCAGAACCACATTTGATTCCAGTAAAATAGATGCCCTCCTGTGTGCATGATACCAGGAGTATCAGGAAGACACCAAGCCTCTAGGAAAAAAAAAGATCTCCATTCTTTCTCTGATTTACAGTATTAAATTTTTTTTTTTTTCCTTTTTGGTGGAACGAGGAATCACGTTTGGTGTAAGGAATTCTTATTGCTTGTCTTCCTTCTTTGGGCAATTCTCTGTCCATGACAGATATGTCTTCATGATTTTAAAAAGGGAGGGAGAATTTCTGGCTCTGGTGGAAAAAAAAAGTCACAAGAAGGAGGAATGGAAAAGAAAGTGGTGAATGAGCAAGGCCAGTGCCGATGACATGTGGAACTTAAGTGGGCCCCTCCTTTATGGTCTGGTTATTTCTGTATTATTTCTTCCACCCGATTCAGGAAGAAACCAGTTTCATAAGCAGAGTCTTGCATCAGTTGGCCAGTCTGTGTTGAGTCCTTGTGCTGGATGCAGCCTTGTTTTTAATACTCAAGACTGGAATAGGAAGGAGATGAAGTTGCCCTCACTTTTAAGGCATCTTAAAAATTGTGGAGGAAAGAAGCCATAGATATTGAGAAAGCAGAGAAGGCTATGAGATGGCCCATAATCCTGGGTGTTTTAGGAACTCTGGGATGGTAGGGGAAGGGATAAGAGTTTAAGGAAAGAGAGATTAATCTAGATTTCAAGGGTGATTTGCATTTGGATGGGTCCCAGGAGGCTGTGCTGAGCAAGACAGCATGGGCCTGATGGAATCAGCATAGAGCATAAAGCAGACAGAAGCACCAAGAGAGAGGCTGTGCCCAGTTACATGGTGAGACCAAGATTGTGAAATGGCTTGTAATTAGCGCACCACATTCTCTGCTTTTTAACACACTGTAGCTGACTGTCCCCATTAAGTTTGGGTAGCACTTGCATCCATCCAGGAAGAACTGCCAAGTATACTCTCATACATAAATAATGTCCAGTGGGGAAGGATGTGGGAGGAACACAGGGAAAATTAGAGAACAGAGTTTCTGATAGAGAATCAAAACTGCAAGTTACTTGTTAGCAGTTAAGACATTTAATTGGGTACGGAAGTCAATGACATTTTATTCTAAAAATATGTTATTCCCTTGAATTTGTCAGTTGGGAATGTTTTTAATAGCAGTCCTCAACAATAGGAATAGACATCTTAAATTTATACTAGTTTGGTGATATGTATGAACATGTTTATATTCAGTTCAGTTCAGTTCAGTCACTCAGTCGTGTCCAACTCTTTGCGACCCCATGGATCGCAGCACGCCAGGCCTCCCTGTCCATCACCAACTCCCAGAGTTCACTCAGACTCATGTCCATCGAGTCAGATGTTTATATTAGTTATCACCAAATTTTTTATAGGGTGGATCAATGGGGTTTTGTTGTTGACATTGGCCATGTCGCAAGGCTTATAGTACCTTAGTTCCCTGACCAGGAATCAAACCTGGGCCTTCGACTGTGAAAGCGTAGAGTCGTAACCACTGGACTGCCAGGGAATTCCCTGGGGTTCTTGATTACCTTATAAAAAGGGCAGATCTGGGTAAAATAAACTATTGAGTTTTCTCATTGGTTGTCAAAACAAACTGATGTTGAATTGATAGCATAAGACTTTGCTAGGTCCAGGCATGTTCGTTTATAGAGCTCCCAGTGAGATCGTATGTATTTGGAAACTCCTGCCTTGGACCATTTCTGAAAACCCATATGCTCCCAGCACGTGGGAGCCTGCAGGTCATTGGGTAACCTGGCAAGCTGATGTTCACAGGTACTTTGGGCTGAGCTCTTTGTTCTGGGAAATCCCTTTTCTCAGTCTGTATATTTTAGATGTATTTTTCTGTGAATATAGCTGCATGTTTTTAGAAAGTATACAGTAAGAATGGCCTACTTAACTACAAATTAATTCCATGCATTAGGCATTGTATCCCTGTGTGCCAGAGATATGATAGCAGTCAGACTCAGTTCTTGCCTCAAAGAATTTATAGTCTGATGGAACATACCATGCATTTTTTTTCTTCCTTTAGGTACAAAATGACCTAACATTACAGAGTAATGGGAGCGAGTATTCTCCCAATGAGGTAAGTTTCCTGATGATTAATGAAAGCTGAGGTGTTTTGTGAAACCTGAATTGGAATATCTTTTACAAAAATCTGTTATCTGAGACTGTTGTGATTCATGAGTTAATTGTATTGCAGAATCTCGGAGGGAATCTCTTATTAGCTCTCATTGCCTGATCCAGCCCTATCCATAATTAAAGACTCATAAGATATATTTTGAAAATTAAATATAGCAGCATTTTTATAGAAACCAGAGTGAAAATAGCTCAAATAGGCAACATTTAGAATGTCTTGTTAACCATAAATGATTCAGCATGGGGTTTCCATCTAGCTGAGACATCTGCTCAGTGTCGTCTGTTTTCTCATCTCATTGTGTTATGAGATTCTTTATCAGATGTGCCCTCTGTGAGGTGATGTATGTGTGTGCTTGTGTGTGTGTGTGTGTGTGTGTGTGTGCGCGCGCGCGTGCACGCATGCATGCACGTGCCTGCACTTGAATGCACACGTTTATTCTGGAGCAGAAAAGGAATACCAGTATCACACGATTATGAACTCTTACAATGAGCATATAAAAGTTGAATAAATCTCCCCCCAAATAACATTCTGTTGATTCTACCACAAGAATTTGCAATGTGAAGATGCATCCATTATCGTATTTTTTAGTCAGGACTTCTTCACAGCAGCCAATGCAAGGAGGTCGTGGTTTTGTTACAATCCTTGATCCTGGAGAAGCATGCATAGTTCTGCTTCAGTTCTTTTAAAAATGTCCTTTCCTTTTAACAGATGAGAGAGAACTCCCCCGCCATCTCTCCGACCAACACCAGCACAGCTCTGTTTGGCCTGAAACCTCGATCAGGTAAATGGAAACCTCAGTGTTCTTGCCCATGTGAAACAACTCCGGAGTTTCTCTTTAGCCTTTTACGTGCATATATTATAGCGGGAGCAGCCTTGTTGACGCTGGTGAGTTTGAGTCCTAGCATCAGAACCTTGCTACAGCTTGGGGAGGCCACATTTTCAAGCTCCGTTGTCAGCGTATCTCCTCTTAAGGCTGTGTTATCAGTAACAGATTATCTTACCTTCTTTTGAATCAGAGCAAAGAGAGAAAAATGTTGGGGCATGTAAGTGGTACAGAAATACTCTGTGGATAAAATAGCCACCCCTTTGCCTCGGTGGTTGCTGGTACCTTGCTGAATTAAAGATGGTGACTCTTTTTGTGAGACACCTTCATTTGCTCTCTGGACCTTGGTAAGGTCCGTGTGTTGACTCCTGTGACAGGGTAGTCATTCCAAGACTCATGTGAGTGGTCAGGAGAGATTTTAAAGGCCTTTTCTGCTTATATTACCTACTTTTAAAACTTACTGTTAGTACATTCACAAATGTAAATTATAGCAATGGGCAAAATAACTACTGATTTTAAAAAGGAATATATATAGAAAATTTTGGTTCTTCTGATGTCTCCACCTATTTAAAGTCCTAGCACTATCTACCTTCTTTTAGGTGCTTCTTTGTTTTAATATTTTTGTTAGGTCTTTTGCATATATTCTGTACCAGTGCTTTTCAGTTAAGTGCTAAGAAGGCACTCAGATGCTTTAAGCAAAAGGTAGTAAAGAACTTAGATATTCTTGGGTTTATTAGTAAAGCATTTTGGCAGCAGTTACAGATACACATATGTATAATTTTTTACCCACAGGGAAAAAAAAGATAATTCTTTTATAAAGGAATTTTTTTTCATTTTTGGAGGAAGTTGGTCGATGGGTAACGTGTGGCCAGATGTAACGGTTTCCTGGCATTTTGAATGGACTGTAAGACACAGCTATTTGAGAACATGCTTGGGTGCGTGGTGGGGCTTAGGAGGTGTTTTATGGAGAGTCAAACTGTACTTGAAATTGGACTCAAGTGACTGGCCTCACCATTTACAGACCTGGTATATGCAGCCAGATATGGGCTAGGGTTCAATTTGCAAGGTCTCAGGTTGCGCTGGGAGGAATGGGGGCACCCATGCCTTGAGTGGTGATCTGCCAGGAATGTTCTCTACACACCGAGGACCTCATACTTGGCTAGGCTTTCTCCTGTCCCTTACAGGCAGTTTTAGACAATTTTAAAAGTTCTTGTAACTGAGCAAATCAAAACTTGAATGAATCGATACAGAATAATATTCTTTTGAATGTACATCTTTGTAGTTTAGTCATAAAATTGTCTCCATGACTTTTCCAGTTCTTTTTATGAGGTCCAAATTCATCTTATCAACTTTGAGCCTACACTATTGAACCATTTCTGATTCTTTGCAGTGGTGAAAACTAAGTGAAATATTCATTTTGAATAGCAGGAAACAAAGATTATTTCCTCTCCTAGCTTCCAGCCTTTCTATAATGCTGACTAACCTGTATGGAAATTGTGCTAGCTGTTGAAAGCTTTGTGGAGTTTGTTGTAAATAATACTGATTTTTCTTCAGGAACATCAGATGGCATGTTGGAACCTTATGAAACTAGCATCATCTGTTGGGAATGTTTAAATTTTTATTTATTAAGTTTTCAATATTACAGTATGTATTTTTCACATTTTCTGGAAAAATATATATATAGTAATCTTAATTGAAGATCATATCATTCTTTTTGATTAAGTAGCTTTGGATTTTTGAAAGTGATTTTTATGTTAAAATTAAGTATATGAATTCATGTGATTTCTGTGTTATAAGTAAAAACAGACTTCTCAAATCAGAAAGTTGGAATAGAAACTTAGATTCTTCAAGTTGGCTGGTAGTTTTTTTCAAAAGAAAATTTTTTCTATGTTTTCCTCCAAGGAAAGACAAATGTATATATACCCAAATAGTCATTCCTAGAACCATGTCCAAGTATTTTACCAGCCTTGCCCTAAGATTGAATAAAAATTGTGTAGGTATTTTCTAAATATCAAAAACTACTATATGAATAGTTAGTGCCCCCAGAAGAGATGTTATTTCATAAATGACCAACTTAGAAGTGCTTTGAACTGGTTGATATTTATTGGTTAATTAGGTTTGTTGTTAAGGAGACCCAACTAGTGTCCAAAATTGGTTTTATACTGATCAATATCTAAGACAATATTGAGAGGCATATCTATGGTTCAAGGGTTGAGCAGAGCTGACTAGATTCAACTATCATTATAGATGTCTTTAAAGAGAAATTTTACACTACCTTGGGAAAAAAAATTCACCACCTGTGAATGCTGATTCTATATTCTATATAGAATATATTCTATATTTATTTATAAGTAATAGGCATATTTACACATATTAAACTTTGCATAGCCAACTTTTATGGTGAGTCATATTTGCTAAAATTGTTATTTAAAAGGTCTTTGGAAAAGGTATCCGGTAGGGCTTTTGCTTTTTATCTGCATAGTCTATGCGGGCCCCTTCTTTCCGCTGACATGATTCATTAGTGCTCTAAGTCTGTGGGCTTGAGAACTATTAACGCTGAATGATATTAACTGCATGCAAAGTGTATGATTGGTAAGTACTAACACTCAGTTTTTTATCATTCTTTTTATTCCATGCGCCATCTTTCATTCTTCTGCTATATTGTACATTTGAAATTAAATCCCATAATGTGAAATTCGCTTCATTTCCATACAATCCTATGCCATTTGTGAAATGCTGCCGCCCCTTTGGTTTTTCCTGGTCCTTGTGCGACTGTACGCGGACTGGCTCTCTCGCTCTCCTGCAGACCCAGCCCTCACTCTTCCTCCTATCTCCTTCAACAAACTTACACAGGCACAAACATGGGACAACTCTAGCTACTGTGTTCCATCTGAAGGAGACAGTGACAATGGTAGGTGGCTTTGTACCTGTTCTTCAATGTGCTCATTAATAAGCCAGTGAATGAATATGCTGAACCTTCGTTTTTGTGCAGCTGAAGATAGAATGTATTCTCCTGCATGCCTGACTTAAGAGATAATAGGAAACCTGGAAAGTCCAGAAAAATGCATATGCATTATTCTCTGGCAGTTTGTTAAACTATGTTTAATTATCTTCACCATTCTGAATTTTGGAAGGACTGTACAGTAATTTCTTCTCTATTTTTTCTGCGTGGGGTTTTTTTTAGTGTGTGTGTTTGCTTGTTTATAAAAATTTGGGTTTTTGTACATTTGGATAATCTCTTCTGAACTAATGCTTTTGGAGTTTCATCTTTTATTATCCAGGCTTTCGATAATGAGATTTTTAAAGTGATTAAGATATACTATGACTGATCTGAAAGGAGTACACTGCAAATGGTTAGAAGTAAGGAATTTCTAAAAATGAGGAGAAATCACTTGCTTTTTTTTTTCCTTTGTAAATTGTTTGCACATTTTGACTTTTGATAACTTCAGCCCTTTCATCTGTATAATACTCAAGAGGGCTTCCCTGGTGGCTCAGTTGTAAAGAATCCACCTGCCAATGCAGGAGATATGGGGTCACTCCCTGGGCCCAGAAGAGCCCCTGGAAAAGGAAAAGGCAGTGGACTCCAGTATTCTTGTCTGGGAAATCCCACGGACAGAGGAGCCTGGCATGCTGCAGTCCATGGGGCTGCAAAAGAGCTGGACACAACTTAGCAACTAAACAACAACAGATATTCACGAATGGTAAATTGGCTTGAGAATCAAATGTGCAAATAAAAAATTGAGGACACTCAGCTAGGATTAATGTGGATATTGTTTGATCTCATGCCACTATATATCTAAAGTAGCCTAAAAGATGAAAATAAAATACGTATAGTTATTTAGATATACTTATTACAGATATCTCAGTCTCCATATTGGTCTGTTAGTTCAGATCGTAGGCATTTTACTCCAAGATGCAAAGTAATGAAAGTAACGTTAAATGAAATAGAGTATGATTTATAGGGAAGAGAAGTGACATGTGGGGTAAAACCACAGTGCAAACACAAGAAGATCTATTTTCTGATGTTATTTTTTTAATCTCAATATCAATATGTTACATGTAATGAATAGAAACCATATATGTAAAACATTTGTTGTGATTTCTGGTCAAAATTCAACCAAAAATGCTTTTTCAGACTTCATTACATAGAAGGATAATGTATATTTTGGCAGGTTAGTTACAAAAGGAATTTTATTATTTCATAGATTTCTAAAATTTCAAACCAAAAGCAAGTGTGATTAAACAAGAACAACAAGGAAAACAAAATTCCTTCTTGTATCACCCCACTTTAAATCCTGGAAATTGAGGAAGGCTAAGTAGAAACTTGCTTGATAAACTATTCCTTTACTTAAAAATAAAGGGGAGAGAATCATTTTCGTTTCTCAGAAAGCATGGCTATTTATGGATCTGATGATGTTTAAAGGAAATAAGGCCTAGAATGAAAGATTTATGTGTGATTTGGTATTTCCTTAGGAATGATATCTGAAAAAGACTTTTTAAAGCTAGGTAAGATTTAGATGTAGCAGTAAGATTTCTATCTTTATAAATGAACCAACTAAAACAAGAAAGGTGAGGTGACCTGCCTGGCTTGCCCTGCTAGATAGAGGGGGAGCTGGGCCATGCCCAAGGGTCCAGTCTCCTCTCCACCATATCTACCTTCTCATCTGCAGCTGGTTATTGAGGATTTTTGTGCAAGATACTTTGTGCCAGATAAAGTCTTAAGATTTCCATAGAAAATAATCATTGTGAAAATCTTCCTGAAAATAAAATAACCATGTAATACTTATCTGATATTTTTTCTGAGTGAAAATTCTAGGGATTCATATGTAGCTATTATAGTGTACTACACACACACACACACACACACACACACACAATAACAAAGGGATGGTTTTCAGTATTAATCTACCTGGGTCAGACACTGGGTAGTTGTTATTTTCCCCTTTTTGCAATTTGTCTGCAGTATGCCCTAGGGAAGGGATAATTTTCTGTTAATTATCTGATAATTTTCTGGCAGCAGAAGTCTTTTCAAATATTTGTGTAGGTTCCCAAATCTGACCTTTCAAATACAATCTTCATTCTCTTTGAGCTAAATGTTGCTTAAAGAGCAATGTATTTGAATACATTTTCCAATACATTTAATATTTTTTTCAAACTTTAAACTTTTTGTCTTGTATTGGCATATAGCCGATTAGCAACGTTACGGTAGTTCCAGGTGAACAGCAAAGGGGCTCAGCCATACATATACACGTATGCACTCTCCCCTAAACCCTGCTCCCACCCAGGTGCCGCCTAACATTGACTAGAGTTCCACGTGCTATATAGTAGGTCCTTCGTTGGTTATCCATTTTGAATATAACAGTGTGTACATGACCTCCCCAAACTCCGTGACTATCCCTTCCCCTCCCCCAGCAACCATCAGTTCATCTTCTAAGTCTGTGAGTCTCCTTCTGTGGTTTTATTACTATTATTTTAATTGGAGGCTAATTACTTTGCAATATGGTGGTGGTTTTTGCCATACATTCACATTCTCTTTCTGTTTTGTAAGTGTTCTTTCAATTAATGAAGAAACACTGTATGTATCCCCAAGTATGTGAGCTAAAGTTGGAAGAGGGAAATAGCCTACTTTTATGTTGTTCTTCCTGGTTACTCTGAAACAGTAGATCCCATTCAGTGGCCCCTCATGGCATCTCAAAGCCGATTACCCCATCAGTTTTGTTTCCTCATATTTGCGCCATTGTCCAATATCTGTGGTTATCTCAACCTGTGAAAATAAATGGCATCATATTCCCACTCTACCCAGCATGATGCAACTTGCCTTTCATTTATGGTTTTTGTTAATTACTTTTGGTAAAGTTGGCATGTTTATGCCTTGTTCACTGTCATGCTTTGTATTAAAATTCCCACTTTTTAAAAATGACAATATTGCAGGAAAATATTTAAAGAAACACATTTGAAATAATAAATATTGCTTTCTAATATTTTGTTTCAAATATATGTCATTTCAAATTCCCATATCTTCCCTAAACTCATTCTTCGAAGAAATTAAAAATGACAAACTGGCTTAGGAAGTCCTCGGGAGTTTGTGTTTCTACAGTCCTCAAAGTCCTGCCTCCTAAAACGGATGGAGAAGGATGTGGGCCTGTATCTCTGTCTGTCCGCCCCCTGGGGCTGGAGAGGGCAGCTTCAGTTCAAGTTGTTCTTAACGTGAACCCGTCACTTCCGCTCCTTCTCTTGCGCCCTCTTACTACTGTGCCGCTTTCTTTCCTTTCCCCCTTCATTTTGAAATTAAAATTGTTCCTGCCTTCCTTTGAAGTATTTTCTCTTTTTCATTTTCAACAAATTGGTGGGTGCTAATTTATACTTAACATTGATCTTTAAACTATCACTGGAAAGTGAATGAATGGACGGACATAGCTATCTTGGGCCAGTTTTCAGACATTTTCTGGAATTGTTTTTACCATAATCTTACACTTCTAGGTATTATTTTCCCCATTACAAAAATGAGGAAACTGAAGCTGGGAGGGGTTGCTTCAGTGGTTCTCAATCCTGGCTTTATATTGGAATCACCTGGGCATTTTTCAAACAATGGCTGCCTGTGCCCTACACTCAGAGATGCTAATTTATTTGGTGTACCGTGGAGTCTTCACACTGATTGTTTTGCTGATTTGATGTTCTGTTTAAGCAGGTAAAGACCCCTGGGTTAAATAAACTGCCCAAGACAATAGAGAGGAAATTTGAGCCTTCTGAGGGCAGAGAATTTATCTAATTCATTTTTAGGTACCAGAGGGAATAAATGAATGTATTAATCAGACTTCTGATTCACATTAACTGGATCCGCAGCTCATGATACTTTTTCAAAGCCACCCTATTGCTGCCCTTGAATCGGTATGTCTTTAACATCACACCCTGTCCAGGTTTTTTAGTTTTCAAGGGGAAGTGGAGAGCTGAATTCCGAACCTCATCTGTCCACAGAGAAGAAATCTGGAGTTAAATTTAGATAATAAAGGTTAATAATATCCACTAATAATTTCTATGCAAAATGCTTTTCTTGTAATAAATAGCATTTCAGGGAATTTTTAGAGGAGTGGGCTTTCTTTGCTTAACTGAAAGATACTTTTATAACAGAAAAAATAACAGTTTCTTGTGCACATCCTTAAATATCTGTTGAAAGTTGCTCAGTTGTGTCCAACTCTTTGCAACCCCATGGAGCATGCCAGGCTCCTGTGTCCACGGAACTCTCCAGGCAAGAATACTGGAGTTTGTAGCCGATCCCTTCTTCAGGGCATCTTCCCAACCCAGAGATCGAACCCAGGTCTCCCACATTACAGGGGGATTCTTTACCATCTGAGCCACCAGGGAAGCCCAAGTAAACTGGAGTGGGTAGCCTTTCCCTTCTCCAGGGGCTCTTCCTGACCCAGGGATCGAACTGGGGTTTCCTGCATTGCAGGTGGATTCTTTACCAGCTGAGTTACCAGGGAAGTTCCAATATCTATTGAGTGCCTACTGTGTGTTAGGCATGATGCACTTTACTGTGGACTCCGCTCCGAAAAAGACAGACTAAATCTCTGCCTTTGTGAAACTTTTTATTTTGCAGTCTAAGGCATTCAAACCTGGAAACTAAGCTTTAGGAGATTTTTGAGGTGACTGCTTATATCAGGGTAGGGTAATCTCTGCCAAGGTACTCTCCAGATAGACTGATCTTTGTTTTCTTACTTGTTTGTGTTTTAAGATGTTTTGATGTGGACCATTTTTTAAAGTCTTTTTTGAATTTGTTACAATACTGCTTCTGTTGTTTATGTTTCTTTCTTTCTTTCTTTTTTTTTTTTTACCATGAGGCATGTGGGATCCTAGCTCCTCGACCAGGGATCGAACCCATACCCCTTGCGTAGGAAGGGGAAATCTCAATCGCTAGACCACCAGGGAAGTCCCAGATTGTCTGATCTTTGAATGAGGGAGTTTTTGAAACACTTTTTTTTGTTGTTGTTTATTCATCGAACAAGCTGCTTTCTTGGACAGGGGTAGAGGTTTAAATTGGAAACAGACATAAACTCTGTATTAGGGAGTCCTATGGAGAAAATCAGATCTATGCTGTGAGACAGAAAGTGATGAGTGCCGTGAGAGGCACAGATAAGGAACCTTGTGCAATCATAGCTGACAGACCATTCCCAGGTCAGGGATGAAGATGATGAAGAGAGTGAAGGAGGAGGTGGAGATAAGGGGAAAAGAGTAGAATTTGACCTGTACCTGCAGAATGAATTCGATATTCTGCCTAAGCATATTCATCATTCCCTGCAGAATTTTTGCTTAGAAATTTGATGATGAGCAAACCATCCTTTTCATTCTTTGAATGGTATTTGATATATCGTAACTAACCAGCGAAGCAGGACTCATTTTTTTCCTGCATCTTAAATCTCCCGTTTCCTTGCCTTTTCCTGCCCCTTAGGCATATATACACGTGTGTACACACAGGCTTCCTGGGTGGTTCAGAGGTCAAGAATCTGCCTGCCAGTGCAGGAGCCCCAGGAGACATGATTCTATCCCTGGTCAGGAGGATCTCCTGGAGGAGGAAATGGCAGGTCACTCCAGGATTCTTGCCTGGAGAATCCCATGGACAGAGGAGCCTGGTGGGCTACAGTCCATGGGATCGAAAAGAGTCGAATATAGCTGAGCACACACACACACACAAACACACACACTCTCACTTCCTTTATATATACCCTCCCTCTGCTCACTTGTCCCAGCTTTTTTTCCTTTTTATTTGCATTAATCAGTGTGGCATTTGCTTTGAAAAATATTTATTATAACAGGGCGGCTCTTGTAGTCCCAAGTTAACTTTTATTCCCCTGAATTAAGTAGGGGAGTTCTTAAATGTAGTGATAGAAAATTAAGGAAAGTTAGAATAATTGCTCCATAGATCAATTTTCTGAAGCTTTGACCAAACTGGTCACTGTATTTATTATTTAAATATGACTTGAAAAGAAAAAAAATTGCAGATAGTATTATCAGAGCTACCATAATGATCGTATTAAAATTATTGTCATAACAAACTTATGTGCTTTGTAGATTTATTATCAGTCTAAGTAATTCATTTTAAATTCTCATATATTCTACAATAATTAATCTATTTAGAAAACTAGTAGTAGTTAAGTTTCCAATAATTTTATATACATTTGAAGTATTCATTTAAAAAATAACAGTTTGCATATGTTTTAACATTTTTTGACTGCTTATATTCATAAAGCAAATACCTAAGCATGCATTTTGTAATTTTTGAGATGTATGGGCATTTAAGATGAAAAGCAATACCAGGTATTTAAAACCCAGACACCATTGCGTTGTTATCTCACATAGGGCTCTAACAGGGCATAGATACTTGAAGAGTGTGCTGTTAACCAAAAGCTCACAGTTAATTTAACTTCCTGATAGCTTCGTATTCAGAATGAAGTCTGCCAGTAAAAACATATTGGAAATATTAAATGTGTAATATTAGATAAGATTGCCCCCAGAAAAAAAGCCGAAGGAAAATAAAACCCCCAAAGAAAACATCGGATTTGTTTAAACGGAGCTGGTGCTCCCCCTTGCGGACAAGTATGTGTATTACTCAACTAAGTCCACATTCCTTGACTTTTTTGGTAAATTTGGTTGATTTCTTTTCTTTGAGGGTGTGGATTTTTTCTGGACTTTCCATTTTAATGTATGCTCTTCTGATCACTAAGTTTAAGTGGGTAGATTTTTTGACTGGGCTCTATATGCTGCAAAGGCAACTTTATCTCCCCCTCCTGGTTGGTCTACCCTGCTTCCTTGGCCTGCCTTGCCTTTATTTTTGAAACAGTTGGTCTCACTTCCTGTGGGGTTTGGTTTTTGTGGGTCTTGGTGACAAGACTTTGGCTCTTTCCACCTGTGACTTCCTTAGGGGACTTGAGACAGAAGCCCAGGCCCCAGGCTGACTTCTCTCTGAAGTTCCAGGTGTTTTATGTACAGTAGTCATCCCGTTGCCCCATTGACTTCTGTAAGTCAAGGATTTTTCAAGATGTGTCAACTTGCTGGTCCTCTGTAGAGCACCAGAGTGCTGATTCAAATATCCTAGAACTGATTTAGAAAAAAAATACCTAAATGTGAAAAGCATAGTGTAAGACATTCATTAAGATGTTTTGATTCAAATATACAAATTAGGATTAAAATGACATAGTTGTATGAATGTAGGATAATTGATTATATGGTGGGCCCCAGTTTTTAATTCAAAGTATATTTGTAAACCATATTTAACAATAAATAAATTAGCTTTTAAAGTGGCTCATAGAAAATGTTTGTCAGAATAGACTAAATGTCGTATAATCTTCTTATTCTATATTATTGAAGACATGGTGATTGAAGCAACTAGAATTGCAGTATGTCGGTGCAGCCTTCTATGTGGTATTGATTTGTAAAACTGGAGTTCTCTGCCCCAGATTTTCTGAAGCCCTGCCCCCCATCCTCCCATCCCCACCTCTCCCAATCTGAAAATCTATGGGACACAGAGAACCAATGACAGCTCTTAACCATTCTTTGCTCCCTCTAGTGTGCATGGAAAGTTGATAGTCTTAATAAGAATCTAAAGGAAGAAAAAGATTCAAGTTTAAATCTGCCCTGTGCTTTGTATGCTAATATAAATTGTTAGAATCACTGCCCATATGTAGAATATTTCATGTTTTCTTGATAGTCTTTAAGAGATGTTATCCTTCAAAGTTTGAGAACATTCATTTTGTCTGCAGTCCGAGACTTAACTCCTTCCAGAGTTGCCACTGTGAGTTGCTATTCCTGGAAGGTTGTAATTTTAAGGACCTGCAGGCAAAGATGATCTCTTAAAACCACCTCCCATCTTGACAGCTTTTCTAGAAGGAATCTGCAGTCATCTCTGAAGAGCTGACTTAGGGATGCACGTTCAGTGACATGATAGAAGCCAGAATTTCCCCTGTACACTCAGACAGATAAGGTTTGGGAGTGGATAGTGTGTAGTTCTTAATCCAGGCTGAGGAAAAAACCTCAGCCAACAACATCATTAACCTGTGCTTGTTTATAACATGTACAGAGATTCTGTCTTATTACTTGAAACGGAGTATTCAAGTTTAATGAAAGGATTGTGAAACCTGGCATGTAGATGAAAGCTTGGGATAGAAGCAGTGGAAAAATTACAGGAGGGGTCTGGAATAATACCAAGGATGACCAAGCCCTTTCCTGGATTCAGCTGATCGTTTGTCCACACAATGCAGAGTAATTGAAAACATAATCTTCTCTAGAATATTTGAATCAAGCTTTTCATGTGAAGTCAGAATTTCCTGTTTTTGTGAGTGGTGAATGAATTATTTGGGATAAATAAACTATTTGATTCAAACATGAGCAGCCCGATACGGCAGTCTTGTACTAGATACTCCATAAAGGCTTTCCCCCTTTCTCTTCTAGTGTTTCTAAGACCACAGAGAAATTTGGAATCTATAGACCCACAGTTTACGATTCGGAGGAAAATGGAACAGATGAGAGAAGAGAAAGAGCTGGTGGAACAGCTCCGAGAGGTACCGGGAAGCATTGTGTTACTGAATAATAATTTCCAGCATTGAAGCAGCATTCTGTATTTTTTAAAAGTAGATTTTGAAATACTTCAAACAGACCTGGTTTCAAATCTAGCCAACTTGCCTACTGACTGTCTGCTACTGGGCAAGTCCTTTCACATCTCTGAGTTTGAGTTTTTTCATATATTAAAACAGTGGTTCCCATCTACCTTTGTGGGATTTTGTGGGGAATCTATAAGGTAATATAAGTAGAAATACTTAATACCTATGTATAAAAGTTAAAACTTGTAAAAATGTGTTGTTATTAATGTATTTAATAAGATTACATGACTTTAAAGGATGTTTATGGTTATCCCTGCTAGGCAGAATTTTCGAATGTTATTTAGTAGGCAAACCATTTGAGTTCCTACCAAGAGTGAAGTCTCATGCAGGGCGCTAGGGGAGATTTTAAGCTTGGGGATGGCAGGAGCTGTGGCTGTCTTATTCCATGTTGTGTTTCTATCCCCAGCACAGCTCCTAGTGGCAACTGTGTATACATTTGTCTACCCTCATGGTCTTTGTGTCTGGTTAGGAGGATCTCACATAAGTATGTGGAAGGTCAAACGGCAGCCCAAGGATCAGTTCCCAAAGAACACACTGATATTAGTTATTAAAGGCAGCATGTCATGAATTACTACAGAAGTTCTTTTATGTTCAAAGAGAAGTACCATAGCCATTAGCTAGAAGAATACAGGAAGCTTCTCGAAGAGGTGGATTTTATACTACAGCTTCTTTCACTAGCCAGTGGTTACTGATTGCTGCTCTGTGCCAGGCCGTATAGTCTAGGTGATGGAGAGAGAAAAGAACAAAAAGGTCTCTGCTTTCATGAAGCCTGTTGAGAAGAGAGGATAAGTAAGAAGGAAACAAATAAATATACAATTTCAAATCACAGTGAATTTTACGAATGAGCAATGAATGCTATAAGTAAAATTAAAGCTGAATTTAAGGTCGGTCAGAATCTTTTTTTGTTGTAGATGATGCTTTATATGTGGTTATATAAGTCGCTCAGTCGTGTCCAACTCTTTGCGACCCCGTGGACTATAGCCCGCCAGGCTCCTCTGTCCATGGGATTCTCCAGGCAAGAATACTGGAGTGGGTTGCCATTTCCTTCTGCAGGGGATCTTCCCAACCCAGGGATCGAATCCGGGCAGATGCTTTATCCTCTGAGCTGCCAGGGAAGCCCCAAAAGTATATATAGGTAGTCAGGTGGCCAGAGATAAAAACCCGGAAACTCCTCACCACCACTTTAAGCCACTGTGGTTGACTCAACAGTCACATTGGGCAAGTCAGACCTCTGTCATTTGCCTCGAGCTGTAAACTTGGGCGGCGAACTTTCAGAGATATGTGAAAATAAGATGAGAAGTTGAGACAAGCCTCTCAAAGAGTGATATCATTTTATCTTAAAGCCTGGGTCATATTGATAGCTTATGTTTTAATTTAATTGGAGACTGAAAGCAAGCTTAGGAAAAAGAAATGTGATGTCTAGACACACGACAGTTCTGAAAGAGAATTATGCAACACTGTTACACACACTGATTTTCAAGTGCTTTACTTATTGCAAATCTCCAAATTAAGTCATCCTTTCTTACAGTGTTACCCAATTATGAGGAGCTTTTGCTGTAAAGCAGAAATTTATATTTGAAGTTTAAAAAATTGCTTTTCCTGCTTTTGAGGAGCTGGAGTAGATACACTTTTCCCCATTCCTCTCACTAAGTACAACTAAAACCCTTGGCAATTACATATAAAATAAGCATAAGAGCACTCTGAAAGGTAGAGAGAATAATTCAGACCAGCTGGGCTCCTTGGGACTAGGAATGACTCGGTGGTGAGTCCAGTGGGTTTTCTTTTTTTGCTTCATCTTTCTCAGACTTGGAGCTGAAATAGCTGGAAACTGGAAATGCTCATGGGAGCAGTTTTTTTAAAAAAAAGTCCCAACAAAAGCTTGCTTACTTTACTCAGAGGACCAGAAAAAGGACAGCCTAGGGAGACAGAATGGAGAAGGCGATGGCACCCCACTCCAGTACTCTCGCCTGGAAAATCCCATGGACGGAGGAGCCTGGTGGGCTGCAGTCCATGGGGTCGCTAAGAGTCGGACATGACTGAGCGACTTCACTTTCACTTTTCACTTTCATGCATTGGATAAGGAAATGGCAACCCACTCCAGTGTTCTTGCCTGGAGAATCTCAGGGATGAGGGAGCCTGGTGGGCTGCCATCTCTGGGGTTGCACAGAGTCAGACACGACTGAAGCGGCTTAGCAGCAGCAGGGAGACAGAAAACTTTTAGACAATAAATGCTCTACTCCAGCTACAGAAAACCTGTGGCCCCATCCCTACCTATGGCTGCAAAGATGGAATAGGCAGCTGACTTTCTCCTCTGCTGGGATGATGTCAGAGAAGGCCAAGTTGGGAGCCAGGAATTTCATCCCTACCAACTAAAAACAATCCCATCCCCTCCCACGGTGTCAGTGGGACCTATACATGGGGATCCTGAATTTCTATCCCAATCCCAGTCAACTGACACCAAGTGACAATCTGTGTTTACACAGCAGTAGCAAGGTGTTGCCTTCCCATTCCCTGCCAGAGCAGTGTCCAAAATAGCTAGCCAAAAGAGAAGTTTAAATAGGATCCAAAGTCTCATAACGTAATACCAGAAATGTCCAGTTTTCAACCAGAAAAAAAAAAATCACTCATTCTACCAAGAACAAAAATGAATGTGAAAAGGTAACCAATAGATGACAGCGCTGTTACGGCAGAGATGTTAGAATTATCTGACTAAGATTTTACGGCACTCACTGTGAAGATTCTCCCACAAGTAGTTATGAACATGGCTGAAACGAAGGGAAAAAATTGAATGCCTCGGCAGAAGAATAGATAATCTTAGCAAAGAAACAGAAGACATTAAGAAGGACCAATGGAGATTTAGAACTGGGAAATACATTATCTGCAAAGAGAAGCCCAGGGGATGGGCTCAACAGCATCACAAAGCATCAGTGAACTGTAGGAAAGAACAACAGGGATTACCTAATCTGGGCAGCAGAGAGAAAAGACAGACTGAAAATAAGTGAGCAGAGAGCCTCAGGGACCTTTGGGAGTTACTGTAACCAATGATCTACATTCTGGTCCTGGGAGTCCTGGAAGGGGAGGAGAAGAGAGCAGGGGCAAAGAGGTACTTGGGGGTGGGAGGAAGTGGGCGTGACTGCAGAAGGGCAACGCGAGGGATCCTTGCAGTGAGGTACATGTTCTATCGATGTCACTCTCCCAGCTGTGTATGTACTTTAGCAGGTTGCTCCCTTAGAAGGAAACTGCGTAAAGTGTACCTGAGATCTCTCTGTATTACTTCTTATAACTGCATATGAATTTATAATGACCTCAAAATAAAACATTGAATTTTTTTTTTAAGAAGGGAGAAAAATTGCCTTCTGAATGAAAGCATGCTGCTGCTGCTGCTAAGTCGCTTCAGTCGTGTCCGACTCTGTGCGACCCCATAGACGGCAGCCCACCAGGCTCCCCCGTCCCTGGGATTCTCCAGGCAAAACACTGGAGTGGGTTGCTATTTCCTTCTCCAATGCATAAACACCCCTAATCTCTCTTCTGCCCCCTGCAGGCTACCTGAGATACATTACCTGAAATGTAATGATTGGGTTGGACTAGGGATTTTCATTTGATTTTTGTTTATATTTACTTATTTTATTTACTTTTTGTTAAAATATAGTTGACTTACAATCTGATTTTAGTTTCATGTGTAGAGCATATTGATTCACTATTTTTGTACATTGTAAAACAGTCACCACCGATTTGGCTTTTATTTCTCAACTCATTCTGGTTTTCTATTTTAATTGCTAAGCCTGAGGCAATATTGAACTCAAGAAGTGATTCCATTATTTTAAAAATTCAACCGATTAAAAATTTTTGGCATAACTGAATTTATTTTTCTACAGAGGGATTTTTATTTAATATCTTTTGAAAGGTTTAAATCATGTCAGTGTTTTCCAGGTGTTCTTATCCTTTATGGTGAAACTTAAACCTCAGTTCATAAATACTCATAGCTGTATTTTACCCTCAATTGCCTGAGAGCAATTGACTTCCTGTTGATCTCTTTTCAGAGCATCGAGATGAGACTCAAGGTCACCCTGCACGAAGACCTGGGGGCCGCCCTCATGGATGGTGTTGTCCTCTGCCATTTGGTCAACCACATCCGCCCACGATCCGTCGCAAGCATCCATGTCCCCTCACCGGCAGTTGTAAGTAACACCATTTAAGGAAAACTAACTCTTACATAAAACAAACTCCTTTGGGACAGGACTGCTGGTTAAAGACACTAATGGGGGTCACCAGGACCCTGTTCAAATCCTCTCTTTTGGACCCCAAACAACTCGAGAGAGCAGAAAAGAAATAGCGTATCTGTTTTGTCTTTGTTTGGGGACTTTTTGGCCATGCCGTAGGGCATGCAGGATTTTTAGTTCCCTGACCAGGGATCAAACCCATGCTCCCTGCCGTGGAAGTGTGGAGCCCTAACTACTGGGCTGCCAGAGAATTCCAGGGATAGCATTTCTGAATGAAGCAACATTTTTACTATAAAAAGGGAAACTATTTCAAGTAAATATGTAAATAAGAGAAAATGAACTACTTTTCAAATATAAAGCAAGTCATGTTAAAGAAATGACTGTTCTGCTCACTAACTTTAAGACTGTAGAGACAGAGATTTATTCCTCACAAGCATTTATTTAAGCAGCGAGAAGTCCTTTTGGAAAACATTTTTTGGTTGGTAGGTTCTCTTCTAATGGAATCTATTATTTTATAATTATTGAAGATTTTAGGGTCACTCTGAAAAGATGTAGGTTCTATGTAAAATATCATTAGTAACCTGTCAGGCCAGAGATTGGTTAGCTGGTCATTAATTCAGTAATTCCTTGACTGCTAGCTGTGCTCAAGGGTCGGTTGGAGATACCAAGGAAATGGAAAAGATCAGAAAGAGTGAGTGAAAAAAATCCTTGTCTCACTGTTGAGGAGATAAAGCCAGCACTGGAATCTTTTCCCTGTACTTCATGGAGCATGTTACCATCAAGAAGAGAGGAATCAAAGATAAGCTTGTCTTTGAAGCCCACACAGGTTTCACTGGACAAGTAGAGAAGAACTTCTTCCACACTATTGCTGTTAGATGAAGCAGAAAAGTTTAGGGGCTAAGAATGTAGTTGGGATTCCAGTTCCACATCTTTATGAGCCACATGACTTTGGGAAAGTTATTTAACCTCTCTTGAACTTGATTGGCTCTTCTCTGTCACAGAACTGCTCTCATGAGGATGAAATGAGGTCCCGTACATGATAAACAGGAATGCAAGCCACTGTGATCATTAGTGTTTATGAGCAGATTTGCAAAAGTCAGAGCTCCCAACCTCAAGGCACAGTGTTCATAAAAGGTCACACACAGAGTGTGTGGAATGAAAGCCTCATGTGAAGCTGCCCACTCTCGACCCCTCAGGGAAAGCCTCTCGGTGGCACTATTTGTCTTACTTTCTTTTCTCTTGGCAGCAGGAAAAATAATCCCATTTCAACTCTCAGTTTTCTTTCTATACAGTTAAACATAATTTTTGCTTCCCAAAGACTGACCACGTTTTGGCTTCAGAAAACACAGGGGAAAAACAGACCAATTTGTCTTCTGACTTAAATCTGCTTTATCTGCCTTAGTTTGGACAGTAAATGCTGTCCTGTAACCTAATATGCAAAAGTTTTCAAGTCCAGACAGCTTTAAAGTTTGAACTGTGAACCAAATTCTCATTCAGTGATTTTCCTCAAATTATAAGAAAGAAACTATCATTCTTCAGCTCCCAATTTAAATATACAATTATGGTTTTATAAGGGATGAGACACTGGGAATCATGTATCTATACACATTTGTATATTTTGTCCTTCTTCAGGGGAAAAACATGCTGCATTCTTTGGTTGTCACTTTTTATCTTTTTCCAATAAAAAACTTTAAATTGAAAATGTCATGTGAAATAATGCCTGATTAGAGAAAAAGAGATAATGGAGAAATGCAGGAGGAAGATAAATAGTGTCTTATCCCACTCCCACTGTTTACATCTTGGCTTTTATGCTCCTAGCATTCCTCCAACACAGATGTTGTTTTGAACTGTGAGCTTCACATATATACGGTTTAGTAGTTTTTAAAATTTATGGAAACCTAAGTATCTCCCTGAATCATTAAAATTCCTCGTAACCATGTATTTTAACAACTGTAAAATATTTTGTGCCTCGTCACTCAGTCGTGTCTGACTCTTTGCAATTTGCAACCTCATGGACTGTAGATCCCCAGGCTCCTCTGTCCATGGGGATTCTCCAGGCAAGAATACTGGAGTGGGTTACCAAGCCCTCCTCCAGGGGATCTTCCCAACCCAGGGATCAAACCCAGGTATCCTGCATTGCGGACGGATTCTTTAGTTTTCCTTTTTAGAAATGTTTCTGAATCTAGTCCGCTTCTTAGAAATTCTTCACTGAGCATCTTGAGCCCCCGCTGACCAGACCCAGCTGTGCTGTAGCCGTAGAACCTGCGTCTGCCTCTTCTGCGCCTTCACGCTCCACTCCCGTGTTTGCACAAGCTACTCATTCTAACCTAGAAGGCTGCTCCCCACCGTGCCTCTAAATTTAGCCTTCTAATAAAACCCATTGCTTTGGGGAGAAAGACAGTCATTAGCCTGGTGAATCAACCCTTAATATAGAAATATATTTGCCCATGGGAAAAGGTGATGTTTATGGTGTGCTTTTGAAGAAGGCAGTGGCAACCCACTCCAGTACTCTTGCCTGGAAAATCCCATGTATGGAGGAGCCTGGTAGGCTGCAGTCCATGGGGTCTCGAAGAGTCGGACACGACTGAGCGACTTCACTTTCACTTTTCACTTTCATGCATTGGAGAAGGAAATGGCAACCCACTCCAGCGTTCTTGCCTGGAGAATCCCAGGGACGGGGGAGCCTGGTGGGCTGCCGTCTGTGGGGTTGCACAGAGTCGGATACGACTGAAGCGACTTAGCAGCAGCAGCAGCAGCAGCAGCATGGTGTGCTTTTAAGTAAACTAAAGGAGGTTACACAACAGTATGATCTTATAAAAATAGTGTGTGTGTATCCACACATATACATTCACATACATGTGCAGAAATTTTGCACATGGATGCAAATATGCAGAAATTCTACATAGAAACACATATCTGTGTGTGTACACACCTGTTATATCACACATGTACATACACAGTGTCTAGAAAAATATAATCCATATATTAACAGCTGTTCAGGTGGATGTTCCTGGATAATTTTTTTATTGTCTTCTATTTGTTTATGTATTATTTTTCTCCAATAAACACGTATTACTTGTGCCACTTAGAAAGCTTAAAATTTAACCTGTTATTTCAATTATTCCTCTTAATAACTAATTACTTTTGAATGTTGCATTTATAGCCTAAACTTAGCATGGCCAAATGCAGAAGAAACGTGGAGAACTTTTTGGAAGCATGCCGAAAATTAGGAGTACCAGAGGTAACATCAAACTTAGTTCCAATAACTATGTTTTAGTAACGGTTTTATTTAATATATGTTTCAACCCACTAGGTATACTTCTTTGTCCATCCTTGTTTTTGTGTCCGTCTTTCTTGAGGAATGATATGAATAAGTTATAAAATTTTAGTTTAAATTACTCTATTGCAGTGAAATAAAAATGGCTTAAAATGGTATGGTCAATTCTGAGGAAAAGGGGAACATTAAGGTTTTGAAATAAATGAGAAATTCCAAACTTAAAAAACGATTAGTCAGCATGATTCTCCACTCAGAGAGCAGCAGTGGCTGAAGCTTCAGGGAGCCTTCTGTGAGGTTACATAGGGTAGAATTTTGGAGATGGTGTTTTTCCTTATCCAGAGTTCTTAAGCAGAGCAGATCTGTAGTTGACTTTTCACACTTTTGGGGAATGTGGATCAAAAGAATCAGCATTAATTGAAAATATTATAATTATTCTTATTATCATTAATCATTACCATTAATAATAGAGGTGTTTGTATATTGTTTTATAGTTTATTAACTGTTGCACTTATGTTTTCCCCTTTAGTCCACTAAAGGAACATAAAATGATTTCTTAGGGAGATAAAAGCCAGTCCACTCAATTTGGGTGTAATTTGACAGACTTTTCATCATTGTGATAAACAGAAATGGGCAGAAATTACATTTCTTAAATGTTCCAGGATAAAGTAACTACACATGCTATCATGAGAGAATGTTTTTGAGCATGTGAAGGAATCATATTTTCATGTAGTTCTACTCAGAGACAACAGTTAGCTATTGGAATTAGGGCTTTTTCCCCTCTTCCTCCCTTCTTTCCTTCCTGTTTTTCAACTTGGTGAGGTTTGAAGGTGAGGGTTAGCAGTGGGCTTCTAATCTTACTTGAGGAAAAAGGGAAAAATTTTAAAGCATCTTTAAATCAAAACTGTATCAATTAAAAGAAGCTTGCAAATTCATTTTTAAAAAGAGTATAATCTTTATATAATGTACTAAATGCCTTTATGATCTATCCAGAGGTCTTTCAGCAATGTTAATCTGTGTGTCTATATTGTATGTGTACATTTTACTATTGCACATACATTCCTGGCTACAAATGTTTGTGAAATTCTCATACATGTACCTCTTTTAATAATTTGATTCCATCATGGGTTAATAAGATTTCCCATGTGTGAATCAAAATTATCATACCAAGTTTCAGACTGTAAATTATTCGTGTCTGTACTCAAAAGCACTGATGAGTTATCACCTAATTCCTTGTGATATTTTAAAACTCATCAGCGTTTTCTTGGCTTACAGTGATACAAAATGAAATGGGAATGCCCTTAACTATTTATTGTGGGTAAAGGTTGGTAATTATGGTTTCCTTTTAAAGTGAGGAAAAGGAAATTAAATTAGCATCAAAATGCAGAGAAAATTTTATCATAATTTCTGAATTATGCCGCTAGCACTAACAGGCAGCTGATAATTCCTGAGATGATTGAACTGCAAGGAGTAAATCATCTTTTTTTTTGCCAGTATTTCACTTAACTATGCTTAGTAAGAAATACATCATTAAGGTTATTTTTGAAATTTTTTTTTAAGATTTGAGATGATTTTCAAGTTCACGTGGTGTATGTGTGTATGTGATTGTGTGTACATCTATCTGCATCCATCCTGACGGATAATCCAACAGCATTTTACTGGTAACTGGAGTTATAATACATTAAGTCCATTGCTACTAGCAACAGTCTATTGACTGGCTAGCAGTTGTACTTCTTTAATAAGATATGTTAAAGGGAGGGTGGAATATTCTGATGGAAACCAGAAATTGCCAGTTGGAGAGAGCAACTGGCAAATCTTCTGTACACAGAAAGGAACATGTTTTCATCTCTTGGAATGAATGAGGAATAAATTATTGGAAATATGGAAATGTTTTTGTCTAGTAATATGATACTAAGTTGGGGGGAGGGTTGGAATGACTCCTTCCCACTTAGATAAGGATCCTTCTTCCACTACTTAAGATGGCTGATGAATTGCAGTGTGTATGTGGCACACTGCAGTTCATGATTTATAGTGAAAAGGAAGTTATATCCCAAATCGAGTTGCAGAAATTTCCCCTTGCAATCAGGTGTTTTAAAAGGCTGGTACTTAAGAGCAGAGGCCCTTTAACATTACATTTTCTTTTTGGTTTCAAACTTAATACTTGGGTAAGAAAGTATTCACTGATTTCCCAGTAGCTTAATGAATTGCTCCTAATGTACAAGCTTGTCCTCTCTTCTCCATTCATAGCTTATCTACATAAACATACCCAGAAGTCACAGAGATTGGGAATTCTGTATTTTTAAGCTAATCTAATTGACAATGATAAACCATCCTGTAGAGACTGAAAAGCCACAGCTGTGCTCTAGCCTGAGTTTGTTGCCCTCTGTAATAGAGTTACAATTTGAAACTACAAACCAGAGTCAGGGGCGGCAGCTTATTCACTTTTATTAGGTTTATCTGGATGGAATGTGGTTGTTAAGTTAAAACTACTGCACATAAAGCAATACAGTGGGAAGAAAACCATTTTTAAGTTGTTCCAATTGTTATAGTTTATTATATTTTCTTTAGAAGTCTCCAGGGACACAGTCCCAGGTATCTGCCTCGGGGTTGGTCAAGGTTCATGGAGCATTTTATTGTGTTCAGTGGAGTGGCTTACCTATAAATGTGGCTTCTTCAGATGGGCTGCATTCAGAATTGCAGACAGTGTAAGCAGCCTGGTATCTCTGCAGAAGGTCAAAGTATGTAGTAGATGTGTATGGTGACCCTGCTGCTGCTGCTGCTGCTGCTAGGGCACTTCAGCCATGTCTGACTCTGTGCAACCCCATAGGCGGCAGCCCACCAGGCTCCCACGTCCCTGGGATTCTCCAGGCAAGAATACTGGTGACTCTAGACAGACGTCTAGTGATGTTTGGATTAGGCTGGACCTATATGTTTCCTAGTCTAGGGCACAGTTAGGATTTGGCACAATTGATGCCAATGATAGGAGTTGACATCACAGAAGGTAGTTGGTTTGGAGTTCGGGAGAAATTCTGTTAGGGTTACACCTGGCATGTTTGCCATCTCTGAGGGATTCTGGGATGAGGTAGAGGTTTGCTAATGAGAATGCCAAGGAAAGATCCTTAAAAACAAATTGGAAATGGCCCTCCCTGGCAAGTTTCTTTCCTGTTGGCAGAGTTAATATTTCTTCAGGTAGTTATTTCAGTCTGGGTCACTTCCTGCTTCCCTGTGCCTTAGGTTTTTGTTTTTGATTTTGTTTTCTTCTGTTTGGGGCCAATTCCCCAACTAAAGGGACAGCACCTGGAAGGCAAGGCATGAGTGTGAATGTAGAGGGTCTGTGAGCAGAGGGAGGCACTCTCGGGGTTCGGGATCAATTAGCCACGCCTGTGTCGTTAACTGGTTATGTGCCCAGGGGCGAGCCTGTGGCAGCCTAGAGCCCTTAAAGCCATTCGCTGAGAACTTTTGACACCTGCCTCATCTTCTTGAGTGCTCACTGTTGAGAATTAGAAGTATTTTATTCACCTACAATGAAGAAAATGAGGTCCAGAGAGGTTACACAATTTCCTAACCTCACGTTTGCAGCTGGGAGGCAGCAGAGCTGGCTTTTGAACCCAGGTCTGTCGGGTTCAAAAGCATCAAGCGCCTGCCTTCTTTCTGGCTTACGTGGAGGGTCCCTTTGATGGAGTTCCCTGCTCTGCAGACTGCAGGTGTTGGACTTAAGTGATAGATTAAGCCACGTTCTCCAGAGCCCTGGATTCTTTTTAAGGCCCCACCTGGGAGGCGAGGAAAGCCACTTGGGGAGGTTACGGATCATAACTGCTGCCTTGCTTCAGCTACAGCAGTTTCTCCCTTGCTTGTGGCACATACTGACTTTCCAGTTAAGAGTTCCTTTGGGGGACAAGTGTTCTCTTGCTAATTATAGTTTTAAAATCACTGAACCCTTAAGGTTTCTTTTAGCCAATAATCCATGGATGCTCTGCAGCCCTATGATTTCAGAATTGTTCCAGTTGCTTTCTGCCATCAGCTGCTCAGCTGCAGGAAAATTATCTCATGGAAATCTGGGAATTGGGAGATTTTGCTGGCTCCGTCCCAAAGACACCAGTAATGTTGATGCCAGTCAGACTGTGTGCTGTCTCTGACCTCTGGTGCAAGTGTTAACTTGATCTTGAACACAGGCTTACCCTTGGTGGGCTTCCAAGTTCTTCAGAATATACTCTCAATCACCAAAAATCTGACTTCAATTAAGCCTCCAGGTCATGAGGCATTTTGTGAACATATTGAGGCTTTCTTTGCCTTTTCTGAGTCATCTTGGTCATTCCTGGTCTCTGACCATGATGCAGAGAATTCACAGTTGGCTACTGGAGGGTTTCCAAGTTTATCCAAACTTAGGGCTATTTTGGGACTCTTACTAGTCTCAGGTCAAGAGAAATCTCTCATTTGTGAAGCATCAAAAATACTAGAAAATATTTTTTTTCTTACCAGGAATATTTCACCTTGATTTTTTGGGGTGGGGGTGTGGTTGGAGAGGGAGACACTGAAATCTTTATCTGGAGAAAGATCCTGTGGTCTCTTTGTCTGAGGGAAACAGCCTTATCTTTTTCTGAAAGATAGTGCCCTAGTCTCTCAGCCTGCTGGGAAGCACCCATGTCTGTGTCTGAAGAGAGAAACGGTGGTCTTTCTCTGAGAAAGGTCCCTTAAGTCTCTGAATGAGGGGAGACGCTCTGGTCTTTCCTGGGAGAAGTCTGCGGGGGAGACACCCTGGCCTCTCTCTGGGAAAAGCTACCCAGGTCTCTGTGGGGAGATGCCTTGGTCTTTTCTCTGGAGGAAGTTGCCTAGGACTCTGACTGAGAGGAGATGGCCTGGTTTTTCTGTGGGAGAAGTCACTCAGGTCTCTGAGGGGAGGCGCCCTGGTCTTTCCTAAAGAAGTTGCTCAGGTCTCTGAGGGGAGACGCCCTAGTTTTTCTCTGGGAGAAATTGCCCAGGTCTCCCTATGAGGAGAGATGCCCTGGTATTTCTCTGAGAGAAGTCACTTAGTTCTCTCTCTGAGGGGAGACACCCTGGTCTTTCTCTGGTAGACGTCATCCAACTCATTGTCTGAAGGGAGAAGCATCCTGGTCTTTCTCTGGTGGAAACCACATGGGTCTCTCTCTGAGGGGGACAGCCTGATCTTCTCTGGGAGAAGTCACCCAGCTCTCTGTCTGAGGAGAGATGCCCTGGTTTTTTCTCTGAAAGGAGTCACTTAGGTCTCTGATTAAACAGAGAAGTTCTGGTCTTTCCTGGGAGAAGTCGTTCAAGTCTTCGACTGAGGGGAGAAGCCTTGGTCTTTCTCTGGGAAAAGTCGCTCAGGTCCCTGAGGGGAGAAGGCCTGGTCTTTCTCCGGGAGAAGTTGCTCAGGTGTCTCTGTGAGCGGAGTCACCCTGGCTTTCCTTACGGAAGGAGTGCTTGGGTTTCTGAGGGGAGCCACCCTGGTCTTTCTCTGGGAGAAATCACTTAGGACTCTGAATGAGGGGAGAAGCCCTGGTCATCCCTGGGAGAAGTCACCCAGGCGTCTCTCTGAGTGGAGACACCCTGGTTTTTCTCTGGGAGAAGTTGCTTAGGTCTCTGAGGGGAGGCTCCCTGGTCATTCCTGGGAGAAATCACCCGACTCTCTGTCCAGGGGAGATGCCCTGGTTTTTCTCTGAGAGAAGTCACCCAGGCCTCTACATGAGGGGAGATGCCCTGCTCTTTTTTTCTGGAAAGAGTCCCTCAGGTCTCTGAGGGGAGATACCCTGGTCTTTCCCTGGGAGAAGTCCCTCAGGTCTCTGACTGAGGGGAGATGCCCTAGTTTTACTCTGGGAGAAGTCTTCCAGGTCTCTGACTGAGGGGAGACAGCCTGGTCTTTCTCTGGGACAAGCTGCTTGGGTCTCTGACAAGCGGAAAAGCCCTGGCCATTCCTAGGAGAAGTCGCCCAACTCACTGTATGAGGGGAGATTCCCTGGCCTTTTTCTGAGAGAAGTCTCTCAGGTGTCTGAGTGGAGATGTCCTGTTTTTGTTTCTTTTTTTTTAATTGAAGGAGTGCTTGGGTCTCTGACTGAGTGGAGACACCCTGGTCTTTCTCTGGGAGAAGTTGCTCAGGTCTCTGTTTGAGGGGAGAAGCCCTGGTCTTTTTCTGAGAAATCACTCACATTTCTTCTGAGCAAAGAAAACTTATTCTTTCTCTGGGTCAAGACACTCAGATCTCTGACTGAAAGGAGATGCCCTGTTCTTTTTCCGAGAGAAGTAGCTCAAGTCTCAGTCTGAGGGGAGAAACCCTGTTTTCTCCTGGGAAAGAACAGGTCTCTGTCAGGTGTCTGTCCAAGGTGAGACTCCCTGGTCTTTCTTGAGAGAAGTTGCCAGATTTTCTGAGGGGATTGCCCTGGTCTTTTTCTGAGAGGAGTTGCCCAGGTTTCTGTCTGAGGAAGGAACCCTTGGTCATGTTGAGAATGGACACGTTGTTTTCTGTCTCTCCAATTTAAATGAGAAACCTTGGCCTCCAACCTCTTTGTGGACCAAGGTCCTTCATTTAACAGACTTGCTCTCTTTAGAGGAAGAAGGAACTTAGAATTAAATGCACCTAGCTGCCTAGCGCTTCCTATTCATTACTAACTCCAGGGAGGAAATAGGGAAGAGTATTAGGGCAGCAACTCCACGTACTGTACAGGGCCTCTGCCTGCCTGGGCAGCACAGAGGCCAGGGGTCCTTGCTGGACTGTGGGAGGGGAATGTTTTCATTCCATGTCCACAGGGCAAGTCACTTGGTGTCAGTCCTCTGCCTCAGGCAGATGAGTTAAAAATAAAATCCTAAAATATACTGAGAAGCTAACGATGACTGTGTTGATACAAATGGAATTATGATTGAGTCTTCTTGTCAGTACCTTTCATATTTGTATTTTTTTTACTTTTATATGAGGTATTATTTTTGAAAATAATTGTAAAACCTTTCCTACTTTACACCTGTTTTGAGGGTTTAGGACACTATACTTATAAAAGTGATCTGAAATTTTTAATTGAAACACATTTTATACATTGACGCTACCTTTTTTGTTTGTTTTAATCTTAAAATAGGAGATATGAGTTCCTTTGCCTCTTTGAGCCCGATGCCTCTTTTCTTCCCCAAATCAATGACTTTAGTGTCAATTTAAATCCTAACTAATAAACACTTTGGAGGGGTGGTGAGATTCTTATTATAAGCTTTATGTTTGTATTTGCATTGATTATCTCTGAGGTTGGATAACCAAAGGTGCAGGCCCCTGATTATACACCTGATTATATTAAAATCAGTTTTTAAATTCATAATTTATTAAATAAAGCTAATCTCTAGCTTAGAAAACCAGTCATCCCTTAATAGTTAGTAGGTGTTTATCACCGTTCATGTAAGAATCCTCTCCCACTGGGTGTCTCCTGGTGGCAGAACGAAGTCTGGTCAGTGGTCTGACAGCCTTTCAGATGTACATGGTTGAAAATAAATATTTTATTCCAAAAGCTTAAAATTACATTTCTAGATAAATTATCATACCAATGTTAGAGTTACTCTCTAAGTGCATAAAATTGGTGGTTAGTTCTCATATCTGGGGAAAACTCTGGAAACCTTTTCCTAATTCACTCTGCCAAATTATACCTTGTCAATTAAGACTTTAAATTTTCAGAATAACCATCAACGTTCCTGTGCTATGATATTTTAGATTCAAAGTACTTTGTATTAATAAGTATACTGCCTTTAAAGTTAAATGTAAATAAACAATATATTCTAAATTTCTTAGGATTTAGTCTGTTACACTCAGAATGTCTGTAAATTAAACCTTTTGCCAGATCCATCTACATATCTGTTTATATCTGTAGTATTTTGGGGAACCTGAATTAATCTTTAATAGTAATTTTAGCTACACACATGTTGCCTTGTATCAGAATCAGTTAACCTCTAGTAATGGTGATTTCTGTTCACTATAATGGAAATTAGTATTTGCATTTGCCTCTGGGGACTCTTGAGTGTATTAACTATGTTTTTCAAACACCTTGCAATAATTACTAGTGCTCTGTAAATATATGGTGGAATTTGGCCTCTTTAAATTTCCTTCTCTTTTAGTGCTTTCTGATTTTAATTATAAGAAAAAATAAAGCATAATCTGTAAGTCCCTCTTATTAAAACTGAAATTGGGGAAGCACAAGGGTTGGAAAACTCCCAGGTTCTCCTGGCAATTTCAGCCCTGGTTCCCGTCATGGCATCCTTGAGGGACTGATTTGATGGCTGTTAGCTGTGTGACTTGGGTGGAAGCAGAGGTGCCCGTACTCCACCCATTATGATTTTTGCCTGTCAGCCAATCTTAGACCCATGCCTTTTTCTTCAGAGATTGTGATTTAATTTAAACCACCCGCCACAGATTGGCTAAAAACAGCTCTACCCATCATATCTAAATAAAACCCAGAATCTGTGGCATCATGAAAATTATTTCCAGAATGAGAAGAATGGTCTGTGTTGCCCACCCATGTGAGAAGTGTACTGTTGGATAAATACACTGGCTACCATAGACTATCTGAGTTCTTTGATGGAGATGCAGGGAAGCAGACCAGACATTTTCCATAGGGTTCTGGGAAATGTATTGAAATACATAGTGGAGATATATACTGCTTTTACCCATGGAAATACCACTTTTGTGACAATCACATTTCAATGTGCATATGCCTTCTGTCTTATGTTCGTTTTGTTCAGAGTTCACTGATTAAGCACAACGTTGCAATAGAAAATTGTTATTGCAATAGGAAGCTACTTCTCCTAGATGTTTCCCCAACTGTTAATTCTTGACTCCATCACTGTCCTAGTGAAATACATTCTATTAGTAGCCTGGTGGTTCAGATGGTAAAGAATCTGCCTGCAATGCAGGAGACCTGGGTTCAATCCCTGGGTCAGGAAGATCCCCTGGAGAAGGGAATGGCAACACACTCCAGTGTTCTTGTCTGGAGAATCCCATGGACAAAGGAGCCTGGCGAGCTACAGTCCATGGGGTTGCAAAGAGTCAGACATGACTGAGCAAGTAACACACATACAGTAGCTGTTTTAATTCTTGAGAAAATAGCAGTGCTGACTTGATTCCTCCTAATGCACTGAGAAAAGATGCATGATCCGAATAGATGTAACATGATTTGTTAATTTCCTTAAACGTCTTTTGTTGAGAGTATCTCTACCTTCATAAATTAAGATTGGGAGGCTTATAATCTTATTCAACCCATTTACACTGAGTTTGCCTCCTTATCAGGGGGCATCAAGCTAACTTCAGAATATATGAGAAAGACATAGTCTTTTAGAATCATCTTTCAGTTGCTCTGTGATTTGCCTCTGCTTAGCAGTGATGCTAAAACAGAGGGCAATGTTGTTGCAAAGTATATCATAAAATATATATTATATATATATATTTAAATGCTTTGCCTAATTTGGACATAAAGCTGCATTTATGAAATATATTACAAATATTTTCAAATATTTTCTTTTTCAGTTTGGAAACAAAACTAGAACTTTGGTTTCATACCAACATATCAATTATAATTTTTAAGTTGAAACTGTGGTCAGGAATTCAGGGTATCAGAAAACCATTTTTTTTTCTTGAGAGCAGTAGGGATCCAGAGGTCAACTCAAGACTCAGCACCTAATTTTTGCGTTTAGTTGAGAAAGGAAGAGTTTTGCCTCCTTGCATGGTGACTGTCACGTAGACAAAACCTGAAGGTTTGTGCCCCAACCATACCTGTTTAGTGGTGAAGAAATTTATATAATAATGCTATGCAGGAATGTACTATTATTTAACTGCAGATCTAAGAAGCTCTGCTAGGCTTTTGGTTTATGTCAGTAGCAAAAATGTGAAATTTAATGTACTTCTGGGGCACATGTAGGGATATAATTAGAACTAGCAATGCCCAGAGTTTATCAGTAATTCTAAAAGAAAAACAAATTAGGTGCATTCATTACCTTTCAGAGAGAAATACTTTATATTCAGTCTTCATAGACCAGGATAAAAAATGCATTAAGAGAATGGTGAAGAAAGGGCTTAAATTTTAAAGTTTATATTTTTCCCTTTAGTAAGGTGAAGGCCTAAATGTGTCCCAGGTGAAAAGCTCTTATTTTAATGCCATTGTTGACTTATGAGAACACTTGAATATTAAAACTCTTTGAATACCAGAATGACATATAAATTACAGAACATTCTATTCCTCATTAGCAAGATTGGGGGTAAAGAATTTCTTTGTCCTATTTGCATAGAAGTCCTTGGGTATGCTGCTTTTCTTTTGTAATAAAAAAAAAAAAAAACTTTGGTGAAACGGTTTTTACCTGCTTGAAATAAGGGGTTACTCTTGCCATTTGCTAGTTAAGTAAAAACGTGTGCTTCTTTCCAGCCATTGTTCTGTGTATTTTTAATTGTATGCACTGTCTCTTTCTGTTCTGATGGCTGCCCTCGGAATAGGCTGACCTCTGCTCTCCGTATGACATCCTGCAGTTGGATTTTCGTCACATTCGAAAGACTGTTGACACTCTGCTGGCACTTGGGGAGAAACCCCCACAACCAACTTCTGCCCTCCGCTCCAGGGACCTTATAAGCTTCTGTCTTGTCCATATTCTCTTTATAGTGCTGATCTATATCACTTACCGCTGGAATGCTCTGCCTCCGTAACGCCTGCATGTGCATCCTTACGCTCTGGTCTGTGCCCTGCTCTGTGGCAGGGTCCTTCCTCCCTCTGAGCCTTGGCCTTGCAAACTTCCATCCCTGTCATCTCTTCAGTAATCTCAAGTTTTGAAGCTGAACGTTTATACATCAGATTTTCCAGAAGCACAAACTTTATAGACTGCGGTTCGCATTAAATAATTTCACTTGCTGAGAGACAGTGAGGACTCGGTGTACCCACAGCTCGTGTTTCCTTGTCCATGTAGTGCCAGCAGCAGTGCTATGCAGGGCCTCTTCTCTCTCCCAGTGGGCTTTGCTGCCCTGGGTAGAGCGGAAGAAGTTTCCAGAACAGGAGCAAAGGGGATTTAGCGTATGAAAATCTTCCCATTGGGTCAGTATTGAAGCTGAATCCTAATTCGGGATTGGGCAGTTGAGCTGTAGAGGGGCTGCCTTGCTAAGAAGACAGAAAGCAAGCATTTGGGGTCCAATTTGGTCTATAAAAATCTTTAATAATAACCACTGTTGACCAAGTTGAAAATTACCATCTGGAAAATGACTGCTTTGCTGGCTGTCCACTTGGCTTCCTCCCTGCTTCCTGCAGCGGGAGCTGTGAAGGGCATCAGGGAGGGTGACCGTCCACTTCCACCCTGAGAGAGCCCCTCTGCCCTGCTGCATGAGAGCTGTGCTGAAGGGTCGATGGGGAGAAGGGGGCTCACACTGTCAGAGTGCCCCCTGGAGGATCCACTGCACACCACTCTTTCTGTATATTTTTACTTATTCCTTGTTTGGTCTACTCTGAGGCTCTTAGAAAGGATTTTCCAGAAGGGATTTCTATTTTTAAATAATATAATGGGTCATTTTGCTTTTTTTTTTTTTTTTGCTACATCACATCGTAACTTCAAGTCTAGAATGTGATGGATTTGACAGTATTTATTTCCAAATAAAGCCATGAGTCATGGAATATTCTTGGTCCTGGGGCTTGGGTTACTATGGTAGGAGCCAATGAGATTGCTTTTATTTTAGAAGAATGTAGTTTCTCCAGTGACTTGAAATTTCCATTTAACCTTTGATTTCCAGTGACATTAGCAAGCTACTTCTATATTTAATAAACTTAAAGGATTATATGTTAATTATTATATCTGCTTTCAGAAGAATGTTATCAGTTTGTAATTAAAGAAAAAGACATTGTGATCTTATCTAGACCAAGATATTCCTGGTTTGGGGATGTCATTTTATAATACGAGAAGGCCCTGCTCCAAGGTGAAGACAGACTCCCCAGTGCTTCAATTTACGTCCGGCTGCCAAATATCTTTTCTTAGGTTGGGTGGAGGGGGAGAATGGAGTTCACTTCCTCAAGATAAATTTCTGAATTTACTCAGATAGAAGCAGTATTTATAGATGGCTACTAAGAAGATAATTTTATTTTTCTGAACATTTCCATGAATCTAGGGGAACTTGAGAATGTGGAAAACTGACATAGTTAGAAGAATATATTTTATGAAGATGCTTTGTTGGTAAATCAGATCAGATTTTCTAACAGGAGACAGTCTTTACATGGTAATATCTTGAGTTAACTGAGCCTTTCCCTCCTGATTTTGTGTTGATTGGTGAAATACGGGGTGTGTGGAAGTTGTCTAATTCACATCGGTTGTGTAATAAGTAACCTGCAGATGTACTGAATTGCCTTTGGTGCTGTCTTGTACTCATTAACTTGTAACACAATAAAATCCCTTTGTACAATGTCTAACGAGCACCATGAGCCAAAAGTTGTTAATAAACACATTTTGGGTGATAAATCCAAGTTTTTAATCAGCCCATCAATATATTAATTTGTGCACCCCCAGAGTTACACTCAGCACGTAATGTCCAGCTCTGCAGTGCGTTGAGACTTCCCTTCCACGGTCATAGCTCTTTGGTTTTTTTCTTCTTAATTAGGGTGGGGGCACAGAGGAAGAAGAGAGATGACCTACTGGGTGGCCACCTGAAATAAAATTCTGTCAATAAAACCTAGCACAATCCCATGAGAGCAGATTTAATTTTCGACACTGACCTGACATCATTCTTTGGCTGCATTCCTTTTTCAGTTCTGGCTTCCGAAGTAGTTTTTTGGAGGCGCTTTCATTTCTTGGGTCCTTAATGCATCTGTACCCTAATGTGCTGCTCCTCTGGGGATCTGTTAGATGGTATTTTTTTTTTTCATCAAATAGTCTGGTAACAAGCAGAACACAATTAATTTAGCCCTCTAGGCAAAACTTGGAATGAACTCTCTTGCCCATTACTGTTCATTTCTATTCAGAATATTATTAAACCTCCCCGTGGTTCTTCCCCCAGGTACCCACGCACCAGCTCACATGCTAGCATGGTGCCTGCCACTGCCATATAACTAGGGATACTTGGTCAACCCACTTGTTATCTGAGAGGTGGTTGGGGATTTAGTTGTGATTTATATATGCATACTAAATCTTCCTTTCACAAGAAAGACTTGTATTTTTTTTAGTTATTTCCTTCTAATACCAGATAAAAACGATCAAGTATTTATTTACACATCCTTTTGAAATAGATCTATTTGAAATAGAAACTTCTCTTTCTCCAGTTCTTCCAGTCGGTGGCAACTTGCCACTCAGTGTCGGGATTTCCAAAATCTGTGACACTAAGTGAGTTCTATTAGTTTGTCCTACTTATGGATTTGTGGTTCCTAGGTAGCTCACTGCCCTTGGGAAGAAACACTTAAAAACGGTGCTGATGAAAGGGGCCCACAGAACTCCAAAACAAAACCACTGAGTAGGATTTTCATCACTGAGTAGATAAGTAAAGGCACTCACAAATAAAGGCCAATTATTTGTGAGTAAGAAATTAAATTTAGTGTATGGTGGCCAGGGTTATGTCTCTCAATTCCATGCTGGTCTCTATTATAAGGAGAAAGGATGTTTTACCTACAGGGTAAATGTAATGGACAGTAAATTAAAATTTTATGATTTTGAAAATGGTTCTGGATTAGGTAAAAAAATATTTTAACGGGATTTTATTTCAGGAGATTTAAGTTTTTTAAAACATGTATTGAATTTGTGCAATACTGTTTCTGTTTTATGTTTGGGATTTTGGGCCACGTGGCATGTGGGTTTTTAAAATTTGGCTTCAGATTTTGAAATTAGTTCTCAATAAATAATCAGGTATATAGAATGTTTGCTTTTTCCCTTCAGACTATCAGGATCCCGTTCTGTGGCTTTTTCTCTGGATTTTGTTTGCGATTGTGTTCATTCATTCACTCTTCAGATATTGAATGAAGATTGTGCAGCACCCTACCTTGGCAATAAAAAGGTTAACCATGACACGTGACTTTGTCTTAAAAAAAACTTACATTCTAGACTGGGAGTTGGTGAACTTTTTCTGTAAAATGCCAGTAAATATTTTAGGCTCTGTGGGCTAAACCCTATCTTTAGGACTCCCCGGCTCAGCTGCTATAGTATGAAAGCTGCCACAGATGACGCATAAATGTGTCTCAATAAAACTTTATTTACAAAAACAGACCACGGGCTGGACTGGCTTACAGGTTTTTGGACCCTATATAGTGGACTTAGTGGACAACTGAAGAGGAATTCAATGGATAAGTTTCTGTGATAGGTCAGGTACAGGATTCTGTATGTGAAACACATAGACGAGGGGGACTGACCCAGATGAGAGTGTGTGGTCTTTGAAGCCTTTCTAGAACCATGATGTCTACACTGAAGCCTTAAAGATGTGTAGGAATAGCCAGGTGAAGGGGGTATGGTTTAGAAGCATGAGAGAAGGGGTGGATATGTATAGAAAACAAACATTCTAGACAGTAGCTGGGCTGGAAAACAGAGAACCAAATGAAAAGTTGACAAGAAATTCTCTCGGTCTAGAAGCGGTTGACATGATCTGTGTTTCACGTCGGAGGAAGCAGCCCCTCCGAGTTCTCACGTGGCAGAGCAGGAACTGAGGTTCTCTTACCCACGCAGACAGTTTCAAGGTTCAATCATTTAGTGCCAAGACTTTACGTTTTAGCAACAGACTGAACCACATGAAATGTGCTGCCTGGGTGACTTCATTTTGTCTAGTGGGTGGCCTGGCAGGAGGCAACGTGCTTCTTGGGGAGCGTAAGAAACTAGAGAAAGAGGAGAGCCAGGTAGGGACAGCGATCCGCCTGCTCCCACGAGGCATTTTCTGCGAGAACAAGACGTCTGTCGCTCACTACAAAGGAAACTAAGTGAGCTAACCAGCAGAGCTAACGCCTTTCCTGTGTTGAGTGTTCTCTCATGCCCACCTGATGCTGAATTTGGTGCGACTTACCTAGAGAGAACTCCAAGGGGCCAGGGGCCGTTTCCTGTCTCCTGGACACAGACGGAACATACTCATTTCTCAGTCAAGGACCTTGGGGGAAGCAACATGATGTTGTGGAAGGGGCCGCTTCTGTAAGATGAGACACGAGTTCAAATCCTACTTTACCTACTGTGTGACTGCAGCCAACTTAAACTCTCTACATCTCCATTTTCTCCTCTGTAAAGCAGAATATTCTGTTTATTGGATTGGCCAAAAAGTTCATTCAGATTTTTCCATATGCTGTTACAGAAAAACCCAATACCTCTCAGAGTTGTCAAAAAGAGGAAAGTAAAAAAAGCAACGTAAATCTATAGCATTGGGACCAGACCTATAGGAGGTACCCCAGAAGTCTTGCAGAGTTGTAGGTGAATCTTTATGGCTCACCTGCCTTTTTCAGCCCTACTTGTTGTGGCTCAGAAGAGGGATGGGTGAAGGGATAAGAGTGAATAATTGTTTCACGATTGGACAAACAATGCAAAGGATAGGATGAGTTCTTCAGAGTATTTGCATGCAGGATACTACTTTATGATTCTGCTCTGTGCTTTGAAAAGAAACAGCAAAGGAGAGCAGTCTGCTACTACATTCTCAATGGAAGCCGTTCATCTCCTCTAACAAGGAGATTTTTGTGCATTTAAACCCAGTGTAAATGTTCACCTCTCACTCTTTTAAGTTTATTACACAGGTTAAGGTGAAATCATTTCCCATCCAGCTATAAATTCACAGCAATTCCTTCCCATCACAACGTCTATAGGGATTCCCTCCCTGTGGGATATGCAGTGATAGGACTAGTGTGACCGAAATGGCCTTCTGGCCACCCTTGAAGCGCCTCCGTATTTCTGGCAGACTCGTCCTGTCAACCAGCACCTCAGGTTGTAATTCACATCAGAGATATCCTCCTAGTCCTGTAATAGAATAACTACAACTTCTGATTGTTTTTATGAGGTTTCTATGATCTGATGCTTGTCTTCCTGGGTACCTCCAACCCCATAATGTAATCGGAGGGCACCTCAGGGATTCTTAGAAAGTCTAAATGAAAAGAGAAAGCCAGAAAGGATGCAAGGGGTACCTTTTGTATCTTCTGTTTGCTCCTTGTCACCACCTGCAAGGGTGGAAGGAAGAATCTTGAACTCTATGGGAGGACTTTGAGCTCACTTGGTGTGTGACAATTCCAGTGTCCTGTCAGCAGGCAGCCAGGGCCTCATATCTTCCCATCCTGTTTCCCTGGAGCCCCAGCCCTTCCCAAGCATGACTTCTATCTTGGAAACTCAACTCTGCAGACACTGGAGCCATCACTCATCAGTGGAACTGGGCAGTCACTGATGGAGACATACAGCTCATGCAGGACTCAGGACAGCCCTGCTGAAGCCATGTTGCACACAGAGGTTAGGCTTTGTCCAACTATTAGTTGTAGAATTCAAGAATATTTGCTGCTAAACATAGGTGAACACTGAGGATAAGATGCAAAATATCTTGTTCAAAATGCCTTGGGCAAATCCCTTGTTTTTAAACTTCTATTCATGTTCCTTCCTCAGTGCTTTATTGATTTCTTAGTGTTTTTTTGCAATGATTTGTTGAGCTTATGTGCCAATATAATCCCTTTGTAATTTGATACAGCTGATTTTTTTAGTTTGTTGTTTATCCTTTAATTGAGTATTTGTTTTTAGATACACAGGAGCTTTACACTTTCAGGTGATCAGTTGTTTTTATCTTTTGTGATTTGGGTATCACATTTTCATCCCCATCTGCTTTTCAGAGAAAATATTAAATACATACCTATATTTGATTGGAAGGAGTGTTTGGGGATTTTTTTTTTTTAACTTTTCAATTCATCTCAAATTGTTCTTGGCATCTGGTATAAAGTGAAGATTTCTTTTTTTCCCAAGGAATTCCTTGCACCAGGAGCTTAACCATAATTAGTAGGCATTTATAATTTCCTGCTTGGATTCTGTGGAAACCATAAGAATGAGGAAAATACATTCCTGTCCCTGTGGTATTAGTCTTAGCAATGAAATGAGATTCACAAGCCATGGCAAACAGGTGTTGGGCGCACACTGGCCTCAGGCTGTGGTGCAAGGAGCAATCCACTGTGGCCTAGGGCCCAGTTCATAACTTGGACAGAACCTCCTATTCTTTCTCAAGTTGACATTTGGCTACTAAGTTGGCGAGCAGCATAAGCTTGCCTCTCCACCAAACACAACATTGATGATGACAACATAATCCTATTTGATACACACCAGCTGCTTGAAATAACTGTTCAAATTGTGTTTTAAAGAATCAGCTGTTTTATATTGACAAATAGCCATTACTTAAAGCCCAGAGTCAGAGTTTGAGACACTCTGAAGTTTACTGTAAGTTGGGGAAGTGAGAGGGATGGGGGATGCTAAGACTGCGAGATTAGAATCTACAGACATTTCGAGGTTGTGGAACAGGTTCTTGCATGTGTCTTTTAAAGATCTTTTTAAGAGCAGAATGCCTGTACTTGGGATAACTTAATGGAGATTCCTGCATTGAGGCAACAGGAAGATCTGGTTCCTCCAGGAAAAGTCACGTGAAAGGAAGCAGTTCTGACCAGTGACCCCAGTTGGCTTCAAGTTAAACACTGTGTCCACCACCTGGGGCTTAATACAGCTTTCATTTCAACTCTTCTTAAAAACAGTGGCCACTGAGAAAGGAAAAAAAAACCAATAATATGCATATATTAACGCATATATGTGAAGTACAGACGAGTGGTACAGATGGACCTATTAATTGCAGGGCAGGAATAGAGACGTAGGCAGGGAGAAGGGACATGGACACTGCGTGGAAGGGAAGGGTGGGATGAACTGGGAGATGAGGGTTGACATAGAAACACTACCATGTGTGAAATAGCGAGTGCGAGTCTGCCGTACAGCACCAGGAGCTCGGCTTGGTGCTCTGTGATGTCCTAGAAGGGTGGGAGGGAGGGGCTATATACACAGACATGCGGCAGATTCACTCTGTTGTACAGCAGAAATTAACACAACGCTGTAATGCAGTGATACTCCAGTTTGGGAAAAAAAGTGGTTACTGGACTGTGGAGAACACACCATCTTCGGGTACATGAGAGGGAGTGTTTGCTGTGGAGTCATTTCCCCGTCAGGCAGACAGTCTCTGGAAGGAGATTCCCTTGTATGGTATTAGCCCAGGGTCAAACGACAGAAGTATAAAAGTATTTTGTCTTTGCTCTTTTGTAAACCGTCAGTTGAGCATGCAGGGTGCTACACACAGGGAGTGAGTCGCCTTGATTATCTTCCTTGAGTAGGATGTGCTGGACATTTCCCAAGAGCAAAAATACAGCGTGAGAAAGTAGCAGGACATTTGTGTCTTTGACAGTTTTATAAGAGTCTTAAAAGGGAGGCTATTAAAGGCTGTGGTTAAAATTACTTATTTATAAGGCTGTTTGCAAACTGTGAGAAAGGATGCCTCCATTCCAGAGATCATGGGAAATAAAATGAACTAACTCAAGATTAATGGCCAGTTTAAAAAAAGATTTGTAAAGGTTTATGGTCAGTAGAACCTTGTGTGGTCTGTATAAATGAGTATTCAAGTTCCCTTAAAATGTGTGAGAGGCTGTCTGCAACTTTGCTTTGTAAGAGTATAAGCTAATATGTTTCTGGTGGGTGGTTTCCAACTGTATGTAGCTCAGTTATTTAGTGTCAAGGATTTTTTTTTTAATGTTTAGATCTTTTGCACATTTCAGGATGCCTGGAAGTCTTTCTAGAGCAACCCTCACTTGTGGAAAAAAATCATTCTTTTCTTTGCCAACACAGATAAGGTCTTTGTAATGGGTTGAAAGCTAGGGAGAGAGCAGTCTGAGGTGATCGAATAGGCAGACGACAGAGCTCGACTTAACTCCTCTCAGTGGTGTCTCGAGGTTTTATCATGAGATTCCAGTCATCTAAAAATCAATGCTTTGTTCTTCCTTTTAGGAGAAACTGTGTCTACCCCATCACATCCTTGAAGAGAAAGGCCTGGTCAAAGTGGGCATTACTGTTCAAGCATTGCTAGACGTAACTGTAACAAAGGCTCTGTTCACATGAGAACAACTCCCTCCTTTGGGTCCCGCTTGTCTGGTCAGAGACCCTGGACTCTGCTCTCAGCACCTGTCCTGTCCCCCCCACCCTCCCCCTCCCTGCTCGTCAGTTCCCCAACTCGAGTTGAATTGACGGAAGAACATGAGAGAAGATTTCCTACCTTTCGTAACTGACTCCGACATTAAGGTGAGACAGGTAATTACCTAAAACCCATGAGGGAGCTGGTTGTGAAGAACAGAGCAGCGCATCAATGCCTTCTACAGCCTCCTTCATCCCTTCCATGCTCATCCACAGCCATTACCAAGACACCAAGCACAACCGTTTTGCAGCAAGATGCATTTGTTTTTATTAAAACCAAACACATTGTGTATTTCGTGGGGGAGGGGGTGGAGGGAATGAAACTCAATCAGGTTTTTCGCCACCAAATTTTTCAAGAAGTTTCTTGAGACCATTGCCTTTAAAAAAAAAAAACTATTTTCGACATACAAAATATTTATATAAATATTATTTATTAGTGAGTTGTTATTCATCCTTTGGATGCAAATTGTAAACTAGGAAACTATTTTATTACTGCTTTTTTGTGGTTAAACACTTTATTTTAATATTATAAATATTGAGTTATTTTCTATCCTCTTTGGTGTGCAAGTAGTTCCAGGTCTCCATAGTCATGTTTTCTGATGTATATGACTCAAAAAAAAATTTAAGCAAAAAAAGCAGGTGCTTCTGTGACAAGAACTGTTTTCTGGGGAGCCATTATTTACACTTTGGTTTATGGAACATTGGTCTTATTTATATTTCTGCATTCCATCCAGCTTCCTACATTCCAGCAGCCCTGTTGTCCCTTGATATAATGAACTGACTGAAATCAAGAGAGCACCCCGAAGTTATTTGTAAATAGCTGTGATGGAAAAAAGACATATTAAACTTGAATATAAAAATGTGAACAGTTCTTTTTTTGGGTTCATACTTATTTTGCTATGCACAAAACATTCACGTTTTAACACAAAGAAGTAACGAGTGTTGGCCCTGTGTCTTGTTGTGTAATTTTGCACTGTAACCTGGGGAAAAGTCTAGCACCAAAGGTAGGTAATAAGCAAGTGGTGTAGGAGAGTGGAGAGGAGAAAAAGATGATTCTGTAACCAAAAAGTTTTTTAAGGGCAGCTTCTTTGAAAAGTGATCAAGAAATAACTTGAGATACAGAGGACCTAGGTCAGGAAACCAGCACTTTCTACAGCTGCCCGTTTTAAAAGAGGCAACAATTCTGAGATGTAGACGTGCTTATTTTATTGCAGCTTAGCTGGTGGCTTTTAAAGTAGCCCATAAAACACTGTAAGACTCGTGATGTCTGGTGTGAAACCACAGAAGTGAGTCAGTGAATTGGTGGGGCAGATGGATGCGGCACCAAGGTGGGCACAGGAGAAGGTGAAGTAAGTAGTATTTGTGAGCCTGAAGGGCCCAGGAGGGAGCAGGTTCAAACAAAACAATGACTTGAGAAAACCCAGCGAAGGAGAGGGATCCGTGTTGGTCTGAGGGAGTCACGTAAGACTTCACAGACACACAGCCTATTTTAGGCAGTTACAAGCGTGTGCACTCACCCTGCAGGTACAGATTTCCCAGGAATTTGTCTTTCCAAGTCTTGTGAATGCTGACTGCATCTTTGCCTCTGTCAAAAGCCATTGTTGAGTTTTTAGAGCAGCAGCAGCCACAAGTTGTAAGACAGATGTGAACACAAAGAGACCAGGAGGACAGTATGCGTTGAACACAGACTTACATCAGCCAGTGCCAGGGCTGCCCTCCCATCTGGGCAAGCGGGAAGGGGACGCTGAAAACAGTCGTTTGGATTGGCAGCTAGTGGTTACTTCCTATCAAATGTACTGTGCACTTTAACCTAATTGAAAATATATTTTAATGTTTTCCTGTACTGCACAAATACCTGTTTTGTCAAATAGCATAATGATGTAAAAAAAAAAAAAGAAAACACTTGGAACAAAGAGCGTATTCAGTGTTAGCCACCGTCAAAGGTTGATGATAGAAATAGGAATTCAGATGACTGCACCTTGATGGGCATTGAGAATGCAGGGTCCTGAAATATTTTTTTTAACATGTATATATGGCAATATGAAACTCTGTAATCCTTGTTTTGAAAGGTTTTTTTTTTCAGAATTAAAATATTTCTTTTGATACTAATTTTCAGTATTTTCTTGCAGTTGGCTGTATAATATGAATGACTTCAATATTTTGTAAAATGCTTTTTTTTTCTTCAAAATGGAATCCTTTGTGTGGCTGAGATGTCTTCAAGATCTTTGTCCATTGCTTATATGTGCAATAAGATGTGCATGGCCGGCTGACAGTGCCCTAAGTAGACAGAATATGCGCAGTGCAAATATCCTTCCTTTTATGATTTAACAGCCATTAAAACTTTGAATCTGTACAGACCATCTTCTGATTGACTTACCCATCAGATACAGAAAAAAAAAAGTCATACGTAGAGTGTCACTGATGAAACAGATTGTAGCAATCATCTAGTGTATTTATATGATTTTATGTTATGTATTGTGAAATATAATATGCATATATAGGATAGGACAGTTTTTACTCAAACTAAGATCTCCCCCGGAACCCACAGAACGTACAGCACTCAAAAGCGGAGTTGCTATGATTGGGAGGGGTTGGTGAGGGAGGGCAGATGGAGTCCATGTGTACATCAGCCCTCTCTACTTGCCCCTTGGCTAGTGGCCCCAGAAGCGTCCTTGAAGAAATCTGAAGGTTCTGTGGTGCTTGCTGTGAAATCCTGGGGTCTGGTCCTCCCAACTGTCTACTGAGGAATCCGACCCTCAGGGAGTGCAGTGGCTTCCTGATTACACCTCCCATGAGTCCAGGTCGGTGTTACCATTTCCCCCACACGTTCAGCCTGCCTCTGGGAGAAGAGCAGCTGTTTTGAGGGATTCAAGGGAAAACAGGGACAGATCATTTCTGCTTTCTTGCCCCAACCCACACACAAGAGCCAAGACCCCAGCCTGAGCAGGGATGACTGGGACTGTATCTACCTAGTCAGGAAGAGCTATGCCCGGCCTGTGAGGCTCTTGACTGGAAGTGCTGCGACTGTAGCCAAAGCTTAGCCGTCTTGGTCCCCTGCACATTACAGGAGTCCAGTGCTTTGCAGGTGCTTTGCATTGTAAGTTGACTGGAACGACTGGGAATGTGTGAAGGACAAGGGGAAGGATGGAAGCGAGAGCACTGGGGGGAGCCTGGCAGGGCATGTTTGCATTAGGGTTACCCATGCAGTTCAGCCACACGGCACTGACCGCAGCTGGGGACTGTCCCAGAGACTGAATTCTAGTCACCTGCTGTATCTGAGCACTTCTGGTTTCTTCTGGGGTGAGATTAGGGCAGCAATGACACCAGTGGGACTGGTTATCTAATCTTCTGTCTTCCACTGGAGGTCAGCTAGCAGAGATCAGGTCCCGTTGGCTGTGGGTAAGGCAGGATTCCCCTCTAAAGAGCTCTCTGTACTTCCCACACTCACATGCTAATGGGCCACCTAAATGGCCAGAATTTATGGAGTGGTTCCTGTGAGTCCAGTGTTTTTTCTGAACTTTCAGTTCAGTTGCTCAGTCATGTCCAACTCTTTGCGACCCCATGGTCAGCACGCCAGGCCTCCCTGTCCGTCACCAACTCCCAGAGTTTACTCAAACTGATGTCTATTGAGTCGGTGATGCCATCCAGCCATCTCATCCTCTGTCTTCCCCGTCTCCTCCCGCCTTCAATCTTGCCCAGCATCAGGGGCTTTTCCACATCAGGTGGCCAAAGTATTGGAGGTTCAGCTTCAGCATCAGTCCTTTCAAGGAATATTCAGTACTGATCTCCTTTAGGATGGACTGGTTGGATCTCCTTGCAGTCCAACAGACTCTCAAGAGTCTTCTTCAACACCACAGTTCGAAAGCATGAATTCTTCGGCACTCAGCTTTCTTTATAGTCCATTCTCACATCCATACATGAACACTGGAAAAACCATAGCTTTGGCTAGACAGACCTTTGTTGGTAAAGGTCCTGAACTATAAAGGTTCTGAACTATAAGCTCCATTAAAACATGACTGCTTGTCTATTTGGTTCTCTGCTGGTTCTCCATTGCCCAGTACAGTGCTTATCGTGCAGTAGGCATTGGAGAGATGTCAGTCAGAAGAATCAATGAATTTTACATATATTATCTCAAAATCTCTTACCAAGAGGCAATCAGGAAGGGACTTGCAGTAGACACCCGTGGTGCAATGAAAGTCACTCAGTTGTGTCCGACTCTGCGACCCCACGGGATCTATGGTCCATGGAATTCTCCAGGCCAGAATGCTGGAGTGGGTAGCCTTCTCCAGGGATCTTCCCAACCCAGGGATTGAACCCAGGTCTCCCGCACTGCAGGTAGATTCTTTACCAGATGAGCCACAAGGGAAGCCCAAGAAGAATGGAGTGATTAGGCTATCCCTTCCCCAGCGGATCTTTACAACCCAGGAATTGAACCGGGGTCTCCTGCATTGCAGGCAGATTCTTTACCAACTGAGCTATGAGGGAAGCCCAGACACGCATAGGGTTGTCCCCTAATACCACATGCTTCTAGGAGCTAACCTTACCTTGTATACCATGAGGTTTTCTGTGTTTGTTTTTTTTTTGGGGGGGGGGGGCTACTCCCAAGTGACATACCCTGCTTATTTAACTTATATGCAGAGTATATCATGAGAAACGCTGGGCTGGAAGAAACACAAGCTGGAATCAAGATTGCTGGGAGAAATATCAATAACCTCAGATATACAGATGACACCACCCTTATGGCAGAAAGTGAAGAGGAACTAAAAAGCCTCTTGATGGAAGTGAAAGAGGAGAGTCAAAAAGTTGGCTTAAAGCTCAACATTCAGAAGACAGATCCTGGCATCTGGTCCCATCACTTGATGGGAAATAGATGGGGAAACAGTGGAAATAGTGTCAGACTTTATTTTTCTGGGCTCCAAAATCACTGCAGATGGTGACTGCAGCCATGAAATTAAAAGACGCTTACTCCTTGGAAGAAAAGTTATGACCAATCTAGATAGTATATTCAAAAGCAGAGACATTACTTTGCCAACAAAGGTCCATCTAGTCAAGGCTATGGTTTTTCCTGCGGTCATGTATGGATGTGAGAGTTGGACTGTGAAGAAGGCTGAGTGCCGAAGAATTGATGCTTTTGAACTGTGGTGTTGGAGAAGACTCTTGAGAGTCCCTTGGACTGCAAGGAGATCCATCCAGTTCATTCTGAAGGAGATAAGCCCTGGGATTTCTTTGGAAGGAATGATGCTAAAGCTGAAACTCCAGTACTTTGGCCACCTCATGCGAAGTGTTGACTCATTGGAAAAGACCCTGATGCTGGGAGGGATTGGGGGCAGGAGGAGAAGGGGACGACAGAGGATGAGATGGCTGGATGGCATCATGGACTCGATGGACGTGAGTCTGAGTGAACTCCGGGAGTTGGTGATGGACAGCGTGCTGCAGTTCATGGGGTCACAAAGAGTCGGACACAACTGAGCGACTGAAGTGAAGTGACATGCAGGATCTTAGTTTGCGACCAAGATCAAACACATGCCCCAGCAACGGGAGTGCAGAGCCCTAACCACTGTACTGCCCAGGCATTCCCTTGGTGGTTCTTACCTGATGCTGCCCACCTGGTTCAGGAGCAGCCCCGTTACTCACAATTGACTAATAAGTCTCCTCTAGGACTCAGACTCTTTCCTAGTGACTGAAGACAGTAGACACAAAACCTGGGAAACACCTAGAGTATAAAACTGACCTGCAGGGAGAAGTAACCCAAAATGCCCTGCTGTTTGCATTCTTAATCCAGTAGTAAAGAGTTCTGTATTTCTGAAGCTTGAGTTGGCAAACCTCCCATGAATGTTTTCAAGAGGCAGTGACTGCATGGAATCATTTGAGTGCAAATTAACTAGGAGAAGCTGAGACTCAGAGTATTCAAATAACTCATTCAAGGTCACAGCAGGTGAGAGAGCAGGGCAAAGTCAAATTCAGCCATCTCAGGCCTATGTCCTTTTCACGGTACAGAAGAAGAACTTCCCAGCAGAGCTAACCCACGTGAAGTTTCTAGAGTTAAAAGAAAAAAAAAGTTCTTGACAATACCTAAGATGTTTGGAGATACAAAAGAAAGTATATTTATAAAATAAAACCTGGTAAGCTGAGCCTGTTGGGACCAGTGCAAAAGCTAGCTAAAACAGATTAAGGTCAGAACAAAAAAAATAGGAAAAAAAGATTTATAAGATAAGCACAGTGAGAGGACACATACTTCACTTTGACATGAGGTCTAGGAACAAATCTCCATTTTCCTTGCCATTTTTTATCCCAATTTAATAAAATATTGCTACGACTTTTTAAAATTTGGGGATTCTTCTCTCTGTTTATCAAAGTTATACACGTTCATCATAGAAACTTCGGAAAGTATAAAGAGGTTGGGGAAGGTCACCAGTAATCCCAGCTTAAGGAAACTGTTAAACTTTCAAAATATTTTCCTTGAGATATTCCTATGCATTTTTACAGAGTACCACCTTATATACTGGTTCCCTCCGCCCCCGGCCCTTGTTAATGGTAGAGTATATTTGTTTTCCAGGATAGAATTGTTTCCTGAAAGAAACTATGGTCTCTAACAGGCATAACAGAATATTTTAGAGGCTTCCTCTAGAAGCACCTAGAAGCATGTCTAGTTCCTAGAAGCACGTGGTATTAGGCAGGCAATACCTAAAAGAAGCAGAAAGTGAAAGTTGCTCAGTTGTGTCTGACTCTTTGTGACCCCGTGGTCTGCCCATATAATTCTCCAGGCAAGAATACTAAAGTGGGTTGCCATTCTCTTCTACAGGGGATCTTCCTGACCTAGGGATCGATCCTGGGTCTCCTGCATTGCAGGCAGATTCTTTACCAGCTGAACTACCAGGGAATCCCCAAAGAAGCAGCAGTGAAGTGAAGTCGTGAAGTCGTGTCCGACTCTGCAACCCCATGGACTGTATGTAGCCCACCAGACTCCTCGGTCCATGGGATTTTCCAGGCATGAATACTGGAGTGGGTTGCCATTTCCTTCTCCAGGGGATCTTCCCGACCCAGGGATAGAACCCAGGTCTCCCGCATTGTAGGCAGACGCTTTACCATCTGAGCTACCAGGGAAGCCTCAAAGAAGCAGACATACTTGGAAATAGGGTAAGGACACTTCGGTCTTTGGTGAAAGGGAGCCTGCAAGAAAATGGGGAAGTACAGGGGGATGGGGAGGGGAGGGAAGTGCAAGAGGGAGAGGATATATGTGTACTTATAACTGATTCACGTTGCTGTACAGCAGAAACCAACACAACATTATAAAGCAATTATCTTCCAATTAAAAATAAATTTAAAAAAGAGAAAGCGGTGATCACTAGGGATGCCTTCTAGAAAGTGGCCACTAGGGGGTGCGTCCTTAAAGCAGCTCCGCATTGAGCTGCTGAATTCCTCTCAATCCTGGAGGAAGCTTTGAGAAATGGTATGGAACACCTCCGGCCTTCCCTGGTGGCGCTAGTGATAAAGAAGTGAGTGAAAGTGAAAATGAAGTCGCTCAGTCCTGTCCGACTCTTTGCGACCCCATGGACTGCAGCCCACTAGGCTCCCCCGTCTCTGGGATTCTCCAGGCAAGAACACTGGAGTGGGTTGCCATTTCCTTCTCCAATGCATGAAAGTGAAAAGTGAAGGTGAAGTCGCTTAGTCGTGTCTGACTCCTAGCGACCCCATGGGCTGCAGCCTACCAGGCTACTCCATCCATGGGATTTTCCAGGCAAGAGTACTGCAGTGGGCTGCCACTGACCTGCCTGCAAATGCAGGAGATGTAAGTGACTCGGGTTCAATCCCTGAGAAGATCCCCTGGAGGAGGACATGGCAACATTCTCTAATACTCTTGTCTGGAGAATACTATGGACAGAGGAGCCCTGGCAGGTACAGTACACAGGGTGGCCAAGAGTCGGACGCAACTGAAGTGACAGAGGGCAGACAGACAATAGAACAGCTCACACTTCAGAATTATCCCAGTCAAGCTCGCTGGAGGGAGCTGCAGTATGCATAGCCCAGAAACACCTCCTCCAACAACATGCCTAGAAATGCTTAAAAAATAAATAATACACATTGAAGTGCTGTGATTATTATAAGAAAATAAGGAAATCCATAGAGAGCTGGAGCTCAGAGTGATAAGACAAAGGTGGAGCCACGGCTGTACTGGGATCTTTTGTCCATCTTGATGATGACCAAGAAAAGATATTATTAATAGGTCTTCTGTGATGGAAGTAAGTACATGGACCCATTCAAGGGTAACTCCTGAGTCAGATGTGAAATCTCTGCACAAAGCTAGGATCTGTATAAAGCTGCCTCATCATTGCAAGGATAGGGGAAAAAAAAAATATCTGTTCATCTCCAAAGGAAACTAGCCATTATTGACTGAGAATAGATGGGGAAATATTATCTCCTGTGACTTTGTCATTACAGCTCTCATCTTCCATAGGTTTAAGATTTGAATTTTTACCACAGATACAGTCTGGGAAACCCGAAGATGAAGCATGTTTACTTAAAGTTTTTCAGATTTGTCACACTCCAGGATACCAGGGAGATAAAAAAAAGCAGTTCCTTACTGAAGGAAGATTTCCACCACCAAGACCCTAATTTCTCGGGATTATACCCAACCATGCATGGGTTTACCATTCAAAGTGACAAAGTTAGCTCTGAAACTTGAAGCCTGAAAGCTTCTTCTGCAACTTACTTGGTGGCGGGTCTTGATCTGAACTGTCAGGAGGCTATTTGATTTTTTATTTTTATTTTTATCATTTATCCTCAGTATTCAGAAGAGAATAGATATAAGAGAGGCAATATATAAAGATGGTGATTGAGAACTTTCCAGAATTGATAAAGCATTCGAATGCTCAGATGGAGAAAGCATAGTGCATTTCAAGCAGGATAAGTAAAGACAAAGACAATCCTAAAAGGGAAGACAGCTTACCTACAAAAAAGAAGAAAAATCCAATTGCATTGACAATATAGACTTCTTGATAGTACAATCAGAAGCCAACAGACAGTGAGTAACCTCTTCGAAGTGCAAAGAGAAAATAAATATTCATAACTCGAGACAAAAAATGAATGACCATCAACTCACCTTCATTGAATTAATTATTTCAGGGAGAAGAAAGGTCTAAAATTCAAAAAAGTATGGTTGAGAAATAAATATAAAACTATGTAAGCATATTGGAATAAGCACTGGCCATAGGACCACTGGTGTCTAATTTGGAGTAGGAGGTTGCTAAATAAAGGACAGTGGAAAGAAAGTACCAGCTGCTTATTACAAAAGACAGGAAGGCATTATGGAAGTTCAAATACTTTAATTCCTTGTACTTCTTTGGTGGAGGGTAGAGATGTTGATTTATTTTTAATTGTGTTAAATGTAAATTTGGACATATTAATGTAAGAGTTTATTGCTTTTAAATCAGTAAAGAAGAAGCTATGAAGTTAAAAATCCCTTCTGAAAGTCACAGAAAGGAAGTGGATTGGTAAAAAGACGCAAAAGAAGCAGAACACGCAGAGTGGCTCCAAATAACAGAGTAGAAATAAACCCAAATATATCAGCAATTACAGTAAATACTAAGGAACTAGATAGCTAAAAGGCAGGTTAAAAATCCAACTATATGATATTTACAGACACCATGAAATATAAGGACACGGATTGAAAATAAAAGGACCACACATTGATTTGTATGTGTTCCACAAATATAAATAAAAGGAAAGCCAGTCAAGTTATATGAGTATCACTCGGTAAAGGCAGTTGAGGAGAATCATCTGAATAGCTAAGCAGAACCCTCTAGCAAGTGGTACTTGAAATCTGTGTCAATATATATCCAGGACAGCTGTGTTCAACCAAAAAGTCTTTGTGTTAAGAGGTACACGTATTAGTGGATGGAGGACACTGGTCTGTCAGGCAGGTCTGGAGCTGAGGATCATTGCACTGAGCACAAGGTCATTGAGGAGACAAGACGAACGTCCTCAGACGGAGGGCAAAGAGGCCTTTTCTGACTCAGAGAGGTGATGAGACTGAAGGAACTCCATCTTATGACTGTCCTCTGTGATTCAAATGCTGGACTTGAAGGTTGATTGGTACAGCAATACTAATGGAAAAATAAAGTGCTGAGGATTTAGAGAGGACAGCTGACTATTTCTGCAGGATCAAATAGGGTAAGGTGGGGAGGGATTGGGGAGAAAGCGTAAGTAGGGGTGAGCTGCCTGTTCTCCCCTGCGATTCAGTTCAGTTCAGTTCAGTTGCTCAGTCATGTCCGACTCTTTGCGACCCCATGAACTGCAGCACGCCAGGCCTCCCTGTCCATCACCAAATCCCGGAGTTCACTCAGACTCGCATCCGTCGAGTCAGTGATGCCATCCATCCATCTCATCCTCTGTCGTCCCCTTCTCCTCCTACCCCCAATCCCTCCCAGCATCAGAGTCTTTTCCAATGAGTCAGCTCTTCGCATGAGGTGGCCAAAGTACTGGAGTTTCAGCTTTAGCATCATTCCTTCTAAAGAAATCCCAGGGCTGATCTCCTTCAGAATGGACTGGTTGGATCTCCTTGCAGTCCAAGGGACTCTCAAGAGTCTTCTCCAACACCACAGTTCAAAAGCATCAATTCTTCGGGGCTCAGCCTTCTTCACAGTCCAACTCTCACATCCATACATGACCACAGGAAAAACCATAGCCTTGGCTAGACGGACCTTAGTCGGCAAAGTAATGTCTCTGCTTCTGAATATACTATCTAGGTTACTCATAACTTTTCTTCCAAGGAGACCTAAGTAAATAAAATTGAGCACTTGGCCGGTAGATGCTCCCTAACAACTGTCGCTTTTCTTTGAGAGGTCAAAGAAATTATCCGATCTCTTGCAATGTGAGCCCCACATAAGTATCTGCTCTAGTCACAAGAGCTGGGGGCTGGGAACAGAGAAGGAAGACACATCTTCTGTCTGAGGAAGACACGCACGGCGGGGGGGGGCTCTGGTGAGGATGAACGTGCAGACGTGAATAGCACTGCACCACACACATATTCATTGCTTAGCTGGATACAGCTCCGCTTGGCAAATGGTGTTGACGCTGTGTCGTTTGGCTCTCTTCCTACTTCCTGCTTCCGTTCTTCAGATTGCGGTCTCAAATCTCCTTTGGTCTGCTCTCGGCTTGTCTCTTCATTTACGGGGAAAACGAAGACCGTCAGATGTGAACTGTTGCATCATTTCCTGTCTTGGAGGTGAACATGGCTGCTCACGCTTCCAAGGCTAATCGCCGGCTCCACAGCTGCGGGGGGCTCTGTGTGATTGGTCTCTGTCTGTGTGTGTCTCTCTCTCTCTTACTTCCTCCTTCCTGCATCTTCTCCAATCTCTCCTCTGTCTATCGCGATTCAGCCACAAACTCCAGCCTCACCAGCCTGTGGGAAACAATTCCCTTGATTCCACCTTTCCGCTCAAAAAAACCCGGCCAGTCTCTTGTCCTTCCAGACCCTTCGAGAATGTTCTTTGAAGGGCATTCTGTGAACAATGCTGGCATGCAAGCTCCATGCACAGGAGTCTTTGTTTCCTGCTGGCCGGGGCCGGTACAGTCTAAAATATAGTAGGCACTTGATAAGCGTTTGTTGAACAAATGAACCAACGCCCTCACTTTCCATTCATTTTCCCTCTTGTCCTCACCACTCCATTGAAAACACACGTAATAATGTCATGGATCCCATCCCAGTCGCTTGATCCAGTGGCCTCTTTTGAGTCCTTGTTCTAGTGGATTCTCTTGTAGCATTTGGGATATTGAGCCCTTGCTACTTGAAACCCAAGAGTTCTGTCCTGGTGCCATTTTTCTCTCTCAGAGTGTTCATTTTCCATTTTTTCACAGTCTCCACCTTTTTTTTTTTTTTTTTTTTTAAAGGAGGAGTGTTGACACTCTTCCATTCATGTGAAAGATATCTGGTGGTTCCAACAGCAGCAGTGATGTATAAATAAATTTACATATCTTCATAATTCTAGGCCCTGCTTCCCCTCTGAGATCCAGAATAATGTAGTTCTGAGTATCTTCACTTGAATGTCCTTGTGAAAGTCATCTGCTTAGAGGTTCTTCAACCTTAATGTATTTGAAATTGGACTCCCTACTATTAATACCTCCCAAAACTCCTTTTTCTTCTCATGTATCTCCTAATTCAATGGTTTCATCACCTTCCCAGTCTCCCAGGCTAGACACGGTAGGGTCATCACTGATGCGTCCCTGGCCCTTTCAGTTGGTCACTTAACAATGTAGATTCTTCCTCAGAAACATCTCTCAGCTCCAGCACCGCCTCTTCACTTCTACCACCTTAGTGCCAGCCTCATCAACTCTTTCTGAGATGAGTAGTCAAGGGTCCATTTGATCTCCCTGTCTACCTTATCTTTGCAACCGTCTCCTATGACCATAATATGAAAAAAAGCACAAGTCTTAGCACGTCTCTTCCCTACTAGAAACACCTTCACTGCCTCACGGTTACTTGTTCGCAGGTCTCAATGCCATGCATGCCTTTCCAGCCTGTTGGCAATTTATCAGTTGGTGCAGCCCCGCCAGTCTCCCGTTACCACCAGGGGCTCTGATGTTTTTGTTTCCTAGGCTACACGTCCTGCTTAAGATGTCCTCTCACCTCTTCTTGACTTTGCAGAGTGCTACCCAGGCTTGATGACTGATGGTCAATGCCTTTCATTTCGGTGAGCTTTCCCCTCCCCCTCCAGATGATGTCTTCCTCCCTGGTACTCCTGAAAAAAGAACCCATTCTGCTGTAGTTGAAGGTTTGCTTCCCAATAAACCTCTTTTATCAAGCTCATATTAGACAAAGAATAATTTCAGTGGGGAAAGGGACATAATAAAACACAATAATTTATTTGTTCTCTTATAGAAATCTTAATAACCAGAGTAGTCACAGATCCAAGTGACAAAGAAAATTAAATACAATAGCTGAAGTTTATTGAGTACTTGGGGCTTCCCAGGTGGCGCTAGTGGTAAAGAACCTGCTTGCCAGTGCAAGAGACATAAGAGACATGGGTTCGATTCCTGGCTTGGGAAGATCCCCTGGAGCAGGGCATGGAAACCCACTCCAGTATTCTTGCCTGGAGAATCCCATGGACAGAGGAGTCTGGCAGGCTCTAGTCAATAGATCACAAAGAGTCAGACACGACTGAAGCAACTTAGCATGCACCCAAAATTGAGTAGTTATGACCTGACCAACTCTGTTAAAGGTTTGTATTGTAAATCTCACAGCAACCCTGTGAGAAGCACCTACATAATCCCTCTGCCTTGACTTTGTGCAATGAGCCAGATCAGACTAACTGAATAAAGCTGGCCTGTTAGCAGAATTACCTTAGAATCTATATTTAAAAATCATTCCAACAGCTCGGGCAGCCTCTCTGCACTATGCAGCAAGAGATGGGCTACATTATTTTACAGTCAATACAGGAAATTTCTATACTCCATCAAGGTTTCTGTGAATGTAACTAAGAAAATGAGTTACTTGCTGTTTACTCTGGGAAACTGTCAGTGAATGGTCTATCGTGCTTCTCCTAATCAAGACACTAGGTGGCAGTGTTTTTACTGAAATGATTTTAGACGAAAACAGGACTAGGTTTTCCTCTTCTGAGAATAAAAATTGTGCTTATGCAGCAAGCACCAAAGAGGCAATGCATCTTGAATCCAGCACTGGAGCAGCCTGTGCTCAATATTATAACGCTTCATGCAGGGGTAAAACACACACAGACACCTGTCTAGATTTCAGAAAGATTTCTGAAATACGATCTTGAAAAAAATGAAAAAATAAAAAACAAGTTCTCTCACTCAGTTCCCTCCTCCAGAGCACGTTTTCTATTCATATTTGAATTTGTCCAACAAACCCAATAAGATAAATGTTCACTGATTTCACTGGTTGAGGACGTGCTGCTATCGGCCCAAAGGGGAAGGGCTGGCTTCTCATCGGCACCTGCTGCCACTCATCAGGTATCACCAGTGGCGGAAGACTGACACCCGAGGCCAAAGAGGCGAGGAGGCCTCCGTGCTCTTGGATTGGAGTCCTGGAATCAGGCCAAACGGAACACAATCGAATTCCTTTTATTATCTCTTAAGACCAAAAGGACATGTTCTCCTGGACTGCCCAGGACTACTGAAGGAGGTGAAGAAGTATACAAACTATGTCTTCCTGGAGGGAGGTATTTTATTTTTAGAAAAACAAATTAATGGCACAGCAGATATTCTTTGTTGGTCCTCACAAATTCTTTTTGCACTAAAGTTTGCAGTTGGGGACTTCTGAGGGTCTCATATTTGCATAGGCATCCTCAGCCTATGAACTGTTATTTACAGTTGCCTATATTAATTTACCAATGCATTATGTGTATTATAGGGCATATAGAAAAATACAAATATAGATTTTAATAGGGAATGAAATGAAAATAAACAAAGGCAGAAGCTCTATGACATTCCTCTGGGTGACCGCTAAGGAAAGGACACCTCACTCAGGAGTCCTCTGACAATAGTGCAGTGGTTACTAATATCTGAGTGGGATGAGAGTGATTTCATATGGGTATCTTATCTTGCTATGCTCCACGGTTCTGTGAGTTAGAGGGTGAAGGGGCTCTTGTCTACACATTTTCAGATGAGAAATTAGACTTATAAAGATGAAATGAGCTGCCCATGTTACCTTATGGAAGCAGAAGACATATCAGGTTAACTTTTTCTGAAAGTATCATAATAATTCTATCTTTAAAGTGTTTTTGAATCAGAACTTAAATTCTCAGGGATGTAAAGAAAGTGAGAAGTGCATGGGACTTCCCTGGTGGTCCAGTGATTAAGAATCCACCTTCCAGTGTAGGGGACATGGATTTGATCCCTGGTAGGAGAAGGCGATGGCACCCCACTCCAGTACTCTTGCCTGGAAAATCCCATGGACGGAGGAGCCTGGTGGGCTGCAGTCCATGGGGTTGCTAAGAGTCGGGCACGACTGAGCGACTTTACTTTCACTTTTCGTTTTCATGCATTGGAGAAGGAAATGGCAACCCACTCCAGTATTCTTGCCTGGAGAATCCCAAGGATGGGGGAGCCTGGTGGGCTGCCGTCTATGGGGTTGCACAGAGTCGGACACGACTGAAGTGACGCAGCAGCAGCAGCAGCAGCAGCAGCAGGGGAACTAAGATCCCAGATGCCACAGAGCAACTAAGCCTGTGCTCTGCAACAAGAGGACTGTGTGCTGCAACTCGAGAAAACTGCTCACCGCAAGGAGAAGCCTTTTTGCTGCAATGAAGACCCAGCACAGCCAAACACACACACACACACACACACACACACACACACACACACACACACACACACACACAAAGATGTTGACATGGATGGGTGTAAGCACTGTTATTTCTTCCTGGCTTTCAACATTTATTAAACATTAATGTTTAAAATTCATGTTTTCCAACTTAAACTATGCTATATGCACAAATTTCTTGTTAGTAAAGTTGACCGCGGCCATCAAAACTAAAGCCACTTTGTCTCTCATCCAGTGTGTATGTTCATTGTGGTCAAATACAAGAACAGCATTTTTTCTGATGAGACTACGTTAAAAAGCTGTTTGGATAATTTGAAATGTTTATGAACCCTTCAAAACAAAAATTCACGTCTACTTGTCACAGTTTATTACACATATTAAAAATATTTTTTAAATGTCAGTTTGGAATTTTTCCACTGTTAAGATTTCAATAAATTTTTATCTGGACTCCACTTGCATCTTCAAAATTCAGAGAGCTCACAAGCCATCACACATCACCTTCACTTCTAAGTGGTTTCTAAGTGAGATAACATTATTTGACTCCATAAAAGATGTGGCCACTGAAAATTGTATTCTCCCAAATAAACATCCTTGTATAACATCAAGAATCTTTTTTCTTTTTCATGCAGTAGTATATTTATGATCTCCATAACATGGCTACTTCAGAGATTTTAACCCAATCTTCACTAAAGTATAACACATATGAAAATGTGTATAAATCTTAAGTGTATGGCCTGATGAATTTCCAAGTAAACATGCTCATATACTAACCCAAATGAAGTGAGCATCACTAGTTCCCTGAAGGACCTTGTATGCTACCCTCTAATCACCTCTGCCCAGGGCCGCATACTCCTTCTGCTGTAAGTAATCCCATCCTGACTTCTCACACCACAGATGAAATCTGCCTGGCTTGGACTCTTTTATGAAATGGTACATAATGACATATACAGTCGATTGTGTTCGAGGGATTTCCCTGGTGGTCCAGTGGTTAAGACTCTGCACTTCCACTGCCAGGGACACTTGTTCCAGCCTTGGTTGGGGAACTAAGATCCCATATATCATGTGGTATGGCAAGAAGAAAAAAAAAGATTGTGTTTAATGTTTGAGACTCTGTTGCTGCATCTAATTTTAGTGTGTTTCTCTCATTGTAGAACATTCCACTGTATGAATACACTGATTTTATGCATACTACGGTAGATGGGCATTGGGGTTGTTTCCAGATTTGGGCTATTATAAGCAGTGCTGCTACGAACATTCTCATATAGATTTTACATACATGTTTCTGCTGGGTACACCTCTGGTGGGATTGTTGGGAAGGGCCGTTATGTTGACTTAAAACTCAACTTTCAAAAAACTAATATCATAGCGTGTGGTCCCATCACTTCATGGCAAATAGATGGGGAAAAAATGGCAACAGTGATAGACTCTACTTTCTTGGGCTCCAAAATCACTGCGGACAGTGACTGCAGCCACAAAATTAAAAGGTGCTTGCTCCCTGGAAGAAAAGCTATGACAAACCTAGACAGCACATTAAGGAGCAGAGACATCACGTTGCTGACAAAGGTCCATACAGTCAAAGCTATGGTTTTTCCAGTAGGCATGTACAGATGTGAGTTGGACCATAAAGAAGGCTGAGTGCTGAAGAACTGATGCTTCTGAATTGTAGTCCTAGAGAAAGTGAAAGTGAAGGTCGCTCAGTCATGTTCGACTCTTCGCAACCCCACGGACTGTAGCCTACCAGGCTCCTCTGTCCGTGGAATTCTCCAGGCCAGAATACTAGAGTGGGTTGCCTATCCCTTCTCCAGGGTATCTTCCTGATCCAGAATTCGAACCAGGGTCTTCTGCATTGCAGGCAGATTCTTTACCACCTGAGCTACCAGGGGAGCCCCTGGGAGAACAGCCTTTGAATCCTTTGGACACCAGGAAGATCAAACCAATCAATCCTAAAGGAAATCAACCCTGAACAGTCATTGGAAGTACTGAGGCTGAAGCTGAAGCTGAAGCACCAGTACTTTGGCTACCTGATGCAAACAGCTGACTCACTGGAAAAGACCCTGATGTTGGGAAAGACTGAGGGCAGGAGGAGAAGGGGACAACAGTGGATGAGATGGTTGGATGGCATCATCGACTCAATGGACATGAGTTTGAGCAAACTCTGGGAGTCAGTGAAGGGAAGGGAAGACTGGCGTGCACAGTCCATGGGGTAGCGAACAGTTGGATATGACTGACTGACTGGACATTATGCTGGATCTCAGCAGACTCCCATTAGCAGGCCACCATACCGACAGGCCAACACTTGCGATTTCTCCCAGCTTCAGCCATTCAGGGAGGTGTATAGTGGCACTTCCTTGTCGGCATTTCCCTGGTCTTATGAAGTTAAACACATTTCCATGTATTTATTAATCATACTTACATCCCATTTTGAGAAGTACCCAATCGAATCTTTTGCCCACTTTTCTGTTGGTTTATCTTTTAAATAATTAATTTATGGAGTTCTTTATATATTCTGGATGCAGGTTCTGTCCAATCCCCATTTTGCAAGCACCTCCACCCATTTCATGGCTTGCCTCTACTAGTAATGGTGGCTTTACTGTATTGTTTTGTTTCGTAAAGGGAGATTAAAGAGAGCTTTTACAATATCTACAGTGATCCAGGAAATGAGTCAACTCCTTTGCCTCCTTCTGTCAGGTGACTGCTAGAAGCACACAAAACTAGTATTAGGAGTTCATTTTTAGGTTATTTGTTATTATAAAGTCATGGAAATGATTTCTTATTATATGAAGGACTCATGGATTTCAGACTTGGTTAGCCAACTCCCACAATGACACAGCAAATTCCTTGTAAAATGTCTCTTATTATACATGTCTACCAATAGTTCTGCTTCTCTGGTTAAATCCTCAACAAATACAAAGATCATAGGATCACACAATTATTTTTCTTTATAAAGGAATTATCTACATGAAAAAATTTGTGAATTAAAAAACTTTTCTTTTTAGAGGACACAAGTTTGTTCAGACTTAGAACCATTTGGGTGCAGTTCATTGCAGGGTTCAATCTTGAATACTAATATTTAAATAGTAATAATTTTAAAGAAGTTTAGTCTAATTCACATTTACATAGTACTTATTTTATAACTTTAAAACCCTGATGTCTTCCTCTATCACCATGTAATATGCACTCTTCTTGAATGTTTAAAATGTATAATTTTTGTGCTCTTCAACAGAAAAATATATTTCTTTTAAAACAACCAGAATTCACCTATCATGTTTCAAAGGTATGTCCATTAAGTTCTCGAAGGAACACACTCTGGTACTTACAAAGAGAATCATTACTTTCCTTGGCCGAGTTTATCAAGCTACATTTCTGCATGTAACTAAAGGAAAATATCTTTCACAGTAACATATGAAACAAGTTTCCTTATCTAATTTCAGATCTAATCTAGTATTTAATTCTTGTCTCTTGAGAGAGGTCCATAAACCAATGTCCACAAATCCATTTGACTCAACAGATAAGAAATATCCTTGACTGGGTTCTGTAAATCTGACTTCTAATCTTAGCTCTCCCACAAATAACTGTGTAATGATGGGAAATTCACTTAATCTTTCTGAGTCTATTTCTGTATTCATCAACTAACAAATACTTTTTCAATTCAGTGACCACTAGAAGCCAAGCAGTTGTTAGACACTAGATACAAAACAGGAAAAAAGACAGCCCATGCCTCTGAATCATTTCTAAATGATCTTGAAAAAGCTGTTAAGTATCTAATATTTCCCAAGTAAACACTGGTAAAGTAACTTTTAAAATCAGAAGCAGGTTTGATATATTTATGCAGTGAGTGATTCAACTACAGAATGAAGCATTTTTAGCATTATGAAATCCAAAGTTTTAAAATCTTATTTCCTTGCAATTCTGTTTATTACAATTTTATAATCCTGAAGAGATTCTCTTATCTGAAGTTTTTCATGCATTCAGATATTTTGCATGATGTCTGATGTGATCAGCAATAAAGGTTGCAATAAAGTAGTAGCTGTGATCATAACCCTAGAAGACAAAAGAGAGAGATGATGTTTATCTACCATTCAGAAAAGTTGATAAAGGGACATTAAATATATCTTGCATGTCACTTAATTTGCTTGTAAATAATTAAACTATCACCATATGTGAACAGTTTCTAATCAAAGCTTATTACACTCGTACTTCAATATTTTCACTGAAAAAAGAATAGCAAAAATGTAAAAAGAAAAAAAAAGAAACATTCTGCATAGCCTAGTTTCTAGATGCTGCCAGTAATACACGCAAAGAAAAGAAATATCACATTAATTAAATGCACAGAGTAAACGTGGTCAAATCAACAAGGACATAAAAGACTCAGAATTTAGAGAGCTTAGGAACACAGGCAAGAAGTTTCAAATCCCAAAGGAAACACACACCCACCGATAAGAAAATGGTAAGATACAAAATAAGCGCACATAAACAATACAGAGAAAGAACTTGTGCACAGCCAAATGCCCCATCCTGGGAAGTTAAACAGGGCCATTGTAAATCACATTAAGAATTTGACCTCCTGTGCAGTAAAAGCCTACTACAGCTGAGGAAAAAGGAATAATTAATTAAATGCTGACATCTCTCAGCAATAAACCAAATTGGGTAAAAAGTCAGTAAACTTTTAAAAACTACCATGCTGCAGAGAGAAAATGTAATTGAGTTGAAACAGATTTCTATCTGGTCAAATAAAACCAGTAACAGGTGATCAATGGCAAAAGGAGAAGCAACCCTTCCCGAAGGTGTCCTCTGAGTACAAAGTAAGTACCTTTCAAGGGAAAAAGAAATTAAAAATAGGATGGGAAAAACTTGAGCGTGTTAAGAAACAGGTTAATTTTTAGGACAGCCCTTACCCTGCCAGAGGCAATTAAAATATAAAATAGAATAAACCAGGAAAGATAAGAGTCTAAGAAAGTTTAGCCTGATCAAGCAAATGGTCTGACTGCAAGAAAAACAAATTTTTCTAAGCACTGAAGAAACAAAACTGGACCTAATGAAAAATATCATCTGCATTTCAGGGAACAAGGCAAAATCCCTAAGGTTTTGATGAATCAGTAAACCTTCTCAATCTCTAACTTCCAGCAGTACGCAAAGCATATCTTGGGTATACCCGTTAATAAAGAGTTCTACTTTAAAATCATCAAAGAAACTTAAAAGCAATCTGCTTTCTATTTTCAGTGGCCAAACTGTAGAAGTGAATCTGACAGGAATGCTGTCAAAATTAAGGCTGAGCCTTGGAATTATTTGGTTTCACGTCACTCAATGATTAGACCAGTCCCAGTTAATTAGTTAATTTAGAGCTGAAGGACAGTTTCTTATATAAAGAAAGTAGGAGATGCGCATTTGGCACCCATGTAATTCTTGGTAAGAGGTCAAATATACCCACGATTTTTAGGCCACAAAACCTGTGAAGCATTGTACCAAGTAGTACCTGCCAGTTTTCAGATAAAAAATGACCGAAAACAGGTATGCATGTATGCTCATTTGTGTCCGACTCTGCGACCCCATAGACTGAGCCCAGCAAGCTCCTCTGTCAATGAGGCTTTCCGGGCAAGAATACTGGAGCGGTGGCCATTTCCTATTCCAGGGGATCTTCCCGACCCAGGGGTCGAACCCGTGCCTTTTGCGTCCACTTGCATTGGCAGGCGGATCCTTCACCACTGAGCCACCTGGGAAACCCTAACGATAAAGCAGATAGTAAGTCCCTCAGACCTGAGGTAGTCTGCAGCCAACGGAAGTTGGCTTGAAACTCTGAAAAGTTGCCTCTCTGGAGCCACTGCCGAGGAATGATTGTGCTGCGCATTCAGCTACAACAAACCTAATGCAGACCTGCTCCAGACTGTGCATCACTCAAACTGCCCATGCTGGAAGGAAAGGGAACAGAAAACTGCGCCTGAGCTAAAAAGTGTGACTGACGATTTCAACACTTTCTCATCGTTAAATAAAAAAAGGAAAAGGAATGCTCTGTCCTCACTCTTCGTTAACCACAGACAACTACGTTTTTCAGTTGCTTGGGATATAGGCATTTTAGAAATAAAAAAATTGACTTATTTTTTCCCCTCAAGAATTTCATCAGTGTTCTAACCCTGCTGCTTTTATAACAAACTCTAGAATTTTTCAGTCTTTGTAGGAAGGCTGAAACTTTGCTGTTAGTGGTAACCACAAAATTTCCTGGCATAAACTCAAGGGACGCAGAAGAGGCAACCAACAGCACTACTGCCAAGAAGTTAAAGTCATTTGGGAAAAAGCACGCTTTGTTACATCACTTATAGCTAGAATTAATACAATTCAACACACTGTTATCTTTATAATCAAATTTCTCAAGGCTGATCATTGATGTAAAACATGTAATTCTGATGAGAAATGTTCAAATTAATCTATCAATAAAAAATTCTATTTTTAAATGACGGATAGTCACAAGAAAGAAAAAAGGAATGTTGGGGAGGATGTGGAGAAATTAGAACTCTTGTGCATTGCTGATGGGAATGTAAAGTAGTATAGCTGCTATGCAATATAGTATGAGTTTCCTCAAAAAATTAAAAACAGAATTACCACATGATCCAACAATTCCAATCCTGGGTATAATAACCAAAAATAACTAAAAGCAGAATCTTCAGGAAACATTTACACATCCGTGTTTATAGCAACATTATTCACAAGAGCTAAGACTTGGAAGCAACCTTCACGGTTCATTGACAGATGACTGAATAAGCAAAATCTGGTAACATGCATAGGATGAAATATTATTCAGCCTTAAAAAGGAAGAAAATTCTGGCACACGATACAACATGGATGAACCTTAAGAGGATTATGCTAAGTGAAATCAGCTAGTCACAAAAAGACAAACACTGTATGAGCCCACTTATGGGAAATCCTCAGGGCAGTCACAGAGACAGGAAGTAAAACGGTGGTTGCTAAGGGTTGGGGGCAGGGAGGCACCGGGGGTTAGTGCTTAACAGGAACGGAGCTGCACTTTTACAAGATGAAAAGAATTGTGGAGAGGAATGATGGTGAAAGCTCCACAGCATTATGCATGAATTTACACCACTGAAACGGACACTTACAAAGAGTTAAGGCAGTAAATTTTATGTGGTATTGTGGTATTTTACCACAATTTTAAAAAAGCTGAAAAAAATTAAAAAAAACAAAACAAAACAAAAAACCCAAACAGGAGGACAGGATAGGAATGGTCTCTCATCTGGTCATATAAGGATAAAATGAGTTAATGCTGTGAAAACAGTTTTGTAAGCATACACATTGATCTAGATAACACTTATCATTATAAGTTTTAGATCAAAGTGCCTGGAACATTACCCATAAACATATTACCCATATGGCATATTACCCATAAACATGAATAAAAATGTTTTCAAAAAGCCTGGCCATGTATAATTTTCAGGGTTCATTTTTCATCCTGAAAGAAAAATTTTGTTTATGTTATGTTCTGAAGTATATGATTATATAATTAAAAAAAAATAAAGGCAGAATTTCTTTAATTGTAACTATATTAGCATAGAGCTAGGTGAGTAGTGAATAGTCAAAAGTATTTTAGCCAAGGAAAAGGAAAATCTGCAAACCAATTGAAATCTAGTAATCGCTCTTAAACAACGAGCAAGCCGCACAACAGATAGGTCAGCATCTAACTCAATATACAGTGCATATGTGTGTGTCAGACACAGCTTCCGAGACTAAGAAGTGTATCTAAAGTGAACAGTAATTAAGGTGTAAGCTTGTCTTTTTATTTGACTGCAACGATAGCTGCATGTGTAAAGAAAGATACCCGATAATGTTGATGATTAAGTACCACCCAAGCATCAAACTTTGAGCTATTTACTGATTTTACATTAGGACAGAAAATTGTAAATACTTTTCACTGCCAAATGCTTTCCTATTTCTTTGTAATCTGGTCTTAGATATCATTAACTTAATAGGGAGGTTTTCACTTTGTCTGATTATAATTAGAAAATATCTTAACTAGAGGTACCTTTTCAAATTCTAAAATCAAATTTTAAAAAGTACTATGGAATCTTGTTTTTTTAATAGTGAATTTAGACCAAGGTATGGTTTCCTGGTACTTGCCTCTTGTAATCTGAAAACAACAGGGATTTTCTTTTCTGTACAGGCAGCGATGAAGTTATCAGGAAGTAACTGTCCATCGGAAAGGAACTCGTCCTCTTTCCCTTGATCAATTAGTATATCCAGCTGAGAATCTGGATAGGACTTCACAAGACAGGTAGCATCATAAGCCTATAAAAAGAGGAGAAATAATGAAAAATAAATTCACAAGTGCCAGAAAGATATTCTTCAGAATATCCTATACTAGAACTGAATAGAATTTTAAGTCATTCAGGCTCTAAGGCTGATTAAGTTGGCTTGTCTGTTTTTTATTTATAAGGTCTTCAGAATGCTATTCTCATTACAGCCTCCTCCTTACTTTCAAGCAGTCCTAGACCAACAGCAAGGATTTTATATCTCAAGTATTTTTCATTGTGTAGCCTTTTTTCTTCTAAATCATCAAGGTTATTAACCACCTCTCAACTCCAAAAACCTTGATTTTTTTCCTTTGTAAATCCTTTCACAAATTGACTATTTCTTCTATTTCAAATAAGCAGTCTATTTTTGTTTCTGCTTTTTGACTAATTCCAGACATAAATCTCTCTTTTTCTATCTGCTGAAAACCACCAAATATCTACAATCTCCAGGAACTTTCAGGAAGACGTGAATAATCTGAATCATGTTAACAACTCAAATTTAGTATCTGAGGAGCTGCCACTAGTTGCAATTTTCTATTTTACTATCCATCTTTAAATGTTGATCACTCATGTATATTCACTAACCACACTGATGGATTGATCAAGACAAACAAAAGATTTTCCCTTCTAAAGTATCATGCTTTTTCAGACTTGCTTTCTTTAGTCTTAAAAGGTGAAAGGAGACATATGAAGTCCAACTAGTTTAAAGTTCTTTGATTTCATAATTCTGCATAGCCTCCTTCTTCCAAGAGTAAATTAAATGCTGGCCTAAACACAGCATCATTAAGACAGTAAAACCTACGGCCACTTAGAGAAAAAGGATCCTTTATAGGCTACCTCTCCCCTACTTCTCTCAATCAGCTGGTCTTTCACTCAAATCTTCTATTAGACCGTAAGGCCCCTGTGCACAGGAAAGGATCATCACCTTCTTCACAGATTTCAAAACTCCACATAAACTCTGCATATGGTGAAAACTCAAAGCACTGATGAGCAAGCATTGTCAGCACATTGTTTTCCAAGTAACTAATGGTAACAATTTTTGGCATTCTTCCAATATAATGAAAACCTAGGCCTAAGCAAAACTAAACTTTAATCTAGTGACTAAGAGATTAACTTTCCAATTCTGTTAGAATTTCAGTGACCAAACTTAAGAAAAACAGGGGTCCATGAGTACATGATTTTGAATTAACAGCAATGAAAAAAGGTTCTTTTTTTCCCCCTACTCAAGTATCTGCTACTTGCTAACAAGCACATGGTGATGAGCTCATTTGTAAAATATTCAAATTCTTGGTAGGAGTTTTCAAATAGCCCATTTCTGCACAGTCTTGGAAAAAAGGGCCTGTTTTATTTTCATCTAGAAGCATCTGCTCCTATGCTTTAAAAAGCAATCTCACTGTTGGAAATAGACTCATAAATGTACATTACATACACCGTATCTATGTTTAAAGGCTGTTAAGCCTAGAATTAAAAATCTAAACCTGAGAGACACTAGATTTTGAAACAGATACACAAAATAAAAACCCAGGCCTCCTGGTTCTTACCATACAATCAAGCACATAGTTAATAACAGATAAGTCTAAATTTAGTAACAGGGGGTATTTTTTGTAATGTTAATTTAGAAAATAAACATATAAATTAATCATTAGCAGAAAAAAGATGTAGCCTCAGAATATCTGCCATAATTGAATACAATTTTAAAAAGATCTTCATGGGTGTTGTTACTGTTATATGTATTCACTTTTGTTAATTATTTTTAGCTCTGGATGTTTGGGCTTCCCTGGTAGCTCAGATGGTAAAGAATCTGCTTGCAATGCAGGGGACCCTGGAGCCTTACTTGAACAAGTTAGGAATATAATGTCTGTAGAGCAGCTTTTCAACAAATTTGAAAACTTATGAATGAGTATTAAGAGAGCCATCCAGTACCTACCTCCCATTTACTTTGATCTGTTCCCAAATATCCGGTAAAGGCTTTTTTGCCCCAACGACAGAGCACTGGGTTGCAAAGTGGAGCAAATGCTGACACAGACTTAAGGCACAAAAATAAAATAAAATTTACAAACAAGTTATATTTTCGTAAGTTGGCTATGCACAGATATTTGCAACTTGCTTAAAAAGTCTGACTTGCCGTGAAAATCCCTGTGAACAATTTTTCTTCTGCTATACTATGAGCTTAGATTATATGCCTCTCCAAGATCCATCATCCTTTGTGTATTCTATTTAAAGAGCTAATAAAATATAATTGCTAAAGCAACAAAGCAGTACATTACATTTTCATTAAATAAGGCACAAATGAAAGTTTATGATGAATTTCTACTCAGTTTTTGCATTTAAAACAAAGGAAAATCAGAGTAAACTTTATGTGAGAATATTCTTGATAAAAATATAAGGAAATCATAACATACTGCTACAATAACATTAGTCAAGACTAACTTTTAGAATAAAAGAGCCTAGAAAACCATAGTTTGAATAGAAGCTATGAAAATTTCTTGATAATACCTCTAGCAGACCAATGAGAAAACACTGGGATACAAGCCTATTCTTTTGAGTCTGTAGCATATATTGTATGGTCAATTTAATAGTCTTCCCCCACAATCTCTTGAAATGCCCAACACTAGAAAAGTTTAGTCCCAATACTAAACAATAGTATCTAATTTCAATCTCTGTAAGTTCCTAATATTATATTATTCAAGAGAAATATCTGTTACTAGAAGCTTAGGTTAATCTTACTTTGTATTTTCCAGGATTCTTCAAAGCACAAATCAGAGCTCCATGGCCTCCCATAGAGTGGCCAAAAACAGACATCCTTTGGGGGTCCACTGGAAAATTGTCATTTACGAGTTGGGGAAGCTAGGGAGAATTTAATGGTGGGACAGAAAATATGAGAGAAGTAAGTTTAGCCTCTTCCTAAGTTGTATAAAAAAATCAATACTTCCAAATCACAGTCTTAAAATGGTTTATACCGTAAAGATTTTTTAAAAATGCAGGATAGACAATGATTATTAATATATCACTGGAGAATATATGATACATCACCCTTAGAAAGCAAATTTAAGACGATAATGCAGAAAGAAACTTCCAAATGTTCTAAACTTTGATCCAATAATTTCACTTCCTGGAATCTATTCTATGGGAAAAGTTCTTATGGGTAAAAAAAATTATATGCAAAGATAATCAATGCAATAATACACATTATGGTAAAAGACATATGTAAACATATAAATAGCTCCATTAGAAAAAAGTAAATCATGGCATATGATGGAATACTATGCAATTCTTAAAATTATGTTACAAATAGATCAGAATATTATAAAATATTTGTTTTACATAACTAAAAAAGAACAAGATAAAAATGCTTCACAATTATATGAAAACTAGTCATAAAACAAAATCTGGAATATACCAAAATATAGTTGTCTGGGGTGACAGAATTACACATGATTAAAATTTTATACTATTATTTCTGAATTTTTATGATGTGGACATTGTTAAAATCATAAGATTTAGAAAAATGCATAAACTGTACACAAATATTATTAATAGAAGCAATGCTTTACCACTTATCCTTTCCGATTATGATTAATCCCTGTGAAATATGTCTGAATGAACCAACTACCAGAGAAATGCAAAGTGTTTTCATATACTATTTGCTTTGTATAAGCTGGTCAATGTGAACAGGTATCAAGATAATTATTAAATTCTTTACAATTGTACTTAGTGAATTTAAACTGTAGAAAATAGGAGTACCAGTAAACTTTGGAATCTTTGCAAAGGTAGTTAGTAAATATAGACTAAATAGGCTTCGCAGGTGCCACTAGTGGCTAATGCAGGAGATGCAAGAGATGTGGGTTCAATCCCTGGGTCGGGAAGATCCCCTGGAGTAGGAAATGGCAACCTACTCCTGTATTCTTGCCTGGAAAATTCCATGGACTAAGCAGCCTAGTGGGCCACAGTCCACGGACTGCAGAGAGTTGGACTGAGCAACTGACCACATCATATCACATATACCAAACAGATCAACAATACCATACCTTAGTTTAAAAGACTAGAGGGACCTTGTGTCCAAAATCAAACTTTCACAGTCATCGATTAATAATTACAATGTAAATTAAATTACCTCCTTTGTTACGTAAGAGTACATTCTATAGTTAGTTTTCCAAAGATCTTCAGTAGCATCAACATAAAACCCAGCGCCAGTGCCAAAGTCCCAGCTGTCCTCTTCTCCTTTAATATTGCAGCCACCTAATTAAAGAAAAGTCTCGTGGTTTCATCTACTCTGTTAGTAATGGCCCACGTTTAATAATACACTTTAAAATGAACCTGAATATTCAGTTGCATCAGAGCTGTTCACTGGACATTGTGAGCTCTCTGGCCTTTGGGGGCACATACTTCCTTGCCCTCTTGAGTGCGGTCCTGTGACTAGTTCCAGCCAATGAGGTAGGAAAGGGAGGACATGGTCCTCCAGGCGGGGTATTCACTGGCTTTCTCTATTGATGTTAGAAGCTCCTAAGTGTTCTGAACACACCCTCACTCTGTTTTACCTGTCAAAGGGTTTCGACCTTCTTTTTATCCTTCGTAAATGTGTTGAAATTTCTTCTCTGATGACCCTCCTCACTACCCCAACACTTCTTTGCTTCTCTGTACCACTGTGATCTCAGAAGGGAATGGGGACAAATACTTGTGTTCAATTTGCAATCTTGAACTGACAGCGAAAATGTCTTCTTATATACTCTGGAATCATTCCATCCTGTTTCTTCTATTTATCCATCCCCCCAGTGGAATTTTCTTACATTCTTTTTTAATTAGTTAGGTTTTATTTTATATACTTGCATGCAGTTTAAAGTCAACCACTGGGATTTCGAATAAAATCATAGTGATATATAATTGGATGGAAATGACCTCTTTGTAAGAGTCAGTCTGCTCATCCAGGAACATGGCACTTTTCCACTAATGATCATTAAGAATTTCTTATGGTTTTTACTTAAAAATAAACCTTATTTTAAAAGTTTATTCTGGAGACATGTTTTTGATGCTCTTCTGAATTAAACATTTCATTACATTTCCTGTGAGACATGTTTTACTTTTTGTATCATAGGGACCATGAAAGGAAATGCACTGCTTCCCAAGGCCGGTCACTCAACTTCCCGATAGATTTAGCTTCCATTTAAATGTCATTTCCTGACCTTTCCAGGGTCACAAAACAAGTTTCAATAATCTGATGGACTGAGTTCTCAAATACCTGATAGCCTCATTTCTCTAATGTATACATTATAATCCCTTGTATTAAAACTAGTATTTCTTTAACTGCATGACTGTTTGATGACTAACAGAAATGAGAAAAGATAATTACTACATGACAAGACAGGCTACCCAAGGAACAAAAAAATTATTTCCTATGCATTGTGAGTTATTTTGGTACTAGTGCCAATATGACAAAGATTATTTGAGTTGCTCAGGATCTGCTTTAAAGTGTCAATCTATGAAACGGGAATAGCAAAACTGTTAGTAAAATTCAGTGAGGAAAATATATAGTATGGCATTTTAGAGCCATGCTGTTGCTTGAAAGATTAGTAAATAGCAAAGATACAAAATAGATTGTGTATATGCTACTCTGCTTGCAACTTAGTCTTAAAGATTTATACTTTTACAAAGGCTCTCTGGAATAAGAACACTTACGAGGGCTGGTATCTGGAGCGATGACGACAAGGCCATGTTCCGAAGCAGCTTGATGATACCCAGATTTTGATATAAAATTTTGTTCTGTGCAAGTTAAGCCTAAAGATTAAAAATATTGTTATCCCATGCTATACTGTGAACGGCTTATAAGCTTTAATTTTTTTACAATACAAGAAAATAAGCTCACTTATTATTAAAAAGGTTTGTTGTTTTTTAAGGAAATCATGCTGAAAAAGACACTAAAGTTTCTCTTTTCATAAAATTTGTAACAGTATCAATCTAAGAATTGTCTTACGTTAAATAATCCCCCAGCTGTCTTTTCAAAGTCACCCACTAAAATTTCAATTACGGAGATCGTTTGGACTAGATGTGTTTGGGAATTCAGAATTTTTCAAACCGTAGAATGGCAAGATGGTGCCTAAACCAAATGTTATAACAATCCCAATGGCGTGTTATCAAGTATGCTAATACTACTCCTGCATTAAAACGTAAATGTTCAGTGAGATAATATTATGGTCATCATAGTACTATTTTTATATACAAATAGTTCTCAGCAATAAAATTTGGACTAATCATCTTTGAATTTCTCAGTGTACTAAGAAGAGAACTGCTGCTGCTGCTGCTAAGTCGCTTCAGTCGTGTCCGACTCTGTGCAACCCCAGAGATGGCAGCCCACCAGGCTCCCCCGTCCCTGGGATTCTCCAGGCAAGAACACTGGAGTGGGTTGCCATTTCCTTCTCCAATGCATGAAAGTGAAAAGTGAAAGTGAAGTCGCTCAGTTGTAGTCGACTCTTAGCGACCCCATGGACTGCAGCCAACCAGGCTCCTTCACCCATCAGATTTTCCAGACAAGAGTACTGGAGTGGGGTGCCATTGCCTTCTCCAAAGAGAAAAATGGTCACCAAATATCTTCCTTAATTGAGTTTTAGTTTGAGTTTTTACAACTGTTTCTGCCAGTTTTCCTAGCTCTTTTTTTAGTCACGTGATAGAAGAGATGACAATTCTCTTATTAGAGGGAGCCTAATACTATTGATATAATGATGTAAGAATGGCCAAGAATGAACTGGCAATAGAAGCTTGAAGTTAAACACCATTTAACCCAATAGCCCTTTTCTAGTTGCTGCTGCTAAGTCGCTTCAGTCGGGTCCAACTGTGTGCGACCCCATAGACAGCAGCCCACCAGGCTCCCCTGTCCTTGGGATTCTCCAGGCAAGAATACCAGAGTGGGTTACCATTTCCCTCTCCAATGCATGAAAGTGAAAATTGAAAGTGAAGTCGCTCAGTCGTGTCTGACTCTTAGCGACCCCATGGACTGCAGCCCACCAGGCTCCTCCATCCATGGGATTTTCCAGGCAAGAGTACCGGAGTGGGGTGCCATTGCCTTTTCTAGGAGCCAATGCTAAATGTCCCAATACGCCTGATAATTAGCAAACTAAAACTTACTGATTTGCATGAAGCAGAATAAATTAGCTACACAACATACAGTTTCTGTTTATTCCCCAACAGCCCAGCACAGAGTTATGAAATGGTTGCTCAATAAAGATGTGCTAAATTAATAATTATAAGAAAGTTACAAGTGTCATTGGATAAATGTTACTAGAGTTTATGGTTAAATAAACCATTAGGACATATATATTTTCACTAGTTATGGCAAGGGAACAAGGTCCTTGTTCGTTCCTCTCAGAATGCCTTTCATAAACACTGGAGCCAGATCATGGTGGAGAACTGCCTCAAATACTGATAAAAGGTCAGCAATTTTAATTAAATGTAAATGTAATACAAAGCAAATCAAATGTAACCTTAATGTAAACGTGTTCAAAGGAGGCAGGGTAATATGCAGACTGCGTGAGTTTGGGATTTCAAACAGTATCTGGTTGTAAATGTCATTCAACTCCTTCTTAACCAAACTAAGTTAGTTACTTAACTATGCAAGCAACGAATATTCTGAGCCTCAGTTCTTCCATTTGAAAAATGACAGGGATGATATTACCTATTTTTACCTCATAAGGTAGCTATGAGGATTAAATGCGATCAGGTGTAAAGGGTCTTAAACTGTGTCTGAAACACAGTTCAGAGTTGTGCATTTGGGAAATGGAAATGTATTTAGAGATCAGAGAAAAAAAAATTTTTTTTTCGTTAGTCAGAACACAAATTTCCTGATTAAGATAGTAGGGTGTGAACAGTACTCAGGGAAATGAAGATACTTCTACTAGCAGAATTGTGTGCAAGCATACGAAGATGCTTACTATTAATAACAGCTATTTGGTCAACTATACTTATTTTATATGAAAAGCTGGGTTTTTTTGGGGGGGGTAACAACTTTATTGACGTGTAACTCAGATGCCATACAATTCACTCCTTTAAAGTATACAGTTCAGAATAAAGATAGTCTGATTTCAGTTAATTTGTAACAATTGATGCTATCTTTCTGTCACTGTTTTCCTCCAATTAACTGGGATGTAAACCTTCCAGTATTCTTCTGTCACTTTTTCTCAAGTGTGCTGGTCAATCTTACCTTTTTTCAGAAAATCAAGCCTTAATTTCCAAGGTTTATCTCTTCTTTAGCATCTCACTATGGAAAATGTCCTGTCATTTGATGTAAACAAACAAACTATTTTCTATATTCATAAAGCTCAGATGATACACCTTGATAGATTTCAATTACAGTTAAGAATTTAGGACCTTATTATTACAGTGCCTATTATACAATACCCTGGTACATTTGGCCTGGTTTATTATTCTTTTAACAAGAGATATGACTGAAGTAGCTCTCACAAGAAACAAAATTCCAAAAGAACAGGAGAAAAGAATGAATACGGCTTTGGCCCATGAATCAGAAAACGTGTTCACTCCTGTATGTGATTCTGAGTAATATATAATATCCTGGCCATGCTTACATGATTTCTAAAGCATCTTTAGCTGTACAATACTATGTTTCTAAAACAAACATGGGATCTATCACTGCTTTTGGCACTGCCCAGTGCTCTTCCAGCAAAACTGGTTTGCTTTCTCCAGTCAAAGAAATAAGATGCTGAGTTAAAGTTATGTACGTACTTAATTTTTACCTTTTAAAATGAAATTTAATTCTCTAAGAGTGATAATTTGGTGAGAAAACATACATAAGGGAGGATTTAGTAAATCAAAGTTGTAAGAAGCAATTTTAAAGAAACAACAATACAACTCTATGACATAATTCCGTTTTCTGTGAGTCTCTTAAAATGTTTGCTTCTAAAGATGAAGTGCTAGGATCTTGTGAAAGAGCTCTCACAATCCACTGGACAGTCTTTGATATTCACCAGTGATTAAGAAGAAGTCTTCTGTGATGTTCCAGATTGCTGGGGGAGAAGATCTGGGTCCAATTAAAACATTCTAGAGAACACTGTAAGAAGTTACTTGTCTGTGGTTTCTAATTACCATATCACAGGGGTCCTGATTTTACCTAACAATGTTCTATTTGAGTGGTAAAGTCTCTAAGAAATGTTTGGTTAGGAACAAACTAAATAAGTTTTCTAAGCTTTTGCCAATGAGTCTATAACTTTATATTTTCTGCTAAATTATGTGGTCTAACTGAAAAAGAAGTAGATTTCCCTGGTTGGCTCAGTGGTAAAGAATCAACCTGCCAATGCAGGAGACGCAGGTTCAATCCCTAGGTCGAGAAGATCCTCTGGAAAAGGAAATGGCAATCCACTCCAGAATTCTTGCCCAGAGATCCCATGGACAGAGAAGCCTGGTGGGCTACAGTCCATGGGGTCGCAAAAGAGTCCAACACGACTTAGCAATTACACAGTAACAACACAGACATGAAAAAAGAAGTAATGAAAGAAATGTAATTCAGTAGGTTTGAAATTATTCTCAGGATAAAGTAAGAGCAGACTACAGGCTCCTAAAGTCTTTATAAATGGTTAAGAAAGCACAACAAAAAGTCAAGATGGAAGAGTAAGATAAGCCAGGAAAAAAAAGAAAAAGAAACTCCTTTACAAAACTCAAACGCATAACACTTACCAGACAGCCAATATAGCACAGGGCACTTTCCAGTTTCTGCCTTTGGTGGTAAATAGACAGCAAATTTCATTTTGCACTTCAGTTCAACACTATAATTTTAACAGACATCAAAAAAAAAAAAAATTGCCCCTCATTAGTCAGAAAGAAACACAAAACAAGTGATCTGGTGTCCAGAATAAGTGATCTCATCAACATTTTAGGGATATACCCCTAGCCCGTAAAGAAAGAATGGGGCCAATTTAGCATACTAATCAACCTGAGCTTATGCTGTGCATGATACACAGTCATGTGGAGAAGAATGAATTAAAACAATAAATATAATACCGTCAATATGAGCACGACAATTTTTAAAAGAAAAATTGTTTCAAAGAAATGTATGAAATAACAAATCTAAAGATCTTAAACTACATGTTTGCTCACAGACACTGAAATGGACCACACCCTTAATTCTCTTTTCATATAAATATGAAATTTATATGTAACTTATAAGTAAATATCTTATTACTATCACCAATGTCAAAACTAGGTAAGATAAATTTGATAAAAACCACAGGTTTTCCATGTAAGCAGTTATTTATGCAACCGTGATCTTTCATGGGCTTATTTAAAGATTTAAGTAGGTGGAAGCAGACAGAGATCTAAAATTGTATCCTCTTTGTAGTTACCTGTCATGTTCAAAAACTTTCTGCAGTCCGCCAAAGCACTTGCTGCTGGAAACCTGTTTCAAGGCCATTCTTCCCCTATTAGTGAAGAGGGATCTCATCAATCTCCAGAGAATTAGCTCTTAGAAAATTTGCAACAGAACTGTTTTCAGATAAAGTATCTAAACATATGGCCGTCTGCCACCTCGAATTTTTTTCACGTGCTAATTTTCTGATAAATCGTTATTATGAAAGTGACTAAGTTTATTAGGTATACTTACACTTGTTACATTCACTTTAGAAAACTTAAGTACTCTGGTATGTCATTAACTAATTTATTAACAAGCTTCATGATGTGTATGTCTGTGGACTGCCCCAAATTCCTTTTAGAAAGCGAGAGAATACAAATAAGTTATTAACTGATTACTTTAGCTTAGAAGATTAAACATTGTTAATAGTTTGCTGTGAACTGTAACAAAAGAGTCAATGGTATGACTGATTATGGCTGGTAAGAAAATGGGAGGAAAATGATGTAACAGTAATGGTTTTGATAATAATAAGAAAGAACATGTATTCAACACTTAGAGCATAGGCACATTCCTATACATTAAACCAGATCAAATTCCTCATCCTAGCGGAGTATTTCAGAGAAAGTGCTGTACAACTTTCAGATCAACATTACGGCTGTCCTAAGTGAATTAAAAGTGAAAGTGAAATCGCTCAGCCGTGTCTGACTCTTTGTGACCCCATGGACTGTAGCCTACCAGTCTCCTCAGTCTATGGAATTTGTCAGAAAAAAATTTTTGAAGTTTGGTTAATTCTTTTCTCTCCAAAACATCTGAAAGTTTTCATGGATAATTTTAAACTTAAATGTTAAAATACCACACATTATTAATTTTTAATAATAATACCAAAAAAAAACCCCCACAAAAAACGGGAACACCATCTTTTATGTATGGTTAAGCACCCACTGAGCAAAGAAAAACCAGACTGATTCTGATTTGTAGTTCTCAAGGAAGGATTCCCTTTCTCTCCTTATTACAAATCAGTAAATCACACACACTAAATAAAAAAATCCTCGGATCCCAGGAACAGGCATTGCCACTCCGGTGGTCTGCTCGGTGAAATCCTCTGCTGTATACTAGTCCAGCTGTGCTGCTACGGTTACTCTAAAAAGACATGTAAAAACAATCTTGGAAAGCTTATTCGGGAAATGTCTTTGCAAAAGGTTAGTTTCAACCTTACCTTTAGGTAACCTCCTCGATAAATCCAAACACTGAGCTTCACACTGGAAATCTGGGGTGTGACCCAGAGAGTCTGACCTCAGAGCCCCTCTGCTGCTCTGCTTTCCTGACTCACCAGAGGGTTTTTAAATACTCTTTAAAAAAACTTTTTTTTTCCCCCAGAAAAGATTGACTAATTTCACAGCATTAGGGTATTACAATTACAAACAGAGGCATTACCTTCTATTCAAAAGTTTATGCTTTTAATCTTCAAAAGGCCAATTTTTAGAAAAAATGATGTTATTAGTTACTGAATATTAATTTCAGCCACTCTTGTTCATGACTATATCTTAAACAGTGAATTAAAAGAGACAGAAGTACACTTTTAAAATATATGCACATGAGACCAAAGAATAAAATTTACCTGGTGGAATTATTCTGCAAGGAATTCCTATTTTTTAGACCTGATAAGTTGCTTCAGTTGTATCCAACTCTGTGCGACCCCACAGACGGCAGCCCACCAGGCTCCCCCGTCCCTGGGATTCTCCAGGCAAGAACACTGGATTGGGTTGCCATTTCCCTCTCCAATGCATGAAAGTGAAAAGTGAAAGTGAAGTCGCTCAGTCATGTCCGACTCTTAGCGACCTCACGGACTGCAGCCCACCAGGCTCCTCCGTCTATGGGATTTTCCAGGCAAGAGTACTGGAGTGGGGTGCCATTGCCTTCTCCCTTTTTAGACCTAGCAGGGACTATATCTGCGTTACCAAAACATGATACACTGAGCATATATCTAGTACATGAAAGATATCTAAAAATTATTTGTTGAATTAATGAATACATTTTAAACTTCTAGCTACCAAATTATGTGAAAGTTTTTAAAATTAACTTAATCTTTACCTCTATTGTTTTTATACTTTGTTACTCACCTATTTTAGTAACTTATCACTGGTCTATTTCTTCTATTCTTTGAATGCTCTTTTTAATTAAAACTCAAAATCAACTACTTTCCGTTTGGGCAAAGAAGACAAAGTGAAAATACTGTTTTTTAAATTGGTAGAATGAATTTTTTTTAAAGCTTTTAAAGTTCTTTTTCCCCCAACCACCCATTTTAGAAACTCTCTTCAATTATGAATGAAGAAAAAAGGCTCCATAAAAAATCAAGACATAAGCTAAGAAATAGATATGATATACTTTGATATATGATATACTAGGTGATTACATTTTTCACTAAAATTTTCCTATGCTAAACACAGCATATTTTAAGCCAAGTTACTAGATTTTTTACATTCAAGTTCAAAAGTAATATATCAAAAATAAAATTTAATGTACCTGTCCAATCACTACTTGCTTTTCGGTCTGTACCAAAGGGTAGATGATCCTGAAAAAAAAAAAGACCAAATGATGTATAAATGGGACATACTTTTTACAACCAAGGCAACAGTCCACTACACATTCTCAATAGAGGTATCTTCCTTTCTTAAGGTAGATGACCATCCACCCTGGGTGTGGCAGAATGGGAAGGCCAGCTGACGGAGCAGCATCGTCGCCTTACCCAGGCCCACAGTCTAAGTAACCTTAATGCCTACTTTGCCACAAGGCCTCGTGTTTGGTTAAAAACTTTTCCTGGAATAAGATTCCAATGAAGAAAGGTGTTTTGTTTTTTTTTTTTTCTTTTTAAATAAACAAAAAAGTTCTAAATCGTAATTTGGAAGCATGAGATATGATCAACTGCTGAGAGTGAGGAGCCTACAAAAGCAAAGGAAGGTAAGAGGGAGCTCTAAGCCCACCTGAGTTGCAGGTCAAACTTGTCACGCAGGGAGGATAAAGCAGGCGAGAGATGAGAACTTAAGGACACTGGGCTGACTGGCTAGAAAACATGAGCTGGTGAGAAAACTGACTGGGCTTATGAAAGATGGTGAAGCGAGTGCAACACAGGAACCAAGAGAAATGTGTGCAGCAATGCACACTAAGAGACGTTTGTCTGACAGGTGTTTCACTTCAGTTCTAGGAAGAGATCTTGGGGGAGAAATGAAATTACTGAGTGCAATAGAATAATAAAAACACCCCTCTCTGAAACCCCAAAACGAAAACCAAACCCCCCCGCCAAAAACCCACAGTGCCAATCTTCCTAGAAAGTCAATGAAATGTACCTCAATAGCCTTCAGAGAACAAAGGTTCTCTCAACTGCATGGTATCAACACATGGAACGCCAATTAGGTAAAAACTATTAAAGAGAAAGGTGTCTTTATTCACAAAGCATCTACTCCTCCAAAAGGCCAAACTGTCAGATCTTACTTTTGTTGCCTTTACTCATTGCGGCTATCTCCAGAAATCTGTATTCTTTGTATTTTACCCATTCTTTCTTCTCCTCAGCATCAAAAGTTTTCTGCCCATCTCTACCTGGATTTCCGTTCCCATCCTCTCATGGACTTTGATCCATTTCTCTGTCTGCAAGTGTGTCCCCATCCCACTGGCTCTAAATGACCTGCACAGGTCTCCCCAGCATCACCCAATTATGGCATTGCTCACCAGCACTTCTTCGTAAAAATCCTTCTCCCTGACGAAATTACAGGATCTGAGTTCTTCTCTTCCATTCTTTCCTTCTCCTCCCATCTCCCTTTCCTTTTTTGTTTACACTCTTTCCTTAACTCCCATCCCCAAAGTTTCAACTACATTTTTTGTGTGAAAAACTATAAATCTGCCCCTCTCCACACAATCGTCCTCAAACATTGGTGCCAGAATTTAAATTTCCTGTTGAACCCATCTCACCTGATATGCCTCTGGCTAGCAAAACTCAACACATCTGAAGTTAAGTTCAATCTCCTACCTTCAAACACGTTTTTCTATTCCTCTTTCTGCTCTCTTTACATCTAGGCCCATCTTACCCAATTCTGTTTGCAATGTCTTAAAGTTATCCCGTCTTTGAATTCCCATTACCACCATCCTAATTATATACAAGAAACTAAAACTGAGGTTCCTACTTGGTTTTCTTCTTTTATGTCTCACAAAAACTGATCCTGAGTAGAGGCCTAGGGCTTTAATCCATTTACCTTACTGCTCAATGGAGCCCTACACAAGTCACAGTCAAGTCTAACATGGTCTACTTGGAATCACTCATCATTTAAATTTATTTTTAATTTTATTTTAAAATTGTGATAAAAACATAAAGTTTTCTGTCTTAACCATTTTTAAGTGCATAGTTCAATAGTGTTAAGCTGTATAGTGTTAAGTATAGTCTGTCCATTTGAAAACATGGTTAGTTTGCTCACATTAACTAGCAGATGACAAATGCTGGCCCACAGCCAGGATCCTGCTACAGATGTAGAGAGTTAATCCCACCCAACTATCAGGCCAGTATCGGAAAACCAGTATGTCACTGAAATGGAAGACACTGGCATTAACTATACGATTTTTTTCAAGTTTGATTCCATTAAAAGTTCACAAAATTCAAACTATGAACTGACAAAAAGAGCAGGATGAATAAAAGGCCATATATACTTCGGTCGTATTATTAACTGCGTAGTAATCATAATCTCTTTTCCTTCATAAAAATTCACATGGCTTGCCCACAGAAGAATTTTTAATCCACACTGGGGAAAAAAAGAGGATTCATCAACTCCAGACACCTTAACTTAAATTGTCTTCAGTGATCCCACACTATTTTTCTGGGCTTGTTTATTTTAACTTAGTCAAACTCAATCATTCTAGTATAGTCTGGATGTTTCTACTGGGGGCCATGGTACAGTGATTTTAGAGTAGGTTGTGGGGCCAGCCACTCCAGGTTCAAATTCTGGCTTCACTAGGTACTACTTCCTGATAGTATTCTGGTCGTGGTAGTGACTGGGGGCAAACTTTCTATGCCTCATTTCCCCATCTATAAAATGGGGATATTAATAGGACCAATCCGATAGGGTTATTAATTCATGCACTTACAACGCTGCTGGCTATGATTACTCACACTATTATTTCTGCAACCTCCAAGGCCCTCAAGGTCCGTGCAAATGTCGCCCCCCTGGCCACCCCATCAGAGATGACCTTCACGCCCCGAGACAATTCTGACAAAGCATTTACAACACGATCGGACTTCCCAAGAGCTTGCAACTGCATGCAGAGAAGCGGGTTCCCCCTCCCGTGGGGACTGCGACCGTCTAGGGTCTGCTTCCTACGTGAGTGGGCTGCACATCAATTTCACGCAGAAACAGCTACGGAAACGCAGTGGGCACTTGAGAAACAAGCAGCTGCTCAAAGAAAGAGACTGCAGGCCCGAGCGCCCGGAGTTACAATTCTTGGAGGCTCACTGGGGAACAGGGGTTTGGGACGAGGCGCCGAGCCTGGGGACAAAGTCCTCCGACCAGCGCCCCTCCCTCGGCCTCCAGCTCCGGCTCTCCGCGGCCGAGCCCAGCGGCCGCGTTCTCAGCGATCGAACCCACGCGACCCGCCGTAAGGGCTCAGGAGAGTCCGCCCCCACCAGAACCCCCAGTGTCACCCGTGCGACACAGGACCCCGGCGGCCCGAGGACGACCAGACCTCTGCCTAAGCCCAGGCTCACCTCCGGTGGCGGCGGGAAAAGCAGCTGCACCAGAAGGGAAGTGCCCGGCCTAAATATGGCCGCGGGAGCCTCCGCCGCGGCCCAGCCCCCTTCGGGCCCCCCCACTCTGGGGTCTTGTTTCCAAGTCTCTTCGCAGCCCCACCCTCCCTTGGCCACGCCCCAAATAATCCCCGCCCCCTGTCCCCTCCCCTTCCCTCAGACTTGCCCCTCCCACAGCGCTTGCGGGCCGCTCTCCCTTTCCAGGACTTGCCTTGTGGGCGTTTAGTGGTAAAGAAGCCGCCTGCCGATGCAGGAGACGTAAGAGACGCGGGTTCGATCCCTGGGTCAGGAAGAGCCCGTGGAGGAGGGCGTGGCAACCCACTCCAGTATGCTTGCCTGGAGAATCCCATGGACAGAGGAGCCTGGCTGGCTCCATACAGTCCATGGGATCGTAAAGAATCAGACACGACTGAAGCAACTTAGCCCGCAGCCCCCTGTCCTAAGATAAGACGCCCCCGACCTCAAGGATAGGCCTTTCCCTCTATCCCCGCCCTCCCCGACTCGCTCCCACCAGACTCGTCCCGGAGGACGCAGGATAATGCCCAGGCTTGAGAGAACCTAAACTCTGGCCCTCGCTTAACTTGTGTAAAATGTTTTCGTGTAATCTTTGGAAGTTTTTTTAGAAACCAGGAGATAACTTCAAGTCCCTAGCCCCCCACCATCCCAATCTTTCACCTGCTTGGTTGCTGGAGTGAAATAGGAGCCATTTAAAAAAAATCTATGCTGGAAACATAGTAGGAGCTTCGCCTGTGTCCTGTTTTCTCCCTTCTCTCAATGTTAGATGAATTGAGCAACAATAGTTGCTGGTTGCTGACTTAACAACAAATACTTGCTTGACCTTCTGCTTCTGTTGCTTGTTTGTTTTAACCAAATTGATTATTAGTGTACTTTGCCCATTGAGGAAATTAAATATGATTACATAAAAAGCTTACGATTTTTTTTTTTAGCCAGTAGTTATACTGACAAATGTTAATGACATCTTCTAAAAGACAAGGCTGGCTTTGGGGGCATGCAACATGCCCAGTGGAACAGGACGTCAAAAGGAACCTGCGCTTAGTAGAATTGATTGCTATGTCACAGTGTTGGCAAAGTAATATCTCTGCTTTTGAATATGCTGTCTAGGTTGGTCATAACTTTTCTTCCAAGGAGTAAGCGTCTTTTAATTTCATGGCTGCAGTCACCGTCTGCAGTGATTTTGGAGCCGCCCCAAAATAAAGTCTGACACTGTTTCCACTGTTTCCCCATCTATTTCCCATGAAGTGATGGGACTGGATGCCATGATCTTCGTTTTCTGAATGTTGAGCTTTAAGCCAACTTTTTAACTCTCCTCTTTCAATTCCATCAAGAGGCTTTTTAGTTCTTCTTCACTTTCTGCCATAAGAATGGTGTCATCTCCATATCTGAGGTTATTGTTATTTCTCCTGGCGATCTTGATTCCAGCTTGTGTTTCTTCCAGTCCAGCGTTTCTCATGATATTCTCTGCATATAAGTTAAATAAGCAGGATGACAATATACAGCCTTGATGTACTCCTTTTCCTATTTGGAACCAGTTTGTTGTTCCATGTCCAGTTCTAACTGTTGCTTCCTGACCTGCATACAGGTTTCTCAAGAGGCAGGTCAGGTGGTCTGGTATTCCCATGTCTTTCAGAGTTTTCCACAGTTTATTGTGATCCATACAGTCAAAGGCTTTGGCATAGTCAATAAAGTAGAAATAGATGTTTTTCTGGAACTCTCTTGCTTTTTCGATGATCCAGCAGATGTTGGCAATTTGATCTCTGGTTCCTCTGCCTTTTTAAAAACCAGCTTGAACATTTGGAAGTTCATGGTTCACATACTGCTGAAGCCTGGCTTAGAGAATTCTGAGCATTACTTTACTAGAGTGTGAAGAAAGCTGAGCGCCGAAGAATTGATGCTTTTGAACTATGGTGTTGGAGAAGACTCTTGAGAGTCCCTTGGACTGCAAGGAGATCCAACCAGTCCATCCTAAAGGAGATCAGCCCTGGGTGTTCATAGGAAGGACTGATGCTGAAGCTGAAACTCCAATACTTGGGCCACCTCATGCGAAGAGTAGACTCATTGGAAAGACCCTGATGCTGGGAGGGGGCAGGAGGAGAAGGGGACGACAGAGGATGAGATGGCTGGATGGCATCACTGACTCGATGGACATGAGTCTGAGTGAACTCCGGGAGTTGGTGATTGACAGGGAGGCCTGATGTGCTGCTATTCATGGGGTCGCAAAGAGCAGGACATGACTGAGCGACTGAACTGAACCGATGCCACATTGTTAATGAATTTGGAAAGGGCTCCTGTATTTCCGTTTTACACTATGCACTCAGTGCGAATGATGTCTGAAAGCAGTGGTAGGTGAACTGTTGCTCATAGAAGAGTGGTAGTTGGAACTGTTGTTATAAGTAGAGATGCCACACAGGAGATTACCCATCAGCATTTTTCCAGCGGCTCAGGCCCCTTTGGCCATAGCGAGCTGTGGATTAAACTAATCTGAGCAGCTGTGGATCCAGTGGAATTCAGGCTGAAGATAGTATTTATTTAATCAAAATGATGTTTTCATTCTGAGAAAGCATTGAAATGAAAATTTCAGTTTACTTTCTACTGTTTTTTAATATAAATTACTGAAAAGGGAATTTTCTTCAAACTGAGTTTTACAACTAAAATAGAATACCCAAACTTGCAAGTTATTTAAAATTGATAGGAAATATTTGGAGAAAGTTAAGGGTATTTATTTGATAAATTGATTGCTGTAGGGTGCAGACTAGCCTAAGAACTGTGACATGAAGTCTTCTACTGAAAGGTTCTTGTGTTGATACAGTGTGATGATAACCACAAGTGAAATTTAAAATACCTTTTACTCAACATGAATACAGCTATAATTTATAGCTTCAATAAATTTCTGTTTCTTCTTTAATACTATATGTATATAATTTTGTAATATATAATTTCAAGAGATAAATGTATGCACCCACCACATTTATTGCAGGATTATTTAGAATAGCCAAGACATGGAAGCATCCTAAGCGTCCGTTGATGGATGAATGGATGAAAAAGATGTGAGATTTTTATGTATATATGCACAATGGAATGTTATTCAGTCTTAAAAAAGAGGAAAGTATCAGTCGGTACAAGGTAAATGAACCCGAGGGCATTATGCTAAATGAATATATCAGACAGAGAAAGACAAATAGTGAATGATTTCATTTATATGTCGGATCTTAAAAAAAAAAAGACAACAACCGAGAGCTCCTGGATATTAAAAACAGATTGATGGTTGCCAGAGGTGATGGAGGGGAGCGGGGAGGGTGCGAGTTTGGGGATGGACGGGTGGGGATGAGCAAAATCATCCAGATTTCTAGACTTTCCAGACTTCCAGTTATGGAAAACGAGTCCTGGAAGGCAGTTCAAATGACAGAATAGAAAAAGCTTCGACTCACCTCCTCCGAGGGACACCCCTAGTCTACAGCTACTGAGGGTATAGTTCACTCTGAAAATGACCTGAAAATTATCTGAGCAACTCCTTCACATCAGCAAACATGTCCAGGCAGGTAGGAAAGGCTGAGACAGAGTCTTGCCCTAAACCCCACTCCTGCGTGTCAACCCACAGTCTGGAGGGACCTCGCAGAACCTGACCTTGCAGAATCTGAGTTTCTGCGTGGGAGAAAGTGTTCATCTCCTGCTTTAGGCACTCCAACCTTTAAGACCTGCATTTAAGAAATGAGCCCCCCTGAAATGTCTGGCTTTGAAAACCACGAGACCCAGAAGGCTGTGCGAGCTGAGAAGCAGCCTCCAAAGGGCTGGCATGTTTGGGCTAACCCGCTCCGGGGCTCAGGGCAGAAGCACCCAGTGGTTGAAACGTTCTCAGACTTTATGTGAAAGAGATTAATTTGCTAATCTTAAAATATCGCAGGTTGGCTTGCGGGGAGGGGGGAGGGCAGGGCCTGTCGAGATGCTCTCCTGGGCAGGGGTGCTGGCAAGGGCAATTTTCATGCTGTCCCTCTGTCTTGCTAAAGCCGGTGGGTGCCATTTTATTTTTAAGCTTTGGACTTCTTTTGTTTTCTGGGGGGTGTGGAGGGCACTATCTTCCAGCTCTTCCTGACACACTCCACAGTGGCAGTATCTCCTGGAAGGGAGCTTCTACACACATCTAGAGCCCTAGGTTTTGCGGCTGCAGCCCAGGGCATGCCCACTGGCCACTTGTCTCTGGAGGTCAGAGCAGCAGATGCTACCCCAGGGCCCTGCTCACACAGACTGAAGCATAGCCCCAGTCCTTCTGAGAAAGAGGCTGATTTGTGTGTCCTGGAGCTTCACCTTAAGGGGCAGGCTACATTTCTGTTTTCCTCTCTTCCTAACTATCTCAACATCCCCAAACTGATACCACTTTCATTTTACTTGTCTTTCACTGATTTCAAAGGTTTCATAAAGTAAAAAGTACATATTTCCACTTTCATGATTTCATTTCTTTTCATCCCAATGTTTAATACATTTTAATTACATTAATATATATAGTATTAATTATATTAATATACAAGAATATATTTGAAAAGAGCACTTACAAATATAAAAATAAGTAAAAATAAAATCACCAATAATTTTACTGTTTAAGAGAGAATTTCATTCAATTTTTCTGCTAGGTCATCTGGTCATTTAAAGTTTGAAAACACTTGCCTGCAAAGCTTTTGTGCCTGATGAATTTTTGGAAGCAATAGTGAAACCTTTTTTACTTTCTAACATGATTGTTTAGATTTTAAAATTCCTTTCAGGTAAATTTTGATCATTTATGTTTTCCAAGAAGTTAATCTCTTTTATCCAGATTTTATATTTTTTGTAGTATTTTCTTTTTAAAAATAAAAATCTCCACACCTGTGTTTATCATACTTTCCCCCTTGTTAGCACTGTTTGTGTTCATTCTCATTTAGCTTTGTTTTTTCATTCAGAGATGATTCTTTTTAGGTGGTCTTTCCAAAGAACAATACTTAGATTTGTGTATGAATTTTTAAATGGAAATTTAAAATATATTCCTACAAGAGGGATTATTGAGTCAACTAAATAAATATTAAGTCAACTAAATAAATCTTAAGATTTTTAGTATTCTTGAGATACACTACAAAATTGGTTTCTAGAAAGCTCATAAGATTCATGTGCAGTGTTTATTTCTCCCTTTCACAGACTGGTCATAGTGACCCAATTATACCTCAATAAACTGGGAAAAAAATAAATAACAGATTAGGGTCATATCATATGATCTAAAATTACTTCATCTTTTCTTTTTAATAGCAGTATAGTGCTTCATGGGAGAAGGAAATGGCAACCCACTCCAATATTCTTGCCTGGAGAATCCTGTGGACAGAGGAGCCTGGTGGGCTGCTGCCCATGGGGTCTCACAGAGTCTGACATGACCTAAGCGACGCAGCAGCAGCAGCAGCAGCAGCAGCAGCAGCATAGTGCTTCATTCTGTGGCTATACCATACTTTATTTAACTGGTGCCTTTTTGCTCTGGTTATCTATACTGCATAAACATGACTCTAAAACTTAGTCATGTGAAATACCATTTTTCTGCACTCTCTCTGTGGGTTAGGAATTCAGACAGAGCACAGTGGGGATGTCTTGTCTCTGATACATGATGTCTGGGGCCTCAGCTGGGGAGAACCAAGAACTGAGGTGACTCAGTAACTGGGGAGTGAAATCATCAGTAGACATTTTTACTTACATGCCTGTTGGTTGATGCTGGCTCTATACAAAGCACCTACCTCTGCGTGTGGTCTGACTTCCTTACAGTATGACAACGAGAGTGTAGTTGGACTTCTCACATGGTATCTGAGGGCTCTAACGCTGAGAGTCCCAAGAGAATCAGGCAGAAGCTGCAGAGCCTTTTCTGTTGAATAGTAGTCACAAGCCTTCCTTGATTTCAGGAGAGGGGAATCTAGACCCACCTCTTGATGGGAGAAGAGTCAAAGGATTTGTGTGTGTGTTTTAAAACCACCACACCTGTTACAAACATGTAGACTGTCTATGGTTTTGTTCATTACAACAACACAACAATGAAGATGTGCATACGTATATCTGTGTGCACACAGCAAGGATTCCTGCAGAGTGTTTCCCACAAATAAGGCATGCATATTTAGAATTTTGATAAATGTACTTCATAACACTCCTCTAAGAGTTTACCAAACGTGTGCAGCCTTCAGCGCAGGAAAGAAACTATTTCCTTATCCCTTTTCTAACACCAACTTATATTTGAACATATTTCCAAGAAAAAAATATTTTTCTATGAAGGAGTTTTTAATGGATGACTAATTTTCCATATAATGCATTTTAGCACTCTCATTGCATGTTTAGATTGTTCTTGATTTTTCATTACTATAAAGAACTTGATGATGTATATTTTGTAAGAAGTTTGCGTACTTTTAAAAAATGAAACTTATTTATTTGGCAGTGCTGGGTCTTAGCTGTGGCATGTGGAATCTAGTTCTCTCAAACCCGGGCCCCCTGAATTGGGAGCAGAGTTTTAGCCACTGCAGCACCAGCGGAGTCCCTGCGACTTTCTTGTTTCCTAAGGACAGAATCTTGGAAATGGAATCTCTAAGTCGAAATTCATTCTCCTTTTTAAGCCTCCTGATGTGAAGTGAAAGTGAAAGTGTTAGTTGCTCAGTCCTGTCTGACCCTTTGCAACCCCAAGGACTGTAGCCTGCCAGGCTGCTCTGTCCATGGGGATTCTCCAGGCAAGAATACTGGAGTGGGTTGCCATTTCCTACTCCAGAGGATCTTCACATCCAGGGATCAAACCTGGGTCTCCCACATTGCAGGCAGATTCTTTACCGTCTGAGCCACCAGGGAAGCCCTAAGCCTCCTAATATGTGTTGCCAAAATATCAAACATTTATGCCATTTTACATTCCCATCAATATGTTCAATCTCTTTATGCTCTTTTCGTTAGGCAGTGTTCTTCACCAGAGGGGCACTTTGCATTTTATAGTGTGTAACCTGAGCACATTTCATTACAAATTCCCAATGTGAAGTCAGAAATCGCATAGAATAACTGTCTAGTTGTAATTCTGTATGAATGAGATGTTTTGATGAATGCAGTATCTCTTTGATGAGTACCATGTGTTTAAAAAAATTAGAAAACTCAATACCTAGACTACACTACTATAGTTACATTTCAGAATGATGTTTGGCATTATTGTCTTAGATAGATAGCCGAAATGAAAACAAGTAACATTTGAGATGGCTTTATATAATATTTATAAAGCACAGTCTCTACACAGTCTCCTAAAATTGTTTCTCTTAGCACTAGGGGTCTGAATAAACATTTGCTTTCCCCAGTAAACTACTCTACTTCTGTCCATCAGTAAGTGCTATGTATTATATTTCCTTCTTTGTCCTGTTTTTTAGGATGTTCATAACTATGTTTTACCAAACTACTATCACATTCTTTAATCAATATTTTTATAAATACAAATTTTGTTTTCTTCTACTTAATTTTTATTTTTGTCTCTTTTTTGGAATGTTTGGCTCTGGCTACAACTAATATACCCTCAATAACTTTTAGATGATGGAGAGGGAAGTTCAAGTTTTAAATCAATTGATAAAAATTACATCTTTAATCATATAGATGATTTGGAGGTGGGGCTTGCTATGTATTAATTTTTGTATTAGTATGATCTCAGAGCAATTTAAAAGTTAGAGTGTGAGTTATTTTGCTCTTCACCTTTCTGTGCCTAGCAAAATAATATAGATATCTGGAAGTAATCAAAGTCTTTATTTTAGGCTTAATCTAATTTTGATTTCATAAATTGTATTTAATAAGACATCCAATGGATTCTTTTACAACACAGAACTAGTGTAGAAGAGTTTTTAAGACAATTTTATTGGAATATAATTGCTTTACAATGTTGTGTTAGTTTCTGCTTTACAATATAGTGGATCAACCATATGCATACATATGTCCCCTCCCTCTTGAATCTCCCTCCCACCCTACCCCCATCCCACCCCTCTAGGTCATCCCAGAGCACAGAGCTAAGCTTCCTGAACTATACAGAAGATTCCCACTAGCTATGTCTTCTACACATGGTAGAGGATACATGTCAATCACAACTGCACATTTTAATATTTTGCATTTATCACGGTGATAGATCTAGCATCCTTAGATTGACATTCTGAAATAATCTGTCTCCAATTCTGTATTTTTGAAACATTATTGTGTTTAGAATTTTATCTTTCTAGTACTATGCGTTAGCTTGAAGCAGACCAGGGTCTTTAAGAAAGGCAACATCAGTCCCACAGAATGAAATCCAGAGTGTAAATGACTGTGGCTTTCAGCCCAGACTAGCTCAGCTGGATTTAAGAAGACATAGCTAGTATCTCTTGATTCTTTTAAATTCTGATTTTTTCCAGTCTCCCTCCAACTAAATCAACCTAGAACATGGAAGTCAGAAATGTTACGAAAACATTATAGAAACTTTACCTTGTGAGTAGGGGGGTAATGTGCCGGTTCTAAAAATGTTTTTGTTGGAATCAACAAGTGAAGAAGAGCATTGTTTTAAAAACTCTGAGAAAAGGAGTGAGTGGAGAATAAGAATAAGAAGAGAATAAAATATGTGAAGAGGAGAGATTTTTATAGAGTGAAACTTGATTCAAAATGAAAGAATTGAAGAAGAGCCAGGACCATTTTGAACTTATTAGAAATGGTCATAAAACAGTGATAATTTTATTGTCATATCTGGATAACCTGATATACAAAAGACTGTTCTTGCAAAGCTGACAAAGTTTTGGAATGTTCATCAACTAGTTATATAAAATCATAGGCTAGGATGTTTCAGGAATATACTTAGGTGAAATCAGAGCTTAACATAACAATTTTTATCTCACTTTAAATTTTATCATCACTTGACAAAGCTTGATTAATGAATAGACTTTCTTTATGAATCTGGTGCCATATTTCTCCAAATGACACTGGGAAATTCTAACTCCTTAGAATTTTATTTAGATTCACGTTTCTAGGATTAAATATGAGAATGCTAGGCTAAATGAAGGACTTCATTGACTCTTTAAGGTACTAAAGATTTAAGGAATCTTTAAGGTATGGGTTATGAAACTCCCACTTGGTGATACAGCACTGGTTTTGTCCTAGAGTATTCTGGTAGATTCGTGTTGTCTGGAACGTAATTTGGGAAATATCGATCTAGTTTCCTATTGGTCATGTTCCTATTGAATTAGACCCCATTATAGTCTTTCCATACTTGTAATTCTCCTTTCCATCTTCTCTCTCTATTGTCATTGGTTTCCAATTTAATTCCCTTGTAGTCAGAGACTGTACTGTGAAAGACTTCAATCTTTTGAAATTTATTGAGATACTTTTATGACCCAACATAGTGTCTATCTTCATAAATGTTCCATCTGCACTTGAAAATGATGTGTATCATGTGGTTGTCAATATACAGTTTCTAAATATTCATGCAGTCAAGTTAGTGGATAATGTTGCTCAGATATTACACATCTTTACTAATTTTTGTCTAGTCTTAAATGTGTCCTATTAATTATTCAGGAAAAAGTGTTAAAGTACATATCCATGATTGTGGAATTGTCTGTTTTTTCCTTTAGTTCTGTCAGTTTTAGCTTCATGTATTTTGAAACCCTGGTATTAAGCATGGAAACCTTTATTATTATATCTTTTTGGTATTATTATTATAATTTATCATTATAAAGTAACTGGGATGTTTAGTCTATTTATATTTAATATATGTATTGATATTATTGGATTTTGGTCTTTAGCTATTTATTTTCTATTTGTCCTATCTGTTTTTTTATTTTTCTAATTCTTCTTTATAGATTTTTTTGGATTTGTTAAATATTTTTCAGTATTCCATTTTCAGTGTTTGGTCAATGTTTCTCTATTGGCTCTTCAGTTTTACCCTTTTATATTTTTTAAGTGGCTTCTCTAGGAATCACAATATATATTCTCAGTTTATCACAATCTACTGGATTTAATATTATGCCACTTCATGAAAAAAAAAGTGATAATTTTGTAACCAGTATTGTTCCATCTTCCCACTCCTCTTCCTTTTAACTCATTATTATTAATATTTTATCTACTGTACATATACTAGAAGCCCCATGATATGACTACAAATGTGTGAAATATTATACATCCATATTAGTTGCAGCATTGTTTATAACACCAAAACAAAAGAAACAACCGAAATCTCCATCAGTTAAGGACTGAGTAAGTGTACTTTGGTACACCACAAAATGGGATACTATGCAGCCTGCTATCAGACAAAGTTCTTTTTGTACAAATGTAAAATGACCTCTAGTCCAAAGAAAAAACAAGCATAGATCAATGATCAATGAATGTAGTATGCTAGCTTTTGTATTAAAGTGAAAAATTACAAATAGGCATTTGTGTGTGTATAAAGAAATACTAGGAGAATGCACAACCTACTAGAGTATACTATGTAAATAAATTGTAGAGGATATGAGGGACAGGAAGCAGTGAGATTCCTAAATATATTCATTTGATTTTTGAAATACCTGAATATGTTTACTGTAAAATTAATTTTAAAGCACAATGAAAACATTTGGATTCTGTGTTTAGCTATAAAGCACATACATCATTTGTTTAAAAGTTCTGCTCATTTGTAGTTAAATCAAGGACTGTGACTAAAGATGACTTTGTGCTGCTTAAAGTATGTGCCATGTAGCTCTCCACTTGCGTTTCTATTTTAGATGAAAATGAACATGTTCTCACATGCCCTCTCTTTTATCTTTGCTTTTAAATAACCCACCTATATATCCCAGATTTTTACTCTCTCTCAAAAGAAAATGAATGGTTGATCCAGGAAATGAATACTACCAATTATTGAAGAAGGACATAGGTTTACTTAGGGTTATGAAATTTTGTCAATTGCCATGTCTTTTACTCCCTTGACTCTTTAACTTATTTTGAATAAATTGTTCTTTTGTATATTAGGTTAGCAAAAGAGTCAATAATTACTGAGAAAGATGTCTTTTCTTGTGAATAACTTAAATGGACTGTTGAGAAGAATGCTAATTTGTGTGTATAGTCTTTCCCTCTGATCTCAGCCCTGCACCTGGCACTGTGAGCTCGGGTTATAACGGAGTCTTGGATAAGAGAAACATACAAGATGAGCCAAGTCTCCGTTAGGGAAGAAAAAAAAAAGATGAAAGATCTGGGCCACCAATTAGAAACATAAGATGGTGGTGGCTGGGGGAAGGATATTCACATCACATTAAAATACCTAAGAATATGTTTAATCATAAATTGGCAAATTTCCACTTCCATGCGAGTGGAAAATACAAAATGCTCAACACAAAACGTTACTGAGAGTATTTTCTGGAAAAGAGAACCAGATAATTAAACATGTAAATTCCTTTCAAATTTATTGACAAGTTTTGTGTAATGCCTATCAATATTCCAAGAGTATTCTTGTGGAACTTGGAAAATGATTCAAGATTCATCTGGAAGAATAAATCTACCACATCTTTTAAAATTCCCAAAATACAAGATGGATTAATAGGAATGATTAATGCGGGAATGATTAGATAGGGATAAAGCAAACATGCTGACACGTAAATTATAGAATCCACACGATGCATACAGGGTGTTTAGCATATAGCTCTTTGAACTGGTTTTGATGTTTGAAAATTTTCCAGATAAAATGAGAAAAAATCTGGCACTGCTCCCTATTCTTATCACGTCAAGTCCAAATGCCTGTGTCTAGCTTTTCCAACTTCATTTTCTCCTGCTTTGTATTAAGCTCTGTTCTGTAGCCAGACTGACTGTTTCACTGCCCCTCATTTCTGTTGTGATCATTTTCTTTTCCACACTTCTGTTTCTCCTGCCTACGATGTCCTATTATCCCCTATTCACGAACCCCAATCTTGCCAGACCTTCCACCCAGGTCCTGCTGAATTCAGCCTACCACTGGTCCACAGACCTTTATCTCTCGTTATCCTTATGATTTAATGCAAACTCTTCAATGCCTCACGCTGTTCGCTCATTAAGTTCTGGTCTATTAGTCTGGTCTATTAGCACTACTAGAGTGTGCTAACTATGAACAAATTATAGGGAGTGGATATGTGCTTAGCTGTGAAACAGATATATCATTTATTTAAAAGTTCTGTTCATTCATAGTTGAATCCAGGGCTATGACTACAAGGAAAGATGTCCTTGTACTGCTGAGAGTATGTACCATATAACTCTCCACTTGTTTTCTATTTTAGGTGAAAATGACATTTTCTCACATTCCCTCATCTCAAACTCATCTGGATGTTTCTTTGTGTTACTTAGCATCTAGCATAATACTGAGATGATTGATCAAGAACTGCTAGCTGACTGATGAGTGGTCAAGCATCACAGCCATGAATTCAATCGTTAATGAATCAGTTTCCTTCATACCTTTGCACCTTTTCCTCCTTTTCCTTGTCTTTGTACCTTTCCTTTTATTAAATATATAATAAAAGGAAAATTATATATGAAAAACAACTGAATTCTGCCTTTGAACTACTTGAGCACAGGAAAGGGTGGGGAGGGTGAGATGACTTACCAAACTATTAATATTATCAATGGCGAGAAGTAGGAGAGCCTCAACATTTGGAAAGGAACCTTTCCATTTGGCTGTGTGTGTGGCTATGAATTTGAATGTTTTACAACAACAATATAGCCTTAAGTTACTTGCTTAAGGGTTTTAAAGTTTATGGGTAAGACCAACAGCTTTTACTAAGGATACGTTTCTTTTCATTTAGGCAACATGGCTTCCCAGGTGGCTCAGCAGTAAAGAATCCATCTACTAATGTGGGTCTGATCCTTGGATCGGAAAAAGAAATACCCACTCCAGTATTGTTGCCTGGAGAATTTCACGGACAGAGGAGCCTGGCAATCTACAGTCCAAATGGAGTTGCAAAAGGTCAGACAGGACTCAGTGACTAAAAAACAACCAACAATGTCATTTTAACATGAGCTTTGCAGAGATGCACATTAATCAAGAGAAATAGTTGGCATCTACAGTTAGCAAGGGCACTGCACAGTGCCATGGAACCATTTGATAAATAAAGCATTAGAAAGGACAATGTAATCAGGAATGGAAGCGTTAAATTTGTTATTGCCTCAAGAGATTGATTGGGCTTCCCTGGTGACTCAGACAGTAAAGAATCTGCCTGCAATGCAAGAGACCCGGGTTCAATCCCCTGGAGCAGGGAATGGCTACCCAATCCAGTATTCTTGCCTGAAGAATTCCATGGACAGAGGAGCTTAGTAGGCTACAGTCCAGGGGGTTGCAAAGAGTCATACACGACTGAGCAACTAACATTTTTCGCTTTCACTCAGGAGACTGAAATGTAAGTACTATTGGGGGTAACAGATATATGATTATAGATTGTGATGCATTATTTTTAGAAGGGAGAAAAGTTTATTGATTGAAAAGAAAATAGTGGTCAAAGCATACTGTTCGAATGCTTGAAGGGAGAGGGGTGTAGGCTGCCCCCCACCTTCTTTTAACAGCAGTCCCATAGTGCTGTATTATTTGATTAATTCGGTATAGATTTCCACATTTTTCACACTGATATGGAAGTACAACTAATTAGAATGCATGTGGCTCTGTGGACTCTTTTCCCTAGAATATTAAGCTTTTCTCTGCACAGAGGCTTTTCTGGTATTGAGTATATTTTTCGAAGCATAACGTATGTAAAAATAAACTGAAAGATTTTTTTTGAAATTAAGATTTGGCTAAATGTGAGCACATGCATACAAAAATGCATTGCGGTTCAGAGGATTCAGTGCAATAATTATAGGAAATTGCTTGATAAGCTCTAAAGCACTACAGTGATTTGAAGGCATGGCGTTTGTTCTCGCTTAACTGCTTTAGAAGAGGTTTTAGATATTCCAGACACGTAGATTTCTAGATATGTATAATGATGCCTTTAAACACTGTTATAAAAGATGAATAATTTGAATTGGAAAATTCTTAAACTCCTATAGAACATTCCTTAATTTGGGGGGGCTCCTTCTTTGTCATTCTGGAAAATTCTTAAACTCCTATAGAACATTCCTTAACTTGGGGGGCTCCTTTTTTGTCATTCTGGATAGTGATAATCTTTATTGTCCTAAACCCAAACCCAAAATGAGTTTTTTCTTTTTCTGTCTCCACTATATTCATAGATACCTCTTTGGGTGTCTTCTCTCTGCTGCTAGTATTCATGAATTTAGACTGTTTTGGTTTTGGAAAGGTGATCCAAACCCAATACATTCCATAACATACATCTCCAACAGGTTCTAGATGAGCTCTCAGGAATCACATACTTTAAATTTCTGCAGTGAAACATATGAATAGTCACACCAAGCAGTTAACTAAAAATTATGCCACCTCATTTCAACTCAGGGTAGATTTTGCCACAAAAGACTTTAGGTCAGGTCAGGTATTGCTACCAAATCTGTTATTAAGAATTATTTTTTAATGTCCAGAACTTTAGGGCGTTAGAATTGAAGATAAAGAATTTTGGAATTCAGGTTAAAAGGTGGTGAGCCTGTTGTATAATGGTTTCCTGAGGGCTTGGAGCTACAGTTCTCCCATCTCTACTTCATCCCTTTTATTAGCGAACAATTTCCACATTTTGTCCTTCTTCATCTCTGCTACCACTGCTTTCAATAAAGCCCTGGGCTGTATAGTTGCAACCATCAGAGCCTCCACCTTCAACACCACTGGGTCTCCCACTGGCGCCTGAGCGATCAGAGTTGCAAATTTGATTACCTTTTATCTCACTAATTCATCAGTAGCTCCCCACTGCCCACTGGAGAGATTCCCAAAGTGAAAGTTTCCAGTTTAGGGTGTCCCTGATAGCTCAGTTGGTAAAGAATCTGCCTGCAATGCAGGAGACCCTGGTTTGATTCCTGGGTCAGGAAGATCCCCCGGAGAAGGGATAGGCTACCCACTCCAGTATTCTTGGGCTTCCCTTGTGGCTCAGCTGGTAAGGAATCCACCTGCAATGTGGGAGACCTGGGTTCAGTCCCTGGGTTGGGATGATCCCCTGGAGAAGGGAAAGGCTACCCACTCCAGTATTCCTGAATTTCATAGACTGTAGAGTCCATGGGGTCACAAAGAGTCGGACACGACTGAACCACTCTCACTTCCCTTCACTTCTCTTGGGTGTCTTTGGCCCAGCCCCCATCTGTACAGTTGCACTCAGCCCCCATCTGTACAGTTGCACCCAGCCCCCATCTGTACAGTTGCACCCAGCCCCCATCTGTACAGTTGCACCCAGCCCCCATCTGTACAGTTGCACCCAGCCCCCATCTGTACAGTTGCACCCAGCCCCCATCTGTACAGTTGCACCCAGCCCCCATCTGTACAGTTGCACCCAGCCCCCATCTGTACAGTTGCACCCAGCCCCCATCTGTACAGTTGCACTCAGCCCCCATCTGTACAGTTGCACCCAGCCCCCATCTGTACAGTTGCACCCAGCCCCCATCTGTACAGTTGCACTCAGCCCCCATCTGTACAGTTGCACCCAGCCCCCATCTGTACAGTTGCACTCAGCCTCTGTTGCTTCTCTCTCCCCTTCGCTCTCAGTGTGAGACTTTCGGGTCACTGAGCTTCCTCACTTTCCCACCTTTGGGCTCATCTAATATTTAAGTGCCCTTCCTTGAGGTCAGCTTGGTGAATTCGTCCGTACTGTTTACGATGCAGATGAAAGAGGTCATCAGTGAAAGTTTCTCAGCCCTGCTGAGTTAGAGTGTATCACTCCTTTCTTCACATCACTAGCGTGGCCGATGCTATGCTAGATAGATGCTTGCGTAGCTCTGATGAAACTCTTGCGGATTTTATTTGTCTGTGTTTCTAAGCAGGCTCTGGTCTTCCTGAGGGCAGGGACCGTGCCTCCATCATCTCTGTATTCTCAGCATCCAACTCAGTACGTCAGTGTGTTTTTAACAGTTAATTGAAGGAATGGATAACTGTTGTGCAGTCATACTTCCAGGTCAGTATTTTCTGGAAAGTATCTCAAGGACTAATTGTTGAAGAAACAAGTTCTTATACAAACTTTAAATTCCTGGGTCCAATCCTGCATGCATGCTAAATCGCTTCAGTAGTGTCTGACTCTTGTGACCCAATGAACTATAGCCTGCCAGGCTTCTCTGTCCATGGGATTCTCCAGGCGAGAATACTGGAGTGGGTTGCCATGCCCTCCTCCAGGGGATCCTCCCGACTCAGGGATGGAACCTGTGTCTCTTAGGTCTCCTGCATTGGCAGGCAGTTTCTTTAACTAGCGCCACCTGGGAAGGCCCTATACAATTGAGGGGAAAAAAAAAATCAAAAAAATCACCTGTTTTTCCGAATAAAAAGAAATCTGTGCCTGATTTCCCCTGTCAGAGGCTGGTGAAAGTCCAGTTTTGCCACTGATGCTGGGGAACAAGAATCCTCTTACTTCAGAAGAATCCAGAGGTCGTAATTCAGAAACCGCAAGATGCTCGTGTCTGCGCTGTGCAGTGAGGCCGGCTGGGAGGTTCTCTCTCTCCATGTCAGCATCAGGCCTGCTGTTCTTTCATCAAGGTGCCTGGTTTTCTGTTCTCTGCCCTTCGGCGGCAGCCTGACAGAGGCCTTCCTTACTTCTTCTTGTATGAGCTTGTATGAGCGCTCATCCCTTTAGTTCCCTGAGTCTCAGGGAAACCTTGGCACAGGCTGTCACCCCCCAACTGCAGTTTAAAGTGTTGGCTCCCAGCCTCTCTGCATCTGATGTGACATGCCTCAGTGGATTAAACAGCCCTGTGGACCAGACCCCTCTGGAAAGGAGCCTCAGACCTTTAGAGATAGATGCAGGTAAGAAAAGGAGATGCCTTCTTTTTAAGTCCACATAGTTGAAAGAACCCCAAATTACAGTAGGTTAGTTTTCTTTTCCTTGATAACTCACCCTATTATATGAACACCAAGGGAAAACCAACAAGGGGATAGATTAGTTTGATAGGCTGTCAGACATCATGTGGAAATTTTGCCTATGGTTTTTAAACATATTTTTATTTGGCTGCACTGGATCTTAGCTGCAGCACGTGGGATCTAAATCCCTGAGCAGGGGGGAATCAAACCCGGGCCCCCTGCATTGGGAGCATGGAGTCTTAGCCCCTGGACCACCAGGGAAGTCCCATAGTTTGTTAGCTCTAGAGATACCTTCAGCTTCACTTCTGTCCCTCTTTCTGTGGGGTATAGTCAGGTAGGTCTTCCTAACAAGCAGTTACCTCTTTGCTCTTTAGCTAGTGATGTTCATGTCATCACATGTTCTGTAATAGGCAAAATCCTGTTCAAGGCTCTGCCTCTAATTCTGACAATGCCACAAGACATTATCATCTCCATTTAACAGATGAGGCTTACAGAGGTTAAGTGATTCTTTCTTTTTTTTTTTTCTTTTTCATTTTTCCGGTGTATTCACTGCAGAGACAGACTTGGAAGCAATATCTATGTAACTCTCAAGCCTATGAAATTCAAGCACTCTCCTAAATCTTTTAGCATTCACTTTAAAATATAACCTTCCCTTCTTCAGTCCCTGGTGGCTCAGATGGTAAAGCATCTGCCTGCAGTGCAGGAGACCCTGGTTTGATCCCTGGGTCTGAAAGATCCCCTGGAGAAGGAAATGGCAACCCACTCCAGTATTCTTGCCTGGAAAATTCCATGGATGGAGGAGCCTGGTAGGCTACAGTCCATGGGGTTGCAAAGAGTCAGACATGACTGAGCGACTTCACTTTCACTTTTCCCTTAATAGCCTTCCCATGCACTTTAAACCATTGCAAAATTCACTAACACAAGATTCCCAAGCTCTGTTATGTAAATTCTTATTTTTGTGAACCTAAGAAGTTCTTAATTCTCAGCCTCAAACAATTCTTGCATGGCAGGGGGAAATATTTTATTAGCTTGTTTTCACTAATGTCCTATAGTTAATTCATTTTTTTCTCAGAGTTTTGGTTTTTAGGTAATCACACCCATGCTCTTCTCTACTCACAGGTGTAAATTTGGCATCTGGCTGAGGGCTGCAGTTCTGTGTATCATTTTGTGCCTTTCCTCTCCTAGGTAATTCTTCAAAACATCAGGAGACTAGATGGTTGAAGGACTATGTCAGCCCAATGACATGAATGTTTCTAATTCAGATACTAAATGACTTTCTCCTTCCTGAGGCTTGGCAGATTTTTCCTCCTGAATTGCCTAATTTTCTTCAGATTGTAACATGGCTATTTTAATCACAATGCACTATGATTGCTTGTTGAGGTCATCAAATCATGATTCCCAGGGCAAGTGTTGGAGAAGCATCATTGAGCTTAGTTTATCTCCTGTCCATTGTATTTCCTGAACTTCACATTTCAGCTTCTGTATATTTTTAGCAATGACTCTTTTGCAGATTGTGCCATTAAAGAAAACTTGGCTGGCTCACTTTTTGGTGACTTTCTTTAAAGTGTGAATGTTCTGTTGTTATAGATTAGGCGACAGAGGATGAGATGGTTGGATGGCATCACTGACTCAATGTATATGAGTTTGAGTAAACTCCGGGAGTTGGTGAAGGACAGGGAAGCCTGGCGTGCTGCAATCCATGGGGCTGAAAAGAGTTGGACATGACTGGGTGACTAAACAGCGACAACAGATTGGAAATTGAAAATAGTTGTCCTGGAAGGTAACAAAAAGTGAAGTAAGGGGAGGGAGGTGGGAGGGGGGTTCATGTTTGGGAACACATGTAAGAATTAAAGATTTTAAAATTAAAAAAAAAAGTGAAGTAAGAAATGGGAGTGCTGTTTGAAAGAGACAACAACCCTTAGCAGAGTCAATAGGTTCTCTTTTTTTTTTGGAGAAGGTTTTGACCAGACACAGTACTGACATTTCTTAGATCCTTGTGTGAAAACTTTTCTTCTGTCCAGGGATCCAGCAGAGAAACACTCTGCTCCACCCACCACAGCTGGTTGGACTGGGGCATCTGGCCAAACTCTGGCGAGAAGGCTATAAGAGAGGCTCAGAACAAAATCTCTGCCCCGACAGAGAGAACCTCAACCAACCTGGCCACCCTCTGTTAGAAATCTGAACACAGGAGTATGGAAATGACTAAGTGATGAGTGGCAGATGTGGAAGACAAATGCAGTCACGGTAGACCATGAGTGAGGACGTGAGAAGGAAGGAGAAAATGGAGGAAGTCAGTGTAGGAGCTGGAGAAGCAAGAGGGGCACAGAGAGGAGCGGCCTGGGAGAGAGCAGCTGACTCCCATGGAGGTGCCCTGTGCAACCTCAGGCGGCCCTAGGTTTCGTACAGAGCTGGCTGCGCTTTTCTTTCTGGGATTCTGCGGGGCCTCTTAGACATCAGTGATTCCTGCTTGCTCGTTCCTGTGTGTATCCTGACCATAAACTCCTTTATTGATGGAGGAACTTGATGGAGATTTTTCAACAAATTAGCAGGTCTAACCTTCATTTTAAATAGTATCTTCCCCCTTCAGGTTTTATTTGTTAGTGCAAGAAATAGAATGGATATACAAGAAAGTTATTTTGGGGCTTAATTTTACTGAATGAAAGGCATAGGGTTTATTTGTTTTCCCCTTTAAGAGGAACTTAGTGTTATATTCTGTGGGCATGAAGGTGAACCAAGAGAACAAACAACAATCCACCTATCACAATTGTATCACGTAAGATCAAGAACCATCATTTATAGAGAGAACTAATCTTGTTGATGGTGAACTGTCCTTATGGGTTAAAATTATGTTTATTCAGCAAAGTCTAATTTAACCTGTATTGTTAGTTAGGTACTTTGGGAAAAACTGTGCCTTCACAAGGTTTAGTTCAGTTTAGTTCAGTTACTCAGTCATGTCTGACTCTTTGCAACCCCATGGATTGCAGCATGCCAGGCTTCCCTGTCCATCGTCAACTCCCGGAGCTTGCTTAAAGTCTCAAGATTAGAGTTCTGTTAAGCTTCATTTTTCAGTTTAACTTAAGCCAGGCAGACTCAGGCCTGATGGTGCTGTGCTCCTGCATTTTTTTTTTGTTTTGTTTTTATTTTACTTTATTTTTCTGGCTGTGCTGTGTGGCATGTGAGATCCTAGTTCCTCAACCAGGGACTGAACCCATGCTCCCTTCAGTGAAAGCACAGAGCCCTAACCACTGGACAACCAGGGAATTCCCACTCTTGCATTCCTGAATTAGGGAAGAAATAGAACAAATAACTGAGAATATGAATATTGATTCAAAATCTGACTCTGTTAGTTACTATGTATGAGCTGGGGCATGTCACTTAATCTCCAGTTTCCTTACACACAAAATGCAGATGATGGTGGTATTAAGCATATATCTTTGATCTTATGAGAATTAAATAAAATGATATATTAAAGACCTAACACAATACTTGGCTTTCAATTAGGGCTCAAATACACAGTTACGAAGTTCGTAGTCTGTATTGCTGTTGTCGTTAATTCGCTAAGTCATGTCGAACTCTTGCAACCCCATGAACTGTAGCCAGGCTCCTCTGTCCACAGGATTTCCCAGGCAAGAATCTGGAGTGAGTTGCCATTTTCTTCTCCAGGGGATCTTCCTGACTTGGGGATTGATCCCACATCTCCTGCCTAGGCAGGTGGATTCTTTATCATTGAGCCAGCATGAAAGCCCATAGTGTTAGATATAATTGCTTTTATTGTTCTTGAATGGTGTAATTCAGAGATTGGCTAACCATGGCCAGTGGGATTTGTCTGGACCACACCCTGTTTCTGTAAATACAGTCTTTCTGGAAGACGGCCTCATCCTCTCGTTTGCTTATTGTCTGTGGCTGCTTTCACGTTACAATAGCAGAGTTGAACGGCTATGACAGTTTACATGGCGTACACAACCTAAAATATATGCTATTTGAAAAGAAGAAAGCGAAAAGCAAAGGAGAAAAGGAAAGATATAAGCATCTGAATGCAGAGTTCCAAAGAATAGCAAGAAGAGATAAGAAAGCCTTCTTCAGCGATCAATGCAAAGAAATAGAGGAAAACAACAGAATGGGAAAGACTAGAGATCTCTTCAAGAAAATTCGAGACACCAAGGGAACATTTCATGCAAAGATGGGCTCGATAAAGCAAAGAAATGGTATGGACCAAACAGAAGCAGAAGATATTGAGAAGAGGTGGCAAGAATACACAGAAGAACTATACAAAAAAGATCTTCATGACCAAGATAATCATGACGGTGTGATGACTTACCTAGAGCCAGACATCCTGGAATGTGAAGTCAAGTGGGCCTTAGAAAGCATCACTACGAACAAAGCTAGTGGAGGTGATGGAATTCCAGTTGAGCTATTTCAAATCCTGGAAGATGATGCTGTGAAAGTGCTACACTCAATAAGCCAGCAAATTTGGAAAACTCAGCAGTGGCCACAGGACTGGAAAAGGTCAGTTTTCATTCCAATCCCAAAGAAAGGCAATGCCAAAGAATGCTCAAACTACCGCACAATTGCAGTCATCTCACACGCTAGTAAAGTAATGCTCAAAATTCTCCAAGCCAGGCTTCAGCAATATGTGAACCATGAACTTCCAAATGTTCAAGCTGGTTTTAGAAGAGGCAGAGGAACCAGAGATCAAATTGCCAACATCCACTGGATCATTGAAAAAGCAAGAGAGTTCCAGTTCTATTTCTGCTTTATTGACTATGCCAACGCCTTTGACTATGTGGATCACAATAAACTGGAAAATTCTGAAAGAGATGGGAATACCAGACCACCTGACATGCCTCTTGAGAAACATATATGCAGGTCAGGAAGCAACAGTTAGAACTGGACAGGGAACAACAAACTGGTTCCAAATAGAAAAAGGAGTACGTCGAAGCTGTATATTGTCACCCTGCTTATTTAACTTATATGCAGAGTACATCATGAGAAATGCTGGACTAGAAGAAATAAAAGCTGGAATCAAGATTGCCGGAAGAAATATCAATAACCTCAGATATGCAGATGACACCACCCTTATGGCAGAAAGTGAAGAAGAACTAAAAAGCCTCTTGATGAAAGTGAAAGAGGAGAGTTTAAAAGTTGGCTTAAAGCTCAACATTCAGAAAATGAAGATCATGGTATCTGGTCCCATCACTTCATGGGAAATAGATGGGGAAACAGTGGAAACAGTGTCAGACTTGATTTTTTTGGGCTCCAAAATCACTGCAGATGGTGATTGCAGCCATGAAATTAAAAGACGCTTACTCCTTGGAAGAAAAGTTATGACCAACCTAGACAGCATATTCAAAAGCAGAGATATTACTTTGCCAATGAAGGTCTGTCTAGTCAAGGCTATGGTTTTTCCTGTGGTCATGTATGGATGTGAGGGTTGGACTGTGAGGAAAGCCAAGTGCCGAAGAATTGATGCTTTTGAACTGCAGTGTTGGAGAAGACTCTCAAGAGTCCCTTGAACTGCAAGGAGATCCAACCAGTCCATTCTAAAGGAGATCAGTGCCGGGTGTTCTTTGGAAGGACTGATGCTGAGGCTGAAACTCCAATACTTTGGCCACCTGATGTGAAGAGTTGACTCACTGGAAAAGACTCTGATGCTGGGAGGGATTGGGGGCAGGAGGAGAAGGGGACAACAAGGATGAGATGGTTGGATGGCATCACCGACTCGACGCACATGAGTTTGGGTGAACTCCGGGAGTTGGTGATGGACAGGGAGGCCTGGCGTGCTGCAATGCATGGGGTTGCAAAGAGTCGGACACGACTGAGCGACTGAACTGAACTGACTGACTGCTGAAAATGTTTTCTGATCTTCGGCATAGTAGAAACAGGATACAGTACAAACTGAAATCATACAGATCTGCTTTTGAATTCTGCTCCTTAGTTTGGTGAAATTGAGCTAATTTCCCTCTCAGATTCAGTTTCCTCATTGGTTATGATGAGATAAATAGATGGTTGTCAGAATGTAAATAAGCATTTACATCTGTATCTTCTTTCTGCTTTTCTTGCCTATAGTAAGGAAGGTTGGGTGAAAGTTCTGGGTTTAATTTCATTGTTTTTCCCCAAAATGTTAAAACATTGCTAATTTATCATTTATAGACACACCTACCCATCTACCTATAAGTGGGTAGTTGTACTTTATTTGAATTCTTAGAACCAAGTATGACTGCTCAAAGCCATGAGCAATAGAAGCTGTTACTAAATTTAAATAAAAAGTATTCTTCTCCAAGGGGAAAATAGTTTGTCTTTCAAAGTCATTAAAACAAATTTCTTAAAGAAAATTAGATAAGTACACCCATAGCTTCAATATTTTTTTTATATACTTAATATAAATTGAAGTAACTTGCTATTTGCATCATGATTACGATTTGAACTCCTTTCGAGTGGTCTTAATGGGTTTCTGGACTCGGTCTGATGTGTCTGGTGAATGGGTAGAAGACCGACTGTGAGTAATAGCTTCCACTTTCTACTTCAGACAATTGCAGGGATGAATTAACCATAGTTGAGTCCTCTGGTGATTATACTTGAAGGCTAAATATAACATACATTTTCATGCAAATCACTCTTCTTTCTCTTCAGTCTTGAAAATGTTTAGTTTTCCTAAATGTGTCATACTCAAATAATTCATGAATAACTATTTTCTGTTTTCCTGCTAATGTAGAAAAAAACCCCATCATCTCATTTTTAGAAATTAAATCCTTGTAGATATGTCTCATTATAGAGGTCAAAGAGGCAAATTCAAAGTATTAAATGTGTGCATGCTGAGCAAATTAGTTTTAATTTTTATCATTGTTTTAAAATTTTTTCCTTTTATGTAAAAAGAAATTCTTCTGCATTTGCTTTCTATGTTGACTTGATTCCCATCTTTGGGATAGTCTTTTTTTATATACTCTATTGTGAACCATGAATCTTCTATTGTAGATTTTAGTAGTGGAAACTGCAGATGGTGATATTGAACATTTTATCTAATTTTAATTTTTTCCCCTTTAAAACTAATTTCTGAATGCTGTTCTTAACACTTTTGCCAATGGTGGTGGCATTGCTTCAGGGGACCTCTGTCAAATGCAGTCTCACGAGAGGCATCCCTGGGTAGCTGTGTGAAGTTATCCACGTGTTATTTAGGCCAATTTTTGACAAAGTTAGTAAGTTCCACAAAATCAACATAAATTTTATAAAGAAGACAGGATAATTCCTCTTGAAGCATCTTATTTCTATTATTTTCTTAAAAAAGGAATTCCATTCCTACTCTTATGCTTAGTGATGCCTTAGTTATACTTAGGTATAACATGCACATAGTAGACCTCGCTAATAAACCTGTTGAGAGAGTAAGTGAGGTTGCAACACTGGTATCAGAACTTGATTTAAGTATATATTTAGTGGTATGACCAAATAAGGCACATAGTCCATAAATCAATGGACCCTTCTTAGATCTATTGTTCATATAAGGAGAAAAGTAGAGATTGGGAGGCCTGAATCCCATAGCTGACTTGCATGCTACTAGGTCAGGTGACCTTGGATAATTTATTTAAAATTTCTGACTCTTCATCACCACTGCTGCTAATAAATAGCCTGAACTGCATGGTATCTAGGCTCCTCTAGCTCTTAAATATATTGACTATGTTACTTTCTGTTCTTTCCATTTCAATACTTTAATTGATCACTTAGGCTAAATAAATAGAACTCATACAAAAAATTGGGCTAAACAAATGGAACTTATACAAAGAATTTCTCTTTTACATATCCAGACTGTACTTTTTTTTTTTAGGTCTTCTACAGCTCCTGTAGGAATGATAATGACTGTCCATAACTGTCTTGGCAGAGTTGAAAAGAATTATCTGCAGCGTGGTTCTGAGACCGATTCTGTGTGAAACATGCATGCTGCTTGGAGGGTCTCAGGAATAAATTTAGATGTGATCATGCAGTATGAAGATATCTTTCTTTAAAAATTGTTTTTGACTATAATGATACCATTTTCTATTGAGGAAGCATAATGATTTTTGAAAGTGAAAGTTGCTCAGTCGTATCTGACCCTTTGCGACCCCATGGACTATATAGTCCAAGGAATACTCCAGGCCAGAATACTAGAGTAGGTAGCCTTTCCCTTATCCAGGGGATCTTCCCAACCCAGGGCTCGAACCCAGGTCTCCTGCATTATAGGCAGATTCTTTACCAGCTGAGCCACCAGGGAAGCTGACCATGATTAATTACCAACCGAATAAAACACTTAAGTAAGATCCTGACCAGGTGTCTTTGGCTCACCTTTGATCTCGGTTGCCTGCATTGCAGAGTTCCAAGTTGTCTCCTACTGCTGGTGGAACTGGGTCCTAACTGTCTATAGTTTCCTTGATACCATACCCTTAATTAGACTTTTACATCTTCCTTATTTCTTTCTGCTTTCTGGCATCATTTCCCACATAAACAACTTGCATCCCAGTCCTTGTCTCAGCTCTGCACTTGGGGTCACCTCAACTAAGACAAGATCATCTGAATAATAGAGTGTTATTACCTTTCAATATCTGAAATCAATGTAAGATAGGAAGTACAAATCGTACTCTTCTCTAGAAGCCAGAATGAGCACATTTTTAAGACCTCATAATCTTAATTATAAATAAAAACTTAAATGACCTTGGATCATTTTCAACAAAAATCTAGCTTTTAAAAAGGAGAGCTTTCTCTGCATTGTGCGTTCTACACCTGATTGGGCTTTGAAATTTTAACCCTTCAAGGACTCAAATAGTGGGAACATTTGTTCTTCAGGGAGCCTGGGGGCTGTTTAAAAGAGCAACTTGATGGGGGCTGACTTTGAGAAAAATGCCACAGCAGAAATCCTTCCTATTGATATCAGACTCTTGGTCTCATATCTTAGAAAATCCTAAAATCATTGACAACTTGATTTTTCTCAGAAGATCCCCAAATAAAAGTTAAAGCTGTCTTTTATTTGAAATTAATCTAAAGAATTTAAGAAAACGTGTGAATTGTGGGTTCCAGAATATTCCTTGCACAGGAAGTTATGCCTTGGTTCATCAAAGCCTTGACTGGACTCCCTAGCACTCAGAGAAGCATAGCCTTAGACTCTGCAAAGATCATTGATTCCAAGTATTCATTATACACTTGAGGGAAAAGAGGCTTCAGCTAAGACCAAGGTCAGACGTTAGCAGCAGATGGAGGTTTTCTGTCTCAGTCTTCTGCTCCAGTGGAATCACAGCAAATCCTGAGGCTCCAACTGGATGTGAAAACTCCCAGTAACATTGTTGGCTCAGGTGGGCATCTGGTGTTAAATATCAAAAACAAAAGACAGAACCAAGACTGATGGGAATGCCACTAAGGGAAAATGGGGAAGCTATTTGTTTTTGCAAACTGCCTGCAAAATGATAAAACTTACCATTTAAAAAATGATAAAAATTAACAAAGAAGTTCTGTTCTACTGCGTATTTGCTGTGAGAAAAGGAGTCTTTCCTGCCATGTCAATAAACAAGGGTCTCATCCTCATCAGTGATTGCAGCCTTCCACCGTGCGCTGGTGAGCCCTGAGGAAACTCAGGAAGGAAAGAATACAAGCCATCTAGCAGCCATCAGGCTGCAGCCACTCCCTATGTTGAGCCCTGAGCAAATTTCAGCCGTGAAAACACAGGATACTGGCCCCAGATAGCTGAGGTGTGTACCAAAGGAAGGATTTCAGTAAGCCCAGACTCTTACATCTTCCAATACATAGAAAAGCGCTGAATTCCTTAACTTGACATATCTGCTTTCTTTATTTAACAGTAATTTTTTGATGTTCCTGGTTACCTGCCCTTTGTTGCAAAACTCCTCTACATCCTAACTCTACCCCTCACCTCCTTGGAGCAGTTTCTCACGTCTGTCTGAAATGCGATACCCTGGGCTGCAGTCCTCATTTTGCCTCAAGTAAAACTTAACATACAACTCTCACATTGTGCCAGTTGTTTTCAACAACTGGGGAAAATAGCCATTAAGAGAAATCTTAGTAATATTACACTGTCCTCAGTTTAGAATGACATCGTTAAAGTCACAGATGTTTCTTTCAAAATCATCGTTGTTACTGTGGATTAAAGCTCAGCGTTAAGTTATAAAACTATATAAGTTATGAAGTGTCTGAAGGCACCTGTTTTTCTGTGGATCATTTGAGTGATACCGGGAGAATGTTTCTTGCCCTCAGATTTCTTCCTGCCTCGTCTCTCTGGGGTTTAAAATTGTTGCCTTTGGTTTCTCCTCGTGGTGGGCAGCTGGAGGGATCTGTGAGAGACAGTGAGTTATCAGCTGGAGTTGCTTATTTGTTGTTTGCAACCCCATGGACTGTAGCCCGCCAGGCTCCTCTGTCTAAGGGATTTCCCAGGCAAGAAAACTGGAGTGGGTTGCCATTTTCTCCTCCAAGGGATCTTCCTGACCCAGGGATCAAACCCGCATCTCCTGCATTGGCAGGTGGATTCCTTAACCACCAAGCCACCTGTGAAGCCCAAATTACTTGTTAGAATTATTTACTAGCACTCCAGAAAAGGGAAGAAACTAGAGGGAATGGTGCATAACATAAATAAGTTTTGATGTAAATAGAAGAAAACCAGTGAAGGGAATTCTACACTGTGGTAAGAACAAAATAGAAACGAATAGTTGTCAAAAAATGAGAAGCATTCAGAGAAAGGCTAGTAGAAGCTGTTGAATAATAATGTTGCTTAGCCCCTAGTTTTGTCTAGAATTTGCTCTGTTGGCTAATAATGTATAGAGGCTTTTTTTTCTTTTCAATAACAACACATCTACAACATTTATATAGTGTTTCATAGGTTATCAAGCACAGCCATAGCCATGACCTCATTTAAGCAATGGGGTTAGTTAGCCAAGACAAGTACTAGTAGTTCCATTTTAGAGACAATGAAATCAAGGCACAGGGAATGACCTGTCCAGGTTCAAATAATCAGTGCAGAGAGAGCTAAGATGGGAACTTGCATCTTTCGGTTCTAAGTCCAGTGTTCTTTCTCCTACACCAAATTGAGCAGGGACAGAGTTTCTGCTTCAGAGTCAGATGACCCAGGCTTGCACTCATCAGTTTTGTTGCCAACTGTGTGACCTCAATGCATATTACTAACCTCTCTGAATCTCAGTTTCTCCATCTGTGAAAAAGACAGAATAATAATACATACCTGTAGGCTTGTGATGATTCCATCAAGTGAAGCAAGCAAAGCAAACAACTTACTGCCTGACACAAGACAGGTTCTCAATACATGGAGCTGGAAATACCTGGAAAAGATCCTTGTTATCCCTACTTCCCTTTTACCTATATTCAGAGGTGAAATGATGAATCAGAGCAACTTTGCTGTTTATTCAATGATATTGCATCTCGACTTTAAATAATTCTTGAAACTAGCTTGTATGAAAATGTGTGTGTGTGTGTATGTACCGATGAATGTCTTTGGGTACACCTGTATATGTGTACTCACAGGCAGGTGTACCCACAGGTGGGACCAGATATGGTGATGAAACATGGAGCGTTTGTCTGCTACAGATAACTAGAAACTGGACCGTCGCCATAAATCTAACTCAACTGGGAGGGTCCTAGCTCTTGTGACTGAGCTCCAGAAGCAATGGCTTTGTACTCTCAAAATACCTGGACAGTACCTGGAGCTCCCAGCCTGATCACTTGGGAGGTTTCAGGCAACTCTCTTTAGCAGACACAGCGATAGACTCACAAAACTGCCTTTATTTTTGAGTATACTTTATTTACAATTATTTATTCTTTCTCAAAATCGATTTAGCCTTGATTAAAATCATAACATAAAATAATCTTCACTCTATGTATTCCATATGGCACAGAATAATTTAGCACTTTATAAATATGTTTCATTGATGCACAAGTGGAGAAAGCACCCTTTGCAAAAGCAGTTACAATAACTTAGTTCAATTTTTCTATGGTAGCACTTTAAAAAATGACCATGAGATGGTGCTGTGCCCAAGTAGATTAAGCATGTTTTAAACAGATTTCTCTAACTATGACACTTAATTCTTTTCTTTAAATGTGGAACAATTTACCATTCAACTTACAGTAAAATAAGATTGGTCACTCTACTTTAATATTGACTAGGAATGAGTCTTTTAATCACAGATCCATAAATAAGTCAAGGACTGTTTCACTGGAGTAAGAGGTATGTTAAAAAGCCTTAGTGGGAATTGTCTGGTCATCCAATGGTTAGGATTCCTGTGCTTTTGCTGCCAAGGGCGTGGGTCCAATTCCTGTTCTGGGAGCTAAGATCCTGCAAGCTGTGTGATGGGCCCCCCCCCCCCCCAAAAAAAAACCCAAAACACCCACAAAACTTAGTAATCTGAAAGTCCCCAGACTTAACAAAGAACCCCAAATTACCATTTTATTTAGGCTCAATCAAGTATGTAAAAGGAACGTTGCTTTCATCACCCTCATAGAATTTTGTTAGTCTTCCCACAAAATTAGGTCAACTTCCAGTTTATTTAAAGAGCTGACACCTCTGTTACATTTTAATCTGCTTTGACAGCAATGGAAGATCATAGAAACGTTAGAACATGAAATTCACATTTAAATTGACATCATACAAACATGCACACATGTGTATATACTAAATGTTTTCAGTAATGACTCTTGCTTTCCTCCATATAAATATATAAATATTGAATAAAGTGCATGGGAACATGTCTGTACAAGTATACAGATACATGTTTGTCTATATACACTTGAAGAGATAATTATGGAGAGAAAAACAGACACATTTGTAATATATATGTAGTCAAAAGACATATCAGGCAGTATTTATGTTCATTCTGACCAAGATAAGAGTATATGGGTGTAGAATCTGTAGCCTTTACTATATAATGAGATGGGCAGAGTTATAAACTAAGGCAAAATACATTAGAGCAGAGACTTTTTAACCTTTGTATCAGTTAGTATGGTATAATCATTAAAATAGTTCAGTTCAAATGGAGCCTAGATATTAGCAGCTTACCATAAATTCTAGCTTTGAAAAAGACACCTTTCAATGTACTTAAAAGGACATAATTATTAATAGGACAGCCCTAAATACATTTCCAAATTACACAATGATATTTCCCACATTCTTTAGGTTTCAAATAGTTTTTTTCCAAATGTCACAGAGCAGAAAGCTATTTTTGACTCATACAGAGGCTTCAGTATGGTAATAACATATCTAACATCTATTCCAATAAGAAAGTACAATTTAACTTAGAGTAATGTAACATCAAGGTGAATTAACTGCTGTTCATCTCTGTCTCTTTAGCAAACCTTCCTACAAAATATTACATTACCACTTTTTTAGGGGTAGAGAGTCCAGCGTCAGTGAGTAATAAATGAGCTTGTTTTTAGGAAAGTGGAACAAAAATTTCGCTCAGTATTTGGTAGTCAGAGTTGGGGTCAAGGTTGAAGTGCGTATTCCTAAATTAATTTGCAGATTTTGACCTTCAGTGGTATTTTTTCCCTCCTTATTTGGTGGGTATTCATGGGCAAATGGTCAGGAAACTGACAAGATGATCCTCAGAGTGGAAACAAACCTGTTTCTGAGCCAGATGAGAAGGAAATAAATTGAACTGGTTCTCTAAATGTCTTGTTAATTACTATTTTTGATAAGAACCATTGTAATTAGGTTATTTTTCTTTAAAGGCAAAGATCTTGTTTTAATTATTTTTTAACTTTATACCTAGGGCATTTTTTCACACGCAGTGTACACTCAATCACCCATTGTGAATCCAAAGCTGAGCAGTTTTAGTAAATAACATACATTGATCTGAAAGCATTGGATGCCAACAGGAGGGTCACTGCATTTTACAGAGCTGTCCCGAGACTCCATGGACTGGCATGCTGCAGTTCATGGAGTCACAGAGTCGGACATGACTGGGCAACTGAACAAGACCCTACTGCAGTCAGTAGCCAAACAACCTGAGCTCGTTCCTCAATCCTGACAGTTACATCAATACTGCTTTACTGCTCAGAGGAGTGCATGCGCAATGCAATCATTAAAGGGCAAGATACCAAACACTTCTACTGTGCTGTTTAAGAGAAGCAATTTCTAGAAATGTATCTGGCAATGTTTGATTATCCTTTTGATAGGTTTACCTAGTAGAGCAAACACTAAACAAGACCACATTGGAAATTCAGAATAAAGCCCAAGGAGTAGAAGAGAAAGCAGCAATAGTTACTAAATAACATTTAAAATCTTGTTCACTTCTGAGAAGAATTAACTTGAAGTGCAGCAAATGCCAGCAGCTCTGTGAATATTTCAAAATGGCATCTATGAAAAAGCAGGAATGAAAAAGTTGTCAAGTGTTTCTTTTAAGTATCATAGCAATACAGATTTCATAACACTGTCCTTAGTGTCTTTTTGTCGTCATTCAAAATATGTATCATGGCAAGTTTTACAGAGAATTTTTCTTTATGTAAGAGGCCATTATATGTAACCAATATTTCACTGTTTAGAGCTATTTTTATTTACAGCAAAAGGTACCCAACTCATGCCATCAGTTGACATCATAGCAGCGAGGTTTCCACTTGAAAATAGAAGATAATTTAGATTTATGTATGGCCTCATTGTAATTATACAATAAAAGCTAATTACTTTAAAGACACATCATTTACAATGTTAAAAATAATATCGTAAAGCTCACAGCTGAAATGCTGTCAGAATATTTTTGAAGTGCACGTTTTGTGGCATTGAACCCTGCTTTTCATTGACAGAATAAAATGAGGCGTATAGATATTACTGTTGGTTCCACTAGACTGGCCTAATTTTCTCCAGTCTCCCAGTGTTTTTCCCCTCCCAGAGAGGGAAAACGGACTCCGGGTTGCCCTCCACGGTTGCTAAGGCAACCAGCCCATCAGACACAGCTAACCTTTTCGTTCACTGTGTTGCTACTGTCTGCAGGAGCATCTTCAGAATGCTCTTTTCCTAGAGCAACCATAGTGCAGTCATTATCTGTCGTCTTGCCATCTTTCTTCGAATTCGTTTTCGGTCCCATTTGGAGTTGACTGGACTTGTAGGCCAAGGCCGGGATAGTGTTCACTAAAATTAACTGCAATGGTTTTTTATTTTCCTTGTACTGACACTGAATATACCTGGAAAAGGCCGACCTATAGGTCTTATTGAACAGTGTATACACCAGTGGGTTGACTGCTGAGGAGAGGTAACCGATCCAAACGAACACGTTGAGCAGGGCTTCGATGACATCCCTGTTGCAGGACTCTTTGCAGATGACAGCCATTATGTTGGTGATGAAGAAGGGGCACCACATCACCACAAACAGGAAGAAGACGATGCCCAGCACCTTGCAAGCCTTCTGCTCGTTGCTGATGGACTGCATAGTTCTCCGGCCGTGGGAGCATGGCTCCCTGTGGATGGACCGCTGGAAGAGCTTTTCCGAAGACAGGGAGCTCTGAGGCAGGAAGCTGAAAGAAGCTAATTTGGTCCGTGTTCCAGGATCACTCACACACAAAGTGGCTTCTTTCTGGAGCGACTTGATGGTGAGAAAGTAGGTGATCACCATGATGGTTAAGGGAATGAAAAAGGCCACGAAAGAGCCAATCAGGACAAAGTTCTCATCCGCCAGTAAGCAACTCCCTTCCTTAAAGACTTTGGAATCGTCCTGGAGCCCAAAGACTGGTATTGGCATGGATATACCTGGAGATGGACGGAAAATGAGCCACGATTATTAAGGAAGTGAGTATATGAAGACAAGAGCATTACCACATAATGGTGGCTGTTAGAACAATTTTATATCAGCGTTGTTTAAAAGCTTAACATATACTTTCAAGAGAATTAAAATTCCCTTGGACTTACTTATCTGTTCATTAAGTATACATTATATAGTTCCTTATATTTATATTGTCCTACATAGACAATCCTTTACTTATAAAGAAATAGCAATAAATTAATTTTTCTTATGCTATGTTTTTCTGATTATAACATTATACTTATTGACTGAGACAAAGATACTTACTGAAGAAGAAACAGACCAAGAAAAAAAAAAGACCAATGATGCCACCACTCAGAGATAATCATCGTTAACAAATTGATGATGTTTATTTTAGATACACATAAACACACTGTGCACACACATTTAAAAACAAACTCAGATTCTACTTCATGTACAATTCTATAACTCTGGTTTTCACTTTATGCATCATGAGCATGAGTTATACAAATAACTTCATAAAATTAAAAACAATGTATTTCTTTCTAGAAAATTAGGAAAATGAAAAAAAAAGTAACAAGGTACGAATAATAACATGTATTCTCGCCAGTCAGGGGCACCCATAATTTGCCTTTTCCATAGTTTTAGTTTTCCATTTACACGCATATGTAAATATATATATATATATATATATATATATATATATGTGCAGGCAATATTTTATGTATAGCTTTAAATCTCATTTAATGTTAAATCATAAAACTGCATCTATTTTTAATCATTTTTGAAAAATATGATTTTATAATGTGAATTTAAAGTAACTTTAACCTGTTTTCTTTTAAAAAAAAAAAGATTTTTATTATGGAAAACTTCTGACATATACAAACACCACAACACAAAATCCAGCACAATGAGCCTATCACCCAGTTTCAACAATGATCAGTTGGAGACCAATCTTGTTTCACCCATATCCCCACCTGCTGCAACCCTCCCATGTTATTTTGAAACAAATCCAAGACATCCTATCATTCAATCTGTAAATATTTTAGTGTGTGTTTATAAAAGCCATGCACTCTTAAAAATCCTGATATTATCATGATACCATTCCCATTCCTACATAGAAATTTAAATATTTCTCTCTAATATTATTAAATACAGAGTTGGTATCCACATTCCTAACATCCCATAAAAGTTATTATATATTTTTTATAATAATTTTGTAAGTAAAGCATTCAGAAGGGTGGATTACAAACAAATTAGCAGCCACAGGCTTTTCTTATTGACACATATGAATTTTGGGGACAGGATGAGCCAAATATATGGGAATTTGAGTCCACGGTCAAGTTGCCTTTTCACTCAAATTTGGGGAGCTTTTAGAGTTGTTAGGCTCAGGCAGAGGAAGGCGCAGAGGGAATAAAGGCAACAGCTGGCCTCTAATCCAACTAGGTCCGTCTAGTCAAGGCTATGGTTTTTCCAGTGGCCATGTATGGATGTGAGAGTTGGACTATAAAGAAAGCTGAGTGCCGAAGCACTGATGCTTTTCAACTGTGGTGTTGGAGAAGACTCTTGAGAGTCCCTTGGACTGCAAGGAGATCCAACCAGTCCATCCTAAAGGAGATCAGTCCTGAATATTCATTGGTAGGACTGATTTTGAAGCTGAAACTCCAATACTTTGGCCACCTGATGTGAAGTGTTGACTCATTTGAAAAGACCTGGATGCTGGGAAAGATTGAGGGCAGGGGGAGAAGGGGATGACAGAGGATGAGCTGGTTGGATGGCATCACCGACTCAATGGAACTGGGTTTGGGTGGACTCTGGGAGTTGATGATGGACAGGGAGGGCTGGCGTGCTGCGGTTCATGGGGTCAGTAAGAGTCAGACATGACTGAGTGACTGAACTGAACTGAACTGAAAGTGGTCACAAACCAGCCAACAACAGTTTCATTCCCATGCCAGGAGCTACTGCTTGCTTGACTCTTGCTATCCGCGGAAAACTTCCGTTGAGCTCATCTCCATCCAAACAGGGATCGGACTGTCCTAACCTCATGTCACCTCACACTGGCCATCCTTGCAAGGAGGGTACATCAGCTTGAGTTATTGTAATGCTGGACGCAAATCTTCCTCAGTGACACCGGCCATTATGGTCACAGGCTGAACTGACTGTATCTGTCACTTGTCTGTGCAAGGCCATCCCAGGATTCTTGGAAGGTGGAAATAAATGACATCAGAACTACTCTTAAGGACACTCGGTGTGCTTGATGACTCTTCATTTCCTTCATTCCTCTCTGTACCTGGCCTGCTTCTGGGAACATGCTGTGGGCCAAGAAGAGATGAAAGAAATGTGGTTCCAACAGGAACATCCTCTGAGATTTTGGATACATACCAGTTTTGCTTATCCTTCAACAGACTTTTTTAGAAAAAAATACTTATTTTTAATTGGAGGATAACTGCTTTACAATATTGTCTTGGTCTCTGCCATATATCAGCGTATATCAGCCATAGGTATACATATGTCCCCTCCCTCCTGAACCTCCGTCCCACCTCCCACCCCATCGTACCCCTCCAGATCGCTACAGCACCGGCTTGAGCTCTCTGTGTCATACAGCAAATCCCACTGGCAGCCTATTTTACGCGTGGTAATGTATGTGTTTCCACGCTACTCTCTCAGTTCGTGCCACCCTCTTTCCCTCACTGTGCCCACAAGTCTGTTCTCTATGTCTGTGTCTCCATTGCTCCCCTGCAAGTTGAGATGTGGTTTCTAAGAAGAGTGTTTTGTTTTTCTAGGTATTTGCACTAACTGTAGAAGGTGTTTCCTGTGTTAATCTACATGACCTTTGTTAGTGTGGTTGTTCACTACTTAGAATGGATGCAACCAACATGCTTCCATGGATGTGGTGAGGATAAAATGAACCAAAGATGCAGGGTACCTAGGGCAGTGTTCAGTGCAGAGCAGATGTTCTGCCAATGGGATGTAAACACAAGAGCAGCCTTTTCCCAGGATTATTCAGATTAAATACATTCACTTGATTTTTCCCTAATTTTGTCATATTTTGCTTTGCTTGTATATTCTGGACATTAATGTATGAAAAAGTGAAAGCTGCTCAGTAGTGTCCGACTCTTTGTGACCTGTTGGACTATACAGTCCTGGAGTTCTCCAGGCTAGAATACTGGAGTGGGTAGCCTTTCCCTTCTCCAGGGGATCTCCCCAACCCAGGGGTTGAACCCAGGTCTCCAGCATTGCAGGCAGATTCTTTCCCAGCTGAGCCACCAGGGAAGCCCAAGACTACTGGAGAGGGTAACCTATCCCTTTTCCAGCAGATCTTCCCGACCCAGGAATCGAACCAGGGTCTTCTGCATTGTAGGTGGATTCTTTACCAACTGAGCTACCAGGGAAGCCCACTTTAAAGTATAATAGATCTTAAATCAAAAGAAATTAAAAAGACTTTTGGCTATTGGCTCTATAGTTAATAAATAATGATGTAATTATTATCTTCTGCCAGGGTGACGAAGGGGCTCAATCAATTTTAATTTTGTCCAGCTAGAACTGTTGATTGCTTCTCTAATGTGATGAATTACAGCCATTACGATTTGTCATGATACACAGAAACAAAATACCAACCATCCAAAAAACGTGTATGATTTTGTTATTCAACTCTTGGCTGTGCATTTTCCTGATTAATACAGAGGAAGTTACCACCTTGAGAGCCTCTTGCCCTATTTGTTTGTGACCTGGTAATTTATATAAGTGGCAGTTCTCAATTAACCAGAATATAGGATTGCTTAAGAGACCAAATTCATCAATCATTTTCAATCATTTGGAATTCAAATGTGTGTCCTTGTTTGGGGAGAAGACATTTTCTCTCTCTCTCTCTCTCTCATACACACACCCTTCCAGAATGGCCCAACTTTTGTGGTCAGGGAGGGAGAGGAATGATCATGGAAGCCGAGAGTCCTCCATTAGGTCTGGGGTGAAGAGCTACTGTAAAGTGGGTGGGGCAAGAGGCACAGGAAGGGCCTCGACTTGGGGGACCTTGGTTAGGAGGGACAGAATGAAGTGCTTGGGTCTTTAATGGCCATTCCTCTTTGAATGTAACAAAAACACCTTGAATGCTCTCATATACCGTTCTTTTCAGTGCCTCACTCAGAGTAGATGGTAAACAGGGGTTTAGGGAGAGACTAACTATACAGTTAAAGTAATAGTCTGTAAAAGAGGGGGAGGAATTTTACCTCAAAGAAGCAGAACACTCCGAGAGACTTTGTGGACACAATAAGCAATTCAAAAACGCTCCTACCAGGAGAGACAGAGATGCTGGCAGACAGCCGAGACTGTGGTCGGAGCCATCTACAGTGCTTTAATTTTCTGGTTGCTTTGTTTGATAATAGCTGCTTTTGAAGACCTGAGATCTCCTCTCACTTGAAATTTCTGCACATAAAGCATTTTCCTTTATGAACAAACAGACAGTAGTGCGAGCTACTCTGCATCTTAATATATTTTTCTGAGGAGTGGAAAACAGCAAACAAAATTCAGTATCAGTATCAGATCCTCCTTGCACTTTGCGTCTTTCTTTTTATTAAGACTAAGACAATGAAGTGAATAGGAACCTTAGACACCCAGGAACATGAAGGCTTCGGTTGGTGATCTTTCTTTTAGGGTAACCCTGTTTAGAATTTGCATATAAGGTTTGCCCCTCTGGTTAACATCTTACCACAGTCAGGGTGAATGGCCTTAACTCTGCAGCACTGACTGTGAAAAGCAAACTTTATTCTCAGTCCTAGATTTTTACACTTTAATATCTTGGGACTGAAGGTATTTCTGAGACAGTGTTTCTGCGTGAAAGAGCAAGCAGAGATTCTCTGATAGGGAGCCAGTGGGAATCCCCAGGACCTCAAAGACCAAATTTTGCTTCATAGGTTTCTTTCTCCTGAAACTACTACTCTTCCTTTGCATTTTAATACATGAGGTTTTTTTTTTTTTTTTTTTAAGTAATAGGAATGGATTTATTAGCAGTTTGAGAGAAAGCACCATGCATGGTAACTGCTTGCTACTCATCATACCGTAGGGAGAGATAGGTTGAATATATAGGCCAACTGGGGCTGGGACTTACCATCCTTCTAGTACAGAGCTTCTAATATAGCTCTGAGTCTGCCCAAGAGTTGCTGAATTCCTTATAAATCGGTGGTCTGCTAACGAGGCAGATGTACATAACAGGGAAAGCCAGATATGCATGTCAGTTACCCGGGAAATTGTATGTTTCTTCTTAGATAAATTCTGAATTTCTCAGTTTTTCCCTAAATAATCTTATTTATTTATTTATTTTTGGCTGTGCTTGGTCTTAACTGCTGCTTGGGCTTTCTCTAGTTGCCACGTGCAGGGGCTGCTCTCTAGTCGCAGTACGCGAGTGCATTGCGGTCGCTTCTCTTGCCATCGGTGGAGCGCAGGCTCTGAGGCTCCCGGGCTTCCGTAGTTGCAGCACGTGGACTCAGTAACTGTGGCTCCTGGGCTCTAGAGCACAGGTTCAATGGCTGGGGCACGTGAGCTTAGTTGCTCCACAGCACGTAGGATCCTCACAGGTCAGGGATCGAACCCATGCCTCCTGTGCTGGCAGGCAGATTCCTTGCCATTGAGCCACCAGAGAAAGTGAAAGTGAAGTCGCTCAGTCGTGTCCGACTCTGCGACCCCATGGACTGTAGCCTACCAGGCTCCTCTGTCCATGGGGTTTTCTAGGCAATAGTAGTGGAGTGGATTGCCATTTCCTTCGCCAGGGGATCTTCCCGACCCAGGGATTGAACCCAGGTCTCCTGCATTGTAGACAGACGCTTTACCGTCTGAGTCACCAGGGAAGTCCTGAGCCAGCAGGGAAGCCCCCTGCATATCTCTATTAATAAACTGTAGCTTTTCAAAGTAGTTTTACAGTTATTCATTTACTCTGAATTGATTTTATTTTTACAAAATTGTAAAAATGTTATCCACACTGCCCTATAGGCAGACAAACATTTCACTTTATAGAAAAACAGGTTTAGCAAGCTTAGGTCATTTGTTTAGAATCACACAGCAATTTAGGGGCAAAATCAAGACCCGTCTTGGGTTTTTCAGTTCTTATGGTTGATTTTTTTTTACCTGCTTATTTGTTCCTTTTATGGTAGTTATAACAGTCTGTGACTTTATCAGAGGTCCTTAGCATTGGTTGTAGGAACACCGTGATAGCCCTAAAATTTGCAAAATTTATGTATATGTACATTGTTTTAGAGAAGATAGAGCCTTCATCAGATTATCAGAAACGTTCTTGCTCCCAAGGCTGTTAATAACCCCTGAATTATATCAGTGCCCTACCTACAGAATACACACACACACAATCCCCAATGATCCTCTGTAACTTGATGCTTTCTTTTTCATTCTTTACTCTCAAAGTTGAAACTTTCTCTAGTGAGACATTATCTTTGAGGCCAGACATTTTAAAACTGACATCCTTATAATCAACACCTAGTTTCTTTTTTATATTGCAGTTATTCTCAACCTTGCGTGCATATTAATATTACCCTGGGAGCTTTCGAAAATTTTATCGCCTGGGCTCCATTCCCAGAAGTTCTGACGTTAGCACTTTGAACAATACTAATGCTCAGGTCCTGCCGGGATATTATTATTAAAACAGAAGAACACAGCTGATCTTAATCTACAACCGGTGTCAAGAACCCATGATGTATAGGATTAAAAGTGCAGTAAAAAGTGTGGATTGTGAAATAAAACCAAATCAAGTAAAATTTAACAATTCTGCCCTTTGCCTTCATTAAATAAATCTATTAATTTTCCAACCGACTCAGGCCAACTTCCTGCTGCAAACAGCAAGGCAACGTAGAGAATTGATGGAGAGTAGTAGTTAATTGGGGGAGAAAAGTGTTGAGTGAGGTTATTATGTGAAGCCCCAAATCTTTGTTGCAATTCTTTAACTATTATGACTAAATGTCCGAAAAGCCTTTCAAGCTTGTATTCTGCCCCAGTCCATATACGATTCTTGGAAGGAATGCTCCAAGTCTGCCTGTGGTCCATGCAGCTGTGCACTCACCGCCCAAGCTGGTGCCCTTGGTTCCCCGTCCTTGCTTCCTAGAAAGGTGACCTCCTGCTCTTCTGACCCTCATTCCTTTTCTGTTGTGTTTGTAGCCCAGAAGTTGTGCTTTTTTAAATTTAATTTTTATTTTATGTTGGTGTACAGTTGATTCAGGGCTTCCCAGGTGGTTCAGTGGTCAAGTATCTTCCTGCCAATGCAAGAGACTCGGGTTTGATCCCTGGGTTGGGAAGATCCCCTGGAGCTGGAAATGGCAACCCACTGCAGTATTCTTACCTGGGAAGAAATCCCATGGACAGAGGAGCCTGGTGGGCTACAGTTCATCTGGTTGCAAAGAGTCAGACACAACTGGGCAACTAAACAGCCACAACATAGTAACTAAGTATACAGCTAAAGGGCTTTAGTTCTACATATGCATATATCCATTCATTTTCAGATTCTCTTCCTGTGTAGGTTATTGCAGAATATGGAGTAGGGTCCCTGTGCTGTACAGTGGGTCCTTATTGATTATCTGTTCTATATAATAGTGTATATATAGTAGTGTATATATGTGAATCCCAAACTCTTGATTTACCCCCCACCCTCACCCTCAGTGAAGTTGTGCTTTTAACGTGACCATCTTGCACTGAAAGGTTGAGAGACTGCATTCTGACTTGTTGAAGGTGTGTTTTCAGCCATGGACAGGACACCTGGAAGTCCATCCAGGTGCCTCATTCCAGGCGGATCCGTGTCTATCCACCACCTTCATCACCTGACCATATGTCATGAAGCCCAGATAGAATCTGAATGATATGATGGAATTAAAAAAAAATGATCAGAGTCTCATTTTCTTGTTGGAATACAACAGAGATACTTTTCAAATTCTTTCATTCAACTTGTCATCTGTATTGATAATAAGTGGACATCACACTATCCATTAACGGAAAAATGTCCTTTTCTAGACCATATGTTTAGCCATGTGCTCAAGAGCCAAGGTTTATTTACAAAATTTCATCTCTGCCCAACATACATCTTCGAAGAATTATATCTTTTCTTCCATGTGTTTAAAAAGGGATAGAGTTTTGGGGTGATTCCTTCTGAAAGCCTGAAGAATGAATTTCACATGTGACAGCTCATTTCAGGGCCTCTGGGCTTGGAAGGCGTGTGCAGAAACAGTGTCCCTAATGCTTGAGTCCACGCTATAAGATCTCTGTGATCTGGTCTTAATGTCATTATTTACCTTTCTCGATTCTGACACAGCCATGTGGTGTTCTCTGTCTTCTTTATGTCATATCTTGAACTGTTCAGGAGGATATACATATGAGGCTTGAAAAAGCAAGAGAGTTCCAGAAAAACATCTATTTCTACTTTATTGACTATGCCAAAGCCTTTGACTGTGTGGATCACAATAAACTGTGGAAAATTCTGAAAGAGAGAGGAATACCAGACCGCCTGACCAGCCTCTTGAGAAACCTGTATGCAGGTCAGGAAGCAACAGTTAGAACTGGACATGGAACAACAGACTGGTTCCAAATAGGAAAAGGAGTACGTCAAGGCTGTATATTGTCACCGTGCTTATTTAACTTATATGCAGAGAACATCATGAGAAACGCTGGGCTGGAAGAAACACAAGCTAGAATCAAGATTGCTGGGAGAAATATCAATAACCTCAGATATGCAGATGACACCACCCTTATGGCAGAAACTGAAGAGGAACTAAACAACCTCTTGATGGAAGTGAAAGAGGAGAGTCAAAAAGTTGGCTTAAAGCTCAACATTCAGAAAACTAAGATCATGGCATCTGGTCCCATCACTTGATGGGAAATAGATGGGGAAACAGTGGAAACAGTGTCAGACTTTATTTTTTGGGGCTCCAAAATCACTGCAGATGGTGATTGCAGCCATGAAATTAAAAGATGCTTACTCCTTGGAAGAAAAGTTATTACCAACCTAGATAGCATATTAAAAAGCAGAGATATTACTTTGCCAACAAAGGTCCATCTAGTCAAGGCTATGGTTTTTCCAGCGGTCATGTATGGATGTGAGAGTTGGACTGTGAAGAAAGCTGAGCACTGGAGAATTAATGCTTTTGAACTCTGGTGCTGGAGAAGACTCTTGCAAGTCCTTGGACTGCAAAGAGATCCAACCAGTCCATTCTAAAGGAGACCAATCCTGGGTGTTCATTGGAAGGAATGATGCTGAAGCTGAAACTCCAATACTTTGGCCACCTCACGTGAAGAGTTGACTCATTGGAAAAGACTCTGATGCTGGGAGGGATTGGGGGCAGGAGGAGAAGGGGATGACAGAGGATGAGATGGCTGGATGGCATCACCCACTCGATGCACATGAGTTTGGGTGAACTCCGGGAGTTGGTGATGGACAGGGAGGCCTGGTGTGCTGTGATTCGTGGGGTCGCAAAGAGTCAGACACGACTGAGTGACTGCAATGAACTGAACTGAACTGAACTGACTCTTCAGCTGGTGGATCTGCCTGCTCCCAGCTGTGTCTTCTGCCAGTGGTGTACTTGGGGCATGGCAGTGTCCTGCTGCTGGAGCAAGGGTCCCATTCTGTGTACCTGCAGCACCTCGGAGGGTTACCTATTAATCCAAGCTCAACTTGTGGAAACACAGAAGTGCATAGCAGGAGAGACTCCTGAGGGCACAGGCCTTGGAAAGAAGCACATTGTAGGAGAGAAATACTGAGAATATCTGGGGATGCAGGACAGAGAGGAATGTGGTATCTAAAGCACGTTGGTTTGTTCGTAAAAGCCTTGAACACCTCAGGGGAAGGAAGATGCTCTGTACGCAGAATCTGGAAGGTACAGTCTCACTTCTCCATTTTGCCCCAGATCAGTTCCAATGCCACTCTCTCCCCTGAAATGCTCTGCCAACTCCTGGGGGGCTCCAGAATTTCTCTGTGGCAAGGACCTGGGGTGGCAGCTGGGTGGGTGTGTGGAGCAAGGCAACTTGTCTTGTGGCTACATTTGTTTTCACTTTGACTGTGTGATGATTTGGGGGTGACCTGGGGGCTATAGACGGAGATCATGTTCCCAGACCATAGTCCACATTTCTTTTAAGACATATCTCAGGACATCACTTAAGACACCCCTGGTATGAAGCCTTCCCCTAATTGTTTTTCTCTAAAATAAGAGCCTTTTTCCTTTATAGACCTTTATGTGAGTGTGCGTGCTCAGTTGCTTCAGCTGTGTCTGAATCTTTGCTATCCCATGGACTGTAACCCACCAGGCTACTCTGTCCATGGGATTCTCCAGGCAAGAACACTGGAGTGGGCTGCTGTGCCCTCCTCCAGGGGATCTTCCCATCCCAGGGACCAGACCCAGGTCTCTGCATCTCCTGCATCGCTATAGACCTTCATCACCTCCATAAATCATTTATATTGAGCTCACCCACCCTTCTAATGCCTTAGAATTTTTCTCTAGAATTGCCATTTCAACCATGAGATGATAATCTCATTATGATAATCGGTTATGTGACATCGCTTATTTTACTTATTGCAGGTTCCTCCAGCAGCTAATGCAGCGCTGCTCATCCTTGGGTCTGGGCAAATGCTTGTGGGGCTGATTGAATGAATGAGTGGAAAGAGGAGAAAAGATGAGGAATTACAAAGGTAAATTATAATAATAATTCTTATAGACATAACTTGAATTTACTGGATTATTTCATAATGTTATCCTTCATTTTTGCCAGAGAAACACAATAAATGAGCTTACCAGTTAGCCACCTAGGGCAGAGAGAGGGAAATCAGATAATTATGGGGTCATTAACTTGTATACCTTCTGAGAAAACTACATAGAGGATTAACCAGCACATGAGCTGACCATCTGAACAGCTATGATCACAGGGAAAAGAAGCTGTGAAATGCAGTGTCCGAGGAAGAATCAGGAGACCTGGGTTTCTTCCTGTCTGTTCTGATTCATTACCTAGATCTAGGGCTGTTGTTTTTATCAAAGTTCTCCTTCAGGTAAATTACACAGGTACATATGAGGAAACTAGAGCACAAGACGATGCGGAAAACACAGAACAAGGCATCACAAGACACAGGTTTGCATCGCGACTGTCAGTCACTAGCTGGGTGACCTCAGACTGCTTAATTGTGACTCCTCTCTCTGCAAGGTGGAGATAAGAAAAAGAGGCCTTCCCTAACTTACCTATAGGGCCTTGGTGAGAAAACAAGGCCCTGTGTCTGAATTATCTTATAAACTTTTAAGATAGCAGTTATTATAATGTCCTTGACATTATGCTTGAGTATGCCAAGCTTGACTCATTATACTCTGAGTATACCACAGAAGACCTTTGAGAACCTTTGTGAAGCCTAAGATCTTGCGGGGAAAACAAAATAGACACAGGTGATTTAGAAAGACAGCAGTGCAGTATTTAAAATGGATAACCCACAAAGTCCTACTGTATAGCACATGGAGCTCTACTCAGTGTTATGTGGCAGCCTGGATGGGGGAAACCTTTCCCTTCTCCAGGGGATCTTCCCAACCCAGGGATCAAACCCAGGTCTCCAGCATTGCAGGTGGATTCTTTACCAACTGAGCCACAGGGGAAGCCCAAGAATACTGGGGTGGGTGACCAATCCTTTCTCCAGTGGATCTTCCTGACCCAGGAATCGAACTGGGGTCTCCTGCATTGCAGGCGGATTCTTTGCCAACTGAGCTATCCGGGAAGCCTTTAGAAAGACAGCAGTGCAATATTTAAAACAGATAACCCACAAAGTCCTACAGTATAGCACACTGAACTCCACTCAATGTTATGTGGCAGCCTGGATGGGAGGGGCGTTTGGGTGAGAATGGATACATGTATCTGTATGACAGAGTTCCTTTGCTATCCACTTGAAACTATCACAATATTGTTATTTGGCTATGTGTATGCACTCAGCTGTGTCCGACTCTACAGCTCCATGAACCGTAGCCTGCCAGGCTCCTCTGTCCGTGGAATTTTCCAGGCAAGAATACTTGAGGTTAATTTGGCTATAATCCAATTAAAATAAAAAGTTAAAAAAATAAAATTAAATAAATAAATAAGAAAATAGCAGTGTAGGATGGAATGAGACCAAGAGGCAAAGCAGGTGATGTGGATGAACACTCGTCCGCAATGTCAGAATGTGAGGGTCATTGTGCGTTAGTGTCTCTGGGAAAGAGTTGTGTAGGAGACTATGTGGTTAAGCTGGGTTTCGTGGGTGAACAGACTCTGCACAGGGGTCAAATCCAAAGGTAGAGGGGCAGGTATCCTATTGCTGAACACACAGGGCTGTAGTACACCTGCCAGGGAGCACTGGCCAGGGCTGAGTTCAGTTGTGTTTGGCATGCAACTGTGAACTCAGGAGCAAGGGCACGTGCCTGTCAGCGGCAAGAAGCAGTTCCTCTCTCTGTGATAGCAACCTATTTTAGTCATTCATCCAGTGATCAAATATTAATTGAACACACAGAGAATTAGGTACTTTAGGAGCTGACAGGAAGAAGGTGCTTACGTCTATAATCACTACAATTCAAGACTTTTGCCTGTCATTCACGAACTCATCAATCCAAATCAAGACTAGGGAGGAAGAGCATACAGAGGATAAGCAGAAAATCTAGGTTTAGCCCTGGCATCAAATTGTTAAAATGCAGTTAAGGTAAATCTTGATATTTTTTTAAGGCAGGTATAATGCAGGATGGCGGGCTTCCCAGGTAGATCAGTGGTAAAGAATCCGCCTGCCAACGCAGGAAATGCAGGTTTGATCCCTGGGTCGGGAAGATTCCCCGGAGAAGGAAATGGCAACCCCCTCCAATATTCTTGCCTGGAAAATCCCATGGACAGAGGAGTCTGGTGGGCTATAGCCCATGGGGTCACAAAAGAGTCAGACACCACTTTGCTACTTAACAACAACAATGCAGGATGGCAGTTCGCAAGTATTTCGGTCTCAAGACTCTTTCACACATTGAAGAATTATCAGGGACTCCAAAGAGTTTTGTTTCTGTGGGTTATATCTATAAATACTTGTTGTGTTAGAAAAGAAAGCTGAGAACACTTACAATAATAATTTACCAATCCATTTAAAAACAAAACTAATAACCCATTATGTATTAACATAAATAACATTTTTATGAAAAATAATTATGTTTTCCAGAATGAAACAGTGAGAAGAATGGCTCTGTTTTGCAGTTTTGGAAATTTCTTTTATGCCTGACTTAATGGACGACAGCTGGATTCTCACACATGCTTCTTCTTCAGCCTGTTACATCACATGCCACGTATCCTCTGGAAAATTCCACTGCACCCTCATAAAACAATGAAAGGGAAAAGAGAAAATGACAGCTTATTTCCCCCAACTTTATCAAGATATATGACATATACCACTGTGTAAGTTTAAGGTATATAATATGATGGTTTGATACACATACACTTTGCAAAATGTTTACCACAATAAGGTTGGTTAACATATCCTTTATCTCATAAAATTACCATTCTGTTGTTGGTACAGTGAGAACACTAAAGCGCTGTGCTCTTAGTAACTTTCAAATATACAATATGGTATTGTTAGCTACAGTCACCATGCTGTACCTTAGATCCCCAGAACTTATTCATCTTATAACTGGAAGTTTGAATTCTCATTTCCCCCAACCCTCAGTCCCTGGCAACCATCATTCTGATCTGTTTGTAAAAGTTCAATTTTTAAGATTCTACATACAAGTGGGATCATACAGTATTTGTCTTTCTCTGCCAGACATTCACTTAGCATAATGCCTTCAAGGTCCATCCATGTTGTCACAGAAGGCAGGATTTCATCCTTTTTAATGGCTGAGCAATATTCCCTCTTTATCTATACACACCGCATTTTCTTATCCATTCATCAGTGGACCCTTAGGTGTTTCCATATCTTGGCTATTGTGAATAACGCTGCAAACAACGTTGGGGAGGTGGTATAGACATCTCTTCAGGACAGTGATCTCATTTCCTTTGGATATGGTGATAACAATGTTGATGACGATGATGATGTTGGTGATAATAATAGTATTAGCTTGCTAGACTTCCTGAAAGTGTCCCAGACATCCCTGGAATCCACACTGAAGACCACTGATGGAGAAGAAAAAGCCACCAGCTTCAACTCAGAAAACTCAAGTTTGGATCCCCTGTGACCTTAAGCAAACCACTTAATCCATCTGAGCTTTTTCTCCCATAAAATGGGGGATTGTTTAATAGTATCCCTATTAAAGAATTCTCATGAGGACTATAAATGAGAATTTCTCTACTGTTGGTATAGTAAATATTAGGTCTTAACTTGTTAAGTCTTATTCTGTCTAGCAGACAGAAGTAACAGAGAAAAATCTTCAACAGCCTTTCTTAATGTGCAGAGTCCTTCATTCTATGTGAAAATCTCTGCTGTGGCTGAAACCACCAAAGTTTCATTGCAGACCTGCCTGGTATGATGAGGAAACTTCTATTTTCCTTGTCCACTGAGTATCAGAGCTTCCTGCTTCATCAATGTCACGTCTCTACCAGGGACTCAATTCTGCTGCCACTGGGAACCTGACACCTCAGCTACCTCCATGCTGGCAAAGACATTCTGTTTTTTTTTTTACTTTGCTCTTTTCCATATCACAGTTTTGACAAATGCTGCTCTTTGGAGGAACCTCGGCCATGAGCCAATGTCTGACCAGCAAGGAAGGCTGGGAATTTGAGTTCTGCGTCTTGGGAATGTCTCCAAATACAGAAAGGTTTGTTGGAAGACATGGCCAGCTATGACTATGCCAGATACCCATCTCACCAGACCTAGCTATGCTACGATTTGCAGCTGTTATCACTGGGCTAGGGGCAGGGAAATGCCTTTTTCAAAGATGACAGACAGTGCTGGAATTCTCGGCCTTTTGCTACTTTCCTCTTCTTCCTGCGATTGTCCTCTTTTGTCATCCCTGCAGTCAGCACATGCTCAAATATTTAATACATAGATCAGTCTGGAAATTACATACTAATAGGTGTGAACTTGAATGCGTAGGGCACTGGTGTAGTCATATAACTGAGTTCTGTGTTGGAGTATAAGAGGATGGCAGAGTAGTGCCTGGTAAGCTGAACAGTGTCTAAGGACAATCAGGTTCAATTAAGAAAAAAACACATTGTGCAAGCCAAACAAAACATCTGTATGCCAGACCAATTTTTCATTATTCAATTAGCTTGGCATTGGTTTGGAGCTTTAAAAAGTTTTTTTTCTTTTTGCATTGTGTATTCGCCCTGCCCCCATAGCTGCTGGTGTAAATAAACTGCATCTCCTGTTAGTGGAAAAAAAAAAAAAATTAAAGTGCTTTTAAGTGGATTCTTCTTTACTTACATCTCTTATAGGTTTCTCATCTTGCCATGTTCTTGGGGTCATTGTCCCTGTACTGATAAACTGACATTGTTTCTACCAGAAGGCTCAAACACATTTTAATTTGGTTCTTAAGTCCTGTGATCAAGCAGGGTCTTTCTCAGCATGGGTGGCAGACACACTCCCCTTGGACACAGATCAATGCAATAGCCACACAGATAGGTAAACTCTTGTTCTGACACTGTCCCTGGAGGAGGGGGACATGGAAAGTCACCAACCAGTGGCCCCCTTTTCTAACTTAAGCTACCCTTCTGTATCTCCCTCCTGTCTTAGCCACTCTCTCCTTGAACTGCTAGGTTTGTAGAACTTGGTAGCTTCCCACTCTTTTATCAAAAACTCATCAGAGAAGATCCCCTGGACGAGGAAATGACAATCCACTTCAGTATTCTTGCCTGGGAAATCCCAAGGACAGAGTAGCCTGGTGGGCTATGGTCCACAGCGTCACAAAGAGTTAGATATGACTGAAGTGACTGAGCATGCACGCACGCACTGGTTGGCCAAGACCTCTAAACTTCCCATCCGGTTTAAGGAAGCCTGAGATGAAGAACTTTGGGTTTTGATTTCTCCCAGACTGTATTTTCAGTGAGTGATAATAAAATTGCTACTCAGTAAGATTTCATTTATTCTAACTTCTACCAAGTTATGTTGTTGTTCAATCGCTAAGTTGTGTCCAACTCTTTGCAACCCCATGGACTACAACATGCCAGGCTTCTGTATCCTTCTGCTGCTGCTAAGTTGCTTCAGTCGTGTCCGACTCTGTGCAACCCCAGAGATGGCAGCCCACCAGGCTCCCCCGTCCCTGGGATTCTCCAGGCAAGAACACTGGAGTGGCTTGCCACTTCCTTCTCCAATGCATGAAAGTGAGAAGTGAAAGTGAAGTCGCTCAGTTGTGTCTGACTCTTCACGAGCCCATGGACTGCAGCCCACCAGCTTCCTCTGTCAGTGGGATTTTCCAGGCAAGAGTACTGGAGTGGGGTGCCATTGCCTTCTTCATTCCCTATCCTTCACTATCTCCCAAAGTTTGCTCAATCTCATGTCCATTGTGTTGAAGATGCCATCCAACCATCTCATCCTCTGTCGCCCCCTTCTCCTGCCTTCAATCGTTCCCAGCATCAGGGTCTTTTCCAATGAATCAGCTCTTTGCATCAGGTAACCAAAGTATTGGAGCTTCAGCTTCAGCATCAGTCCTTCTAGTGAATATTTGGGGGTTGATTTCCTTTAGGATTGACTGGTTTGATCTCCTTGCTGTCCAAGGGATTCTCAAGAGTCCACACCACAGTTTGAAAGCATCAGTTCTTTGGCATTAAGCTGTCTTTATGGTCCAAGAAGTTAATTTGCCAGTTATTTGTTAAAATTGAAACTCTTAGAATAACTCAGACCAGAAGAACACTCTCATATAGATAACTTCTATACCTTGGAAACAGGGACTTCTGAAAAATTCCTCAGTTGTCCTCTTAGGTTTGGGCTTCCCTGATAGCTCAGTTGGTAAAGAATCTGCCTGTGATGCAGGAGACCCCGGTTTGATTCCTGAGTCAGGAAGATCCCTTGGAGAGCGGAAAGGCTACTCATTCTAGTATTCTGGCCTGGAGAATTCCACGGATAGTCCATGGGGTAGTAAAGAGTCGAACAAGACTGAATGACTTTCATTTTCACTTTTCCACTTAGTTTTTAAGGGTAGGATGGTTTTAGACTAAGGGGGAGAGAGACCCTCCCTTTACACCCTTTTGGGCATGTTGAGTAGTGGTGGATACGGCCAAGTAAACTGTGAACTTCTTGATTATATGCTCACTGCTTTTCTAAACTTTGTGACAGTATCAGAGACATGGTTTAACTAGTTCCAGCCCACTAAAGTTTTGCACGGAAACATTTTGTGGGGGACAGAATAATGATGCCCTGAAATACTCACATCTAACTTCTGGAACCTGAATACGTTGTTTCACAGCGAAAGGGAGTTAAGATTGCAGGTGAGCATTAAGGATGCCAGTCAGCTGACCTTCAGCCAGGGCGAGAATCCCGGTTCATTCAGGTGGCCTCACTGTAATCACAGGAGACTTTAAAGTGGAAGAGAGAGGGGGAGGGTCAGATCAGAGCGACCAGGTCTTTGAAGAAGGCAGCCATTGGCCTCTAGAAGCTGAAAGGGGCGAGGTGATACTTTGTCCCTGAGCTGCCTGAAGGAATGTGGCCCTGCTGATGCCTTAACTCCGTCCGGTAAGGCCTATTTTAGACTTCTACCTGAAACTGGAAGTAATACATTCATGCGTTTCTTAAAAAATCTGACCAAACTGTTGCTCAGTTGTGACAATTGTTACTGCAGCCCCAGCAAAGGATACACATTGCTTGGAGTGGTTCCTGCTCAGACACTTGGGTATTGCTGTACTCGGCACATTCGGGGAGATGGTCGGCGGGCGGGGGGGGGGGGGGGGGGAGGGGGGGTGCCGCAGAGCTCTCCAGGTCATGGGCACAGCCGTGGCTTGCGCACAGCCCTCCCTGCCCTCACTGTTTCAATGGCATTGCTTTTGTGCGTTTGAAGTGGGATTCACCTGATGAATCCTTCAACACTTCATGAGTTTTGATGCTCATCTAGGTTCCTGTGTTAATTTTTAAACTCTCCTGTGAGGAAGCAAACTATTCCAGAATATGAAAAGCGGCATTGCTTTTCACCTTTATTTATGCTATGAAAGTGCCATTCACAGCTGTGGTCATGTGGGGGGTGGGGGGAAATAAATAGGCGGGAGGCTGGGCTTGGGAAGCAGTGCCTTCCGTTCTTGGTCCTTCCTCTTCCTCAGACAAGCCATGGATGTGATGGATTTTGTTCTCTCATAAACAGTGACAACAACTTTGTCAAGTTCCTCCAGTCCTTTTGATCTTTGAATTGAAAGTGTGGGTTTAATTTAGGGGAAAACTAGTATCTTAAGTTGTGCTATTAACTATGTCAAATTATCCCAATATGAACACGTTACATATGTTTTTAACTAGTTGTCTTATTATTTTCTCATAACAGTGTAAGACTTTTTAATTAATTTTTTTAATTAAGTTCTTGAGGATTCTTATGTTACCGCCTTTTTTTTTTTTTTGCCCATATCCATCTTCGTGGTTGCTGCTGTTCCTTTGTACGCTGTGTTACCTCTGAATTATTGAGTAAAGGTTGGGGGATGCATTCCCTTTATTGAATTGCTTCTCACAGGCCGAAGTATCTTTTGTTTAAGTTTGTGCCGCAGCTTATGGAGACACCAGGAGAAGGGGTTACACAGCTCACGCCCTAGCCCATATGCCTCCTGGTGATTTTGGTTGGGAAGGAAGAAGGACTTTAGTGCAGACAATCTCTAGCATTGAAATGTGTGCCCAAAGTTCCTGTTTGTCCATAACCTGCCCGGATGGCTCTATGAGCACCTGCGTGGGCTGCTGATGTAGCCCTCCCCTGGCCCTCGGGCTGGGAGGAGCAGGAGGAGAGAGAGCTCAGGGACCAACTGACAGCTCCCCTGCTTCCCCCATGCTCTCGTTCAATGTTCTCGACCTTGCGGCACGTTAAAAACATCTCAGAGCTTTAAGATACTAACACCTGGGCCGAGCCCACCGTCTGACTTTGAGCCCTAGGTGAGGCCCGGGACAGAAGATTTTAAAACCCCACAGGTGATTCTCATGTGCTGTGGAGGCCAAGCTCTGCAGCCCCAGCCCTGGCTGGCCTGAACAAGCCCACTGGCTGGAGAAGGTGCCAGCGGAGGTTGCGGTTTCTTTGCTTTGCCTGGTCACCAGGGAAGCAGCCTCTGCCAAGGGTGGTGGGGAGTACCCTAAGGGGGCCCTCCACCCCGTCTGTGGCTCTCACTGCTTTCCTCTCTAGATCACGTGTCTCCCATGCGTGGACCTGATAACCTGTTTTCCTAGAGGTTTGCTGTAGCTTTTATGCTAGTCCTCAGAGTCATTAATAACCTTCTTCTGCTAGGCTGGGAAGAGATAGTCTCCAGTTCCATAGGGTCTGCCTTTTGTAACAGTTCCCTGAGGCTCTTCTTTACTTTTACATCTGGAAGAATAAAGGGGAGCCAGCCTGAGAGACTAAGCTAGACGGGTTGTGGTCATCAGCACCACGTGCATTTTCCTATCAGATTAGGGGGTGGGTGGGTGGTGGTGGTATCTCAGGACTCCGGACACAGTGCCAAGCCTTAGATTTGATTCTCTTTTTTTTTTTTAATTTATTTTGGCTGTGCTGAGTCTTCACTGCTGCCTGGGCATTTCTCTAGTTGCAGCAAAGGTGAGAGGGGGCTGCTCGCTAGTTGCAGTGTGTCGACTTCTCATTGCGGCGGCTTCTCTTGTCGCAGAGCTCAGGCTCCAGGGCACATGAGCTTCAGTAGTTGGGGTGCACGGGCTTACCTGCCCTGAAGTCTGTGGGATCTTCCTGGCCAGATGGAACCCATGTCTCCTGCACTGGCAGGTGGATTCTTTACCACTGAGCCCCCAGGGAAGCCCTGGGATTTGATTCTTACCTAACAAGTTTGTCCTTCAGAGTTGTTGTGAGGATTTAATGAGATGAAGTGGAAAGACCCTCCCTCCCCCACAGTGTCATCTTTCAGGAGATGCCCACAGATGTTAGCTGAACTTGAACTCCTGTGGTGTGAAGAGGACAGAAACAGTAACATAATGTGTTACAGGAGGATCAATGTGCTGAGAATAAGAGAATCCTAGACGAGGTGGTGTTACAAATGGCTTAGGTGTTTCTTGGTGGCTGTGAGTCATACCTTTAGTGTTCCCTTTTGTTAGGATTGCTTATTAGATTTTGTTAGAATTTAGTTAGACTTTTTTGTTAGCTTACAAGAAAGCACATAATAGAACTTGGGGAACTATTTAGAAGCAAAATAGAAATAAGCTACTTAGCTTATTTCAGGCTTGTACTGGCTTGAGGCAGACACTGCTAGAGTTGACTTTTATTGTTAGGACTTCCAGTAGTGGTGGTTTTTCTTTCTTTCTTTTTTTTTTTCTGAACCTCTATTAGAATAAAATATCACTATTCCAGGTCTGGCCCTACTTCAGCTCTATCTAGGATCTGTCCGGGGATTTTATGGTATACCTCGCTAATAAGAGAAGTCAGCAGAGACTCCTAGGTTCAGGTATGTGATCACAAAATTAACATTAGATAACGCTCAAGGGAAAAACAGATCAGGGCCTCTGGTCAAGTGATCATAGATTACCTTCTGCTTCCCTGCCCCCGTGGCCCCCACCCCCCAACCCTGCTGCCCCCTGCCCCTGTTTAAAGGTTATGAGTTAAAGCGTGTTGCTGGGAAATGAGTTGAAGTCCTAATTCCCAGTATTTGTGAACATGACCTTATTTGAAAATAGACTTCCTTGATGATCAAGTTCAAAGAAGGTCATTAGAATAAGCCCTATGTCTAATCCTGTATATCTGACCTTATGGAGAGGGGAAGTTAGGATGCAGAGACAGACACAGGGATGACAGTATATGAAGATTAAGGTAAAGACTGGGTGGTGCATCTACCAAAACAAAGAATAAATGGGATTATCAGCAAACCACCAGAAGCTGGGGGAGAGGCGTGGAACAGACTCTCCCCCACGGCCTTCAAAAGGAGCCAGTCCTGCCCAGGCCTTCATTTTGGACTGCTAGCCTCCAGAACTGTGAAACAAATGTATTTAAGTCACCGGTTTGTGGCACGTTGGTATGGCAGCCTAGAAAAGTAATACACCCCTTTACCCTCACTCTGCCTCCTGGGAGAAGTGATTGCTACGGATTGGTTAGGTTCAAGGACACTCATTCAATTGTTAGGGTGAAGCCTGAAAATGTTGCTATTTAGCCATCTTTGATCTTCGGAAAGGTCAGTGTCACGTGATCCAACACAGAACATTCTTTCTGTGTGTGTGAGACCCCTAAATAAACCTCATTAGGGTGGTATGGAGGGTTATCTCTCCCTTGCCTGGACTGGGAAGGGGCTCCCTACTGGGGGTATCCTGGCCACCTTTTTATTTGGCTTTTTCCTTATGATATTGGTTGCTCTCTATTCCATATAGACAGATAAACTGTACCTGGGGACAGAAATGCAAAGCTTGCTTTCCCTAAAAAGGTCTGAAGTTGGAGACTTTTTTAGTGTTCTGAAGAGCCTATGTAAATTGTAAGACCTGGAAAAAAGGATCCCAAATTCAAATATGTAACCTTTTCAAAATGAACATCTAGTGTCTATGCAATGTAATCTCTAACTGTCAGTGCTGAGCTGGCTACCTAGCTACATTAATATGCCACAATGGACGAAACTTACATTTTAAGATTATGTGGATGGAGTCTCTAAAAATAAGTCACCAAAAGTCTTTAACAAACCTGGGCTCTGGGGAAAAATGGTCTTTCCTCTAGTCACCATTGTCTTATTCTTACAATTTGTTCCTTGCTGGTATATTTCTTGACATTCAAGATAAGAGATTGGATTTTAGGGCAAAAGAGGGTAGAACAAAGCAATCTTTTGTCCTGCTTCATCTCTGGTTATAAATTTCCCTTGGAAAAATGATAGTGTTCTGAATAATGGGTTAAGAACAAAATTCAGGCATTTGTGTCCTACCAATATGATTCTTAACCTCCTTATAAAAGTACTCAATTTGAATTGTTCTTCTCTATAAAAATCTCTCATTAAAATAAAACAGTAATCCCTCATGGCTTTCTAATCAACCTAATATGTGATTTAGAAAGGACTTGAAATAAAGTTGTACCTAATGCTTGCATTTATCTTTCCAGTGAACTCTTAATAAACCTTATTACTTAACCTCTTTTTCCCGACAAAGACAGATAGAAAGTAAAGACGTAAGAATGTTACTTCATTCACTATGAACCTATGAAACTGAAGGTAAAAATTGAAGGGTTCTGAATAGAAATGAGTCTTCTAAATGGATGTGGGGCTTGGCTATCTTTCAACCTTATGGAATATTGATATTTTATGTGACTACAGGGGCTTCCCTGATAGAGCTCAGTTGGTAAAGAATCTGATTCCTGGGTTGGGAAGATCACTGGAGAAGGGATAAGCTACCCACCCCAATACTTCTGGGCTTCCCTTGTGGCTCGGGTTAGGTTTAGGGTGAATACAGTCTTCTGCTGCTGCTAAGTCGCTTCAGTTGTGTCTGACTCTGTGCGACCCCATAGATGGCAGCCCACCAGGCTCCCCTGTCCCTGGGATTTCCAGGTAAGAACACTGGAGTGGGGTGCCATTGCCTTCTCCTACAGGTCTTATAAATGCCTTATAATTGGTAAAAAGGTAAGATCAGCTTGCCTTTCTCTAGTAGAATCTCTTCAACTCTTAGCACAAAGTATTAGAGTGAATGGGGCTTGTATGGTGGTTCTTATGGAAGCACTCACAAAGTATTGGGTTGGTCAAAAAGTTGTTTGGGTTTTTCACAAGATGGCATGGAAAAACCCAAATGAACTTTTTGGTCAACCCAATATTTACATCCTGGGATCAGGGTTTCTTATGAAAAGGCTTGTAACTTAGGTTAAAGGGCTATCATTATTTAATGACTTATCATTTATGCAGAAAATACTTTTCAAATATCTCCTAAGTGTCAGGCATGATGCTGAGCCCCAGGGATAACCCCTTGGCCGAAGCAGTCCCTGCTATGAGTTTACAGTTCAGTGGGAAGAATTACTAACAATGGTAAGAAATTCTATGGTGGCAGCAGTTTAGGGGTACAACAGGGAGCACAGAGAGACACTTAGATTTGGGGATCAGATCAAGAAAGCTTTCTGCAGAAAGTGACCAAAAACTTGAGACCTCAAAAAGAAGGCTTTATTCAGACAAACTGAATACATTTCCTAGAGCTAGAAAAGTGCAGCATGTAATAAGAAGTGACAGTAATTCAATATGAGGTAAGGATCCTGCAGGGAAAGATGAGCCTGAAGAGGTACGCAAGAGTCGCATCTTGAAGGGCCTTGTGAGCCATTTGGAGAAGTTTTAACTTTATCCTGAGGGGGACACACAGCCATTAAATGACTTAAGGCAGAGAATGGAAATGATTGGATGAAAGGTCTGGCAGCGTGGAAAATGGATTAGATGGGAACTAGCCCAGTATGGCATCACCGACTCAATGGACATGAGTTTGAGTCAACTCCGGGAGTTGGTGATGGACGGGGAGGCCTGGCGTGCTGCAGTCCATGGGGTTGCAAAGAGTCACATACGACTGAGGGACTGAACTGAAGTCCAGTAAACAGGCTGGTGTCGAACACAAGGTGAGAAGTGACAGCTGTGGAGCCAAAGAAATTAGGGGATTAATAAAACATTAAAAGAATCAGTAGATCATAGTGACTAGGTGTGGATGTGAGGACAGAAAGGAAAACGAAGACTGAAGGTTTTTAGCTCTGTGGGGTGGTCCCTACCCCTCATGGAATGTGAACTAGAAAAGAACAAGTTTTAGGGAGAAAGGAATGTCAATTTTGGATGCAATGACTTGGAGACAGAGCACAACCAAGAGAAACTGCTTGGTTAACAGGCAGGAGTCTGGACAAGGAAGGTGCTAAGGATTCTTCCAGGACCAGCACCTCAGTTGTCAGGGAGGATCTTAGGAAGAATGGGGTGCTGAGTTGAGCCTTGAAGGATGAAGAGCAGCGATCATAATAAAGAGGTGGAAGATGCCCCAGACAGGGGGAGCATCTTAGGGAAAGAGATCAGAACACAGTGAGGAGTTGCAGGTAACACAGAGGGGTTGAGATGGAGTAGAAAGGCAGGAAATAATTCTTTTTTTTTTAAATATATTTTTGGATGTGGACCATTTTTAAAGTCTTTACTAAATTTGTTACAATGCTGCTTCTGTTTCATGTTTTCTTGGCCCTGAGACATATGGGATCTCAGCTCCCCAATCTGGTATTAAACCCATACCCCCTGCATTGGAAGGTGAAGTCTGAACTCTTGAACCAGGCAAGTCCCAGGAAATAATTCTTGATGGGCTTTCCATGTCACACCTGATGCACGATGAACCAGGAAGAAGCCAATCAGATTCTAGGCAGGGGAGAGACCCGGTTATATCTGTGCTTTACAAATTAGATTGGGCACTAACACCAGCATGAACTGGAAATGGGAATAAGCTGGACCACTTTAGATAATATACACTATTCCTGTCAAAGGTAAAGTCCTGAAAGGATGCCCAGGCAGAGGGGATGGAGAAAAAAGGCATGAAATCAGGCGATACCAAAGTGACGAAGGACCCAGCTATGGACTCTGGGAGGCAAGGACAATGGCAAGAATAATGTTCAGGGGTCTGACTTGGCCACTTCATAGGCTAGACAAGACGGGTGATGGGAAAAAGTAACTACTGAGAAAAGCAGGACAGATGGACCTTAACCCTTGGGTTTTCATTCTACTGAACTCATGAATTATTAAAATGCTGGGATTTTTGTTCACTACAAGAAACATTGATAACTTCTGTCTGCAGTAAAGAACTTGCAGTGATGTCATATTATCTTTTTCTATCAATATTAAGGATCAGGAATTATTTCACTCTGAAAAACTACTTTTCTCTAAGGAGACAGCAGTACTCAACATATGGGAAAAAAGAAAATATTACTATAACTTACCATTTGTAGGCATTTTTCTCTCCCAAATAATCACACACAAATCTCTGCAACAAAGTTTTTAATAATTTGTCCAAAGCCTCAAGATATTACTATGTGGCTACTTATTTTCCAAGTTTCAGTTGAAATAAAAATGCTCCAAGTCTTTTCTGAACATCTTCTCTAAATGGTTACCATTATTACTGTTGCGATATTGGTACTATGTCCCATTCACTCATAGCCCTTTTTATCTGCTTCAGATTATATTTTGTTTACATATTTGTTTCTCCCCGTACTATAGGGTCCTTGGTTGGTATCCGTGTCATGAAGAGTAGTGAGGATTTTGACTGTTCCCCTGTCTGGATTTCTAACTGGAGGCCTAAGTCTACTTCGTTGTTCTGTTATACATGGAAACCTCCATACTAATTAAGAAGAGATCCGAAGACTTGCCTGGTGGCCCAGTGGTTAACCCTCTGCACTTCCAATGCAGGGGGTGAGGGTTTGACCCCTGGTTGGTGAACTAAGATCCCACATGCTACACAATGTAGCCCTTCCTACACGAAAGAGAGATCCTCAATGGTAACATGAACAAATTAAAACCATGGTGTTAACTGGGCTTCCCAGGTGGCGTAGGTGGTAAAGAACCCATCTGCCAATGCAGGAGATGTAAGAGACTCGGGTTTGATCCCTGGGTCGGGAGGATCCCCTGGAGGGGGGCACGGCAACCCACTCCAGCATCCTCGCCTAGAGAGTCCTAGGGACAGAGGAGCCTGGTGGGCTGCGGTCCATAGGGTCACAACAAGTTGGATAGGACTGAAGCGAATTAGCACACAAGCACATGGGGCCAATGATGGAAAAGTGGCGGGAAGACCTGTGGGTGTGCATTTGTGTGCTGGGGCCTGAGATGGGGCAAAGAAGGATTGCCAGACAATCTCCTTTTATTTTTCTTTTGGATGAAGGAAAGCTCTTTGCTTCTAAAGAGGAAAAGACTTATTGAAAGAAGTCCCACTTAAAACTATATTGTTTCTGTGACCATACTCTTAAGTGGAGAGATCTGAGTGAGCCTTTCTCCAGCAGAAGCTGGCTTAATTGGATTCCAACTGGGGTGAATGAATTCTTAATCAGAACATATTTTATTTGCTTAAAATGAATATTGTTTTAGTTACCCCCTGTTTGTCAACAAAGTGGTCATTAACAGCTATCAGTGGCTGACCTTGACAGATTCCATTACTGAAATAATGAAGTCTGATGGGTTACTATTATTAACATTTGCTAATGGTTTCACATTTGCTGAGCAAGAGATGGGGGTGAAATAGAGCTGCTTACTCAGGCAGGTTGACCACCGGGGGATGGCAGGAAGTAGTGAAAACCACAGGGAGCTTGATGGAAAATGAATGGCTCCCAGGAAGCATTTCTACAAATGAATGCAAATTCAGATATATATCTTTTAATCATCATGTTGAAAAGGCTGATTACTTAACATTAGACTCACCAGATGTTTTTGTGGTAGGCAGAAATGGGAAACTAAGCAGGAGGAAAAAAGAATTTATCCTTTTAAAAGGTCCTAGTTATTTCCTAACAGCTGGTAGGAAACTGAACCGAGATGAGAAAATGAAAGCAACCAGGTTCAGAGTGAAATGGAGGAGAAAGGCTTAGAAGCAAGAAAAAGAGAATAAGATGAAATCCGATTGAGTGTTCGCATTTTTTGAAACTTGGAGCTTGGGCTCTCAAAGGATAGGATTTTATTTTTTTCTTCTAAGCAGCTTCCTTCTCTCTTGACATACTTCTAGACTGTGATAAATGTCTTCCCTTGTCCCCAAAACCATTATTAAATTTTCTTTACCTCCAGACACATGACCCAGCAACAAATATCCACACAGCTCCTTTCACTAATCCTTGGGGCTCCCCTGTCAGCTTTGGGCCAAGGAGTAAACTTGCTCTTGCAATACAGTTTAGGAGACATTGGGAAGGAAGGTCTCAAATTCTTTCCTACTTTCCCTAGATTTTCCCATCACAGATTCATTTCTTTGTATCTGTTGAGCATCTCGATCTTTCTGGCACTCTCTACTTAAAATGCACCCATTTCTGAAAGGGCTGATAACTTAGAACCTATTAGCTCTTATCAACTAACACTTTATCCCAGATAGAAGTCCTATGGGTGCTGAAGCAGGTGGAATGAATTATTCTGGGAAAATTACTGTTTTTCCTTCTCCAAGTGCTACTTTTCAGCAGTGGAAAAGCCTGTTAGTGCCCTCCTACAATTCTGAATAGAAGGCTCCTTCTCTGGTTTAATCTGTGTTGCCAAAACTTCCTGGATCACTAATGACATAATGGAAGTCAGTTTGTCATGTGCCTTTATATAGGGCCAAAGAGCCCAAGATAATGAATACTGGATACGTGCAGGGGCAACTTCCTTTAGAAGAAAACAATAGATTGTCTTGCCGTTGTTGCTGTTCAGTCGCTCAGTCTCATCTGACTCTGTGACCCCATGGACTGCAGCATGCCAAGCTTCCCTGTTGATCACTGTCTCCTGGAGTTTGCTCAAGCTCATGTCCATTGAGTTGCTGATGCTATTCAACCATCTCATCCTCTGTCGCCCCCTTCTGATCTTGCCCTCAGTCTTAGCATGAGGGTCTTTTCCAATAAGTTGAGTTCAGTTGCTCAGTCGTGTCTAACTCTTTGTGACCCCATGGACTGCAGCATGCCAGGCTTCCCTGTCCATCACCAACTCCTGGAGCTTGCTCAAACTCATGCCCATTGAGTCAGTGATGCCATCCAGCCATCTCATCTTCTGTCACCCCTTTCTCCTTCTGCCTTAAATCTTTCCCAGCATCAGGGTCTTTTCCAATGAGTCAGTTTTTTGCATCAGTTGGCCAAAGTATTGGAGTTTCAGCTTTAGCATCTGTCCTTTCAATGAATATTCAGAACTGATTTCCTTTAGATGGATTGGTTGGATCTCCTTGCAGTCCAAGGACTCTCAAGAGTCTTCTCCAACACCACAGTTCAAAAGCATCAATTCTTCTGCACTCAGCTTTCCTTATGGTCCAACTCTCACATCCATACATGACCACTGGAAAAACCATAGCTTTGACTAGACAGACCTTTGTTGGCAAAGTAGTATCTCTGCTTTTTAATATGCTGTCTAGGTTGGTCATAACTTTTCTTCCAAGGAGTAAGTGTTAATTTCATGGCTTCAGTGAGCATCTGCAGTGATTTTGGAGCCCCCCCCAAAATAAAGTCTGTCACTGTTGTTAGTGACTTCTAGCAAACGAAGCCTTCCTAAAACAGAACATCTGTTGGGTCAGATAACTCTAAGAACTTCCTCTAATCGGTGAGAACTTCAGTGGTAAAGTACACTACTTTACAAAATTTGGAGCCAAGACTGGCAGAAAGAGTAGGAATTGAAGTGAAGGATGGGTGGTATTTCAGCCCTGAAGTCAAAGAGCCTGTTAATTGGGGAAAGAGCAGGCAGACCGTAAGGGAGACACAGAACAAGTGGGGTGAAGCGAGGGTGGAGAAATGGGCAGGTCCCCGAGGGCCAAAGGACACGTCTAAGCATTTAAACCTAAAGAAGGTATTTCAAAGTCATCCAAAGGGTGATGGGAAGCCAATGAAAAGTTATTAAAGATCTTTATTTACACAACTCCTATCTCAGAATTTTGAATAAGGCATCAAACTTGCGGTGGTTTGAGCGTTCAAGTGTTTATCTACAAATTGACTGGGTTAATAGGTGCACAGATTAATGACTATGTAAAAATTTTGACACTTTTCTGACCACTTGATTAACATGAAGGTACTTTATGAGAATAAACTACAGAGTACATGAATAACAGCTGGAATTTTCCTTCAAGTAAATGATGGTGTGACCCTTCCTTGAGGATGAATCTTACCAAGTATTGAAACCAGCTTTTTAATAAAGCAGTAAAAGGTGTTAATTTTCCTAAGTTATAACAGAAGTTGAGAGCGTATGATTGTTACATGTAACATCTTCAATAGCACAAAAAGGAGGCAAAGACCTATAGTAAGGTAACACAGTCAAGGAAAATTAAGTTCTTTGCTTGGCTAATTATACTACTTTCTGTATTTGAAAGCCCTATCTTGGACTATGTAGAAAAATACTGATACTACTTATAAAATGACATTTGATTCACAAAGAAAACAAGCTACTGGTGGAAATATTAATGTTTAGAATGCTTCTAAGCACTTGGTCATCACTGTGTAAATGACTTAAATCTCTAATTTATACAACTTTTCAATTTATTCCTCAAATAAAATATTAAGGACCTCTGAACTGATTCTCTTTGATATAACCCTATTTTACCATGTGCATTTGAAAGTAAACATTTCTTTTAAAAACTCTGTAATTTAAGTTCTTTAATTATGACTTATTTTCCCGACAGTCAAGTAAGGTCACATTATGAATGGCTATACAACTTTGAGTCAGTATATTGCTTGTATAGACTTTAATGGCAAATACGAATCAAAATCAAAAGGATAAATTCTCCTTATTAAAAACAAGGAGAAAGACATTCCCTTTCCTTTCCTTAAAGCATTTTCTTTTGTACAGTTGTAAATTCTTTCTCTGACTCTGAGCTTTAAATCTTTTACAAAGCCTCTTGCAAGTCTTACAACTAGGAATGTCTTTAAGGACCAGGGAGCCAACCCTTTGAAATGCCATCAAGGGACATAGGGCCTTAAAATAGCAATAGATTAGTCTAGTGGCTATTTTATAGATAACTCAGAATTACTGGATTCCAGGCAAAATTTTCTGGAGTTGGCCAAAAATTTAGTTCAGGTTTTACTGTAAAATGTAATGAAAAACTCGAATGAACTTTTTGGTGAACCCAGTAATTTGGGGTCATTTACTTAGAGTATATTTATATACACACACACGTACCTGTACTGATGCAGGAGGGGGAGGGGATAAACCTGCAATATGGAATGCTGATCAGCATTTCTCACTGACTGGAGGAGGCATAGACCAGTTGAAGCACACCTGAAACATGTTGGCAGCAATGGGAACATGTGGATGCTCAGAAGGGGTAAGCTTTCCCAGGCTTCCTCTAGCCATCTCATGAGACCTTTATGCTGTCTACACTTCATTATTAAGTTCTGCTATCTGTATCTTGCCCACATGCTGGAACTCCTAAGAGGATTCATTTGTGAGAGTTTTATAAATTGCTTTGTAGATTAAAATTCCCTATAAAGTGTTGATTACTACAGGCAGTCCTGACTTGGAGAGATTAGACTTCTGACAGTTCCCATTTCCGGGGCTCAGCATCTCTGGTTCTTAACCCAGGAGGCCGGCTCCTGTAGAGACAGTGGGATCAGGTGACCCACTCCCTGATTTGTTTACTGGTGAAGCTGACCTGTCTTTCAGCCTTAGCCTGGCCTCACAGTTCTCCTTCTCTGCCTCCCTCCTTTTTCTGAGGTCTCTCAGCTCTTAGAGCTATCCTGGACCTGCCTAGAGGTCTTAGCGTAGGGGTGAGGCTGAGGAAAGAAAGTGTTGCATAGCAGCAGTAGTCATGAACGTCAGATCGGAAGACATGCATCTGACAAGTCCTGCCTTGTTAGTGAGGAGGGCATGGCAACCCACTCCAGTATTCTTGCCTGGAGAATTCCATGGACAGAGAAGTCCGGCAGGCTATAGTCCGTGGGGTTGCAAAGAGCTGGACAAAGAGTGACTAAACACAGCACAGCACAGCCTTGTTATGAAACCCAGACTAGGTACTTAGTCTCTTTGAGCTGGAGAAGACTCTCGAGAATCCCTTGGACAGCAAGGAGATCAAACCAGTCAATCCTAAAGGAAATCAACTCTGAATATTCATTGGAAAGACTGATGCCAAAGCTCCAATACTTAGGCCATCCGATGCAAAGAGCCGGCTCATTGGAAAAAGACCCTGTTGCTGGGAAAGATTGAGGGCAGGAGGAGAAGGGGACGACAGAGGATGAGATGGTTGGATGGCATCACTGACTCAGTGGACATGAGTCTGAGCAAACCCTGAGAGATAGTGAAGGGCAGGGAAGCTTGGGGTGCTGCTGTCCTTGGGGCCACACAGAATCAGACATGACTGAGCGATCGAACAACTGAACACCAGCTATGGGCTAGGTACAGTGTGCGGGGTTGGAGATTCATCAGTGAACTAGACTACAACCCCTACCCTCATGGAGCATACATTCTGGGTGAAGATAAAACATAAATAAATGCATTAAAAAGGCAATAAAATCAGGTGGTGGGGAGAGAAAGCTGGGTAAAATGAATGGATAAGAAAGAATGGGATAACCTCTCTGGGGAGATCAGGATAGGTCTTGCAAGAAACAAGCATTTGAGCAAAGGCTTAAGAGGCAATAGAACATGTACCTCTCTTGAGAAGAACTTTCCAAATGGAGTCTAAACACAGGAAAACAGGAAACTAAATCTAGCTCTTGACCCTTGCCTGGAACTAATAACAATGACAACAGCTACTCTTAAAATGCTTACTCTGTGCTAGGCATGTAGTAGACAAAGTTAGCTAGCAGATATCTTGCATCTAAACTAACTACAAGCTGGTTACAGGTGACCTTCATCCTGGAAAGTGAAGGCTAACCACCAAATCTTAACAAATTGCCAGTCTCAGGGAAGGCGCCATTTTCAATTTGAATGTGATCTACCAAATTGCCAGTCTCAGGGAAGGGGCCATTTTCAATTTGAATGTGTCTTATTCTGCAATCTACCACTTATGAATTTACATCAACATTATGATGTAACATGATGTATACAAACGTGTATACAGTGTATTATAAAATCGCGCAGGCAATTCTCCGTGGAACTTTGAGCTGCTCTTCTTCCGGAATATCTTATCAAGGATGTTTGAATAGTGAACAGCCTTGGATGATAGAGATAGTGTATCCATCTGAAGCAAAGGGAAGGTTGCTTACTGCTTATCATAAAGGATTTGGGTTTGTTACACGCAGATTCCTTACTCACAGTGTAGTGTACTGTGTGTGGTTGTTATGCGGTTCCATTGCCCTGTGTGAAACAAGGCTCAGGCAACCAGCTCAAGAAAATGATGATACTCTGCCTATTATTGCCAGAAACCTCTGGTCTAAAACTCTCATGCCATCTGCCAGCATCTGTGAAATCTGGCAGGTAAACCTGTGCCTGATACCTTGCAAGGAAAGTAGAATCTTAAGATGCACCCTTTAGGCATCACATGTGATTTCTCAATGAATTAGTGATTTTGGTAGAACAATGGAATAGTTAAGGGAACGTGAGAACTGATGATAAAGCTTATACACAAATTGAGTTTCCTAAAGTCTAAATTTTAACTTTGTCCTGCCTGAAGTAAAAAATATCCAGAAAAAGTAAGAAACAAAAAAGATAGTTCATCAATTGTCTTGGCACTGCTGCAAAGAGATGGTCAGTTCTTAAGCAGTTGGATTCCTTAGGCAGCTGGGAATCTAGTCAGTCTGTTAAATTCACAATTTTACGTCATCAGTGGACATTCTGTTTCTATATTCAAATATCTTTTCTTTCCATCTCTGTAAAGTTATGGGGATGTCTTTTCCCTAAGAAGTCAGACTTCAGGGAGTACATAATACTTCAATTATCTGAAAGCTCAGCATTCCTGAATGTGCAAAGGTGCCAGAGCTGGGTCAGAGAGGCATGCTGAATGGAATTACTGAAGGGTCTGCACAGCTGGAAAAGGAGTCTGAAGATGAAATGGAAGCCAAAACTCAGACAGCTTGGGATTGAGATTTAACGTTTGTACAAGGTCTTTGAGGGTGAAGGCGTTGCTACAAACAATGCTATTCAGAAGATGTATTTGGAGGAATTGACTAAAAACACAAAGTCAAGTGAAAACACTTGACTGTTTTCATGACTGAAAACACACTTCTACTCGAATTGCAGACTAGCATTTCCCTAAAATATCATTGGAATTTTTTCCCTTTAAATGAGGAAATCACATCTTTAAAGATGTGTAATTACTATACTTAGTTCTTTGAAAGAATCTGCTCACAGGGAGAATACCTTAAAGAGCCTATATTTGGCTGGGTTTCTATTTTATCCATTACACAGAATTTTCAGTGTTTATCTTCAATGACTTCCCTAAGGAAGTCTAGGATGGCTATTCATCATTGAAGTATCCAAAAGGACTTCTAAACCACATCTATATTCACTAACAACTGGAAGATTGCCATTTAAAAGGTGGAAAAATTATCAGCTATTTATATTGCTACACAGAAGTTTCAATACTTGTTTTAAAATATCTTAAATTATAGGAAAATAACTTTTTATAAGTCTTTACTTTTTACCCTCATAACTATTGGTTTACTATTTGACAGTAATACTTGTGGTGATAAAGTCACTTAAAGGAATGTGAAGGAGTAAAAATGTAGACGAGACTAAGAGGATAGTGATGATACCAAAAGCACAGGCAACTGAAGAAAAAAACTGGACTTCATCAAAATCCCACGCATCAAAGAACACTATCAAGAAAGTAAAGAGACAACCCATAGAATGGGAAAAAATATTTGCAAACTGTATTTGACAAAGGTTTAATAACCAGGGTATATAAAACACTCCTAAAACTCAAACATTCTAATTAAAATGGACAAAAGACTCGAATAGACATTTCTTCAAAGATATGCAAAGGTCAGTATGTGAAATAACACTTGTCATTAGGGAAATGCAGATCAAAGCCACAATGAGATAACACTTTACAACTATGAGGAAGGCTATTATAAACAAAAACTAAGCGTTGGTAATGATGCAGAGAAACTGGAATCCTTGTACATTACTGGTGGGAATGTAAAATGGCATAGTTACTATGGAAAACCATTTGGCAGTCCCTCAAAGAGCTAAACATAAAATTGTCATATGACCCAGCAATTACACTCCGCAGTAAATGGTACTCAAACAGATCTCTGTATGCCAATGTTCATTATAGCATTATTCACAAAACCTGAAAGATGGAAACAGCCCAACTCTCTAACACATAAATCAAACAAAATGTATATGTAATGACTATTCAGCTATAAAAAGAATCAAGTTCTAATACGTGCTATAATATAGATGAAACTTGAAAAGATCCTAAGTGAAATAAGCCAGACAAAAAAGGATAAATAAAATTTCACTTATATGAAATATCTAGAATGGATAAATCATAGACAAAATAGATTGAAGGTTACCAGGGGCTGGAGCAGGAAGGAATGGTGAATAATTACTCAACACTCAGGGTCTCTGTTTGCGGGGATAAGTCTAGAAATATATAATGGTAATGGTTGCATGAGATTATGAATATAACACTCCTAAATTATATTTTTAAAATGGCAAATTTGTTAACCATAATTTGTTAAAATGTACATGCCTTTTATTTTTGACTTTTAAATTTATCTTCTAAATGGGTCAAAGGCTTGTTTAAACTGAAAAAGTAAATTTATTGGGACCAAAAGAAGTATATCTGAGGTAATTTATAGGCAAGTGAAAGTAAAAGGACAGACTACTGTAGGGATGGAATAAGATATACTATATGCCAAACCACTGTTTTGAATACGCTACTTTATCAGTCAAAACTAGAAACAGAATTGGGGAAATGGCTGATACACTTTAAAACAGCAACAAGAGGGAATAAGTTGTAGCCATTAAAATCTTAATTTTGAAGCCTATATGGAAAAATAAAAATACATTAATACAACATTATGTGAAATGTCAGAATGTAGTATATAGTATGTGTAATATTATCTTTGCTAAAATACATTTTATGTGGGAGTCAAAACAAAAAGTTCTAGGAATAAACTATTTCTAATGTGTTTGCTTTGTTTTTTTTTGATTAAAGGGAAAGTGAAATATATTGGTGGGCTCAGTACTTTGCATCTCTAGTAATTAGATATCGTGCAAAGTAATGTTGGTTTGAACTAGATCCCCTTATCCTGGAGCTGTATCAGTTATATTCAATTTTAATCTGAAGACTTAAATGTAAATTGGGCTAAAATTAATGACCAGAGTTAAACCAGTGGTTAAAAGGTGAGGTAACAATGGCACCCCACTCCAGTTCTCTTGCCTGGAAAATCCCATGGACAGAGGAAACTGGTAGGCTGCAGTCCATGGGGTCACTAAGAGTCGGACACGACTGAGCGACTTCACTTTCACTTTCCACTTTCATGCATTGGAGAAGGAAATGGCAACCCACTCCAGTGTTCTTGCCTGGAGAATCCCAGGTTCGGGGGAGCCTGAGGGGCTGCCGTCTATGGGGTCGCACAGAGTCGGACGTGACTGAAGTGACTTAGCAGCAGCAGCAAGTTAAATTCCAATTACACATTGCTTGGGATCTCACTGAATACTCTCATTTAATGCCAAGACTTCAGGGATCCTTTGACATGACTAAATAGTTAGGAATTCAGTAGTCAAAACTCATTTTACAAGTGAGGAAATATACACTGCCTGTATTCTGACAAAAGTCAAAGTTGGACAGTAGCCCAGGTTGCCTGAGTCTTCATACTCTTCTCATATCTTGTGCTGAACTGTGCATGACACTGTATTATAACCAGAGGAGCTCAGTGCTGGAAGATGTATCTTCAAAACGTTGTTTTGCCACTAAGTCATATCTGACTCTCTTGCGACCCTATGGACTGTAGCCCACCAGTTTGCTCTGTCCATGGGATTCTCCAGGCAAGAATACTGGAGTGGGCTCCCATTTCCTTCTCCAGGGGATCTTTCTGACCCAGGGATCAAACCCACATCTCCTGCATTTGCAGGTAGGTTCTTTACCACTGAGCCACCAGGGAAGCCCATTAAAAAGTTGTTAGATTACTGCTATTAATATTACGCTAATCAAACCCGTCATCCTTTCTCTCCTCTAACTTTCAGTGTATTTTACACTGTGAGAATTATTTCAATTTACCAGTAATTGGACTTTTCTGCATGCTAGAAGCTTAACGTAGAAAAAGCTTAATGTAGAAAAAGACCTATAAATGCAACCTGATTCATATTTCATATCTTGTGAGAAATTGGTTAAAATCCCATAAACTAGACAGGTCCATTTTGACCTGAAAAACAAAAAGGAAATCAATCACAAAATCCTATCTGCTTTCATGACTACTATTTACTCAGTTCTACTTGACAGTAGATTAAGAGAGAACCTCTTCTGGTCCATCAGTCCTCTCCTGGCCTTATTCAAACTCCTGAGTTGCTTCAGTTCAGTTCAGTTCAGTCGGTCAGTCATGTCCGACTCTTTGTGACCCCATGAATCGCAGCACGCCAGGCCTCCCTGTCCATCACCAACTCCAGGAGTTCACTCAAACTCACATCCATTGAGTTAGTGATGCCATCCAGCCATCTCATCCTCTGTTGTCCACTTCTCCTCCTGCCCCCAATTCCTCCCAGCATCAGGGTCTTTTCCAATGAGTCAACTCTTTGCATGAGGTGGCCAAAGTACTGGAGTTTTAGCTTTAGCATCATTCCTTCCAAAGAACACCCAGGACTGATCTCCTTTAGAATGGACTGGTTGGTTACTGGGTTACTAAATAATCCATAGTCTACTCTGCATTCAATCATTATGGAAAAAGAAAAGCAAATCATTCTGAAAATAGAAATTTTAGCATTACTCTGTTGATACAGTCTGTGATTTAGTTTATTCACCAAAATCCAACTCTACTTCAAAACAGAGTGTTAATAGACTCTCTAGTTAGGCAAATGGACAAGAGTTGCAGATAACACCACCTGTGTTAGTGAGGCCAGTCAGAGGTTTCAGTGTCTTTCTCTGAATCTTGACATAACTTGTTCTGAGCATAATTCTGAAGATTGCATAGAATCCCTTGGAGCCAGAACAACAGCCTCTTTGTTCAGTGGCTTGCTGACAATTTTAGGTATTGAGATCTAACAGTAGAAAATGGAATTATAGAGCTGGAAAGGATTATCAAAATGTAATTTAATTCTAGACAAATCCCAGATAAGTCTTATGATTTCAAAAGAACTCCAGGGAAATTACTTCAGTTGTATCTTCAATTGTTTCCTCGTCAATTCTGGTAAAGTTTGTGATGTACAATGATAGCTTTAAAGTATCATGGTGCTTTTTGAGTTGTGAGATGGTTCCTGTGACTTTGACAAACTTGGAATGAAAACTACTCTTAAATTTAGATTTTAAATCCAAGATAATGTAAGAGATTATAAAGAAGCAAGGCAGGCACACCTGGCTTGAGGAAATCGGAATGGGCTCTTTAACAGTCAGCTTTGCCAGCATCTATCAAGTGCCTACTATGCTAGTGATGAATGAATCAAAGACAGTATGGACCCTGTGTGTGCAAGGTTAAAAACCCAGCATGCCCTACTGCATGGGTTGACAGCTCTGTGTACCACTATTGTACCATTGGTTCCTTGGAAACAAATGTACATAAAATGCATATGTCTGAAATCTTAAAGTGCATGTGAGGCACTCCATGAGAATATACATTAAAAAATCTATCCCAGTTCTAAACTGATATTTCAGGCGGTTCCTCTTCAGTTACTCAGTCATGTCTGACTCTCTGCGACCCCATGGACCGCAGCACACCAGGCCTCCCTGTCCATCACCAACTGCTGAAGTTTACTCAAACTCATGCCTATTGAGTCGGTGATGCCATCCAACCATCTCATCCTCTGTCATCCTCTTCTCCTCCTGCCTTCAATCTTTCCCAGCATCAGGGTCTTTTCAAATAAGTCAGCTCTTCGCATGAGGTGGCCAAAGTATTGGAGTTTCAGCTTCAACATCTGTCTTTCCAATGAATATTCAGGACTGATTTCCTTTAGGATGGACTGGTTGGATCTCCTTGCAGTCCAACGGACTCTCAAGTGTCTTCTCCAAAACCACAATTCAAAAGCATCAGTTCTTCGGTGCTCAGCTTTCTTTATAGTCCAATTCTCACATCCATACATGACTACTGTAAGAACCATAGCCTTGATTAGACAGACCTTTGTTGGCAAAGTAATGTCTCTGCTTTTTAATATGCTGTCTAGGTTGGTCATAACTTTTCTTCCAAGGAGTAAGGCGCTAAGGTGCCTATTAGTGGACACCAATCCTTGGGCTGCTTCTTATTATCTACTAAATCAGATTATCTGGGAGTGACCCTGAGAATATGCACTTTCCTATGACTCTAACTCAATTCCATTGTTGTCTTATAGAAAAGCCATCCTTCACAGAAATGGGTTTTCATCCAAGGATAAAATGGTTCATTATTTTCCTGTTATGGGTCATTATTTTTGTGTCTTACATCTTGTTTCAGAAACATAACATGGTTATGATGGATGCTTAGAGAATCATTTCACTGTGTAGTCTCCATCTTTGAGTATTTCATTCAGTTTTTTTCTAACAGTCTTATAAATGGTTTAGCCAAATGGGAAGAAAACAGGCAGATGAGCAAGTTCTGGTTAAGACCATTAATTGAAAAAAGGGTGGTTGGTGGGATGTTCATTCTGAATGCCATACCTGGAATCCAGAGTTCTCCACTCCCTGGAGGACATCCCCTAGGAACACTGGTCCTATAGTGGCTTTCATTTTTATGAGATACATAAATAGTCAAAAATGAAAACATCATTAATGAAACTATTTCTCAAATTAATAAGGCTCTCTCCTGAGTTTAAAGCACCAAGTTATAGAAAAGACAAACGTGTGACTTTCAGCTTTTGCTTGAAGTTAGAACATGAAAGTCTCCTGGTATATGTGTTTCATTCTTAGCTTCTGTGACTAGCCTTGCCAAATCCGTTTCTATGGAAACGGACATTAAGCGAAAATACTAGAGAAGCTACTATGGAGATGTTCTTGTAAATTTTCATGTGTTATCCTTTGCCAGGTGAGGCCCCATATGCAAAACAGGCTTAGGTGAACATGTTAAAGATGACTTGCTATCAGGAAAACAACAAAGGCTTCTAGGAAACCCTGTTTCTCTTCCTCCATTTATTTTCCTATCCTCTCCTTTTCCCCTCTTTCTCTCCTTTTTTTCTCAATCATTCATTTTATTTATTCAATCAACAAGTATAGATGAGCTCCTATATGAGGTTAAATCCACAAACTTTTTTTTTTTCCCATCTTATATGGGTCCGATAGATGGCTTTAGGAGACAAAACCAACAGGAATACAACCTTGCCTTTAGTACCTGGGGAGACTACCTGTTAAACACACTGATAGAAGGGCAGGGTTGGGGTTTTTGCATACCAACCATCCAAAGCTTGATGGCTCAATTCGCATCAAAAACAATGATGCCTGAATAGCATGGAGCCACAACAGAATGCTGGCAGAGTCCTATATAAGAAGGTGTTGCAGAGTTGGTAGCTGGGAAACATAATAAGCATCTCTTTTTTGTCTTTAAGTAGACACAACAGAGGTACGTGGTTTGTGGTACACCATGGGCATCTATCTACCAGGGGCTCAGAAGCCAGTCTCTAAAACAGGCATAGACACAATAACCAGTGTGCCAAACAGAGACAATCAATGGAGATCAGATTTCCTCCAGACAGGTTTGAATGTCTTTCAAGGAATGAAGCAAAAGTTTAATAAGCAACAGCCCTTACCCAACAGGTAGACTAATTGTTGTATTAGAGGAAAAAAAAAGAACACCCCTGAATAGACAGATTTTGGTTTCTGTATCAACTGGGTGGTTGCCAAATTTCTATGTCAAATGTAGAAACTGGATAGTTTCTTTGAATATAACACACAGTGGGCATTAACTTCGTCATGTTTTAACCATTCGAGGACAGCCTGTAAACACAGTCACCCATCAAAACTTTACAACAGTTCATCTGGAAGTTAAAAAGGAATAGGAATATGAGAAAGAAGCCATTCCATAGAAAATAGGGAGATGTGGGAGAGAAAGTAATTCGTTTTGGAAAATGTTTTAAAAAGCTAAGACAACAACTTATCATAAAGGTTCTTATGGGCACACTCTAATAGAAATTGAGCAAGAAGTTTCTCTCCACCTCTACACCCCACCATAGCAAGCAGTCCTAACTCTTGAAATCAGCCTTCATTAAAAAATGAGAAATATGAGGATAGATTAGAAACTAAGTTTAGGGGGACATTTTCGAGTGCCAGCATTCTTCATGCTTCCTGATTCTGTGGCCAAAACAAAAGCCATTCCCCCTCATTAAGCAAGAGAGCAAAATGCAAGGGACTATCAGAAAGTGCCACCTTCTAGAATGAAATCCAAGAAGGATTATTATAAAATGATGAAACCCTTCACCTGCAGAAGTCTTCCCAGAAGCAACTCTCTAGAAGAAAGGCTTGTAAATGTTTCCGATAAAAACATTTATCCCTGTTTATCCCAGGGTCCAAGGTACCTCTCTTAGCCAGCACCTGTAACATGACTAAGGCCAGCAAGTGCTAATCTTAGAGCTCAACATTAATGTATAATGAATTATTTGGATGACTGAGATGAAATATTGAAAGAGGCTGAGAGCTAAGAAACCTTCAGCCTTCTTTCAGTGCTGTCCAGGGGAAAGCTGCTCTGATTCAAGATGACGGTTCTGGCTTATTTAAAGACAGACAACCCTGGAGGCGGGGGGGCTTCTCTAGTGGTCAGTGGTAAAGAATCCGCCTGCCAGTGTAGGAGACATGGGTTTGATCCCCAGATCTGGAAGATCCCTGGAGAAGGAAGTGGCAACCCACTCCAGTATTCTTGCCTGGAGAATTTCATGGACAGAGGAGCCTGGCAAGCTACAGTCCCCAGGGTCACAAAAGAGTCAGACATGACTTAGAGACTAAAGAAAAACAACAATCCCTAGGGTGGGAAAGGGCAATTCATCAGTGTTCGTTGTAAAAATATCCTTTAAAGGTTGTCTACACTCATAGATCTCAATCCTTTTGTTTGTCAAGCAATATCATGTCTTTCTTCTGCGTTATTCTCTTTCTGGAGAGTTCTGTCTCATTCTCCATTTTCCCAACATTCCTTCCTTCTTCAAAGTTCAACTCAAATTTCTATTTTTATACAACATTCTCTCGTCCTCAAATGCTGCTGAGTTCTTTGCATTTTTATTATAATGGCAGTTCTGTTTTCTGTTACAGTCCTTGCTCCATTAGATTAGAAGCCCTTTATGTGCTTATATTTTGATTCACAACAAACAAACAAAAAGACTTGAAATTGTATGCGTCAGGCCCTTTGCTAGGTGCCTGTAGGTTTGTTCAGGCTTCACTACGTCACGTACATGCTTATCCTGCCTCTGGCCCACTGTGGGCCCTCCCTTACTTCACATTGCTATTTTGTATGGCCATTTGAGAGGCTTGCCCAGCCAGGAAGGAGAATCCCAAGCAGGTGAATGGGTCCAGGAAGATGGGTGTATATTACCGATGTATCAAATAAATCAGTGTATTTGAACTGGACTCATGTTAGTCAGCTTCCCCAGAGTGGCATAATTCTGGGGTAAAGGAAGGAAAAATATGAACTTGGAGAGGGGGTGTTTGGACTGCAGAATGTGGAGACCCCAGGGATGTTCAGCTGCAATGATGAGATTCTGCCTGAGACATCCTTGAGGCCCCCGAGAGATATATTGCTTACCTTCTTGTTACTATTTTAAAAAAGCAGCCAGTGAAAAACTACACTGAGATGCTATGTTGATTCTGACAGGAGAGAACCTGGCTTCAAAGGAGGAGAACTGTCCCACACTTTCCAAACAGACCACAAAATCTCAAACCAAAGTCCATCAACTGGTGGGGGAAAAGATTCAACAACTTTCTTACAGACCCTATTAATTAGGCCTTTATAATAACCACGGCATGGGAGATATTAAGTAGAAAAATAAAAGTAGCAGTTTATTTGGATATAAATGTTAGGCTTTCATAAAGTATGGGGAAAGCAATCTAAAAACAGGTTGAAAATAGGTTTTTGAAATCAAGCATACACTAAATTTCTTCAAGGTACCTTCAGTCTGACTCTAGAAATTAATTTTTGTGTGCAAGCATGGAAAGGCATTATCTATTCTGTAACTTGGGCTGAAGATTAAGTATATATATTTTCATTTCTTGTTTTCTTTGGTAACTCATCATCTAGCAAGGGAATAAACAGATGATTAAAATTTGTGAAAAGATACTACATTAAAAGTTGTGGAAGAATCAAAGCGAGGCAAATACCTAATCCTTGGAGAGAAGGGAGAAATGAAAAAGGCTTCCCAGAGGAGGCGGTACCAACAGAGGAGTAGGAATTAGCCAAGTGAGCAGGTGAGAAGGCGTTTGCAGCAGGAGAGGCAAAGATGGAGGTGAAATGACACGGGAATTCTGGGCAATTTATTGTAGCTGGAGAATAAAATGTGGGGCAAAGTATGGCAGGAGGTGAAACAGAGGTGTGGGAGGGGCCAGACTTACGGGGCTTTGTGTCTCTCATGTAAGGATCTATAATCTACAGGCAGCAAAGCCATTCCTTTGGGAACAAGCAAACCGAAGGGTTTCCAACAGGAGAGTGATTGAGTGAGACCTTTATTTCACAGGGTGACTTTGGTGACAGGTGGAGAATGACAGCCTCCCAAAAAACCACACCAACCAAACTCAAAACCCCGTGAGCAGGACAGATGGCAGGCCTGAATGAAAGGAGAAGCAGCGGATATATGAAACGACTAGCAAGTCTAGGCCAAGGGAGTAGCCAACTGCTTAGATATGGAGGACTTCTGGGTATGTAGTTATCGAGTAGATGTTAGCCATGTTCTGAACTAGAGGTTTCAGGAGGAGGAACAGCAGACAGTGAGCACAGCTTCTGATCTGGTAATACTGAGGCTCTGGTGGGATTTCTGGCTAGAAGTCCTCATCACGTAGTTGGATGCCAGAGTCTGAAGTTCTGGGGAGCACTTTGGGCTAGAATATAGATTTGTTAGTTCCTCAGTGTTCTGCTAATAGGTGAATCTATGGAAAAGGAAGGGACCCAGCAAAGCAAGGAGAATAAAAAAATGAGAAGGTGGAGAATAGATCTAGAGAGAACACTACCATATACGGAATAAGAGAGAAAGGAGACTGTACAAGCAACACATCAGAGAGGCAGGGGAAGATTCTGAAGAAGGAGACAGTTTTGAAGAGCTGTCAATACACACTTGAATGCATGAAAGGATTGCAGATAAAGAATGGTTTATCTATATGTAAATAAAACTTGGATCAAGATATTATCCAAGCTCACATGTCCATGTGTCTATATTCCCTCCCAAAATTCCATTTAATGATTAAAAAAAGATAAAGCACATTGATCAGAATAAACTATAACGACCCACGAAAATATCATCTTATTAGTATTTCACAAATGATGGAGGCATCTCTGGAAGACAGACAGCCGATGGGACTTGGTTTAGAGAGAAGAAGAAGCTGAAGAAAGGGCTGACACAAAGAAATTGCAGCAGACGTCAACAGGGTCTGGAGGGTACAGCCGGAAATGCAAGCAGAGTCAGGATATACCAGTGGGAGGGGACTCGAGTTCTGCCTGGTGTTACTCTCTCCTGCTTATGCTCTGCACTGAGCAATCACAGTGAGGTTCAAGGTCAGCACAGTGCCTGTGGGTGCTGGTCTGGAGAGGCAGGAGGGGTGAAGGACAACTTCATTCTATAGTCAGAGCTGTTTGACTTTCTCACATTGAGGATGCATTCATGTGTTACTTGAGTATGTTATTAAAATAGAAACAGACTTTCGGATTGGATTGCAAATTAGGTGACCTTGAAGAACAGTACAAAGGAGAGAGGTCAAAGCCGGATGGTGCGTGAGGGTGTGAACGAGAGGTGACAAAGTGGAGCAAGTGAGCAGAACCTTTAGATGAAACTGATTCAGAGAGAGGCAGATGGGGAGAAGTCAGAGCTTCTGGTGGGAGGGATAGGATGCAGAGACAAAGTGTGGAAGAACTTGGCTATTCTGGGGATGCCCATTTGGAAACTGAAAACTGAAAGTGGAATTAGAAAGTGGGAGTAAAGGAACTGCACTTAATGGCCCCTTCTTAGGTTGAAAGGGAATAAGATTGTCTGCTCAGAGCATGGTACCCAGGATTCATAAGACTTTAATAGGAAAAAGATTTGAATACATCCACTAAAGATAAACCAAAAGATTGAAAACAATGAGAGTCCAGGCAGGCATGGAGACCACGGGTGGGTGGTGCCCGATTCACAGTGTGTAATTTTCTCCAGCAACAGTAAAGGTTGGGTGTCCAGGGCTGGGGTTTTGTCAGGCCACCGAGGGAAGAAGTACCAGGGCACAAAGGGTGAGAGTGATAATAAATTGATCAGATGATCTGTTACCCTTCCTGACTTAGTGAAGATTTCCTACCTGCTGGCCCAAAAGGAAATGATAGATTTGGAGGAAGCAGATGTTTCCATAGCTTGCAAATTCCTGATGCAGCCCAAGGGCAGGAGGGGGCAATCTATGGATGCTAGTTTTCTGCTGTAATTGCCCAGAAGCTATAAAAGGCCCAATCCTGTGTCCCCTCCTGTAACTCTTCCACCTTAGAAAAATGATGAGCAAAAAGCCAAGAAATTCAGTCTACAATGAAGGCCCAGTCCATAAAGGACGAAAGCGTTTCTTTTTCATTGGATCATTTCTGAATTTTCCCCACCAGTTTCCAGTGGTTGTGGAGAAGGCATGCTACCGAATGCTGTTGTATTCAGTACACAGTCCCATGGCTACAGCTAGAATCTGCCATGCGTAGAGAAGTCAGCTGTCACTCTGGCAGGCTCTAAACTACTTGGGCCATTACATCTCCTCTTCTCCATGGAGGGCAGTGTGCTAAAGGACAACCAAGGACATTTCTTCTAAGAGCCCAGTCTTTTTGTGATGTGACGTTCCAACAAATTGATCGGGTGATCTGCTATTGATCCTGACTTAGTGAAGATTCCTACCTGCTGACCCCAAAGGGAAGGATCAGTTTGGACGAAGTAAATGAGAAGTACGAGATGAGGTGGTCTGCTGGGGGAGATGTCATTGAATTCTCGCACCTGTGTCTGGAAAGGGAAAGGGTGCTTCACTCGGGGGTCAAGAGAAGGAGGTGGACAGTAAGGTGGCCCTGCAGAGGCTTTGTTTCAGGGCAGGGATAGTGTGGCGGGCTCCTTGGCAGCTCTCTGGTGCTGTAGCACCTTAAGGAAAGATGGCAGCCCCTCTGGATTGTGAGCATCGCTGCTCCTGGACACCAACCCACTCACCTGCAGGCTGGGGCAGCGCCCAGAGCTTCTTTGTGGCTCTCTGATGTGCTAATGCATTGCGGCAGGGGTGAAAAGAGGGGAGGCGATCTTACTGCACCCAGGAGAGAAATCAGAAGATAGAGAAAACTGAGGGAAAGGCAAGTTAGATGAATTCTTCAGCAGTTTCCGTTTGTATTGGGTTGGCCAAAAAGTTCATTTGGGTAAACATTGTATGGAAAATCTCGAATGAACTTCTTGGCCAGCCTAGTGTCTTGGTAGATGCTCAATTACAACATGATCTCTACGCAGTGGGAGAGACAGCAGGTAACCCAAGTCCTTCCTGTCCTTGTTGTGTGATGAGTCTCTGAAACCCAGTTCCTAGGCTGACTCCTGGCAGCAAGGGGCTTGGGCATAAACCTATAAGGTCTAAGGAGAGAACCCCAAGTGGGGTTCCCAGGTACATCTGTTTCTGACAGTAGAGCTAGGGGTGTACCCCACTAAGAAGGGGAACAGAACACCATCTGGTTTTGAGCCTATTTTATTCTGTTGATTTATTTTGTATTTTTCCAAGCCTTTTCCCACCCCCAGAAGATATGGTATGATAGGAAAACTTGACATACACATTTCACTATCATTCCTCTTGGACCTAAATACACACGTAATTTTTTAAAACCTAAGTGCTAAAATTTTTGGTAGTTACCTGTATGTACTTTCACTTAATTCCAAATGGAATTTGAGGCTGTTTACAAACACACACTAAATAAGACCAGAAGTATACAGATATGCCAGCAAAAAAGTCTAGAAAATTGATTTACAAAGTTGTATGCAGCTCTAATAAAATTTTCTTTTTTGGAACTAGATAGAAGTTGATTTCTAATAAAAACTCAGACTCAAAAAAGCAAGTAAAAATTTTAGCTAGGAAAACTCTGAAAAAGAGCAATGAGGGAATATTAGTTTTAAGAGATAATAAAGGCCATATTTCATCTCAACAAAAGTATGCTGTAAGTGAATGAACAGACTGGTCAACAGAACATAAAGTTCAGAAATAAACCCAAATATACATATACGAGAACTGAGTATATGATAAAGGTGGCATATCAAAGGGCAAATAAGTGGTACAATAAGTAGCTGGTATAAAAAGCAGTGTAGAAATAATAAAATTAAGCCACAGGTTAAATTCTAAATGGATCAAAGACTTAAGTGTATAAAACAAAGCCACAGAAATAATGGAAGACAATAGGGAATAATTCCTCTTATAACTTTGTAGTGGGAAAAGCAATTTTTGTATCACTTCAAAATTCAGAAGCCATAAAGGAGAAAAGAACATCTATAAATAAAATCATATATATAAGTATGTGAGGGAAAAAGACCACCGTAAGTAATGGCAAGTGACAACCTATTGGGAATATATAGATACACTGTGAAAACATGAATAAACAGCTAATTCTCTTATTTTGTGTTAGGAAAAGTCCAAGAACCTTACAGAAAGGAGTTCAAAGGATGTTGTAAGCTTTTAACATGAGACAAATGCTGTATTTATTCAATTGTTAGAGCAACCTCACAATGTAGGTACTGTTATTGTCATTTACTCACGAGGAACCAAAGGTGCAGAGAGGCTGAGTAACTTGCCCAAGGTTACATGGCTTACAGGGGACCCATTCAGATAGTTGGCTCCAGACTTTTTGCTCATAACCACCAAGTTCTACAGCCAAAACTACAGGCAGCCAACTATAGCAAACTTAATATAAATTTGCTCAAAACATAAAAAGATGCTCAAATACTATCTAATCAGATAAATACATATTAAAACTGTAATGAGATGTAGCATTTTCATTGTCCCTCAAAGCTGCTTCATTCATCTACATTGTCTAGGAAGGGAAGTTTCGCCTGCCTGAAGGCATGAGGTTGGATCCAATGACCTAAACATTTAGTCTAGGATCCTGTGTGTGGTGTCCCAGTTTGTGAAGGCGAAGGACTGAATAAATTGACACAGCTTGTCTCTTCTATTATAAAAGTAATAGTGCATAAAATACAAGGTCATGCTTAGCCTTGAGGGAGGAAAAAATATCTTATTTACACTCACGATACTTCAAAATTACTCATGAGCTGCAAATACAATTCTAAAATGAAATAAGCACAAGAAAAAAAATTAAGTTGGTGTCTTGGCTTGCTTGGCAGGATATGACAACGTGAAAATAGTCATTTTCACATTTTCTATCTGACATATACTTTTACCTGCTAAAGACAGTCAGGGAATAAACAGCATCTATTTTCTTTTCTCATACAGCATTAGCAAGGCAATCATCATGAGGAAGAGGTTTGCTCATTTTATATATTGTAGTTGAAGTCATGGTTCCCTCTGATCAAGGGAATTGTGTTTATAAAGGCAAAATGTAATTCAGAGAAGCTCAGGATCATTCTTAATCTAATGCTTCAATCTTGACTGTCATCACTTCTTTACTCAGAGAAACTCACACATAGAAAATGGAATCAATTTGTAATTATGTTCATTGTTCCTCAGAGTTAGATAGAGGTCTTGGCAAAAGTAAACTGACCAAGCTGGTCACTGTAAGGAGCTGGGGAGAAGCAGCCAATCTCAGAGATACCTAGAGCAAGAGAACCTGAGTCATCTCTGATGTGGTTACCAAGCTTGCCATCTGTTAGATCCTTGCAAAACTTTGAGGGTCAGCATAGGAAACGGCAACCTATTCCAGTATTCTTGCCTGGGAAAGGAAGAAAGGAAAGGGATGGCAACCTATTCCGGCGTTCTTGCCTAGGAAATCCCATGGACAGAGGAGCCTGGCAGGCTATAGACCACAGGGTTGCAAAGGGTCGGACATGACTTAGAAACTAAACACCACCACCACCTCTCACAGAGCCCTCTCTCCTATGAGGCAGGTGTAACAGTTTCATTCGTGGACCTATAGATCAGTGGTCCCCAACCCTTTTGGCACCAGGGGTCAGTTTTGTGAAAGCCAGTTTTTCCATGGATTTGGGGAGGGATGGTTTGGGGATGATCAAGCACATCACATTTACTGTGCATTTTATTTCTATTATATTACATCAGCTCCACCTCAGAATATCAGGCATTAGATCCTGCAGGTTGGGTACCCCTGATCTAAAACACTTTATCATCATATTTGTGTGAAAAATTGTACAGAAATATGTGAGGGAAAATATAATAATCCTGCCATTCTTCCTAATTTTACCTTCTTGGCAAGTGTGAAGTCCTTTAATAGTTTCTGAGTGCTATTAATGATATGTAAACATCTCTGTGTACTGTTACTATAGTAACAGTTACTGTTACTTACCAGAATGGGTCCAGACCATGCGTGTAACCTGCTTTCTGCACTTAACTTCACAGACATTTCTCTAGTTGAATCTCCATAACCCCAACTCAAGATTTTTAAGAGCTGCAGAATATTCCATAATTTAAAATAATATATTCAACCATGACCTAGCTTTTCTGCTATTCCCTCAAATTATCATAGATTCCTACATGTACTTTTGTTTTCCTGTAGAACAGATCCCCTCGAGTGAGGCTGGTAGGCCAAATTTTGATAACTTTTTCTAGATTGTTCAAGAACAAACAACTCATATTCACACAAACTGAATATGGGTACACAGGGCACCGTATCCAGAACTGCAGTGCGTGTTTTCACTCATTTTAATTTTGCCAGTCAAATGGGTAAAAAGTGATATTGCATTATTGTTTTAAACTATATTTCCATAACTGTTAAAAAGGCTGAGTGTTTTTCATGAGCTTTGTCCATTTTAACTTAGGTTTCTGTGAATTGCCTGTTCGTATAGTTTATTTTTACCCTGTTCAATTGCTTGTCTTTTCATTTTTTTTTTTTTATCAAAATGTGGGTGCTCTTTGGTCTGTTATCCAGACATTGAAAGTTTGCTTTTGACTTTGTTGATGTTGATTTTAGCCATATACAATGTACTATTTCTCATGTATTGAGCTATGTCTCTATTGATCTTTATGGTTTCTTCATTTTTGACTTGCTTAAAAAGGATCTATTGTGCCATTAGCTTCATGTCACTGTATGGCAAAAACCACCACAATATTGTAAAGTAATTAGCCTCTAATTAAAATAAATAAGTAAAATAACAGAAAAATCTATGATTGGGACTCAGGATGTATGAGGAAATAAAACAATTTAGTGGGGTTACTATTTATTTTACATATATTAATAGTAATAGAAATGTCAGTATAATGATTGTTTGGGATAAGACTACAGGTGGTACTAGTGGTAAAGAATCTGCCTGCCAATGCAAGAGACAGATGCAAGAAATGCAGGTTCGATCCCTGGGTTGGGAAGATCCCCTGGAAGAGGAAATGGCAACCCACTCCAGCATTCTTGCCTGGAAAATTCCACAGGCAGAGGAGCCTGGTGGGCTACTGTCCATGGGGCTGCAAAGAGTTGGACATGACTCAGCTTTTATAATCAAAAAAGGAATGGAAAAGCCAAGAAGAAATTCAAACTAACTGGGATGGGGTGAAAGAAACAAAACATTGTGCAAGTCAGCAAACATATGAAATGAGGAAGAAAAGTCACTATTACAAAGAAAGGCACATGATGAATGTAAAATCGGAGGAATAAAACCAACTGTCAGTTGTCACAGTAAATGTAGGCAGACTGAATTTCATTATCAAAAGGCAGAGTATCAGATTTTATTTTAAAAAGTCCATCTGTAAGTAATCGGTGAAAATAAGTATATTAAACAAAAGAACAAAGATGTTAAAAATGAAGGGGTGAGAAAAGATATATTGGAAAGACTCAAACAAGAAGGAGGTACAGCATACTAGTGTCAAATAAAGCAAAATTCAAGGCCTCAATCTTCGTCTTGGGTGGGGTTGGGCGGTCAAAAATTGGGAGTTAAGGCTGTCAAAGTAGCCAGGATTTCAGGGGTTATGATCTGGAGTGAAAGGAAGAGAAAAAAAGTGAATGTAATGGTATGAGCCTCCTTTCCCTTTAAGGCATTTACCAACTTGTTAGAAGGACAGATTGAGAGGTAAAGACACATATACACTACTCAATATAAAACAGACAACCAATAAGGACCTATTGCTATAGCACAGGGAACTGTATTCATACCCTGTAGCAGCCTATATGGGAAAAGAATCTCAAAGACTGGATATATGTATAACCATTTCACTTTGCTGTACAGCAGAAACTAACACAATATTGTAAGTCACTTATACTCCAGTAAAAAACAAAAGGGTTAGCAGCAGCCTTATGGTACCAAGGAGACAAAAACTAGAGTTGAGAGGTCTTGAAAATGGAGACTGAAGTCATGTTCATCTGAGGTCAAGAAGGAATATATCCTAGGTATAAGGGTAAAATGAAAATAGACCAGTGCTCACAAAAACTCATCCTAAACCTGGCTGGATTTAGGAGACCTAACTGCTAAAGTTAATGGACCGCTCTCTGAAGAATGGCAACATCAACACAGTATCCACATATTTTTTTTCCCCAGTGTCTATATTTAATAAAATTACCAGGCTTAGCAGCTGACAGAACCTAATAGAAAAGGACTCTAGAAAATAGAAATTCCCAGGTTACTCAGATACCTGTGATTAATATTTAAGAAAACAGATGAAAACAGAGTTATTCCAGAGTGCGTGCGTGCATGTGCGTGCGTGCGTGCTGTCATGTCCGACTCTTTGCGACCCCATGGGCTATGGCCCACCAGGCGCCTCTGTCCATGGGGTTCTCCAGGCAAGAATATTGGAGTGGGTTGCCATTTCCTTCTCCAGGGGATCTTCCTGACCCAGGGATTGAACACACATCTCTTGAGTCTCCTGCATTGGCAGGCAGGTGGGGTTTTTGTGTTTTTTGTTTCACCACTAGCGTCACCTACATACTCGAATCTACAAAAAAGAATCAAGTGGGAATTCTAAACACACATGCTAGTACCAAGTTAAGAATACAAACATAGGCTTAACAGCCAATTAGAAGTAGCTGGTGAGGGGATTAACAACCCAAGAGAAGACAAGTCAGTAAAATGATCCACACTAACGTAAGAATTGAAAAGTGAAAAATGTAGAAAAGTGTTTAAGAGTCATGGGTGCGTGCTCAGTTGTGTCCAACTCTTTGCGGCCCTATGGACTGTAGCCCGCCAGGCTCTTCTGCCCAGGGAATTTTCCAAGTAAGAATACTGGAGTGGGTTGCCATTTCCTCCTCTGGGGGATCTTCCCAACTCAGAGATCTAACCCACATGTCTTGTGTCTCCTGTATTGCCGGACTCTTTACCACTGAGCCACCTGGAAAGCCCCTTAAGAATCATAAACATGAGTAAAAGTTCTATCATACTTCTCGAGAAATTGGAGTCTAAGAAGTTAGTGGAGGACAGGAGAGAAAATGGAGCAGAAGCAATATTTGAAAAGATGATGACCAAGATTTCTCCCAAACTGACAAAAGGCATTGAGCTACAAATTTAAGAATCAGTATAGACACCACATAGGATAAGGGCTTCCCTGGTGGCCCAGAGGCTAAAGCATTTGCCTGGAATGCGGGATACCCGGGTTCGATCCCTGGGTCGGGAAGATCCCCTGGAGAAGGAAATGGCAACCCACTCCAGTACTCTTGCTTGGAGAATCCCATGGAGGGAGGAGCCTGGTAGGCTACAGTCCATGGGGTCGCAAAAAGTCGGACACAACTGAGCGACTTCACTCACTCACTCAGGATAAGAGCAAAACTAACCCACACTGAAGTACATCATAGTAAAATTGTTAAAATAGGGATGGTGTGTTGGGGGGGGAGGTGGAAGGGGGTTCGGGATTGGGAACAGGGTACACGCGTGGTGGATTCATGTTGATGTAATCAAAGAAATAAAAAAAAGAAAAAAATGGTAAAAAAAATCCTATAGCTGGAAAGGGTAGTAAGAGGTGGTAGATTATAAACAAGTCTGACAGCAAAGTTCTTGCTAAGAAACAATATAAACTACAACTTTAGAACATCATCCATAACTTGCTTTAAAAATTTAACTCCCAAATTTGAATTCTATACTGAACAAAAATATGCTTAAAATGAAGGTGAAAAAAAATGTTTGTTATAAAAACAATAAAGCTGAAATAAACCTATGTGATATTCTGATCGAAATTCTTCAGGAATTAGGACTATAAACCCAGGCAGAATCACAGAAGTGACATAAGGGATAAATAGCAATAGAAAGGGTCAATATGTGAAAAACAAATACTAAGTGAACAGAACATTTATGATGACTTACAGGTTTTAAAAAGATAAATAGAAATTAGCAAAAACAATACAAAGGATGGGGTAAACTGACTTAAATATGCTAAGGTTTTTGAATCATTTAGGAAGTGATAAAGTAATTGTATTAGCCTCTTTTAGGGGAAAAAACGAATGTTATAATCACTAAAAGGATTTAGAAGACTGAGATAACAGTTCTATAAAGGGGTATAATGAATTGACAACTCTTGATTAGTGCAAAATAAGGCAAAAATGGAAAGCATCTGGAACATAGGAAAAATGGGAAATAAAAAGAAAAGGTGGTAAACTTAAATCCAAATACATGTGGGTTACATTAAATACAAATAGTACAATTAAAAGACAGACTGAATAAAAGCAAAACTTCATATGCTTCTTACAAGCAATGTACTTAATGTTTACATGAAGTCAAAAAGGAGTTTGGCAGTAACAGGAAGGAATAGAATATATCTAGAAAATAAGACCCTAGAATAAAACCTGGCATAGTTATACTAGTTTCAGATGAAGCAGACTTTAAAACAAAATCATTGCATTTAATGATAATGAATCAATACAAAAGACAAACTGCATTCAGCTAGTAACACAAAACAAGGTAGAAAATGTAGATAAAAATGTTAAAGAGGTTTGTGATATAGTTAAAGATACCATTTTAAAAGCCACCAGGATGAGAAAGACTTAGAATTAAATTCTATATAACCTTTAAAGCACATTCCTACTTAAATATTTCAAGATCTTAAGGGAAAAAAACTCCCAAATTTAATAAAGCCACCAAAAGAAACCTTATAAGAATAACAAACCAACTAATCAAATTATACAAATCCAACTTCATTTATGAACATATTCTAGGCAAGCAAGAGCAGTTTGATATTCAAATCTGAAAGAAAACTAAATACATCAATAAATTGAATGAAGGGGAAAAACTGATATCAGTAGATGCTGAAAAGGCTTTAATAATTGGTAGAAGAAAGCACATTAGACCATACACAAAATTTAATTGTGCAACAACAAAAATCAATGGAAATGGAAACATTAAAAAATAATTCAGGAGAATATTTATGCTACATTAAAATTCCATGCACAGAGGAGCCCAGTGGGCTATAGTCCATGGGGTTGCAAAGAGACAGACACAATTTAGTATGTGCACACCTTCACTAGAACTGACTCTTTTTTTAAACCTTTACCAACTCCTCAGCCATACCTCTCACAGAATTCTGGTACAGAGCCTAGGTAACCTCAGGGTTTCTTGTATCTGCCTTCTCTGACCACATGGTCAGGGACCACAAAACGCGCATCCAAGGACGTAGTAGCTATGCAATAAAAGTTTGGCCAAACGGATGGATGATGGCTCCTGACTGTCTCCTTGACAACTCATTCCAGCCTGCCTGACTCCTGGGGTGATGGCTGGAAGGAGCAGGAAGCAGATTGTGTTTTGGGCAGTACTAGGAGTGTTGGCTTTCAAACAGAATTGCCCGGGGGTGACTCCTGGTTATGAGCTATGTCATCCCGTGCAACTTCTTTCTCTGCAATTTATCCCCTGTAAGGTGCTTTGAACACTACTGTGTCTCTGGTTGCTGTGCTAAAGAAACAGCCGTTATACTACTAGGGCTTCCCAGGTGGCCCATGGTAAAGAATCTACCTGCCAGTGCAGGAGATGCAAGAGACACAGCTTTGATTCTTGGTTAAGAGCCCCTGGAGTAGGAAATGGCAACCCGCTCCTGTATTCTTGCCTGGGAAATCCCACAGGCAGAGGAGCCTGGTGGGCCATAAGCCCATAGGGTCGCAAAGAGTTGGACATGATTGAGTGAGTGAGTACACACACACCCACACACACACCTACACACACACACACACCGGTGAAATCAGTAGCTCCCCAGAGCTTTTACATGCAGCTGGGATTGAGTACGAGCAATCCTGCATTCTCTTGATCCTAGTAGGATGAGTTCAAGGTTGCACAGGCCCAGAAACTGCAAGCATATTTTGGGAGCAGCATCTGTTTTCTCAGTGAAGAATTTACCAAGTTCAGCAGGGACAGCAGGCTTTGGTGCTGGAAGCTTAGAGCCCTAGCCCTGACACAGTTGGAGAGGCGACCCAGTAAGCCACACCCTTTCTCCGCCCTGTTTCCTCAGTCCTTCAGATAAATACAAAATAAGGTCTCCCACTCTGTCTGCTTCAGACAGTATTGTGAAGTTTAAAATGGAAAACAGCTAGGACTTCTAAAAATGCTGAGATCACATGGGTGCAGTTTGTTAGTGTTCCCATCATGTGTGTTGCTCAGGCATGTCCGACTTGTTGTGACTCCATGGACTGTAGCCCGCCAGGCTCCTCTGTCCATGGGATTTCCCAGGCAAGAAGACTAGAATCGGCTGCCAGGCCCTCCTCCAGGGGATCTGCCCAACCCAGGGATCAAACCCGGGTCTCCTGAGTCTCCTTCACTGCAGGCAGATTCCTTACTGTCTGAACCACCACGGGTGATCCCTTAAGTCAAATAAGTTCCTATCACAATTGAGCACAATCTTTGCTTATTCACTAGCTTTGGCCAGTTTACTTTTTGAACCCATTTCCTTATCCATAGAACAGAGTTACCTACTCTGCAGATGATGTATTTAACAGCAAGGCAAACCATAGGGCCTGAAAAACACAAGCTATCCTATTATTGTGCTTGCTATCCCTGTGGTAAAGAATCCGCCTGCCAACGTAGGAAACACAGGAGACTCGGATTTGATCCCTGGATTGGGACGATCACCTGGAGAAGGAAATGACAACCACTCCAGTATTCTTGCCTGGGAAATGTCTTGAGCCTGGCAGGCTATAGTCATGGGACCACAAAGGGTTGGACATGACTGAGTGACTCAACAATAATTCATTTGCATTTTTTATCATTACAAAACTGTGAGTAGACTCCCACGAGTCCTTGATGGCAAGCCTGCCAACAAATCCCATAGTTTCTCCTGTGAGCAGACACTGGCAGCCACGTGGCCCTGGTGGGATTGTGGTTTCCACTTGGCAACTTTAAAACTTAAAAAAAAGACTCCCAGGGAATCTTTGGTTATGAACCGAGCCGGCTGAGGTGACGCGTGCAATTCACTTAGCTGCTTGGGAGCTGTCTCTGGCTTCCACTACCTGGGATTTTCTGACTATTAGGCGTCTGACAGAAAATCAATCCTGGTGACAGGTGAAGGTGTGTAATCAGCCTAAGTGAAGCGGGTTGAAATCCTCTGGCATGTTGTATCATAACAGGATGAGGAAGTTACAGAGGTGCTGGGTTCTCTTTGACTAAGTCCCGCCACCATCCGTCGTCCTTACCTCTCCCTCTGAGTTATGGTGCCTGGCACCTTTCTCTACCCCCAGAAACTGTCCATTCTCCAGTATTGGGCTCTGTTTTCTTACACTGACCACAAAGTCCAGTGATTATAAACATTGAGGTCTCTGGGAAACTCAAGATTTAGAAATTCAGGCGCTTGAATTTTTGTGAATTTGAAAGTGTAAGATGGGAAAAGTGTTTGAAGACGGCTATAGCACAGTTGTTTCCCTGGTGACTCAGTGGTAAAGAATCCGCCTGCGATGCGGGAGATGTAGGTTCAATACCTGGGCTGGGAAGATCTCCTTGGAGAAGAAAACAGCAAATCACTCCATTATCCTTGCCTGGGAAATCACATGGACAGAAGGTCCTGACAGGCTACAGTCCATGGGGTTGCAAAAGAGCTGGACACGACTTCGTGCTGAACACACACATAGCACAGTTATTCTGTTTTGAGTCTGTTGGTGTACATGTATATTCTTACTTGTGCAAAAGTAAGAATACAAATTTATGTTGTCTGCCTGTGACATTAACAGATTTTTCTTTCCTAAAGCAAAGCTGAGAATTACTATGCTATAACATATCTTGCAGCAAACAGAACAATTAATTGAGGATGTCAGGGTTCAGCGCAAAAACAAACAAAAACCCACAACAGAAGTCTACTTAGAACGCATGAACTGTCATTTGAAGTGAGAGTCTGAAATACTGTTCCACTTACCCACTGATATCGTCCAAACAGCAATTATTTTCAGAAACGCCTTAGTTCTGGAGTTGAACCGGCTGTGATGGATGGGGTTCTGAATGGCAACATAGCGGTCCAGGGAAATGGCACAGAGATGCATGATGGAGGCCGTGGAGAAGAGCACATCCAGGTAAATCCAAACAGCGCACAGCTTGCTGGGCAGAGGCCACCGGTACCCTGGGATGCAGAAGGTTAGCATTAGTGAGTGACCCTGAGCTTCTCTGGCACATGAAATTTACCCTGCTTGAACAGATTTCATCCTGGGAAAAGGCATGGTTAACAGCAAAGGGCAACATGAGATATTTTCAGTACTTCAGAGCAGCCTGATGTCAATCAACTGTACTGAAGTAGAGTAAGACTGCCCTGGTTGAACACAAGATTTGAAAACTTATAGCTGGAATCATGCTGGTGTGTTGTAAACTCAGGCTGTGTCTCTTCAGGGTTTCTCTCATTCTGTCTCCTCTACCTAACAATATCTACTTCTCTCTTTGTTTTTAACGACTTAGGTTGGGAATTGTGATGTACTTTGGGTTCCTCTATCAAAGAACCCTGGGGAATTCCATGGACAGGGGAGCCTGGTCAAAGAATCCTATTAGCTACTTACTTATTGACTTACTTTTTTTCAGACTGTAGGTTTCCTGAGGTTAGACCGTCTCTTAGCCATTATTACAATTGCTCAGTCTTGCGCAGTGACGGCATTTAGCAGTCTGCCAAAAATGCTATTGGTGTGAATGAAGAAATGTTTAAAAATCCAGACTGGGCATGTGTGCATGCTAAGTTTCTTCAGTCATGTCCGGCTCTGTGAGACCCCATGGGCTATAGCCCACCAGGCCCCTCTCTCCCTGGGATTCTCCAGGCAAGAATACTGGAAGGGGTTGCCATGCCCTTCTCCACAGACTGGGTATATGCGTTCATGAAAATGAAGCTTCCCTAATAATTTGGGGATTAAACTCAAACTGGAGGGACAGGAGGTGGGGCAGGAGGGATGAAGACAGTGGTGAAGAAAAGGATGGTATTCTTCTGAGAACTGTTTCAGGGAAGTGATGCTTAAACTTGAAGGAGCCTCAGAATCTCTGAGGTGGTTTCTTAAAATGAGCCACTGGAGGCTGCCTCCAGGTGTTCTGATTCTACGCATGTGCAGTGGAGCAGGAAGAATTGCATTTCTAACAATTTCCCAGCTGGTACGGATGCTACCCGTCCAGGAACCACACTTGGGCAACCACTGCCTGGGGCAGTGGTTCTCACCCAGGGGTGCACATTAGAATCAGTTGAACAGCTTTTCTGGATGTCCTGATATCCAGGAGGGTGGGTGGAAGTTGGACCTCAACATTGAATTGACTTAAAGCTACCACAAGGATCCACTGTGAGACGCAGGGCAGGAAGTCACCTGCTATATTAAAAAGATAGGGTATGTCTGAGGGACACACAGTCTCCTGTATCTGTTTTAGAGGGAGATCAAACGGTTATAGGAACCTTCATTAGTTTTGATGACAATCTAAGCCGTGGTGTTAGATCTGCACACATGTTAAGAAGGAAAATTATGAAAACCATCTTTCCCCACGCTCTGGACCCACAAAGCTGAACAAAGTCTCTATTCACAAACCATCTCTACCAAGACGCCACCACTGATGTTTAGAAAAGTTGAAGTGCAGGAGACAAGTCTGACTTGGCGCCTTTCATGCTACATGCAGAGAGCTTGAGCTCCAAGGAGAGCCCAGTGCCTGGGAGGAAGCCACCCGCTGCCTGGTCGGAACTGATGCTGACCGTGGGAGGAGTTTTCTCTGCAAGGAGGCAGCGGCGGACCGTAGTCTGGGTTTCCGTGGTGGCGATAAGGAGGGGGCATTTCTGTGGAGTCCTGGCGACCAGCCAAGGGAGAGGCGCGTCTCTCTACGGGAATCAACTGCGCACAGAGCCTCGGCCACCAGGGGGCGCCATTGCACCCCGAGCCGGCGGTGCCCAGCTGGACTCGACTTGCTAACCTGGCTGACATCTGCCAGCCCCACTCGCCGCTCTGGGGTACCTACCGCTCCCCGCCTCCCACCGGGGCTTGGGTTCCGGGATGGGCCCTCTGGGAGCCATCTCCCACTCCTGGAGTTTGCCTTCCACGTGGCAGGGTTTTAGGAAGCGGGGACCTCTCCCGGATGTCTGGGAAATGACAAGCGAATTTAATCAGATCATCCTGGTGTGACATTTTGAGTCGTCAAGCGGGGGCTGGCCTTGCAAGGAGCGCTGTGGACCCTGTGCAAACCTGACGCCCACGCTCCCTTGCTCACCTCCTTCCTCCTCCATACTCCTTGGGGATGGATTGATACACATATTTTAGCTCTTAAGACATAGCCAGAAAAATCCCTTCTAAAAATGCCCATAAACTGTTTCTAGCTCTGGGTGACGGGCTGGTGTGCCTGTGTCAGCGGTCTCAATGTTCTCCCCTCCTCTTCCACTTTTAAACGGAGAAATCTGGCTATATTACTCATAATTTGGAAAGAATATCACATTTTGCTTCCTGCTGAAGTCGTCCCAGTGTTTGCTGACTTGCTGAGAGGTTTGACTCTTTCAAACTCCACTGAGAAGAAGCAAGATAAATCTCTTCCCATGTGTTTTCCACCCTCCTCCAAACAATTCGGGAGGAGTTTATGCATATGCATTTTTAAAGAGCTGAGGGGTAGAATTCAAAGGCACACCTCCAAATTAATGCTGCTTCAGGCAGGGAACAATTAAAACTGGTATAAGTCATTTATTCTAATGGAGACGCTGCATATTTTAACATTAAACCCACTGCACCACTACTGTTCTCTCTGTAAATATTCCAAGAGAACTGGGAAGGTTTTACCACTCCATTAGAAGTGCTGAAAGCAGTGTGACCAAGATCAAACTGGCCTGTCTCGAAGGCTGGGATGTTTGGTTGGGAATATAAAGGCTTGAAAACCAAGTGAATTCAGATATGACAGATGCTTTTGCTTTAGGACTGTCTTGGGACCTTTATAATTCTACATAAAATGTACGTGCTTTTAAGCACAATGCTTTCTCTCCCTGTGTAAACTGTATATGTTTCAAAGCACAAAACTCTCCAATGATCACAGCATACAGTTTGTCTGATCTTTCAAAATGTGATCTCATTTTAAAATTTAAGTAATATAACATGGTAGCCCCTCTTCCATAAACAAAGCCTTACGCTTAGTTGGTCCCCTGAGCCCGGACTCATCTGCTAATGACGTGCACGCGTTTTGTTACCCATGTGGGTACAGCTAGGAGGCTAATGCCACTCACCATAGAGGATGGTTAACATGGACACGGGCATGACCAGGAAACCCAGCAGCATATCAGCTATGGCGAGTGACATCAGGAAATAGTTGGTGGCATTCTGCAGCTTTTTCTCTAGGGACACTGCCATGATGACGAGTATGTTTCCGGCAATGGTTAGTATAATCACTACCGCTGTCAACAGAGCAGACCAGTTCTTTTCCTGGAGATGAAGTAAGGAGAAGCAGGGTGGTGAGAGACAGCCCTCACAGGAAAGGTTGGTTCGATTTTCTGAGTCCACGGTCCAGTTAAATGCATCCGAAGTGTTACCTTCTCCGGAGTTAAAGTCAGTATTGTAGAGCCTTGTGTCAGCATGTAATTGCATTAAGGAGTTCGTAGTTGAGCTCAAAGAAGTGTTTTCTTCACAGAGAATATCCATTTCTAAGCCGGAACTTGTAGCAGATGAAGTGTAAGAAAAACCTTACCGGTTACAGGCTCTGGTCACCATTCAGCTTTATGTCCCCAAGCTCTGTCACAATGAGGCTGGCGTACGTGCTGGGCTCCATCGGTTGGCCTTTCTTCTTCCATTATTACAACAGAAGATAAAGAACTGCGGTGGCTTCTTTATAGTGCTTTCCTTCACAATTTCAGTAGAATCCTCTGTCTAGCTTCTTTTCTTTTTTTTTTCTCTCTCCAAAGCAAGATCAAAAAAGCAGCATAAACTTTTAAGAGAGAGGTTGCTGAGTTTTGAGGAGTCAGGGAGAAAAATATGATCCTGGCCAAAAAAAAAAAGAAAAGTTTTGTTAACTACCAGGACTGTCATTTAGCTCTATCTCATTCCATTGGTTACTCTGATCATACTGGTTTAGCCACAGCAGCATTAAAATAGCATTCGATCCCAAACAGTGGGGCTGCAGGCAGCCTACAGTACGGCAGGCTGTTAAAAACACATCCAGGGTAAATCCCATAGTGAGTATAGTGGTACTTTGGGTTATAGTTGTCAGTCTTGGGATGCATTGCCCCGGCTGCCTTCAGGAATTTCAGCTTGTATTCTGTGGCTTAGTTAATCAAAGGGAAAAAAAAATCTTAAGGATCAGCAGACAACTTTCCACACTGGGAATTCTCATCGAAACAATTCCATGGCGGCCAAGCAGCCTTTCAAGCCAGAAAGAAAATGACACAAGCGTAAAACACAGCAAGCCGGAGAGCGCGGCAACTTACACGGGTCCTCAGGGTCCGCCCGGGAGACACGCTCGGCTCATCTGTGACTCGCTGCATCTCTCCTGGTGATCAAGCCGGCAGAGAGAGCCCCTTCTCCCCGAGCGGCCACTGCCAGCATCGTAGTAATTCGATTTCTGTTTTGCTGACTTCAAAACTGTCTGGGAGAGTCGAGCCAGTGCCAGCGTTGCCAGGTCCGCGGCGGCTCCCTCTGCCCCCGCCCGGCTGGGTGCTCCCTCCCTCCCGCGGGGCTCGCCGGGCCGGGCGCGCGGAGACATGGTCCCCGGCCGCGCGGACCGCGTCGCGGGCTTCCAGGGGGCACAGCCGCCCACTCCAGGGACTCCCGCGTCCCCGGCAAGGGACTTGCTCCCCACCGCCGCCTGGTTCACTCCGGCAGCCCTCCCTCTGTCTATGTCATAAACTGCAAGGTAGCAACAGTCAGGGAGGGCGGACCAGAAGGGCTGTTTTTTTTTTTTTTTTTTCTTTCATTTGCTACATATTAACAGTGGGAAGTTTTCCTTTTTTTTTTTTTTTTTAAATTTTAAAGAGAGTAACGGGAGAAATCGCCTTTGGTACAGATTCCTAAGGCAGGTAAGCCCCACTGTGATATTGTTTAGGGTGAAGGGTGAAGAGAGAATGTAAATAAAGGCGAAGAATGGTATTTCCTCGGAGCGCTGGTGCTTCCAGGCAGACAGCTTATTCCCGAAGTGGAATTCCTGACTTCCGCGATTTGGGCTCAGAATGGCTAGCAGATATTTGGTAATAACGCTGAGAAGCTATTAGTACTATTTTTTTTTCCTTCAAATTTTTAAACATACCCATTAAACTAGCTTATTTTCTGCAGCAGAAATATACCCCCTAGAAGTAATCCAATACTTCACACGGGGAAGAGAATAAGTTTTTCCAGAGATAACATTAAGAACAGTCACCTTTACTTGTAAGAAAGCCCCTTCTCAGATTTTTAAATAAGGCAGATATGTCAGGAATCTCTGTGTATGTATGTGGGAAAATGGATTCTTTCCTGAATAGTTGAGGTTTTCTAGGTTTCTGTTCATCTTCTTATTCTTTACGTTTTCCTTAGCCAAATACACCTCCTTTCTCATTCCTTTAACATGTTTTTGGCCAATCTGTACCTTCACGGTGGATTTGCCTCAGATATTTAGTTGCCCAGCAGGCCCTTTTATCTCTAGCCTGGGAGATGTTGGCCTGAGCATCTTCATTTCCCCCCCTCCCGTTCTGCCCCCACTTCTTCCTGCTTATTCCCATCCTTCCACTCGGTTAAAGAATCACCCTCTCTCAGACAGCTGGCTATTTTCCACATCTCTTCCCTCCTTTTCACTGCCTGATCTTAAGTCTCCAGGGCCACCTCTGTGTACACATTTCTCGAATCTCTTCTCCAGCCTACAACCCTCACTTGTTTGATTAAAGGCTGTATCATATTCTCCTGGGCTTCCCTGGTGGCTCAGACAGTAAAGAGTCTGCCTGCAATGTGGGAGACTGGGGTTCGATACTTGGGTAAGGAAGAGTCCCTGGAGAAGGAAATGGCAACCCACTCCAGTATTCTTGCCTGCAGAATCCCATGGACAGAGGAGCCTGGCGGGCCACAGTCCATGGGGTCTCGGACCAGTCAGACAGGACTGAGCGATGGACACTTTCACTTTCTCATTGTCTCCTGGGCTGGAGCAGGAATCCACCCCTCTCTGCCCTCCCTGTCTTCCCCTGACTCCTCTGCTTCCCTTGTAGGGATGGGGTGGGGTGGGGGGTGACTGCCACGTATTATAGAGCCAGCTGCGGAGAGAGCACGGGCTTTTGAATCAGAGCTCCCCAGGTCTGAGCCACAGCTCTGTTACTCACAAGGAGTAGAACCCCAGACAGTCAAGTTGCTTCATTTGATTGTAGTAAAACTAAAATGTGACAAGGAGTAGAAATATTTAGCCTATGTCTGGCTGCTCTGGAAGAATGTTAGCCACTTTAATTCTTATTAATATTCTTACTGATATTACTAAATGTGGCACTTTGTGCCAACATTCCTTCAGTCTCCCTAGGGCACGTGGCTCCTGTCTGTGCCCATCCCCCACTGCTCCCACTTTTCAGGCTGGGACTTTTGTTCACCTCCCACCAGCAGCCTACATGCAGATGAATTTGTCAATTTCTGATGATTTTAAAGCATTTTCACTCTAGTTCACTGTGTCTGGAATACTCCCCCCACCACTTTTGTGTCCATTTCGCAGATTGCTACTCAGCTTTCAAGGCTCAGTTCCAATGTTATGTTCTCTGAATCCCAGGCCAACCGTTACCACCTGTGTGATGTGGGTGAAACTACTAACCTCTCTGTGCTGTGACTTCCTCATCTGTAAATAGGATGTAATAATAATATCTACCTCCAAGGATTGATTTGAGAGTTAAGATTCATGTATTTGCCTGGAACATTTTACACCCTCAGTAAAAGTTAGTTGCTGTTGTTACTACTGTTGTTTGGCTTACTGTTACAAAGCTTTCCATGGCATTCTTTCTGCACGGAGGCGGACTATAGCACCTTCTATTTGAACGCGTCTCACATTGCATGCAAGCGCTAGAAGGGCAAAGACTATGTTTTTATTATTCATGGTATATATAGTTGGTGCTTAGATGTGTTTGTGGAATGAATAAATGATTTATAGTCACTTGTTTACATGTCTGTCGTCCTTCTTAGACAGTGAACTTCTTATTCATCTCTGTACCTTCAGTACCAAACATAACGTCCCCTAATGGGATGTCCTTGGTAGATGCATTATTATTAAGGAATAAATGAACTGATTCAGGGAGAAAATTCTAACTCCTTTTTCATTGTTTTATCCAGTGGGATACTAAATTAATTTTATTTATAAAAGGCAAAGGAAGCAACAAGGTCCTACTGTGTAGCATAAGGAACTATATTTAATATCATAATAAACCATGATGGAAAATAATATGAAAAAGAATATATATTTACATACATATATACATATATATTATATATGTATATATGTATATGTTACTCATGCCTCGAAGATCCCATGGATGGAGGAGCCTGGAAGACTGCAGTCCATGAGGTCGCTGAGGGTCGGACACGACTGAGCGACTTCACTTTCACTTTTCACTTTCACGTATTGGAGAAGGAAATGGCAACCCACTCCAGTGTTCTTGCCTGGAGAATCCCAGGGACGGGGGCGCCTGGTGGGCTGCCATCTGTGGGGTCGCACAGAGTCGGACACGACTGAAGTGACTTAGCAGCAGCATATGTATATGTCTGCATATGTGTATATATATAACTGAATCACTTTGCTGTACACCAGAAACTAACACAACATTGAAAATCAATTATAAATCAATTAAAAAATTAAAGTATAAAATTGAATCACTTTGAAAATCACAAATGAAAAGAAAGGCAAAGGAGAATATATTAAAAAAGAAACACTTTGGTGTTGGAAAGTGACTCTAAAGCTTTTTGATGCTAAATCTTGTTATACTGAATGATGTGTTATCAGTCTTAAAGAAAGCTCATGTTCTCAGACCATTATTCTACCTGAAAAAAGTTAGGCTTCTGGTCATGGTAAAGGTAGTCGAGTGAGTTTCTTGATATATAGTTTATATTATGAGGGAATTCTATTAGTAACCATCTGAGATAATGTGTAGTTTCTATTGCAGTTTCGTGAATTCTTTTAAGAACAAAACAATATGGGCAAAATCTCAACCCTTGGCTCCTGGTACTTAAACAGAGCTTGTTTATTAACAGCGTGAGAATTAGACTTGGTCAGGATGGTTTCTTGCAGATCAGACACCCCTTTGGGCCTGGTGAAAAGGGTGTGCCCCGGCTGCTGTAGTGGACACTGTGGTGTGTGACTCATTTCCCCCTTCAGGGCTAAGGCTCTCCCTCTATCTGCTGCTGGAAGTGTTGGCAGCTGTCAGCTCTCAGCTGATCCCTCCCCTGTTCCAGAGTGCCCCACGTTTGTGGTGGCTGCATCACAGTTAAAGTCCTCCCCCTGTCTGGCCCTGCTTCCCTACAGCTGTTGGTCTGAAGCTTTCCCTAGTAAATCTACACACAAGGGTTCCTGAGGCGCCCAACCTAAGACTTCCAATTTTAAACTTGCGTTTCAGTGCCTTTATGCCACTTAAGGAAGACTTGCATAGTTTACAGAGACAGAAAGATTATTATTGTTTATATTGATGAGTGCTTTCTTGCTACTCACTTGGAGTTCTTCAATAGATACTATCTTTAGGTTGTAAAGATAGGGTTTACTCTCTAATTATTGCCAGAAGGAATTGGAGGTCACTAATATAAAAATAAAATTTATTATTTTGGGCAGAGGTACTCCAGTACTTAATTGGACTTTCTCTAAGTGTGCATTTTGCAACTAGTTTATTGTGGGGGATTCACTAAAAATTGTTGATTTTTATGTTTTCAGTGACTGACATTGTATACATAGCCCTTGTTTGAATTTTTCCAGGCTAAAGTTACTGGGTTCTGAAATATTAATGCCTTATACATGTTAATATATGTAAGACAAAATAAAGTTCTTTGAGCAATTGAGTCTGGAACATACAGTATCCTGTAGCCTCATCTTAGGAATTTACAGTGCACATGCTAAGTCACTTCAGTTGGGTCTGACTCTTTGCAAGTCCATGGTCTATAGCCTACAAGGCTTCTCTGTCCATGGGATTCTCCAGGCAGGAATACTGGAGTGGGTTGCCATTTTTTCCTCCGGGGAATCTTCCTGACCCAGGGATCGAACCTGGGTCTCCCACATTGCAGGCAGATTCTTTACCACTGAGCAGTGCACAGAAGTGTGTTAAGGGCTCTGAGAGATCCTGCTGTGAAGGCATTTGTTTTCTATTTTTTCCCACTCCCCTTCCAGCCCCCAGAGTACTCATTGCAGGAAACTTCTATGTGTTTAAATCACATTATATTTTGCATTCATTAAATTGTTAAGATCTTAAATGGTTTAATGCATTTTGATAAATATATACATTCATGTAACTGTTACTCAAATCAAGATCTCTACCATTTCTACCATGGTGTAAGTTCCCTTATGCCCTTTTCAGACCTTCATTTAAATGGAAGCATGTAGTACGTGCTCATTTGGTGTCTGTTTTACTTTGCTTAATAGTATGACTGTAAGAGTCATTCATATTGCTGTGCAAGTATACTGATTTTTATTTTTTTAGTAGATTGCAATCTGGGAAACTTAAATGGCCTGGATGTCTGGGGTAGTCACTTGATTTTATTCAAAGAAGTATAGACTAACTATCTCCTTCTTTTGTCTGCCCTTTTATGCTTTATTTTTAAAGACAGTGGCCACTTTAACCTCCACTTAGTTGTATCTGATTTTGTTCTGAATTGGCAGCATCGAATTTATTTATTCCATGTTCTTTCTTCACAATATGCCCCTGAGATTTCTATTACTCAAATCTTACTAATGGTCTAAGAATGAGAAGAAAAAAAAAAAAAATTCACAGATTTCCCGAGTGGTGTGTAATCAATCCATCATTTCCTTTGGATGTTCCAGTTTTGAGGTTTGGAACAAGCCAGGCCCCCTGACCACTGCATGCTTGGAAAGCAGTGTCCTGCATTGCCTTCTGTTAATGCCATTGGCATGTGTGAAAAGAAACCCCTGCTTGAAATGAGCTAATGACCCTGTCGTCTGTCTTTTCAGTTTGCCAACACGGGTGTCTAGTTTTAATAATATTCATTAATTTCACAGATAAAAACTAAGTGCTGTGTCAGACAGTTTGAGGAGCTAATACTGTGAAGATGGACAGCATTTCTCCCTTCATTCATTCACTTAAGGAGTTTTTGGTGGTGGTAAGCATAAGTATAGAGTTGAGGTATAAGCTTGGCTGTCCATGGTATGTTGATGGTACGTGAAGTCTGAAGCTCAGTGAGATCGGCCAGAGAGTGAATGGGATTATGAAAGCAGAGAGGTTTGAGGGATGAGCCCTGGATTACTCCAGTCAGGAAGGTGTAGAGGGACAGTCAAGAGGGCTGCATTTTTGTTGGAGGGTCTAGGGGAGCTTAGATCTAATCTTATTTTCTAGTTTCTAGAGGACATCTGTGCTCCTTGGCTTCTGTAGCCCCTTCTTCCATCTTTAAAGCTAGAGGCTAGAAGGGGATTTCTTCTCATGCTGATATCTCCCTGGTTCTCTGAAGCTGAGAAAGAGTCTCCACTTTTAAGGATTTGTATGATTAGATTGGGCTCACCTAGAAAAATGCAGACTACTCACCCCGTCTCAAGGCCCTTAGCCTTAAACACACCTGTGAAGTTGTACTTACCATTTTAAGGTACCGTAGTTACAGGTTTGGAGGACTGAGACATGGGCATCTTTGAAGGTCATTACTCAATCCACATCACAGTGCTTTAAAGAGCAAAGGTTATGACAGAGAAGAACAGAAGCTTTGGACCAAGCATGCCAACATTTATACTCTAAATCTTAAGGGTTTGAAGGATTCAGCAAATAAAAAAATCCCTCTGAGAAGTGGTAAGACAAGCAGGAGAGTACCACGTCATAGAATCCAACAGAGGAAAGTGTCTTAAGAAAAAGATAAAGGCCAACTCTTAACTATACTCCGATATAAAATAAAAACGAAAAAAAAAAAAAAAAAGGCCGAAAGAAGTGTACCATCTTGAGATGGCTGTTTAGATGAAAGCATTGAAGAATCCATTGAATTTGGCAACACAGGTTAGTTGTTGACCTTAATAAGAAACAAGAACAGTTTCACTGAAAATGTTAAAGTATACAAGAGCGATGTGGTGAGTGGATTTTGTCCGGAGAGTGTGAGGTGGAAGGATATAAATAGTAAGTTACATAATGTCTACAAGTGATAGGTGTTAGGAGAAAATGAAGCCTGGGGTAGGGACTGGAGTAGATTAGTAATAGCAGGTGGTCAGAGAGGGCTTTATGGGAAGCTTGTATTTGATCAATGACTTGAAATAGAATGATTCGGGCAGATATACGGGGAGTGGGTGAAGATTGTTTAGCAAGTTTTTCTCCAAGCGAAGACCTTAAGGTGGTGGGGGAAGCCTGGGATGGGTGAGGAAAAACAAGGAGGCCGGTGTGGCTAGAATAGCGTGAGTGGGCTGGGAGTTCTGTGGAGAACCTTACAGAGGCCGGAGAAAGGATCTGGCTCATCCTTTAGTGACATGGGAAGCCATTTGATGTGGGTGGGAGTATGCCACGCTCTGAGATACATTTAAATTGATCACTCTGGCTGCTTTGGGAACAGAACGAGATGAGGGCTAGGTAGTGGGTAGGAGGGAAGCAGGATGTCCGTTTCACGTGAGAGGATGGCGGCTTGGACTAGGGTAGTGGTGATGGGTTTGTGTGAAATGGTCAGATTCTGTGTATATTTTGATGACAGACTTGCTGATGGATAGACAGGATGTGGCATATGAGAAAGAGAGGTGACTAGGTTTTTAGATCTGGACAGCTGGAAGGATGGAATTGCCCTTCATTGAAGTGCTTCAAGGGCGAGCAAGTTTTGGGTGAATATCAGATCAGTTCTGGACGTGTTAAACTTAAGATGTCTTGTGACCAACAAGTGACTATGCTGTATACAAGGGTCCAGATAGACAAGGATACAATGTAAATTAGAAAATTGTCAGTGTATGGATGATGTTGAAAGACATGAGATAGGGTGAGATTTTCCAAACATCTGCGCAGACAAAGAAGCAGTTGGACAGCTGAATCCAGGGATACCTCAATGTTTAGAGGTGAGATCACTGCAGATGGTGACTGCAGCCATGAAATTAAAAGATGCTTACTCCTTGCAAGAAAAGTGATGACCAACCTAGATAGCATATTGAAGAGCAGAGACATTACTTTGCCAACAATGGTCCATCTAGTCAAGAATATGGTTTTTCCAGTAGTCGTGTATGGATGTGAGAGTTGGACTGTGAAGAAGGCTGAGCACCGAAGAATTGATGCTTTTGAACTGTAATGTTGGAGAAGACTCTTGAGAGTCCCTTGGATTGCAAGGAGATCCAACCAGCCCATTCTGAAGGAGATCAGCCCTGGGATTTCTTTGGAACGAATGATGCTAAAGCTGAAACTCCAATACTTTGGCCACCTCATGCAAAGAGTTGACTCATTGGAAAAGACTCTGATGCTGGGAGGGATTGGGGGCAGGAGGAGAAGGGGACGACAGAGGATGAGATGGCTGGATGGCATCACTGACTCAATGGATGTGAGTCTGAGTGAACTCCAGGAGTTGGTGATGGACAGGGAGGCCTGGCGTGCTGTGATTCATGGGGTCGCAAAGAGTTGGACACGACTGAGCGACTGAACTGAACTGAACTGAGAACCATTCAGGGAGGCTAGGGTGTAGGCGTGGTGAGGAAGGATGAAAAACAGAAATATTCTCCTCCCTTAGTCTTAGAAGCCAAGGGAAGGAGATATTTCAGGGAGGAGAGAAGGCAAAGGAAAGAGCATTTAGCTTTAAGAGTCATATAGTTGAAGAGCATTTCATTACGTGGGAAGTTATTCATGTGTCAAATAAGAGCGGGATAAAAATTCCATAGGGTGTGATCTCAGCTTTAAAAAACACGTATGCGTGGTCCTAGACTGAAAGGAAATGCATGAAAGCATTCACAGTAATCATCTAGGTCAAGAGTTAGAGTCATTTTTTCTTGTTTATGTTTACTTTGGATTTTATAAATTCTCTGAAGCATGTATGTGTTAGGTTTATAAACAAAATTACTTTAAAATATTTAAACAAATTAAAGGTCATAAGAAGAGAACCAGGAATGATCTTATGTTCTGAAGATGACTGAGATACACTGGCTTCACGGTGAGATGTTAAAAAAAATAGCTCCTCTTTTAAGCATGGCAGTTGTATTATTCAAGATTATTATTGGTAAATGGAAGAAATCCAAGACAAAGAAGCATCAAAGGAGATTCTTATGTAATTGAAAAGACCAGGAATGGAGCTGATACTTCAGACATGGCTGGACCCAGTGGCCAAAAAGATGCAGACTGTTTCTGTCTCTGAAATATGTTTTCCTCTCAGTCGACCTGATTCTCCTCGGCTACACCTGACTTCCTTCCTGCGACTGGGAAAGATGATTGTTGGCAGCTCTGAATTTACATAATTTGTCATTTAACTTTGTGACATTCCTATATTACCTGCAGGACAGACCGTGATTGGACCTCCATGGGTCACATGCCCATCTCTGAACCAGTCATGGTGGCTAGGGGAATGAAAAGTGAAAGTCACTCAGTCATGTCCAACTCTTTGCAACCCCGTGCACTATACAGTCCATGGAATTCTCCAGGCCAGAATACTGGAGTGGGTAGCTGTTCCCTTCTCTAGGGGCTCTTCCCAACCAAGGGATCGGACCCAGGTCTTCTGGATCGCAGGCAGATTCTTTTGGTTGGGGGAATGGAGCCCTTGAATTGGTGGCCAGTCTGGGACCTGTACCTGCCCATACCTGTTGGGAGAGATGAGTGCAAAGTGCTTGTTTCATGGGGACTGTATGGAATGGACCCTTTTGTCAAACAAAGATTTCTTGCCCAGACTAGTAAAACAGTGACTATTCACTGTTAGTAGAAGGTAATACTTGGTAATACTTATCCTTTTTTTTCCAATGGGTTTTTATTCCATCAGATTGGCTCTGGTGCCCAAGTCATACTTAGGTACTTTAAGAGACATTGCACGCATTTCAGGTCACAAGGAGGCCACTTGGTACATTCTCACTGGAGAGGCAAATAGTACTCCAGTTGGTCAGTGTCCGAAAAGTGTAAGTTTGTTTCCTGATATATCTACTTCACTACCAGGCATATCCTAGTGTTGGGGAAAATGAATATGTTATTACTTAGGTGCTTACTATAGAGCAAAAGGATAACCTCTTTCTTTAAAAACAAAAATGACAAGAGGAACAAAATAGAAAGTCCAGAGATAAATCCACGCACCTATGGTCACCTTATCTTTGACAAAGGAGGCAAGAATATACAATGGAGAAAAGACAATCTCTTTAACAAGTGGTGCTGGGAAAACTGGTCAACCACTTGTAAAAGAATGAAACTAGAACACTTTCTAACACCATACACAAAAATAAACTCAAAATGGATTAAAGATCTAAACGTAAGACCAGAAACTATAAAACTCCTAGAGGAGAACATAGGCAAAACACTCTCCGACATACATCACAGCAGGATCTTCTATGACCCACCTCCCAGAATATTGGAAATAAACAAATGAGACCTAATTAAAATTAAAAGCTTCTGCACAACAAAGGAAACTATAAGCAAGGTGAAAAGACAGCCTTCAGAATGGGAGAAAATAATAGCAAATGAAGCAACTGACAAAGAATTACCTCAAAAATATACAAGCAACTCCGGCAGCTCAATTCCAGAAAAATAAACAACCCCATCAAAAAATGGGCCAAAGAACTAAACAGACATTTATCCAAAGAAGACATACAGATGGCTAACAAACACATGAAAAGATGCTCAACATCACTCATTATCAGAGAAATGCAAATCAAAACCACAATGAGGTACCATTTCACACCAGTCAGAATGGCTGCGATCCAAAAGTCTACAAGCAATAAATGCTGGAGAGGGTGTGGAGAAAAGGGAACCCTCTTACACTGTTGGTGGGAATGCAAACTAGTACAGCCACTATGGAGAACAGTGTGGAGGTTTCCTTGAAAAACTGGAAATAGAACTGCCATCAGTTCAATCAGAACTGCCATAGGACCCAGCAATCCCAGTGCTGGGTATACACATCGAGGAAACCAGAATTGAAAGAGACACGTGTACCCCAATGTTCATCGCAGCACTGTTTATAATAACCAGGACATGGAAGCAACCTAGATGTCCATCAGCAGATGAATGGATAAGAAAGCGGTGGTACATATACACAATGGAGTATTACTCAGCCATTAAAAAGAATACATTTGAACCAGTTCTAATGAGATGGATGAAACTGGAGCCTATTATACAGAGTGAAGTAAGCCAGAAAGAAAAACACCAATACAGTATACTAACGCATATATATGGAATTTAGAAAGATGGTAATGATGACCCTGTATGTGAGACAGCAAAAGAGACACAGATGTATAGAACAGTCTTACGGACTCTGTGGAAGAGGGTGAGGGTGGGATGATTTGGGAGAACGGCATTGAAACGTATAATATCATATGTGAAACGAATCACCAGTCCAGGTTCGATGCATGGTACAGGATGCTCGGGGCTGGTGCACTGAGACGACCCAGAGGGATGGTACAGGGAGCGAGGTGGGAGCGGGGGTTCAAGATGGGGAACACGTCGTATACCCATGGCGGATTCATGTTGATGTATGGCAAAACCAATACAATATTGTAAAGTAATTAGCCTCCGATTAAAATAAATAAATTTATATTAAAAACATAAACAAAAACAAAGAAAACACATTTAATTCAAAAACAAACAAGACAGGAAAGCTATTGTGAGGCAGTGCTTTTGCTAGTCCCAAAGAATTGCCCTCATAAAATTTCACATATGTCTGTTGGTTGAATCTCAAAGATATTTGAGCAGGATTCTAAATTTTGTCTCAACTGTGGGCATAGACACCCAGTTAGATGTCTGTGGTATATGCTAAAGGAATATTCCAGGCAAATTTACTTCTTATTCATAACTAGGGAACACAGTGAGCCAGACTAAACCACATGGGTTGTGAGGGTTAAATTGTTGGGTCAGAGTCATGCCTAACAGCCTCTTGGATAGTTCTGTGTTCCACTCAAGTTCTAGATAGGGCAGTGGGGGTGGGGAGATGGACGGTTGAGGTACTTTCCAAGAAACAGAAACCCTTTGGGTCAATTTTCCCAAACTAGTGCTATGAGAAAAACAGCCTGTGAGAGAAAATACACTGATCTAAAAAGCAAATAATCAGAGCTCACTGCTTGGAATAGATTGTTTAACCTCTTTGTTCCTCTCAATGAAGGCTGTATCTTTTATTAAATAGCACTTATGGCCTAACTGTGACCTTGGTCTTGACCCAGATTGGAGCTCTCCCTTCTTTGTGGTGAGTGTCCATGTGGTAGAAAGGGAGTCTTGAATTTTTATGGGACTAAATGAGTGAATTGTACACTGGGTTCATCAGTTCCAGTGGGTTCAATAGCCCTAGATAAGTCAATATGAAGTATTGACTTCCTCAGAAGTGTAACAGTATAGCAGAAAAGGCAAGTTTTCACCTTCATGAGGTCACTTTTTATAGCCAAATTATTGTTCCCTCTCTTCGCCTGATATTGATAATTCAGGCAGTTAAACTCCTCAGGGCCTTTTTTAAAGCATCTGAAAGGGCCCATAACTACTGAAATGGAAAAGAACGTTCCTGCAATGTAGCTTCTCCTAAGGCCACGCTATCCACTGAGATACAATTACTCTTTCTGTTCTATTTTCCTGCCCCAAGTTACTCTGGACTGTGTTTTCCAGGATAAGGCATGCTATAAGTCACTTCAGTCATTTCTGACTCTTTGTGACCCTATGGACTATAGCCCACCAGGTTCCCCTATCCATGGAATTTCCCAGGCAAGAATACTGGAATGAGTTGTCATTTCCTCCTCCAGGAGATCTTCCTCATCCAGGGACCAAACCCACGTCTTCTGTGTCTCCTGCATTGGCAGGTGGATTCTCTTTCACTGAGCCCTTGGGAAGCCTAGATGATATATATGTATATGTATTAAAGCTTTAATTATATGTATAACTTTAAAAAGTTTAGGCAATAGAATTCTAGGGAAGGATACACTATGATTCATTTGACTGCTCTCATCTTGTTAAACAGGCTAAATCACGTCTTAGTATTGAAAATGTTAAATTTCAAAGATACCACCAAATACCTAAAATAATATACTTATGTTTCTACAAACAATTTATTAATATTTTCCCCACATCTAACACAGGGTTCTTTAAATTGGCAGCTCTAACATTTTCACATTTTATGAACCACTATTGGGCTCTAATAAAATGACTAACTATAAAACAGAATTATTCTAATGAAGGTATCTGTGAATATAATGTCTGTGAAGTATTGCTACTTATGAAAAAAATTTCTTTTCATTTGTGTGTTAACTTTCAAGGCCAAGAAATACAACAGTTTTTGGAAGCCACAATCGTATCCACTTAAAACCCTGACTTCTCCTTGGAGTATCTTTATCCCTCAGTTGGAGATTCTCTGCTTTTACCATTTCCATCAATGTTCATTTTAACTGCATTTTAGACACTTGGTTCCACATAATTTCTCTACAAAGATCAAGCGCTTTCCTCTAGATAATTTGCCATAAAGAAAAGTCAAAGGCTGTAATGTATTTGGAGAAAATAACTTCATGTACGAATGCACCGTGAAAATGTAACACACAGGACTTGTTCAGAGCTGTGCCTGTGAACAAGGTCTTTATAGCTCTTCTTACTCTAAGTGTATGTGTACCTGGGAGATGTAAGAGATGCAGGCTCAATCCTTGTGTTGGGAAGACCCCCTGAAGGGAGGGCATGGCAACCCCCTCCAGTATTCTTGCCTGGAGAATCCCATGGGCAGAGGAGCCTGGCGGGCTACAGTCCATGGGGTTGCTCTGAGTCAGACATGACTGAAGTGACTTAGCATGCACACACATGTGCCTTTACTTATCAGCTTTACATCATATCTATGAGGGAAGAGAAAACCAGCATGCTTATTCTTCTTTCACATTCTTACCTTCTTTCTGACTTTTCCAATTGTGTTAATTATATCATTTCTAAATGAGTCTGGGGCCCAATAACAAAATCCATTTTGTGATCACAGTCCTCACACCTGCTCCAGGCTTAGTCCTACAGTTTGCTGGGGTGAATGCTTGTCAACATCTATTTTTGCCATTGCTGTCTAGTTATCTCTTGGTTGATTGAAGATTGTTCTCTAGTGGGTTCTTAAAAAACAAGTCATGGAACTGTATTCCCTGAGTGTTTAATAGTTCAAAAACGTTACTCTATCTTTACACTTTAGTCTAAAATTCTTGTCACATTTTCTTTCCTTGAGAACATTATGTGTGTATTTATATGTGTGCATTAAGTCGCTTCAGTCATGTCTGACTCTTTTGCGACCCCCCATGGACTGTAGCCCGCCAGACACCTCTGTCCACAGGATTCTCCAGGCAAGAATGCTGGAGTGGATTTCCTTGCCCTCCTCCAGGGGATCTTCCTGACCCAGGGATCGAACCCATGTCTCTTAAGTGTCCTGCATTAGCAGGCAGGTTCTTTACCACTTAGCGCCACACATGGAAGCCCATGTGTGTGAGTGTATGTATGTATTTGTGTCAGTGAGATACATAACCTTTTTCAGGTATGATTGACATGTAAAAAGCCGTGCATATTTAATATATACAACTTGATAAGTTTGGTGATCAGTACCCATCTGTGACACCATCAGCCATATCTATGTTTATGATATAGATACAGTGATAAACATACACATGAACATATCTACCACATTCAAAATTTCCCCCTGCCCTCTTTTATCTTTTTTTTTTTTCCTTTGGGTGATAAGGAGGCTTAAGATCTACCCTCTTTACAAATTTTTAAGTATGCAACACAGAGCTGTTAACTCTAGGCACTGTGGAGTACAGTAGGACCTATCTCTAGGACCTATTCACGTTGTATAACTGGATTTTGTACCCCTCAACTAATAGCTCCCCATCACTGTTTCCTCCTGAGTTTCTGCCAAATACCATTCTGCCTTCTTCTGGGTTTGGCTAGTTTAGATTCCTTATGTAAGTGGTATCATCTAGCATTTGTCCTTCTAGATCCGGCTCATTTCATTTAACACAATGTCCTCTGGTCCACTGCACGTGTGCCTGCTCAGTCGCTTCAGTCACATCCGACTCCTTGTGACCCCCGTGGACTGTAGCCCGCTAGGCTCCGCTGTCCATGGGATTCCTCAGGCAAGAATACTGGAGTGGGTTGCCATGCCCTCCTCCAGGGGATCTTCCCGACCCAGGGACTGAACAAGAGGCCTCCTGCAACCTTCTGCATTGCAGGCGGATTCTTTACCACTGAGCCACTGTGGGAGCCTCAGTGGCCATTCATGCTGTCACAAATGGCAGTATTTCCTTCTTTTTAAAAGCTGAATAATATTCCATTGTACGTGAACATCACATTTTCTTTATTCATTCATCAGTGAATATTTATTTCCATTGCTTCCATGTTTTCGGCTACTGTAGGAAGGCATTGTACATACTTTCTTCCTGTCTTCTGGGGTTGAGTATGACTGTGTAGAAATATGAGGTTAATGAGGCTGTTTCCTCTTTCTGTCTTATGCTTTGGGGCTTGATCTTTTCACCTTGCTAGCATGTAAAATGTGGAGAAGGCAATGGCACTCCACTCCAGTACTCTTGCCTGGAAAATCCCATGGACGGAGGAGCCTGGTAGGCTGCAGTCCATGGGGTCGCTAGAGTTGGACACGACTGAGCGACTTCACTTTGACTTTTCACTTTCCTGCATTGGAGAAGGAAATGGCAACCCACTCCAGTGTTCTTGGCTGGAGAATCCCAGGGATGGGGGAGCCTGGTGGGCTGCCATCTATGGGGTCACACAGAGTTGGACCCGACTGAAGCGACTTAGCAGCAGCAGCAGCAGTTTGTAAAATGAATGCAGTTGTCTAGTTGAACATTCTTTGGCTTTGCCCTTCTTTGGGATTGGAATGAAAACTGACCTTTTCCTGTCCTCTGGCCACTGCTGAGTTTCCCCAATTTGCTGGCATATTGAGTGCAGTACTTTAATGACATCATCTTTTAGGATTTCAAATAGCTCACCTGGAATTCCATCATCCCCACTAGCTTTGTTCATAGTAATGCTTCCTGAGGCCAGTCAATGCACCAAGCCTAACAATACACTAGCTCTTGTCAAATTTGATACTGACTTGCCTTATTTAAATGGAAACATGCTAGTGCCAGTTGCCATGCAGTTCAAAATCTTTTAATATACAGGTCTTCTTTTTTCCCTTGCTGCGTTGGAATTTGGCTCCTAAAGTTTGATCATCACTTTTTCCTTCAATGTTCCATGACACTTATTACAGTGACACTCAACTGAATCAGGATCATAGCTCCTGGTTGTTAAAAACTCTGTCACAGCTGATATTCTTTCAGGCAGCACAATATATATATATATCTGTCTGGTAGCTTAGTCACCACCTACCATTTGTTTTCCCACCCTAGAAAGGCATGTAATGTTGGAATGTTAAAAAATCCCCTGGAATTGTCTAATTCTATCTTGGCATGGACATTCTTTGTAGTACACTTGTCCACACTGATGTTGAGTTAAACTACTGGTTATGTACTCTTCCTGCATTTAAGAATAACAGCAGATGTCTTTTTAAAAGAGACACATGTGCCCCAATGTTCATTGCAGCACTGTTTATAATAGCCAGGACATGGAAACAACCTAGATGTCCATCAGCAGATGAATGGATAGCTGTGGTACGTATACACAATGGAGTATTACTCAGCCATTAAAAAGAATACATTTGAATCAGTTCTAATGAGATGGATGAAACTCGAGCCGATTATACAGAGTGAAGTAAGCCAGAAAGAAAAACACCAATACAGTATACTGACACATATATACGGAATTTAGAAAGATGGTAATGATGACCCTGTATGCGAGACAGCAAAAGAGACACAGATGTATAGAACGGACTTTTGGACTCTGAGGGAGAGGGCGAGGGTGGGATGATGTGGGAGAATGGCATTGAAACATGTATACTATCATGTAAGAAACGAAGTGCCAGTCTATGTTCGATACAGGATACAGGATGCTTGGGGCTGGTGCACGGGGATGATCCAGAGAGATGATATGGGGTGGGAGGTGGGAGGGGGATTCAGGATTGGGAGCTCGTATACACCCATGGTGGATTCATGTCAATGTATGGCAAAACCAATACAGTATTGTAAAGTAAAATAAAGTAAAAATAAAATTAAAAAAAATTATTTTTAATTGAAGGATAATTGCTTTACAATATTGGTTTGATTTCTGCCATACATCAACATGAATCAGCCATAGGCATACATATGTTCCCTCCCTCTTGAATCTTTCAACCTCCCACCCTTTACCCCCCCCTCTAGGTTGTTACAGAGCCCCAGTTTGGGTTCTCCGAGTCACACAGCAAATTCCCATTGGCTATCTATTTTATGTATGGTAGTGTATACGCTTCCATGCTGCTCTCTCCATTCATTTCACCCTCTCCATCCTCCCACTGGCCCTTGTACAAAAGTCTTTCTCTATGTCTGCGTCTCCATTGAGAGAGTCACTCAGTCGTGTCCGACTGTTTGTGACCCCATGGACTACGGAGTCCATGGAATTCTCCAGGCCAGAATACTGGAGTGGGTAGCCTTTCCCTTCTCCAGGGGATCTTCCCAACCCAGGAATCGAACCCAGGTCTCCCGCATTGCTGGCAGATTCTTTACCAGCTGAGCCACAAGGGAAGCCCACTGCAACCCTGCAAATAGGTTTATCAGTACGATCTTTCTAGATTCCATATGTATGCGTTAATACGTGGTCCTTGTTTTTCTCTTTCTGACTTACTTCACTCTGTATAATAGGCTCTAGGTTCATCCACCGCATCAGAACTGACTCAAGTGTGTTCCCTTTTATGGCTGAGTAGTGTATTCCATTGTGTATATATATGTACCACAGCTTCTTTGTCCATTCATCCAGCAGATGTCTTTGAAACTTACAGTCATATCTTATTCTAAAACCAAGGAAGAGAAATAAATGCTTATAGAACCATGTGACAAGTACTATGCTTTACATATATGTCATATAGTCCTGGGAGCAACTCTGCAAGAGAGGTGAAGTAAGTCTATGACACAGATGCCCCTCAGAAGTCAAGAGGTATGTCCAAGTTTAATCTCACACGCCCATGCTGGTGTTGGAATCTTAACCCGTGTCTCCATTTTTCTTAATCTATTGCATCATATTTTCTTTGAATATATACTTTGGATTTTATTATATCTTGGCTTTTAAATTTTAAACTGCCTAATGACTGCTGTTTCTTTTGCCATGGACATTTTAGTTTTATTTTGCCTTTATGATATTGCTATATAATATATTACAGCAAAGTTCACATATTGTAAGTGTACAGCTGGATTCATTTTTCCTTAAATGAACATACCCAGGTATCCAGCACTCAGGCTGAGAAACAGAAAAGTCCCAGCATATAAGAAATCCCCTTTATTTTCCCTTTCAGTCACTCTGTCCACTTCTAACAGCAAAATGAGTTTTTATCAATTATTAAATTTTATGTTAGTAGAATTATTGCAGTATGTACTATTTTGCTGGCAACTTTTATTCAACGTCTTTTTTGTGAGATTCATCCTTGTTGCCTGTAGCTGTTGATTGATTTATGCCTTTCCCACCTTTGTGTGACTTACTCATCCGATTGTTACTAGTACAACTTACTCATTCTGTTGTTACTAGTGTTTTGGTTAGTATCTAGTTTGGGGTACTATGAATTGTTATTATTCAGCTAGTCAATGCCTTTTTGGTAAATAAGTGTTTTCTGTTGAACACATGTTTAGGAGCAGAATTGCTGAGAATTTTTTGATATATAAATGCTCACTAAACATTTACTAAAATGTTTTGGAAAATGTACAAAAAACTAATAGTCTTTCAACTGAGATATTTGGTATAAAAAAGATTTTCATACCCATACATGAAAAAAAATTCACATGATCTTGCCTTCACTTTAAATGAACAACAAACACATTATTTTCTTAAGCAAAAGTCATCAGAACAGAAATTTTCATCAAAATACACAGAGCAAAAAAAGATTTGAGTTCTAATTTTCAGTTTGTTTCTTTGCAGTTCAAATACCAATAAAATCAGCAGTACTATAGGGTATAGGTGGGGAGGACCCTAAGTTATTTTTTTAAAGGAACAATTTTAGTAGGGATTCTCAGTCACTGGTCTGTTCAACAAATATCTATGGAGATTTTTCAAAATGCTTCTACCTGCATTCTACCTTAGGAATTTAGATTCAGCGCATCTGGAATGGGGCCAAATTTTCTTCATTAAAACAGAAACAAAAACTCCATGGAAATACTTGTGCAGCAGAAGCTGAGACTTATTGACATTTTCTAATGTTAGAACAACGGTAAATATTCCCTAGATACCTTTTCTATATTTTATACAGGGTATCTGTGCATTCATTGTACTCTAATGGTACTTCATACATATTCTACAATCACATTACTTATACTTTGCTAATTGTTCTCTGGTTTTAGCTTTCACTGTTTTGAAAGAAGAATAAAGTACTTTAACCCTCTTCAGTTCTATCTAGTATTTACTTCGAGCGGGCTGTGTGTTTGCTTTTAAGGGATTTGCAGTTTCCATATGTTAGTAGGTAAACAGGGAAAAGGAGTCCAAAATGGCGGTGGCTACAAGACAAGGAAGGGAAAAGCCCGTGAAAATGAAACAAAAGAAGGTCCGAGGACTGGAGTGAAGACCTCAGGTAAAACAAACAACACTCCTGGCTGGCCCAATTTACATAGGACCAGCCCAGGGAGAGATAAATGTATAAATACAGGAGCCAAAGCCAGCTCTCTCTCTCTCCCGCGCGCTGGGGCGCTCGTCTCCTCGTGTCTTTGGATCGACGTGCCCTCGTACCTCGAAGATGGATTTTCCTGCTATCTTCTAAATAAAATAGAGCTGTAACACTGATTTGTCTAAGAGCTATAACATGGTCCATTCGAGACCCGAGAGCTATAACACGGTCTATCCAAGACCTGAGAGCTGCGACACGCCGAGGGGGCTTTAATGTCCGTCACTCCAAATCTTTGTCGTGACGAGACAAAGAACCGAGGAACATGCACTCGCGTGACACATACAAGTGTCTTATCAGATCAAGGAATTCAGTAGTTTCTGTTTAATTATAAAAGTAACCCTATTTTCCCAGTTAAAAAAAGTAGATGTAGAAAGTAAGAATAAAAGTCCCACTTGTTCACCCACCACCTCTCCTGCTCACCCACCACCTCAATCACCATCTTTCTCCTCCCTTTTCCTAAGCATTCAGGAGGTGTGTGACTTTTCTTGGCAGCAGTATTGTATTCTGGTTTGTGATCTTAGTCTGGTTTATCATTCTGAGCCTCCATTTCCTCTTCTACCTCATAGGATTTTTGTGTGGATTATATATGATGACAGCTGCAGAGTACCAAGTAGAGTAACTGGTGTGTGGTGGGCCTTCAATTAAAGAGACCGAGAGGATTAGAATTATGCTGTTAATCTGCTTCCATAACAAAGCACTTTTATGAGGTAAGAAAGGAAGACGCTGTGTATGATACACTCAGATAGCATTGCTCATCTTATTAAAATGTCTGTTCACTTGGATCCTTACTTGCACAGGAGCAGAAGCAAGTTGGAAACTTGTCCCACTCACAGAAAATGTCAGGCATAATGGTTTTATAATTTGCTGAGTTAAAATGTCAAACGGCCTGAAGGTAACATTTCTGGGGTCCAGACTTCTCTTAAGATTAGAGTATACGATGAAGCTCCATCCTGGTATTCACAGCGTGTGCGACCATAATGCAGTTTTGGTTCATATCTCCCTATTTAAAAAGCACTTTTAGTGACATGGGGCTTCCCAGGTGGCTCAGGCGATGAAGAGTCTGCCTGCAGCGTGGAAGATCTGGGTTTAATCCTTGTGTTGGGAAGATCCCTGGAGAAGGAGATGGCAACCCCCTCCAGTATTCTTGCCTGGAAAATCCCATGGACAGAGGAGCCTGGCAGGCTACAGTCCACGGGATCGCAGAGTCGGACATGACTGAGCAACTTCACTTTCACTTTCTTTTAGTGTCATAGCACAAGATCTCTAATTTCTAAAATATTGTATTGCTTTTTGGTTTGAATTTTTTATTCTCAATAGGACTAGTTCATGACAGGCTCCAGGCTCCAGCTTACCTTCTGCTGTCATAAAACAAGCTATGAGATAGGTCAATGTGATTAGATTTACACACAAAGTCATCAATACAACCTCACCAGTCTCACTTTGAATGGAGTAATTTTTGCTGCTTACCTTTGCGTATCCCAGAATCCTTACTCATGGGCAATCAGTTCACTGACCCACTGCGGATGTGGTCCCCTTATTATCTGTGATAGTGTTAAAAACTGGTTATATTTAGTAGATCAAGCTAAATGTATAACAGTGTGAGTGTCCCTTGCTGTGTATAGCAAACATGTTCTGAAACAGTTAGGGCAACTAGTTTTTGTCAATCTGGATTTCATGAGAGAGAGGGATAATTGCTATTTTAAATAAACCTGAGAAAAATGCTTCTGAGAGGATTATGTCTTAAACTGAATCCTCTCTCCCTCTCTCTCTCTTTTATTTTTAAGACAGGATTAGAATCACCTTTTGCATTTATTTGTGGGCAGATTGAGAACATAAGAATGATCATAAGCCTAAATGCATAACAATTAGGCTTAGGCTAATTGAACAATTCCACATAGCCCAGTAATATAAATTGTTGACCACTCATGCTATTCAGCCTGGAGAAGGGCATGGCAACCCACTCCAGTACTCTTGCCTGGAGAATCCCATGGACAGAGGAGCCTGGCAGGCTACAGTCCACAGGGTCGCAAAGAGTCGGACACAGCTGAGCGACTTACACTTCATGCTATCCAGCTTGAAAAAATATGTCCTATAAACAATTACGTTTCCCTTAAATATTCTCCTCTCATTTTTATAATTATTGAAGATGAGCTAATGATAAATAGTGAGGTAGAATCAAAACAACTTGATTCAACTACTAGAAAAACAGTAGATTTTCCCATTGAAATTGAACATCTCAGTGCCATTATATACTTATATCATAGGTTAATTGTTCAGTGGCTAAGTTGTCTCCGACTCTTTGCGACCCCATGGACTTCTGCACACCAGACTTCCCAGTCCTTCACCATCTCCCAGAATTTGCTCAAACTCATGTCCATTGAGTTGGTGATGCCATCCAACCATCTCATCCTATGAAAGTGAAAGTGAAGTCGCTCAGTCGTGTTCGACTCTGTGACTCCATGGACTGTAGCCCACCAGGCTCCTCCATCCATGGGATTCTCCAAGCAAGAACACTGGAGTGGATTGCCATTTCCTTCTCCAGGGGATCTTCCCAACCCAGGGATCGAACCTGGGTCTCCTGCATTGTAGGTAGACGCTTGACTGTCTGAGCCACCAGGTAAGTCTCATACTGTATCATAGGTTAATTACTCTCGGCAAGTGCATGTTTACAGCTATAATCAGTAATGCTGAGTAGCTAATTGTGTTAGTTGGGTACCAAGGCTAACTTGTTTGGACTTAGGAAAATGTTCTAGGAGCAGAACTTGTTTGTATGTAGGGGATTTAAGTGTACTAAGAGTATTTCCCATGTCCTAGATCAAGTTCCTTTGGTGATGTATGCGTGCTCAAGTTGTTTGACTCTTTGTGACTCTGTAGCCCGCCAGGCTCCTCTGTCCATGGGATTCTCCAGGCAAGAATACTGGAGTAGGTTGCCAGTTCCTACTTCAAGGGATGTATCTGACCCATGGATCGAACCTGAATCTATCTCCTACATCTCCTGTGTTGGCAGGCAGATTCTTTACCACTGCAACCTGTATTTCTAAAGACGACCGCTATGTTTACAAAATGGGGACCACAGTTTACTTTTTTGGTGTGCAAAGTAGAGTGGTTATTATCTAAAGCTTTTCTGTCTTCCTAGGCTATTGCTTTCCTGATCCTTTGGCTTGAGAGAGGCTCTGGTTGAGGCATTTTTTTTGTTTGTTTGTTTATTGCTGTTGGTGTTTCCAGGTTGCTTGCTGTTCTCTCCAGCACTGGTTTGGGTTACATGAGACCAAAAGAAAACCCAGAAACTCACCACCTGTGTGTTGCATTGTTAGGTCTTATGGGCCCTCGGCATTCTGACACCCATTTTCTACCTTTCAGAGTGTTATGTTCATTTTATATATGACATCTAGGGGTTTTACCTATGCTTAGCGGAAGGAATAGGAAAAAAAATATGTCTACTCTTTATTCTTGGAAGTGAAAATTCTCTTGCTGGAGTTTTTGAAGACCATCTCAGGATTATAGGCAGAGACCATCTGAATGGTCCGTTTGGGGATCAGTTGTCCACATCTGTTCTGCTTATCTTTAGGAAGGTCAGCAGTCCTGTGGCTCATTACCTACTCAGTTGGGATAGTGAAAGCAGGCTGCTATTCTGGGAGATGATTTCTCTCTCTCTATCTATATATATATGTGTGTGTGTGTGTGTGTGTGTGTACATATATATATATATATAGTCTTAAAGTTTTTAAGAACTATTACCTTATTCCTTATGTGTTCCCTTCTTGAGAAGAGATGCCAATTATTTAGTTCTGCAATACTTGGGAAGTCTGAGAATTGTGTATAAATGAACAAACTCAATATGGAGAGGCATGAGGTATTGAATAGTTCTTTTTGATTATAAGAGAGAGACTTTAAATTATAAATAAATCATGAATATCAATAATCTTTAATAATAAATGAGGAAGAAATACCATATAACCATCTTTGTACATCTTTGAAACCATCAAATTCCATATGCATCACTTCAACCTATTAGTTCTAAAATACAATCTATTAATCATCGCCTCCTCCGGCAGAAGATGTTCATTACATATTCCTGACAAATTTCAACTGTCATTTTCCTGTCAGGAGTTTGACATTCTCTACAGTGTTTGCTGTGCCTTTTGAACAGTATTTAAAAATCAGTTAGATTCCTGCAAATGTAATTAGATTTTATCTGTCTGGTAAAAATGCTCTAATTGAAAAGAAGGATGTTTTCTGTAACCTCTTTCCAGTTCCAGTTACCCTGACAGCTCTTCATTCTCTCCTCCCCTCCCACTACCCAGTTTCTCTTAAACAGCCTCCGGCATTTTCCTCACTTGTTAGCTATTTATTAATGGCCTCCCACTATCCAGGCAGTGCTCTTGGTGCTGGCTATACTTATGTGAATTGTTGTTGTTTAGTCACTAATTCGTGTCCACCTCTTTTGTGACCCTCTGGACTGTAGCCTGCTAAGGCTCCTCTGTCTGTGGGATTTCACAGGCAAGAATACTGGAGTGGGTTGCCATTTCCTTCTCCAGGGGATCTTCCTGACTCAGAGATGGAACCTGTTTCTCTTGCATTGGCAGGTAGATTCTTTACTCCTGAGCCATACTTATATGAACAGGATGGAATTATGGTTCTCCCTTATAGAGCTTCCATTCTATCTGGGAAGGTAGATCACCATAGACACACTAGTATGTAAAGGTTGGACCAGGTGATGATGACTGACCAGGAAAACAATGGAATAGTGTTAGAGGATAGAGAGCAGTGGGGAGTATTTTAGATGGTATTCTTTGGAAAGATCTTTCTGAAGAGGTTATATTAGAGCTAAGAGCTGAATAACCAGGAGAATCCTGGGAAGCTGGGAAAAGAGCTTTCCAGGGAGAAAGTATTAACGGCTCAGTGGTGTCTGACTCTTTGTGACCCCCATGGACTGGATTCCTCCAGGCTTCTCTGTCCATGGCATTCTCTAGGCAAGAATTCTGGAGTGGGTAGCCACTTCCTTCTCCAGGGGATCTTCTCAATCTAGGGACTGAACCTGGGTCTCCTGCATTGCAAACAGTCTTTACCATCTGAGCTAACAGGGGAGCTGCTAAGTCACTTCAGTCGTGTCTGACTCTGTGCGACCCCAGAGACGGCAGCCCACCAGGCTCCAAGCAAATGTGAATATCCTAGATGTATGATTGACTTGGGCTACTTGGGGAACAATAGACATTCCAGTGGAGCTAGAGTGAAGGGAGTGAGGGGAAAACTGGTGGGATATGAAGTTGAAGAAACAGGCAACTATCAGATTATGTAGGGCTTTGCAGGTCCTGGTAAGAAGTGTGGAGCCTAAGAACACAAGAATGCTTTGAGCTGGATAGAAAATTGACTGAAGGAAGCAAGAGTAGAAGCAGAAAGTCTAGGTGGAGATTGCTGCAGTAATCTAGGCTTGAGCCAGCTAGTGTTGGTGAATGTGAAAAGGTGTCACTGGATTTGGGATATATTATGAAGGTAGACCCAGGACTTGCTGATGGTGTGAAAGTGAGGTGTGAGAGAAAAATAGGAGTCAAAGATAACTCTGAAGTTTTTGACCCAGGTAACTAAGATGGAGTTGCCATCTGCTGATATGTGAAAAGTTATGGGAGAAGCATATATCAAGATGGAGAGCAAATATTAAATTTGTTAAATCAAGGTTCTTCTTAGACACTCAAATAGAGATATTAAGTAGTTGCACATATGAGCCTGGAGTTGGGATTAGGACTGGAGTATAAATTTGAGATTCCTCACCATTTATGTGATCTTTGAAGTCATAGGATTGGGAGAAAATTGCCTAAGGAGTAAATCGAGATGAAGAAAAGAAAATGCCTGAGCTCCAAGGTGCTCCAGAGAGAAGTCAATAAGAGAACTGGGGAGCAGGGGGCTAGCTGGCGAAGGAAAGTGGGGAGGAGCAGCCACTGAGATGGAAGGATACCCAGGACAGAAATGTGTTGTGAAGTCCAAGAGAGGAAGGTCTTCCAAGATGACCAGGGAGCACCATGGTGCTTGGTGAGGCATGACCAAAGAGAGGACTGGGAATTGAGAATCACAAAATTAATACTGTTTTATGACCTTGTTGATGAGAGGTCTGTTTGGGATGTGAGTGGGAAGAAAGTCTGATTACAAAGATTGAGAAGAGAGTAAGAGGTGAGGGGAAGAAATGTGAGGTTGGAGAAACAGGCAGCAGTCAGATCGCATGGGGCTCTGCAGGTCCTGGTGAGGAGCTTGGGACTATAAAGAGGAGCTGAGAAACTGCAGTAGTTGGCAGAGCAGGAGGGGATTGGCAGCGGCTGAGGGGAAGGCTGTTTCTCTCTCTCACTTTTTTTTTTTGAGGTTGTTAAGAAATATTTTTATTTAAAAAGTAAATCAAGATGACTGAAGGAAGAAGAAGCAAAAGTCCTCATCACAAGAGTATCTCGGCAAGTCATCCAGGGTCAGCCAGCCCTGGGGTCTGTGGTCGGCAAAATAACAACCCCTAGACATGTCCATGTCCCAAACCCTAGAACCTGGAAATACATTGAATGGTGAAGGGGAAGTAAACTGCAGATGAAACTAAGGTCTTTAACCTGGTGACCTTGAGACAGGGAGGTTATCTGGATGATCTGGGTGGATCCAGGTAATTTCAGGGTACTTAAATTGTAGGTGGGCCCACTTCTGATGGAAACGTGGCAGTGTGCTTGTAGGATAGGAATGATTCCATAGCAAGGGCACTGAAAGTGTTATGAGAGAGGTAGTTGTAGCTACATTAAACTCATTGTATGTAAAGTAGAATAACACGGGGATTAAGATAAAATAGAATAGAATGGAAGTACAACAGAATAAAAGCAGATTGGAGTGGCATAGAAAAGAATAAATGAATAAAATCTTTTGTTTGCGTTGGAAACTGGTAAATTTTTTTTTTTTTTACTTCTTCCCCCCACCCCATCTCTTAACACATGCTTTCTAGTTTAACCAAACACAGGATTGATCATGTGATGGGGACATGTGTTTTTGACTGCCCAGTGCCCATCTTTCAGTGAGGAAACTGTTCTCTCTTAAGCCCGGGATTCTGATGGAGCTTGTATACTGCCTGCTGACCTTGGGGTGGTCACAGGACCCAGGCAGGCTGATCATGGGACCCCTATGTCTCTCACTACTGGATGAGAGGATATAGGATGGAAGAGGACTAAAGTGGAATGAATCTTATGAGGTTTTAAATATTGATCCTAGGAGACAGAATGTCTTTTGCTTTTGAGGAATAACCTGTAAGCCTCCAGTAGGAAAGAATGAGATAAATATATAAAAAGAAGTGGAGACAAGCAGAGCCCAGAGGTGAAGAAAAAGAGTGTGAACAACATCACTCAAGCCTCCAGATATATCTGGGTTTGAGAGCATCCTCCCTTAAAGTTGTTGGTTTCCTGAGCCAATAATTCCCTCTTTCGGCTTAAGGTCATGTGATTTTGAGTTTCTATCAGTTGCATCTGCCAGAGTCCTAACATTGCTTCATATTATATCACACGGTTAACAAATGACATATTTAAAAAAATGCCAAGGGTATCAGATGATCAGAATGGTAATCAAAAACAATGTTCTGATTGTCATATAGGATTTCCATTTCTGCTTGGAATAGGGGTGGACATACTAAGGAGACCTCACCTTAAGGTGCCAGGTGTGTGAACACGGACATATTGGACCTTTTATCCCTACTCACTGCTAGCCGACTACCAATGAATGATCCACAGTGATGCTATCAGAGTGCAGAAGAGTTGCTCAGGCAGGCTTTCTCCAAATTCCTCACCCACAAAACTATGAGGTCGATACAAAGAGTTTGTTTAAGCCCCCGAGTTTGGGTTATAGTGTTAGGTAGTGCTAGATAGAAAAGCAGAATGGCTTCTTTCTTATTTTGGTGTTTAAAAAATTTTATTATAGTTGCTTTACAATGTTGTGTTAGTTTTTACTGGACAGCAAACTGAATCATATATCCCCTCTTTTTGAATTTCCTTCCCATTTAGTTAAGCTCAGGGCACTCAGTTCCATGTGCTATACAGTAGGTCCTTATTTATCTGGTTTATGCATCGCATCAATAGTGTATATATGTCCATCCCAGTCTCCAATTGGTCCCACCTCTCCCCACTCCCTTCCTTGGTATTCATACATTTTTCCTCTACATCTGTGTGTCTGTTTCTGCTTTGCAAATAAGTTAATTTGTACCATATTTCTAGATTCCACATATAAGCAATATTATTCAATACTTGTTTTTCTCTCACTGACTTACTTCACTCTGTATCAAAGTCTCTTGTTGATCTTTGTCTTTTTTGTTTGTTTTTTAGCCCTATATCCAAAAACATCATTGCCAAGACCAATATCAAGGAGATTTTCCTCCTGTGTTTTCTTGTAGGAATTTTATAGTTTTAAGTCTTTAAATTTTTAATCTATCCAGTTAATTTTTGTGGGTGGTGTAAGATGGGGATCCAAGTCTTTTGATCTGCATGATACTTCTCTCATGTTTTTTTAAATAATACTTTTGACATTTTTACCACCTAATCCTTTAAATGCCATTTGCTATCTTGCCAGAGAAATGGAGGCTTTTGTGGATTTGAGAGCACGTGTAGCTTCTAATGTCCTGTGTGCGCTGCGTGCTCAGATGCTTCAGTCTTGTCTGTTTGCAACCCCATGGACTGTAGCCTGCCAGACTCCTCTGTCTATGGGGTTTTCCAGGCAAGAATACTGGAGTGGGTTGCCATGCCCTCCTCCAGGGGATCTTCCTGAGCCAGGGATCAAATCCATGTCTCCTGTGTCGCCTGCATTGCAAGCAAATTCTTTACCACTGAGCCACCAGGAAGCCCCTTCTAATGCCCTGTTCTACAAAACATTATGTGATTTCCAAAAATTCGTGCTACCTTCAAGATTAAATACTCCAGTAACTATTCAGTGGCACACACATAGCTCAGGTCTTATTTATTCCTGCCTATGTTCTTCCTGAGAAAGTTTTTTAATGGTATGTGGTCTTGCCAATGGTTCCTTTGTCTGCTTGCTAATTAGCCCCAGCAATAGTTGTCTTCAAGCAATCCTGTCTCAGCAGGTGGAAGAGGGTGGGGGTCTTGAATTTGCCAAGACATATCTGCCTTGTCTCCCCTCTCTCCTTCCTTAAATTCTCCATTTCTTAGGGATCTGTGCTCCTGTAGAGGTTGGGTTACACACAATTTCCTACCTGTGAATTGATCCAAGACTTCGCTGGTATGGTAACTTGTATTGTGATGCATGAGTCTGACTGACTATCTGGAATACTCAATAACTAACAGCACATTTCCCCAGCTGTTGTGATGATGGTGCTACAATAGCTCAGCAATTTCTATTCAACTTGTAAGTGGTGCCCAGGGGTCATCATGACTTGATTCAAGCTAATTTCTGGGTATTCTGCATTTATCTGCTTGAGAGTCATAGTGGGGATGTATTTTTGGTTCATGGACTTCTAAATCCAGCTAAGTTCATGGACTTCTAAGTCCAAACTAGCTAAGAAAGAGGCACAGCTTAGGAATTATATCTTAGCCACCTACCCTCAGATCCCTGATAGACACAACTTTCAGGAATGGGGCCTGACAACTCAACAGCGAGATTCTCAAAGCCAGTCTGGTACCCTTTCAGTGGAAAAATCTTACAGGCAATTTATGATAAAGAAGAACAATAACCTTGAAGCAGGAAACTACAATTTCAGCAACAGGGAAGACTGGGAATAGGAAATGTTAAAATGCTATTATGTTCATAGCCAAACACACAGATAGGCTAAGACTGAAAAAAAAAAAAAAAAAAAAAAAAAAACAACTAAAAATTAGTGCTTTGAAAATGAATGTAAGGTGGAAATTGAACTCTGTGGCTTAGATTAACCTTTCTAAGCTTCAAATTACTCATCTGTGAAATAGAGTAATGGTATTGGCTACCTTACAGAGGTGTTGAGAGAATTAAAAGATAATGCCTGTAAAGTGTTTTGATTGGTGCTTGGCATATAATAAATATAAATGTTAAGATTTATTCTTGTTATAATTATATCAAAGCTGATTTGCTAGACATAATCTAATTATATGGGGGCTTAGTTGTAGTGGAGCATTGGCATCTGAACATAAAGACAGATTCAGGCTTTGGAGTGTTTAGCAGACGTTGGTAATCATTTACTAAAACTGATGGGTTTAAGTATGACAAGGGTCTTTTGGTCTACAGCTGCAATGAAAGAAGGTGAAAGGTCATGAAATTTGGAAACATGTTTGAGGGAATTTGTGCCATTTACTAGTTATGCACATGGGCATGTTACTTAGCCTCTGAGCTATAATTTATTTCTTTATAAAGTAGAAATTTTAATAATAGCCATATACAGAAAATCAAATTAATTAAGCATTGATAAATATAACTTTATAAGTTAAAAGATAATATTATGGACAGGTACAAAATTAATTCACAAATAAATTTAGAAAGGCTAGCCTCAAACAAAGAATCTGTTTTCTATGTTAAAACTTAGCTTCCCTTTGAAACTGTTATAGAGAGGAAGCCAGTGGAATATATGAGCAGTTATTATATGGAAGTTAAAAGGAAGACCTTGAGCTAGATGGCCAAATGAATGCTTCCATACTTAACTGAAATACTATATATAACTTGATGTAAACTTCTGACTTATTTGCAGTACATGTAGAATTTATTCTGTCAACACTTATAGTGTTTCTACTATATGCACTCACTATGGTAGGAAAAATTTCATAGGAAAAAGTAACACTTACAGGCAAGATGATTTTCACCAGATTAAGACTTAAGTACTTGCTATATGCCAGATATTATGCTCTTTGACCAGCATTTAATTGTCCCAACATTATATGTTAAGTACTATGGAAACAGAACACAGAGGTTGAAGTAATGTGCCCAAGGTCACACAACTAGCGGAGTGCAGAGTCGGAAGTGACCCCACAGTCCACGCTTTTAACCTTGTCAGTCTTTGATGACACCTCAGACTAGAAGCCCCCCTTGGTCCACTTGAATTTTATCCTATATTTTTTCTTCATAGCATTTGTCAATTTGGGTTGTATTTACATGAAGAATTAAATTATTCTCAGTGCCTAGTAAGATCCAGCACATAGTAAATATTAAAAAAATATGTATTAGTTGAATGAACCAGATTAACAAAAGGGAAAGGCATTCCAGGCAGAGGAAATAGTGTGGCAAAATCCTGGCGGCATGAAATGACATGGGTATTCTGGAAACAATAATAAATATTCATCGTTGATCACAAATCATATGGTAAGCAAATTGTTAGTGTATCACATATATGGATTCTCCTAAAAGCCCTTCAAGATCGGTATTTATTATTATTCCCATTTTATACATGAAATCAAAGTTCAAACAGAGGACATACCTCATTCAGGACCACTAATTCAATATATCTAGTAAGTGGTGGATTTGGGTTCAAAGGAAGGTCTGTGTAAATCTCAGGTACAGTTCATTACATGGTGGTATCGCCCTGGTGGTAGTTCAGAATGGCATCAGTAAGAGACAGATTTATTCTTTAGACTCTAAAGCTCTCAGAAAACTTGAAAATTTAAAGCATTTAAGTCCCATAGGCTCTATTATCAGTTAAAGTATAAACCACAGAGTAGCTTACACATATGTATAGTATATGTGTATCTTTAATTACTTCTCTCTTTCTGGACACTGAAATATTTATTTGCATCATTTTTGGTATATATAGGTAACATGAACTGCTTTATCTACTAGTTTAGTGTCTCATGTTCAAATGTTGAAGTTACTGTGTTGGGGCAGATTCTGATACAATTTCTATTGAAGTCTTTTGGATAAGTTCTCCCTGTGAGTAAGAAGTGGGGCCTCTCAAAGTCGGGTTGATACTCCTGACATCATACATCTGTGGAAGGCAAATCATCAGAATTTGAAAGGCACATACGAAAAGGGAGAAGAGAGAATGACCATCTTCACTGTTATTTCCTTGGACTTTTCAGCATCAAGGTGTGCTTGTGGGGATTCCTGGCATGGAGGGGAAAAAATGACCCCTGATGTGTGAAAGCAGATAGTGAGATGACTTAGAATACCCCTTGTTGAAACTGATGTACCTTAAATTTAAACTATATCACTCATTGGTTCTCAACTCAGGCTGCACTTAGCATCATCTTGGAGCTCTATAAAGATACTGATGTCTGGATCATGCCATATTCTAGACCAATGGTTCTCAAGTTGGGCTGTGCATTGGAATTCTTTGGAGAGTTTTAAAAGCTACTGATATCTGGAATATACCCCAGGGTTCTGATTTAATTGGTTTGTTGTAAGTCCTGGGTGTAAGGAATTCTAAAAGCTCCCCAGGTAATTCTAATATGCTGCCAAGTTTGAGGATGATTATCATAAACCAACTGAATCAGAATCTCTAGAGGTTATCAAGTTCAGTGATTCTTGAACTTGTACTTATAAAAGAATTATACGAACACTTCTCAAAGCAAGGATTCCTGGGCCCTATCCCCAGCTATTCTGACTCAGTATGTCTGGGGTGGGAGTCCATGAATTTGCATTCATAGCAGACTCCCAAGTGATACTGATGCTGCTGGTCCAACGGCCACTCTGTGAGCAGCCCTGGTCTAGTTTTATGCCACTCCTGGTGTAATTTTAGTCCCAATTTTTAACTTAAATCTTGTGTAAATGTTTCAGCATTGACTCGGTTTTACTTGAGGGTGTAAGAAAAGGGTCATACGTTAGGACATGGTTGTCTTCCTGTAGTCGCTGAGTCGTGTCTGACTCTCTCGCCATCCCGTGGACTGTAGCCCAGCAGGCTTCTCTTTCTGTGGGGGTTTTCAGGCAAGAATCCTGGGGTGGGTTGCCATTGCCTCCTCCAGGGGATCTTCCTGACCCAGGAATCGAACCTACCTCTCCTGCATTGGCAGGTGTGTTCTTTACCACTGAACCACCAGGGAAGCCCCTGTGGTGACCTAGGTCAGAATATTAAACAGGAGTGGCAGGCCCCCTTGGAGCAGCTATAAGTAATAAGAAGGTAAATCTCTGGGTGAGCGGGATGGTCATGCAGTTCAGATAGTCAGTGTTCTCTCTTCCACTCCATATTCTTTCCCATTATCAATGGAGGATCTGGGCTTTGATGTTTTTAAAAAGGTGTGATGATTTTACCTATGGTGAATAATAAGACATGTTAAGATTACAGATAAAAGTGCCTGCAGTTTAAAGAAAATACATTAGAACTTAGAGCTCAGAGTTTTGCTCCTTTTGCTCCTTCAAAATATGCACCTTGGGAGAACAACCACATATTTGAATGAGGGTGCAAATGCACCCAAATCTTTTGTTATTTCAGAGATGCTTTTAGAACTTAGCTGACAGATTTTGGAGTATCTTTAAGATTTAATCAGTAGCAATTTTTAGTGAAAATATTTTTAAGAAAAAAATTTAAACATCAGAAAATTAGAGTGACTAGTATGCTGCTGCTGCTGCTAAGTCGCTTCATTTCTGTATATTCAACATCAAGGTATGTTATCAGAATTTTTTCCATATTGCTTCATCTAAAGCTTTTTCTTTTTTTCTATTTCTGAAGTGGTAGAAGTCAAATATAAAGACATCAGTCATTTTATACCTTCATGCTTCAGTGTACCTCTCTAAAAAGGATATATTTAAATATAACTACAGTGCCATTGTCTTAATAAAATGTTAATTCCTTAATATTATGCAGTACCATCATTTCAAAGGTGCAAAGAAGCGTCTTTGCAATTTTCCTTCAAGTCAGAATCCAAGAAAGAGCTATTCATTGGATGTTATGTATCCTAAGACTCTTTCCATTTATACTGACCCCATCCTTATTTTTCACTTTCATGACATTTTGATTAGTTGTAACACCTGGTCAATGACTTGTCAACAGAAACCTCTAGAATTTCCCAATTTTAGAATAGTTTTGTTTGCTTCATTGTGGTGTCATGTAATTTGTTTGTCTAGCTCCTGTTTTTTTGTGTTTGCTTCTTAAATTTTCTATTTTTAATTAGAGAATAATTGCCTTACAGTGTTGTGTCCATACATAAAATTGTGTTGTGTGTGGCTGTGTTCTGCCATACAACAACATGAGTCGGCCGTAAGCATGCACTTATCTTCCCTCTTGAGACTCCCTCCCACTACACCTCTATCCCATCCCTCTAGGTCATCACAGAGCACTGAGCTGAGCTCCCTGCGCTACACAGCAGCTTCCTACTTGCTATCTTTTTTATGCATGGTAGTATGTGTATTTCATGCTACTCTCTGAATTTGGTTTTGTTTTGTTTTGTTTTGCTTGGATGAATTAGCATTAGCTTTTGACACTTGATTTGGTTCTGGCTCCACATTTTTGGCAAGAATGCTTTATAGGAAGGATGCTGCATGCTCCTGTTGCGTCGCATAAGATAGTGATGTCCGGTTGTTTTAATCCTGAAATCCTGATCCCTCCATTGTTAAGCTCCCCATCAACTCTCCATTTAATGGTTTCTTTCCATTGATTGTGTTGCTTGGCTCAATTATTTTACTTAAGGACTACAAAATTGTAATTTTCTAAATCTGTTTTTCCTCCCTACGTGACTTAGCTAGAGTATTTTGATTAAAGAAACAGCTTTCCATCATCAGTCAAGACTATTTAGTTATCCTGAAATACAGTTTATGTAAGTTAAGGTAGAATGACTAATTCTTTCCTCTTAATTTCTAATTGTTAACTTTCAAAATAAGGAATTATCAACCCAGTTACTTCCAAAGTTGTTAAATGAGGTTTTTTGGTCTTTCCCTTAACCTATTTTAACATTAATATTATCAATTCATGGGTTTTTAAAAGTCCACTGTTTTCCAATCAATTGCACTCATTCTTTTTGATAGAAACTCTTTCCAGTTAGCTCTTTACCTTCTTGATATAACCCAGTTGTCTTTGATACATTATAACTGGCACAAAATGTCCCAGTAAATGTGGCAAATATCTGACATGTATTTGCCAGAAACTTTGTTGCCTATAATGAAAAACAGAGCTTGGTGATACCAGTTTTATTTAAAGCAAACAAGTAAATCTAATATATAACCATAAAGTAAAAATAACAGTTTTTTTTTTTTGTATGTGTGGTTAGTAAGCTTATTTAAGGGACTAGATCTGATAGACAGAGTGCCTGATGAACTATGGATGGAGGTTCATGACATTGTATAGGAGACAGGGAGCAAGACCATCCCACAAGAAAAATAAATGCAAAAAAGCAAAATGGCTGTCTGAGGAGGCCTTACAAATAGCTGTGAAAAGAAGAAGTGAAAAGCAAAGGAGAAAAGGAAAGATATACCCATTTGAATGCAAAGTTCCAAAGAATAGCAAGGAGAGATAAGAAAGCCTTCCTCAGTGATCAGTGCAGAGAAATAGAAAACAATAGAATGGGAAAGACTAGAGATCTCTAGTACTCTTGCCTGGAAAATCCCATGGATGGAGGAGCCTGGTGGGCTGCAGCCCATGGGTCGCTAAGAGTCAGACACGACTGAAGTGACTTAGCAGCAGCAGCAGCAGAGATCTCTTCAAGAAAATTTGAAATACCAAGGGAACATTTCATGCAAAGATGGGCTCAATAAAGGACAGAAATGGTATGAACCTAGAAGCAGAAGATATTAAGAAGAGGTGGCAAGAATACACAGAAGAACTATACGAAAAAGATCTTCACGATCCAGATAATCATGATGGTGTGATCACTCATGTAGAGCCAGACATCCTGGAATGTGAAGTCAAGTGGGCCTTAGGAAGCGTCACTACGAACAAAGCTGGTGGAGGTGATGGAATTCCAGTTGAGCTATTTCAAATCCTGAAAGATGATGCTGTGAAAATGCTGCACTCAATATGCCAGCAAATTTGGAAAACTCAGCAGTGGCCACAGCACTGGAAAAGATCAGCTTCCATTCCAATCCCAAAGAAAGGCAATGCCAAAGTATGTTTAAACTACAGCACAATTGCACTCATCTCACATGCTAGTAAAGTAATGCTCAAAATTCTCCAAGCCAAAGTTCAACAGTACGGGAACCAGGAACTTCCAGATGTTCGAGGTGGATTAAAAAAGGCAGAGGAACCAGAGATCAAATTGCCAACATCTGCTGGATCATGGAAAAAACAAGAGAGTTCCAGAAAAACATCTATTTCTGCTTTATTGACTGTGCCAAAACCTTTGACTGTGTGGATCACAATAAACTGTGGAAAATTCTTTAAGAGATGGGAATCCCAGCCCACCTGACCTACCTCTTGAAAAACCTATATGCAGGTCAGGAAGCAACAGTTAGAACTGGACATGGAACAACAGACTGGTTCCAAATAGTAGTTCCAAAAAGAGTACGTCAAGGCTGTATATTGTCACCCTGCTTATTTAACTTATATGCAGAGTACATCATGAGAAACACTGGACTGGGTGAAGCACAAGCTGGAATCAAGCTTGCTGGGAGAAATATCAATAACCTCACGTAGGCAGATGATACCAACCTTATGGCAGAAAGTGAAGAGGAACTAAAGAGTCTCTTGATGAAAGTGAAAGAGGAGGGTGAAAGAGTTGGCTTAAAGCTCAACATTCAGAAAACTAAGATCATGGCATCTGGTCCCATCACTTCATGGGAAATATATGGGGAAACAGTGTCAGACTTTATTTTTGGGGGCTCCAAAATCACTGCAGATGGTGACTGCATCCATGAAATTAAAAGCTGCTTACTCTTTGGAAGGAAAGTTATGACCAACCTAGACAGCATATTAAAAAGCAAAGACATTGCTTTTCCAACAAAGGTCCGTCTAGTCAAGGCTATGTGTATGAATGTGAGAGTTGGACTATAAAGAAAGCTGAATGCCCTTGGGATTGATGCTTTTGAACTGTGGTGTTGGAGAAGACTCGAGAGTCCCTTGAACTGCAAAGAGATCCAACCAGTCCATCCTAAAGGAAATCAGTCCTGAATATTCATTGGAAGGACTGCTGTTGAAGCTGAAACTCCAATACTTTGGCTATATGATGCAAAGAACTGACTCATTTGAAAAGACCCTTATGCTGGGAAGGATTGAAGGTGGGAGGAGAAGGGGACGACAGAGGATGAGATGGTTGAATGGCATCACTGACTTGATGGACATGAGTTTAAGCTCCAGGAGTTGGGGATGGACAAGGAAGCTTGGCACACTGCAGTCCATGAGGTCTCAAAGAGTTGGACAAGACTGAGTGACTGAACTGAACTGAAGCTTATTTTAAAGGTAGTTCAAAAGAGCAACAATGGATCTTTAGAAAAATTTTATAGAATTTGAGACCCAGAGCTTTTATTTATACTGTTTTGGTGAAGGGATGTCTGTATGGGTTGTAAGGAAAAAAAAAAAATGTATCCCAGTGACTCTGGTAGGAGAATTTTAACTCTTAGTCCTTTCCATTAAATTTCTTTTATTGTATTTTTAAGTTCTGGAATTTCAGATTTTCTTTACCTGTTGATTTGCAGCCTTTCAATTTTTTTTCATTTGTTTCAGGAGTATTTAGACTTGCTTGCTGGAGCATTTGTATAACAGCTGCCTCAAAGTCTGTCAGATAGATGTAATATCCATCTCATCTTGGTGTTGATGTCTGTAGGTTTTCTTTCCCATGTGAGGTGGAGATGGGTTTTTTTTTTTTGGTCTTTCATATGCTCAGTAATTCTGGATTAAATCTGACACATTTTGAATATTAGGTTGTGAGATTATGGATCTTGTTAAATCCTACAGTGAATGTTGAAAAAAATTTTTTTTTGGATGCCTAATCAGGTTTAATTTGGAAGTTTAAAGTTGCCTTCATTGCTCTGTAGTTCTAACGTCAACTCAGCTTTCAAAGCCTTTGCAGTATTTGAATGTATGCTATGTGTGCATCAAGTGACAAGCCTGGGACCAGTTCTCAAAATATTTTATTTTCTGATTAAGATCTTGTCCATATGTACACAGGTCGGGATGTTCCTAGGATTAATAAACTTTGTGAAGTCACTTTATGCTTGTTCACCACTACAGTCTCTTCAGTACTTTTTAGCTTTCTGGGGGATCTCCTTTTCAGACTTTTGGCCAGAAATCTGGGGCTTTAGTTATCCTGGTCAGAATGGATATCCCCTGCTGCATCCACATAGGGGAACAAATGATGGGGTTTCCAAATACAGGGGAGACAATGGCAAACCCACCACTGGTTTAGTACTACTCTGAACTATAGTCTTTTTCACCAACCCACTTGCCACTACTTTGCAGTCACTTGATCGTTTCCTTGTATATTCTGTCCAGGTTTTAAAACTGAATTCAGTGGAAGAGACAGCGAGGAGTTTGTTCACTCCATCTTACCCAGAGCCAGAAACTTTTGCTTAGGATTTAGATTGACTATTTTTTTCCCTACAGGGCCAGATAGTAAATATTTTAGGCTTGTTGGTCACACAATTTCTGTTGCCCTAGCAACTTCTGTTACAAAAGCAACTGTAAACAATACACAAATGAATGGTATGACTGTGTTCCAGGAAGATTCTATTTTAAAATAGGTGTCTGGCACGCGGACCATGGCTTGCCAGTCTCTGTTTTAGATGATGAATTCAAGGCTTACTGGATGGAGGATGTTTATCTGGTAGGAATGTGGAACAGCCATAGGAAAGATAAAATGTTTTCTTTTATCATTTCGATGTTGAAATCTAGCATGGATGATAAGTCTCAAGAGTTACTAGCTATTTTATTTTGAGTCACTTAAAAACTGTGATGTTCCCATCTATTGTTTCATACTCCACTAGGCATTTAAGTGCTAAAGAATTACTACTTGAGTTATAGGCTAAGTTGCAGTCTTACACTCTTCTTGCCAATGTCTGTGTCTTTGTTCAATGTTGATTTCATAGTACAAGACTGACATTTCTACTAACTCATATACACATAGCAGCACAGTATTTTTGCTGTTGACCATGGGCAAAGCTTGTTGATCTCAGTCCTGGTTAATCAGAAACATTCTCTTTCACAATTGTCCCCAGGCCAACACAACTCAATTAGAAGTACGTTTGGACCAGAGAAACTCAACTAATGCTCGAGTGTGGAAGCAAATGTGTATGAGGGTCTACTTGGGTTGCCTCTCAGGCCTGAATATTATCCCACTTACTATCATCAAGAGAACAGAAACAGTTTTCTGAGATCCCAAGAACCAAGGAGCATTGGCAGAGATGTATTGTCTTGATTTCGAGAGATCTGTCAGGATAAATGCAGTTTTCGATTTTATATTTCAGACTAAAGTCTGGTCAGTCTTGTGCAAGGCAGGCATCTGCAGAGATTCTGAGACTTCCACTTGAAATTCTACTAAGAGTTTCACATCTAGTGGAAGCTGATAGGAGGCTGTGGTCTGGGGTTCTCATTGATTTGTCCAATAGGCCTCTCTGCTAACCCTACTTTCAGCAACTCTTATTTGAGGAGCTTTGCCATACTCTCCTCTTTGAGGAGCTGATAATAAGAACAGAAAGGATAGAAAGAAGAAACAAAGGAAGGAAAGAAGAATAGGTGAAACCAGCATTTCTTGTGAAAAGAATAGTTTAATAATTTCATATGAAAGCTTATCATTTAATCTCCACAACCACTCGGTAGAAGGTGTGGGCTGAGATTACTCATGAAGGGACTTGGGTGATGCTCCTCAGAGCCCTTGACCCTGGAGAGGGCTCCAGCAGTTCCTTGATATCCTGGCAGAAGCCGTAGGGTTAGTAAATGGATTTTTCTTTCCCCATAGTCTCAGTTCAGTTCAGTTGCTCAGTCGTGTCTGACTCTTTGTGACCCCATGAATCGCAGCACGCCAGGCCTCCCTGTCCATCACCAACTCCTGGAGTTCACTCAAACTCACGTCCATCGAGTCAGTGATGCCATCCAGCCATCTCATCCTCTGTTGTCCCCTTCTCCTCCTGCCCCCAATCCCTCCCAGCATCAGTCTTTTCCAGTGAGTCAACTCTTCGCATGAGGTGGTCAAAATACTGGAGTTTCAACTTTAGCATCATTCCCTCCAAAGAAATCCCAGGACTGATCTCCTGTAGAATGGACTGGTTGGATCTCCTTGCAGTCCAAGGGACTCTCAAGCGTCTTCTCCAACACCACAGTTCAAAAGCATCAATTCTTTGGTGCTCAGCTTTCTTTACAGTCCAACTCTCACATCCATACATGACTACTGGAAAAACCATAGCCTTGACTAGACGGACCTTAGTCGGCAAAGTAATGTCTCTGCTTTTGAATATGCTATCTAGGTTGGTCATAACTTTCCTTCAAGATACCTAATACTCTGAGAGAGGTCATAATCCAACAACCCGTAGCAGTGCATTGTGGAAGAGAAGACCCTACTGCAGGTGTTCCAGTGTTACTGTTAGAAAGCTCTTCCTCCTCAATAGAATGTGATGAACAGTATTAATATGTGATGGTCCCAAGCACATGAAGGTTAGCTACCCACCTGAAAAGTATCTTAGGAGAGGTAATTAAGACAAAGAAGCAAGAACATACGGGTCTTTTGAAGATGGCATAAAGAGGCAGAACTTGTATAAGAACTTGAATTTGAGACTTGAAATTTTGGTTAGGATGAATTCTGGGTACTTTTATTTTTAAGGTCATATTTTTAAGATCACATTCCAAGATGGTACCTCCCCCCCAAAAAAGGACTTTAACTACGCTAATTTAGGTGTCATTCCCACAAAGATTCATATTTTCAGGGACTCAAATGGCCTGCCTTGACTTTTAAGACTGAATTTTCTTAAGATTCTAAGGCCCTTCTTGACTGGTACTGAGGCGCAGCAGAGAGAGACAGTAGCTAGTGGTAACATCAACTTTGGGGCATTTTCATTGGGTCTAATTCTTACTTCCTCATGCTAGGATACTACTACTGTAAGACTCACTTTGACTTTAGTAATAACTTTTAAAAATAAAAATGAAACATTAAATGTGTGGACAGATTTTTAGAATTAAAACAGTTACAAAAATGGTTTTAAAAAGTGAAATATGATATTTGATGACACTTCATGGCTGTGTGGCTCAGTTACATACAGATGAAAGGATGTTCAGAGATATTCAGTGTCTTTCTCAAAATTGTCTAACTAGTTAGGCAATATTTGCTTGAACCTATCTACGTTTACTCTCTCCACTGACTCATCCCAAATGGCAGTACATCTCAGAATCATTTGGGTGAGTTTTTAAAATATGTATATTCCTGACTCTAGTAAACCTCCAGTAAATCTGAGTGCCTGGGTGTGTGTTTCAGCACATGTACTTCTTAAAATTTATTTTTCATTGCAGGATAATTGCTTTACAATGTTGTGTTGGTTTCTGCTGTACAACAATGTGAATCAGCCATAAGTGTATATATATATATGTGTGTGTGTGTGTATATATATATATATATATATATATATATATATATCCCCTCCCTCTTGAGCCTCCCTCCCACCCCTTCATCCCACCCCTCTATGTCATCACAGAACAACAAGCTGGTCTCTCTATGTTATAGCTTCTCACTAGCTAGCTATTTCACACATGGTAGTGTCTTTATGTCAATTCTACTTTCTCAGTTTGCCCCACCCTCCCCTTCCATCCGTGTGCACAAGTCTGTTCTCTACGTTTGCATCTCTATTCCTGCCCTGCAAATAGGTTCATTGGTACCATTTTTCTAGATTCCATATATATGCTTTAATATACAATATTTATTTTTCTCTCTTTGACTTATTTCACTCTGTATTACAGTCTATAGGTTCATCCACCTCACTACAACTGACTCAACTTCATTCCTTTTTATGGTTGGGTTATATTCCATTGTTTATGTACTGCAACTTCTTTATCCATTCATCTGTCAGTTGACATCTTGTTTGTTTCCATGTCCTGGCTATGTGAAGCTGCAACGAACGTCAGGGTACATCACCTTTTTTTTTTTTAATGAAATCTTACCAGATGATTCTGAGTAAGAACTCTGGTAAGAACTATGTTAATCCAAGCTGAATGTTAGGTGGAGAGTCTTAAATGAATGACTTATTTATAGTTACTCAAAGGATAGATTTCAAGAACAAATGCATTTTGCTTTTAACAAGCCAACTTCTATGTATTTGTGAACTTGCTAGTTACAGTTGGATGTTTATATAGAAGAATTCTGTTTGAAACATACTTGGAAATCTACTTAAAAATTTATTAGGATCCTGTTAGGATAGAGTGTTTGTTTTGATCTGAAAAAAGGGCTTTTCTGAAAAAGCACTGTCTGTTTGAGAATGATACTTTATGGTGAATGGTGTTGGATTCGTGATCTCCGAAGAAGATTTAGCTTCGGGACCAGGGATCAGGCTTGAACACTCAAGAGCTTTTGTATAGCAGAGTTTTATTGAAGTATAAAAAGGGACAGAGAAAGTTTCTGACATAGACATCAGGAGGGGGCCAGAGAGTGCCCCCCTGCTAGTCTTTAGCAAGGGAGTTATAGACTTTTTAAGTTAGTCATTACAATAAATCAAAAGAATGTCTCAAGGTTGTAGGAATTTTACTGGACCCACTCCCATAATATACATTTTAAGATAACTGGATTAGCCAGAAGGTTTTTAGGAAGGAGAAACTGTCCTCAGGCAGGATATATTGTTGTTATATAATCCTTAGGACAGAGTTTAAACTGAGTTGTTTGTTGGTTAATCATCAGTTCCGGGCTTAAAGAAAAAAAGCATTCTATGTGACTAAGACTAAGGAATGTAGAGAGAAAAAAAAAAGTCTTTTCCTCCTCCTTGAAAATTCTAGACCCCTATCTCTGCTTCAAGAGCCCCAGACCCCTTTCTCCTCCTTGGGGACCCTGGACTTCTTACCAACCTGCCTAGGAACTGACTCTTTCAAGAAGCTGACCCTTTTTCAGGATCCACCCCCAGATTTCAACCGTTTCTAAATATCATTCAAGGATTATTTACTTTTACTTACTTTATTTTCATAATTCCTACAAATTAATGTTTTCAACAAGCAAATATTTACTCCATTATTATCCTTCAAATTTGATTAACAATGAAAATAAAAAAATCACACAGCAGAAGGTAGATATGGACTATTGACTATAATGACCTTGGACTTCTGCTGTATTTTAAATATCTACCATCTGTCTCCCTTGGAGAAGATGACTCCTGATTAGAAAAGAGTGGCTCATTAATCATTCAGGCAGATTTGATAGTAAATCTTGAAATCTTTACAGTAACAACAAAAACCTTGCTATACACATTGTGGAGACATTTCTAAAGAATGAAACCCCTGTTTGAACGTATGCTTTTGTGAACCTCACAGGGTCAGGACTGATGCTGACCTTGGTTTGGCATTGAATATGAGTAGGTCAGGCTCTTATATGAGAACCTATTGAAGGATCTCCATAGTGAAAATGGTCCCTCTTCTCCTTGAATGCAGTTTTCAAACTGCTAAATTCAATACCTGTAGCAATTTCTGGCTGATTTTCAAGAAAGATCCAGGGAATCACAAATTATAAAGTAACCAGTCTTGTACAAGAGTTTAACAACTTGACCTCGTGTAGTCTTTGTATTAAATATATCAGAAATTAAAGAAAATAAAGATAAATTAGGCAGCAGATATTAAAATTTCATTGCTCTCAGCATGTATGGAGATAGAGGTTGTAGAGGCATTTGCTTAGTGTTTTCACAGACTAGATTAAGCCGGCTTTTTCAGTTACTTCATACAGCTTTTTTAAATCCTAATATTAAGTGTCAGGAATAAAGAGGTTCTAGTTTTTTTAAAGAAAATTATGTTTATCCCTATTAAATCTAATAATGAAATCTTCGCAAATAATTCAGACAGCAGGGCTGTCAATCATCAGAGCTTCTAATAGGAAAGATACTTGTCCTGTGCAGTGGTGTGGTGAGCTTGTGGGGGAAGTGGGACATTTACATAATCTTGAGCCTAATGTCGCATGTCTGCCTAGACAAAGTGGCTTCTAAGCTCTCTGAAGACCTGTACTCTCAAGTCACAGTAGTTTTTTTTATTTCTATTGATCATTAGTAAGTGAATGCATTGTTGTTGTGGTTTAGTTGCGAAGTCATGTCCAACTCTTTTGCGACCCCATGATCTGTTGCCCACCAGACTCCTCTGTCTATGAGATTTTCCAGGCAAGAATACCAGAGTGGGTGGCCATTTCCTTCGCTAGGGGATCTTCCCTAACTCCGGGATTGAACCCACATCTCCTGCATTGGCAGGCAAGCTCTTTACCACTGAGCCATCAGGGAAGCCCAAATAAATGCATAAAGAATAAAGTTAGAAAATCACTGGCTTGGTACTTCCAGCAGAATTATATCAATAGTCGTTTAAGCTAATGGTCAATGGTTGTTGGGAACAGGAAATTCACGTGGTCTTGAAATATCATCCCTTAGATAACTTTTTTTTTTTGACCTTTAAAAATATTGAGATGTAACTGACATACAGCATTGTGTAATTTTAAGGTATATAATGTGTCTGTTTGATGTATTTATGGGGGCTTCCCCAGTGGCTCAATGGTATAGAATCTGCCTGCAATGTAGGAGATGCAGGTTGATTCCTGGGTCGGGAGGGCATGGCAACCCACTCCAGGATTCTTGTCGGGGAAATCCCACGGACAGAGGAGCCTGGCAGGCTACAGTCCATGCAGTCTCAAAGAGCTGGATGCAACTGAAGCAACTGAGCACAAGCACCCACAATATATTTATATATTTATAAATATAAAGTTTGTATTACGGCTCTAAAGTTTGTCATACTGGATTGTTACTACCTGTATTGTGATATCGTGTATTAGATCTTCAGAACTTACTTACTGGTTTCAAGTTTGTACCTTTAAACATTCCCTACATTTCCCCAGACCTCCAGTCCCTGATAACCACAATTCTGCTGTGTATGAGTTCACCTTTTCTAGATTCCTTACATAAGTGAGATCATACAGTGCTTGTCTTTCCTTGCCTGACTTTTGTCACTTAGCATAATGCCTTCAAAGTCCATTCTCATGATCACTCTGTCAGGACTTCCTTCTTCCTCAGGGCTGCATAATATTCCATTATATATGTAAATATACACTACATCTTAATCCATTCATCTGTGGATGGACACTTAGGCTATTGTTTTTGTACCTTGGCTATTGAGAATAACACTGCAATGAATATGGGAGTGCTGGTATCGCTTTCAGCTACTGGTTTCGATTCTTTTGAATGTATGTTTCAGGCATGGGATCACCAGCTCATATGATAGCTGAATGTTTAATTTTTTGAGGAAACCTGATACTGTCTTCCACTATGGCTTGCAATCTCCATTCTCATCAACAGTATACAAGGGCTCTCTTTTTTCCGCATTCTTACCAGGAATTTTTACCTCTTCTTGATAAAAGCCATCTTACCAGGTATGAGGAGATAACTCATTGGTTTTGATGTGCATTTCCCTGATGGCTAGTGATGCTGAGCATCTTTGCATATACCTATTGAACATTTATATGTAATCTTTGGGAAAATCTCTTCAGGTTTTTTGCCTTTTTTTTGTAATTGGATTATTTGCTTTGTATGTTATTGAGTTATGAGTTATTAATATTTATTTTAATTTTAAGCCCTTATCACCTCTATGGTTTGTAAATATTTTCTCCCATTCTGTAGGTTGCCTTTTCAATTCATTGTTTTCTTTGCTACACAGAAGCTCTTAAATTTAGTTCCGCTTATTACAGTCTTTGTTGCTTGTGATTTTGGTGTCTTATCCAAGAAATCCTTGCTAAAGCCAATGTCAAGAATCTTTTTCCCTATGTTTTCTAGCGGTTATACTGTTTTATGTTTAGATGATCTGTTTTGAATTTTTGTTGGTGGTGTAAGATAGAGGTCCAGTTTTATTCTTTTGTATGTGGATATCCAGTTTTCCCAGAACTATTTATTGAAGGGACTGTCCTTTTCCTTCATTGTGTGGTCTTGGAACCCTTTTGTAAAAATTAGTTAGTTCAGTTCCTTCAGTTCAGTTCAGTCGCTCAGTCATGTCCGACTCTTTGCGACCCCATGAATCGCAGCATGCCAGGCCTCCCTGTCCATCACCAACTACCGGAGTTCACTCAGACTCACGTCCATCGAGTCAGTGATGTCATCTAGCCATCTCATCCTCTGTCGTCCCCTTCTCCTGCCCCCAATCTCTCCCAGCATCAGAGTCTTTTCCAATGAGTCAACTCTTTGCATGAGGTGGCCAAAGTACTGGAGTTTATTCAGTTCCAATTCAAAACCTTATTCTGTTCAGCTCAGTTCAGTCACTCAGTTGTATCTGACTCTTTGCGACCCCATGGACTGCAGCATGCCAGGCTTCCCTGTCCATCACCAGGTCCCAGAGTTTACTCAGACTCATGTCCATTGAGTCAGTGATGCCATCCAATCATCTCATCCTCTGTTGTCCCCTTCTCCTCCTGCCTTCAATCTTTCAAGCATCAGGGTCTTTTCAAATGAGTCAGTTCTTGCATCAGGTGGCCAAAATATTGGAGCTTCAGCTTCAGCATCAGTCCTTCCAATGAATATTCAGGACTGATTTCCTTTAGCATGGACTGGTTAGATCTCCTTGCATCCTGGAATGCCAAGTCAAGTGGTCCTTAGGAAACATCACTTCTAACAAAGTTAGTAGAGGTGATGGAATTCTAGTTGAGTTATTTCAAGTCCTAAAAGATGAAGCTGTGAAAGTGCTATACTCAATATGCCAGCAAATTTGGAAAACTCAGCAGTGGCCACAGGACTAGAAAAGGTCAGTTTTCATTCCAATCCCAAAGAAAGGCAATGCCAAAGAATGCTCAGACTACTGTATAATTGCACTCATCTCACATGCTAGTAAAGTAATGCTCAAAATTCTCCGAGCCAGGCCTCAGCAGTATGTGATGTTCAAGCTGGTTTTAGAAAAGGCAGAGAAACCAGAGATCAAATTGCCAAAATCCGTTGGATCATAGAAAAAGCAAGAGAGTTCCAGAAAAACATCTATTTCTGCTTTATTGACTACGCCAAAGTCTTTGACTAGATCACAGCAAACTGGAAAATTCTGAAAGAGATGGGAATACCAGACCACCTGACTGCCTCCTGAGAAGTCTGTGTGAAGCTACAGTTAGAACTGGACATGGAACAACAGACTGGTTCCAAATAGGAAAAGGAGTATGTCAAGGCTGTATAGTGTCACCCTGCTTATTTAACTTCTATGCAGAGTACATCACGAGAAATGCTGGGCTGGAAGAAGCACAAGCTGGAATCAAGATTGCTGGGAGTTCACCTTATATGTATTGTTTATGTCTAGGCTCTCTATTCTATTCCCCCGCCTTGTGTGCCTACTTATATACCAGTACCATACTGTTTTGATCACTTTGTAATAAGGCTTAAAATCTGGCAGTGTGATGGGTTCAGCTTTGTGCTTTCTCAGGATTGCTTTGAGTATATTAATACAAGGTCTTGTGTGATTTCAAATTTTAGAGTAATCTCTTTCTATTTCTGTAAAGACTGCTGTTGAGATTTTGATTAAGATTTCATTAAATATGTAGTTCACTTTGGGTAGTATACGTGTTTGCAATATCAGTTCTTCCAATCCAAGAACATGGGATCTATTTCCATTTATTTGTATCTTCTTCAATCTTTTCATCAATGTGTTACAGTTTTTGTTGTACGCATGTTTCACCTCCTTGGTAAACATATTTCCAAGTGTTTTATTGATTTTTAATGCTGTTATAACTGGGATTGTTTCCTTAATTTCTCATTCAAGTAGTTCACTCTTACTGTATAGAAATGCAACTGATTTTTGTATGTTGATTTTGTACCCTGCAACTTTACTGAATTTTTCTAATAGTTGTTTTTTAATGAAGTCTTTAGAGTTTTCTCTATATTAAATCAATCGGCTACAAACAGGCAATTTTACCTCTTCCTTTCTGATGTGAATGCCTTTTATTTCTCTTGTCTAATTACTCTGGGTAGGATTTCCAATACTCTATTGAATAGAAATGGCAAAAAGTGGGATTCTATGCCTTGTACCTGATCTTAGAGGAAAGGACTTTTTTTCACCACTGAGCACAATGTTAACCGTGGCATTGTTGTATATGGCCTTGATTATGCTCCAGGACTTTGGCCACCTCATGTGAAGAGTTGACTCATTGGAAAAGACTCTGATGCTGGGAGGGATTGGGGGCAGGAGGAGAAGGGGATGACAGAGGATGAGATGGCTGGATGGCATCACTGACTCAATGGACGTGAGTCTGAGTGAACTCTGGGAGTTGGTAATGGACAGGGAGGCCTGGCGTGCTGTGATTCATGGGGTCGCAAAGAGTCGGATACGACTGAGCTACCGAACTGAACTGAACTGAACTGATGCTAAGTAATATTCCTTCTATACTGAACTTCCTTCTTACCCAACTTATTGTTTTTTGTCATGAAAGGATGTTCAATTTTGCCAAATGTTTTTTCTGTATCAGTTGAGATGATCATGTGATTCTTACCTTTGTTCTGTTAATGTGGTGTGTATTACATGTATTGATTTGTGTATGTTGAGCTATCCTGAGATAAATCATGCTTGATAATAATGAATGATTCTTTTTAATGTGCTGTTGCATTTAATTTGCTAATACCTTGTTGAGAATTAGATAACATGATTGACAGAGGCAGAAGTGAATATTTCTTTGCATTGGAGAATATAAGCCATGATTCACTTAACCAAGTGATCAAATTAATGTTCCTTATTTTGAGACAATGATTATTATGTGTCCTGATTTAGTGAAATAAGTATACAATAGCACCCCTGTAACATTTTTTGCAAAAAAAAAAAAAAATTACCTGAATCTTTTAGTCAGTGGATTCATCAATCAGACAAGTTAATTACATGACATATTCTATTACAAGACCATTGGCCTGGCCTCTGGCAAAAACTCAATGCCATAAGAAAAAGGGTACACTACTGTTTTAAAAGAGACTGAAAGAAAAACAACCAAATTCATTTTCTGAATCTTATTTAGATCCCGGGTCAGAGGAAAAACCCCAACTTTTAAAATATTTTTAGGAATTGGTAAAATTTAAATTCAGTGTCTCTCTTCCCCCTCCTTCCCCATCTCTTTCTCTTCTTCAATGGGTATGAGAGTCATATTGTGGTTGTCTAGAATTGATATCTCCTTAATTTTAATCTTAGGAGACATTAAAGTATTTAAAGGTGAAGAGGTGAAGTCTAAAATTCACTTACAAATATATCAGTAAAATGGAAAAAAAAAGTCATCGATGAGCACCCGAGAGAGAGAGAGAGAGAGAGAGAGAATGGAACTATATTGCCAGTAATGTTACAAATGGGTGAATCTACATGAAGGACAGATGGCTGTTTATGTGCTGTGCATCCAATTGATCTGTAGCTTTGAAATTGTTCAACATAAAAAGTAGGGGGAAATCTACTTATTTATTTGAACATACATGAACATCTCTTAAATGTTAGAGAAAGCTGACTTCAGTAATTTTTGAAATACTCAGAATTTTATTAAATATAAAATCAACTACTTATATTTGAACAGTCAGAACATTTTATGTGGATGACATCTTCTTTCAGCCTATAAGCATTTGCTTACTAACATGTAAGATACACAGATCTCTTAAAATAACTGTAAACTTGCTGAAGTTCAACTCTCATAGGTACCTGTCTCCTTGGAAAGAAATCTGTTAGAGATTTCTCTAAGGGAATCTCTACAGAGGTCGCTCAGTTGTGTCCAACTCTTTGTGACCCCATGGACTGTAGGCCGCCAGGCTCCTCTGTCCATTGGATTTCCCAGGCAAGAATACTGGAATGGGCCATTTCCTTCTCCAGGAGATCTTTCTGACCCAGGCATCAAACCTGCGTCTCCTGCATTAGCAGGTGGATTCTTTACCACTGAGCCACCTGGGAAGCCCATCAATAGAGGTTAGCTTCCTTGTAATCAAAGTTAATCTGATCTCTGTGCCACATATAAAGCTATCTTCATTTCAGAAATAAAAATTATGCCATGTGCAGCTGCTTTGAAAGATTCGGTTCATTCTTGGGCTGATTGAGGGATATTGTTCATTCTTGGACTGATTGTATCTGCATTGCTTGGAATGGCTGCTCTGCTTCTGATGTCTGTCCTGTGGAGTTTTCCAATTCTCTGGAGAAAAACACCACAAACCCTTTAGATCTGTGTAAAATCAAAGTTGGTTTGATATATTTATCTTTCCATAGATATCCTGTTTGCTTTCCAACATCTGTATCTCTTACTGTAACAGGGGCACATTTTACTTTTTTTTTCTCATATTAACTTAATATGTGCATTAATTAACTTGCTATGAGATTGATCTCTCCTTTTCTGTTGCTTATTTTTATATAAAATCAGTTTTGTTAAAATTATTCATTCAAGATAATGTCTCTAACTTTCTGCTCCACAGTTAACCCTTCTAACTCTTTTATGTAGGGTTAAAAACTCCCAGGTGGCACTAGTGGTAGAGAATCCACCTGCCAATGAAGAGATGTGGGTTCGATCCCTGGGTCAAAAACATCCTCTGGAGAATGAAATGGCAACCCACTCCAGCAGTCTTTTCTGGAGAACACCACGGACAAAGGAGAATGGTGGGCTACAGTCCATGGGGTTACAAAAAGTTGGACACGACTGACTGCACCCACACAAAGTATCGTGGGTCTTCTCGATCTCCTGGTTCTGTTCTCATGTCCAGCTTCTACGTGAGCACCTCCTTTGTTCTTCTCCATTGACCTTGCGTCTTTCAATTGGATTTTCTTCCTAGCATTTCATGCTCAGTGTTGGACTTTGTCCTGTAAGGGAGTTTAGGCAGTTGACTTTGAGTCCATGGGACACAGACTGCTCCAGTCTCTTCAAAACTCACCACAAGGGCCCACACCTTCACCCACCACTGGACTATGCAACATTCACTCAATGCCGGCTGCTGTTCTCACATTGGCCTTCTGGAATTTCCAGTGAGTTTCTGTTGGCTATTTTGGAGGATACCCAGTTCTTTCTTATGCTTCCTATGATGCAGATGCTCTGTGTATCTTACAGTTACTAAAAGTTTGTTTATACCAGCCCTTACTATGGGGTGTATGAAAATACTTTGCCACCTAAGTTTGTTGGAGATGTTAATCATGTCTTTGTTTTCTGGCTACCTGCCTACTTTATATAGTAGAATTTAGTTAGTTAGTTCAGTCGCTCAGTTGTGTCCAACTCTTTGCAACCCTGTGGACTGCAGCACACTAGGCTTCCCTGTCCATCACTAACTCCCGGAGCTTACTCAAACTCATGTCCATCGAGTTGGTGATGCCATCCAACCATTGCATCCTCTGTCATCCCTTTCTCCTGCCCTCAATCTTCCCCAGCAGCAGGGTCTTTTCCAGTTAGTCAATTCTGTGCATCAGGTGGCCAAAGCATTGGAGTTTCAGGTTCAGCATCAGTCCCTCCAGTGAATATTCAGGACTGATGTCCTTTTGGATTGACTCTCCTTTAGGTTTGATCTCCTTGTAGTCCAAGGGACCTTCAAGAGTCCTCTCTAACGCCACAGTTCAAAAGCATCAACTCTTTGGCACTCAGCCCTCTCCATAGTCCAACTCTCACATCTGTACATGACCATTGGAAAAACCACAGCCTTGACTAGACAGACCCTTGTTGGCAAAGCAATGTCTCTGCTCTTTAATATGCTGTCTAGATTGGTCATAGCCTTTCTTCCAAGGATCAAGCATCTTTTAAGTTCATGGCTACAGTCACCATCTGCAGTGATTTTGGAGCCCCCCAAAATAAAGTCTCTCACTGTTTCCCCATCTATCCACCATGAAGTTATGGGACTGTATGCCATGATCTCAGTCTTCTGAATGGTAGGATTATTCTTCTTAAGAAGAATTTAAGAAACTCTAAATTGTCACTGCCACCATCTTCCCTGAATCAAATTTTATTACATTCATGAATGCAAAATGAAGTAGTACATCATCATCCATGGCATTACTTTCAACAAGTAGATGATTTTGAAATAAATATTTTTGTGACAAAAATACGTAAAATTTTCCTTTGAGTAGGAATGATTTATCTACCATCATTATCCATGGACTCATGAAATTGACTGAATTATTTTGTGAACATGTTTCATATTTTTCTCTTCAGTTAGTCCTCCAGCCTCTACTGCTCTACATTTTTCCAAAGAAGAAAGATGAAGAATGATAATTCTTTGTCTAGAACCACAGACATGAATTTCCCACTCTTATATTGTAATCCTGCTTTCCAAAATCATGAACCATACTCTATTTCCTAATTCTCTTTACTTCTGAGTTATACTTTGCTTAAAAAATTACTCATATAACTCTACTTTTAGTTTGTTATATGCAAATATCTTCTGGATAAATAAGCAATGCAGAATCTTAAACTTTTATCCTTTCCGAGGTTTATTTTTTTGTTTGTTTGAACTATTGAGATCTTAAGTCAATGTAGAAACAAATCCTAGTGGTTGATGAAATAGCATATTATAAGGAAAGGTGGGAATGAAAATACAATACATTAAATTGCAAAAATTAACTTGAAGTCATACTTTTAAGATAAATACATATTCCTGCTCAGACATTAAAAAAAGAAGTCCAATAGTGTTTCTTTTGCCCATCATCATTTCTATACTGTACCCCTAGTGTCCAGATTTTGTTTGATATCCAATTTTGTCCTCTGCATGGAAGGGACCAGATCTCATGGAGGTGTTTGATTTCCTCCTCAAGCCAGGAAAATAATCAATCTATGTGTGGAATAGTCTCTTGTCAGAAAGCAAAAATGCTTTCGGAGATGTAAGGGGCAGTAAAAGAGTGAGGAGATCTACTTAAGAGGACTCAGCGACAGTAACCCTTAGGAATTTGCATCAAATAATAATAATAGTTATAAATTTATGGCTTTTTACAGATGCTAATTTCTAACACCCAGAGTAAAAAAGGTTGATGTTAAGTGTGCAAAGAATAGTTATCATATAAAAGGAGCACAGACATATTTGGATAGTTTTAAAGTTTTTATTTTTTACAGTGTGGTATTTTTAATTAAATATGTGTGCACGTGCACGCACACACACACACACACACACACACATACATGTTTCTGTGTAAGGAGGAAAGGAATCCAGTGTAAAGTAGGAGCTCTACAGGGGTGGCCACCTCGCGCTCGAGGCCAGGGGTGGTGACCCTGAGGAGCTACCCCGAGCCCGAGGCTAGGGACGGCAGCTGGAAGGAGCCACCCACGCCCGAGGCCAGGGCTGCAGCCGGGAGGAGCAACCGAGGAGCAGTGGCTGCACAGGCACAGGAGGGCCTAGAGGAGCTATCCCACGCTGAAGGTCAGGAATGGTGGCGGTAAGGAGATACCCCTCATCCAAGGTAAGGAGCAGCAGCTGTGCTTTGCTGGAGCAGCCGTGAAGAGATACCCCCACGTCCAAGGTAAGAGAAACCGAAGTAAGATGGTAGGTGTTGCAAGAGGGCATCAGAGGGCAGACACACTGAAACCATACTCACAGAAAACTAGTCAATCTAATCACACTAGGACCACAGCCTTGTCTAACTCAGTGAAACCAAGCCATGCCTGCGGGGCAACCCAAGACCGGCGGGTCATGGTGGAGAGGTCTGACAGAATGTGGTCCACTGAAGAAGGAAATGGCAAGCCACTTCAGTACTCTTGCCTTGAGAACCCCATGAACAGTATGAAAAGGCAATATGATAGGATACCAAAAGAGGAACTCCCCAGGTCATTAGGTGCCCAATATGCTACTGGAGATCAGAGGAGAAATAACTACAGAAAGAATGAAGGGATGGAGCCAAAGCAAAAACAATACCCAGTGGTGGATGTGACTGGTGATAGAAGCAAGATCCGATGCTGTAAAGAGCAATATTGCATAGGAACCTGGAATGTCAGGTCCATGAATCAAGGCAAATTGGAAGTGGTCAAACAAGAGATGGCAAGGGTGAACATCGACATTCTAGGAATCAGCGAACTAAAATGGACTGGAATGGGTGTATTTAACTCAGATGACCATTATATCTACTACTGCAGGCAGGAATCCCTCAGAAGAAATGGAGTAGCCATCATGGTCAACAAAAGAGTCTGAAATGCAGTACTTGGATGCAGTCTCAAAAATGACAGAATGATCTCTGTTCATCTCCAAGGCAAACCATTCAATATCACAGTTATCCAAGTCTATGCCCCAACCAGTAATGCTGAAGAAGCTGAAGTTGAATGGTTTTATGAAGACCTACAAGACCTTTTAGAACTAACACCCCAAAAAGATGTCCTTTTCATTATAGGGGACTGGACTGCAAAAGTAGGAAGTCAAGAAACACCTGGAGTAACAGGCAAATTTGGCCTTGGAATGCGGAATGAAGCAGGGCAAAGACTAATAGAGTTTTGCTAAGAAGATGCACTGGTCGTAGCAAACACCCTATTCCAACAACACAAGAGAAGACTCTACACATGGACATCACCAGATGGTCAGCACCGAAATCAGACTGATTGTATTCTTTGCAGCCAAAGATGGAGAAGCTCTATACAGTCAACAAAAACAAGACCAGGAGCTGACTGTGGCTCAGATCATGAACTCCTTATTACCAAATTCAGACTTAAATTGAAGAAAGTAGGGAAAATCACTAGACCATTCAGGTATGACCTAAATCAAATCCCTTATGATTATACAGTGGAAGTGAGAAATAGATTTAAGGGCCTAGATCTGATAGATAGAGTGCCTGATGAACTATGGAATGAAGTTCGTGACATTGTGCAGGAGACAGGGATCAAGACCATCCCCATGGAAAAGAAATGCAAAAAAGCAAAATGGCTGTCTGGGGAGGCCTTACAAATAGCTGTGAAGAGAAGAGAGGTGAAAAGCAAAGGAGAAAAGGAAAGATATAGGCATCTGAATGCAGAGTTCCAAAGAATAGCAAGAAGAGATAAGAAAGCCTTCTTCAGTGATCAATGCAAAGAAATAGAGGAAAAGAACAGAATGGGAAAGACTAGAGATCTCTTCAAGAAAATTAAATATACCAAGGGAACATTTCATGCAAAGATGGGCTCGATAAAGGACAGAAATGGTATGGACCTAACAGAAGCAGAAGATACTAAGAAGAGGTGGCAAGAATACAGGGAAGAACTGTACAAAAAAGATCTTCACGACCCAGATAATTATGATGATGTGATCACTAATCTAGAGCCAGACATCCTGGAATGTGAAGTCAAGTGGGCCTTAGAAAGCATCACTACGAACAAAGCTAGTGGAGGTGATGGAATTCCAATTGAAAGATGATGCTGTGAAAGTGTTGCACTCAATATGCCAGCAAATTTGGAAAACTCAGCAGTGGCCACAGGACTGGAAAAGGTCAGTTTTCATTCCAATCCCAAAGAAAGGCAATGCCAAAGACTGCTCAAACTACCGCACAATTGCACTCATCTCACATGCTAGTAAAGGAATGCTCAAAATTCTCCAAGCCAGGCTTCAGCAATACGTGAACCGTGAATTCCCTGACGTTCAAGCTGGTTTTAGAAAAGGCACAGGAACCAGAGATCAAATTGCCAACATCTGCTGGATCATGGAAAAAGCATGAGAGTTCCAGAAAAACATCTATTTCTGCTTTCTTGACTATACCAAAGCCTTTGACTGTGTGGATCACAATAAACTGAAAAATTCTTAGAGAGATGGGAATACCAGACCACCTGACCTGCCTCTTGAGAAATCTGTATGCAGGTCAGGAAGCAACAGTTAGAACTGGACATGGAACAACAGACTGGTTCCAAATAGGAAAAGGAGAACATCAAGGCTGTATATTGTTACCCTGCCTATTGAACTTATATGCAGAGTACGTCATGAGAAATGCTGGACTGGAAGAAACACAAGCTGGAATCAAGATTGCCAGGAGAAATATCAATAACCTTAGATATGCAGATGACACCACCCTTATGGCAGAAAGTGAAGAGGAGCTAAAAAGCCTCTGATGAAAGTGAAAGAGGAGAGCAAAAATGTTGGCCTAAAGCTCAACATTCAGAAAACAAAGATCATGGCATCTGGTCCCATCACTTCATGGGAAATAGATGGGGAAACAGTGGAAACAGTGTCAGACTTTATTTTGGGGGGCTCCAAAATCACTGCAGATGGTGACTGCAGCCATGAAATTAAAAGACACTTACTCCTTGGAAGAAAAGTTATGAGCAACCTAGATAGCATATTCAAAAGCAGAGACATTACTTTGCCGACTAAGGTCTGTCTAGTCAAGGCTATGGTTTTTCCTGTGGTCATGTATGGATGTGAGAGTTGGACTGTGAAGAAAGCTGAGCACCGAAGAATTGATGCTTTTGAACTGTGGTGTTGGAGAAGACTCTTGAGAGTCCCCTGGACTGCAAGGAGATCCAACCAGTCCATTCTGAAGGAGATCAGCCCTGGGATTTCTTTGGAAGGAATGATGCTAAAGCTGAAACTCCAGTACTTTGGCTACCTCATGCGAAGAGTTGACTCATTGGAAAAGACTCTGATGCTGGGAGGGATTGAGGGCAGGAGGAGAAGGGGATGACTGAGGATGAGACGGCTGGCTGGCATCACTGACTCGATGGACATGAGTCTGAGTGAACTCTGGGAGATGGTGATGAACAGGGAGGCCTGGGCGTGCTGTGATTCATGGGGTCGCAAAGAGTTGGACACGACTGAGTGACTGAACTGAACTGAACTGACTGTGATCATATGAAATAACCAGCAAATTAAATATGAAAGTTAATCTGACTTGTTGATCATGAAGATGGAAATTTCAAAAATTCATTTCTAGTAAAGTAGCCTAATCTCTAATAGCCTGATCTCTTGAGTCTAACAGCTCAAGAGGTGAAATATTCATAGAGATTAAACCCTAGATAGCTCTAGTAATTAAAATTTTAAAGATTCTAGAAGAAATATATATTTTAATAATAATGCAAATAGACTAGATTAATATATCATAGAGACAGGCCAAGGGATTAGGGACCAAGAAATCCAAAAGTTGAAGAATACATCATTTTCAGAAAAGGCACCAACTTAAAATAAATGAAACTTAAAACATGTACTATATAAAAAGACTCAGCTTATGATGCTCAGTGTCACTTCTTTGAATCACTGTGGTCATTACAGTCAGATCAAGGTCCCAAGGCGGAGTTTCCTAGCCAACAACTAGAATCTGCAACCTTGATTTGTGTGGCTATGATCTTTTTCTTTTGTGTCTGGTTAGATTAACAAAACTCTTAAGAGCATCTGAAAATAGCACTAGCAATGTGTCAGAGTACGGGGCAAGAAGAAACGAAGTTAAATATTTTTTTCAGCATTTTGATAACTAGCTTTAACGTTAAGGTATTATTTTGGAATCACTGAACTTCAGTTATTTGCGATTTTAGATACTTTAATACCTTCAAAGGAATCAACCATATTTAATCTATAATTACAGTTTAAGGGAATTTCATTAATCACATTTCTAACTGACGTCCAAGTGCTCAGTAAAACAATTTTGAAAGTTTTTAAAATCATATATGAGATGAATAAACTGGGCTCACTAAATGAGGTACTATCTAAGTGGGTATTCCTCTCCTTAAATAAAAACCCCCTTGGTCATAATCATGATTGGTTCTCTATAAAGGAGGTTTTTAATTTTAAACCTATCATCTCTTGTCTATGAAACTTTAACTTGCCTTTCAAATTCTTTTCACCCTGAATTAAGAAGCTGCAGCAAGGAAACGAGAGCAGCATTATGACTCACTCCAGGGTGATTGATCACGGTGTCCACCACCAGCCCTTGGCCATCTATTTCTGTCATTGCTGAAATGGAAGCAGAAGAGATCAAACACAGTGAACAAGTAGAAGCAGAATTGACTTGCTGAGTAGTAAATGTGCAGACTGAGCTTTGTAGCAGGATCTTAAATAATGGCCTGAAAGAGAGAGAAATGAGGCATAGGATGATACTGTTGAAGTATTTGAAGCAGGTGTTTATTTTGTCTTCTGCACCTTCTTTTAGGGGAGCTCTTCCTTTTTCTCTATCCTCCCTGTGTGCTTCTACAGTTATAGCCCATTATCTCCTCCCTATAGAAATGAGCATGTGTTATCTAAGACACTGGAGTTGTACACACTCTTGGGCACAGAAACTCATTAAAGAAGGCAACGGGGGTCTGGGACCATGATTCAGAATTCCTTCAGAGTTTATTTATAATGCGGCCGAGATTCTTCAGGATCCTCTCTAATCCTCAGCCTCCACTTTGGTCTTGATGTGGGAAGGATGGTTCTGGCTGGTGATGGGGTTCATGATCTCTGACTCATGAAAGAGCCCATCTGTGGTTGAAAGGTAGAATGAGGGTTTTGCTAAGAGAAGAGCAAGATGGGACTGGAGAGGCAAGATGCTATGGTTTGAGTCTCTGCTCCTAGGCACCTGAGCAGTGGTCCTTGGTTTTTGTTGCACCTATTACAGTTGCAGGGATGTGCTGGCTATCACATATCATATTACTTCTCAGCTCTAAAGCTACTCTTTGTTTGTCCTAATGTTTGGTAATGGATATAGGCTTTGTCAACTGCATTTGTGGTTCAGTCACTAAGTCATGTCCAACTCTTTGTGATCCTATGGACTGCAGCACACCAGTCTTCCCTGTCCTTCTCTCTCTTCCAGAGTTTGATCAGACTCATGTCCTTTGAGTCGGTGATACTATCTGATCATCTCATCCTCTGCTTCCCTCTTCTCCTTTTGCCTTCAATCTTTCCCAGCATCAGGGTCTTTTCCAGTGAGTTGCTTTTTTTGCATCAAGTGGCCAAAGTATTGGAGCTCCAGCACCAGTCCTTCCAATGAATATTCAGGGTTGATTTCCTTTAGGGTGGACTGGTTTGATCACTTTGTGGTCCAAAGAACTCTTAAGGGTCTTCTCCAGCACCACAATTCAAAGGCACCAATTCTTCGGCACTGAGCCTTCTTTGTGGCCCAACTCTCACATTTATACATGCAGACTGGAAAAACTATAGCTTTGGCTATATGGCTGCATTTATCCTTTACCAACTTTCTTGATGTTAAGCTCCGCCAATAGATGGTGCTGTGGAAAGGACAGCAAGATGCTGTGAGACAGACCTTTTTCCTTCTGTTTCTTCCTTTTCTCCTGTGACATCAAGCAGATCAGAGCTCAGTGGGTCGCTTGCCTATGGTTCTGGCAAGTAGCCTGGAGCCTGTTTCTTCACCTTGGTTAGTGCCTATGTGTGTCTGCAGCCGCCAGTTCCTTCTCAAATGTCAGAATCGCTCTCTTGCAGGGAGGAGACCCCTCCTTTAAGTTTCTAGGTTCCCTATTCACTTCTTTGAGCTTAATAGTGGCAACAGCTTTCTGAAGTGGCTACCTTTTTATACCTTAACATTTTCTTTTACTTCTTTCAGTAATTAACTACCTATTACACAGGTAGCAATTCTTGGTATTGGTATTGTCCTTATTCAAATTACTGGTATTTTTTTTCTAATTAGACCCCAATGAATATAGCAAGCTGTCTGAATTTATTACTTTCTAATAAATACTAGTTTTGCTTAAGGGAATTCAATTTGTGTTTCTTCTCTTGTTCTTCAGTTATTGTTTGGACTCTATTCAATAACTCATCAAAAAATATGTGAGGCACTAGGCCAAGCACTCTATCAGGGGCTTGGGGTATAAAGAGGAGTATGCTAACCTATTATCAAGACACTAGACTGTCATTTACGAAATAATTATGATATTGGGTGGACACATACATAAACAAATGATTAAGATACAATATGATAAGTGTTGAAGATATGAACAAGGGATGAAGAAGCATGGGGAAAGGAGTGATTAATTTGACAGGAGGAATGGACATGTGGATACTAGATGGGCAGGGAGTGGTGGGGCAAATTGGGCAGGTAGTATTGACATGTATACATTACCATGTGTAAAATAAACAGCTAGTGGGAAGCGCCTGTATACCACAGGGAGTTCAGCTCAGTGCTCTGTGATGGCCTAGAGGGGTGGGGTGGGGAGTGGGAGGGAGGCTTCAGAGGGAGGGGATAGGTATGCACATAGTTGGTTTATTTCATTGTAAAACAGTTATATTGCAATTATAAAAATAAAGATCGAGGAACTAAGTGGTCAAGGAAAGATTGACAGAGGAGTCAAAGATTTTTGCAGGAACTTAAAGGATGAAGGCAATGGCACCCCACTCCAGTACTCTTGCCTGGAAAATCCCATGGATGGAGGAGGCTGGTTCGCTGCAGTCCATGGGGTCGCAGAGAGTCGGACATGACCGAGCGACTTCACTTTCACTTTTCACTTTCATGCATTGGAGAAGGAATGGCAACCCACTCCAGTGTTCTTGCCTGGAGAATCCCAGGGACGGGCAGCCTAGTGGGCTGCTGTCTAGGGGGTCGCACAGAGTTGGACATGACTGAAGTGACTTAGCAGCAAAAGGATGAATAAGTATTTACTCAGGAGGAAAGTGGAAGAGGGGATAACACAAACCAAGGTCTGGACTTGCTGAGCCTGTTCAGGGAACTAAAGTTGGTCATTGGCTATAAGCGGGTGTAAGAGAAGAAGGCTGAGGGATGTGGTTTTCCAGGTAGCTAGGAAAGGAACATGTTGATTATATTAAGGAGTTTGAGTGTATTCTATCCATAGTTGAATATGTAAGTTTTTCCTTTATGCTATGTACCTGGGGCTTCCCTGGTGACTCAGACAGCAGAGAATCTGCCTGCAGTGCGGGAGACCTGGGTTTGATCCCTGGGTCGGGAAGATCCCCTGGAGGAGGGCCTGGCAGCCCACTGCAGTATTCTTGCCTGGAGAATCCCCATGGACAGAGGAGCCTGGGGGGGTAACAGTCCATGGGGTCACAGAGAATCAGACACCACTGAGCGACTAAGCACACACAGCGCACATGTAAAAGTGATTACATGCATTGCTATATTCTTATGCAATATAGAGCGAATACTAATCTTATGCACATTGCATGTATAGAAAAGTAAATCTAGGTACATTGAAATACAGTTGTTCCCCCCATCCACAGGGGATACATTCCAAGAATGCCGGCAGGGGATGCCTGAAACCACAGATAGTGAGAGTATTTACGGAGGAAGCTATGGCAACCCATTCCAGTGTTCTTGCCCGGAGACTCCTATGGACATGGGAGCCTGGCAGGCTGTAGTCCATAGCGTCACAGAGTTGGATATGACTGAAGTGACAGCACACATGGCACGTGTGTGTGTGTGTGTGTGTATACACACATGTGTATATATATATATACACACACACTTGTGTTTTTTCCTATATCTACATACCTGTGATAAAGTTTAATTTCTGAATTAGGCACATTGAGAGATTAACAACAGTAACTAGTTATAAAATAGAACAATTATAAAAATTCATTTAAGTAGTTTTAGGGCTTCCCTGATGGGTCAGCTGGTCCAGAATCCGCCTGCAATGCAGGAGACCTGGTTTCAGTCCCTGGGTCAAGCAGATGCTCTGAAGAAGGGAATGGCAACCCACTCCAGTATTCTTGCCTGGAGAATTCCATGGACATATATGTATATATACTTGTTTATTCCTCTGTGTACATACTTGTGATAAAGTTTAACTTCTGAATTAGGCACCGTAAGAGATTAACAACAGTAATTACAAACAGAACAATTACAATAATATGGTATAGTAAAGTTACGTGAATGTGGTGTTTATCTCTGTCACAGTATCTTCTTGTACAAATTTAATGCATTTTCCATCTTAACTGGGCACTTGTCACGCATCACAGGTGTAACTTAGCAGTCTGAGGTGTGTCAGCAAAACCAGCTTGAATTTTTTTTTCCTTTTTCACAGTTTCACAGAAGCTTCATTCTTACCATAGATCTTAGCAATCTCAGTACAGGATTCTTTTCAAGTCCAGAACTTTCACCTGTTCACTGATAGGAAGCACTTTTATAGCTTTTCTCTGGCATGCTTGGAGTCCCGGCATCACTGTTCTTGGACTTTGGGGCCATCACTAAGTAAAATAATTGTTACTTGGACATGAGAGCTGTAGTACCTAGCATCCGTCTGAGAGCCAGATGGCTACTGAGTGCCTAACGGGTGGGGTAAGCAGGACGAGTAGATGATTCACATCCCCGGTGGGGCAGAGCAGGACAGTGCAGGCTTTCATCTTGCTACTCTGAGTGGTGCACAATTGAAGTCTTATGAATTATTTATTTCTGCAATTTTCCATTTAATATTTTCCCATTGTGGTTGACCCTGGGTAACTGGGAAACTGAAAAATGAAGCTGCAACTCGGGGGACCACTGTAACTTTGTTGTGTGCGTATGACCACGCAATAGTAAATGGGGAGGGTTTATCACCCAAATATATAAACAGCAGAGACTAAGCTGTACTGTTTCCACAGACTATAAATACTTAATGGAGCTATTTTTATGACTAGAACTCACATGATATATTGCCCATTGCCCTCTGTTTCAGTGGTGTGCCAGAGATCGCTTGCACCAGTTTGCAGGAACCAACTGTGCCCATCTTTTTCCAAATCTAATCGGTGACTTGGGTCAGCAGGCTGAAATCTGCCACGGCAATGATATTTACACCATGGAAATAGGCAGGCAAGCACTACAGATCAGTTTCTTTTCTGTAAAACTGGTTGTTAGATATATAGCATCACTGCTGTTGCAAACTCTTGAATTTTTTAATATACAGAAGACATGGACCTATTGTTTTCCCATCTATTTTGCTTTCCTTGTAAATTGAATGATATTTGATCCAATAGTTAAAAAATCGTTCTGGTACTTAAATTGCATTAATCCACATGGTATCTTTATAGTAAGCTGATGTTTCATGAGATCAAACTCAGGACATTCACCAAGAACTCTATTTTCTATTTAACCACCAATTTTATCACTATTTTTTGTTATGATGACTCTTACGGATTTTTATCACTTTTTCTAAAATTTATTAGTCAACTTGGATTGCTATTGCCATTCTTTTTCTGCTTCAAGTCTGTACGTGTAGATACCTCATTTTAGGGACTGGGATTATATTTACTTTCCTTTATTTGTTTTCTATTTCAACTTGTCAAAGAGAAGTCTTCCTGGGCAGGCCGCAGTATAGTCATTAAAAAAGAAATCCAAAGTAGGAAGCCTTATTCTGGAGCATAATTCTGTCTCAACTGAACTGAATGCATAATTGGAAGCACAGGGTTGAGTGTGAGCTGGCCCAGAGCTGCCATCTTTCTTCTAAGAGCGTCATATCTTTCCTACCCTCACTTTTGCGGGGATACTTTTCCTTAGCAGATTTCAAAATGATGATTCTTCCTAAGATAGCCTCATAGCATCTCAGATTTCCATCATATATTTTCTCTGTGGATTAAATCAGGGGTCCCCAACTTCTGGGACCTAATGTCTAACGATCTGAGGTGGAGCTGATGTAATGATAACAGAAATAAAGTGCACATTGGATGTAATACACTTGAATCATCCTCAAACCATTCTCCTTCCCTGGTCCGTGGGAAAACAATTGTCTTCCATGAAACCTGTCCCTGGTGCCAAAAAGGATGGGGACCCCTGGATTAAATCACCACTCATTCAGAACTGGACGCACCTGTTCTATTATTATTCTAATTGAATGATATTATATCAATACTTACCATGTTGCTTTAGGAGTGACTCTCAAAGCTAACTGCTAAAAGGAAAGGAGATGAGCTGAGGAAAATATTCCAAAAGTGACTTAGAGGATACCAAATTTAAGGTGTACATTGCAATAGCCACCTGAGTAGTGACTGTCATACCATGCAATAGTCCGTGTCTGATTGATTGCTTTGGCTCAACATTTTTAGAAAAGCATGTTCAGCATAAGTCACTTCTATGCATTTTCTTTCTTTTTCTTTTTTTTTTTTTTTTTTTTTTTTTTACTAAATAAAGACAAGATTATTTTGTCAAGATCAGGTATCCTCAAATACTTATTTCAGAAAGAGAAAAATAACTTATTGAATTCAGAGCTGTCTGGTCCCTTACCAGCCCTGAAAATACTGCATTTGTGATCTTTCAAAGTTCTAATGTCTCTAGGACAACACAAAAAAATATAGACTGTGTACCACCAACAAATCAAAAATGTAAAAATATAGACTGTGCACCATCAGCAAGTAAAAATATTTATAGACTTCTTCCTACACAGGAGAGAGGAAAGAAAACCTGTCTGGGGAGACCAAAATGTACTGAAGTGGAGGTGAGGAGAGGAATAGCAGAAAAAGAAATAGACTCTACTATTTTGTAATATCTCAGGGAGGAAGAAAGGCCTCTATGTGCTACATGGAGAACTGGGTGGGAGCTGGGGAATACCCAGAGCAACTTAATGAGGTAGTCTTAGCCCCAGAAGAGTCTAGAAGAATCAGAATGAATTGGATAAAATACTCATTCCTCCTTGAATGTTATAGCACCAATTTATCAATAAAAGTTACAGTTCACTTATTAAAGCTGGACTAATTTATATAAATGTTATAACTTAAATGCTTCTCAGGTGGCTCAGTGATAAAAATCCACCTGCAATTCAGGAGACAGAGGAGATGTGGATTCAGTCCCTGAGTTGGGAAGATTCCCTGGAGGAGGAAATGGCAACCCACTCCAGTATTCTTGCCTGAGAAATCCAAAGGACAGAGGAGCATGGCGGGCTACAGTCCATGGGGTCACAAAGAGTCAGACATGACTGAACACTGAACCACGATGATGATGAACTTAAATACCTGTGACCCTGGAATATCATGATATTGAACAGCTAATAATGCATAGCCAGTGACCAGTCAGGACCCTGGGCACAATGCTCGAGCCACTTTGTGAAGCCAGGTGTTGACACTTTCCTTTTGGGATCCTGGCGATGTCAAAATACTTCCAAAGGAGGGGTTAATGATGGGAAAAGTGGGTACTCAGGAGGTGCTGGGCAATGGTCATATCCTAACTTACATGGACATATTTCAGTATGACTAAATATGAACATCAATCAGTATGGCTGTACTAATATGTACTGGTTGGATATTAACAGGTCCCAACTCAAGAATTCTAGCTCTAGGATTTTTCTCAGAGGAAATGGGCCCCAATATTGAAAATACTATGTGCATCATGATAGTCACCGTGAGAGCTCATAGATCGTAAAGCAGCTGGGAATAACCTGTATATTCCACAGAGGGCTATTTAAGTTGTGGTGTACTTAATCAACAGAATATTATGCAGTTTATAAAATGATCTTTATGAAAGGTTTATAATAGCAAACAACTCTGTAATACAATGTTGAGTTACAACACTGTGTTTATGTGTTGCATATATGTATTTAAAACATGCATATGGGTACAGTAGCAACCATATTTTCTGTTGCTTGCTGTCTGGGATTCTATTAAGCATGGACTCAATGGAAACTCCAAAACCTTTTTCACATACACTTGTGTTAAACCAAATCTTTTCAAACTTTTGCAGTGGGTTAAAAAGTAATAATTTTGGGACAGAATTTTAAGTTGATCTTTGTGAACATTTGTCTTGCATTTTTAAGCCCACCGTTCAGACTGTCCGTATTCTATTAGCGTAGGTATTCTGCCACCAGAGCCCAAAGCCCAGGATTCACTCTTGTTAGCTGTCTTGCCTTTATTTCCTGATTATGTCTTTACCAGCAGCGTCTTCAAAATCTGTCTTGAATCTGCCCTCTCTCCCAGCTTCCACTATACCATTCTATTCTAAACTGCCCCCACCTCCTGTCTTGATGCTTATGATAGTCTACCAGCTTCCATTCCCACCCCATCTAGAGAGCCCACAAGCTGTTCCCCACACACCAGCTGGGGTGAGCCTTCTGGCCCATCTACCAGATCTCTTATGCTCCAGCTTAAAACTGTCAAATGGCTCTCTGCATCTCTTAGAATAAAATTCAGATTCTTGCCAAGGTCTATGTCTCCTACCTGACTTGGCCCTTGTCGGCATCTCTAAGTTCATCTTTTCCCGTTCTCCCATCACATGTGAAACCCCTTCAGCCCCTGTCTCTGGTTTCTTCCCTAAAGCACATCAAACTCATCTGACCTCTAGGCATGTGCCCAGATTATTCTGTCTGAAAACCTTGCCTCCAGAAACTTCAGCCCCAGATTTCTCCTTATCATTCAGGTCTTAGACAAGTTAGTTGGTATTTTTGCATGTGTTTGATGCAGGATACAGGATGCTTGGGGCTGGTGCACTGGGATAACCCAGAGGGATGGTATGGGGAGGGAGGTGGGAGAGGGGTTCAGGAGTGGGAACTTATGTACACCCGTGGCGGATTCATGTTGATGTATGGCAAAACCAATACAGTATTATAAAGTAAAAACAAACAAACAAACAAACAAAGAAACAAAACCTTGTAGGTATGTAAGGGCTTCCCAGGTGGCGCTAGTGGTAAAGAACCTGCCTACCAATGCAGGAGATTCAGGTTTGACCCTGGGTTGGGGAAGATTCCCTGCAGGAGAGTACGGCAACCCACACCAGTATTCTTGCCTGGAGAATCCCATGAACAGAGGAGCCTGGTGGGGTTGCAAAGAGTTGGACACGACTGAAGCAACTTAGCATGCACGCATCATGTAGGTATTTAACATGCAGGACTCTTTACACGTGCAAATGTTATGAAATATCTCCTTTTAATGGGAAGAGATTGGAGATAGCATGAAAACTTGCTCCTCATTGGCTTGATCTGTGTGTGTGTATATATATATATATTTTTTTTTTTTTTTCTGATACATTTCTTCTGTGGCTTCTCATTTTAAGAACAGTTGGAAGGTAGGCAAATTGTTCTTTGAGTATTACGGTTGCATTTGTCAATAAGCATTTGTTTACTGCAGGACTTTATTTAAGCCATTTAATAAGAGGTCAAACTGTGTGTATAATAGTAGAGACAAAAGAGGAACGAAATGTATGTGGCTGCCTGAAGTTTCTTATTGCTAAGCTTCCAGCAGAGAAAGCTTGATATGCATGCTCTCCTGTCTGAGAAGCTGCTAGAATGGTAAGCATGGTAGAAATTGGATCAAAGATAGTGGATACATTTATAAATTTGCATCTGTGATTGTATATTTTCAGTTTAAATATGTGTATCATTGTTGCTTTGATCATGCTAATCAGCATTGCAGTTGTTACTTTGTTTTAGCTAATCATACTAAATTTCAGATGAGAATAATTTTATTTTATGAAAACTCATTTTTCCTTAATGTTTTGAAGTACAAAACAGACATTTAAATTTGCTTGTAAAAGTTGAAAATAACCTTTAAAATGAGTGTGCGTGCATGCTAAATTTCTTCAGTCACGTCCAACTCTTTGTGACCTTATGGACTGTAGCCCATCAGGCTCCTCTGTCCTCATGGGATTCTCCAGGCAAGAATACTGGAGTGGGTTCCCAGACTCTCATCCAGGGATCATACTGACCCAGAGATTGAGCCTGTGTCTCTGGCACTACCTCACTGCAGACGGATTCTTTACCACTAACCCACCAAGGAAGCCCTTTAAAATGGGAGGCAGATTTAAGTCTCTGCTCATCATAATTAAGTTTAAAATGGGAGGCAAATTTAATTCTGATGAGTAGAGACTTATTGGATATTGTGACATCAATATCATAAAGTGTGTGGGAAGAATAAAAATGATTTTGCATGTGACTGATAATTTATTATCAACAAAATAGATTGTGATAGCTATGTTTTATGTAAGTCCTATTGTAACCACAGAAAATATTTATGGAAGATTCAAAAAAGAAAATAAGAATGGATCAAAGCATGACACTACAAAATAGCCATAAAGAACCAGGAAATACAGCAAGAGAGACAAAGAGGAGCACAAGAAATACAAAACAGAAAACAATTATTAAAATGACAATAATATACCTCTCTATCAGTAATTAATTAAAGTGTGAATGAATTAAACTCCCTAATCAAAATATAGAGTGACTGAATCAATTAAAAAAATACCTACATGCTAAATCACTTTGTTTTTTTAATTTGTAATTTATTTTAATTGAGGTATAATTGATTTACAATATTGTGCTGGTTTTAGATGTATAACAAAACGATTCAGTTATTTTTTAGACTACATTCCATTATAGGTTTTTACAAGATATAATTCCCTGCACGTGCATGCATGTTCAGTTGTATCCAAGTCTTTTGCGACCCCGTGGACGGTGCCCTGCCAGGCTCCTCTGTCTGTGCTGTATAGTAAATCCCTGTTGGTTATCTATTTTATATATAGTATTTATATCTGTTAATCCCATACTCCTAATTTTTCCCTACCTTCCCCTTTGATGATCATAATTTTGTTTTCTATGTCTGTTTTGTCTTGTATATAGATTCATTAGTAGTATATTTTAGATTCTACATATAAGTGATAGTATTTGTCTTTGACTCTCTTCACTGAGATATTCTCTAGGTCCATTCACATTATTGCAAATGGCAATATTTTATTTTTTATGACTCTGTATTATTCCATTGTGTACATATACACCACATCTTCTTAAGCCAGTAATCTTTGATGGGTGTTTGGGTTGTTTCCATATTTTGGATATTGTAAATCATACTACTATGAATATTGGGGTACATGGCTAAATCACTTTAGATTTAAGGACACACATAAGCAGAAAGTAAAATGATGGGAACATACTTCCATGCAAATGGTAACGAAAAGCAAGCAGAAATAGTTGTAATTATATCAGATGAAATATATTTTAAGTCAAAACTGTAACAAGAGACAAATAAGTACTTTGCATAGTAATAGTCAATCTATCAGGAAGCTATAACATGTATAATAAATATGTAAGCACTCAACCTTGCTAAGTCACTTCAATCGTGTCTGACTCGATGTGACCCCATAGACAGCAGCCCACTAGGCTCCCCCGTCCCTGGGATTCTCCAGGCAAGAACACTGGAGTGGGTTGCCATTTCCTTCTCCAATGTATGAAAGTGAAAAGTGAAAGTGAAGTCGCTCAGTCGTGTCCGACTCTTCAAGATCCCATGGACTGCAGCCTACCAGGCTCCTCCATCCACGGGATTTTCCAGGCAAGAGTACTGGAGTGGGGTGCCATTGCCTTCTCTGAAGCACTCAACCTTAGAGCACCCAAATACAAGAAGCAAATATTAGCAAGACTAAAGGGAGAAGAGACAGTGACATAATAGTAAAAAATATTCAAAATCTCACTTTTAAGAAAGAAAAGAACATCCAGACAGAAGATGAGAAAACAGAGGGCTTGAGCAATGTTATAAACCAAATGGACCAGACAGACATACTTGGTATGATTTTAATCTTCTTAAATTTCTTAAGACTGGTTTTTGACCTCTGTATAATATTCACCCAAAAGCAGCAGATGACACATTCTTAAGAACACACAGAATATTCTCTAGGATAGATCGTAGGTTAGGTCAAAACCAGTTTTAAGAAATTTAAGAAGATTAAAATCATACCAAGTATATTTTCCTACCACAGTGAGATGTAACTACCAATCAATAACAGAAGAAAAAAGGGAAAATTCACAGATAAGTGAAAATTAAACAACAAGTTTTTCGGGCAACCAGTGGGTCAAATAAAAAATGGACAGGCAAATTAGGAAATATCTTCAGACAAAGGAAAACAAAAATACAATGTAGCAAAGCATATGAAACTGGAAAAAACAGTAGAAGCTGGGTTCCTTTTATAATGATAAAGGCCTATATTAAAAACGACAAGACTTCCGTGGCAGTCCAGTGGTTGACTTCACCTTCCAATGCAGAGGGTACGTGTTCAATCCTTGGTCAGGGAGCTAAGATCCCACAGGCCTTGTGGCCAGAAAACCAAAGTGTAAAGCAGAAGTAATATTGTAACAAGTTCAATAAAGACTTTAAAAATGTTCCTTATTAAAAAAAATATTTAGATGAAGGACACCTGAAAAAATCGCAAGCATCCTAACTTTACACCTCAGGGAACTAGAAAAAGAACAAGCTAAGTCCAAATTTAGCAGGAGGATGGAAATGATAAAGATTGGAGCAGAAATAAAGAGTAGAAAAACAAACAAAAAAAAGAGTAACGAGTTGGTTTATTAAAAAGATAAACAAATGGACAAACCATTAGCTAGACTAATCAAGAAAAAAAGACTCCAGATCAGAAATGAAAGAGGAGATATAAGGATATCACAGAAATAAAATGGATTGTGAGACTGCTATAAACAATTATACCACAACAAATGAGATAACCTAAAAGAAACGGATACATTCCTGGAAACAACCTACTAAGACTGAATTGTTAAGAAATGAAAAATTTCACCATACATGTAACTAGTAAGGAGATTGAATCAGTAGCCAAAAACCTCCGAATGAGAAAGGGCTATGGCCTGATGGCTTAGCCATCAGGAATTTTGGAGAATTGTTCCAAAAATTTTAAGGATAATGAAAGCCAATCCTTTTCAAACACTTCCCAAAAGTTGAAGACAAAGAAAGACTTCCAGACTAACTTTTTGAGGTTGGCATTACCCTGATGCCAAAGTCAGACAAAGACACTACAAGAAATATACTACTACAGGGCAATCCCTTGGAGGAGGAAATGGCAACCCATTCCAGGATTCTTTTTTTTTTTCCATTCCAGTATTCTTTCTGAGACAATTCTGTAAACATAGAGGCCTGGTGGGCTACAGTTTGTGGGGTCACAAAGAATTGGACATGACTTAGCTACTGGGTGCACACGCACCAGGTGATATGCCTGGTGAATATAGACGTAAAAATTCTCAACAAAGTGCTAGCAAGCCAAATTCAACAGTACATTGAATGGATCGTACAATGTGAGCAGTGGGATTTATCCCTGGGATATAAGAATGGTTCAATGTTAAAAAAAAAATCAGCATTATATACCACATAAAGAGAAGGCAGGATAAAAATGACATGACTTAGACATAAGTCCTGAAACTATGATACTCCTACAAGAAAACTATAAAATCTTGATAACATCATCTTTGATTTCTTAGAAATAACACCAAAAGCACAGGGAACAGGAGCAAAAATAGACAAGTGGGAGTATATCAAACTAAAAGAACTTCTGCGCAGCGAAGGAAACATTCAAAAGAGTGAAGAATGTTTGCAAATCATCTGTTTTGTTTGTTTGTTGAGTTGCTAAGTCGTGTCCAACTCATTGTGACCCCGTTGATTGTAGTCTGCCAGTCTCCTCTGCCCGTGGGACTTTCCAGGCAAGAATACTGGAATGGGCTGCCATTCCTTCTCCAAGGGATCTTCTTGACCCAGGGATCAAACCCACGTCTCTTGCATTGGCAGGTGAATTCTTTACCACGGAGCCATCAGGGAAGTGGGATTAATGTACAAAATAGGAAACTCATATAACGCAACAGCAAAATTCCCCCAAACCCCAGTTAAAAAATAGGTTTTAACTTGAACTGAACAGATATTTTAAATAGAAGCTGAACAGATATTTCCTCAAAGAAGACATGTGGACGGCCAATAGGCATGTGGAAAGGTGCTCAGTATCACTCATCATTAGGGAAATGCAAATGAAACCAAAAGACAGCACTTTACACGTGTTAGGATGGCTATAGTATATTTTTGAAAAGGTTGTGGAGAAAAGGGAACCCTTGTACACTGTTACTGGGGATGAAAAATGGTGCAGATGCTATGGAAAGCAACATGAAGGTTAAAAAAAAAATTAAAATTAGAGCTACCATAATATCCTCCAATTCCCTTTTGGGTATTTATCCATAATAATTGAAAATAGGATCTTGAATAGATATTTACACCCAAGTTTATTTCAGCATTGTTCACAATAGCCAAGAGGTGCAAGCAACCTAAATGTCTATCAGAAGATGAATGGGTAAAAAAAAAAATTGGCATATATACACAGTGGAATATTATTCAACTTTAAAAACAAATCCTATCACATGATACAGTGTGGATGAGCCTTGAAGACACCATGCTAAGTGAAAGAAGCCTGTCACAGAAGGACAAATACTACGTGATTCCACTTTAATGAGTCAAACTCCGAGAAGCATAAAGTAGAATGGTGGAGGCCAGCAGCTGGAGATGATGGTGGAGTCTGAGGGGCAGTGGAGTTCGGTGGACGTGGGTTTCAGCCACACAAGAAGAGCGAGTTCTAGAGATCTTCAGTACGGCAGTGTGCATGTAAGTAACAAGACTTGACTGCACAGTTGCAATCTTAAGAGGGTAGATTTCAGGCTGTGTTTTTACCACAGTTAAATAGAGCGAGACCACAGCAGCAAAGATCTATCATCTTTGTCACTCTTCCTATTCTCTCTGTTTCCAGATTTCTAGGAAAACCAAGGAATCAAAGGAACAAAACTGGAAATGTTCAATTTGGGGCCTGAAGATTGAAATGTCAGGTGTGACCAGATTTCTTGATGTCCCTGGTTTAGGAAAACCTGTGATGAATTGGATAACTTGTGATACTAGTGTTCATGTTGTTAGTGATTTCAGTTTTAAAGCAAATGATTTTGCTGTTTAAAATATGTTCAGTTCAGTTGCTCAGTCGTGTCCGACTCTTTGCGACCCCATGAATCGCAGCACGCCAGGCCTCCCTGTCCATCACCAGCTCCCGGAGTTCACTCAAACTCACGTCCATCGAGTCAGTGATGCCATCCAGCCATCTCATCTTCTGTCGTCCCCTTCTCCTCCTGCCCCCAATCCCTCCCAGCATCAAAGTCTTTTCCAATGAGTCAACTCTTCGCATGAGGTGGCCAAAGTACTGGAGCTTCAGCTTTAGCATCATTCCTTCCAAAGAAATCCCAGGGCTGATCTCTTTCAGAATGGACTGGTTGGATCTCCATGCAGTCCAAGGGACTCTCAAGAGTCTTCTCCAACACCACAGTCCAAAAGCATCAGTTCTTCAGCGCTCAGCCTTCTTCACAGTCCAACTCTCACATCCATACATGACCACAGGAAAAACCACAGCCTTGACTAGACGGCCCTTAGTCAGCAAAGTAATGTCTCTGCTTTTGAATATGCTATCTAGGTTGGTCATAACTTTTCTTCCAAGGAGTAAGCATCTTTTAATTTTATGGCTGCAGTCACCATCTGCAGTGATTTTGGAGCCCCCCAAAATAAAGTCTGACACTGTTTCCCCATTTATTTCCCATGAAGTGGTGGGATCGGATGCCATGATCTTCGTTTTCTGAATGTTGAGCTTTAAGCCAACTTTTTCACTCTCCACTTTCACTTTCATCAAGAGGCTTTTTAGTTCCTCTTGACTTTCTGCCATAAGGGTGTAGAATTTTAAAATATAATATTACACTAATATGTGGAAATACAATATAGAGCATTATACATATGGGTTGACCAGAAAAAGTTCATCTGGGTTTTTCTATAAGATGTAACAGAAAAATCCTGACAAACTTTTTGGCCAACCTGGTATATATAGCAGTGTATACTTTGCATGCCTGCTAAGTCGCTTCGGTCATGCTTGATTGTGATAAGATCATCTATAACAGCATTGTACAGCACCTGTACTCCAATAAAAATTAATTTAAAAAGAAAAAAGTAAAATTTAAGACATTAAAGTGGATATAATAATAGTGCCATTGGAAATTTAAAAAATAAAAGAAGATGTGCTCTTCCTCTTTACTTTGGGGATGGAGGAAAGGTGATCGGTTTTGAGATGGGAAGGGGAGCTTTAGGAGACACATCCCCAGAACATGCCTGGTCCCTGAGCATTCCTAGCCACGTGTGTTCACCACTGCTTGTCCTGAGGAGCTGCAGCGTGGCAGGACAGATGTTGCCTCTGGGTACTGGGAAATGTGTGTCTAGTCCCACGCTCTGCCACCAGCCAGCTAAGGCACCTGAGAGCACATCCCAAACCTGGATTCCTCATCTGTAAAATGAGGAAATCAATCTGACTTCCAGATTGATTCCCCTGTCTTTTCATCACACTGCCAGTTTCCAACATGGTTCTTCATTTTCAGACTATACCCTGATTTTAACTTGGTACCTACGGTGGCCAGACTTCTTGGGTCTGTCCCCAGACTGAACCTCTGATCTTTTGTCAGTTCTGTAAAACTCAGGAGACTCTTTCCTCTGGTTGCAGTGTCTGAGATAACAGATTTGGCCAGGAGGAAGAAAGGAGCAGAGAGCTGTGATGAGCTGCTGTTAGCAGCATCCCTCCACTTGGGTATCAGGCTGTGTCCGTGGGAGACACTGGGTGAGTGCTGGTGACAGGAACGGTCTTTTGTAGAGCATCCCGAATGAATCCTTAGAGGAGACGATTCTGCCATTTAACCCCTCTCTTCAGCCAAATGTTCCCCATGATGTAATTTGTTAGTATCTGTTGTTGGTTGTTGTCAGGTTAGCACACCAATGTATGTCAGAGTGTGTCTTCTAGCGATGGCCAAGGACAAAAAGGACCCTGTATGGAGTCTGGCAGAAATGCAGTGCATCTGAGCCCATGAACTATGACATCATCATTAAAAAACCCCAAACACTTACCAAGTGCATACTGTGAGCTAGGCTGTGTACAAGACGCTGTTGCTTATATTCACTCCTTATTTTGGATATATGTTCCGTTCTCATTTCTGCTGGAGGTTTTTTGCCTTATGTTCCAATGTCCCGATCTATGTCTTGTCTGCCTGGTTTTCATTTTCCAGATTCTGACTCATAGCCACCTCCTCACAGCGCCTCTGCTTCACTTCTACCTCGGTGGCCTTTTCTGTATTCTCAGTTTTATTTGCTGGTTTGACACACAAGCACATTTATCCCCAGGAAGGTCCTCAGGCTTGAAGATTCTTCGAGGGTAGTGATAGGAACTTTCTGTTGTGGGTCGTGCCTTCTGTGTCAGAGAAGTCCTGCTGAAGTGTATGGCGTGTTGTTACCTCACAGCTATTAATCAGCTGGAAAGTGTTTACTGAGTATGTTCTCAGGCACTGAGTTTATTATCACTGTGATATCATTTCAGATTAAATATGCATTCATATTTTAAAAAGCTTGAAAGTCTCCTCTCTCCTGAAAAAATAACAATGACATCAAAGAGCTAACTTTGGAAATCTCTCAATGAGTTTATCATCATATCATATCTTAATCTTCCCCCTTGGAAACTGTGAAATCATGACATTTCTGTAACCTGTGGCCTTTTTTCTTGGTGATCATAAATGTAAAGCCAAGATTAAAGCTGAAAACTGAGATTTAGTTTGTGGATTGGAGTTAATTAGTATGAAATTAATTTTAGTCTTCTGGTAGACTTGAGAGAAATGTAATCATTTGTTAAATAGAGCTTGAATGATGGTATTTTCCATGCTGTTTTAGAATAAGGTACAAATGATAATAGCATTTATTATTATGTTGCTTTTTATAGTCACTTAGTGTTTTCACAGCTATAACCTCTGTTAGATATGGTTTCTGTTTTCAAAAAGCATACACTGAATAATTTGGGAGAGAAAAACTAAAATATGGAACTGCTAGAGAATGATTAAGTGATAATGAATAAGAATCTAAATATCATAGAGCAGAGAAAGGTCAGTAGAGGTTGAATAAATCCTGTTAGATGAGAATCAGCCTCCTGCTTCGTCAGGTCGGCTTTGTAAAACATGTGTTACTTGAACTTTCCTAGATTCAGACCATAGAACTGTTACCCTAGCTCAGAAATCCTAGATTTATAAGAATGGCAGGGGCTGCTTACACTCTCCAGGTAACAGAACATTCTTGTGCCTAATCACCTTTGATTGATTCACTCATTTTATAAGCCAGAGACATGTGCAACTGTGGGATAAAATCGTTGCTGGAAGAAACACTGAGAACAATACATTCTTTCATCCTTAGGGAAAAACATATGAATTGTTCCCCTTGCTTTATGTGAATTTGTTTCTGTTTGCCTTCACTGTGATGCTTGGATTCTCCCAAAAGAACCACTTGAAGATCTTGCAATTTGTTAGATTTCCCATCAGTTTCCTAACTGCAAAGGCTCATTACCTCAAGTTATATCATTTATCCCCCATGAGAAATGTGTGCAGCAGGAGGAGAATTCAGACTCAGAATTAGCACAAGTTTGCCTTAGGAAAAATGGGGATTCATTTCTAAAGCTCTTTTTGCTTGAACTTCATTGTGTTAGGAAGCCCTGCTCTGAGTCCATTTATTCCATCGCAATCATGCCTCTTGCTACAGCTCAAGGGGTCTAGGGAGCAAAGAGCCCTAGAAAGGGCTCACACTTGTGACGCTGGTTATCGCATATGCCTAAGATTAATTGGGAAAGCAACACTGTGTTCATTAAGCATCTTTAGGAATGTAATGTGGCTTATTCTTGCCTGATTTCAACTCTTTCTTATCATACCTATGTAGTGAGTTGAATTGTATTCTCCACAATGTATTCTTCAATACATTGAAGTTCTAACCCTACAGACCTCCCTGACCCCAAATGTACCTTATTTGGAAATTGCATCTTTACAGAGGTAATCAAGTTGAAGTCATTGGATGCACAATATAACATACGTCCTCATAAAGACAGAAATTTAGACACTGAGACCATGTGAAGATGAAGGCCGATCTCACAGTAATGCACGTACAAGTTAAGGAATGCCAAAGATTGTCATCAAGACAATAGAAAATAACACAGAGACATGAAACAGATTGTCCCTCTAAATACTCAGGAGGAACCAGCTCTGCCAACACCTTAATCCGGGACTTCTAAACTCCAGAACTGAGGCATACCTTTCTGTTGTAAAAGCTACCCAGTTTGTGATAGCAAATTAATACACCCCGTAGATGAAGCTAAGGATGCTAAGAACATACTATACTGTTCTGATACCTAACCACTTCTAGAGATACATGTTCACTGTTCTCAGTGTTAGTTGCTCAGTTGAGTCCGACTCTTTGTGACCGCATGGCCTGTAGCCCACCAGGCTCCTCTGTCCATGGGATTCTCCAGGCAAGAATAAGAATAGAATAAGATAATGCTTAGCATTTATTATTCTGTTGCTTTCTATAGTCACTAAGTGTTTCCACAGCTGATTTCCCAGCTGGAGTAGGGAGCCATTCCTTTCTCCAGGGGATTGTCCCAACCCAGGGATCAAACTCAGGTCTCCTGCATTGCAGGCAGATTCTTCACCATCTGAGCCACTAGGGAAGCTCAACATGTTCACTAAGTATTAATATGTTAGCTTTCTAAACTATGATAGATGATCATTTTGTCAGATGTTATCCCTCTATAATGTGGGTCATATTCCTGGTACCAGTTTCTGCTTTCATTCAGGGTAGGTTATGCTGCTGTAACAAACAGCTCTGAAATCTCAGCTCGGATGGTAATGGCCTGTCGTCCCTTGTGCCTTATATCCATCACAGGCTGTGCTCTCTGCTCTTGTTCAGGAATCCAGACTGATGGAAAGTAGATCAGTACAGACATCAAAAGGAAAAGAGTACTTAAAGCTCTTCCACTGATGACTAAATGTTGCTCTTATTGATAGCAGATTAACCAGAATGGTGGCTCAGATGGTAAAGAATCTGCCTGCAATGCTGGAGACCCGGGTTCAATGTCTGGGTTGGGGAGAGCCCCTGGAGAAGGGAATGGCTATTCACTCTAGTATGGACAGAGGAGCCTGGCGGGCTACAGTCCATGGGGTTCCAAAGGGTCAGACACAACTGAATGACTAACACTTTCACTTTCCTACCAACTGGGGATTAAGGCATCAGAGGCAGAAGATACTGCAAAGTATAGGGGAGAATGTTGCCTGACAGACAATATCTCTTCTTCCCCACCTCTTCTTTCCCAAACCAGTGTCTTTGGCAAATGAATCTTTTTGCCTCCAGGGTTTCCCACCCCGCCGTATTCTTGGTGTCTGCCCTTTGATCTGAAAGAGAGTAAAGTTTCATACAAGAACATTTCATTTTCCTCCCTCCAATCTGACTATTCATAACCTGTTTAAAATTGGTTTATAGTCTTACAGTCTGCAAATTAATTCCAGGCATAAGGCAGGAGAAGGCCATCTTCCTCACAATTTTTACAGCTTATCAGGTTTTTCCCCTGCCTGGTTTAAAGGGACAGCTTCGATTTCACTGCATTGCTGCTGCTGCTTTCACGTGTATTCACCCAGGCTAACTGTTGATCTGGATTATCACACTTTTTTCCACTTGAGATCATCTACTCTGAGGCCCACCAAGGCCACAAAGGCAAAGATATATAGCCCCTCGGCTCCACGTTGCTGTGCCAATTGGTCTGAGAGTTGTCAGTGGGAACCAGATGCACCTCCTCCTCCCCCGAGTTATTGTTGTTGTGAAGTTGCTCAGTCACAGCTGACTCTTTTACAGACCTCATGGACTGTAGCCTGCCAGGCTCCTCTGTCCATGGGATTTCCCAGGCAAAAACACTGAAGTGAAGATTCCCTTCTTCAGGGGACCTTCCCGACCCAGGGATCAAACCCAAGTTTCCTCCATTAGCAGGTGGATTAGTTACTGCCGAGCCACGAGGGAAGCCCACTCCTTGTCCTAAGGCACTTCCATCATGAGCCTGTCTCTGCTCCTCTGAGACAGAGGAAGCTGCTATGAAAATGCCAGCCAGGGCCTGGGCTGAGCTCTGCATTCTAGGAATGGCTTGCTTTGCTGTCAGGAGATTCTATTATGGTTTGCTCCACTTCTCTGGGCTTCCAGCTAGCCTCTCTGTCTGCTCCTACTCACTCTAGTTCTTACACTGTGATAAACTCAGGGAATCATCGTCTTTATCCTTTGCTAAATGTTTCAGTTTAGAAAATCCTTACACTGAATTTGACTGTGTTTTGAGGCATCTACTCCCCCCTTATGGGACTGTTCTTCAGTCATCTTGTGCCCCCAAATTGTCTTCTTTCTTTATTTCTTAGTCTTCCTTAATAATTAAGCATCTTGGTTTAATGGCTTTTGTCCCCAGGTTAAGTGAGGGTTCTACCTTTTGGTCTGGAAGTATTTACTTTGTATCTGCTACTGGCAGAAAGGTTTTTGAAAATGCTTTATGTATTGGGTTGGCCAAAAAGTCCATTTGGGTTTTCCGTAAGATGTTACAGAAAAATCTGAATGAAGTTTTTGGCCAATATAATAACTTCCTTCTTTACTGCTTAGAGAGTATTAAGTAAATGATGTTTTAGATTAGAATTGGTAATGAGGCTAAGATAATCGATTCTAGTTCTTATATCTGCCCTTTTCTAGAGGACAGAGAAATTATCAGGTAAATCCAAGCTCTTTAGTAAGGTCACTGGTGTATGAATCCCGACTCAGCCACTTATTAGCTGATGTCTGGGGCAAGCCACTTAGCTTTTCTGTTTCCTCATCTGTAAAATGGCCATGTCAATGATAACAAACTATCACAGGATTTTCCTAGAGGAGTCTTGTGAGATTGTGCTTCCCAGGTAGCTTCCCGGTTCTATAGTAAAGAACCTGCCTGCCAATGCAGAAGACGTAAGAGATGCTGGTTCAATCCCTGGGTTGGGAAGATCCCCTGGAGGAGGACATGGCAACCCACTCCAGCATTCTTGCCTGGAGAATCCCACGGACAGAGGAGCCTGGCGGGTTAGAGTCCATGGGGTTGCAAAGAGTTGGACACAACTGAAGTGATCCCCATCCCCCATATTCACATTTGCCATTTGATTTGTAAAGAACCTAACATGGTACCTAAAACATAGATGTGGATATTAATAAAATATTTATTGAGTATTTTCCACATGCCAGGCATTGCATTTTTTTATACACTGTTTCTCATGGTTGTCAGGCAGCTTTGCTAAAATGTCTAAAATTTACTGATGAGACTGAAGCACCCCTGATCATAAAGCTAGGAACTTGCAGAGCTGGGGTTTGCATTTCTGTCTGACTCCAGAGGGTTAGCTTGTTGCTGCTATTTGACAGTGCCTCCAGATCACTGCTTCTTGTGGTTGTTGTACCATTCTGTAAAATGGATTCTCTCAAGGGCTCCTGTAATGTATGAGGCTGGCTTATTTCTTACTATATTTCCTGAACAGCAGTGCTGTTCCACGTGAGGTTTCTCTCATCAAGTCTGTTAGGTACTGCATGCTTGCCATCTCAAACTTCATATGCTGAAGCCCTAACCCCAGTGGGATAGTATTAGGAGCTGGGGTCTTTGGTAGGTAATTAGGTTTAAAAGAGGTTATGAGGATGGAGCCCCCATAATGGGATTAGTGCCCTATAAGAAGAAGAAAAAGAAGGAAAAAAATGAAGAGAAAAAGACAAGAGTTATCTCTTTCTCTCATATGAGGATATAACCAGAAGGTAGCCATTTGCAAGCCAGGAAGAGGGGTCTCACAAGGAACCTAATTTGCCAGCACCTTGATTTTGGACTTCTAGGTCCAGAACTGTTTTTCCCACTCAGTCTATGCTGTTTTTGTTACAGCAGCTGAACTGGCTAAAACAATCTCCCTCAGGAGTATCCTCTTGTAACTTCTGCTATAACATTTCCTTGTACTTGAGTGTAGTATCTTATCTGTTTTCCTCACCTATTCTATGTTCTGTCCACTCAAAACAATTATTTTGATGGCAACCCATCAGATAAATTTCATTTCATTGTAGTAGGAATTTTCACATATTTTTTAATCCTCAAAAAAACCATACCATGCTATTCCCATTTTATTGTCCAAAAACTTGCAGCAGTTAATGGAGCTAGGACCTGGTAGAACCAGTGTGTCCAAATCTATAGGTTAACTTAGTAATGGGGACCAAGATTATTAACTGGAAATATGGGATTGGGGATCTGACACGTTTGAATGTCCTGAAGGTCCTGCAGTATTAGAGTGGGAGACACAGGTGTTCAGGGGTGTGGTGGCCAGTTAAATGATCAGCTGAGGTTATCAGGAGGGAGGTGCCTATGAAGTGCTAGCTTGGGCGGACCTGGTGGCATCCCTCACAGTATAGTTCTGATGCACAAGGAATACTGGCCAGTGGGCTGGATCCTTCTTCCTGGGGTCCAGAGCTTCAAGGAAGACAACTTACAGGCTCAAAGTTTTCATTTCCATCACTCTTTCCCCTATGGTTATATTCTGCACATGCATAATTTAGTCACTAGCCTACAGATGATCAAGATAAGATTGTACCTAGACTAGAGGAGAACTACATGAGATGGGTACAGGGACTGATAAGACCGTAGATCTTTCTGAAAGGTTTAAGAGGTAAGAGTTTGTGATACTTATTTTTCTCTTTCTGACTTACTTCGCTTTATATGATACCCTCTGGATCCATCATGTCTCTAGAAACTGCCCAATTTCCTTTCTTTTAGTGGCTGAGTAATATTCCATTTTATACACACACAAACACATACACATGTATACATACATGCACTGATCTTCTTTATCTATTTCTCTGTTGATAGACATAAGGGATACTTCCATATCCTCACTATTGTAGACATTCAGGGTACTTCCTTGTCCTTACTAGTGTAAATAGTGTTGCTATGAACAACTATTTAAATTTGGGAGGGAGTGTGTGTGTGTGTATATATATATATATATGTGTGTGTGTGTGTATAGCTGATTCATTTTGCTGCACAGTAGAAGCTAACACAACATTGTAAAGCAACTATACTCCAATAAAAACCAGTTTTTAAAAAGAGGTAAGCATCATTTTATTCATCTAAGGCAAAGCTGCGTAAAGTTAAGCAAAAGCATTTGTTTCGCTCTATTGTTATTCGGAAGTTTAATTATGAGAAAGTGCGAAAGGACATTGAACTATCAAAGGATCAGACTGTGACTGATACTTTAGGTTGGCTCACTCCAGACCATTCTCACTCCATTGGCTTGTTTTCCTCTACCACAGAGGCTGGAACACTAAAAAACGATTTCTCTGATTCCCTTCCTGCTTACAGTGCAGACAAGTGGCTTAGGTTCTACAAAACGTATGAAGCTGTGTAAGACTAGGATACAGGCAGGAACCGCTGAGGGTATGAGCAGGGAGGAAGTGAAGTGGTGGTGGGTCTGAGTGTGTAGGGTCGCCACGGCCAAGCTTCTGGGGTTGTCCAGTGGCGACACCTGTGGCGAATGGCTAACTGTTCTCTTGGGCTGAGCAATAACAAGCTCCAGTGTGTCAAAGTGTGTAGCAAGTGTGTTTGGTTCTCCAGAACCCACAGAGATTCTGTCACTTCAATCTTTTACAAATTCCCTGTCGGCTTACATTTCCCAGAATGGCTTTGTTATTTTCAACTGAACACTGGTAGGTACACTATATCTTCTTATTCCAATTTCCTAGTCTTTCTGCTTTATTACAGCTTTTTTTTCCATAAGCAAATATATAGCCAAGTGGATTTGGTTAGTCACATAAGTATTACTTTAAGATAAAGTAAAATAGACTTCCAGAGTATATGGGGGCACTTTGCGACAACTACTTTTTAGAGTTTTTCACTCTTGAAGGTTTTACATTAATTTCTAGAGTCAAGATGATTTTAACAGATTGTTGTCACTGGTTATTTGTATGATTCCCTTTAAAAACCGATGAACTATGTTTCCATAATGAAAAATGTGAGCTGTTCTGTCATTAACTTAAGTCTGACATGTTATTTATTACAGTTTTGAAGACAGTGAATTTATGGATTCCTTAAGGGTTTTAGAATTGCCAACTAAGCCTCAGGTTTGTTAATATTTCCTTACATTGATTACCTGACTATCCATAATGATAGCTTTGTGGCTATTTTTAGAATAAGTTAGAGTTGTGGATACATGGAGCATGAACTTTTCCCCTTCTCTGGTGAAGCCAACTGTGTTGAAATTTTAGGATGAATTAGTATTATAATTCACATGGGCTTAGCTTGGAGAGCTTAGAAACAAAAACTCAAGGGGAAGAAGGAGGAAATCCAGTCTGTGTGGGATATAATCTAATTCCTAAGGATGTATCAAAGAAGTACAATCAAATTAGTTTGCTTTGAACCTTCAAGAATGTCTAATTTGGTAAACGTGGTGGTCTGAGTCAAGCTCTGGTAGCCACAGAAATAAAGTTCAGGTGGGTGGTTGTGGTCTGGTTCATTCTCTTCTAAGTCCAATCTCACTCTGCTTGCCACACAACAGGCCTATAAATCCAAGCAATGAGGTGTTGAGTCAGGGAATTGGACTTTATTTGGAAAACTGGCAGATTGAGAAGATAGCAGACTGATGTCTCAAAATAACCATCTTATGGGGTCTGGATGCCATGTTCTTTCTTAGAACAGGGTGGGAGGTGAGGAAGTAAAAAAGCCATTAATCTTGAAATATCTACTGGAATGGCCAACCTCAGGGAGAAGTTGTCATTCAGTCTCTCAGTTGTGTCTGACCCATGGACTGTAGCATGCCAGGCTTCCCTGTCCTTTACTATCTCCCGGAGTTTGCTCAAACTCATGTCTACTGAGTCAGTGATGCCATTCAACCACCTTGTCCTCTGTTGTCCCCTTCTCCTGCCTCAATCTTTCCCAGCATCAGGGTCTTTCCCAGTGAGTCAGCTCTTTGCATCAGGTGGCCAAAGTATTGGAGCTTCAGCATCAGTCCTTCCAATGAATATTCACGATTGATTTCTTTTGGGATTGACTGGTTTGATCTACTTGCAGTCCAGGGGACTCTCAGAAGTCTTCTCCAACACCACAGTTGAACAGCACCAATTCTTTGGTGCTCAGCTTTCTTTCTAGTTCAACTCTCAGATCCATACACGACTAGTGGAAAACCCATAGCTTTGGCTAGATGGGTTTTTGTCAGCAAAGTAATGTCTCTGCTTTTCAATATGCTATCTAGGTTTTTCATAGCTTTTCTTCCAAGGAGCAACCATCTTTTAATTTCATGGCTGCAGTCACCATCTGCAGTGATTTTGGAGCCCCCCAAAATAAAGTCTCTCACTGTTTCCATTGTTTTCCCATGTATTTGCCATGAAGTGGTGGGACTGGACTCCATGATCTTCATTTTCTGAATGTTGAGTTTTAAGCCAGCTTTTGTACTCTCCTCTTTTACTTTCATCAAGAGGCTCTTTAGTTCCTCTTCACTTTCTGCCACAAGGGTGGTGTCATCTGCATATCTGAGCTTCCTGATATTTCTCCTAGCAATCTTAATTCCAGCTTGCACTTCATCCAGTCTGGCATTTCTCATGATATACTCTGCATATAAGTTAAACAAGCATGGTAACAATATATAGCCTTGACGTACTCCTTTCTCAATTTGGAACCAGTCCATTGTTCATGTCTAGTTCTAACTGTCGCTTCTTGACCTGCCTACAGGTTTCTCAGGAGGCAGGTAAGGTGATCAGGGAGGAGATGTGTTAATTTCTTGCTTCCTGTAGCCATCCACAAGTGCACAGGGTTCTGAACAAAGGCACTTTGGTATAACATTAAGGCATAGGGGCAGAGTTCTCCAAGGCAGGCTATTATATATGGAGAGTATCGTTTTAGAGAAGAAAAGCAGTGGGAAGCAAAGGTTAGAGTAAAAGAAACAGATCCAATATGGAGTCATAATTGGCCTTTCCCTGTAACAGTTCCTGGAAAGACCTTAATTAGTGCCTACGATTATTAAGTGCAGCATCCAGCTTTTAGCACAAGGGAGTTGTCAGAAGCAGTTCAAGTCAGAAGGGCTCTAATCAGGTGGGCTACAGTTAGGGCAGAGTTATAATATCAGATAAACAGAAGTTCTGAGTGAGGAAGCCAAGCCAGATGCTCAAAGTGAGCTGGGCCAGTGTTGAGGGTGCACGTGTGTGTGTGCACGTGCACGTATGCCCTTGTGAAGGTTTGGAAGAGGAAGAAGTGGAAGGGATGAGTCATGAAGCCACCCCTGATTTGTGAGTTTTACCTGAGGCACATGGGAACCTAAATCCATGGCAGTGAGACTAGAAACTCCCACTGTTTAGGTTGAGGCACTTACTTCCTGCCACAGCATTGTTATTTCAGGAAGAAGGGAGTTGCAGTCATGGCAAAAATAAGCCTAGTGAGAGAGAGGCTATGCCGACAGGGACTGACTGATGGGTAATGGAGGCGTTGTGCTTTGGAACTGGAAACAATACAATTAATTTGCATGTCCCCTATGAACGAGACATTAGCGGTCACGTTTGGGCCAATTATGTTGGCCATCATATTTTAACAGTGGCAGTTACGGCCAATTTAATAAGTAAGTTTTTGTGAGTAATTTAACATTTCACCAAAGGAAAGATCATTCTGAGGGGGAAATATAGCTATCTCTCTAAATAGTATTCACTGCTCTGCAAAAGCAAATCAGTTAATTCACAGACATCTAACAACAGAGAAATTGTTGTTCCATATTTTTCAAGTGACAATTTGATTAGGTATTGAAAATGAAAAAACAGAAACACTGTTTGCTATGAAAGGTGGCGATGAATAAGCTGGCTTAAATTTTGGCGTTAAATTTCATTCTTTCTTATCGCGAGTTCCTGAGTTCCAACTCATTATCAAATCTAATCTACTTCCTCTTTTTTCCTCTCCATCATCCCCGTCCGGTATTTGCACATTTGGCATTTGATTTACGCTCTCTTTGCTTGGTTTCTCTTTTCTGTGAGATTCCAATTCTTTCTCTCACCAACCCACCCATCAATTTAAGCTTAGAAAAGAACTGTTTGGTTCTTGGTACTCCTTTGTTTAAAAGAAAAAAAACATGTTCCTACCTTCCTTTTTACCAATTCCACATTTCTTAGACTTGTATTCAAAGCTCTGCACAAGTCTAGCCTTCATCTGCTTTTTTCAGTTGGAGTTCTTTTATTTGAACATTTATTTTATTTGAGATTTACTCATTGTCTCTTGAAGATGTATTTTTTTTTTCCTTCAGAGAAAATGAAAAGATCTATATATTTCCCATATACAGGTATGAAAATATATATAGGTCTTATTTTCCTCATAATTTTGTCTATACCAGTTAGCCTACTTAGATGCTTATACTTTATTGTTCTCATTAATTTACATACAGTCAAGGAAGAGTACTATTTTAATCTCAGGATAAACACCCTTAAAACTCAGGCAGAATTTGGTCATCTGTCATGGCCTGAATTGTGTCCCTCCTAAAATCATATTATACTGAAGTCCCAATCTCTGAGAATGTAGCTATTTTCAGAGATAGGGCCTTTAAAGAGGTGTGACATTGAAATGAGATCTAGAACACATGACTGGTGCTCTTAGAAGAAGAGATTAGGACACGTTAGGGCATGTGTAGCTGGAAGATGATATGAAGAGCTGGGGGAAAGACCCCAGGCCTCTGTGGCACCGCCTTGACATCCGCCTCCAGCAACCGTGCACGGGGGGATGGATTCTTCCCTTTCATGTTCTCCCTCAGAGTCTCTCTCTGCAACTAGCTGACCTCTTTGAGTGACTGTCTGCTTGCCAAACTGATCATCTCTCCTGATCTCTTTTCTATAATTATTTAGTGACTGAGATTAATCTTCATATCTGAAACTCAAGCATGAACCCTTGGCTTTGTCATTTCCAAACTCCCAAGGCCCATTTCAGGGCCCCCTCCCCGAGCAGTCTTCCTCCCATGTCTTCATTTCTTTTTTTTAAAACTTCCACGCATCTAGTAAGTCAACATTTACTGAGCTCTTTGTTTTGGGCAATATTTGTTTGGCTGGTGTTCAGCCTTAGTTGCAGGACGTGGGATCCTCGTTGCCACGCGTGGCTTCTCTAGTGGCGGCAGGCAGGCTCCAGAGCGCGTGGGCTCAGTAGCTGGACCACAACAGGGGCATGTGTGGTCTTAGTTCCCAGATCAGGGATCAAACCTGAGCTCCCTGCATTGGAAGGCAGATGTTTAACCACTGGACCACCGGGGAAGTCTCCCCATGTATTCATAACACTTACTATTTATTGGGGTTACTTGCTCCTTTTCCATTCTCTCCTAATTTTCCGTGTGTGTCTCTCCCATTGTGTTTATCACGTCGGATCCCAGAATCAGCCGTGAACAGTCGCAGTTCTTACCCTGCTGTTGTCCTTGAGGCAGATTCAGTACTTCACTGCATTCCTAAGGGGATCCAGCTTCACATCGGTTAATGATAGATGGACAGTCTGCTGCAGGTGTAGTGAGGAGCTGGAGTGTGAGCGGGGCCAGTGGGGCAATGCTCCTTTCCGATAGTTCTTCCTCAGTGTCACTTCAGCCGTCTGATGCCTCTTTGAGTCTCTACTGAACGTGGCAATAGAGCTCTCATCTCTGAGTCACATATTTCACCCAAAAGAATGGAGGGCGAGGAGAGAAATTTAAACGTGCCAATCACTGCTATGTCCATCAAAAGGGGAGTCTGGGTTACATATGAGGAGTGTTACATTTACTTCAAAATAAAATGAAGCTCCATAAATATCAGAAGAGTTGTTTGGGAAACTTAGAAGAAGAACCATGGCTTCTGTATGTACTTGTTTTACGTATGCAGCTAGTGTCTTCTGCTGAATGGAATTGAGAGTAAGTTCCTTTGTGATCCTGAACCATGTCTAACCTATGTTAAAAGCTATGCTTGATTCCAGTAAACTGTGGAAAATCCTGAAAGAGATGGGAATACCAGACCACCTGAACTGCCTCTTGAGAAACCTATACGCAGGTCAGGAAGCAACAGTTAGAACTGGGCATGGAACAACAGACTGGTTCCAAATAGGAAAAAGATTACATCAAGGCTGTATATTATCACCCTGCTTATTGAACTTATATGCAGAGTACATCATGAGAAACGCTGGGCTGGAAGAAACACAAGCTGGAATCAAGATTGCCGGGAGAAATATTAGTAACCTTAGATATGCAGATGACACCACCCTTATGGCAGAAAGTGAAGAGGAGCTAAAAAGCCTCTTGATGGAAGTGAAAGAGGAGAGTGAAAAAGTTGGCTTCAAGCTCAACATTCAGAAAATGAAGATCATGGCATCTGGTCCCATCATTTCATGGGAAATAGATGGGGAAACAGTGGGAACAGTGTCAGACTTTTTTTGGTTCGAAAATCACTGCAGATGGTGATTGCAGCCATGAAATTAAAAGACGCTTACTCCTTGGAAGGATAGTTATGACCAACCTAGATAGCATATTGAAAAGCAGAGACATTACTTTGCCAACAAATGTCCATCTAGTCAAGGCTATGGTTTTTCCATTAGTCATGTATGGATGTGAGAGTTGGACTGTGAGGAAAGCTGAGCACCGAAGAATTGATGCTTTTGAACTGTGGTGTTGGAGAAGACTCTTGAGAGTCCCTTGGACTGCAAGAAGATCCAGCCAGTCCATTCTGAAGGAGGTCAGTCCTGGGTGTTCTTTGGAAGGAATGATACTAAAGCTGAAATTCCAGTACTTTGGCCACCTCATGCGAAGAGTTGACTCATTGGAAAAGACTCTGATGCTGAGAGGGATTGTGTGCAGGAGGAGAAGGGGACGACAGAGAATGAGATGGCTGGATGGCATCACTGACTCAATGGACGTGAGTCTGAGTGAACTCCGGGAGTCGGTGATGGACAGGGAGGCCTAGCGTGCTGCGATTCATGGGGTCTCAAAGAGTCAGGCACAACTGAGCGACCGAACTGAACTGAAACTGATGCTTGATCCAACTGGGGTTTCTTTAAAGTGAAGACAGAGTATTGAATCTTTCCTTTTTAGCTTTGAAAATGAGTACTAGTATTAAACTACACAAAGGTTATGAATCATAGGGGTAAATCAGATACTAGTTTGTACCTATGTTTGTGTTTCTTACATTTATCTGTGGCACTTTAGACTTAAATTTTTTTTTCAGAATTTTTAAAAGTAATTATTGATAATTAGTACTAATGCCTCATTATTTTAATATTTTTCTTTATTAAAAGCATGCTGAAATAATTTGATTTGTTAAATGGCTCAAGAATATTCTTTATGTTAGATCTGGAATAGGGGAATAGATGCACCTGATCTGAAAAGTTAGAAGAGTTCGTATGTATGATGTCTACATGTGTGTGTGCGCTTTTTCACGCAGTCGTGTCCGACTCTCTGCAAGCCCATGGACTGTTGCCCGCCAGGCTCCTCTGTCCATGGTATTTCCCAGGCAAGAGTACTGGCATGGGTTGTCGTTTCCTACTCCAGGGGATCTTCCTGACCCAGGGATCGAAACCATATCTCTCCGCCTCTCTGTCTCCTATATTGGTAGATGGATTCTTTACCACTGTGCCACCTGGGAAGCCCATTATGTCTACATAGGAAAAAGGAAATGCCATTATTAAAATATTGTAACACAAATGATCTTAGTTCTGCTCCCATATGCATTAAGTTATTATTCAGCAGAGTAACTTTAAAGAGACACTTACTGCGTGGGACAGGCAACTGCTTAGTAAAGTTTTCATGAATAATTGATTTTTGGGGGCTGGGGGAATGTTTAGGGCTTAAAAATGAAAGGTGAAAGGATGCCATCCTGCAGAATATAGCTGTGAGGACTGTTTGAAAGTGTTTTTTTTTAAAGGAATTTTCTATTTTATACTGGGCTGTGTGCTAAGTTTAAAATAAAACTAGGGGAGAGAGAGAGCCATGGAGTCACCTAACCTAAGTCACTGCCACCCACAGGGCCTTTCTTGTCTCCTCTCCCACTCAGGTGATAAATGTTTCAAGATTAAGCTATCCTCTAAAGGCTGTTTCCTCTCAGAAGTTTCTAGCTCTAACTTAATTTCACTATGCAGAAATAATCTTTATTCGACCCACACATGATTCCTGGAAAATTATCTCCAATCTCTGGGCTTCCTTACATTTCAGGCACTGGTGAAGTCAGTTGTATAATTAATTAGCTAATTTCTCTGAATTTTACCTCAAAGTAGTTCTTTTCTCCAGGCTCATTCCTTGTAATATTCTTTGAGTTTTTATATATGTTTAACGTGGATTCTTTAAAAAATCATGAGTGACACAAAGCATGCATTTTTTTCAGTGTATCTAGGATAAAATTAAGTAAACAACACATCTGGAGCCATATTGGTGATCCCAGCTGGGGTTGTCCACTGTCTGATGGTCCAGGTGGGACCCCATGTGGTGGTTTAATCAAGTCACTCTGGTCCAGAACAAAAAAAGATGACATGTAGAGAATAACACTGCTACAGTATAACTATAAAAATGGCCTATTGAGGATTGCCTGTTGAGCCATGTCTTTATAGGTCTTTGGGTTCCCATGGTGACCGGAGTATCTGTCATGTTCCATGGTGACAGGAGTGTAGAACGTGTCTGTCGAATGTTTAGATATCTTTTTGCCTCATTCTGTTTCTGTTTCTGATTCAGTGTTTGCTTCTCGAATCCAAGATTGGTCCAATTACATCCTAGAGATGGTGGAGGTGATTAATGGCTGTGTTAACAAGGGCTAACCTTTGCTCTGAACCTTAGTTTTGCTATCTGTAAAATGGACACAATAATGCCCATATCACTGTCATTTTGCACCAACCAGAAGTCAATCTCTTTTTTTCTTCCACCTCTATCTTTTCTCTCTCTGTTAATAATTCCATGCACTTCTCTATTGCCAAGTGTTTTATATATTCAATATTAGAAGTCAGGAGAAAAAACATCTTCTGAACTTTCTGAAGCCAGAGTTCCTCCTAGAGTTTATGGAGCCCAGTCTCTAAGCAGTTTGTCAGCTCAGCTGTGTCTGACTCTTTTTGACCCCATGGACTATATAGCCCACCAGGCTCCTTTGTCCATGGAATTTTCCAGGCAAGATTACTGGAGTGGTTTGTCATTTCCTCCTTTGGGGGATCTTCCTCTATAAAAAAAATATAAGTTACCTTAAATCAGTGTGTCAGCTCTATACAGGAGGCCCAATATCAATCCTAGAAAAGAAATACTCTGCCTGCCTGGCCCTCCCTTCCTCAAATGGGGCTGAATATAAGTCCCAGGGTGACCCCACAGGCCTAAGCCCCAGAGCTTCCTGGGGCTTTGGTAAACCTTCCATACAGGGTGGAAGGTCAGAGGATACCGTAAGAAGAAATGGGTTTGGGCTTGGGGTGCTGTGCCAGGATGACTGCCATTTGTCCCTGACACCAGAGAAGACCTAGAAAGTTTAAAGAGCAGTCCTCCAAGTCATGGGGACATGTGACCTGTGGACCCTGAGGCAGGGCCCCCTTCTTCCAGAGCTTAAGGGGATGCTCTCTGAATTTATGGTGATTTTCAAATGTGTCAATTCCAGTTGTCTGTTTCCAAAACTCTGCATTGGGGCTGTGTGTTTTCGGGCTAAACTCTGCCTTCTCTATTTAGTATTCACCATATACAATTTATAATAAAGGGGGCTAAGAAATTACTTAAACCTGTTTGAATATCTGAAATCCTAGAGAGAAAAACTAAACTGGATTACCTCTCAGTGTAAGATTCAAACAAAGCCTCACTGTTTTATAATTTTTCCTGCTCAGGAAATAAAAGTTTTACTCTGGAAGTTCTTAGTTTGTCATCTCATATCCCCCTCCCTGTTTTTTTGTGAACAAGAGGTTTTATGGGGCATTTCTACAGGTACATAAAGCATCTGACTTTAACAACTTAAACATCTATGCTAGTACAATCTGTTGGTTGATAGCTTATCATTCATAGGATCTCACATACTAGCAAAGTAATGCTCAAAATCCTCCAAGCCAGGCTTCAACAATACATGAACTGGGTACTTCCAGATGTTCGAGCTGGATTTAGAAAGGGCAGAGGAACCAAAGATCAAATTGCCAACATCTGTTGGATCATAGAGAAAACAAGAGAGTTCCAGAAAAACATCTACTTCTGCTTTATTGACTGTGTGGATCACAACAAACTGTGGAAAATTCTTCAAGAGATGGGACTACCAGACCACCTTACCTGCCTCCTTAGAAATCTTTATTCAGGTCAAGAAACAACACTTAGAACTGGACATGGAGCAACAGACTGGTTCCAAATTGGGAAAGGGAGTACCTCAAGACTGTATATTGTCACCCTGCTTGTTTAACTTATATGCAGAGTACATCATGAGAAATGCCAGACTGGAATCAAATGCCAGACTGCAAATCAAATGCAAGCTGGAATCAAGATTGCTGGGAAAAATATCAATAACCTCAGATATGCAGATGATACCACCCTTATGGCAGAAAGTGAAGAACTAAGGAGCCTCTTGATGAAAGTGAAAGAGGAGAGAGAAAAAGCTGGCTTAAAGCTCAACATTCAGAAAACTAAGATCATGGCATCTAGTCCCATCACTTCATGGCAAATAGATGGGGAAACAGTGAAAGGCTTTATTTTTTTGAGCTCCAAAATCACTGCAGATGGTGTCAGCACCCATGAAATTAAAAGATGCTTATTCCTTGGAAGAAAAGCTATGACCAACCTAGAAAGCCTATTAAAAAGCAGAGACATTTTTGCCAATAAAGGTCTGTCTAGTCAAAGCTATGGTTTTTCCAGTGGTCATGTATGGATGTGAGAGTTGGACTATAAAGAAACTGAGTGCCAAAAAATTGATGCTTTTGAACTGTGGTGTTGGAGAAGACTCTTGGGAATCCCTTGGACTGCATGGAGATCCAGCCAGTCCATCCTAAAGGAAATCAATTCTGAATATTCATTGGAAGGACTGATGTTGAAGCTGAAACTCCGATACGTTGGCTACCTGATACAAAGAGCTGACTCATTTCCAATGACCTGGTTGCTGGGAAAGATTGAAGGCATCAGGAGAAGGGGACGACAGAGGATGAGATGGTTGCGTGGCATCACCGACTTGATGGACATGAGTTTGAGTGAGCTGCGGGAGTTGGTGACGGACAGGGAGGCCTGGCGTGCTGTGGTCCATGGGGTCGTGAAGAGTCAGACACGACTGAGCGACTGAGCTGTGCAGCAGTAGTTCACACTTCTCCTTGAATGGTATTTCATTCTATTATTGTATCACAGCGCTTTCATTAACTTACAGTTGATGGACCTTCGGGTTGTAACCAGGTTTGGCCTATTACAGAGAAAACTATTCTGAGTGCTTTAGTGCATGTCTTCCAGTGAACAAACACTCAAAAGCTGGGACTGAGTATCAGCACTTCCAAAGAACACATCTAAAGCATAGCCACATCCCTAATGTCCTGAGTGCTCTCATCAAATTCCAAATACCTACAGTCCAGCTCTTCAAGCTGCTGCTTCTTTTTATTTTTATTTTGATAAGACAAAAGAAGCAATGACATGTGCATTTCATCAGCAGCATGTGGATCACCACGGGTGCCCAGCTGAACACATCTCACACTTAAAGTCAGGGAATACAGCCTCATTAACAGGAGGTCACCCGGCATATGAGCCAAAGAGGGTGGGCGATAACGAGACTTTCTGAATAGGAGGTTAGGACTGACAGAATCCGGTAGAATATCCAGTAGCCTCCCATCATAAATGGCCACTGAGATGCGCATCAGGTCCATTAGAAAGTGCCTTTGATACAACTTTTCACTCCTTGACCTCACTGGGAATCTTAGGACTGAATCCATTGTTGACTTGAAGTGGTGAGTAGAGGAGAGCTGCTAGTGTTGGTTATAGCATTCATTGACATAGCTGCTTAGTGAAATCTCAGAGTTTTGGAAAGTCTTTTTTACTTTAACAACTTATGCATTTAGTTATTTGTTGAAAGATACACATTTTCTACAATATATAATATAATGCATTCTGAATTCTGCAATTCTTCAAGGGGTTTAGGGTTTATTTGAGGATATGAAGCACATCTATTAAAAAATCATAATTTAAAAGAGAAAGTGATGGATTTTTGCTCTTTGTTCATACGTATTTATCCCTCAGACTGATTTTCTTGAAGCTAAGAACATGAATTATCTTGGAACTGATGCCTGAATCCTTTCTAAGCAGGAGATCATCTGTTTCCTAATGCCCAACTCATTTTATTCCAATAGTTCTTAATACATTTAGCCATCTAATATGTGCCAGGTACTATGCTAGGCACTAGAGATAAAACAGAAATAAAAGACAGCGTCTCTGAAGGCGGATAGCTTATCTTGAAAAAGGAAGTATTTGCATTGGTCTTGAAGTATGAAAACAATTTCTGAAGATGCAGCAACTAAACAAAAGAATATTTTCTTTTGGCAGAAATAACAATAGGGGCAAAGAGATGAAAACAAGACATTTTGATGCAGTATAGAGAACAATTAACAGCTCAGACTGACTGGAAAATGGAATGAATAAAAGAGAACATAAGGTGTTGAGATCATGATAAATAAATCTCTCTTTGCTGCTTGGATTCTGAACCATGTGAGAAACAGGTAAAGACAGAGTTTGACTGGCAAATAGCTTAGTGTAAGAAACAATTGACCTGAATTAAATCCTTGGATCGGCTAGGTTTACTCTCACTGTTAAAGATGGAGCTTGACCAGGACAGGCCTACCTCTGCAGGAAATCAGCCCCTGGTTATAGAGTGATGCTATGCAGGGTGGCTCTCTCCCAAGAGGAAAAATTATTAGGTCAAGCTTCCCCAAATATTGGGTTAGCCAGCAAGGCCGTTCAGGTTTTTCCATATCATCTTATGGAAAGAATGAACTTGCTTGGCCAAGCCAGTATTGTCCCCAGATTTATCAATTAGAAAAGTCACCTCACTTAACCAACGTTAGCAAAGTATAAGGGTGAAGAGAGTCAGAGTTACACTAATTAAGCTGTCTCTGCAAGAAATAAACAGCAGTAGGAGGGAAGTGTTGCTTTCCATAAACATTCTTCTCCCTTTACTTCTTGGAGCTCTGTGGGTTAGAATGGAAAGTTCCTCTTGGTTAGGAAAGGAAATCTGAAGCTTAGCAGGACAGCCTTGCTTGTACCTGCCTGAAACTCTTACACTACTATCCACCATTGTGTCTCTGAGTATCTTCCTGGACTGCTGGTAAGCAGATGATATTCTGCTTCCAGAATCTGAAATTAAATACCTAAAGTTACTCCATTCTCAAGACTGAACATTTCCTTCCTATTCTGTATCCCATCCAAATTAGCCTAGTCACATTATCTAGCACAGCTTATCAAGTCTGTATGACAATATTAAGATTTCGTATAATAGACTTTATAAAGACTCTCTCTGATGTAAAATGTCAGCAAGATGGAATTTCCCCAAATCAGAATGTGAAAGCCCCACATCAAATTCTTGTATCTTTGTGACTTAAAAGTGAAAAGTCTATTTTATAGGTGGAAAAACTGAATTGAATCAAAGTTATACTGTCTGTTCAAAGGCAGAGTCAGACTCTAGTTGAGCATGGAGATTTTATCAAGCACTCTCATTGTTCTTGAGCAGTTCCTATTGTGGATGTGCCTTTCCTACATTTAAATATTTGGCTTTACTTGTTAGGGTGCTTTCACCCAAGGAGTTACAGAAGGGTTTTAATGTAGAAAAGCCTGATTTATGGACATGTGTATGCACAGACCTTGACTTTCCTGCTTAGAATCATCCCTTTAATCAAGTCACAAAGGAACTCAGAGACCCTCAGAGGTTAGAGGTGAAAAGATCTTAAATTTGGGAAAAAATAAAATGGATGATCTTCCCAACTTTATGGCATTTCTTTCCCTCCGCTCTGCCTACCCAGTGAAATAGCCCACCAGAGAAAAGGAGAAGGGAGATAAATTCTAGAGTCATCTCCACTCTTACAGGAGGGATGAATTCACTCATTCATTTATTCAACAAACTACATGCCATCTACGTGACACTAAATTGTGGGCTATATCCGTGATCAAGACAAAACTTCCTGCCTTTGTGAAGCTTACAGTCTAGTGTGGAGGGGCAGACAAACAAGCGTGTAGTATGTGAGGTGCTGAGAAGTGGTGTGGAGAGAAGAAAGAGGGTAGTGAGTGCTGGGGTAGGGCTGATGTTGTGTCTGATGCTGTGTCTCTGCCTGAGACGTCTCCGGAAATAACGTCTGGGACCTGAGGAAAGACCTGGGAGTCTGGATGGCCTCTAGGTGGCTGATATAAACGGAGAGAAAGGAAATGAATCAGATTAATCCTGGGGATCCTAAAGCAGATGACGATATGTGGCTGCGAGGGTGAGGGCTGGGCAGGAGTCTTGCTAAAATCATGTGACTATCTCAGGATTCTTTGGATTGAGGTCCAGCTCTTTAAAAGTTCTCCTTTGCTTTTTTTTTTTTTTTTTAATGAAACTGTTAAGAACGGTTCTTGTGTGCATGTGCATGCTCAGTTGTGTCCGAATCATGGAGTAGGTTCCTCTGTCATGAAATTGTCCAGGCAGGAATACTGGAGTGGGTTGCCATTTCCTACTCCAGAGGATCTTCCCGACCCAGGGATCAAACCTGCATCTCCTGTGTCTCCTGCATTGGCAGACGGATTCTCTACCACTGCACCACCTGGGAATTGTCACAGAAAAAAAATCTGCAATCAGCAAACCTTGTCTTAAATTACTTTTAAAATGCAGTAAATCAGAAGAAATTGGAACAGATATGGAACACTATTAGTCCTGATTATATCATACCTTTCAATTCTAAGATGATGTTATCTATTAGGCTCCAAGGGAGATACATCCTTTCAGAAGAGTCCCTTTGTGTTTTATTACTAACTTATCTTCAGTGATAGCTGTTAGGAGGGAGAATGCAGTGAGAGGGGTACTGACCTCTTAACCCTATGGCTTTTGTTCCTCCTCAGAAGATAAAACTGAATAATGCCAGGGAGTGGGTATGATTCTAATGGCCTTGCCATTGTTGCCACTGCTCTGCATTACAGAAGACAGGAATGCTCTGCAGGACCGTCCAAATTCCAGCATCTAAACTTTTACAGTACGAAGCCTCTAATCTCATTTGTAGATTTGAAATGTGTTTGGTCCTTCTTCTTAATTAAACACTTGGAAATAATGAGAAAGGGACAGGTGCAGATAGGGCAACACCTGGAATTCTCACCTGTTGTTTTTTTTTTTTTGTTGGTTCCGTCCTATTGCATGTGCTGAGCCACTTCAGCCGTGCACTAGTCTGAGGACTGCAGCCCGCCAGGCTCCTCTGTCCATGGCATTCTCCAGGCAAGAGTACTGGAGTGGGTGGCCATTTCCTTCTTCAGGGATCTTCCTGACTCAGGAAGTGCCCCTTGGGTTGGCCAAAATGTTTATTTGGGTTTTTCTGTAACTTCTGATACAACCCTTTGGCCAACCCACTACATCTGGGTGGGAAAGACCTCTTTTAACTCTCAGGTACTGCCATGTTGGTTAATCAGAGAAACTAACTTTTCTTGTGGAGTATGGTGATGATCTGAAAGACCCTTTCAGAGTTGAGTTCATATCTTTTATGCTTTGTGCCACCCTTCCAACCTGGAGGTGATAAAGGATGATGATTACAACTTGGATAAGGCTCCTGATAAATCATCATTAGCATCATAATAGCATTTATTGAATATTTAATGTGTGCAAGAAATTTTCTGAAAGCTCTACACATATAAAGTTGAATAGGAACTGTTATTACTTCTTAAAGTTGCATAAGAACTATTATTCTATTAAAGATGAGAAAAGTGAAGCATAGTTAAGCAAATTATCAAAGGCCAGCTAGCTAAGAAATGAAGGAGCTCGGACTTTTCGGCAGGTGGTCTAGCTAAAGAGTTTCTTCTCCTAAATTCTATATTACATGGCTTCTTGAAAATTCAGAGTCAATGTTAGAAATAATAGTATGTGTCCCAATATATGAATTAATATTATAGTGGGGGCACAAACTTGCTCGCCTTTAACTCAATATTTAAAAATAGAGTGTTTACTTTTAAATTTTTCTAATTTTAATTTTCTCACTTACTGACAACCTACTGTTGACCGGAAGATTTATTGATAATGTAGATGGTTGATTAACACATTTTTTAATGTTAAAATGTGTGTATCTGCATATATTTTATGCATTCATGGCATACCTAACTTTAAGAAAAAAATTCTGTATTTTTAGGCTTTGTGGTTTGAGAGCTTTTTAAAACTGTTTCAACTCTCCAAAATGCTTTCCAGTATATTTATTGAAGGAGTCTGCATGCAGATCTCAAGCTTGTGTTCTTTGAGGGTCAACTGTGCCTTGCTCCTTACCTTGCACGTGCATAGTCTGTGACAGTATACATCAGGAATTGAAGCTATTTAGCCAAGTTAAACTTAAAGAATATTGTGTCAGAAGACGGGGAGGAGATGGAGGAGGAGGAAGAAAGGAGAGTAAAGGACGGAAAGGAAAAAAGAAGCCTGATGCCAGTCAACAGAGCCCTCGGAGTGCTTGGACTGGCACAGTGACCTCTGGATCTTATCTAGACTCTTTAGGTGAGTGCAGCCGTCTCTTCGCTCGATGGCCCTTGGGTTGCATCTACTCTTCTGCCCAAACTTGGGCAAAGGGCTGGAGCCTACTTTAAGTTCGTGGTTCTAGCCATTGATCTCTCTGTCCATCTTGATGACCCAGCACCCTATGGCTTCTTCTATCTTTCCCCAGGCTCCCGCCTACCCACTGGCCCTTTCAGCACATTCATATCTGCTCTCTGGGGCATGTGGCCCCTTCTTCTTTCCCTGTGTGCCTTACAGAGCTCATGGGAAGCAAGGACTATTCATCACCTCACATCAGAGCTTTTTACTTACCTCCCATCACGTTGCTGCTGCATGAACCTGTGCCATTTGATAATGCCTATGAACAAGGTTTCCCCTAGCATGCCCAGGGGGTGTTCCCCCAATGACAATGTGTTTGAACTGTCTTTCTTCTACCCTAAGGTTTCCCATTGCCTTCTCCCTTGAGGTTTGACATCAAGAGGGATCAAGGGAATGAAAGCCTTTGTGTTTGATCTTTTCACTTGTAGAGTATCCCTCTTTCCTCCGGCAGTCTTCTGATCTGGAAGAAGCAAACTTTAAGCTATCATTTTATCTACGTAATTTTCTCCTTATATCGTATGCAAAAGTTCATGTTAGTTCAGTTCAGTCACTTGGTCATGTCTGACTCTTTGCAACCCCATGGACTGCAGACGCCAGGCTTCCCTATCCATCACCAACTCCTGGAGCTTACTCAAATTCATGTCCATCGAGTCTGTGATGCCATCCAACTATCTCATCCTCTGTCATCCCCTTCTCACCCACCTGCAATCTTTCCCAGCATCAGGGTCTTTTCAAATGAGTCAGTTCTTTGCATCAGGTGGCCAAAGTATTGGAGTTTCAGCTTCAGCATCTGTCCTTCCAATGAATATTCAGGACTGATTTCCTTTAGGATGGACTGGTTGGATCTCCTTGCTGTCCAGGGGACTCTCAAGACTCTTCTCCAACACCATAGTTCAAAAGCATCAATTCTTCGATGCTCAGTTTCTTTATAGTCCAACTCTCACATCCATACATGACTACTGGAAAGACCATAGCTTTGACTAGATGGACCTTTGTCGGCAAAGCAATGTCTCTGCTTTTTAATATGCTGTCTAGGTTGCTCATAGTTTTTCTTCCAAGGAGCAAGCATCTTTTAATTTCACGGGTGCAGACACCATCTGCAGTGATTTTGGAGCCTCCCAAAATAAAGTCTGTCATTGTTTCCATTGTTTCCCCATCTATTTGCCATAAAGTGATGGGACCAGATGCCATGATCTTTATTTTCTGAATGTTGAGTTTTAAGCCAGCTTTTTCACTCTCCTCTTTCACTTTCATCAAGAGGCTCTTTAGTTCTTCACTTTCTGCCAAAAGGGTGGTGTCATCTGCATATCTGAGGTTATTGATACTTTTCCTGGCAATCTTGATTCCAGCTTGTGCTTCATCCAACCTGGCATTGCTCATGATGTACTCTGCATAGACGTTAAATAAGCAGGGTGACAGTATATAGCCTTGACATACTCCTTTTCTGATTTATAACCAGTCTTTTGTTCCATGTCCAGTTCTAAGTGTTGCTTCTTGACCTGTATACAGATTTCTCAGGAATCAGGTAAAGTGGTCTAGCATTCCCATCACTTTAAGAATTTTACACAGTTTGTTGTGATCCACACAGTCAAAGTCTTTGTGTAGTCAATAAAGCAGAAGTAGATGTTTTTCTGGAACTTTCTTGCTTTTTCTATGATCCAATGGATGTTGGCAACTTGATCTCTGGTTCCTCTGTCTTTTCTAAATCCAGCTTGAACATCTGGAAATTCACAGTTCATGTACTGTTGAACCCTGGCTTGGAGAATTTTGAGCGTTACTTTGCTAGAGTGTGAAATGAGTGCAATTGTGTGGTCATTTGAACATTCTTTTGCATTGCCTTTCTTTGGGATTGGAATGAAAACTAACCTTTTCCAGTCCTGTGGCCGCTGCTAAGTTTTCCAAATTTGCTGGCGTATTGAGTGCAGCCCTTTAATAGCATCATCTTTTAGGATCTGAAACAGCTCAGCTGGAATTCCATCACCTCCACTAGCTTTGTTTGTAGTGATGCTTCCTAAGGCCCACTTGACTTTGCATTCCAGGATGTCTGGCTCTAGGTGAGTGATCACACTATTGTGATTATCTGAGTCATGAAGATCTTTTTTGTATTGTTCTTCTGTGTATTCTTGTCACCTCTTCTTAATATCTTCTCCTTTTGTTATGTCCATATGATTTCTGTCCTTTATTGTGCCTATCTTTGCATGCAATGTTCCCTTGGTATCTCAGATTTTCTTGATGAGATCTCTAGTCTTTCCCATTCTGTTGTTTTCCTCTATTTCTTTGCATTGATCACTGAGGAAGGCTTTCTTATCTCTCCTTGCTATTCTTTGGAACTCTGTATTCAAATAGGTATATCTTTCTTTTTCTCCTTTGCCTTTTGCTTCTCTTCTTTTCTTGGCTATTTGTAAGGCCTCCTCAGACAACCATTTTGCATTTCTTTGTCTTGGGACTGGTCTTGGTCACTGCCTCCTGTACAAGGTCATGAGCCTTCATCCATAGTTCTTCTGGCACTCTATCAGATCTAATCCCTTGAATCTATTTTTCACTTCCACTGTATAATCATAAGGGATTTAATTTAGAGCATACCTGAATGATCTAGTGGTTTTCCCTACTTTATTCAATTTAAGTCTGAATTTGGCAATAAGGAGTTCATGACCTGAGCCACAGTCAGCTCCTGGTCTTGTTTTTGCTGACTGTATAGAGCTTTACCCTATGCATAAAGATAAACTTCATTATCTGGTCCTCTAGGCTTATCTCTTAAGATGAGATAAAAGCAGTTAGAAAATTATCTTTCTCTCCAGACAGTGTCTAGAGTCACTGTATCTCCAAACAGTGTTAGCTTCTCATCTTGCTTGCAAACTCAGAAATCACTGTGTAAATTTTACAAGATAAATATGAATCTCATCATTCCATGGAATCCCTGTTGTAGAAATCTTTATCCTCCACCACTACTCCTGTTGCTGCCTCTGTTGCTCAGGCAGCTAGTTGACTCCGGTTAACTAGAGAGATCATTTCCTGGTTGTCAAACTATTCTCTCTCAGAACCTAAGATGTCTAATTCTACTAGGATTTGTACTGGTAAGATTATAAAGAGAAAAGCACTTTCTCTTTGACCAGTCAGGGCGCCAGAAGGAGACCAAAAGAAAGCAAAAGCATTAGTCACTCAGTCGTGTCCGGCTCTTTGTGACCCCCTGGATTGTAGCCCGCCAGGCTCCTCTGTCCATGGGATTCTCCAGGCAAGAATACTGGAGTGGGTTGCCGTTTCCTTCTCCAGGGGATCATCCCGATCCAGGGATCAAACCTGCATCTCTTGCATATCTTGCATTGGCAGGAGGATTCTCTATCACTAGGGCCACCTGGGACTTTGTAGAAGGAGACTGGAAGACTGGAAAAGGGAGGAGAGACTCCTTCCTGTTTCATCACATGGCCCAGCAATGGCCTCTAACATGGGCAACAGCAGTTAGTTCCACTTGTGAGTTTCTCTCCATACTTCCAGAACCAGCATTATTTGTTCCTCCTCCTCAGAGGTCTGAATCCTGGCTCCTGAGCCTTCTTCTGAGCTTCAATTATCTCTTCTTTGTTCCTCCAGCCCTACAGGTGGTAGCTGCTTCCTGCAATTACTATTTTCCTGTTACTTCTGTCTGTGTTCCCTCTTTGCTTTCTCAATTCCTTAACACACATATAGCAAATTCATCTCTGTTAAACTATACTACTAGTTTTTAGATTTCATCTTCCTCACTGGGTCTGATTGAAAGGTTATATATACAGAAGTGCATTAGAGAAAATCACATTAATATATTTCAGAATAAGAATGCCACTCTAATATTGTAGAACTATGGAGAAATTTTTATTTACCAGAGTCATTTCTGGTGGCAGCATGGCATTTTGGAGGAAGAATTTCCTGTTAAATATATTTAGCATGTGAGGTAAGTCCCCAGGCAGCAAATTCCAAGTAGAATTTTAGATATTAGATCAAGGATCCTCATGAGAGGCATTTATTTATTTATTTATTTTCCAATCATTCTGATGACTTTTCATGTGCCTGAGTGGAGTTGCTCTGTATATCTTAGGAGCAAGAAGAGAAGAGCATAAGCATGAAAGAGAGAGAGGAGAAACTGCCAGATGGTGGCTGGGTGACAAGGGATGTATCAATAGGAACTTAGAAATGTCTTAATAGAAAAATTTGAGCTATTAGTTGAAGGGTATTTGTGTGACCTTCTCCAAAATTTTCTCTACAAAATACACAGTAAAGCTTATGTTGCCACCTGTTGCTTGCTTCAGTGTACTTTTTTGGTAAGAAAACTTTCAGTGCTAAGCTCAACACTGAAACTTGTGGGGAGCTAAAGTGGGGATATCATCATCTAGTTTACTGTGATCTACAGTTCAGGTTAAAGCAATGACCAATGCCTAGACTGTGGATCTATCCAGACCTGAGTATGGATCCCAATTCCACTTATGAACTGCAAGGATTGGGCAATATTACCCAGTTGCTCTGAGTTTTATTTTTTTCTAACCTGTAAAATGGAATAATAATAATAATATCAACTTCATATGGTGGTTGAGAAGATCATGTGAAAGAAATATATTTAAAGTGCCTGGTATATAAAAAATGCTCAAAAATGTTGTTATAGCATTTCAAGTCCAACTTAAATGTCCTTTCTTCAGTTAAAGCCTTCTCTCAGATCACTTTTCCTCCATCTTCCAACAGAATAATCCAATCTACTTATTTGATTTGTTTATAATCTATTATAGTGGCAATCCATAGTGGCTCAGTGGTAAAGAATCCGCCTGCCAATGCCGGAGATGAGGATTTGATCCCTGGTCAGGGAAGATCTCCTGGAGAAGGAAATGGCAACACATCCCAGTATCCTGGCCTGGAGAATTCCATGGACAGAGGAGCCTGGCAGGCTACAGTCCGTGGGGTCACAAAAGAGTCGGATACAACTTAGCAACTAAACCCCCACCATAGTGTCTTATTTATCTGTCTTTCTTGTCAGATCCTGAGTCCCTTATAGTCAGACTTTCTAACTTTGTTTCTTTAGCACCTATAACAGGTTCCTGGAATATAATTTGAAAATTAATGAATATTTGAAAAGGGTGAGTTTTGAGAAATTGTTTCCTAGGAAAGTTTCTGAAAAGGAACCTTTATGTAATCAAAGACTTCTTGATGTCCTAGAGAACAAGGGGCCTCCTTTGTGTTCTGTTTTCTTTAATGTGGAGCAACATGGAAGTGCTCCACTGCTGTATATCCTATCCAAAAATGAGGAGATAGATGAGGAAGTCTGGAAAACTTCATGAGACATGTGGCTATGAAATTAACTGCTTATAGATGAGGAGAAGAGAGGATGTATGTTCAGAGATATAGGGATTTCCAGGCAGAGAGACGCATGAGAGGCAGGAGGGGAAATCAGGTGAAGGCAGGCTCAAGATTGGTGAGTCACTGCCTGTGACTGGGTGACACTGTGGGAGTGTAATTACTGCAGAAGATAATGCTAGGATAAGTCGGTACCTTATTCTGGAAATTTTCCAACACCTGTCCAAGGAGTTTGAATTTTTTCCTCATAGTTTAGAGAGCTTTTCAGTAGGGTTATGCCATGATGTGAGGTGTTTTTAAAAAGATCATGTTGGAAGTAGCGTGGGTAGAATTGATGATAAAGGGAACGGAAGAAGGGTGGAAGGAGAAATAAACTCCACGCCAGGGGATAAGGAAGGTGGGCAGGAGCTGAGGTGGGAGCTTGGGGAGCAAAGGCTAGGATACCTGGTAAAACACTGCAGAGGTTGGGATGGAAGAAAAAAACATCCCCCAAAGGGAGGGAGCAAATAAAGATGACAGAATTTCAGTCTGAGAAATGGGGAGGAGGGTGGTCCTTTTAACAGGAATAGTGAAGGCAAGAGAGATTAAAAGATGAAGAGAGTGGCTTTTTCAGATACATTGCTTTTGAAGCATCAGTAACGCATATATGGTAAGGTCATGCCAGTGAAATGATCATGCATGTTCAGGTAGGTAATTTCACTCGGAGGACATCTACACAGAAGGCTGAAACTGTGGGAATGGGTGACCCAGAGTGATGGCATTGGAACCTTTATAAATGAAATCTACAGGTTTCATAACTAGATGAAGAAACATGGCTGGAGACATTTCTTGGGACAAATTGTTATCGAAAGACATCATGAGTTTCTTTTAAAATGGAGAAAGAAGGCTTAATTATCCTTCATATTAAGACACAATTTTCATTCTTCCTTCCCCTCCCTGCAGTAAGAATTTTAATTACATGACATCACTGTTGTCAAATGTCAGAATCTTTCATTAGAATGTTGAGGGAGGAGAGAAGAAGTGACTTGTTTTAGTTTTGAAGTTTGAGAGAGAAAAACAAGACGCTGTAGAAGAACTGGGATTGGAGGGAATGGCTTAGAGGATAAAGCAGAAATATCCCTGAGTTTGTCAAGATGTCTGGAAACATAATTATTTAATCCTGTGTAATGTCATTTTACTCTCCTACAAAATGGACACTGAAACATATTGTTTCCCCAGACAAACACTGAGTAAAAAGATTGCCTTTTTCCCCCTTCATGCTGATTCAGATGAGATACATCCCTAAGACAGCACGCCCCTAAGTATTTGCATTGGTTTCTTGATTGTGTCCATCCTATCTGCCACCCTGAAAGCTGAGCAGCTCTACCTTAAAAGTAACTTTACTATCTGTGCAGCCTGTAGTCTTGATTCCTTCTGGGTGATATTAAAAAAGAAAGGTTCCCCCTATAATTAAACATCAGAAGATCACTTCCAATGAACTATTTTGTTATTGTTCAGTCATTCACTCATGTCTGACTCTCTGTAACCGCATGAACTGTATCATGCCAGGCTTCCCTGTCCTTCACTATTTCCCAGAGCTTGCTCAAACTCAGTCCATTGAGTTGGTGATGCCATCCAACCATCTCTTCCTCTGTCATCCCCTTCTCTTCCTGCCTTCAATCTTTCCCAGCTTCAAGGTCTTTTCCAATGACTCAGCTCTTTGCATTAAGTAGCCAAAGTATTGGGGCTTCACCTTCAGCATCAGTCCTTCCAATGAATACTCAAGAGTTGATTTCCTTCAGGATTGACTGGTTTGATCTCCTTGCAGTCCAAGGGACTCTCAAGAGTCATCTCCAACACCACAGTTCAAAAGCATCATTTCTTCACACTCAGCCTTCTTTACAGTCCCACTCTCACATCTCTCACATCCGTACAAGACTATTGGAAAAACCATATCTTTGATTATAGGGGCCTTTGTCAGAAAACTAATGTGCTCTTGTAAACTCTCCCCTTTGAGTGCAGGTGGAATCTATGAGATGCTTCTAACCAGTAGAATACAGCAAAGATCCTTGTTGATTATCTGCTTTAATTATAGCACAGTGTACATATCCATACCAAACTCTGCAACTATCCCTCCTCTGGCAACCATTAACTTTGTTCTCTAAGTCCATAGATCTGTTTGTTTTGTAAATAAGCTCATTTGAATGATTTCTGTTTAGATTCCACATTTGAGGTATGTCATACGATATTTCTCCTTCTCTGTCTGACTTACTTCACTCGGTATGACAATCTCTAGGTCCATCCATGTTGCAAATGACATTATTTAAAATTTCTCAGAACTTGACTCTGTCATGCACATTCATTGTATTCTAAGGAGAGTGAGTCAGTGTTACTTGATAAATATTATTTGAGCAGTGGAACAGAAGCTCTTCAATTTATGAATTGTTATTTTATCCAGCTCTGGTGAGAGGCACAAAGCTGTGGACCAGAACAGTCAGTTCTGCCACCAGGGACAGATGACACTGATTGCTCGGCCACTGTCATTCTGAGTTTGAGAAGAAATGGCCTTCTGGATAGACTTGAATTTTAAGCTTTCTGGAGACAGGGCATCAGTGTCACCTTAACTTTGCAGATGTAGTCCTGGGGCCCCAGAAGAAATGAGGGAGGTGGTTTCTCTGTCACCAGCAAGTCCACCCCATCATACTCTAACAGTGCATGCCTCCGGCAGGCCATGTGCTCTGCTGGGGCCCAGTTGTTTGTATGCTCAGTGAACGTTAGCAGCCTTACCTGTGAGAGAGGAGGTAGTCTGGCAGATGATGTAATGATGCTTTCAAAGCCATAAGAGCTGCTGTTCACTGTAGCATTTTTAGTGGCTTAATGCTTCCAAAGCTTACAAAAATAGCATGTGTGTATATTCATATATACATGTATATATATATGAATTCTCAAAATTCAACTGTAAAATTACAATCCAGTTAGAGAATAGACAAAGCACAGGAACAGACATTTCACCACACAGGATATACAGATGGTAAATAAGCACATGAAAAGACATGCAACGTTATTAAACAGTTGAGAAATACAAATTAAAACCACAGTGAGATATCACTACATGCCTGGATAAATGGATCAATTCCACTAGCCCAAGAAATGCAAATCTTATACATGTTGCTGGGTATAAGTCTCTGAATAGTTAGTTGCTAAACAGCTATAGACAGTCTACAGAAATTCCTCTTTAAACTACTATGTAGCCAACGATATAATATAATATAGCTCTAGCACATCTATATCTGTCTATTTGTTTTTTTGGCCACACCTCACGGGGATCAAACCCACATCCTCTGCAGTGAAACAGTCATCCTAACCACTGGACGACCAGGGAGTTATTGTCTATGAAAAGGCTTTATGATACATTTGTTAAGAGATGGAAAAGGTCACAAATGGCAGGTTCTACTTTGTTAAAAGTTAACACGGATTTTAGAACTACATATCAGGATATTAAGAGATATTAAGAGTGGTTATCAATGACTGGTAGAATTATGAGAAGTTTTGTTTTCTTTGTATTGTGATTTTTCTATTAAGGAGGTGTCTTGTTTGTATGATGAGAATCATTACATTAAAAAGAAAATTCCTAGTCAAAAAAAGTTCAAATTCTGGCAAAGATGTAAAGAAATTAGATTACTCATACATACTAGTAGACATTTAAAGTAGTACAGCCACTCTCGAAAAGTTTGGCCATTGTTTATAAGAGTAAACAAACATTGGATCACCATATGACCAGGCAACTGCACTTTTGGGCATTTAGCCCAGAAAAATATTACCGAGTGATAAAAAGGAACACACTGGTGAAACAACCAACAATGTGGATCTATTTTCAGGGGAATTATGCTGACTCTGAAAGCCAATTGTATAACATTCTAGGAATGATAATATTAGAGAAGCGGAAGACAGGTTAGTGTTGGCAGGGGTTAGGGGTTAGGTGGTTGGCATTATACAAGAAAACATCTGTGGTGACTTAAATGAGAAGGAAACCCAAGGAAGAGGAGATGTATGTATGCATGTAGCTGGCTCAATTTGCTGTACAGTGGAAACTAACACAACATTGTAAAGCAACTGTACTCCAATCAAAAAATAGAATAATCCATCCAAAAAAAAAATCGGATGTTGTGGCGGATACACAAACCTATGCATGTTTAGAATTTTATAGAATGTGATATGCATACCATTAAACACAAGGGAAATCTGAGTTAGTCTGGTAGAGTCTAACAATTCCCATATCCCTGTTATATCGTATCATAGTTTTGCAAGATATGCGAACTGTGTGAAGGGTATACAGAATTTCTGTGTTGTTTCTTACAACTGAATGTGAATCTGTATCTATAAATTTAATAACCATCAGAGTCCTGTGTACCCTTTAGTAAATAAAAAGTAAAAGCATCAACAGGCATTTATATGTCCCTTACATACACTTATTGTATGTCCCTATGTTCACCATACCCTGTCTTAGAGATCCCTTCAGTTTGATGATATTATCAGAGGATTATATAAGATAATGCAGTGTTCTTAGAAAGTGTCTTTTGGTAAAACTGGCCCATTTGGACAGCTAAGAAATCACTAAATATTGATGTTTTCTCTGTTGTTCTCATTTAACATAACAATGACAAATATTGACATTTAAATGATGTCATATCTAGCTGAGCACCAGGGGAAGTAAGTTGGGGTAGACTTTAGTCCAAATAAAGAATCAACATTCTTAACAAAGTTAGAAATGCCAGTTATAGTGCAGTAGTCTGCAATCCCTTCATAGTTCCAGCCTGTATTTCTCTTGTGATGGGAGTATGTATGGTCATACAGGTAAGGCTTGCTACCATCACCTTTGCTGTTAACTGGGAGTTGTTATTCTGGGGAGGTCACCTGACCTTTTATGCAGCTTGGTATATACACATTAAGAATTTTGGAGATAATGAAATAAGTGCTTCTGTCTTCAGAAGTAATACTTAATAAATGTTCATTTTGGATGACTATAAAATGCTTTCAGAGTTTACCTGTCTTTCTCTATTAGATACTAATGAAATGTTCTAAACAGGCTTCTGAAATGATCATTCCAATCTGATGATTAATAGAAGTATTCCTGTGTGCCAATATGTTTTCTTCTGTCCAAAGAACTATGCTATTATTAACTCCATCTAACACAATTTAGAGTCAACATTTGTTGAAAACAAAAATAATTGTCATGTACCTTGTGCTGGTTCATATTTTACATAATAGCTGTCAAATGGCAGCCTCTTTCTCTTGTGAACAAACTTGTGAGATTAATTTTCCCAGTGATTAAAGACCTCAGACAGTTGGAGCTGGGTTAGCAACACATGCTAATAAGGACATGAACTTAACCATCAGCTTCCACCAAAGTGTGTTATGCATGGGATAATTTAAGACATATTTTATTTCTTTTCTTTACAGAGTTGAGCTGTGCAAATTAGTTTGAAAATTGCCATGGGCAGATACAGAGCTTTTGAGATCACGTGCACTCTGTTCACGTGACTTCATTCTTCATCGTAGTAAAGGCAAGAATAATGCAGTTGTTGACATCCATGGAGCACCTTGCATCCAGAGACCCCAAAGCACTTTCCTGTTTGATCTTGCATCAGTGCAGAGTTTGGCATTGTTAATGGTGCTTTCTTTTGGGCTCCTTCATCCCTCTGCTTTTGATTGCTTTTCCTTATTACTTACTTTGTTGTTGTTTTATTTATACTCTTAAAGGCTGATGTTCCCTGGGACCTTTATCTCTTATCATTTAAAATCTAGGGGATAGAGTTTCCGGAACTGGAGACATTTTGATGATTTTGCTTGGAGAGTCAGGATGTGAGATAGTGAGGTTTGAATGAGTAGTAGAGACTACAGTGTGGCTGAAGTTTCTTATCACTGGGGAGATTTTTTTGGGTTATTGTTGTTGAGTTTGCTTCCAGAACTTTGTTAGCTCCTAAATAAAAGAGTAAAAGAAATATGCATACATGTTAAGAGTACTCCAGGTTATCGAGTACATTTTATTTGTCAACATTATTTTGGTTACTTTTATAGGCGTTTTTAGTCTTTGAATTCTCATCACAACTTTATAAAGAAGTATTTTTATCTTAATTTTACAAGGAACTTGTTCTCACTGCAGCCAGTTAATTAAGAATAATACAATGTATTGATTACTTGTTTTCTAGGTTTTGTATTGAACACTCGCAAATGCATTTGTGGTAGGCATGGATTTTACTTTGCAATACTAGAGTGAGAAATGGCCTATTGCTTTATCTTAAATTAGTTGAATCTGCTGCCTGTGTGTATGCATGCGTGCTAAGTTGCTTCAGTCGTGTCCTACTCTTTGCAACCCTGTGGACTGTAGTCCCCCACAGGCTCCTCTGTCCATGGGATTCTCCAGCTGAGATCACTGGAGTGGGTTGCCATGGCCTCTGCCAGGGGATCTTTCTGACCCAGAGACTGAACCCCTGTGTCTTGTCTTCTGCGTTGGCAGGTGGGTTCTTTACCTCCAGCGCCACCTGGGAAGCGCTAAAGCTGCTTCACTGGAGGAAAATTCAGTTTCCATTGTGGGAGAGAAGAGGGCCAGGGAAACCCTTTAGCTCTCTCATGATGTATGAGAATCTGAGGTCCTTTACTGTATAGACTCTATGAAAAGGATCCAGTGTTCTTTAACCCACAGTGACCACTGCCTTTCTAGGGCATTTTTTTTTACCTGTTGCTGGCAAGTCTAGGATTGAATCCAGGGATGGACTGGCTTTCAGCCAGTTTCTAGCAACTCACCAACCTCCCTTACCCCTTTCAACTTCCCTTGGGTTAAACTATTAAATATGATGGCATTCATTTTCCCTGGCTCAGTGCCTGGAGCCCCTTCAGGAAGAGGAATTATCACTTTGTCCAGTTGTTCCCTTGTTCTTAGCTCAGGGACTTTGAAAGCTGGCATCCGGGAGCCTTTTTCTGGCTGCCAAGTAATCAAAAAAGACAGCGCTGGAGGAAGAGGCTCTGCTCACCATGGCCTGCTTCTCCTCTGTGTCCCACTTTTAATTGAATGTCAGGTATAGAAAGCGCTAGGGAAATACACTCCCTGACAAAGGAATTAGATGGCCAGCAAGTAAATTTGGGAATGTTCAGTTATTTGTTGAATCGAATGAGCAACAGAACATCAAAAGCCCTAAGCGTGAGAAAGCATCTATGAATCAGAGCTAAGGAAGTTAAATTGCTTCTGTTTCTCTGAAGAATGAAAGGGGGCCCAAAACACCATCTCTTCTAGTGCAGAGCCAAAAGCTGAACCAGTACGGCACAGAGCAAATTAGACAGAAAAAGCATGGCACAATAGGACTCAGATTGTAGGTCTCTGGTTTGCAGAAAGAAGATAAGAGGAAGACCCGAATGAATTGTGACTCATTAAAGAGGGGGAGGGAACCAAGAATGGAATTTGTATTTACAAATTTGCCAGGGGAAAGAGCTGCTATTGACGTGACATTGACAAATGAGGAGTTGGGTGATGACCAAAGGGGCTTAGATGTTAGATTAAAAAGTGTGGCTGGAAGGAAATATAGCATAAGAGCTTAATATTTATTGATGAAGAGCACAGAATATCTACTGAGGAAAGGCACAAAAGCAGTTACTTGGAAGCTTGTGACCCTAAACGATTAGATCAACATGCATAGATCCAAGAAAGCTGAATGAAGGAAACAAAATTTCATAGTCTAAATGAGAAAATGATTTTGAAACTAGTAATTTTAGAAAAGTCAAACAGCAAAAACACATCACCTATATGTCTAAGTATGATGAACAGGCCAACCTTAAAACAACTCAACATCTATGAGATGATCAAAGTTAAGGTATAAATATAACATCTGTGTAGCAGAACTACAAATTTTCTTCTTAAAATAATGAGTCTTTGAGTTGGCCTAGCTGACTTTGATATGAAATTGCCAAGTCCTAGTTATCAAATTAACATACTTTCTCCTGGCTATGTCCAGATGCTGAAAAGTAGTGGTCTCAGTGCCAGCACATGATAAGAGTGTCTATTTTGTGGCAAGAAGTAGTTGTCAAATTGATGAATTCCAAGTCTGTTGTTAGTCATTTCATTAATAATCTGGACAAAATAGACTATGAGTTTTGGGTGGACCTGAATTTTTAGTACAAGCATGGGCCCTGGATAACCTTGAGGGAAGTTATATAATGTCACCGAGCCACTTTCCAAATGGTAAGATGATGATAACAAGCGGCTATCTCATCACACCTGTCTCTGGGGGATGTCAAAAAATAGGGAAACATATGCAAAATGGCTAATACAGTGGACACTCAATGCACACAGCTTTCTCCTTTTCATCTGCTCTTCTGTTGTCGCCTGCCCTTGCTGGGTATGCCGCGTTATGTTTGTGTATATTGCCTTCTTCTCTCTTGTACAAGCCATCATCCTTTGGCTCATCATCACGCCCACTTTTTTCTTTGCTCCACTTACAGTACTAACAATATTAATGCAGTTTTCTACTCCTAGATGTGCATTCCTACATATTCTTCCGTTAGTTTCACACTAGAATTAAGCACCTCTGAAACGCATTAGGCATTTAAATTCCATCTTCTCAGGGAGTGGTTCCCACCCTTGGTTACATATTAGAATTATCTGAAGAGCTTTAAAAAAAACCTGATCCGTAGGCAGGTTGCTCTCCAGACCAATTAAATTAGATACTAGGGTGTTGGACCCGAGAATCAGGTTTAAGACTCCCTAGGTATTCTAACGTGTAGTCAAGGTTGAGATTCTCTGTTCTAATCTTTGAGAAGGTACGTCATTTGGAAAATTGAGAATGCCTTTCATGTCATCACTGGGTTCAGCTATCAATCAAGGCAGTATCAGAGTGTGTGCTAGGCTGAGGTGAGGGAAATTTCAGGCGGAATTCCTCCACTTCCCCTTTGATTCTGTTTCACTCTTACGTTCTATTGGTGGTGTTGATGGTTTAGTCACTAAGTCATGTCTGACTCTTACTTTTGTGACCTCATGGACTGTAGCCTGCCAGGCTTCCCTGTCCATGGGGTTTCCCAGGCCAGAATACTGGAGTGAGTTGCCGTTTCCTTCTCCAGGGTTACCTTCTGTTATGCTGGGATAAAAGACAAGTCATGTTTATAATGCAAAAAATAAGAGCATCCAGTACCGTGCCTTCATTCTAGAGCTGAGAAAACTGTAGCACAAAGAGGAGAAACAACCTACCTCAAATCCCAAGTTGGTATTGGAGCAATATGCAAATAGTGGTGTTTATGCTTAGTGTCAAGGGAGACATTGCATGTTGAGCTTATTTTGACTTAACAATAAATAGAAAACATTCCTTCTCTTTTATTTGATTTTAACCAGTTTTTTCCTCTGCTGTCCATGCTGCATCTCGGGGAGTAGTAAATGTTGCTGTTCAGGTGCTCAGTCGTGTCTAACTCTTTGCAACTCCATGGACTGCAGCACGTCAGGCTTCCCTGTCCTTCTCGATCTCTTGGAGTTTACGCAAACTGATGTCCATTGAGTTTGTGATGCCATCCAACCGTCTCATCCTCTGTCGCCCCCTTCTCCTGCCTTCAACCTTTCCCATCATCAGAGTCTTTTCCAATGAGTCAGCTCTTCACAACAGATGGCCAAAACATTGGAGCTTCAGCAACAGCCCTTCCAGTCAATATTCAGGGTTGATTTCCTTTAGAATTGACTGGTTTGGTCTCCTTGCTATCCAAGGGACTCTCTCGCTCTTTTTTGGTTTTTTTTTTGGTAAGATTTCTGTAGAAGGTCCCATTCACTGCTGGGTGATGTGTATGGATGTTGAATAAATACTAATAAATTAATTAGTGCAGACTTAAGTATCCAAATTAATTTCAATGACAAGGAAGGGCCTGAGAGGATCTAAAATCTCAGAGACACTGAGGTCTTTTAGAGATGAACCTGGGCCCTGGGATGCGGAATTGATCGCAAAAGAGAGATCTTTGGTTTATATGTTCTGCTTCTGAATCTCTCTGAAAAGAGACTCATCTGCATTTTTCTGCAGGGAATATCACTAGAAACTCAAACTCCTTGTTAAAGGAAAATCTCACCAGACAGAGTCACATGAGCAAGGAAAACTTTATTCAAGACTCTTGCAATAGGGAGAGAGGCGGAACTCAACTGCTCTGAAAGATTGGAGAATTTTTAAGCACTGGTATGGGCTAGTTCCAATAGACTGAAAAAGGTAGGATGGGGTTTAATCAGCATGATTAGGTCTTCTGATCAAGATCCCATCTGCAGGTCTAGCTAAAGCATCATAAACTTCCCACACAGAACTCGTCATTGGCCTGGCAACTTTCAGTCCCTTACTACACATTAGAATCCTCCGGGGAGGTTTTAATAAAATGTTGTCAATGCTTGGGTCCCACCATCTGAGAGCCTGATCTAATTGATCTGGGTTGACTCGGATTCTATATTTTGTTTGTTTTTAAATTTTACTGAAGAGTAGTTGATTTACTGAAGAGTAGTTGATTTACGATGCAGACCCTATATTATTTCAAAGCCCCATGAGAGATTCCAGTGCACAGCCACAGTTGAGGGTTTCCCTGGTGGCTCACACAGTAAAGAGTCCGCCTGCAATGTGGGAGACCTGGGTTCAATCTCTGGGTTGGGAAGAACCCCTAGAGAAGGGAAAGGCTACCCTCTCCAGTACTCTTGCCTGGAGTATCCCCATAGATGGAACCTGGCGGGCTACAGTCCCTGCGGTTGCAGAGAGTCAGACATGACTGAGCGACTAAGCACACACAGCTGGGGTTGAAGACCACTGAAAGGGGCCAAACCTCCTATTTAATTTGTGAGATAGAAATGGGGCCAGCCAGGAGGGGATGATTGTCTATTGTCCAAACTGACTTTGACATCAGTTACAGCCTCCCAGGTTCAGCACTCAGATTTCTACCGATGCTTTCAGTTCAGTGCTTTCCTTCAATTTTCTCCACACTTATCACATTTAGAGTTGAAACAAATAACTAAAAGTTCCTTATGTCCAATACCCCTTCAATCTGTGTTTGATCGGTGGTTTCAGAATAAAATCTTAGAGTGCCTGGGGATGTCTCTTATGTGATCAGGTCTCACTTGTGCCAGATGTTATATCAGAGTGCTTCTATACTTTGTACTACTTAACAGAAGACAATGTTTTTTTTTGTTTGTTTGTTTTAATGCTGACATATTTTAAGCATCTGAGCCCTGAAAGTTTGTTGCTCTTAAGGCTATTTCTAAATAGATTCTTGTTTCTAGTTACATCTCCCACCATTCTTGAGAGGTATACCTAAGTGATGCTTATTAATATGTATAAAGAAAAGGAGTGAATTCTGCATATATCACTATAAAACTGAGTTATACATAATTAATTCTGAATAAACTAAAAATGCTGCTTCAAATGACAAATCTCTTAAAGTTAGGAGTATTAGCTAAAGAGAGCATTTACAAATTATGGCATTTTATGAAGTTATGGGTGACTTGAATAGAGGGTCTGAACTTAGGAATCAGATTGACGCAGTTTTCCGTTTGGCTCTTTAGCAGCAGTGTGATTTGGTTAATTAGTCTTTTGGAGGGTCAGTTTTCTCATTTTCAAAAGAGAAATAATAATTATTTCATAGGGTTGCCATGAGAATTAAAGAAAATAGAGCATGCCAAACATATGGAAGCTGTTTATATAATGGGCTTTTTTTTTGTTTTGCATTTTGAAAATGTCTATTATTAAATGCTCTCTGAATTGGACTATTACCTAGAGCTTAAAAACAATACAGTGGTTTCTTGGGTTGTAAAGTCAAATCATGTACCTTTCTCTTTACAAATATAGGACACCTTTTAATATTTCCTCGAGCATGTTTCAGAGCTTGGTATTGTAGTTATGATTATTATTCATCTCCAGCAAATATATCTTATTCTAGAAACCTATTTGGAATTTCTCCTTGTCTGTCCAACTCTGTCTTATTCCTTTCAGAAGAAAGATCTGTCCTTTCATTGTCCATAAATGCTGCATATTTATCAGAAAAATAGATGCAATCAGATGAGAACTACTTCACTTTCTCAGTGTCACTTTTATCAAGCCCACTTTCTCTGTCCCTGCAGTGTCCCCCCCGACGCCCTTAGAACAGAAGTGTCTGTTCTTTCTGCTAAGGTCAGCCAACCTCTCCACAACCCCTCTCTCCTTTTCCTGGAAGATCTGTTCTTGCTGTAGTGTCCTCTTCCTCTCCCATCACCATTTCTCTCTCTCTACAGGACTGTTGCTATTAGCATGCAATTATGCCTTAGCAATATTTGTATGAATGATTTTCTAAGCTCCACGTATTCTTCCTGCTACTGCCCTCTATTCTAGCAAACTCCCCCACAGAGCTTGTTCTTCCTCCTGTCTTTGTGTTTTCAGTTAGATTGTCCTGCCAACCAGCCCAGTGTGGCTTTTCCTTCCACCCCTCCCTGGAAGTGGCTCTTATGGAGGACCCCAGCTATGTCAGTGTGCAAAGCCCGTGGGTAATTCTACCCTCATCTAACCTGGTGTCTAGGTAGCATTGATGCTGTAGACCTTGAAGGACCAAGAAGTGCTCCTCCTTTTTTAAATTAATTTTATTAGAGTATAGTTGCTTTACAATGTTGTGTTAATTTTGCGTTGTGTTAATGTTGTGTTCATTTCTGTTTAGGAAAGTGAATCAGCTGTACATGTACATATATACCCTCCCTTTGGGATTTCAGTCCCATTCAGATCACCACAGAGCATTAAGTGAAGTTCCCTGTGCTACACAGTATATACTCATTAATTATCCATATTATTCATAGTATTGATAGTGTATATGTGTCTATCCCAATCTTTACTTTCTACGTCTCTGTCCTTCTGTGATTCCCTAGCTTCATTTTCCTTCTCACCCTCCGGCAGCTCCTTCTCATTCTTCTCACTAGCTTCTCTTCCTAGACTGCACCACTATTAATAAATCTTGGAATATTCCAAATGTCTTTTTTTCTGTGAGTCATATCCAACATCCAGACATTTGCTCACAATGAGTCCCCTTTCCCCCTTAAAGTCTCTCTCTGTCTCTTTTCCTTGCCTTTCTCCCTCTCTCCCTTCTTAATTGAGTAGCCTCTTTTTTTTTTTTTTTTTTTTTCTGGGCTCTAGGCTAGATTGTAGAGATGCAAAATGGTAAGATAAATTCTGTCTTCAAGCAATTCAGTGTTTACTAACAAAAGTTAGACATGGAAAGAAATAATTAAAATGAAGAATTAGAATTGCTATGAGAGGACTGTGGGTAGGTCCTGAAGGAATATCAAGGCCAGGGTGGGTAGGGGTTGGGGGCGATTCATAGAGGATTTCCTCTCTGAAATAGGAATGGCTCACTGCATTCTTATTTGAAACCCATAACTCACAGTGGAGGGGCGGAGGATAAGCAGAAGATCACATATACATTTTTAAAAAATGTGATCTTTCAGGTAAAAGAGAAAATGCAGCCATCTCATACTGAGTTTTAAAATATTAATAAGCAAGACATTTTAAAATTAAAATAATGTAAATTCCTCAATCTCTTTGTCAGTTTTGTTTTCGTTTTCATTAAAGTGGTACACATCCATAATTTTTAAAAGGTCAAATGATGTTATGAGGTCAATTGTGAAAAATAGAGCTCTCTGGTTCCCTTCTCCCTCCATTCCTATTTTCCAAATATCACCCCTTTTAGCTATTTTTGCTGCCTCTTTGAGTATTTTATATCCATCTTGCTAAATAACTTACTTTGAATAAATTATTTTTCTCAATTGACCACCCTGTGTGACGGATGAAAATTTCATCTTCTTACGCCTCCAGTCAACACACATACATCCTTCACTCATCTTCCTGTATCTAATTTTTAGTTTGATCTATGTTCAGTTTGTGTATTATTGTGATTGTGACATTTCTTCACAACTTGGCCATGTGGTATACTGTATTTCCCTTTTTCCTTAATTTTTAACAATTGCATTCTAGTTTACTTACTTTTTAGGGGTTTATTACTAATCCACCTCAGGACTCTGGTTAAAATGTAAATTTCTTCTGTATGTATTCATAGACAAACACCCTGTAAACGCAGTCTTCATGGTCACATCCTGCCTGGTGTGTGCTAAGTTGCTTCAGTCATGTCCAACTCTTTGTAACCCCATGGACTGTAGCCCACCAAGCTCCTCTGTCCATGGGATTCTCCAAGCAAGGATACTGGAGTGGGTTGCCATGCCCTTTTCCAGGGGGCCTTCCCGACCCAAGGGATAGAACCCATATCTCCTGCATCTACAGCATTGCAGGGGGATTCTTTAGTGCTGAGCCATCAGGGAAACCCAACATCCTGCATGGAGCCCTGTGCATTTCTGCTCTGACCAGTACTGGAACCTCTCTACACCTGTTGCGCAACTCAGTGCTGGGATCTCTCTAACCATTATCCCAAAGGTTATCTTTGTCGCTCTTCTGTGTTGATGGCCCTGGGCTCTGTAGTCCACGTTGTTTTCTTTCTTTGTTTATATTCCTGTCATAGCACAGTTCATCCAGCAGATTCCAAGAAAGGATGCAGAAGAGTAATTTTTTTTGTTTTAATCCTCACAATTAGTAGTTTCCTTTTCACGGAAAATTAGATGAGGAATAATTTTTCTTGAGTACTGAAATCATTGTTCAGTTGTCTCCTAGTTTCTGGGGTCGTCTTGAATAGACCAACGTCCTTCTGATTCCTCTTTGTCTAGAACCTAACTTTATAGAATGGACTCTGAACCCTTTCCCATAGACTCTGAGTTCCACTAGGAAAGGGCTTGTTTGGATTTGATCTTTTCTCTTGAGCTAGACACTCGGTGGGGTCTTCAATCTGAGAGTTCATATGTCAGTTCTGGAAACTTGGAATCCTTTCTTTGCTTTATTTGTATTGATTCTCTTTGTTTTTTATTGATTGAATTCTTTCATTGAGATGCAGAACTTTCTAGGCTGATTCTCTAATTTTCTTTCTTTTTTTGAAATTTTTTACTCTTTTGAGCCACTTTCTGAGGGATTTCTGCAACTTTACTTTCTAACTCTTCTCTGGAATTTCTTTTTTCTTTCTATTATTGCATTTTTAACTTCCAAGAGCTCTCTTATGTCCCAGAACATCACATATTTGTAGTATCCTGTTCTTTTTTTCGTAGCTGTAATGTTAAAAGGATCTTTGGTTTGTTTTCTTTCCCTGCAGGGTCTATGTTCCTTTCAATTTTCCTTTCTCTGATGGATTCAATCTCTGCTATGTGAGAGGCCCTATTCAAATGTCTGGTGTTCTCAGGCTCACCCATCTTATTTAATTAAGGGTGAGGGCCTGGAAATTCTGATACTAAGCACCATGTGTATGTTTTGGGGATAGGGGTTCCTATACATTGTTTTTTGGTGGTCGATCACTCACCCCTCTGTATCATTAGGTTTTTCCTCTTAGATTGATTATATTTCCTTGAAAAGACTTTCAGTTACCTTTGGAAGGTAAATATCTAGTTGACTGTTCTGAGATCTGAGCGGGGGAGTGGCTGGGGAATCTCACCATTTGGTGAGTCGATTTTCACTCGGTCTAGCAAGTTTGGGTTTGATATTTTTGTTCCTAACTGTGCCTGGTACTCCTGAGACTTTGCCCAGTTTATCGTATTCAGAGAGTCAATTTTCTCTCTTTCATTGAGACTGAAGGATGTTGTTAGTTGCTCAGCCATGTCTGACTCTTTGTGACCCCATGGACTATAACCTGCCAGGCTCCTCTGTCCGTGGGATTTTCCAGGCAAGAATCCTGGAGTGGATTGCCATTTCCTTCTCCAGGGCATCTTCCCAATGCAGGGATCAAACCCAGGTCTCCCGCATTGAAGGCAGATTCTTTACCATCTGAGCCACTAGGGAAGCCTCTTCTTTGAGATTGAAGAGGGTATCTCTTTTCTTTCTAGAAAGACTGTTCAACCAGTCAGCTCTACCTTCACCCAGTCCTTTCAGGGGTACCAGGTGACTTCAATTTCTGAATACCCAGGAACTGTAGTGTACATTGGTTACTTTGAGAGCCTCTCCATTAACCAGACTGGTTTTTGGGTTTGCAGGTTTGTTAAGTCATTTACTGCTCACCCATCTGGTTTCTAGCTTCTCAAATCTTGTTGACATTTGTCTCTTTGCCCTTGAGGATTTATGCCTTTGGGGGAAAAATAAATCTGTGTATTCATTTTAGAGGTGTTCTGAGAAGAAAAGGAAGCTTAAAATGTATAGTCAATCATCCTTTTTATTTGTAATTGACAAATAATTGCTTTATAATATTGTGTTGGTTTCTGTCATACATCAACATGAATTAACCAAAGGTATCCATATGTCCCCTCCCTCTCAAACCTCTCAGTCTTCTGTTTTTTAAGCTAAAGCTTACCAATTTGTTTACATAATTGGAGAGATTGAAAAGGAAAAGAAAGGCAGCACACATACTCAAAAAAGGGAGTAAATAAAGTAAAACTAAGGGGAAGGGGGAGGAAGCAGCCTCAAGAGGGAGATATACACAGGCAGAGAAAAAGGAAATTTCAGCCCTAGACTGAGGAAGGACAGAAGACCAGAGATACTCATGTTACAGTGATATTGACCTAATTCATTTGTTTACTTATCTATTCATTTGTGCAATACATTTCCCTAGAAGTTTTTGACTGGAAACTAATGGGTGTTGCAAATACCAAATGTATAAGTTGGAAGTGAATCAGCACTTTTCACTGATAGTAACAATAGTTAGCATTTGTTGAGTCCCAGGAAAACTTATTTACAGCCTGGTATCTTCAGATTATTTCAACTTGATAAAATTATGTGGAGCCCAGCGAGAGTCAGGCATGGTTCAATATGACAGAATATTATTAATCCCTTCTTTTGTAGTCTCTGATAGGTTGATTTATTGATACCCACCTTGCTTTTCTTGATGACTCACTTTTCATATTTCTGGTACTATTTCTTTTTAAAACCCTGAAAGATTTAAAATCCATTCACATGTGAATATGTAGCATGCATTTGTATTCTTATACTGATATGTTTGAAAGTATTAGTCATTGAGTCATGTCTGACTCTTTGCAACCCTATGGACTGTAGCCCACCAGGCTCCTCTGCCCATGGAGTTCCATAGGCAAGAGTACTGCAGTGGATTGCCATTTCCATCTCTGGGGGATCTTCCTGACCCAGGGATTGAACCCCGGTCTCCTGCATTGCAGGCAGATTCTTTACGGTGTGAGCCACCCATGTATGAACAAAAAACAATGAAATAATTTTCCATGTGTCACTTACAGATCTCCACTTCTTTACTTGGAGTTACTTGTGGGATATGTGGTATCTGAAAATTTTGTTTGAAGGGCAAGCATGTAGAGCTTAATTAGAAGACTTTATAATACTGAAATATCCATATGGTTAAATCACTGGAGGTTTAAAACAACTTATAGATACAGAATTTGGTAACAGTAATAAGTAGATAACATGTCATGAATGTGTGGTATGTGCCAGGTACTCTTCTAAGTGTTGTACCTGTATTAATTCATTTAGTCCTCAAAGTAAAGGAGATTCAATTTTTATGTCTTACTTGGAGATAGAGAAACTAAGGCATAGATTCAAAGACAGTTGGAGATGTCTGAAGAGTACCTGGACCGTAGTCATCATCAGTATCAATTTCATATACTGGAATGGATCCATTTGTCACAGAGAACCAGAACTGCATGGTGGTAAAGGAAGTCAAAACAGATTTTACTCAGGAAATGTAACTGGGGAAAGAGAACTCAGTATAGAACTGGGCTCCATTCGCAATACAGCAGGGGCAAGTGTGGATTTATAGCCAAGGAGCAGGGTAGGGGTAAGAAGATGGAAAATTTCTAAGACTGCAGAGTAATTCTTCGCTGTGTGTGCTCAGTTGCATCCGACTCCTTGTGACCCTTTGGACTGTAGCCTGCCATGCTCCTCTGTCCATGGGATTTTTCAGGTAAGGATACTGGAATGGACTGCCATTTCCTTCTCCAGGGGATCTTGCTGACCCAGGGACTGACCCTGCACCTCCTCTGTCTCCTGTATTGCAGGCAGATTCTTTACTAGCTGAGTCATCAGGGAAGCCCAATTTTTTGCTAAACTGAACTAATAGAATTCTTGCTATAGGCAGACCAGGGTGATCAACTATTACCTGGAGGATGGTAGTCAGTGAGTAATTTGGGTGGGAAAGTCTGTCTAAGTTTATTTAGAAGAATTCTTGCAAAAACTGGACTCTACAAAGACAAGAGACCCAAGGCCAAGCCTAGACCGGCCAATGGCTCAGAGGAGCTTAATTCAAGTTTGTTCAAGGAGACCGTTATTCTCTATGCATGGGAACTGAACAATCATCTGAAAAACCTCTTAGTGAAGATCCCAAAATACATCAGTGATATCCAGGGAGGTGGTAGATCTGTAGGATTTTGTTTGCTTATTCATTTATCTGCTTGTTTTCAGGTTAGATTGCACTAATGAATGCATATTTTTATAGTTCTAGGAGAAGTACCAAAAGGAATCATAAGCCTTTGAAATTTTTAGAATGTTTAAAAAATAACTTAATGTTAGAGATTCTAGTCCTTGTTTCTGCCACTTATTCAAAATAACCCATCAATGGACTTTAAGGGAAGGGATTTGTTTTTATTGGTTTTATAGAAGGAGGCACTTTGGAAATTGCTCCTAATGCTCAAAATATCTGTCTAAACCACGTTCATAAATTGGATACTGTCATGTTTTTAATAATTTTTTATTAGAGTATAGTTGCTTTATAATGTTGTTCGTTTCTATGTTGTACAGCAAAATGAATCAGTCATATGTATACATATACCCCTCTTTTATGGGGATTTCCTTCCCACCCAGTTCACCACAGGGCACTGTGAATACTATCATCTAATATCAATGTCGCCTAAGGCTTGTTAGGAGTCATAATTTGCAAATGAACACCACCACCCTACTGCTACTGATTTTTACTTCATTTGCTTGTATTTTCACTGTTTCAGTAATTAATGGTCATGCAATTGTCTAGCTGTTGAGAGTTCATTCCAGCGCTTCCTTCCCGTAAGGAAATCAGTGTCAGATGTAGTGATTATTGGATAAATAAGGCAGAACAACTAACGTGATGGTTACCCCCTCATAGACACCATCGTGGTTCTAAGGAATTCTGGATTAACCTCTGTTCTCAAAAGATTATCCTAGATTCTTAAAGTCCTTGGTAGCTAATGTGCAGGAACATATTTAACCTGAGTTAGAAACAGAAGTTCATAGTTTATTTGGCATGTAAAGAATGTGTTGGTCTTTCATCTCTCTTTTTATCTCTAATCACTATAAGTAAGCTGTCCTATCTATGAGCAAGTGTATAAGTCTAATAACTACCATTTCCCCAAAGAATCAAAGGTCTGCATATGCCATTGCATCAAAATCTTTAACCTTTCTTATATAAACCATGTCAGTTTGTATATCTCTTATAAATTTTTTATTGAGGTAGAGTTTATTCACAGTATTATATGTTTCAAGTGTACAGCATGATGACTCGTGATTTTTAAAGGTTGTACTCCATTTACAGTTATTATAAAATATTAGCTCTATTCCCTACACAGTACAATATATCCTTGTAGTTTATTTTATACATAGTAGTTTATATCTAAATTCCCTACCCCTATCTTGCCCCTTGTAAATCTCATAATTTTTTTTTTTTACATTCCCACCAGCAGTGCAAGGCTCCTTTTTCTCCACACCCTCTCTAGCATTTATTCTTTGTAGATTTTTTTTGATGATGGCCATTCTGACTGGTGTAAAGTGATATCTCATAGTGGTTTTCATTTGTATTTCTCTAATAATTAGCAATGTTAGGTATCCCTTCATTTGCCTCTTGGCCATCTGTATGTCTTCTCTGGAGAAATGTCTGTTTAGGTCTTCTGCCTATTTTGGGGCTGGACTGTAAAACAGATAGCTAGCGGGAAGCTGCTATAGCCCGGGGAGCTCATCTCAGTGGTCTGTGATGACCTGGAGGGTGGGATGAGGGTGGTGGGAGGGAGGTCTGAGAGGGTGGGAATGTATGGATACCTGTAGCTGATTCGCTTTGTTGTGCTGCAGAACCAAACACAACACTGTAAAGCGATTATACTCCAATAATTTTTTAAAATAGTTTTATAAATTTAGCAAGTTCCCTAGCCTTCCTGGGTCTCACTTTTGCCACCTGTTAAATGGAGATGATATTATACTCATCTTAAAGGGTTATGTGAGAGAGGAAGAAAAGTAGAATTAAGGCAAGTGAAATATTGGGAAATAATGATCTGTCAATAAGTTTTGGGTTATTATTATTACCAATGAAAAGTGCTCATTTACTTTGAATTCACATATTCAATTTGAACCTTGGGATAGAGAAAACTAGTCCTTTCTTTGCTATTCAGCTTTTGGATGTTTATCCTGTTCTTTTATGTCATGTCTTTGGGGTTAGAGACAGGGATGATCCAACCTAAAAAATAGCCTAAGTCTGTGGAATCGATATTTATAATTCAAACACCCATTGTTACACAGTTGAAGAGGAAACCAAAATTGTCTTTACAGGAATATGTTCCTCTGTTCAAGTGTGCTCTTAAAAAATGATTCTGTTTTCTAGCATCTCACTGGTCACAACATGAGCATCTATTTCACATGCATTGTGAAAGTAAAGAAGAGCCTTGTTCAATGTCAAATACTGTAAACACTTGAAAGTTTAATGCAAATGGGATGGAGATCAGTTGCAAAGTGAAATCTCAAATACTGGTGGGGTGAGTTTAGATTTTATAACATCCATGAAGGTGATTAATCATATGAAAAGCCACTGTGAGTTGAAAATGTGGTAGACTTACCCTATTTAACAATTCAGTTCAGTTCAGTTCAGTCGCTCAGTCGTGTCCAACTCTTTGCGACCCCATGAATCACAGCATGCCAGGCCTCCCTGTCCATCACCAACTCCTGGAGTTCACTCAGACTCATGTCCATCGAGTCCGTGATGCCATCCAGCCATCTCATCCTCTGTTGTCCACTTCTCCTCCTGCCACCAATCCCTCCCAGCACCAGAGTCTTTTCCAATGAGTCAACTCTTCGCATGAGGTGGCCAAAGTACTGGAGTTTCAGCTTTACCATCATTCCCTCCAAAGAACACCCAGGGCTGAGAAACAAAGGTCATGAAGCAATGGATTTAAAAATAATGATTTGGATATCAGAGGCTGAAGTGGCCCTTGAGAAAATTAGATTCCTTTGTGTGTGTGTGAAACATGTTTCTTTATGATCATCTATAATAATCGAGTACGAATTGATTAGCATACTTGTATTTGAAAAGTAAAAAAAAAAAGAAAAGTCATGTTTCAAACATTCATTTTTTCTTCCTAAGAATTAATGCCCTGTTGTGGTTATAACATAAGTAAATGTGTTAATTGTAAGAGATAATAAATATATTTCCATAATTTTAGGGTTTTGTTTTTAGGATGTAGTCCCAAGCAAACCCTAATATCTTTGTTTTCCATGTATTCACATTAAATAAAAAGAAAAAAATCTTTGTGAAATATCTACTATTGCTTAGGTAAGCTTCTTACACGTTTCTTAGAGGCTATCAGATAGGTCAGAAACTTCTCATTCCCGATTCTTTCACATGATTTACCCAAGTGCCAATTGCTAAGAGTGCAGGAAAAAAAAAGATGCAGTTTGTACTTGTTCTTCTGGATATTTAAGCACCCTCTTCCTTTACTTGCAATTTACATTATCCTCAAATAATTTTTCATCCCTGTCTGAACATGCCAATTAATATTTTAGCTATTATTATGTCATTCACCTCAAAAAAAAGTTTCCATCAAGCCCAAATTAAGTTACTGAAAATATGAAGTGAAAAAAAGTAAACCTTAACAAAGAGAAAATTCCTACTGCGAGAAGAAAAAAAAAATACTCTGACATCAAATTTTACTGTTTCCTTGTAGGAATGTCAGCTCCTACCTTAGCTCTGTTCAAGTATATGAAATAAATCATTTCAGATTTTTGATATTGAGTGCTTCAACATTTACCGAAGAAAAGGAGAAAATAGCTGTTATGATAAGGTTTCTGTCCATATTAGTCCATAGAAAGGAGAGGAAGCCAGGACTGTTTAGAAGTTATGTTGATTTTTGGAAGCTCGGCAGTATTTGTTCATGGTGCGCACGCGCGCACGCTGCACGCACTTGCATGTGCGTATGCTTAGTCATTTCCAACTCTTTGGGATCTTATGGACTGTAGCCTACCAGACTCCTCTGTGCATTAAATTTTCCAGGCAAGCATACTGGAGTGGGTTGTCATTTCCTTCTCTAGGGGATCTTCCTGACCCAGGGATTGAACCCTTGTCTCTTCGGTCTCCTGAATTCGCAGGCAGATTCTTTGCCAGCTGAACCATGGCAGGCCAAGGTAATATGATGTGTTTTTTAATCAAGGGAGTGGTGTCTTGGTAGATTTCTAAAATTAACTGCTCTACCTCTGTGTTCATTGGAGTCCTGTTTTGATCCTTCCGGAATCTAACTCTTATTAAACCTCTCTAATTATTTGGCTTTTCCCCCGTCCTATTCTGGCCTCTTCTTTTATTCCTATGTTCTCTTTCGTAGCTGTTCCATTTACTCTTACAGCGGTAACTCACACACTGACGGACTTCCCTGGTGGCTCAGTTGGTAAAGTGTCTGCTTACAATGTGGGAGACCTGGGTTCAATCCCTGGGTTGGGAAGATCTCCTGGAAAAGGAAATGGCAACCCACTCCAGTGTTCTCGCCTGGAAAATCCCATGGATGAAGGAACCTGGTAGGCTACAGTCCATGGGGTCGCAAAGAGTTGGACACAACTGAGCAACTTCACTTTCACACACTGAGGCAGATGATCCCCAAATTTATAGCCGTGTCTTATCTTCCAAGCTTAGCCTGACATTTCTAAATATCTGCTAGACATTTGCACCTAAACGTACTACCCACACCTCAAATTCAAACTGTCTTAAACTTTTCTTCCAGCTTTCTTTTTTTTAAAAATGGTAGCCATGTTTTTCCAACCATGCCCCCTTAAAATGTGAAAAATATGCTTGGATCTTCTTTATTTTCCTGTATCTTCCTGTTGACATCAAATTCCACCAGTTCTTCCTTTTTTTTTTTTTTTAAGCTGCATCTCACCCTGTGGGATTCACACTCCCTGACCAGGAATTGAATCCATGCCCCTCGTATTGGGAGCACCATCTTAATCACAGGACTACCAGGGAGTCCAATTCCTCCTTAAAGTTACTCAGTTCAGTTCTACTTATTAGGCACAGCTCTGTGCTAAAAGCTATGGGATCAGCAGCATAACACATCAACAACATGAAGTTCTGTGCTCAGGGACCTTGTGACCTAGCAGTGGAGATAAGCTACAGATGTGAATTTCACTCTTAAGACCGTCAGATTAATTTTCTTACATACCATACTCTCCTGCTCCAAAATCACCAGTGTTTATTTTCTTCTGGGTAAAGCTCATATTCTTAAATCTGGATTCATTCAGACTCTAATAATAACTTAAATTACTTGGTTAGCTTACTCTGTGCCAAGGACTGTTCTAAGTACTGTTTAAATATTTCACTTAATCCTCACATTGGTAAGATAGATATTACTATTATCTCTTTCAGTTCAGTTCAGTTGCTCAGTCATGTCTGATCTTTGCGACCCCATGAATCGCAGCACACCAGGCCTCCCTGTCCATCACCAACTCCCGGAGTTCACCTAGACTCATGTCCATCGAGTCAGTGATGCCATCCAGCCATGTCATCCTGGGTCGTCCCCTTTTCCTCCTGCCCCCAATCCCTCCCAGCATCAGAGTCTTTTCCAATGAGTCAACTCTTCGCATGAGGTGGCCAAAGTACTGGAGTTTCAGCTTTAGCATCATTCCTTCCAAAGAAATCCCAGGGCTGATCTCCTTCAGAATAGACTGGTTGGATCTCCTTGCAGTTCAAGGAACTCTCAAGAATCTTCCCAAACACCACAGTTCAAAAGCATCAATTCTTCGGCGCTCAGCTTTCTTCACAGTCCAACTCTCACATCCATACATGACCACTGGAAAAACCATAGCCTTGACTAGATGGACCTTTGTTGACAAAGAAATGTCTCTGCTTTTGAATATGCTATCTAGGTTGGTCATAACTTTTCTTCCAAGGAGTAAGCGTCTTTTAATTTCATGGCTGCAGGTACCATCTGCAGTGATTTTGGAGCCCCCAAAATAAACTCTGACACTGTTTCCACTCTTTCCCCATCTATTTCCCATGAAGTGATGGGACCAGATGCCATGATCTTCATTTCCGGAATGTTGAGCTTTAAGCCGAATTTTTCACTCTTCACTTTCTCTTTCGTCAAGAGGCTTTTTAGTTCCTCTTCACTTTCTGCCATAAGGGTGGTGTCATCTGCATATCTGAGGTTATTGATATTTCTCCCGGCAATCTTGATTCCAGCTTGTGCTTCTTCCAGCCCAGCGTTTCTCATGATGTACTCTGCATAGAAGTTCAATAAGCAGGGAGACGATATACAGCCTTGACGTACTCATTTCCTATTTGGAACCAGTCTGTTTTCCCATGTCCAGTTCTAACTGTTGCTTCCTGACCTGCATATAGGTTTCTCAAGAGGCAGGTCAGGTGGTCTGGTATTCTCATCTCATGAAGAATTTTCCACAGTTTATTGTGATCCACATAGTCAAAGGCTTTGGCATAGTCAATAAAGCAGAAATAGGTGTTTTTCTGGAACTCTCTTGCTTTTTCGATGATCCAGTGGATGTTGGCAATTTGATCTCTGGTTCCTCTGCCTTTTCTAAAACCAGCTTGAACATCTGGAAGTTCACGGTTCATGCGTTGCTGAAGCCTGGCTTGGAGAATTTTGAGCATTACTTTACTAGCATGTGAGATGAGTGCATTGTGCGGTAGTTTGAGCATTCTTTTGCATTGCCTTTCTTTGGAATTGGAACGAAAACTGACCTTTTCCAGTCCTGTGGCCACTGCTGAGTTTTCCAAATGTGCTGGCATATTGAGTGCAGCACTTTCACAGCATCGTCTTTCAGGATTTGAAATAGCTCAACTGGAATTCCATCACCTCCACTAGCTTTGTTCGTAGTGATGCTTTCTAAGGCCCACTTGACTTCACATTCCAGGATGTCTGGCTCTAGGTAAGTGATCACACCATCGTGATTATCTGGGTCATGAAGATCTTTTTTGTACAGTTCTTCTGTGTATTCCTGCCACCTCTTCTTAATATCTTCTGCTGCTGTTAGGTCCATACCATTTCTGTCCTTTATCGAGCCCATCTTTGCATGAAATGTTCCCTTGGTATCTCTAATTTTCTTGAAGAGATCTCTAGTCTTTCCCATTCTGTTGTTTGCCTCTATTTCTTTGCATTTATCGCTGAGGAAGGCTTTCTTATCTCTTCTTGCTATTCTTTGGAACTCTGCATTCAGGTGTTTATATCTTTCCTTTTCTCCTTTGCTTTTCGCTTCTCTTCTTTTCACAGCTCTTTTTAAGGTCTCCTCAGACAGCCATTTTGCTTTTTTGCATTATCTCTTTATAGACCAGGAAACTCAGACACAGTGATTAAATAACTTGCCCAAGGTCACACAGCTTGTAAATAAAAGGTCCAACGGTTGAACCCTGGAGTCTGGCTCCAAAGACGAGTCTCTGAACCATGATGCCCTAATGCCTGCCCTATACCTCTTGTCTCTGTTTTTCCTCAGCACAAATGACAGGGAAGGACCCTGACCCCCCCAAAAGCCAATCTGCTGGCTGGACTGTCACTTTTAATTTGTGAGTCTTGGCTTAAATAGATGAACCGGACCTCCTAGAAGTTTTTTTCTTGCAACTTGAAAACAGAAAATACCGACTAATGCCATTTACACTGATGCTTAAAATATAGGATGCTCATTCTCTTCTTGTGTTGCTCGTTTGGGAATACTTTCGAATTGAAATTTTTAAGTTGAGATTAAAATGGCTTTTAATTCACATCATTTCATGTAAAATGCGTTTTTGATATTTTTAAGGCAAATTAAATTCAGTTTAAATATTTGTGTCAAATCTGTTTTTCTTTCCAAACATTCTACCTTTTTAATATTCTTTGATGCATTTTCTCTGGTAGCTTGTCAGCTTCACATTTTTAGTTTTAGCAATTAGTATCTCAACTTTAATATTTGAGGTGTTTGTTTTGACATATCTGTGTTATTTTCTCACTAGTTCAGATTTATTGATCCAGAATAGCAACCTTTTCTGGAGTTTCCTCACCACCTATCTGATTTTACCTATTGCTTTATTGTATTTCTGCAAACTTTTGTCGATTACTCATGTCACGGTTTACCTTGTCAGTACTTCACATTTGCCCATATGGTTTTGACTAATTTCCATTTTCTTTAGATGCTTTTAAGTATCATTTTTCTATTTGCTTAAACTTTCAGTTCAGTCACTCAGTCAATGTCCGACTGTCTGTGACCCCAAGGACTGCAGCGCTCCAGGCTTGCCTGTCCATCACCAACTCCTGGAGCTTGCTCAAACTCATGTCCATTGAGTCAGTGATGCCATCCAACCATCTCATCCTCTGTCATCCCCTTCTCCTCCTGCTTTCAATCTTTCCCAGCATCAGAGTCTTTTCTAATGAGTCAGTTCTTCCAGTCAGGTGGCCAAAGTATTGGAATTTCAGCTTCAGCATTAGTCCTTCCAATGAATATTCAGGACTGATTTCCTTTAGGATGGACTGGTTTGATCTCCTTGCTGTCCAAGGGACTCTCAAGAGTCTTCTCCAACACCACAGTTCAAAAGCATCAGCTTTTCAGCACTTATGGTCCAACTCTCACATCCATACATGACTCCCGGGAAAAACATAACTTCAAGTAGACGGACCTTTGTCGATAAAGTAATGTCTCTGCCTTTTAATATGCTATTTAGGTTGGTCATAGCTTTTCTTCCAAGGAGCAAGTGTCTTTTAGTATCATGGCTGCAGTCACTGTCTTCAGTGATTTTGCAGCCCAAGAAAATAAAGTCTGTCACTGTTTCCATTGTTTCCCCATCTATTTGCATGAAGTGATAGGACTGGATGCCATGATCTTAGTTTTTTGAATGCTTAAACTTTAAATTATGGTTTTCTCAAGCTATATGCCCAGTCATATGGTAGTTCTATTTTTAGTTTTTTAAGGAACTTCCCATACTGTTCTCCATAGTAGCTGTATCAATTTGCATTCCCACCAACAGTGCAAGAAGTTTCTCTTTTCTCTACATTCTTTCCAGCATTTATTGCTTGTAGATTTTTTGATGGTGGCCATTTTGACCCATGTGAGGTGATACTACATTATAGTTTTGATCTTCACTTCTCTAATAATTAATGATGTTGAACATTTTTCCTGTGCCTTTTAGCCATCTGTATATCTCCTTTGGAGAAATATCTACTTAGGTCTCCCACCCACTTTTTGATTGGGTTTTTTGTTTTTTTGACATTGAGCTTCATGAGTTGTTGGTATATTTTGGAGATTAATCCTTTGTCAGTTGCTTCATTTGCAAATATTTTCTTCAACCCTGAGGGCTGTCTTTTCATCTTGAGCTGCAGTTCCACAAGGGCACTCCCTCAAACCCATTTGATATAGTTTTGTATTTTTAAGTGCATAACAAAGTGATGCAGTCATACATATATACACGTACCATTCTCCCTTAATCCACCCCCATCCAGGTTGCCACAAAACATTGAGCAGATTTCCCTGTGCTAGACAGTAGGTCCTTGTTGGTTGTCAAATTTATTATTATTTTTTTAAAACTGGTTTTGCATTTTTAACATACATTTCTTCTGAACACAAAAATTAAAAAAAAAGAACATAACTATTCTTAGTTTTCTTTTGCAAATTCTTGAAAGGATATGGGCCATTTTCAATAATTATAAATTTAAAATTAAGTTTAATTAAAATTAGATTTCAACTTAAATAAGATACAACTCAGAATTATAATTTAAGTTAGACATATTTTGAATATTTCAATCTAAATCACAGAACTATCTCAAAATGGGGATTAGTGTTTCAAGTTAAAGTTATATTCAACAGCATCTGAAAAGAATACGAATTAGCCCATATAATCCTGTAGGAAAAATTAGTGTAAGTTTAAAAACATGGTATGAAATAATGATGTTGTGATTGTTACTAATGAAATATACTTTTCTAATTATTTCACTATTTCAGTGGTGCAATCTCAAAAACAACAGAATGATCTCTGTTCCTTTCCAAGGCAAACTATTCAATATCAGTAATCCAAGTCTATGCCCCATAATGGTGAAGAAGCTGAAGTTGAACTGTACCATGTAGATCTACAAGACCTTCTAGAACTAATACCCCCAAAAGATGTCCTTTTCTTTTTAAAAAATTAATTAATTTATTTTAATTGGAAGCTAATTACTTTGCATATTGTAGTGGTTTTTTGCCATACATTGACATGAATCAGCCATGGGTGTACATGTGTTCCCCATCCTGAAACCCCTCCCACCTCCCTCCCCACCCCATCCCTCTGGGTCATCCCAGTGCATCAGGCCCTGAGCACCCTGTCTCATGCATTGAACCTGGACTGGGGATCTGTTTCACATATGGTAATATACATGTTTCAATGTTATTCTCTCAAATCATCCCACCCTCACCTTCTCCCACAGAGTCCAAAAGTCTGTTCTTTACATCTGTGTCTCTTTTGCAATCTCGCATATAGGGTCATTGTTACCATCTTTCTAAATTCCATATGTATACGTTAATATGCTGTATTGGTGTTTTTCTTTCTGACTTACTTCACTCTGTATAATACGCTCCAGTTTTATCCATAATAGGGGACTGGAATGCAAAAGTAGGAAGTCAAGGAACGCCTGTAGTAACAGGCAGATTTGGCCTTGGAGTACAGATTGAAGCAGGGCTAATAGAGTTCTGCCAAGAGAATGCACTGGTCATAGCGAACACCCTGTTCCAACAACACAAGAGAAGACTCTACACATGGACATCAGATGGTCAATACCGAAATTAGATTGATTATATTCTATCCAGCCAAAGATGGAGAAGCTCTATGCAGTCAGCAAAAAAAAAAAAAAAAAAAAAAGACTGGGAGCTGACTGTGGCTCAAATCATGTATTCCTTATTGCAAAATTCAGTCTTAAATTGAAGACAGTAGGAAAAACCAATAGACCATTCAGGTATGACCTAAATCAAATCCCTTATCAGTGTAAAGTTGAAGTGACAAATAGATTGAGGGGATTAGATCTGATAGACAGAGTGCCTGAAGAAAATATGGATGGGGGTTCGTGATATTGTACAGGAGGCAGAGATTAAGACCAGTCCCAAGAAAAAGAAATGCAAAAAAGACAAAATGGTTGTCTGAGGAGGCCTTACAAATAGCTGAGAAATCAAGAGAAGCAAAAGGCAAAGGAGAAAAGGAAAGATATATCCATCTGAATGCAGAGTTCCAAAGAATAACAAGGGAGAGATAAGAAACCATTCCTCAGTGATCAGTGCAGAGAAATAGAGGAAAAAAACAGAATGGGAAAGACTAGAGATCTCTTCAAGAAAATCTGAAATACCAAGGAACATTTCATGCAAAGATGGGCTCGATAAAGGACAGAAATGTTATGGACCTAACAGAAGCAGAAGATATTAAGAAGAGGTGGCAAGAATACACAGAAGAACTATACAGAGAAAATTCTTCATGACCCAGATAATCAAAATAGTGTGATCACTCACCTAGAGCCAGACATCCTGGAATGTGAAGTCAAGTGGGCCTTAGGAAGCATCACTACGAAGAAAGCTAGTGGAGGTGATGGAATTCCAGTTGAGCTGTTTCAAATCCTGAAAGATGATGCTGTGAAAGTGCTGCGCTCAATATGCCAGCAAATTTGGAAAACTCAGCAGTGGCCTCAGGACTGGAAAAGTCAGTTTCCATTCTAATCCCAAAGAAAGGCAATGCCAAAGAATGTTCAAACTACAGCACAGTTGCACTCATCTCACACGCTAGCAAAGTAATGCCCAAATTCTCCAAGCCAGGCTTTAACAGTACATGAACCATGAACTTCCAGATTCCAAGCTGGATTTAGAAAAGGCAGAGGAACCAGAGATCAAATTGCCAACATCCACTGGATTATCAATAAAGCAAGAGAGTTCCAGAAAAACATCCACTTCTGCTTTATTGACTACGCCAAAGCCTTTAACTGTGTGGATCACAACAAACCGTGGAAAATTCTTCATGAGATGAGAATACCAGACCACCTGACCTGCCTCCTGTGAAATCTGTATGGAGGTCAAAAAGCAACAGTTAGAACCGGACATGGAATGACAGACTGGTTCCAAATAGAGAAAGGAGTATGTCAAGGCTATTTATTGTCACCCTGCTTATTTAACTTGTATGCAGAGTACATCATGTGAAATGCTGGGTTGGATGAAGCATGAGGTGGAATCAAGATTGCTAGGAGAAATATCAGTAGCCTCAGATATGCAGATGATACCACCATTATGGCAGAAAGTAAAGAACTAAAGAGCCTCTTGATGAAAGTGAAAGAGGAGAGTACAAAACCTAGCTTAAAACTCAACATTCAGAAAACAAAAACCATGGCATCAGATCCCATCACTTCTTGGCAAATAGATGGGGAAACAATGGAAACAGTGACAGCCTTTATTTTGGGGGGCCCCAAAATCACTGCAGATGGTGTCTGCAGCCATGAAATTAAAAGACTCTTGCTCCTTGGAAGAAAAGCTATGACCAACCTAGACAACATATTGAAAAGCAGAGACATTACTTTGCCAACAAAGGTCCATCTAGTCAAGGCTATGGTTTTTCCAGTGGTCATGTATGGATGTGAGAGTTGGACTATAAAGAAACCGAGTGCCGAAGAATTGATGCTTTTGAACTGTGGTGCTGGAGAAGACTCTTGAATGTCCCTTGGACTGCAAGGAGATCAAACAGTCAATCCTAAAGAAAATCTACCCTGAATATTCATTGGAAGCACTGATGCTGAAGCTCCACTACTTTGGCCACCTGATGTGAAAAATTGAGTCATTGGAAAAGACCCTGATGCTGGGAAAGACTGAAGGCAGGAGGAGAGGGGATGACAGTGGATGAGATGGTTGGATGGCATTACCAACTCAATGGAAGTGAATTCGAGCAAGCTCCGGAATTTGGTGATGGACAATGAAGCCTGGCATGCTGCAGTCCATGGGGTCACAAAGAGTTGGACATGATTGAGCAACTGAACTGAACTGTTTCACTAGAACTTTTTTTAAAGTTCTAGTTCAATATGTTCAATAAAAACTGAACACTTTTTAAAGCTGTTGAAATATTCTTGTTAAATTTCCTAAACATTCCGGTACAAAAGTTATAACACTTTGATGCGTTCAGAAAATTAATTTTTTCCCAAGCTGGACACTAGATTAAATAGTTTCCTGGAAATTTATTTTTAAGTTTAAATTGCCCTTCACACTGAAGCATTGGTGGTCCAATGTCAGTGTCATTTTCCTTATTAGTATCTCAGTAGTTTATCATAATTAACTTTTCTTCATTTAAAAACACTTTTTTAAAAAAATTGTTCTTTGTCAGCAGCTAATAGCATGAAGTGATGGATGTAAAACCTCCTTGGAGATCCCAATAGACAGTTCTGAATTTCTTTAAAAAATTGGAATATGGTTGCTTTACAATATAGTATTGGTTTCTGCTGTACAACAGTGTGAATCAGCTACATGTGTACATATATCCCCTCCCTCTGGAGGCACCTTCCTACATCCCACCCCTCTGGGTCCTCACAGAGCACTGAGCTGAGCTCACTATTTACACATGGTAGCGTATATATGTCAATGCTACTTTGCCAGTTTATCTCACCCCCTTCCCCATGTGTCCACTCTATGTCTGTGTCTCTGTTCCTGCCCTGCAAAGAGATTCATCTCTACCATTTTCCTAGTTTCCACATGTATGCGTTAATATGTGATACTTGTTTTTCTCTTTTGGCTTACTTCATTCTGTATGATTGTCTCTAGGTTCATCCTTATCTCTACAAATGACTCAGTTTCGTTTCCTTTTTATGGCAGAGTAACACCATACCCTAGTCTGATTCCTTTCTATTCCCTGGATTTCCTGCTCTTGCTTTGGCTCTTCTTAAAAGACACTTACTCCTTGGAAGAAAAGTTATGACCAACCTAGATAGCGTATTCAAAAGCAGAGACATTACTGTGCCGACTAAGGTCCGTCTAGTCAAGGCTATGGTTTTTCCAGTGGTCATGTATGGATGTGAGAGTTGGACTGTGAAGAAGGCTGAGCACCAAGGAATTGATGCTTTTGAACTGTGGTGTTGGAGAAGACTCTTGAGAGTCCCGTGGACTGCAGGGAGATCCAACCAGTCCATTCTGAAGGAGATCAGTCCTGGGATTTCTTTGGAAGGAATGATGCTAAAGCTGAAACTCCAGTACTTTGGCCACCTCATGCGAAGAGTTGACTCATTGGAAAAGACTCTGATGCTGGGAGGGATTGGGGGCAGGAGGAGAAGGGGACGACCCAGGATGAGATGGCTGGATGGCATCACTGACTCGATGGACGTGAGCCTGAGTGAACTCTGGGAGTTGGTGATGGACAGGGAGGCCTAGCGTGCTGCAATTCATGGGGTCAGACATGAGTGAGCTATTGAACTGAGCTGAACATCTAGATATTGAAGTCTTTTCTCTACCCTCGCAGAGATCTTTGAGATTTCCTTTGAGATATCGAGCAGTTCCATGTTTTTAAGTAACCCCTCTTGCTGCTCTCTCCTGAGCTGATATCTCTAGTCCGCTCTGGTCCCCTGACCTCCAGATTCGATACCCAGTTGTTGTCCTCTTAGATTCTTAGCAGGCTTTTCAACTTCAACATACTGAAAAGATAACAATTAATTCTCTAACCCTCTGGTCCAGAGCACTACCAGTCTCCATCTTAGTGCCTAGTTCACTGGACCCTGCTTCAAATCCTGCTCCTCTAAGGTCTGTCTCCCCAGAGTAGCCAGAGGAGTCATCTCTGAGAGTGTACTCCAGGCTCCACCCTCTGCATTTTTAATCTCTGCTTTTCCGCGTCTCACAGGGCCCCTGTGACCTGGTCCCTGCCTATCTCTTTATCTCTACCTCCTTTTCCTCCCTATGTCCCCCATGGGATTCCAGCCGCACATGAGCCTTCTTGTCGTTTCCAGAACATGCCAGGCTTATTTACGTCTCTGAACCTTTCTCCTTGCTCTTCCCTCTGCCAGTAGCACAGTTTTCACCAATATTCTTTAAAAAAAAAAAAAACAAAAACACTTTTAATTTTGTATTGGGTTATAGCTGATTCACAACACCATGATAGTTTCCAGTGAATAGCAAAGGGACTCAGCCATACATATACACATATCCATTCTCCCCCAAATTGCCCTCCCTTTCAGGCTGCCACATCATACTTAGCAGAGTTCCCTGTGCTCTACAGTAGGTCCTTGTGGTCACCAGCATTATTTTACATTATTTGGAACTTTGTGCAAATGCTGTGTCCCCAGTGAGGCCTTGTCTGGTCCTCCTGCATATAGTGGGACTCAGTCCCACTTTGCCTGTCTTATTTTCTTCATTGCCATCATTCCTGTCATTCCTATTTGTTATCACCTGGCTCTCTCACTACTCTTCATGAAGGCAGGGACTTTGACTTTCTCAGAGCTTTCTTAGTACAATACCTTGGACACAGCAGGTGTTCAGTAAACATTTGCTGAGAATGAACACAGGTGAGAAATAAATTGCTTTTTCTTGGCTTTTTGAAACTTAAAAAGAAAATTACTGGCATATAGTCATTTTATAGAGTCGTGTCAGTTTCTACTATATAGCAAGGTGAATCAGGTAACATATACATATGTCCCTGCTGTTTTGGATTTCTTTCCCATTTAGATCACCACAGAGCATTGAATAGAGTTCCCTGTGCTATATAGTAGGCTCTCATTAGTTCTCTATATTCTACGTAATATCAATAGTGTATATAAGTCAATCCCAAGCTCCCAATTCATCCCACCGCCCACGTGGTATATGGTTACCAGGTGAGCTACTGGGGAAGCATACACACACACAGAATGAAATATTTTGTTCAGCCATAAAGAGGAATGAAATTGAGTCATTTGCAGAGATGTATCTAGAAACTGTCATACAGAGTGAAGTACGTCAGAAAGAGAAAAGCAAATATTGTATATTAATGCATATATGTAGAATCTGAAAAAAATGTATTATATTTACAAAGCAGAAATAGAGACACAGATGTAGAGAACAAATGTATGGGTACCAAGGGGACTTTGTGAAACTTTGATAAAAATGACAATCCTTAGGCTAACAGCTGTAGTTCTCACATGTAATCAGTGTCCTTGTGTTTTTAACTATGTCATAGCTGTTTCCAACATCAGGTATATATCAAACTGCTGCCAGGAAAGCTACAGTCAAACTTTGTATGGAATACAGTTAAGCTAGTTTAACTGTAAACCAGTTAACTGGAAGCTGTAAACCCCCTGTACTAGAGTGCAGCCTAACTGTACTCTTTAGTCCTAAGAATTGGTCTCTTTTGTCTGGAGTCAAGTTTTCGGTTCCCTGAAAAGGCAGTTCTCATGAGTAAATAATCCCTGAGCTGAATCACCTTATTTAGGGAAATAATAAAAACACCAGGAAGAAAATTAGAAGTGTCATTCTAGATCCAGAAATCTCCCTAAGGAAGAGAGTTTGAGCTGGAGTTGAAAACAAGCTATTCAAATGAAATCCACAGGATATTAGCATTCAGTGAGATTAGCATAGTTCTGACATGTGTTAAGGAGAGCTTGATTTTGTATGCTGGTTCATAGCAAATGCACATTAATGGGTGGTGGATTTTATGGTGTGGCCTTCAGACAAAGCATGACTGATGGTGTCAGTGTTCTGCCAGGATTTATCTTTGCCCTTGGATTGCACCGGATCTTACATTCTGTCCCAGAGCTCACTGTGCACGTAACCTTCATCTCCAATCCTCGGGAGAGATGAAGATGCCTCACAGGTCAGAAAAGTGCTGAATGGAGCTGTTGATGTAATGTTTGAAGGGTGACCAGGGTATTGGAATGATGTCTTAACACAACATATTCAAACCTGACAACTTGTTTTCTAAGACTTTTCTTTTTTTTTTTTAAAGAGGGGCAGAAATGCCAGAACAAGCAGTAGCTTGCTTCTGTGCCAGTGTGTATGATCAAGCACCTTCCACTTGGCACGGGTGTATGAAAGGGCATGCGGTTAAATGATAGGTACCAAGGAAAGCAAAGATACATTGAAAACTTAGCAACTTCTATTAAAGATAATAGACTTTGTCCATTTTAGTGCATGGGTGTTGTTTGTTTGTATGATTTCTGGAAGAATATTTTGTCTCATATCCTCTAAGAAGTTGCCCTTTGTTCTTTGCCCATGGCAACACTGCATTTGTCCAGCATATTAGCGTCTTCAGGGCATCTACACAGCATCGTCTTTACCAATCACCTGATGGTCCGCTTGCCTTGATTTCAAGTTAAGGGGCCAATATACAAGCAATTCAGAGTTTTGATGCTCTAGATTTGGCTTCTGTGAGAGTTAGGAATAGAAAAAGAAGACTGCACTAGCTTTTCTACTAATCTGTAGCACACAGAGGAGGGAATATTATATAACCTCTCCGGGTCACCCTACACAAATCAACCAATGTCCATTCCAGAGAGTTACAATCCAAGTGGCAACAGTACTGCTGATGAATATTTAGTAGAAAGAGAACAATAAGGAAAAGAGGGGGCAGGAAAACGTTTTTACACGATGGACAAGCAGCCAATCGGGGCCTTTTTCTACTAGAAAACTCCCTAGTAGAGTTCAGGCTTAGAGGGTGCTTTTTGGCCTCTCCTCTTTCCTTGCCTATAGCCTGCCTGCCTGCCAACCTTCATCCTACTACCCCATCTCCTTGGAGCCAGAGAGTCAAGAGGACTTTTAAGTGACTCTTACGGGCAGTCCTAAGAATTAAGGAGTTGAGGGGAAGCTGGGGAATAGCACTGCAGCCCCTCTGGCAGTGGTGCCGTGGAGACGGAGGTAGGACTTTGATCTGATCTGTTTGAGACCCTGTTAACTTTGATCCCATTAGCTGGTAGAACTATGGTCTGCATTTGGAGAAAGAGTGTGTGCTATTATGGTGTGTTGGGCAGACATTTTAGAGTCAGGTCTCAATTTGAGTGTATATGTATGCTGTTTACTCACTGTATTATATTTGGAACAAGTCATTTAACTCTGAATCTTGATTTTCTCATCTGTAAGTAGAAAACGGGATGGCTAGACCAGGCAACTCTGATTATTTCTTTCTGAATTTTGCCTTCTTGGTGGGTGGGGGTGTTTTTGTTTCAATGATATTTTAAGGCATATACCAGACCCCCATTATGGTCTCTAACCTGAATGTGGACATGAGTCTCTTCCTTGATTTTTCTTGGGAGGTATGAAGCAGGTGGTGAATCTTAAAAAAAAAAAAAGGAGAGAAAGGAAGAAAGAGAGAGGAGTCGAGAGAAAGAGACACACACTGTCCCCAACTGTTGAATATCTTCTCTTTGTAGCAGCAGAGACTGAGACACATACTCTGGTGATTATAAACAGAAACAAGAGTACTGGTTTATATATCCCTGATGTCCTCTACATTAAGTCAACAGCTTGCCTTGGAATCCAAAAAGCAACAGATCCCTTTAAACCAGCTGGGTTTCTTGTTATGTAGCTGGTAGGAACTAAAGCGTCTAATGGTCTCTGTTTTCCCTTCAGAGAGTGTTGAAAAGAGCATTACCCACCTTCATTGCAGTGAGGCTCACATGTGGAAATTTCAAAAACCTTTTATTAGAGATGGCCATTTTTGGCCAAGCTGGAAAAGGAGGAATTAGATTTATGATACTGCCTACAAAAACTAAAAGACTAAGACAAAATATTGTAGTAGTTTTGAAGACACTGGAAGTTAGCCCTTGAGTGTGATCTGAGATCATATTGGACAGGGTGTGATCCCTAAGAGATGAGAAACAAGTGAGGTATACTCTATGACTGTCCCAAACACTGCCTTTAGAGCGTGTCCAGTCCATGGGGCAAGGAGGAGGAACGCAGGAGAACTCCTTGAGTTGAGTTAGATGGGGCTGAGAGTCAGGGGAGAACAAGGCAGCTATAGTTTGTAGGACAAAGCACAGGAGAGAAGAGAGCTGCACAGAGAAAACTCCAGAGACCTGCAGAGGCTCCTCCTTGGGTGTTTAGCAGAGAATGATCAGTGCATACGTAGGAGAAAACTACTCAAGGTTGGAGAAAGAACCACCAAAAAGAATGAGAAGTGACAGCGCCTGGAGCTTACCCAGTGCCAGGAATTACGCCTGTTTTCACCAGTCAGGCTAGAAAAACCCACAATTCCTGGGGGCATTGGCTAGAGAAATCAGAAGAATCTTACTTCGGCAATGGAGTATGATTAACCCTAGACTCAACTGCTCTTGCCTCATTGAGCAAAAAGGTAAAATAATATTCAAAACAAGAAAGTTAACTGTATCTCAGAACAAACTTCAAGAATGTTTATAAGGATATTAAAATATTTTGTACCTAAAAGGTAACATTCACAATGGCTGGAATCCAATAAAAAATTGCAAAGTATGCAAAAACCAAAAAAAACACACGATAAAGTAGAAATAAAACTTACTCTTATTGGTAGTTGAGATGTGAAACCCCCCCCGCCCCCCCAAAAAATGCGTGCTCCAAGAGATTGTCTGAGATCAATTTCTTTTGCTTTCTCCTTTCTCAACCAGCCAGTCTACCTGCTGTTGAAACAACCTTGAGAGTGTAGGTCTTTGGTGGGAATGTCTGGCTTTGTCTTTGCTTGTTCTGTATGTCTTCCATATTGAACAAATAACAGTTACACTTAACAGGCAATTGAAAGTTATTTTTTATATTTATGTAGAAATTTATTTGACCTCTATAGAATCACATTTAAAAATTTTTCAGACAGTGATCAATGAAAGTTACTGAAACTCTTATCTAATTTCATTTTTTAACTGTGGAAAATTCTGAAAGAGATGGGAATACCAGACCACCTGACCTGCCTCTTGAGAAACCTATATGCAGGTCAGGAAGCAACAGTTAGAACTGGACATGGAACAACACACTGGTTCCAAATAGGAAAAGGAGTACATCAAGGCTGTATATTGTCACCCTGCTAATTGAACTTATATGCAGAGTACATCATGAGAAATGCTGGGCTGGAAGAAGCACAAGCTGGAATCAAGATTGCCTGGAGAAATATCAATAACCTCAGATATGCAGATGACACCACCCTTATGGCAGAAAGTGAAGAACTAAAGAGCCTCTTGATGAAAGTGAAAGAGGAGAGTGAAAAAGTTGGCTTAAAGCTCAACATTCAGAAAATGAAGATCATGGCATCTGGTCCCATCACTTCATGGGAAATAGATGGGGAAACAGTGGAAACAGTGGCTGATTTTATTTTTTGGGGCTCCAAAATCACTGCAGATGGTGATTGCAGCCACAAAATGAAAAGACACTTACTCCTTGAAAGGAAAGTTATGACCAACCTAGACAGCATATTAAAAAGCAGAGACATTACTTTTCCAACAAAGGTCCGTCTAGTCAAGGCTATGGTTTTTCCAGTGGTCATGTATGGATGTGAGAGTTGGACTATAAAGAAAGCTGAGTGCTAAAGAATTGATGCTTTTGAACTGTGGTGTTGGAGAAGACTCTTGAGAGTCCCTTGGCCTGCAAGGAGATCCAACCAGTCCATCCTAAAGGAGATCAGTCCTGGGTGTTCATAGGAAGGACTGATGTTGAAGCTGAAACTCCAGTACTTTGGCCACTTGATGAGAAGAGCTGGCTCATTTGAAAAGACCCTGATGCTGGGAAAGACTGAGGGCAGGAGGAGAAGGGGACAACAGAGGCTGAGATGGTTGGATGGCATCACCGACTCAATGGACATGGGTTTGGGTGGACTTTGGGAGCTGATGATGGACAGGGAGGCCTGGTGTACTGCGATTCATGGGGTTGCAAAGAGTCGGAAACGACTGAGCAACTGAACTGAACTGAAAGTCTTCCTTGGGGATTGGGATAAAAGCCAATCCGAGAAAACAAAAAAATGTTTTGCATTTGTAGTAAAAGAACTGTAGTAACTTGCCTCAAACACCGTACTCACACTCATTGTTCTTTAAGTCTATTGCTTTTCAGCAGAATGATCAACTAACCTGGCTTAGTTTAAATCAGTTGAAACAAAGCCTGAAATCTGCCTTCCCTCCCCTCCACTCCCAAACACAGGCACAGCTTTCAAAAATTTAATCAGTTGGGAAGTTCTCAGTGTTTTAATCGGGGATTTCAAACTTCAGATCGACTTGGGGTGTTTTTGTTGTTACTGCTTTTTTTCTTTTCCCTCACCACTCTTTTCCATCTCCCTGTGAAATCTCTTTTTTAGTCTGTTTCCTAGTTCTGCCTTTGAGATAGTGACACCACTAAGAAGGGATCTCCTGCCCTCTATGTTCTAGTTAATTCTTTTCAAAAGAACAGGTTCGTCTAGTTCTCTTCTCTTTGATTCTGGAAACTGCTCTATTTACATGTCTTTCTGATTGATTCCTGACAACAACCAGGTCTTGGTCAGTGACTGCGTTTATACACAGAACTAAGAAGAGGCACCAAGGATGAGTGGGCTGACTCAAGTCTATTCTGGTCATGTGAAAAAATAAGCTGTCTGATGTTAGGGAGAGCCTTTTATTTGTCTTACCTAGAGCTTTGATTGATGCCTAATAAATAACCAAAAGAGTTGGTGTGTTTCAGGACAAAAAAAAGTATAAGAGCAAGAACACACATGCCCCTTATAGAAACTGCCTGTGATAACTGAACTGAAAATAAACACAAGCTCAGGTGTTCCCGAAAGGGGACTCCTTCCAGGGCCCGAGAGTGGGCTCTTGTCTAACACTCAGAAATGGATTGTCTGAGGAAACACATGTACTTATAAACCAAAGTGCTTTATTGGGGAGGGGCATCTGGGTAGAGAGCAGCAGGGTGAGGGAACCTAAGAGAACTGCTCTGCTGCCACATGGCTCACAGTCTCGGGTTTTATGGTGGTGGTGTTAGCCTTCTGGGTTGTCTCTGGCCAGTCATCTTGCTTGTGTTCATATTCGCTCTGATGCAGGGTCCTTCCTGGTGGCACATGCATCTCTCAGCCAAGATGGATCCAGTGTGAGGGTTTCTGGGAGATTGGCAGCACTTATTATGGGCTGACATCTCCTCCCTCCTCCTGGCCCCTCCCAAATTCTCCTAGTTGGTTTTGGGCAGCAGCACCACTTTCCTTATCGGGACTTCCTGCTATGAGACAACTCATGTAAGAGGTATTATCATGCCTGGCCAAGGCAGGTGGTTTTGGTCAACGGTTGCCTAACAGAATGGGCTTTCCTAGTGACTCAGACAGTAAAGAATCTGCCTGCAGTGCAGGAGGCCTGGGTTTGATCCCTGGGTTGGGAAGATCCCCTGAAGAAGGGAATGGCAACCCACTCCAGTATTCTTGCCTGGAGAATTCCACGGCAGGGGAGCCTGCTGGACTACTGTTCATGGGGTTGCAAAGAGTCGGACGTGACTGAGCGACTGAACAATAACAACAACAAGGCTATTGGCAATATATTCCTAAATGATTGAAGAAATAGAGTTAAGGTCAAAATAAGTTGACCTAAATTCAGGGATAAGGTGATTTATCTTATCAGAAATTAAGGTGACTATGGTGTGACTTGGGGCTTCCCAAGTGACTCCCTAAGTAAAGAATCTGCCTGCAATGCAGGAGACTGGGGTTTGATCCCTGGGTTGGGGAGATCCCCTAAAGGTGGGAATGGCAACTCACTCCAGTATTCTTTCATGGAGAATCCCATGGACAGAGGAGGCTGAGGGGCTGTAGTTTGTAGGGTTGCAACGAGTCAGACGTGACTGAAGCAATTGAACACACACACAAGGTGTGACTCAGCGTGCACACAAGGTGACTAAGGAAGAATGTTTAGCTGTTTAAAGTGCCAGCTCTGAGTCAAAATGCCTGGGTTCAATGTCAGCCTCCATTATTGCTTGCTTTGGGTGAAATGCCTTCATTTCTTTTTGCCTGAGCTTCCTGATTGTTAAGACTGTGGTAAAAATGGTGCCAGTTTCATAGAGATGTATGTTGGGCAGTTTGGAACATTGGCTTACATATAGAAGAGATATTATAGATAATAGCTAACAGAAAACTGGATTGCTTGAGGTAGGGTGGATTGATGTCCTTTTTCTCAAAATCTACCTCTGAAGTAGAGATGAAAAATAAAACAAAGCTGAGACTTGGTCAGTGTGAGTGATTCCATTTCTACCTTGATTTTGCTCATGAAGCAGCTTAATTTCTTCTATCCAGTTACCAGAGTTTAATAGCCCAGTTGAGTGAAAGGTCAAGGTGTAGCGGTAACTATACTTTTTTTTAAAAAATGATTTTTTATTATTTAATTTTTCATTGGAGTATAATTGCTTTACAATGCTGTGTTAGTTTCTACTGTAAAACAACATGAATCAGCTATAAGTATACATATATCTTCTCCCTCTTGAGCCTCCCTCTCACTGTCCTCTCATCCCACCCTTCTAGGTTGTTAAAAACAAAAAACATAGGAGGTCTGGTTAAATTTGAATTTATACAAACAATATTTTTTTCATGAAACCAAGTCCCATAAAATATTTGGAACATGTTCATACTAAAAGAATTTTTTATTACTAAGTGAAAAATCAAACTTAGCTAAAAGTATTAGTATCTCAGTTGTGTCTAACTCTTTGCAGTCCCATGGACAGAGGACCCTGGCCTGGCAGGCTCCTCTGTTCATAGGATTCTCCAGGCAGAACTACTGGAGTGGGTTGCCATTTCCTTCTCCATGGGATCTTCCCAATCCAGGGTTCAAACCCAAGTCTCCTACATTGCAGGCAGGTTCTTTAAGGTCTATGCCACCTGGGAAGCTTCAATAGGCCTCCTGCATTTTATCTGGCAATATTAATAGGTGCAGCTGAAGACTCTGGGCTGTTTCTGTGCAGCTTGATGAGGTCAGCATGTTTGTTATTGCTCAGCTGGGTCTGGCTCTTTGCAACCCCAGGGACTGCAATACACCAGGCTTGTGATTTGAGAGGCTGACTTAACACAGTCCTATCTCTTTCATTCTAAAACATTTTTTATTCTTGTTTCTGCCCACATCCAAAATTAAATAAAAAAAATTGTAGACATTTAAAATATAGTTTGTCCTGATATAAAGTGGGATAGACTCTGAGCTCTATTTTGATTTTTGGCAAATTGTAAGACTTAGGAGGAGACATTGATAAGTATGCCCCGGGGGAATGGATAGTTTATACTCTGCATTTTATTAAGTGTTTTTGTATAAATTAAAGGAAACTTACATAATTTGTGGTCCTATTTCCATCATCAATGTGTTTAAGATGAGGATTTTGTACAGTCATCCTGTTTAGAATCCTCCCACTTTCTGTACACAGTCATGGAAGTTCACTTTATTTGCCTGAAAGGGAACTATTATCTCTTAGTGAAAAAGAAAGTCAACACCCCAGAGAGACAGCCTGTTGAAAGAAAAATTGCTGAGTACCTGGGCATAGTAGTAGCATTCGTTATTCTACTGGCAATTCTTTGGAGAAATGCTTTAATTTGGGAGTGTCAGACAAAAGTTAGGGAGTAGAAAGCTGATCTTATTTCTGTACTTAGGGAATTTCTTAACATTTTATTGAGTCATCAGACATAGAGAACAGACTTATGAATACCATGGGGAAGGAGAGTGTGGGACGGATTGAGAGACTGGCATAGAAACGTACATGTCACCATTTGTAAAATAGATCGCAGGTGGGAATTTGCTGTGTGACCTGGGGAGCTCAAGCCAGGGCTCTGTGACAACCTAGAGGGGTGGGATGGGCTGGGAGATGGGAGGGGGATTCAGGAAGGAGGGGACATATGTATACCTGTGCTGATCTATGTTGATGTATGGCAGAGGCCAACACAATATTGTAAAGCAATTATTCCAACCACCCTGCCCCCCCAAAAAAGTGTTTTAAAAAATGACATTAAAAGTTTGTCTTTATTCCAATATTTGCACCTCAGAGATTAGGATATTTTTCAAAACATTTCTTCGCCCAGTGATGCTCTTGGGAGGCATGTGGGTCTCTATTGTTCGTATCTTTGTTTTACCTGGGGTTTTAAACCTTGGGTCAGCCCTGCTTCCAATAAGTGAAACTTTCTTCATCAAAACCTGTGTTTGCATCAGATGATGATACCTCTGTGTAAGTTCAAGGGAATAAATTAGCTCTTTTTTGTACTTGGGCTTATTTCTGAAATCTAGCACAACACCCACAACATGGAGAAAATAGATTGGTTGAGGGAGTGGGACCGAGAAAGGAGAACAGCTTGGTTACAAGGTCGACATCCTTGCTTGGGTGTGGTGTGCAACAAGGCAACCTCTGAAACCCTCTGGCACAACCCTGGGCAAAGCGGGGAAGTTGGCTTTTGTTTTTCTTTTTTAATGGAATAAAAGAAAGGAAAAACAGATTTGACCATTAAATTATCTGAACTTTTCTCAAGAAATAAAGCCGTGGAAAGTCGTAATTAAAACTTTTGCCCCCTCCACCCCACTGCATTTTTTTTCCTTGATAAAGTCTTGGGTCACTGTGTAGCAGGTTGAAAAAATACTGTGTCACACAGTCTGTGGTCAGTCTCAAGGGTCGTCTTGTATTTTGGTGAGACCGGAATGAAACAGGGAAGGTGGATGTAGGTGGGGTCCATCCCCAGGTCCATCACTTTGTGCACGTCTGTAGCAGCAGAAGGCTTTCCCTGGTGGTTCAGTGGTAAAGGATCTGCCTGCCAGCACAGGAGACACAAGAGGTGTGGGTTCAATCTCTGGATCAGGAAGATCCCCTGGAGGAGGAAATGGCAGCTCGCTCCAGTATCCTTGCCTGGAGAATCCCCATGGACAGAGAAGCCTGCAGGCTACAGTCCATGAGGTGGCAAAGAGTCAGACACGACTGAGCACGCATGTGGGACCAGAAAGGTAGCACTGGCTGTATTTTTCAGTTTTGCAGGGCTTCCTGGAATGTCAGGGAATATAATAGATGTATCAAATTGGAGAAAAGTTGAGTTATTTAAAACTCAAATGTGGGCTTGTGGGGGTAATTCTTATTCTCTCTCTCTCTCTCTCTCTCTTTTTTTCTTCTTATGTTGAGAAATTCAAGGCAGGAAACAGGAAAGCAAGGCTCTGATGATAGGATTCTGAGCTTGCGTTTTGACCTCTCCTGTAACACTGCTGTTGGCTGGTCTTGTGCTATAATAGCTCCCAGCCTGTTGGGGGAGGCGCGCTTCTTCTGAGTTCTCCCTCCTGATGTACCCTTTCCTGTAGATAAGAGCATCATGAGCAGTGCCACCAGCCTGCTTCTACCCCATCATACAAGTTCTCTAGAGGGCGGTGTGACAATGTCAGTGGGGATTTGAGATGGAGAAGACAGGCCTGTCTGTTTCAATGCCTTCCTTTCCCTCTTTTCCTTGGAAGCAAATCTCCTCAGCCAGTACATCTGTCTTTGTTGATGTGATCAGTTTCACAGGCAAGGTTAACACCTATGGTTGCAACCTGGGAGGGGAAGGCTGTATGTTTTGGGCACTTGGTATAAGGAAACCCACCTCCTTCCTGTCTTCTCCAAGATCATCTTTATTAGAATAAAGGTGTTATGTGTGTGCTGAGTTGCTTCAGTCCTGTCCCACTCTTTGCGACGCTATGTACTGAAGCCCACCAGGCTCCTCTGTCCTTGGGATTCTACAGGCAAAATGACTGGAGTGGGTTGCCATTCCCTTCTCCAGGGGATCTTCCTGACCCAGGAATCGAACCCAGATCTCTTATGTCTCCTGCATTGGCAGGCAGGTTCTTTGCCACTAGCGCCACCAGGGAGCCAAAAGGTTATCTATTTTTTCTACTTGCCTTACTATATTGTTTTGTTTATTTATTTTTTTTTAAAGATTGTTTTAAAGATTTTCTTTCTTTCTTTTTTTTTTTTTTTGATGTGGACCATTTTAAAAGACTGTTGAATTTGTTAAAATATTGCTTCTGTTTTTTATGTTTTGGTTTTTTGGCTTCAAGGCACATGGGATCTTAGCTCTGCTGTCAGGGATCAAACCCTCACCCCCTGCATTGGAAGGTGAAGTCTTACCCACTGGACCACCAGGGAAGTCCCAATTTTATTTATCAATTGGTTCAGAACCCCTCTTAGGATGAAAGATATTATTTATTAAGCTCCTTTATGCCTCAACATGGTTGTTCAATTCAATCCAGTGACAGAGACCCAGAGAGCAGGCCAACAGCAATTCAAAAGTTAGTTAACCAAGCATGCAACTTGGTGGTGTGTACAGAAAGGCTACTAGGGCTGGGAGACTTTACCCTAGAGCTGGAGAGGAGGTGGAAAAGATAAAGACTTCCCTCTGAACCCAGTGGTCAAAATGACACAGACAATTCCTGAAAACAAATAGTCTTTGAAAAGTTTGATTATTTATTTATTTAGCAGCACCAGGTATTAGTTGCACGTGGGCTCTTTAGTTGTAGCATGTGGGAGCTAGTTCCCTGATCAGAGACTGAACCCAGCCCCCTGCATTGGGAGTGCAGAGTCTTAGCCACTGGACCACCAGGGAAGGCCCTAACCACTCTCCTTGGTCATACACTTTGCATTAGACTGAACAGTAAAAATAGCTCACATTTGTGAGAAGGTATGCAATTAATTATCGACATGTATTTTCATTTAATCTTTAACTCCAGCCTATGTGATAGGTGGGGCTTCCTGGGTGGTGCTAGCTGGTAAAGAACCTGCCTGCCAATGCAGAAGACACAAGAGATGTGGGTTCGATTCCTGGGTCAGGAAGATCCCCTGGAGGAGGGCATGGCAACCCACTCCAGTATTCTTGCCTAGAGAATCCCATGGACAGAGGAACCTGGCAGGCTATAATCCATAGGGTCGCAAGAGTCAGACACGACTGAAGGTACTTAGCTTGCGCACACGCACGCGCGCGCGCACACACACACACACACACACACACACACGTGCGCGCGCGCCCATAAGATAGGTTGTATTGTTGCTCATTTTACACATGAGGAAATGCAATCAGAGAGGTTAGGAAACTCATGCAAGGTCACAAATAGCAGCTATTTAATACCTGGTGAATGAAAGAGCCAGTACCTTACAACAATTAGACTGGCTCTAAGACTACTCAGGTATACCAGCCCTCATGATAAGTTACATTTGACTACACTGTTTTATTCAATATTTTCCCAAGGGTTATGAAAGGTGGTTCACTTATAGATCCAAATTGTAATGCTTGCTAAGTCCTTATTATTTCTTCCTGAACACTCTTTGGCATCTTTTGTCAGTGCAGGAGCTAGAGAGCTCCCTGCAGAGAAATTGCAAGAGAATTGAAATTCAACGGGAAAAAGCAAACCAAGCCAGAGACATTGTGGGGCAGGACAAGAAAACTGAAATAGAAAAGCCATCAACCAGCAGCTAGAAATGTATGCATTATATGCAGAACCTGGAAACAGAATCGGGAAAAACCCCGAACAGCAGAGGTATATCACAGAGTCCTATAGTGCAGTGAGAATCAGCCTGAGCTGCTTTTAGGGAACAAAGAGACAACTATATTTTGTTTCATAATGTTTTATCAGAACAGCTTCAGAAACAGATTGAAAAATTTCTGGAGCAACAGCAGCATGAAAATAGGATACCAGTTTCTGCAGGATGTGTGTGCTTTGCAGTGAAGGATTCATGGAAAACACAGCTGTGTTTTAGATCCATGTGGCTAGAAAGCAAAACTTGAAGATTTTGCTGCTGGGAAATTGCATGCCATTTTACGCATGTTGAGAAAAAGTAGGCACCGTGTGGTGTGTGTGCTGAGATATCCTGAGAGGATGACATGATGAAGATGCAGCCTTGGAAGGTTAGTGCTGCCAGTTTGAAGCCTGGCTAATTTTTTAAAAAAGATATATGAAAGTGAAAGTCCCCCAGTTGTGTCCAATTCTTTGCGACCCTATGGACTATACAGTTCATGGAATTCTCCAGGCCAGAATACCGGAGTGGGTCGCTGTTCCCTTCTCCAGGGAATCTTCACAACCCAGAGACTGAACCCAGATCTCCCACATTGCAGGTGGATTCTTTACCAGCTGAGCCACCAGGGAAGCCCCTCTGCACCACCAAGAAAAAGATATAATTCACTCCTTCTAAGTAGTTAGATTCTCAAAACAATTCTACAAGGCTATTTATTACTTGATTTGAAATATATTCCTCTTAAGGAAGTACAGTTGCCCCTTGGGCTTCCCAGGTGGCCCTAGTGGTAAAGAACCCTGCCCGACTGTGCAAGAGATGTAAGAGACTCGGGTTCAGTTTCTGGGTTGGGAAGATCCCCTGGAGGAGGAAATGGCCACCCACTCCAGTGTTCTTGCCTGGAGAATCCCATGGACAGAGGAGCCTGGCGGGCTGCAGTCCATGGGGTCCCAGAGGGTCGGATAGGACTAAAGCGACTTAGCACATACACCTGGTATCTGCAGGACAATTCTTTCCCTGCAGATACCAAAGTCCATGGATGCTCAAGTCTCTTATGTAAAATGACAGTTTTTGCATATAATCTATTCACAGCTCCCATGCCTTATTCCCCTCCCCTTTATTTTATTGGAGTATAGTTGCTTTACAATGTTGCACAGCTTCTTCCATACAGCAAAGTGAATCAATCACGCATATACATATATTCCCTCTTCCTTGGATTTCCTTCCCACTTAGGTCACCAAAGATCATCAAGTAGGGTTCCCTGTGAATACTCGGTTCTCATAGTTAACTATTTTGAACATTGTTGTTGTTCAGTCACTAAGTTGTATCTGAATCTTTGGGACCCCATGGACTGCAGCATACCAGACTTCCATGTCCTTCACTATCTCCTGGAGTTTAATTTTGTACCTAGTAGTGTATATATGAAACCTGGCTGATTTTGATTGTTAACTACTTGATATTTGGAAAATCTTTGAGAGAAATTTGCTTGGAACATGGTCAGAAATTGTTAGAGATTTGGGAAGGTGACCAGAAAGATCACAAAGAAGTCCACTTTCGCTATAAACTTTCTGAAAAGAAAGCAAAAATGCAGGGAAAGCTAACTCAAAAGCCAGGTATCTGCTTGGAGGATGCATGCAGATTTGTATCACTCAAAGACATGAGCTAGATTTCATCTTAACATAGGAAACTTCATTATAACTAGAGTAGATGTTGCAAATGTCTTTAAATCAAACTAGAATTGAGGATATCACAAAGAAGCTAACAGACACTTCCTAAAAGGCACACATGGGAATAAACCCCAAATTAACTTCCCAGTCTCTGGAAATAATCTTTGATGAAGGTGTTGTCAGTAATGATGGCCTCACTGCTCGGCAATAGAATGAGTTTAACCCCAGCATCAGGGGAATTACAGCCACTATAACCAGTCAGTCCTAAAGGAAATCAGCCCTGAATACTCATTGGAAGGACTGATATTATAGCTCCAATACTTTGGCCACCTGATGAGAAGAACTGACTCATTGGAAAAGACCCTGATGCTGGGAAAGATTGAAGGTGGAAGGAGAAGGGAACGACAGAGGATGAGATGATTGGATGGCATCACCGATTCAATGGACATAAATTTAGGCAAACTCTGGGAGATAGTAGAGGACAGAGGAGCCTGGTATGCTGCCGTTCATGGGGTCACAAAGAGTCAGAAATGACTTAGCAACTGAACAAGAACAACAGCCTGTGAAACTAAGTGGTGCTGGAAACCGGTTGAAGAAGTGTCTATAACTGGTGGTTTGGCAAGGTTTTTTCTGAAAGGTGGGAAAGAAGAAATTAAAGTTGAATATTGGCAGGTTAGTCTGTTGAGAAATAAAGATTTAGAAATGAGTGCTGTTTTTACAGGAATCAGGTGAAAGGATAAATTCAACACATTGCAAATAAATCACCTGCACTGATGAGTCACAAGTAATACCTTACAGAACCTCAGGAGCAGCTGAAGCCAGGCCAGAGTCCAGATCAGATGCTCAAAAGAGTGAGGTCATTTTTTGGCCATGGTCTAGGACTTCTCACTTTGCCCTTTAAAGAAATATTGGCCTTGCTGAAAGATCCAACTAGACAGATCCTAACACAAGGGATCTCACCTGTGTGAGAAAGTCAAACAGAAAGTCAGCTGAGGTCTTCTTATGGAGACAACTGCTAGGCAAGGCACTGGAAAACAGCAAAAGATGCTTAGAGATGAGCCAGGGACTTGGGATGCCCCAGAGATTGAGCAGGGCATAAAGAAGATCAGAGGAAAACAGACAGATCAGAGGAAATTTGGGGGCTAATGTAAGCACTGAACAAAGGGCAGCCTTCTCAACCTCAATTTCTCCTTCTCTATTTATATTGAGAAAGTTCATTTGGATAAATAAGTTCATCTTCTTATATGCAAATATCTTAATGGCTGGTGTATTGATATGTGTCCCTTAAAAACAGATCTTAACAAAAATTTGAGTGCAAGTAGTTTCCTTGAGAGATATATAGTATACACTATAAGGAAAGTGAAGGAGTGAGACAGAGGAGGTAAACAGCCAGTAAGGGGTGCATTGTGATGTGCCTTAGCTCTCTAGCTTGAGGAGGGTAGAGCTGGGGTATTTATACCACTGATTCCCTAGATGCATGGACTGAAGGCTGCTCCAAGCTAGTGTTAATTCTCTAGCACTTCTGGCCTGATTCATGCACAATACAGCCTTCCACAGTTCTGGACACAGCCCCAGGTACAGAAATGCTATGTGAGGAACCAGGGATGTGGGCAATGACAGCATCTAGTTTCAGTGGATTAAACCTATTAGTCATCCTCAGTAAAGTGTGAATTACTTGAATCCAAGTCCTTTATTTTTTTTTTCCCCCTAGATGTGAGCCTAAGAATTTTGATGGGCTTGTATGGAAAGTGGATAATTTATGGGTTGACAGCCTGGACAGGAGGCCAGAGTTTGAGTTGCCTCTTGACCTGTGATTCAATGCCTCATTCCCAGTTCAGTTCAGTTCAGTTCAGTCATTCAGTCGTGTCCGACTCTTTGCGACCCCATGAATCGCAGCATGCCAGGCCTCCCTGTCCATCACCAACTCCCGGAGTTCACTCAGACTCACGTCCATTGAGTCAGTGATGCCATCCAGCCATCTCATCCTCTGTCGTCCCCTTCTCCTCCTGCCCCCAATCCCTCCCAGCATCAGAGTCTTTTCCAATGAGTCAATTTTTCATATGAGGTGGCCAAAGTACTGGAGCTTCAGCTTTAGCATCATTCGTTCCAAAGAAATCCCAGGGCTGATCTCCTTCAGAATGGACTGGTTGGATCTCCTTGCAGTCCAAGGGACTCTCAAGAGTCTTCTCCAACACCACAGTTCAAAAGCATCAATTCTTCGGCGCTCAGCCTTCTTCACAGTCCAACTCTCACATCCATACATGACTACTGGAAAAACCATAGCCTTGACTAGATGGACCTTAGTTGGCAAAGTAATGTCTCTGCTTTTGAATATGCTATCTAGGTTGGTCATTCCCTGTAGATTTCCAATAACTGGTAGTTAGTTTCATTGTACTGAAAGGGAAGGAGGGAAGATCATTCAAAGACACACTTCAACAGTTCAATGATTTTTTTTGAGTCTACAAACTATTCTAGATTCTTCACTAAGAAACATACACTTGGAATTTTATAATTGGCAGCATTTGGAAAACAGGATGTTTCATATATTGAATAATAACAATGAGATAATATGTATATTTCCCACCATCTGGGAATTTTCATACTAGTCTTCATGTTCTTATTCATCCTCTTCTATTTAATTCTACTCATTGTACCAACATAAATAATTCCTTTCACTGACGGAGGTTATTAAATCTTTCATTCTTTATTTTTAACCTTCAAATAAGAATTATATGATTTCATATTCTTGGAGTGATTCCCTTTCTTTTTATTTTTACTTTTGAAACATTTTGTTAGTTTCATGTCATTTACTTTGAGGAATTAATGTTACTGTTTTGATTCCTTGTTAGCAAGTGGTAGACATAATCATGGTAAATGATGATTAATTTTTAAAATAATCAATAGCTTCATTCTTTAGTCCTTGTACTGTGCACAATATAGTTGTCTTGGAATTTATGATGAGACTCAATTTTTTAAGTTCTTCAGGTTCTCAATCAATTGTGAACCCTTTGAAGTCTAATTGTTTAACTTATAATTTTTTAAAAAATTCTTTGTCAGTGAAATTCATCAAGGGTCTTAAATTAAAGACACGTGTTTTTAAAGTGTGCACAACAGATTAGGAAAAACCTTCAACTAACACTCCTTTTATTTTATAGCTGGGCATAAAATTGGACATAACTGCATAACTGGCTAGCTGTCATTACCTGGCATATTGTGTGAGTGAGCTCAGTCGTTCAGTTATGTTCTGACTCTTGGCAACCTTATGGACTGTAGTCTGCCACCCTGGTCTGGCCATGGGATTTTCCCGGCAAGAATAGTGGAGTGGGATGCTGTTTCCTCCTCCAGGAGTCCTTCCTGACCCAGGGATTGAATCTGCGTCTCCTGCATTGGCAGGCTGGTTCTTTACCACTGAGTCACCTGGAAAGGCTGCCTGGCATACCACTTGGCAGTAAATTCAAAGGACTCTCTGAGACTTTGGTTGTGGTGATGGTGGTGCTGACAGGGATGTTAGGAAGGACTGGGGAATGGGGCAGAGAGGACATGAAGGTGAACATTTGGCAGAAATTGTGAGGAACAAGCTAAAGTCAGTGAATGATGTTTTACTGCATCAGCAGTAATTTGCTGAGGGTCCTGGGGAAATTTAGACAAAAGTGAAGATAGAGGAGGTTCATAGACATGTGAGATTTATTAGAAGTCCCACAACATTTGAAGCTTGCTTCCATCTCAGGACCTGCATACTGGCTGAGAAAAAACCACTTCTAAGACCCAGAGACACAGGGCCTGTGTGATACAATACTAAGGCTGGGCCAGATTCAAAGAGAATCACTCTGCCTTTCCTCCTGGGCTAGGAAGCACCAAATAACAACCAGCAGAGCCTGTGCAGCTTGAAAGTGCTAGTCACTCAATCACGTCTGACTCTTTTTGACCCTATGGACTGTAGCCCGCCAGGCTCCTCTGTCCATGGGATTCTCCCCACAAGAACACTGGAATGGGTTGCCATTCCCTTCTCCAGAAGATCTGCCCAACCCAGGAATCAAACCCAGGTCTCCTGCATTGCAGGAAGATTCTTTATTATCTGAGCCACCAGGCAAGCCCTATATAACCTGGAGAGTCACAAGCACTCTGCCCGGAATGCTCATCTCAATTGCCTTGGTGGAGCTGTCTACCTGTCTGTAGGTATTTGAGTGCATCATCTCTGCTTTTCTTCACTTGAGCAGTCTGGCTGAGGATTTTAGGGCCTTGTTGTCAGTCCGCCCCACAGCCTTCTTGTCTGTAGATGTGGTGACCCATAAAATCTTTGTGTGCTTGTCTCTTCCTTGTCATTTCAGTCTCAGCTCAAATGTCATCTCTTTGTGCAGTCCTTTCCCAACCATTTATGGTTCCACTTCTCCCCAGCACAAATACCCCATCACTTTCTATCTCATTGTTCTATTTTGTTTTCTTCATTATAATTATTATCTGAAGTTACATTGTTATTTATGCATTTTTACATGTTTATTATCTCTCTCTCCCTTCACTGGAGTATAAGCTCCATACAGGTAGATATTTTATTTTGTTCACACCTGAATGCATGGTAGATAGATGCATGTGCTTGCTACATAGAAAGTACTATGTAAGAATTCACTGAGTGAATAAATCCTCATAAAACCAAGAAGTGCTATGGGACTCAACAATACCCTAATATAAAATAAAAATTTAACAATAACAACAAAAGAATGCCATGGGAAAAAGATATGGTTTCTCAAGTTCTTCTAGGAGTTCATTTTGATTTACAAAATTCCCTCCTCATTTCACTCCAAGAGTGAGGGATTTTACTAGACATGGTTTTGGGTCTTGTCTGTAATGTGTGGCATTTACAAAAACCTCTCCTTTTCTGATCGTCTTAGAATTTCTTGAACCAAGGCTAGTATGCTGCTTTTGAAACTTAAAACTTGTTCACATTTTATTTACCAGAGCGAATTTAATTTCCTACTTACTTTACAAAATGTTACAGACGAAATAGACATGGGAGAGTGGCGGAGATGAACTAACAACTCCAGTCAGACCGATTAAGTGAAGATAAGGAAAGGTGGTTTAGACTCACGTATTTACAGAGGACAGGTAGACAACTCAGTACTAGGATGAGGGGTTTTTGCATTTTCCCAGCCACAACCCTGTGGGCTGGAGGCCTGTGTTCCCATATTTCCCTAAGCAAAGGCAACTATCTCAATTCTTCTGGAATTTTTACCTCAATTTTAAATGTGGAATATAAAATAAAAAAATACCATGTAGGACAAATAAAACCTTTCTAAGAATCCTAGATAGCCAGTACGCTCTCAGTTACTGTTGATGTTAAGTTGCTCATTTGTGTTTGACCCTTCTGGGACTCCATGGACTAGAGCCCACCAGGCTCCTCAGTCCAGGGGATTTTCTGGGCAAGAATACTGGAGTAGGTTACCATTTCCTTTTCCAGGGGATTTTTCCTGACCCAAAGGATCAAACCCACGTCTTCTGCTTGGCAGGTGGATTCTTTACTACTGAGCCACACGCTCCCAGGCTAGGAGCTAAAAGAAAGTCTTTGGGCCAATTTCTAGGCTTTGTAGTGTCTGTTTTAAGAAAAATAATTCTTCTTAGCTAATGGGAGATATGGGAAAGAATTCTGGAGTGTTCCTATTTGTGTATGTCATACACAATCAGTTAGTTTTATAATGTAAAGTTTCTAAAATTTTAAGTAGTGTCTCTCAAAAGATCTACAGTTAAGGACTGAATGAAAAAAAATTCCTGTCATAGTCTGACATTTTGTAACATACAATATAAGTGAATTACTTGATAGGCAATCCTGTGCTTGGATGTCATGGTAACTTCAAACTCCTGTAAGAGTTTCTAAAGATACATTCTCAATTTCTTTACTTGTCTCCTTGCAGGCCAGTAACTAGCAGTTGGCAGATTAGGATAACAATTTGAGCAATAACTAGCATGCCTGAAGGCAAGAATATCACAAATAATCACAAATAATATCCATGCTTTACAGTTTCTTACATCTCTCTCTTATCTTTGGAGTCTGAGCTCCTTAATGGCAGAGTCTCTGTGTTTTTTAATTTTCTATTTCTGAGCCTAACTCAATGCCTGGCATGAAGCAGGTGCTCAGTGAATGTGTGCTGAGTGAATAAATATACTAAGATAGGTGAGGACCTTAACAAGAAAACTGTCCATTTTGTAGATAATAAACTGTATCTTCAGTTTCTCATACTTTTCTGCAATAGAATTTGATACAATCAACATTCTCAGACTTGATCCCTGTGCCCACAAGACCCTGGGTGGAAAGAAGCCCTTCTAGGCTCTCGTTTTCTGTTTACCTTTATTTACTTATTCATTTATATAGCTGCATCACTCAGCATATGGGACCTTAGTTCCCTAACCAGGGTTTGAACCTGCATCCCTTTTCTAAAGAAGTAAAACTATATAAGTTCCTTGAGACTGCCTCATTTCAATGAAAATTTTGAGCTGTTTAATTTATTGCATACCAAGCTTCTTAGACTGAAGCTGAGACTCCAATACTTTGGCCACCTGATGCGAACAACTGACTCATTTGAAAAGATCCTGATAGCGGAAAAGATTGAAGGCAGGAGAAGGGGACGACAGAGGATGAGATGGTTGGATGGCATCAGCCACTCAACAGACATGAGTTTGAGCAAGCTCTGGGAGATGGTGAGAGACAGGGAGGCCTGGTGTGCTGCAGTCCATGGGGTTGCAAAGAGTCAGAAATGACTGAGCAACTGAACTGAAGCTTCTTCTCTGAGAACTGGGAATTTATCTGTAATTGGACCCTTTCTATAATGTGACTTCTTCTATTGTATGCCAAGTCAGTTTGTAAATATGTGATGCTCTGCTCAGATGCCATGGGGCCTAACTATTCAAATACATCTCTAAAATGTATGTTATTTGTAAATGGAGAAATAGCTTTTAGAAACAGAGGAACAGAGAAAAAGAGCCTATTCTTCTCATTTCTTCTGTTTCCAAGGTGGATCTTTCTCCACCTTCTCTGCCCCTGTGCTTCTCCTGTTGCCTGAATTTCATCCAGATAAGCACATGCTCCAAATTCTCCAAGGAGGAACTTCCCTCAGTTCCCTTGGATGATTCTCTGGAATGCACTGGTTTGGGGGATGTTGTAAAAGCTAAAGGCAAGAGAAGGAAACCAGGGATGATATGCTGAGATTTAATTGCTACTTCCTTGAATAAAGACACTTGGTTTGGGCTGGAAGCCCTTGCTGTAGGGGTTGTGGCTCCCATAGGCCACTCCTGGCTGTGATAACGACTGTGATCCTTTGAACCAGACTCTCCAGGGATCAATCCGCAGCCAGAAATTGACTTCCTGATTTTGTGAAATGATTGACCATAACAGTCAATGTTTCTTAATGACCTTATCAATATGTACCTCTTTTGACTGAAAAATTAATGAGATAAACTTTTTGTTTGTTCATGCCTATGGGGAGGATGATGAATATCTTCAAGTCATCTAGAAGTGAGTGGAATAGAGGTTCACATACTTAGCAAAATCAGCGATAAATAGACCCCAGCTGAGCACAAATACATTTGTGTTTGCCCTTAAATAGTTCTCTTCATGGCCTCAAATAGGATTTTAATGATAGAATGGCAGAAACACCAGCTGGTGAAATTGACAGAAATCTGCCTTCCCTTCTTTGGAAGACTGAAGATGCCAACACATGTTCTTGCAGTGGTATTTGGTCTGCTTTTGAAGGCAGGACTTAATCTGGAGACAGAACACAGACATATCTTAACACACCATTGACATATCTCCTCTGACTCTGATCCTCCTGACTCTTTTCTAAGGACCCCTGTGATTACATCAGACCCACTCTTGATGACTTCCACTCTTGATGCCCACTTCTTGATACCCTCCCCACTTCAAGATCCTTAACTTAATCACACCCACAAGTCCCTTTTGCCAGGTAGCATCACCTGGATGTGGACATCTTTGGGGACACCTTTATTTAGCCTGTCACTGTCCGTTGTTGTGAAAACCAGGGCAGTAGGGAAGAAGTGTGTGGTTAACTTGCCTCTGGGCCTTTCTGGCTGGCTGAGTCACTGCCTCCATCAGGCTTGATCTTCTAGTGACCTGCTCTCCTATTTGACACCAGAATACTGAATGCTTCCACCTGACTTCACTGTTTCTGAGCTCCAAAGCTGTAATGGCCACTTGTGCTTTGGAGGTTTATATGGATTATTTAAATTTTTAAAATGACCCCCCCCACACACAAATAGATATTAACATTTCTGTTTTACAAAACAAGGACTGAAGCTCAAAAAAGGTAAGTTACTTGCTCAAAAAATATAGTGGGAAAGGGGTAGATCTGGTATGTAAAACTAGTTCTTTGATTTCAAACCCATGTGTTTTATTTTTCCTTACTGCTTTCCCACTTTTCATCAGAGGGAATCCTCAGGCTCCATCCCAGCATCGCCAATGGGCTCTTTCCTGTTCCTTATTCATTTTCACTCTGTGTTCTGTGTGGCTGAAGACCCATCTAGTCTCATTCTGAATGACTGAGAGCAGAAGTGAATCACAAAATGTGCTTGGCCTCTTATACTTTATTCTTCCATTTTTATTGCAACATAACTTAAGAGAGAGCATCTCCCAAAGCAACTCAAGCCTGCGACTGGATGAGACAATGCAATGCCTTCTAGGAAACCTCCAGGAAGCCCACTCCACTGTCCCTGGGAAATGCGATGGCTATTTCTTCCCAGGCAATGAGCAACTCCAGTCCCAGGGTAACTTAGATGATCGTCACAGGCAAGGCATACTGGAATTTAATGGAAAGAACAAGGACAGTTTCTCATGAAGTTATGACTAAATATAGAGAAATAGTCCAAGCACTCACTGGGGCTTTAGCACGTAAATATCCCATTTTGTGCACACAGCCTAACACAGTACCTGAAACAAAAGGATAGTACTTAGTAGATTTGATAAATTCAGCCCCAATACTCAGTTATGTCAAAACTGACTCTGGTCACCATTTCATGCCTCAGTACTAGAAGTATAGACTAGACTGACTTGTGATTTTAGCAGAATTGCTTTCAAATGTATCACCATCATTACTAATATTTTCATATACTAAGAAGTTGGTTGGAGAAGGCAATGGCACCCCACTCCAGTACTCTTGCCTGGAAAATCCCATGGACGGAGGAGCCTGGTAGGCTGCAGTCCATGAGGTCGCTCAGTCGTGTCCGACTGAGCAACTTCACTTTGACTTTTCACTTTCATGCATTGGAGAAGGAAATGGCAACCCACTCCAGTATTCTTGCCTAGAGAATCCCAGGGATGGGGGAGCCTGGTGGGCTGCCATCTATGGGGTTGCACAGAGTCGGACACGACTGAAATAACTTAGCAGCAGCAGCAGCAGCAAGAAGTTGGTGTGTGCCATGTATTGGAGAAGCACCCAAAATACCTACAAGTGATTCTATACCACAATTTATATCAGATGCAATAAAAGCCTCTCACTGGTTATATTCTCAGTAAGACCACATTTGTGACTGTTAGCTTTAATATATATTCTGTCTTTGAAGCAATAATACTAAACAAGCCTGTATCCAGCAGTGATGAGAAGATTCCTTCTATGATTTCTGTGGCTAAGTCATTGCAGTCGTGTCCAACTCTTTGCAACCCCATGGACTGTAGCCCACCAGGCTCCTCTGTCCATGGGATTCTCCAGGCAAGAATACTGGCGTGGGTTGTCATGCCCTTCTTCCGGGGATCTTGCTGACCCAGGGATTGAACCTGTGTCTCTTACATCTCCTGCATTAGCACGTGGGTTCTTTACCACTGGTGCCATCTAGGAAGCCCCTCTATGATTAAGTTAGCTTAAAAAATAATTATCAAAAATTTCAGGTTCTAAGAGTATACAACCAGGCAATTTGCATTCACATGGGTCAATGGCATAACCTTTGTTTGAGTTCTGGAATTCACCAATGATGTAATATTTGAGAACATTAGCCTGGGTTTGTGGTTAACGTGTTTAGTTTTCTCAAAGGCTCAAATATTTGAGAAGACCTAACTAAAATGAGGAAGTAGTGTTAGCTTTCTTTGACCCAAATGTTTGATATTTTATGTATTTGATTTATTTTGTGTTTTGAAAGTTGTGCAACATTTTTAAAATATATTCTTATCATATTTATACATTTAAAGAGTTAACTAAGAAAGATTTACGATGAAAAGTAGTTTTTTTCCCCTCCTTCCTCAGAGATGTCCTCTTTAAATATTTTTAACTTACACTTCAGAATTTCCCTCCATGTCTATAAATAATAGGCTTGTATTACTCTTCTTTTCCTTTGAATCAATTATTGATATTTTCTATTGAATTCTCACTATGGAAGATGAAGAATTAGTTAGTTTTCTTTCCACTGTGTTGCTCTTACAGGTACACTTACCTGTCCCCACTCTATTGTCTCAAAATAGCTAGATTATAGTTTTGATTAGATTTTATTATTGTGCATGCTAAGTCACTTCAGTCGTATCCAACTCTTTGCAACTCCATGGACTGTAGCCCGCCAGGCTCCTCTGTCCATGGGATTCTCCAGGGAAGAATACTGGAGTGGGTTGCTGTGCCCTCCTCCAGAGGATCTTCCCTGACCCAGGGATTGAACCCACATCTCTTATGTCTCCTGCGTTGGCAGATGGGTTCTTTAGTGCTAGCACCACCTGGGAAGTCCTATATTTTATTTGGAACTGAGTCACTTAGGAGGGTATGGTTGTATTTCCTTTCATGCATTGCCTTTTCTTTTCTCTGGAGTTAATAATTACCTATGTTTACTTATTAGCTTAATTTTCTATTTATGTAACATTAATCCTGAACTTTCTAACAGTTGTATAAATCTGTTTTCATACCTGCATTCTCATCAGGTTCATCTTTTTATAGACTTCTGCATCTGATCTGCCCTTTACTGGACTGCTTGCTCTCTGCACCAGGGGCACAGGTGTGTTATCATGGAAATCTTTTGTCATTATCATCCTGAGTATTCCCAGTATTCTCTTTGCTTCTCTTCTGTTGAATCTTCTGTTTCCTGTAATGCTTAACTTTTAATTTTTTATTTTTTTAGAATGTAGTTTAAGGACTTATTTGGATGGAACACATATTTCGATAGTTCCCTGGGAATGGATGTATGAATAAAACTTTTCTGGGATTTCACATTTCTATAAAAGTCTCTGTTCTACTCTTACACTTGATGAGAGTTTGGCTATAAATATTTGTCTTTCAAAATTTTGAAGGCACTTGTCCATTTTCTTTTAGATTACAGAATTTAATCTAATTCAGATTAGGTTATTGTTTGAGAAATCTGAGGTTTCTCTGCTTTCTGATCATTTGAGTGTGACCTATTTTTCTTTCAGAAGTCTTGTGTGATGGCTCTGAAATGATTCAGAAATGTCTGCAATGATGTAGGCTTGGATGAGTCTACTTATTCATTTGTTTGTACACTTGATGGGACTTTTCACTCTGAAACTTACGTCTGAAAAATTCCTGGAATCATTTTCATAATTGTATCCTTTCTGTGTTTCCTCTTTCTGAAACTTCTTATATGTAAATATTGGATGATCTGTAACCGATGGAATGCAGAATCAGATTTGAGAATTCAGCTGCCTTTTATTAACTCAAATACTAAAGAGAATTGAAAAAATGTACAGTCACTACTGACAGTGATTATTTTTTGCTTTGGAAAATGTAATTATTTTTTAAAAAATACATTATGGAGAACAGTGTGGAGATTCATTAAAAAATTGCAAATAGAACTGCCATAGGACCCAGCAATCCCACTGCTGGGCATACACACCAAGGAAACCAGAATTGAAAGAGACACGTGTACCCCAGTGTTCATCGCAGCACTGTTTATAATAGCCAGGACATGGAAGCAACCTAGATGTCCATCAGCAGATGAATGGATAAGAAAGCAGTGGTACATATACTCAGCCATTAAAAAGAATACATTTGAATCAGTTCTAATGAGGTGGATGAAACTGGAGCCTATTATAGAGTGAAGTAACCAAAAAGAAAAACACCAATACAGTATACTAACACATATATATGGAATTTAGAAAGATGTTAATGATAACCCTCTATGTGAGACAGCAAAAGAGACAGATGTACAGAACCGACTTTTAGACTCTGTGGGAGAGGGAGAGGGTGGGATGATTTGAGAGAATGGCATTGAAACATGTTTACTATCAGGTAAGATATGAATCGCCAGTCTATGTTTGATACAGGATACAGGATGCTTGGGGCTGGTGCGCGGGGATGATCCAGAGAGATGATATGGGATAGGAGGTGGGAGGGGGGTTCAGGATTGGGAACTCATGTACACCCATGGCTGATTCATGTCAATGTATGGCAAAACCAATACAATATTGTTAAGCAAAATAAAGTAAAAATAAAATAAAAAAATACATTACTTATGTTTTTATGTTGGTTATATATTATATAATGTTTTGTTAAATCAATAAATACTTAAAATTTATCCATTTTAATTTCTAATATAAATACTGATAGTTATGATCTACATAAGCAAAAGCTTTTGGGGATTCTCAATAATTCTTTTAAAGTATTAGGGAGAGGGAACCTTAGAACAGGTTTGAGAGCTGCTGCTTTAAATGTTCCTTATTAGATTATCATATTCTTATTTAATGGATACAATGTTTCTCTTGTCTTGGAGGATATGGATGATAGATAATGTTTTTGAAATTCCCTTCTTTTCAGATAGTCTCTGTTTCTATTAAGTTGTTTTCCTCTGTTTGTGTCTTTTGGTATCTATCTTGAGAATTTCCCGAGATCTCTGGCCATCTCTTGTCTTCATGTAAGAGTGGGACCTCGTAAAGATGATTGAAAGCTTGGCACATTGGGCAGAATTTTCTTTGATGTCCTTTGCTTTAGGGTCATCTAGCTGTTGAGGAGAATGGAATGGCAACTCACTCCAGTATTCTTGCCTGGGAAATCCCATGGATAGAGGAGCCTGGCAGGCTACAGTCCATGGGGTCACAAAGAATGGGACATGAGTGAGCAACAGAGCAGCAGCTGTTGAGGAAATCCCAGATGTGGCTGTTGGTATCTTTAGATATTTCTTGTTCAGTTCAGTTCAGTCACTCAGTTGTGTCTGACTCTTTGTGACCCCATGAATTGCAGCACGCCAGGCCTCCCTGTCCGTCACCAACTCCCGGAGTTCACTCAAACTCACGTCCATCGAGTTGGTGATGCCATCCAGCCATCTCATCCTCTACCGTCCCCTTCTCCTCCTGCCCGCAATCCCTCCCAGCATCAGAGTCTTTTCCAATGAGTCAACTCTTCGCATGAGGTGGCCAAAGTACTGCTTTAGCATCATTCCTTCCAAAGAACACCCAGGACTGACCTCCTTTAGAATGGACTGGTTGGATCTCCTTGCAGCCCAAAGGACTCTCAAGAGTCTTCTCCAACACCACAGTTCAAAAGCATCAATTCTTTGGGGCTCAGCTTTCTTCACAGTCCAACTCTCACATCCATGCAGGACCACTGGAAAAATCATAGCCTTGACTAGATGGACTTTAGTTGGCAAAGTAATGTCTCTGCTTTTGAATATGCTATCTAGGTTGGTCATTAACTTTCCTTCTTGTTAGACCAAACTAATTTCCCAGAGAAGATTCATGCAACCTCTTGCCTGGAGAGTAAGGACAGGGCTTCCATAGTCCTGGGAGCCAGTACAGAAATCGATTTGCGAGCTTTCAGCAGTCATTACGCAAAGTTTGCTAAACTTTTCTCTTTGCAGTAGGGGGTCCCCAATTTCTTCTATGTGTTTATTCTCCTCAGTCCAGAGACCCTGTGCTTTACTCTCTTCAGAGACTAAATCTCTAGCGTTCTGCCATACAGAGGGAGGGAAGTGTAACCCAGCCGCACGAAGGGAGTATAAGATACACAGAATCTGATGCTTCCCATATGTCTTCAGAACCATCTTTCTCATTGTGGCATCTTTTGGAGCACTACCTTAGGAGAGCTTGAATTCTTAGCCTTTTGAGAGTCTACTGTGTCAGTCAGATTACTTCTTCACTTTCCACATTGCTGGTTTAGAATTTTGCTCTTTCAATTCTGCCAAGTGAGTTGCCACTAGTTCATTTGCTTTCGAGTTTCCAAAATTCTGTTGTTATTATTGCCTCTCTTTTTTTCTTTGTCATGTGAGTTTATGCTTGCTTTTTTTTATTTTAATCCATTGTATATAACTCTTCTAGGATTTGCTAATCTATAGCAAAATTGGTTGGGTGTGTCAAATGTACCATTTATACACAAACCAGGCCCAGTTTCTATATGGGCTTAGGCACATGTCCAGTGTTTATTTTTATGAATGTTCCATTCTGAAGATTCAGTAATTATGTTACATTCTGTTGCCAAAGCTGTCTTTTAGCACTCTGTTTAGTTTATTTTTAGCAAAGCTCAGATATACTGACAAGTCTAATATTAAAAATCCTGAAGGCTTTTTTTTCTTTCAGTATCAAGGCCTTACATGGATATATTTGATTTCAACAAAGTTGATTTTAAGAAAGAGGATGTTACTTAAAAAAAAAAAAATAACAGTCCCACAACAATAGATGTTTTATCTCTTTAGATATTAATATTCGGTCAATGTTGGCTGTGTCATTTTCTCCAGGAGATGACGTTTTCTTGTAGAAAATGATATAAAAATCAGACTAGCTGAATATCCTATAGGAATATTTTTGATATTAACATTAAAACTCATTTATTGAGCTCTGTGATTCTTGGGCTCTGTGTCAAACCCTAGTAGTATTTAAGGAGACTCTGTCACTATTTCAGGTTTCTTGGAGACCATTTAAGGCACAGTAAGTGTGAGAATCATTTTTAGAAAAATGACTAACCAAAACCTACCACTAGGAAGAAAAAATTGGCAATGCTCCCTAGCTTGGTGATCAATCTTTAAAAAGATCTTTGCATTTCCTACTTATTTAAGTGGCTCAGGAAATGAGATACTCCTCACTTCAGAGTCTTCTAGCCAGAATGGTCTGATCTGTTCTAGAGATGTGTTTCTAGAACCGTAAGTCACCTGCACCCCAGGTTAGGGACTGTTCCTCCTTGGACAGATTGAGTCCCTTCTACACTCAGGGCAGCAGATGCAATTCAAGCTGGAAGCAAGAAGGAAAAGATAGATGTAAATAATACTTTGGCATTGGGGATGCTGGGAAGGATTTTGACGATTTTGTCGTCTTGTCATTCTTCTGTTGTCATTCACTGTGGCTAAAATGGAAATAAACATTTCTGTGTGGCTTTCGGTCCATAGTTTGAATGCTGTAGTAATAATGTGAAGACCTGACTGCTTCAAGTCAACACAGGGACACAAATGTCAGTGTACCTGACAAGAAACAGATTGCAGGTCAGGAGTCAGAGATGCGTGGCGAAATAATGAGGAAAAGTCAGGGACAGGAGCTGCAAGTTTTTGGTTAAAATAAGCAGAACTGAAATTTTAGACGATTAACTTAGTAGGTCTGAGGGAGAGCCCAGAACGCTGAATTTATCATATATCCCATAGGTGATTCTTAGGGATTTAGTAGTTCATAATTTTAAAGGCCATTTTAAAGACCTTTACAGGCTCTTCTACTTCTGTTGAAATCCCTGACTTTCAGTTAGAATGAAAAATCATTAATATTATATATGTGTGACATATATATTTATAAATGCTTATATTTTGTAAAGACTTACAGTTTTTGCTTTTGAAGTTATTTAGCTACAGTAACTCATTTCATTTATAATGAGCTGCCATTTCTCTGCAGTCATTTTGCATTCTTGGAAATGATTAAGAAGTCAAATAAAACTAACCTACAGATTGTTTTCATATGTAATGATTTTTTAAAATGAATATTAAATTTAATAATGGATGAATCTGGCAAAATGATATGTCTTACAGATATCTAATAAAATTTTTATTAATTTCAATTTTTTATGTTTTATTTAACAGTTTGGAGCTGATAACTCACTTTCAAATATATTCAGCTTTGAAAAGGTTATAGGTCCAAGGCAATGTGTCTGTAATATCTGGAAGATAACACAGCTTGATGCTGAGGTAGGTTTTGATCCTGGCATGGGTGCTAGGATACCATTAGATGAGTCCAAGGCATAGAAAATTTTGATCATGAGAGCATGAAGGAACAGAGATTTGGATGTTAGAATCAATAACTAACTGGAGAAGAAGATTAAAACAGACACAGCAATGATCTTCATGTATCTGACAATTATTGATTAAAAAAAGACTCAATTGTTATCATCCATAAGCCAGACTTAGGGTCAATATGTGTAATTTATGAAGAGATGAATTTTGGTTCAAAATAAAGAAGAATTTCTAGGATTTAAGAGTCCCAGTGATGGAATGAGTGGATTTAGAAGACAACAGACCCCTTTTACAGGTTCAGGTTACATATCCATCTGCAAAAGTATTGTAAATTTTTGACTGATGGCTAGCTTAGATAACAAAAGGTCCTCTCAAACTCAAATCCTGAGAGAAGCTTTACAAATGTACATATATTGTCAGTAGATAGATAATAGATTGTATTTTAATATAATCTCTGAGTTCACCTTGATGTCTGCCTAAAATCCCTAAGTCTTTGGCAGATGTAAAGATATATTTTGTCTCTAAGTAAATTCATTTCAGCAGCTCTTTCATTTCCTTTAAGATTTTTAATTAGGTGTTTGCTAAAGGAGGTAAGCTGCTAAAGCAAAACAGTCCATCATATTTGACATGAGACTTGAAAAAGTAGAAAAGTTGCACAGTGGGGTATAAGTGCAATTAAAAGTAGCTCTTTCTTAAAAGAAGGCTTCCCCTTTGGAGACAAGGCATCTTATTTTTGTTTTGTTTTCTAATTGTAATAACTCTTTACTTGTTCTTAATATTTCTATCAAATTAAAAAGAAACTTCACAAGAAACTTCTCTGAGCATATCAATGGCACTGTTTTTGTTATTTGATTAGCAGAGTTGGGGACTTAACTTTGCAGCTTTAGAGTGTTCTGCACCAAGGGTGAGGAGGGAGGTGGGAGGGGGGCTCAGGATGGAGGGGACACATGTATACCTATGGCTGATTCATATTGATGTACGGCAGAAGCCATCACAATATTATAAAGTAGTTATCCTCCAATTAAAGGAAATAATTTTTTAGATGATTTTAAAAATAAATAAAATAAAGACAATAGACAAGTTTCAGGTGACATGTTGATATAATGTCCTACAAACAACTATCACATCAACAACAAAAACAAAATGATCTAAATATAACAGTTTCTTGTGCTAAAGAAAAAAAAAAGAAAAGCTAAAAATTTGGACTGGTAAAAAGCTCACCAAGATGTTAAGAAACTGAAGATTTTTTTTTAAATTTATTTTTTGGAGGCTAATTACTTTACAATATAGTAGTGGTTTTGCCATACATTGACATGAATCCACCATGGGTGTACATGTGTTCCCCATCCTGAACCCACCTCCCACCTTCCTCCCCATCCCATCCCTCTGGGTCATCCCAGTGCACCAGCCCTGAGCACGCTGTATCATGCATTGAACCTGGACTGGTGATTTGTTTCATATATGATATTATACATGTTTCAGTGCCATTCTCCCAAACCATCCCACCCTCGCCCTCTCCCACAGAGTCTAAAAGACTCTTTTATACATCTGTGTCTCTTTTGCTGTCTTGCATACAGGGTTATTGTTACCCTCTTTCTAAATTCCATATATATGTGTTAGTATACTGTATTGGTGTTTTTCTTTCTGGCTTACTTCACTCTGTATAATAGGCTCCAGTTTCATCCACCTCATTAGAACTGATTCAAATGTATTCTTTTTAATGGCTGAGTAATACTCCATTGTGTATATGTACCACAGCTTTCTTATCCATTCATCTGCTGATGGACATCTAGGTTGCTTCCATGTCCTGGCTATTATAAACAGTGCTGCGATGAACACTGGGGTACACGGTGTCTTTCAATTCTGGTTTCCTCGGTGTGTATGCCCAGCAGTGGGATTGCTGGGTCATATGGCAGTTCTATTTCCAGTTTTTCAAGGAAATCTCCACACTGTTCTCCATAGTGGCTGTACTAGTTTGCATTCCCACCAACAGTGTAAGAGGGTTCCCTTTTCTCCACACCCTCTCCAGCATTTATTGTTTGTAGACTTTTAGATAGCAGCCATTCTGACTGGCATGAAATGGTACCTCATTGTGGTTTTGATTTGCATTTCTCTGATAATGAGTGATGTTGAGCATCTTTTCATGTATTTGTTCTTTGGCCCATTTTTTGATTGGGTCATTTATTTTTCTGGAATTGAGCTGCAGGTGTTGCTTGTATATTTTTGAGATTAATTCTTTGTCAGTTGCTTCATTTGCTATTATTTTCTCCTATTCTGAAGGCTGTCTTTTCACCTTGTTTATAGTTTCCTTTGTTGTACAAAAGCTTTTAATTTTAATTAGGTCCCATTTGTTTATTTTTGCTTTTATTTCCAATATTCTGAGAGGTGGGCCATAGAGGATCCTGCTGTGATTTATGTTGGAGAGTGTTTTGCCTATGTCTTTCTCTAGGAGTTTTATAGTTTCTGGCCTTACGTTTAGATCTTTAATCCATTTTGAGTTTATTTTTGTGTATGGTGTTAGAAAGTGTTCTAGTTTCATTCTTTTACAAGTGGTTGACCAGTTTTCCCAGCACCACTTGTTAAAGAGATTGTCTTTTCTCCATTATATATTCTTGCCTCCTTTGTCAAAGATAAGGTGACCATAGGTGCGTGGATTTATCTCTGGACTTTCTATTTTGTTCCATTGACCTATATTTCTGTCTTTGTGCCAGTACCGTACTGTCTTGATGACTGTGGCTTTGTAGTAGAGCCTGAAGTCAGGCAGGTTGATTCCTCCAGTTCCATTCTTCTTTCTCAAGATTGCTTTGGATCTTCGAGGTTTTTTGTGTTTAAAAATGCTCAAACTACCGCACAATTGCACTCATCTCACATGCTAGTAAAGTAATGCTCAAAATTCTCCAAGCCAGGCTTCAGCAATACGTGAACCGTGAACTCCCTGATGTTCAAGGTGGTTTTAGAGAAGGCAGAGGAACCAGAGATCAAATTGCCAACATCCGCTGGATTATGGAAAAAGCAAGAGAGTTCCAGGAAAACATCTACTTCTGCTTTATTGACTATGCCAAAGCCTTTGACTGTGTGGATCACAATAAACGGTGGAAAATTCTGAAAGATGGGAATACCAGACCACCTAACCTGCCTCTTGAGAAATCTGTATGCAGGTCAGGAAGCAACAGTTAGAACTGGACATGGAACAACAGACTGGTTCCAAATAGGAAAAGGAGTACATCAAGGCTGTATATTGTCACCCTGCTTATTTAACTTATATGCAGAGTACATCATGAGAAACGCTGGGCTGGAAGAAACACAAGCTGGAATCAAGATTTCCGGGAGAAATATCAATAACTTCAGATATGCAGGTGACACCACCCTTATGGCAGAAAGTGAAGAGGAGCTAAAAAGCCTCTTGATGAAAGTGAAAGAGGAGAGTGAAAAAGTTGGCTTAAATCTCAACATTCAGAAAACGAAGATCATGGCATCTGGTCCCATCACTTCATGGGAAATAGATGGGGAAACAGTGGAAACAGTGTCAGACTTGATTTTTGGGGGCTCCAATATCACTGCAGATGGTGATTGCAGCCATGAAATTAAAAGACGCTTACTCCTTGGAAGAAAAGTTATGACCAATCTAGATAGCATATTCAAAAGCAGAGACATTACTTTGCTGACTAACGGCCGTCTAGTCAAGGCTATGGTTTTTCCTGTGGTCATGTATGGATGTGAGAGTTGGACTGTGAAGAAAGCTGAGCCCCAAAGAATTGATGCTTTTGAACTGTGGTGTTGGAGAAGACTCTTGAGAGTCCCTTGGACTGCAAGGAGATCCAACCAGTCCATTCTGAAGGAGGTCAACCGTGGGATTTCTTTAGAAGGAATGATGCTAAAGCTGAAACTCCAGTACTTTGGCCACCTCATGCGAAGAGTTGACTCATTGGAAAAGACTCTGATGCTGGGAGGGATTGGGGGCAGGAGGAGAAGGGGACGACAGAGGATGAGATGGCTGGATGGCATCACGGACTCTATGGACGTGAGTCTGAGTGAACTCCGTGAGATGGTTATGGACAGGGAGGCCTGGCGTGCTGCGATTCATGGGGTCACAAAGAGTTGGACATGACTGAGCGACTGAACTGAACTGATACAAATTGTGAAATTATTTGATCTAGCTCTGTGAAAAATACCATTGGTAGCTTGATAGGGATTGCATTGAATCTATAGATTGGTTTGGGTAGTATACTCATTTTCACTATATTGATTCTGCTGATCCATGAACAAGTTATATATCTCCATCTATTTGTGTCCTCTTCGATTTCTTTCAGCAGTGTTTTATAGTTTTCTATATATAGGTCTTTTGTTTCGTTAGGTAGATATATTCCTAAGTGTTTCATTCTTTTCGTTGCAGTGGTGAATGGAATTGTTTCCTTAGTTTCTCTTTCTGTTTTCTCATTGTTAGTGTATAGAAATGCAAGGGATTTCTGCGTGTTGATTTTGTATCCTTCAGCTTTACTATATTCATTAATTAGCTCTAGTAACTTTCTGGTAGAGTCTTTAGGGTTTTCTTATAGAGGATCATGTCATCTGCAAAGAGTGAGAGTTTTACTTCTTTTCCAATCTGGATTCCTTTTATTTCTTTTTCTTCTCTGATTGCTGTGACCAAAAACTTCCAAAACTATGTTGAATAGTAGTGGTGAGAGTGGGCACCCTTGTCTTGTTCCTGACTTTAGGGGAAATGCTTTCCATTTTCCACCACTGAGGATAATGTTTGCTGTGAATTTGTCGTATATAGCTTTTATTATGTTGAGATATGTTCCTTCTATTCCTGCTTTCTGGAGGGTTTTATTTTTTTGTTATAAATGGATGTTGAATTTTGTCAAAGGCTTTCTCTGCATCTATTGAGATAGTCATATGGCTTTTATTTTTCATTTTGTTAATGTGGTGTATTGCATTGCTTGATTTGCAGATATTGAAGAATCCTTGCATCCCTGGGATAAAGCCCACTTGGTCGTGATGTATGATCTTTTTAATATGTTGTTGGATTCTGTTTGCTAGAATTTTGTTAAGGATTTTTGCATCTATATTCATCAGTGATATTGGCCTGTAGTTTTCTTTTTTTTTTGTGGCATCTTTGTCAGGTTTTGGTATTAGGGTGATGGTGGCCTCATAGAATGAGTTTGGAAGTTTACCTTCCTCTGTAATTTTCTGGAAGAGTTTGAGTAGGATAGGTGTTAGCTCTTCTCTGAATTTTTGGTAGAATTCAGCTGTGAAGCCATCTGGTCCTGGGCTTTTGTTTGCTGGAAGATTTCTGATTACAGTTTCAATTTCCATGCTTGTGATGGGTCTGTTAAGATTTTCCATTTCTTCCTGATTCAGTTTTGGAAAGTTGTACTTTTCTAAGAATTTGTCCATGTCTTCCAAGTTGTCCATTTTATTGGCATATAGTTGCTGATAGTAGTCTCTTATGATTCTTTGTATTTCTGTGTTGTCTGTTGTGATCTCTCCATTTTCATTTCTAATTTTATTGATTTGATTTTTCTCCCTTTGTTTCTTGATGAGTTTGGCTAATGGTTTGTCAATTTTATTTATGCTCTCAAAGAACCATCTTTTGGCTTTGTTTATTTTTGCTATGGTCTCTTTTGTTTCTTTTGCATTTATTCCTGCCCTAATTTTTAAGATTTCTTTCCTTTGACTCACCCTGGGGTTCTTCATGTCTTCCTTTTCTAGTTGCTTTAGGTGTAGAGTTAGGTTATTTATTTGACTTTTTTCTTGTTTCTGGAGGTAAGCCTGTATTGCTGTGAACCTTCCCCTTAGCACTGCTTTTACAGTGTCCCACAGGTTTTGGGTTGTTGTGTTTTCATTTTCATTCATTTCTATGCATATTTTGATTTCTTCTGTGATTTGTTGGTTATTCAGCAGCGTGTTGTTCAGCCTCCATATGTTGGAATTTTTAATAGTTTTTCTCCTGTAATTGAGATCTAATCTTACTGCATTGTGGTCATAAAAGATGCTTGGAATGATTTCAATTTTTTTGAATTTACCAAGGCTAGATTTATGGCCCAGGATGTGATCTATCCTGGAGAAGGTTCCATGTGCACTTGAGAAAAAGATGAAATTCATTATTTGGGGGTGAAATGTCCGATAGATAACAATTAGGTCTAACTGGTCTATTGCATCATTTAAAATTTGTGTTACCTTGTTAATTTTCTGTTTAGTTGCTCTATCCATAGGTGTGAGTGGGGTATTAAAGTCTCCCACTATTATTGTGTTATTTTTAATTTCCCCTTTCATACTTGTTAGCACTTGAGATAATAGTTGAAAACTTCCCTAAAATGGGGAAGGAAATAGTCATCCAAGTCCAAGAAACCCAGAGAGTCTCAAACAGGATAAACCCAAGGCAAAACACCCCAAGACACATATTAATCAAATTAACAAAGATCAAACACAAAGAACAAATATTAAAAGCAGCAAGGGAAAAACAACAAATAACACACAAGGGGATTCCCATAAGGATAACAGCTGATCTTTCAATAGAAACACTTCAGGCCAGAAGGGAATGGCAAGACATACTTAAAGTGATGAAAGAAAATAACCTACAGCCCAGATTACTGTACCCAGCAAGGATCTCATTCAAATATGAAGGAGAAATCAAAAGCTTTATAGACCAGCAAAAACTTAGAGAATTCAGCACCACCAAACCAGCTCTCCAACAAATGCTAAAGGATCTTCTCTAGACAGAAAACACAGAAAGGGTGTATAAACTCGAACCAAAAACAATAAAGTAAATGGCAACGGGATCATACTTATCAACAATTACCTTAAATGTAAATGGTTGAATGCCTCAAGCAAAAGACAAAGACTGGCTGAATGGATACAAAAACAAGACCCTTATATATGTTGTCTACAAGAGACCCACCTCAAAACAAGGGACACATACTGACTGAAAGTGAAGGGCTGGAAAAAGATAGTCCACGCAAATAGAGACCAAAAGAAAGCAGGAGTAGCAATACTCATATCAGATAAAATAGACTTTAAAACAAAGGCTGTGAAAAGAGACTAAGGAGGACACTACATAATGATCAAAGGATCAATCCATGAAGAAGATATAACAATTATAAATATATACGCACCCAACATAGGAGCGCCTCAGTATGTAAGACAAATGCTAACAAGAAACTAAAGATTTTTAAAGCCACTTGCAATGGGTAGTTGTCTGTCCGGAAAGGGGAAAGCAGCTAATCAAATCTAGTACTTGTTTGCTTGTTATTTAAGGCCTCTTGTTCTAAGGACTTTCACCTACTTTTCTTTAGATCTTGGCCCTTAGAAATTTTAGGATCTTAAATCTAGAGATTATAGCCCCTACCTTAAAAAACAAAAAACAAAAAACTCTCTATCTATTTATTTGATCCTGGCAGTAGATATGAGGTTTCTTGATCAGTTCAGTTCAGTTGCTCAGTCATGTCTGACTCTTTGCGACCCCATGAATCGCAGCACACCAGGCCTCCCTGTCCATCACCAACTCCCGGAGTTCACTCAGAGGACAGGCCAATTACTTATGGAACCTCTGTGACAGTTCCCCAGGGCTCAGTCCCTCATGGGCCACACGGTAAGGATGGATGTCACCTGCACAAGTGGTGGGTTCATGCCACTGGAGAAGAGCCCTCCAAATTATGACTTTTGGAGTTTATAATAGGAACAAACTTGCCCTGTCTTTTCCTCAGAGAGAGAGGGGAACACTATTGAGCATTTATTCTGTGGGATGTAAATAAATCCCCTCTAGAGACATGAACCCAGGTCCCTAGGTCTATTACTCTTTGGAATATAAACAAATAGCTCCTGGGGAAATAGACCAGAAATTCTCTCCAGATATCTCTGTCTTTAACTTCTAAGACTTGTTCACCACTTAACATCCTTAAACCTAGGTTGCCAGCAGTCTGATCAGGGGGCCCCAGGCATGCAGAAACAGGAAAATAATAGTTGTACCTAATGCTAACAGACCCATAGTATAACTTACATGTCCCATGAGACCCCATGTATCATTTCTCATATTGTTTATTATGGAATTTCTTTCTCATGAAAATTTAAAAGCAGCATTGAATATTTGTATACTTATTCAGAGTTCCTAAGGTTATTTACATTTAGCTATTGTTATGGGCTGACTGAGTGTGTTAGTCACTTAGTTGTGTCCAACTCTTTGCAATCCCATAGACTGTAGCCCCCCAGGCTTCTCTGTCCATGGAATTCTCCAGGCAAGAGTACTAGAGTGGATAGTCATTCCCTTCTCCAGGAGTTCTTCCTGACCTAGGGATCAAACCCAGGTCTCTTGCATTGCAAGCAGATTCTTTACCACCTGAGCCACGAGGAAATATGGGCTGACTGATTCCCTTTCAAAATCTGTTTGTTTGTTGAATGTTCAGTGCTCAGTACTTCTGAATATAATTGTGCTTAGAGAGAGAGCCTTCAAGGAGACAAAATGAGGTCATATAGGTGGGGTGTAATCAATGTGACTGTGTCTGGAGATAGGACCTTCAAAGGGATGACGAAGTTTAACTGAGGTCCTTAGCAGGGAGCCCTAATCCAAAGGACTAGTGTCCTTGTAAAGAGAAGGAGAGACACCAGGGGTGTGCATGTGCAAAGAAAAGGTGAAGTAAGGACACAGCAAGAAGTCGGTCACCTGCAAGCCAAGGACAGAGGCTGCCAGAGAAACCAAATCTCCCTATACCTTGATCTTGGACTTGCAGCCTCCTGCACTGTGTGAAAACCAATTCTGTTGTTTAAGCCATGATTCTATGGTATCTTATTATGGCAGCCCTAGCAAACTAGTACTGATTTTATTCACTTATGTTTTTGCTGATTGTTGTTCAGTTGCTAGGCTGTGTCTGAATCTTTTGTGACCCCATGGACTGTAGCCTCCCAGACTCCTCTATGAGATTTTTCAAGAAAGAATACTGGAGTGGGTCGCCATTTCTTTCTCCAGGGGATCTTCCTGACCCTGGAATTGAACTCACATCTCCTGCATTACAGGCAAATTTTTTTTGTTGTTGTTACCACTGAGTAGTCAGATCCAACCAAGATGACTTAAAAAAGCTGTCTCTTTGGTACTGGATTTCCAGGAAATCTTGTTCCTACCTTGATTACTACTGCTAAATCTTTGAAGATCCATGGGTTCAAAATAACCCAGAATCAAGGGGAAAATGAAACAACTGAGAGCTGCTGAAATTATAAAGAAACTATAACATATTATTGACATAAGTATAATTGGCAAAAGGAGAAGGGGGCAGCAGAGGATGAGATGGTTAGATAGCATCATTAACTCAATGGACATGAATTCGAGCAAACTCCAGAAGATAGTGGAGGACAGAGGAACCTGCTGTGCTACAGTCCCGGGGGTTGCAAAGAGCCAGACACGACTTAGAGACTGAACAACAACAAATAACCAGCACATTTAAATGAACCTTTTATTTCTTTTTTTTTTTTTTTTTGTACTGGCAGATGAAATTTATTTATTTACTTATTTTTTAAATTAAAAATTTTATTTTTACTTTATTTTACTTTACAATACTGTATTGGTTTTGGCATACATTGATATGAATACGCCCCGGGTGTACATGAGCTCCCAAACATGAACCCCCCTCCCACCTCCCACCCCACATCATCCCTCCAGATCATCCCTGTGCACCAACCCCAAGCATCCTGCATCCTGCTTCGAACATAGACTGGCGATTTGTTTCTTACATGATAGTATACATGTTTCAATGCCATTCTCCCAAATCCCACCCTCTCCCTCTCCCTCAGAGTCCAAAAGTCCACTCTACACATGTGTCTCTTTTGCTGTCTTGCATATAGGGTCTTCATTACCATCTTTCTGAATTCTATATATGTGTGTTATTATATTGTATTGGTGTTTTTCTTTCTGGCTTACTTCACTCTGTATAATTGCATTCCTATACACTAATAATGAGAAAGTAGAAAAAGAAATTAAGGAAACAATTCCATTCACCATTGCAACGAAAAGAATAAAATACTTAGGAATGTATCTACCTAAAGAAACTAAAGACCTATATATAGAAAACTATAAAACAGTAATGAAAGAATTCAAAGAGGACACTAATAGATGGAGAAATATACCATGTCCATGGATTGGAAGAATCAATATAGTGAAAATGAGTATACTACCCAAAGCAATCTACAGATTCAATGCAATCCCTATCAAGCTACCAGCGGTATTTTTCACAGAACTAGAACAAATAATTTCAAGATTTGTATGGAAATACAATGAAACTTTTATTTCATTAAGATGAGTTACCACACATGTGAAGGTAATATACCATAAAGCCATGTGTAGCTGCAGATGCTTAGCAAATCTATTATTACCACTTTATGATGTTTCTCTCATGTTTCAGGTCTCTCCCCACACTTTCCGTCTAGCCCCACTTAACCACTTTATCTAATGACCTTGTCATCTCTAAATCTACACATGTGAAGGCGCCTTGACTTATCTCTCCTTTCCTCCTGAATCCATAGTCACCACGCCTGCTCTGGACCCCTTCCATTTTCATCATCCCAAAGGCTTTCTTACTTCAGGAATACATTCCCTTTTCTGTATATTCAGTTTCTTTCTCTCTATCATATCATTGCAATCACACCAGCCCCTTCATTGACACTGCATCTCCATCAGTTTCCATTCCATTATTCTCTATTATGTAAATGCTCATAAACGTCTACACTTTCATTCCTAGTTACCATCTTTTTAAAAAAAACTTTTTATTCAGTATTGGAGCATAGCCTATTAATAATGTTGTAATAGTTTCAGATGCACACGAGAGTGACTCAGCCATACACATACATGTATCCATTCTCCCCTTCCCATCCAGGCTGCCACATAACATTGAGCAGAGTTCCCTCTGCCATACAGTAGGTCCTTGATGGTTATCCATTTTAATTATAGCAGTGTATACATGTCCATCCAAACTTTCTCACTATCCCTCCCCTTCATTCTTCCCCCTGGCAACCATAAGTTCATTCTCTAAGTTTGTGACTCTCTTTCTGCTTTGTAAGTTCATTTGTATAATTTCTTTTTAGATTCTGTATTTAAGGGATATTTCTCTTTCTCTGTCTTACTTTACTCAGTATGACAGTCTCTGGGTCCATCCATGTTGCTGCAAATGGCATTATTTCATTTTTAAAATCACTACCATTCCATTGTATATACGTACCACATCTTCCTCATCCATTCCTCTGTGAAGGGACATTTAAGTTGTTTCCATGTCTTGACTATTGTAATCCACATCCTTTTTTATTCAGTCCTTTAACTCCTACCATTCTTGCTTCTTTTATTTAGAAATTTTTTCAGTTACTAGGTACTTCCACATTTCAAAATCCTTGAAGTTCGTATTGTGCATAATCTATCAGTAAGTCCCTAGAAGTTGCTAGAAGTTGATTTCTCCCAACTTTGAGACCATCTCTTTGGTTTCCACTTGCCTCACTGCATATCCTTTCTGTCTTCTTTCCTTATCTCCTCCTATCATTATTGGGCTTTTATACAACTCAATACAGAGATGCCTTCTTCCTCTACTCTCTCCCTAGATAATGTCATTCATTATCAAGGCTTTAGCTGCCATTTGTATTTTGACAGATAAAAAAGTATCTTCATTGAAGGCATCTCCTTGATGCTGATTATGTTCACATAGATATTTCATATTCATTTTAATTTCATATTTCATCTTTGCTTAAATATTTTATAAACACCTTTCCTTTCCCCTGGTTCCTCTTTGTAGTAAATAATCCACCCAGTTGATCAAACTAGAATCTTGGGAAATACCTCAAGCCATAATTATGTAACTGGAGTTTCTGATAAGGGTTTATTTTATATACATTTAATTAAAATTGTGTTTAGAACAATTTCCAAGCATTCAATCACAACTTCATATTAAATATAGAATAAAAGGACAAAATCATACTCTTTACTGACCTTTGCCATTGACAACTTCATGCCTCCTCTCTCTTTCCTCTGTCTCTCTTTGGTCCAGATCTGCATCTAGGAAAATAAATTAATACTGCATCTTTACAGAACCGATTGGTAGAAGTAACCAGTTCACAAGCTAGGCTGTGGGCTTACCCGCACTGCCTTACTAAAAATATATCACTAATAAAAAGTGTTATACTCTTCTGTTAGGTTTAAGAACAGTAAGATTTCCCTTTTCTTTGTTTTTCAGTGATAAAGCACTGTAAGAAATGAACCTGTACCAAATAAGTGGTATGGTAGGCAAGTCCAAAGATGAACCATTGTTCTTTTCATGCCATTTCCACAAAATCTGTTCATTACCCCACTGGGATGAGTCACATATTATTCATTGTGGATAATAAAATTCATCTCAGGCGTTTATCAGTGTTGTTGCCTGTCCTGAGCACCTATCCTATTTGATGCTAGAGGAAATGTTGCCTCTGAATTATTTTGAAGACCTTGGCTATCTACTTATAGCAGGAAAATTGGAGCATTTCAGCTGTGTGAGACCTTGGCAAATATTTGACATAATACCTGGGACTTCAATTTTGGCATGGTATTATTTTTTAGTTATTTAGAGCTTAAAATAATAAATATTACCTGTGATGATAATTTTGGTTTCTAAATTCTCTTTAAATAGTAATGAAGAAAACTGTAACCTTTTCTCTAATGTTTTATGTCAAGTTTTTATTAATGTTTCAGTGCTTATGTCTGGCATACAAAGTATAAATGCTTTCCTTCTTCTATTCAATATTTGAAGAACTTTTGATTATAAAAATGTTAAAAATCAAAATTATTGCCATGAGCAATGTGTGACTCTTCAGGTTTTAATCAATTGAAATCTAGAATTAAATTCTAGAATTGTAGCAAGCATTTCAGCTTGGTAATCATTTGTTGAGCACTTCCTATGTAGCTGGCACTGCCACAAGTAACTCGACAAGGTCAGCATTAATGGCATGAAGGGTGCAGTCCACCTGCTGGCTTGCTTGGCAGGCATTGCTAATTTTTAACTATAATCTTTCAAAATGAATTCAGAGGCTGTCTTCTTTGTAGTCAGTTTCAATATAGGTCACTTTCATGCCGGGCACATCATATTTACAGTTTCAGTTTTAGCAGGGTCAAGATTTGTGAAGGATCTGAGATTTTTCTCCTACTTACAAGCCAAGTTACCTTTTCATGGAAGCTAGAAAGAGACATGAAACTCCTAGGTCAGAGACAAAGGACTTTATTACTGAAGGTACAACATGTAGCATGAACATCAGTGTTTGTTTTTTTTTTTAGAATCAGTATGTTTTATGCTCATTTCCTCAGACCCAATCCTCATAAGAAAAAAGGGCAGATGATACCTGCACAGTAGTTGTGTTAGAACTCTAAGCCTAGGGAATACGTGGGAAATAAGCCTGCTTGCCCTTTGTTTCAGGGGGAGAAATTATTTCTGTTTTTCAGGCCTGTTGCTACACAAAGATCTTTGAAAAGATAGACTTTAACAAAGGGTAGTCTGTGCCTTTACTTATAAGACATGTAGAAACACAGAAGACCCAAGGAAAATTGTCTCCCAACAAACAGAATGTTTTGTCTCTCAAAGTATAAACTCAGGATCTCATCCTCTTTAAGCTATTCTATATCACATGTTCTTCTCCAGAAGACAGAATGGTGATTAAAATTGTACTTTAACAGTTGAATCAAGGTACTCTGTATACAAATAGGGAGCAATCTAAGCAACCAGTTTAAGATGGAGCAATGAAAGTTAATAACCTTTAGGTTTCATTTGGCACACAGGTACTGTACCTGAATTGGGGCCAGGTATCTTTTTAGTACTAAAATTAATGAGCATAAAGGCCATTTGAACAGTTTTGATGATTATTCTTTTTGACCGGTCCTGCTATGAAATGTAGATCTCAGTCTTGCTCTCTTGAAAAAATTTGTCAAATTAGTATCTTTTTTGTTATTTTATTACAGACATTTCCCAATATATAAAAAAATACAGAAAAGAGTATAATGAACCATATGTATACATCATTCAATTTAATCAGTTTGTCAACTCATGGCCAATCTTGTTTTCTTTCTCTGTCTCCCTTTATTATTTTAAAGAGATCTCAGACATCACATCATTTTATTTTAAGGAGCTATTTTTGCTATTTTCCTCTTTTTGCTCATTGCATTGTGATGTTGATTCTGACATCTTTGCATATTTGCAAACCTGTCTGCACAATTGCTTATTTGAATCTTGTTTGGGGGCTAGATATATAGGTATGTTATACTGTATTTTTGCCATATTTTTATTCTTTAACTGCACTCTCTTCACTCATGAGGATGGGAGTCCCAATATGATCAGATTTGGACACTGAAGGAAGAGGATCTAAAGCTTGAATTTTTCCTTTTGATAAAGACAAATCCGAGTTTTGGATAATTTTTTATAACCCAGCAAAGATGTTGGTATGCCTTTCTCTCATGAGATATACAGCCATGAAATTCCTTTAGATCTGCTAGGATGACTGGTACCTCTGAAAATTCCAATGCTGCTGCTGCTAAGTCACTTCAGTCGTGTCCGACTCTGTGCGACCCCATAGACGGCGACCCACCAGGCTCCCCTGTCCCTGGGATTCTCCAGGCAAGAACACTGGAGTGGGTTGCCATTTCTTCTCCAATGCATAAAAGTGAAAAGTGAAAGTGAAAGTGAAGTCACTCAGTAAGTGTCCGACTCTTAGTGACCCCATGGACTGCAGCCTACCTGGCTCCTCCGTCCATGGGATTTTCTAGGCAAGAGTACTGGAGTGGGTTGCCATTGCCTTCTCCGGAAAATTCCAATAACCTTCCTTAATTAATCAGTTCATCCAAGCCATGCATCAGTCTTTATGTTTCCGTCTGAGCCTTTTCCTGTTTATCTATAGCTTTAGGAATGAGTTGCCAGAAGATGAAAGTAGAGCTCAGACTTCAAAATAGAGCTGGCCCCATATTCTATAGAGACTTAGGTCTGTATGCTGTGATAAAAAGAGATGCTAGTAGAACTTCTGACTTGGTACAATTCTTTACGATAATCTCTCAGAAGTACAAAGCAAGGCTTCCTTTCAACTTTAGAGCAGTCTCCTGGGAGACGGTGACTTGTCTGTTAAAATTTAAGTGCTAATTCTTGCAGTGAAGACACAGACATAGAGAACAGACTTATAGTAATGGGGCAGTGGGGAGGAAGGAAAGGGTGGGATGTATAGAAAGAGTAACATGGAAACATACATTACCATATGTAAAATAGATAGCTGATGGGAATTTACTGTATGACTCGGGGAATTCAATCCGGGGCTCTGTAACAACCTAGAGGGGTGGGATGGAGAGGGAGGTGGGAGGGAGGTTCAGGAGGGAGGGGACATAGTTCTACCTATGGCTGATTCACGTTGGTGGTTGGCAGAAACCAGCACAATACTGTAAAGTAATTAGCTTACAATTAAAAATTTTTTTAAAAAAGAATGAAAGTGGGGACATCAGAGATAGTTAAATGATAATAAAGGAATATCATGAAAAAAATTTAGGTGCCAATTTTTTACATAGAATTATTTTAAATTTGTGGTTCAAACATTATCCTACAGCCCCCATAATACATAAGCCAACTTTATGGTTGTTAGAGTGGGACAGGAGATGGTGATGCAAAAAGGAAGCAATCTCCCCTTAAGGATGAGGTAGTTGATTGTATCCATCATGATAAACGTAATAAATCTACTGTATAGAAAAAAATTTTTTTTCTCACAGATTGGAGTCGCTAAATAAGAGGAAAGAACCAAGGAAGCCGAAAAGGTGAAAAATGGAGTGTTTGGCAAGGGATTGGGAGTTCAGGACTCGGGTCTGGAGTGGTGAGAGTTTAATGGCATTTGCCTTAAGGAATCAGATAAATTTTAGGGATGGAAGAAAATCATTGCCACTGCAACCTTGTACAAAGGCACTGGCATGTAGCCATCAGAGGACTGAAAACAAAATGAAAGAACATTGGTGGACTTGCTTTGTTCAGTGTTCATTTATTCCTATTGCTGTTTGGTTGGGTTTTTAAAGCAGTTCTTTTTGGAGAGTGCAAATTTTTTCTTGCGAAGCACAACAGCAACTTTTACAGTGTATCTAGTCAATAAGGACATTTTTTTCCTTTGGTTTTCAACACATTTTCACATGTACTACTGTAGAACTTTTAGGAAGAAAATCCAAGATTATATCATATGTACACTTATAGATAACTTGATTTCCTCTCTTTGGTATCAATGTAGGTAAGCATTTTAAGAAAATGACTCTATGTTCATGCTGATATCTTTGATAATATGTGATCTGTGGCAAACTTGTGAATCTACCATGTATTCTATTTAATTTTTTTCTTAGTTCTCTGCCACACAAAATATTCTATAAACATTTTTCATAAAAAAATCAACAATTACCAGTTAATAATTTTGCATGTGAAAATTTTCTCTTTTATTCATCTTCACAAGAAAACACAACACGGTCTTTAAATAGAATATTAAAAGAGCCCTTTTCAGAGAGCACCAGCCGTGTTTCTCCAATAGCTTCTAATAATACTAAGTAGGGGAGAACAGTGCACTGAATCACAGTCTTGCAGTGTTATACAATCGCTTAAGGTCAGTTACATAAGGAAACAGACAAATAAGGCAAAAGCAAACTTCTGCATTTGTGAAAGAAAAAAAAAAAACAAAAAACCAACCAAGGTACATAGAATGGAAATGGCAATCGGTTCGGAGTTGGCTGCATTCAGGATCTTATTCATCACTCATCAGCTTTTCAGGTTGCTTGTTGCAGTAAGGTTTTTTAGGTTATTTATACCCTTACAATTGCAGAGGGAATGTGAGGAGAAATTTTCAGTAATTAAATACAATCTTATTGATTTCTTAAGACCTTTTTCTTCAGGCATTTGCTAGGTCTCAAGATCTTGAGATAACTGACTTCCAAGGACTGGGAGCAGAAAGCCTAGATGTGAAAGGATCAGCTTTGATAATCCCCTCACCCCCAACATTGCATAAGGGGGGATCTGGTGGGGCAGGGTACTTGAAGTTAGAAAGTATGGGCTGGGGCCCTAGCCTGCTCTGATTCATCCTGTGATTTTTGACAAATAATGTGTGTTCTCTCAACCTCAGTTTCTCCTCCTTTACAACATGTGAACAGTATCACATGCTCAAATCAAAGGGTTTGAGAAGGTAAAATGAAATAACCCATGTGAAAGTGCTTTATAACTTCTAGAGTGCATACAGATAGGATATGTTTTGTTCTAAAATTTGTAGTTTTGTTCTAATGAGGCATGTAAATAAAGGCTTCCCTGGAGAAAGACAGTTGGGATGGTCATGGATTTTAACTTAATCTTTTTTAAGTCCTACCCTTGAATGTGATCTTCTCACTTGCTAAAGGGATTAAGGGATGCACTTACAGGGATATATTTTTTTCAACAACTTGTATACAGTTTTCAAAAGATCTTAGCAATTTACTCTCTGTTCCAGGTCTTCAACAACCTGAAAGAAAAAAACCTATGACCCTTTGTCCTCTAAGCCAAACATAGGCTATGTCACAGACCTCCAGGTGGCCCTCCATATCTATGGGTTCTGCATCTATGGGCTCTACTCACTATGGATCCAAACTAATTTTTAAATATCACAGAAACTTCCAAAAAGCAAAACTTGAATTTGCCACCCTCCAGCAACTATTTACATAGCATTTGTGTTGTATTTACAACTATTTATATAGCTTTTGCATTGTATTAAGGATTATGATTAATCTAGAAATGATTTCAAGTAAACAGGAGGATATATGTAGGTTATATGTAAATATTATGCCTTAATTTTTTTTTTTTTTTTGATGTGGACCATTCTTTAAAAAATCCTTAATGAATTTGTTGTAACATTGCTTCTGTTGTTTATGTTCTGGTTTTTTGGCTTGAGGCATGTGGTATCTTAGCTCCTTGACCAAGGATCAAACACATATCCTTTGTATTAGAAGGTAAAGTCTTAACCCTCGACTGCAGAGGAAATCCCAATACTTTGCCTTTTTCTATAATGGATTTAAGCATCTCTGGATTTCAGTATCTGCAGGGTGTCCTGGAATCACCCCCAGTCTTTCCCCCACCTCCAGTGGAACATCTGTACTCCTGTTTCATCAAATTATCAAAAATACTCACACAATCCAACTGTGCACAGAATCTAGTAGCACCTGGGGGAAACACACAAAGGGCTATTTGGGGGTAGTACTTAATCTTGTTCTGGTTGTGTTAAAGTCATGCATTTTGTTTAGAATTCAAGAGAATATTGGGGGCAGTGGAAAAACCAAGAGATTCAGAGATTCCTATAATTCTTTATTAATCTTTCTTTTACCCAGAGACGTGTGGATCCAAGAGAGCCTGAAAAACAAGGCCACTCTATAAAGCATCGTGATCTATTTCCATCTTCAGAGAGGTGAGAGGGAAGCTTTAAGAGGTAAAATGGCATATTTCTTCATTGGACAGATTAGTGATGGCTTGACCTCTTATCCATTGTTTCCCCATCTATTTGCCATGAAGTGATGGGACTGGATGCCATGATCTTCGTTTTCTGAATGTTGAATTTTAAGCCAACTTTTTCACTCTCCTCTTTCACTTTCATCAAGAGGCTCTTTAGTTCCTCTTCACTTTCTGCCATAAGGTGATATCATCTGCCTACCTGAGGTTATTGATATTTCTCGCGGCAATCTTGATTCTAGCTTGTGCTTTATCCAGCCTAGCATTTCTCATGATGTACTCTGCATATAAGTTAAATAATCAGGGTGACAATATACAGCCTTGATGTACTCCTTTCCCAATTTGGAACCAGCTTCTTGTTCCATGTCCAGTTCTAACTGTTGCTACTTGAGCTTCATACAGATTTCTTAGGAGGCAGGTCCGGTGGTCTGGTATTCCCATCTCTTGAAGATTTCCCACAGTTTGTTGTGATCCACATAGTCAAAAGCTTTGGCATAAATAAAATTAAATTAAATTTAAAAAAAAAGAATAAAAAGCTTTGGCAAAGTCAATGAAGCAGAAATAGATGTTTTTCTGGAACTCTCTTGCTTTCTTGATGATCCAATGGATGTTGGCAATTTGATCTCTGATTCCTCTGCCTTTTCTAAATCCAGCTTGAACATCTAGAATTTCATGGTTCATATACTGCTGAAGCCTGGCTTGGAGAATTTTGAGCATTACCTTGCTGGAGTGTGAGATAAATGCAATTGTGCAGTAGTTTGAGCATTCTTTGGCATTGCCTTTCTTTGGGACTGAAATGAAAACAGACCTTTTCCAGTCTTGTGGCCACTGCTGAGTTTTCCAAATTTGCTGACATATTGAGTGCAGCACTTTCTCAGCATCATCCTTTAGGATTTGAAAGAGCTCAACTGGAATTCCATCACCTCCACTAGCTTTGTTCGTAGTGATGCTTCCTGAGGCTCACTTCACTTCACATTCTAGATGTCTGGCTTTAAGTGAGTGATCACACCATCGTGATTACCTGGGTTGTGAAGATCTTTTTTGTACAGTCCTTCTATGTATTCTTGCCACCTCTTATTAATATCTTCTGCTTCTGTTAGGTCCATACCATTTCTGTCCTTTATTGAGCCCATCTTTGCATGAAATGTTCCCTTGGTATCTCTAATTTTCTTGAAGAGATCTCTAGTCTTTCCCATTCTATTGTTTTCCTCTATTTCTTTGCACTGATCACCAAGGAAGGATTTCTTAACTCTCCTTGCTATTCTTTGGAACTCTGCATTCAAATGAGTATATCTTTCCTTTTCTCCTTTGCCTTTTGCATCTCTTCTTTTCTTAGCTATTTTCCAGTAGTCATGTATGGATGTAAGAGTTGAACTATAAAGAAAGCTGAGCACCGAAGAATTGATGCTTTTGAACTGTGGTGTTGGAGAAGACTCTTTTGAGTCCTTTGGACTGCAAGGAGATCCAACCAGTCTATCCTAAAGGAAATTAGTCTGGAATATTCACTGGAAGGCCTGATGCTGAAGCTACAATACTTGGCTACCTGATGTGAAGAGCTGACTCATTTGAAAAGACCCTGATGCTGGGAAAGATTGAAGGCAGGAGGAGAAGGGGACAACAAAGGATGAGATGGTTGGATGGCATCACTGACTCGATGGACATGAGTTTGAGTAAGCTCCAGGGGTTGGTGATGAACAGGGAAGCCTGGTGTGCTGCACTCCATGGGGTCGCAAAGAGTTGCACATGACTGAGCGACTAAACTGACTAACTGACCTCTTATCTAAAGTTGTATCTGGCAAATCTGAAATTAAGAGGTGCTGTCATTTGAGGCATGATACAAACAAGATCCCCCATTTAGTAACAAGCAGCTAAGGATTCATGTAGGAAGCATTTGGCCTGAATTATACCAATAATGACAACAGTCCTCTGACTTTGCATGTATAAACCCACAATGAGTAAGTCTAATCTAGACATCAGAACCATGTTGCCAAGCAGATGGTCTTTCAGGTACTGGACCAACATTCCATTAAGTCTTTGAGGGTTCACAGGATGGAGCCACTCTTGACTTGGTTTACTTTCATCCTTAACTCTCTGTGGAAAGCAATATTAGAAAGAGAAAATAAATGGAAGGCTGGCTTTTGATCTCAGTCTGTATTCTAATTCTAGTTGAAAATTTGCATCATTGGTTTCACATTACTGAGTTAAATGATTTTCTCCTTTTGTCAGGTCAAAATATTAATACTGGCATTTCCTGGCAGGGCACATAAGTAATTTAATGAACACAAATTAATACAGGCACAGGGACAGCACCACCACATCTCTGCTTCCACCAAAAGCTGCGTTTCCCAATGAATAAATCATGATTAGCCTATCACTAAATGAATGTGTTCCGAGTAGTACAGATCTCAGCAAATGTAAAGGCCACAGCACATCCAACTACACATGCATGTATTAGGAAAGTGTCACTGTCTTTGCAGACGGGGGTGAGAACCAGCCGTCAGCTTTGTCATCATCTCTGGCTTCTGCTGGGACAGCTGCATGGACATGTTTAGCATCCTGGCCTGGGAGCATTGGTGAGGAAAAGCAAAAGAGGCAGGGCATTGGGGACAGAATGGTTTGGGTTTGAATCTTGACTTTCTTATTTACTATACAATGATACAACTCCACTGGGCCTCTGTGAAATAGAAATACAATACTTCCATGAGATGAAAGTGAGTCTGAAAGGTAAAGTGCCTAGAAACATGTATGACCCAGAAATGACACTCAGTATGTTGCAGGAAGGGGGATCCCTTCCAGGGCCTGAAAAGGGATTCTTATCTAATACTTGGAAATGAATGGTCTGAGGAGGCACACGTGCTGACAAGTAAGAGACTTTGTTGGAAAAGAGTGCCTGGCAGAGAGCAGTAGGGTAAAGGAACCCAGGAGGACTGCTCTGCTAGGTGGCTCACAGTCTCAGATTTTTATGGTGATGGGATTAGTTTCTGGGTTGTCTCTGGCCAATCATTCTGATGCAGGGTCATTTCTGGTGACACATGCCTCACTCAACCAAGATGGATTCCAGTGAGGAGGATTCTGGGAGGTGGAAGGACATATGGCATCTCCTTTTGACCTTTCCCGAACTCTTCTGGTTGGTGGTGGCTTGTTAGTTCTGTGTTCTTTACCAGGACCTCCTGGTACAATAATTCACACAAATGGCTACTGTGGTGCCTGGCCAGTGTGGGCAGTTTCAGTCAGTGTGTTTCCCCTAATGACTGTACATGGCTTCCCTTCTCTTTGAACATGTCACTACAGGAAGAGGAATGGGAGTACTTGAGGTAGCTGAAGGTTAGTCTATCCACTGAGGTATCATGGAGTCTTCTCTTTGTCACAGGAGAGTGGACTCTGGGATCTGAGTTTGAGCCATCCCTGTGGGTCCACTCCAGTCCTCTTCCTCCATTTTCCATTCCAACTGGAAACTCACTATCAGGTAACATCAGGGCCTATGATATCAGGAACCCAGGAGCTCCTATAAATGCAGGCGCATTGTTCACCATCCTTTGTGAGCCAAGGAAAAATTCTTCATTAGTTCTTTTCAAAAAGGCTTGGCCTGAACGAGAACTTGGGGAATTTTCAGGAAGGGGAGATTGATATTTGAGTTTGGCACCATCTTGCTTCTCTTCATGATTCCCCTTCCAGCACAACTTGTGGTATTTTTTGGCATTGTAAAGTCACCCCACTGCTGCAAACTAACTTTAAATGCTTCAAAAGCAACCTGCTTTCCTCTTAATGTCCCCCAAGCACCTTCAATTTATTCTGATCTCAGGTAGACTTTAATAGGAGAGCAAACTGATTATACTAAGTCATGATTTGACTCAGCCAATGTTTATTGTCATTTGTCCTTGGGACTGTGCTCAGACCTAGGGATAGAACAATGAACAAAATATGGCCCTTGCCTTCAAGGAGGGCACAATCTAGGAATCAGAGCCCCATATGAAAAGAACCAACATAATCACAGGAGCTATTAATAAGTACAACAGTAAAGAAGGTGGGGGCTTCCCTGGTAGCTCAGATGGTAAAAGTGTCTTCCTACAATGTGGGAGACCTGGGTTCGATCCCTGGGTCAGGAAGATCCCATGGAGAAGGCAATGGCAACCCACTCCAGTACTCTTGCCTGGAAAAATCCCATGAATCGAGGAGCCTGGTAGGCTACAGTCCATGGGGTCACAAAGAGTCGGACACGACTGAGTGACTTCACTTCACTTCACTTCATAAAGAAGGTAGATGTCAGAGCTCACACTAAGAGCCTTCCAATGTGTTACCTTATTTAATCCTCACAGTGTCCATGAGAGAGAGGCTTAAGACCTCCACATTTATGGGTCAAGAAATACCCAGACAAAGATTTTGAGTAAAATAACATATCTTAATGGCACAGCAGAGAAAGGAGTGACTTGCTCCGCCTGGGAAGTAAGAAAATTTTCACAGAAAAAGTGGCATTTGGCGTTAACTGAGGGTTAGAATGAGACATCTGGCTGTGACTGAGACATTCAGTGAAGAAGGGCTCAGCACTGAAAGATGTTAAGTGGGTTGCCTCCCTCCTGGGGCGGGGGGGAATTTCTCAGAATGCCCAAACAGAAAATGAAACTAACCATGTGGGGAGAGGTCTTCAAATCAAGTAACCCTGACTCAGTTGCCCTTGAGATTTACTGTTACTAGAATATTTGTCTTCTTATCTTTACTACCAGCTGTGGCCAGAGAGTGGACATGGACTAGTGCACAGGGAATCAACGTGCAAAACTTTACCAAATGTTGGAGGATGAATATAAAGCAGGAAGTCAAAGAGTTGAAGAGCATGGTAAGTGATCAAATGTTGATTTTCCAATCCTACTATAGATTCTTCATTACCTGCTGGGCCTCCCTGGTCTTGACCAGTGCCCCTGTCTTCCAGTTTCTGAGAGAAAGGAAGAGTCTAATTTCAATAGGCAACAATTAGCAAACATAAATTGTCTAGTTGCATAGACCACACTCCCTCTAATGTCTTCTAGTTTTTTTCTACTAGTTTACCCCATCTCTTCAAAACCTCTGGCCTGTTGTTTCAGTGGAGTTGAATGAAGTCTCTCTCTTTATGGTAACAGTTTTGAATAGTCTTCCTTGCCTGTTTAACTCTGTCTAGTGCAAATTTTCTTTGATAACACACACACACGAGGCAACCTGAAATTCCAGGTTAAACAAGCATCATGTAAACTTTACAAGCAATGCATACTCCATTTGGGAAATTAAAACGCAGTGTGATTGGGCTCCTGCTGGAGTGTAAGAATGAGATTCCTTTATACAGATTTTTTTTTTCTTTAGGGTAGCATTGAAATTGTGAGCTTTGGAGCCATGAAGGAATGTTATTTACTTCAGAAACCACACTGTTAGCTTCTGAGGTAAACAATATTTACTCAGTCATTAGACTGAAAATGCAATTGATGCCTTTCAATTCTGTAATCACCTATAAACAAAGCAAAGAATACTTAACTGTGGTTACAGAATAATGTTTTCAAACTTGATAATGTGAAGTGTGGAGGTGGGAAAAGGGAAGGAGGCAAGTAAGGATGAGGGTGGCAGTATGAATATAGCTGATGGGAAAAATAAAAGTAGACACATTTTCAGTTCAGTTGCTCAGTCATGTCCAACTCTTTGCAACCCCATGGATGCACACCAGGCCTCCCTGTCCATCAAAAACTAAAAAAAAATCTAATAATATTGGATTATATTGGGGAATGGGAAGAGGATACAAATTTTAAGCATACTAAATACAGTTATAGAGTAACTGATAATTTTTAAAGTTAATAAAGTGAAAAGTGAAGTTAGTCGTGTCCTACTCTTTGCGACCCCATAGACTGCAGCCCATCAGGCTCCACCGTCCATGGAATTTTCCAGGCAAGAGTACTGGAGTGAGGTGCCATTTTCTTCTCCAGGGGATCTTCTGACCCAGGGATTGAACCCGGGTCTCCTGCATTGCAGGCAGATGCTTTGCCATCTGAGCCACCAGGGAAGCTGATATATAACTTTGGTCTTTAAAATGTGAAGTATGGTATTTGAAAACAAAGAGAAGAACTAAAATCAGGAATTAGATGATTGCCTCTGGAAAGAATTTTAGGTGTGAAGATTTTAGTGTGATGAAAGAGCTTTGTTTTATTATGGACATTTTTGTGCTACTTAAATTTTTTAACCATGCCATTTATTATTTTGATAAAATACTACATTTGTGTATTCATTCTTCAGATTTTCTCTTTGTCTGCCTTATGCTGGGTCTTTTCTTTCATGATACTCTTGCTCCAAGGCAGCCTCTGAATCTCCGGGGTCCTGTTCCCCTTTGAATAGTCCTCAGAGTCCTTAGATCTTTCTCCTATTCTTGGTGAAGTTAGTCCTTTCTTTTCCCCACAAGTGCCTCCCGTTCAGCAAACAAAGAACCCACCTGGTACCAGCATCCACCCTTCCTGGAGGGCAGCAGGGAATTATCAATAATAAAGGCAACAGAAGATGCCAGAACTAAAGTTTCTTGTCACAGTTTTTTCTTTTTAACAATCATTACTTGAAAGCCTCAATTGTCATGATAATCCTTGGAGCATTTGAAGATTGTAATCGGCTAATTGGCTGCCCTGTTCACCTCAGTTATCTTTTCCCCCTGAAATCCTCTTTTCTTTAAGCTAAATGGCCTCCAGGTGTCCAACTCTCTGTCACAGGCTTCTTTAAACTCTTTGTCATATTCTGGAAACTTCTCGATTGCTGTGTTTTCCTTTGGACAAATGTCTGTCGATCTGTTTAATGGTTGGCTTTCTGGATGGAATGGAACACTCTCAATATCACACAGAAATACATGGGAGAGGATGGGCCAACCCCCTTCTTGGATTCAAGGAATTCTTGGGTGGTTTTCTGACTATAAAATTAAATGTCCGTTTTTATGTGGCTAAAGCAGTTACACTGTGCTAATTCCAGTTGTCTGGAGTGGATGCTTATTGGGGAGTGAGTCTTGTGTGATACCTACCAAATATTATTCTGGGGGGAGGCAATACATATTTGCTGATATAAGGGATGATACTCCTAAGAGAAGCAATGGGAGGTATAATTTTATAGAATGGTATCACTTTTTTTTGAGCCTCCTTCTTGTGTTAGTTTATTGCCTGATAATAATAATTACATCTTTATTTACTTACTGAAATCCACTGACAGTTGTGAGGGTGTACTCCATTTAAGGGTTATCCCTTGGTTGGCACTGGGGAAGCTGATAGGTGCTAAGGTATCACAGATTTAGAGGGAAAATGGGATTCACTATTTCATGCATTGGAGAAGAAAATGGCAACCCACTCCAGTGTTCTTGCCTGGAGAATCCCAGGGGCGGCAGAGCCTGGTGGGTTGCCGTCTATGGGGTTGCACAGAGTCGGACACGACTGAAGTGACTTAGCAGCAGCATAAGCTAATAAAGGGTGACTGGTGGTTATGCTTGATTGTTGATCTCCAATTAGTGGCTTGGCACTATTTAGAAGGAGGACAGAAGAATAAGATGAAATGAAGCTTGTCAAAGGTAGATAGTCTAGGGACTTCCCTGGCTGCCCAGTGGCTAACACTGCATTGTCAGATTACATACTGTGAAGGAAATAATATTTTCTAAAAAAAAAAAAGTAACATTAAATTGGTATCATCAACTTTAATCAGAATGTTTCTAGGAATTGTTAATATTTCTATTAAAAATCTTAGAGTTGTGGTCTTAGAATCTTAAAAATATAAAAATTATTGAGCCATTTATGAAAATAACATTAGCTAACACTAGTTAAGCACACACTATGTGCCAGAAACTGCTTTTTAAAATGTATTCATTTTAAAAACAATTTTATTGGAGTATAGTTGATTTAAAATATGGTGTTAGTTTCAGGTGTACAACATAGTGATTCAGTTATACATATAACACATATTCTTTTACAGATTCTTTTAATGTAGATTATTATTTGGAAGAAAAGTTATGACCAACCTAGGTAGCATATTCAAAAGCAGAGACATTACTTCGCCAACTAAGGTCCATCTAGTCAAGGCTACAGTTTTTCCTTTGGTCATGTATGGATGTGAGAGTTGGACTGTGAAGAAGGCTGAATTGATGCTTTTGAACTGTGGTGTTGGAGAAGACCCTTGAGAGTCCCTTGGACTGCAAGGAGATCCAACCAGTCCATTCTGAAGGAGATCAACCCTGGGATTTCTTTGGAAGGAATGATGCTAAAGCTGAAACTCCAGTACTTTGGCCACCTCATGCGAAGAGTTGACTCATTGGAAAAGACTTTGATGCTGGGAAGGATTGGAGGCAGGAGAAGGGGATGACAGAGGATGAGATGGCTTGATGGCATCGCTGACTCAATGGATGCGAGTCTGAGTGAACTCCGGGAGTTGGTGATAGACAGGGAGGCCTGGCGTGCTGTGATTCATGGGGTCGCAAAGAGTCGGACACGACTGAGTGACTGAACTGAACTGAAGTGAACATTCCATTGTATTTATGTACCACATCTTCTGTATTCATTCCTCTGTTGATCAACATTTAGGTTGCTTCCATTTCCTTGGCTATTGTAGATAGTGCTGCAGTGAACACTGGGGTTCAAGTATCTTTTTAAGCTATGGTTTTCTTTGGATATATGCCCAGGAGCGGGTCTGCTGGATCATATGGTAGTTATACTTTTAGTCTTTCATGGAACCTCCATTCTGTTCTCTGTAGTGGTTATACCAATTTACAATCCAACCATCTGTGCAGGAGGGTACCAGGAACTGTTTTAAGTCCTCCAGATATATACAGTCATCACCTCCTTAAAATCACTCTACAAGATAGAAATATGATTATTTGCATTTTACTGATGAGGAATCCATGGTCTAGAGAATCACCACATCTTTTCCAAGTCACACCAAAAGTAAGTAGAACAGGACTTGACTCCATGCCCTATTGTCAGTGCCCAAGTTCTTGGTCATCTGGTTGTACTTCCTTTCAAAGAAAAACTCTGAGGAACTATAGGAAATTGTTAATGAAACATTAAAAGATATTATAAAAGAGATCAAATAGGTGATCAGTTGGAATCACAGTCTTTGAAGATGAAGATAGAAAAGAACTCTTAAAATAGACTGGAAATCTGAAGAAAACTCAATACAAAGTAGAAAACCTCAATGTTCTGCTCAATATGAAAGATCCTAACATAGAAATGTGGGTCACAATTAAATCACTGCCATCAATAGTTTGCTTTTTCAGGAGATTGCTGATTATGTTTATAATGGAATGTATAAGATATATACAAAACTGAAAGGCATTAATAAACATTATTAGCCAATAACAACATCTAGAAGGGTATATAGTATGTTGGGTACAACAAGATTTTTTTTTGTTCATTATTCACTGAAGAATTTTATTTCTTCTATTATGAATTATCCCCACAATAGCAATGCCTGGGAAGCTCATTAAGGTAAATAGTAAACTGTAAAAATAAGAAACTAAAAGTACTGGTGGTTTGGGGAAAAAAGGTTGACATGGATGAAGGAGACTATGGATACGGTAAGGTGGACCTGGTCTGCCCATGACTGGAATGCAGGGAAACTCAGTTCACTTCAGTTCAGTCGCTCAGTCATGTCCGACTGTTTGCAACCCCATGAATTGCAGCACACCAGGCCTCCCTGTCTATCATCAACTCCCGGAGTTCACTCAGATTCACGTCCATCGAGTCAGTGATGCCATCCAGCCATCTCATCCTCTGTCGTCCCCTTCTCCTCCTGCCCCCAATCCCTCCCAGCATCAGAGTCTTTTCCAGTGAGTCAACTCTTCGCATGAGGTGGCCAAAGTACTGGAGTTTCAGCTTTAGCATCATTCCTTCCAAAGAAATCCCAGGGCTGATCTCCTTCAGAATGGACTGGCTGGATCTCCTTGCAGTCTAACGGACTCTCAAGGGTCTTCTCCAACACCACACTTCAAAAGCATCAATTCTTCGGCGCTCAGCTTTCTTCACAGTCCAACTCTCACATCCATACATGACCACAGGAAAAACCATAGCCTTGACTAGACGGACCTTAGTTGGCGAAGTAATGTCTCTGCTTTTGAATATGCTATCTAGGTTGGTCATAACTTTTCTCCCAAAGAGTAAGCGTCTTTTAATTTCATGGCTGCAGTCACCATCTGCAGTGATTTTGGAGCCCCCACCCCCCCCCCAGCCCCGCCAAAAAAAAGTCTGACACGTTAGTCCCAGGCTAACCAGGATGGTGTTCCTAGCTAGGTCTGCCTTCATGAATTATAAACCTTGCAACAGCAGACAAATCTCTGAGCCTTTCTAGTCCCACTCTGCTCATCTGTGAAGTGAGTCATCCCACCGCCTAATGGGGTTATGTGGGCAGACGTGCTCCTGGGTGGAAGCAGGGTGTGCTGTTGGGGGCCAGGCACAGTGAGGGGACCCTAAGTGTGGCATTCCTGCTGTGTCACTACCCTTGTCCATAACACTGAAAATTCACGTGTAAATGCCTACATGTTACTCTCCTCTGTAGCTACCTACCAGTAGCGGCTGACATAGAGTTTGCAATCAGTAAACCACGTTGGATGAACAAATGGGTCAGGGACAAGTTGTCACAGTGTGCATGTCTCTCTCTTCCTCCTCTGTTACCCCTACCCCTCTGCAGCATCTTTCTATATCATTCTCCACCCTCCAGCCCTTAGTTTACCAATGCACGCCAAATGGGAGATGGGTGAGAGGTTCCTAGGAGACTAAGATGATGAAAGAAATCCTGGATCTGTGGGTTGGAGGTGGGTGGCAGGCAGGGCTTCACTCCCTTTTGTTGTTGTTGAGTCAGAAAGTCCTGTCTGATTCTCTTGTGACCCCATGGACTATAACCCACCAGATTCCTTGTCCATGGGATTTGCCAGGCAAGAATACTGGAGTGGGTTGCCATTTCCTTGTCCAGGGGATCTTTCTGACTCAGGGATGGAACCCGCATCTCCTGCCTTGGCAGGTGGATTCTTTTCCATTGAGCCACCAGGGAAGTCCCCATCATGGCCTTTACATGGGGTCTACTTCCACTAGTTCTGCTGCTGCTTTTGCGGATGAAATATGCTAAAAGCACATAGACTTGGAGACTTTTTTAAGTGGTTGGATGATGTTATTTGGTAGAGATGAGGATGTCAATGTAAATATTTACCACTTTACCGCATCTTGTTCCTGATTTTGTAAAACTGACTATTCCTAGTCAATAAGAAAGAAGGCGGCAGGAGAGGCTGATTGATTTGAGGAAGAAAGAAATGGCTTATTTTAAGTGACCAGTAGAGCTAGGATTTGAATAATGCATTTTAAAATTACAGGGTTGAAGCTATGCACTAACACGTAAAGAGAATGATAGCAGTAATTTCACAAATGTCATGTGAGGGAACTGAAGCAATCAGTGGGGCACAAGCACTCAGTGACCTGAATGCATGGCTTGTATTTGTATTTGCAAACCTGAGGATAATATAAATGTCTCCACTGAGGCAGTGTGACTATGCATTTATTTATCCTTATGGTAGAAATACTCATATTTAAAGTTTTAAAGACCTATATTAATATGTGGGAATTTTGATCAAAGAAACTGCTTATACACCATGAATATTTGTGCCTACTTCCTAGCTTAATGCTCTCTTTCTTTGGCAGTAGGAGTTTCGCTTACGGAAATATCACTATTTGACTTTGTAAATATCTACTGTCCATAAGAATAGTTTTAAGAGTACTTAACTGTGAAGGAAAGACTTTATATCATGTACTGGGAAATTACATTAAGGAAACACAAGCCATACAGTTTAGATTTTGGAAAACAGATGTCACACACACATATAGAGCAGAGTTAGCAAAAGAAAGCATTCCTTGTTAGGATCTCAGGGTGTCTCTTGGAACTCAGGGACATCCAAGCAACCAGATTTCAGGAAAGTCTACCTCTGAAATCTGCTCAGTCATCTTAGAAAAGGATGCTGTTAGTTGTAAGAGAACAGGTGAGAATGGGGGTATTTCAGTGTGGAGCCACCAAGTTACTAGGAAAATATTAACTCAGATGAACAAATAAGGTTCCTGGGTTTGGATCCATTCTGATTCTTCCTATAGGAAGCCCATTTGAAGAAAAAAAAATTAAAAAAATAAATAAAGGAAAATCACATCACTTACTCTGTCATTTCCCCAAATAGATTTTATTTTTTCTCTGAAGAACATTTTGTTGAAAATAAAATTTATTACCTACACATGGTTTCCCACAGCAAGTTCTATCAAATCATGAAAATGAAATTATTATTATTATTTAGCATTGTGGCCTATTGTAGTAGCAGTGCGTTCACACATTTTAATGAAAACGACTCACCCTCAGAGTTTCTTATATCTACATGGCTTCCAATAAAGTGAGGAATTATAGTCAAATAGGGATTTCTAATTGTAGAGGGGATGTTAAAGTCATGTATGTGAATTAGAGATGATGGTGACTCACACCAGAGTGGTGACCGTGGATGGTGAGAAGTGGTGGGATTCCAGATAAATTTGGAGGTAGAGTTAATAGGTTAGATGGGTGGTGTGTAAGAAAGTAGTCACCAAGAACAATTGTGAGATTTTGGACTTAAATACTGGAAACTTGAGTTTCCTTTCACCGAGGGAAGGAAGGCTGTGCTTGCGGTAGGTGTTTGGCGGCTCTTAGTGGGAGGAGGTCACAGTTTTAGTTTTAGACATGAAAGTGTGTTAGTTGCTCAGTCATGTCTGACTCTTTGTGATCCCAAGGACTGTAGCCCACCAGGCTTCACTGTCCACGGCAATCTCCAGGCGAGAATACTGGAGTGGGTGGCCATTTCAAAGTATTAGCAAGTAGTCATACAAAACGTATTCATCTCCCTTTAATGGTCCTAAAAAATGCTACTGGAGATAAAAATCCATTAAAATGTAGGAAAGTCAAATGTGGAGACCTAATACTGACTAATTGAACAACAGCTACTTAGGGGATTAAGTGGATGCCATACTAATAAGGAATCAGATATATGTGAGGATGCTGCAGCTCTGTAGGATAGGTTTTAATTAGAAATTAAAAAAAAAAACCACTTATGTTCTCAATGCCTGTCTGCTACTTTACATAATATGCATTATTTATTCTGTCTATATATCGAAGTGTGAAGGAATCTAGGGAGAGAAGTTTGTTATAAGAAGAATGACTGTAGTACTATTTCTTTACCTTGATACAGAATGTTTCCTAGGGTATCGTAGCGCCTTTACCTCTCTGTTCAGCTGCAGTTAATTACGCTGACGATTTTTATTTAATGCTCCTTCTCTCCTGAAAAATCAATATCCATGACCATTAGTCTCCAAGTTGCTTTCATGAGAGGTTTTAGAGTCCATTAGCATGCAAATGAAAAGGAGTAATCCCACACTGGATATTTTAAGAATTAAGGGGCTTTTAAAAATTGTTTGCTTTTTTAGAAACAGTCACATTCAAGACACAACTCCAAGTGTTAACAGCACTTCTGTTGGGTATTTTGAGAGCTGTTTCCTTGTGGGTGACAAGAGAAAACAGCAGTTGGGAGGTAGATGAAGAACTGCTGGTCCGGGGGAACTTTGCAGAGGCAGGCAGTCAGCTGGGGTGGGGGCTGCAGGGCATGGGCCTGGGGAAGCTGTGACGAGGAGGTGAGGTGAGATAGCAGAAAATGTTCTGGAAGGCAGAAGAGGCAAGCAAAAAAGGTGGGAACAACGGTTGAGGGAAAGCTTCGCACCGTTAGTGGCCCTGTTACCGAGGGTGGGGTCTGGCTGCTCACCACTCAAAAATCAGTACTCTGGAGGCAAGGCTGGTGGAAGGGAAAGTTTGCTTTGTTTCAGAGACCAGCAACCAGGGTGGGGGCTGGAGCAGACTGGGGTCCACCGGCCGCCCCCTCCATGACAATATCAGTGGGCAGGAGCTTGTGAGTGTATACGCTCCTGTGTGTTTGCACTATATATTTTTAAATATTTTTATTGGAGTGTAGTTGATTTGCAATATTGCGTTAGTTTCAGGTGTACAGCAAAGTGACTCGGTTCAACATATATGGATATCTACTCTCTTTTAGATTCTTTTCCCATATAGGCCATTACAGAAGTGCAAGGAGGGATCTACGTGCAGAAACAGCACAATCAACCCTGAAGGTCATCTTGAAATGGTTTGTGTAGTGATCTGACCAGCATCATCTTGATTGTTTTCAGTAGAGTTAGTCTTCAGGTCCAGGGGCAGTTTTTCCTCAACTTCCTTGAGGCCAGTTTTCAGAACTGTGGCAGTTCCCTGCCTAATCCTAACTCTATGCCTAATCCTACCTTTTTTCACCTGGTGGGGTATCTATGACAGTTGATATGAAAACAGCTCATAGGATATGGCTTAGAATGTTATCCATAGCCCTTGAGGAGGAACTAAAGATCCTTGATTTTGCTTAATGACTAAACTATTACCCTTTGGTTTTGACTGCTTTCCCTTGCTTCTGCATTTTCTCACTTGTCTGATTAAACTTTTTCTTTGGCTAAAGTTTTTCTTCAAAGAGCAGGTGGAGGACATGGTGAGGAAAGACGGTTGGGTTGTGCTCCGTTTCCGCCATACACCTTAGTATGGTTGAGATTCAGTTCGAATCATTGGCTTACAGATGATACAAGGAAGATTATTGCATGTTTAAAGTGAATGAGGCAAATGTTGTTTAAGCACCACTTGGCTGTTAGGCAGAGTCCCAGGGAGTAGGAGCTGATATCCTTTGGGCCATCATTTAGTCTGACACAGTGAGTTTGTGAATTGATTCTCAGAGAGGTACCTTTTTGCAGTGGGCTGACCTCTGAGTTGGAGACAAACAGTGGTCGACTCCTTGGGGACCAAAGACCGCCACGCTGGGCTGAGTAGGTGACAGCCTGGTGACCTTTCTTCCTCCTGAGGCCACGCAGCTTTCTGTTTCACCGCGTGTCCCCAGTGTTCCTCTGTTTTGAATTTCTATAGGAAACACTTTCCTTGCAGAACAAATATTCTAGAGCCTAACAAGCAATTGAAGGGAAGTGGAATGCAACGTAATGGCAAGAAATAGTCGAGAACAGGCCACAGGGGAAGATAAGTGCCTCATGATGGAAGCCAGGAGAGCATAGATCAAATACATTTAGAACCAACAATAAAAATATGAGTCAGATCTCATGGAAACTGTTGGTTGCTTTGCCTTGATAAGAAGTGTTATCATAGCTGACACCTACTGAGTGCTACTTGCCAGGCACTGTCCTAAGCATTTAAAAGTATTCATTCACCTGATCCTTAGAAAATCTTCTAAATAGATAATAATTATTTTAATTTTGTGTGGGGAAACTGCAGAATCCCCTGTGGTGCAGTTGGTTAAGAATCTGTCTGCAATGGAGGAGATGTGGGTTTGATCTCTAGATTGGGAAGATCCGTTGGAGGAAGAACTGGCAACCCACTCCAGTATTCTTGCCTGGAAAATCCCATGGACAGAGGAGCCTGGTGGGCTACAGTACGCGGGGTCACAAGAGTCAATCATAACTTAATGACTAAACGACCACCATGGGGAAACTGAGGCACAGAGGAGTTAGTTAACTCACCCAGGATTGCTCAGCTTGTAAGCAGGACTTGTGATATGAACTGAAGGAATGTAGTCTCAGAGAACCAGTGCCCTTGACCTCAGTGCCACCACCTAGCATCCAGTTTTTTTCCTGTGTATCTTTATTTGTTTTTTCTTTTCTGCTAAATTATACCTCTTTAGGGCCATGAGTTTTGCATACCAGGTACCAGCAGCCAGAGTGGCACTTATGCACAGTGATGTACGTTTTGTGCCATCTACAGGGCTGATTGATGCTCTTTTTGGTTTTATTTGTCACAAGGCTGCTGCAAGGAAGCAACCTGAATATCACGAAAGAGAAATCTGGGGCTAATTAGTGAAAGCTTTGCAAACAGCAGTATCAACAATCCTGCAGTGAGGAACAGCCTCTGTAGCATTTGTGGTGTGTTTTGTCAGCTTTGGTATATGGCTTTAGGACTTTTGATAAGAGAGGTCCTGTGATGGAAGATGTGGCTTCATATACGGGTCACGTTTCACATTGGACTTTCAGAGCATGAATGAATGTTAATAGAGCTAGAAATAAATAATATTGATGCTTTCATCTAAACTTCTTCTCCATGTAAGGATTATTTTGAATAAAGTTTTTGAAGAATGTAAATCTAGAGAAGCAAATTTTTTCTAAGGTGCATCTGGGTAGAGAGGGTTAGAGGATGCCAGGACAAAAGAGATAGATGCTAAAAACTGAGATGAGATAGGTAGTTTGGGCAAATAGAGTTAGATTTTATTTCCCTGAAAGGTCCAATTGAAATGATTGGACCACCACAATGAAATGATTCACAAGGATATAGAAATAATGAAAGGAGCATCAGTAAGCCAATCACCCAGATGATCATGGTTCCGCAGCTGAAGTTGTAGGAAACTGTGAGAAAAATTTTGGTGATTTCTGTTTTTTAAGAACCCGGGACATTCTGAACATGAAATCTTATCTGATAGCTGCAGGAACTGTGTTCTCACAGCAATATCAAATATAACTCTCAATCCCATGGAGGAATAATAAAAGCATTATAACTAAAGGGAAGATAGGATTTCAGTGTGGATAAATGCTATATTCTATTTTACTTGTTTAACCAAAGATAGTATAGGGTTGGGCTTCCCTGGTGGGCTCAGCGGTAAAGAGCTGGCCTGCCAGTGCAGGAGATAGAGGAGATGTGGATTTGATCCCTGGGTTGGGAAGATTTCCTGGAGAAGGAAATGGAAACACACTCCAGAATTCTTGCCTGGGAAACCCCATGGACAGAGAAGCCTGGAGGGCTATAGTCCATGGTTGTAAAGAGTTGGACACATCTTAGCAATGAAACAACAACAAAGTATAGCATTGCCAAAAATTTTATTCAGATTTTCTCATGAGACATAATGGAAAAACCCAAGTGAGTTTTGGCCAACCCAATCGTAGGTCTAGGCAGTTAGACTCCTGCCAGTCTCCAGGTTCTCTGTGCTTGGAGGGACCGCAGATAGTGGCTGGATAGATCAGAAGGATTTCTTGCCTTCTCTTCCCTCAGGGTTGTGTCTGAGACATATTCAAGCGAGCCCTAGTTCCTGAACAGAGATTGAAAAGCACCAGCCTCAGGTTAATTCTAAATGCCTTCCCCAGCACTGAGCATCCCCACGATCTGTGTGTCCTATTTCCCACTCATTCTCTTCAACTTCTCTCTTACTTCAAAGTTGTTCTACATTTTTTTTCCCTAATTAAACTCTACTTCAGCATCATTTGCACCCCCCCCCCCCCTTTTTTTTCTCACAACTTTCTCCTTTTATGAGAGTATAGTTTGAAGCAAGGTGATACGGTGCAGGCAACTTTCAAGCTGACAGCCTCTCTCAAGGAATTGACTTTAAAACCATGAAGAAGTTTTTGACTCAATCCCTACCTAGGATACTTGCAACTGTATCAGGCTTTTCTACTTCTACTCCTCAAGGCTTCTGAACCTGATATTAGACTTGGTAACTATGTTGTCCATAACTCTGCTTTAAGCTACATTTCCAAATAAAGCAGGAAGTCATGAGAAAAGGGGGACAGATGCCTGAGCATACTTGAATTAGGAAAAAAGGGGGAACAAATTTTGAGTTTTGAAAAATGAGAGAAGAGCTGTTGTTTAGTCGCTAAGTTGTGTCCTGCTCTTTTGTAACCCCATGGACTGCAGCCCGCCACGCTCCTCTGTTCATGAGATTTTCCAGGCAGAAGTACTGGTGCGGGTAGCCATTTCCTTCTCCAGGGGATTGTCCCGACCCAAGGATCAAAATGTGTCTCCTGCATTGGCAGGCGGGTTCTTTACCAATGAGTCACCAGGGAAACCTAGCGAAAGACTAGGTGATGGGAAATACAGCTTATGATGACACTTGAATGCTGTATGATGGCATTTAGAATTTAGACTTGGTAACTATTATGCTGGTCTAGGCTTTTTTTTTTTTTTCCTGATTCTTCTTTTCTGTTCATTATTAATAGTTTTATTAATTTAATGCTTAACTAATGCTGGATTTTTAACTCTTTGAAATTAAGACATATAGATGAGCTGAGCCTGTATTTTCATTAAATATATTACACTTAAGAATGGATAAATCAGCCTGTGGATATTTACTAATTTAGATAAACATTGAAAGCAAGCCCACAGTAGCCTTACAAGCAATGGATCAGATTTGGTTCAGCCAGCCCAAAGTACCGCAGTGAGGGCATCATATCCATATACCTAGTCATCCCACACTGCCTACCTGCCCGTCTCCCATCCTCTTGACCAACTTCATGTCTTTCCCAGCTCCTGCCTCAGACTATCTCTTAATTCTGATGGCTCATTGGTTACGCCTGTCCCCATCATCTCAGCTTCCAGACAGCCAGATTGTAGTGGCCATAGGTGACCCGTTCATTTGGCAAGCCCTGTACTACTACAACTACTACTTCCCGATGGATATCTCAGACAGCTGATGCTGGACTCTGCTCAGTACCAATGTTCTGATAAAACTTAACTGAGCCAAAGGTCACTGAAATTGGAATATGGGCAGACAGAGGCATAAATGTATAGGTAGCTAAAACCAAGTTTCGGGACTTTAAGGACATAATAACCACTCCAGATCAACTGTGCATGTGTGTTTATATAAAATATCAGGAATTCAGGCTGATGCTAAGATGTTAGGAACTCCATCAAATATGCAAAGCTTGACTTCCTGGCTGACTTGCTATCATGAGAATATACAGTAAATTCCCAACATATGAACCTCCAAGTTGTGAACTTTGAAAGATGCAAACATGTGTCTGGTTCCAGCAAGGAACCAGGACCTGTGCCGTCGACGTCAGGCATGAGCGAAATCGCAGCTTGCCCTCCGTCTCCTATTGCTGACGATCCTAAGGCTCTACCATCACCCGCCTCTTCTCCCTCCTCCAGTCAGTAACTCTTCTTGCCTATTCCCTCGATGCCAGCCCCTATGTGCCAGCTGTTGTACTACTGTACTTTTCAAGGCACTGTACTATAAGATTAAAAATGTGTCATTTTGTGTCTTTGTTTTTTATGTACTATTTGTATGAAAAGTATCATAAACCTATTATAGAACAGTACTATACGGGCTTCCCTGCTGGCTCAGTCAGTAAGGAATCTGTCTGCAATGTGGGAGACCTGGATTTGATCCCTGGGTTGGGAATGTCCCCTGGAGAAGGGAACGGTTACTCACTCCTGTATTGTTGCCTGGAGAATTCCATGGCAGAGGAGTCGGGCGGGCTACAGTCTATGGGGTCGCAAAGAGTTGGACATGGTTGAGAGGCTTTCACTTCACCGTACTATATAGCCGATTGTGTCAGTGGGGTACCTAGGCTTACTTTGTTGGAATTATGAACAAATTGAACTGACACGCTCTCAGAACAGAACTTGTCTGTATGTAAGGGGCTTACTGTATACATCTTTGAGGATCTTTGCTGCTGCTGCTAAGTCACTTCAGTCGTGTCCGACTCTGTGTGACCCCATAGACGGCAGCCCACCAGGCTCCCCTGTCCCTGGGATTCTCCAGGCAGGAACACTGGAGTGGGTTGCCATTTCCTTCTCCAATGCATGAAAGTGAAAAGTGAAAGTGAAGTTGCTCAGTCGTCCGACTAGTAGTGACCCCATGGACTGCAGCCTACCAGGCTCCTCTGTCCATGGGATTTTCCAGGCAAGAGTACTGGAGTGGGGTGCCATTGCCTTCCTGCATATATGCTAAATATTGATTCTCCTTCCTTGGCTGACGCTGCATGTCTGCTTTTTTTGCTGATTATGAATTCAGCTCACCCAGCTTCCCAGTAGGCAGAGGCATAGCCACAATATTAACTCTGACCCATAGGGAGCAGCTGGGGAGGACCTGTGGCCGCTTAACAGATGGCTGGAGCCAGCTTTCAATTTCAGTTCCAACAAGGGCCTCAGGCATCACCTCTTGGGAAAGTGTTAAAACAAACTTTTACTATTTTGTGTTTTCATCTGGGCATCCATCAAAGTTTATGATGTGCCCCGCAGGAGTCAGTAAGAGCTGGCCCGGGCTGTGTGTGCTCTGCAGTAGCCTTCCCTTTCTGTGATCATCGCTGCTATAAAAGCCATTACCAGAATTTAGGGGTGAGGTGGTTTCTGGAGGTAAGAAGAATGTTGGCCTCATGTGCGTGTGCTGATAACAGAGGCATGGGGAGAAAGGAAAACCACCGTCCCAAAATACCAACCCCAGCATCCTGAAGACACTTTGAGTTGCTTTCTTTTGTATTACGCATATTTTCCACTGAAACACAGATGACCTTGAAGTACAGTGCATTCAGTATAAAATCATTCATTAGCTCCTTTCCTTGGGTACAGCAGATGGAGAGAAGCACCCTTAATTTGTAGGTCAAATTTTATGAACGGTTTACATGTTTAGCAAACTTTATGAATTATAAAACTTTTTATGTACATTGCCTTATTTGCTTCTTAGTACAATTATTCATTACAATTATTTACCAGGGCTTCCTTGGCAGCTCAGATGGTAAAGAATCTGCCTGCAATACAGGAGACTCAGGTTCAGTCCCTGGGTCAGGAAGATCCCCTGGAGAAGGAAATGGCAACCCACTCCAGTATTTTTGCCTGGAGAATCCCATGGACAGAGGAGCCTGGAGGGTATGGTCCATGGGTTTGCAAAAAGTCAGATACAACTGAGCAACTGAGCACACACACAGGTCTCCAGGTTACTTAGAATTTCTGTCTAATGTAGCTACAAATTGAAGGTTCCCATGACAGGCTCCTCAGTTTTGATTAATTTGGGAGAACGACTCATAGGGCAGAGGGAAATATGTGCTTACCGTAACCAGTTTATTGAAGGACATGATGAAGGATCCACCTGATGAGATCCATATAGCAAGGTCTGGGAGGGTCTGGCTGGCAGGAGCCTCTGTTCCTGTGGAGTTGGGGTGCGTCACTCTCCTGGTCTGAAGGTATTTACCAGTCTGGAAGTTCCTCGAACCTCATGCTATTGGGATATTATGGAGATATATTACATAAGCATGATCCACGATTAACTCCATTTCCAGTCCCCCCTCCCTCTCTGAAGATGGGGATGGGGTTGAAAATTCATGGCTTGGTCCTTCTGTTGACCAACCCCCCAGTCCATCCAGCAGTCCCTCAAGGTCACTCAATAGAACAAAAGATACTCCGGGTGCTGTTATCTCTTAGGAAGTTATCAATTCCAGGAGTTCTGTGCCAGGAACTTGAGGCAGAGAGCCCTGTGTTTATATATTTTCTCTTATCTCACAACCCTAAATCCCACAGGCAAGGGAGAGACAAGATTCAAATCTGGGTCTTCTGACCCCAGAGCTTTTGTTTTCTCTCTTTAGCCTAGTTGAACATTTGGAGTAAGAAAGAAGTAGAGGTCCAGAGCAAAGAAAAGTGTATGAGGGGCTCATGGAGGCAAGGCCAGGGCATGGGAAAGGGGTCTGCAGGTAATTGGGAGCTGATTAGAGGCCAGTGAGCCCAGGGGAGAAGGGAGACCACAGCGAGATGGAACACTCGTGTGTCTAGCAGCGGTGAACCCAGTGTTCAGAGAAATCCCTTCTTGTGCATAACACCTAAAGATTCTTGATAAGATATTTTAAAGCCAAGCCTTTAAGTGCATGAAAGTACTATGTGTATATGAGGGGAGGGGCCAGGTGGTGAATAGCAGGAGGAAGCCAGTAACGAAGAGGAACTATTAACCAAGAGAATTAAGTGGTGTCACCACCAGCCTGTTTCCTGGGGGAAATTGCTTCTCCCTTATAGCTGAGATTCTGAGTCTGGAAGTGTGGGTGCCTTGAAGATAGGTGATCACGCTTGGGACCCGAACAGATGCAAAGTTGGATTAAAGACTCATATACAAGAGAGAGGCCACAAAAGGATGATAATGAATAAGAAAAAATAGCTCTTCAGAGGCAGTAGAAAAATAATTTCCCTTGATCCCTGATACAAATCAGTCTTCACGTGAGCTTGAAGCTAAAGGTCACAGTAACTGTAGTCAGAAACCAAAGCCCCAGACTAACCATGGTCCCAGGTTGACAGGCTTCAGGTGCTTGACAGAAGCAAACTAAAAGCTTTTCCAAAGAAGGATGCTTTCAGACTGGGCAGGTCGCAAAAGAACTCCCACAAACTGAGCTCCAAGAAACAGAGGCTCACAATTAAAATCTCTAACAAGCAAGGAGATGAGCCACCCTTAATAAGAATCAACAGAAATGCACTGCCAATAAGTAATAGAATAAAACAGGATAAGACCTTCAGGGATGGTTGATATTGAAACTTTCAGAAACAAATTAAAAATAGATATGTTTTATGTAATTAAAGAAATGAGGTATTAAAAACAGGATGAGGTATTGAAAGTGTGTAGAAAAACCAGAGTATTAAAAATAACCAAGAACATTAAAAAAGAACTATGAATTTCACATAAAAATTACAGTAACTGAAATTACAAACCTAAGGTTTGTGACACAGCTGGAAAGGAATTTGTGAGATAACTTATGTGAACCCATGGGTATATGTATTACAAGCTACAGAAGGAAGTTATTACAGAATATGTATAGAATAAGAACATTCATATCAATATTATTAATAGGGATTCATATGGACTCATGTAAATATAGCTTATTTTGCTAAATCTTATTCAACTTTATTATATATCTTAAGTTTATATGTATATAAAATTATATAGATACATATAGTGATAACAATGACCAGGAAAAAGAGTAATCAACACAAAATTTATGACGGGAATGAGGCTACATCTTGAATTTGAGAAGTATCAAATACTGAGCTTTGAATACATTGGTTGTGCTCTATTTTAGAATCTTGGTTGGAGGTAAAGAGGTGTATTTAATTATTTTTTATGGTGATATCTTTTACATATAACATTCTATTAGTTTAGGTGTACAACATAATAATTCAATGTTTGTACATATTGCATAATGATCACCATAATGTTTAGTTATCATTAACCACCATACATGGTTACATTTTTTTCTTGTGATGAGAATTTTAAGATCTACTCCCTTAGCAATTTTTAATTATACAACACAGTATTATTAACTATAGTCACCATTCTGTATATTACCTCCCCAGGGGGCTTATTTTATGATTGCAAGTTTGTGCCTTTTTAACTACTTTCTCCCATTTTGCTCACCTGCCAACCTCTGCCAAACACTAATCAATTCTCTGTACACATGAGTCCAAGTTCAAGGGGTTGCAAAGAATCAGACATGACTGAGTAACTGAACAGCAACTATATATATATATATATATATATATATAGTTGTATATATATATACACACAAACACTGTATGATTCCACAGTGGAATCATATATATATATGGAATCAACATATATACATTGTTGCTGTTCAGTTACTCAGTCATGTCTGATTCTTTGCAACCCCTTGAACTTCAGCAGGCCATGCTTCCCTGCCCTTCACTGTCTCCTGAAGCTTGCTCAAGCTCAGGTCCGTTGAGTCAGTGATGGCATCCAACCATCTTGTCCTTTGTCATCCCCTTCTCCTCCTACTCTCAATATTTCCAAGCATCAGGGTCTATTCTAATGAGTTGGCTCTTCTTATCAGGTGGCCAAAGTATTGGAGCTTCAGCAGCAGTCTATCCAATGAATATTCAGAAGTTATTTCCTTTAGGATGGACTGGTTTGATCTCCGTGTAGTCCAAGGGACTCTCAAGAGTCTTCTCCAACACCATGGTTCAAAAGCATCAATTCTTCGGTGCTCAGCCTCCTTTATGGTCCAACTCTCACATGACTACTGGAAAAACCATAGGTTTTAGATGGATCTTTGTCGGCAAAGTAGCATCTCTGCTTTTTAATATGCTGTCTATGTTTGTCATAGCTTTTCTTCCAAGGAGCAAGCATCTTTTAACTTCATGGCTGCAGTCACCAACTGCAGTGATTTTGGAGCCCAGGAAAATTAAGTCTGTCACTATTTCCATTGTTTCCCCATCTATTTGCCATAAAGTGACGGGACTGGAGGCCATGATCTTAGTTTTTTGAATGTTGTATTTTAAGCCAGGCTTTTCAGTCTCTTCTTTCACTTTCATCAAGAGGCTCTTTAGTTCCTCTTCACTTTCTGCCATAAGGGTGGTGTCATCTGCATATCTGAGGTTGTTGATAATTCTCCCTGCAATCTTGATTCCAGCTTGTGCTTCATATACATATAAGTGTACATATATAAGTACATGTGTAGATGTTATATATACATAGGTATATGTGTGTATATATATAACTACATATAAAAGTGAGATCATACAGTATTTGTCTTTCTCTGGCTGACTTATTTCACTTAGCATAATGCTTTAAGTTCCATCTATGTTGTAAAAAAATGTCAGGATTTTCATCCTTTCTATGACCATATAATATGCCATTGTGTGTGTACACATATAAAGTATATGTATATATACACCACATATTTTTATCCATTCATCCATCAATAGATATTTTAGTGGTTTCCACATCTTGGCTGTTGTAAATAATGCTGCAGTGACTATGGTGGTACAGATATCTTTCTGAGTTAGCATCCAAAGAAAAAGAAAACACTCAGAAGTAAAATTATTGGATCATAATGTAGTTCTACTTTTAATTTTTTGAGAAACCTCATACTGGTTGTTATAGTGGCAACACCAACTTACATTTCTGCCAACAATGCATGAGGGTTCCCTTTTCCCTATCCTCATCAAGACTTGGTATTTCTTTTCTTTTTCATAGTAGCTATTCTGACAGGTATGGGCTTGATCTGCATTTCTTTGATGACTGGTGATATAGAGTACATTTTCATATACCTGTTGGCCGTCTGTGAGTCTTTTTTTAAAAAATGTTTATTCAGGTCTTCTGTCCATTTTAAAATCACATTGGATTTCTCTTTTGCTATTGAGTTATGTGAATTATTTATATATTTTGGATATTAACCCATTATCAGATTCACAGGTGGCAAACATTTTTTTGTTCTGCTAATGGTTTCCTTTGCTGTGCAGAAATTACATAGTTTGATATGGTCCCATTGGTTTTTCACTTTTGGTATCAAATTCAAAAAAATCATCTCCAAGACCAATGTCAAGAAGCTTATTACCTATATTTCTAGATGTTTCATAGTTTCAGTTCTTATGTTCAAGTCTTTGATCCATTTTGAGTTAATTTTTTTTGTGTGGTGTGATAGGGGTCCAATTTCTTTCTTTTGCCCCGTATCATACTGTTTTGGTTATTATAGCTTTTTAGTATAATTTTAAATCCTGGGGTATAATACCTCCAGTTTTATTCTTTTTTAAGATATTTGGGGTATTTGATGGTTCCATACAAAGTTTAGGATTGCTTTATTTCTGTGAAAAATGCCATTGGAATTTTGATAGGGATTACATTGAATCTGCAGATTGCTTTTGATAGTATTTACATTTTAACAGTATTAATTCTTCCAATCCATGAGCATGGAATATCTGCATTTATTTGTGTCTTTTTCAGTTTCCTTCATAAATGCTATATAGTTATAATTACAGTTCATTTCATCGTTAGTCTTTAAACTATGCATGTGAAAGTGTTAGTTGCTCAGTTGTGTCTGACTCTTTCCGACCCCATGGACTGCAGACTGCCAGGCTCCCCTGTCTATGGAATTTCCCAGGAAAGAATACTGGAATGGGCTTCCATTCCCTTTTCCAGGGGATCTTCCTGACCCAGGGATTGAACCCAGGGCTCATGAATTGGCAGGTAGATTCTTTACCTGCCACTGAGACAACTATGTATATATACACATATATGTAAATTCTTAAAATATCTTATACTTATCAATTAAGAACAGGCATTTAAAAAATGATCCAGATTGAGAGTGAGAAAAATCTGAAATTGAAGTTGAGTGGGTGATCAATTATTACAATTCATTGCATGCCCCTATGGTGCCAGGCACATTCCTCATCTATTTTGTAATCCTTGCAGCACCCTAAAATAAGTGTTATTTTAAAAGTAGGTGTTAATTATCAAAGGAAATTTATATTCACAAAGTTGATGTACTTACCTAAAAGTGTTAGACTCAGAACTAGGTCTATCTGGTTGCAAAGCTAGCTCCCTTTCTCCTGAGCCTGGCTGCGTTCCACATAGCTCTACCTTGCTCAGTTTTGTGGTAGAAGTCATGAAGGGTGGAAATGACTGGGAGGAAGACGTGGGCTGCTCTCTCTACATTCCAGCTCCTGTAACCTGCAATGTTCTCTGTGTGGAAAGCTCAGCTGGGGAGAGGTGAAACTTTCCATTCTGCTGCAAGAGGTGCAAGGCCTGTTCAAGGTTTGATCACTCATACAGAACTGGGGCTCCTCATCTGGTTCCATCAAAATCAGAGAGGATCCAAACACTCAGGATTCCAATCATATGCAATACAAGGCATTGGTCAAAGAATAAATACAACATGACTACATTTTTTGAAAAAATAAATGCTTTGAGCACTTCCTAATGGTCTCCTCCACATAAGATCAGAACATGTTTGAGTGTGAGGGGAAGGAGCAAAGTGGGACAAAATTGACAAAGGGAAAAAGGGCAAGGAGATTTATAAAACTGGATGAGAGGAAAGAAAATATGATTATGGGAGTCAAATAGATTCATTATTTTATCAAAATACCAGTTCAACCCTATGTTTTGCTTCTTGTCTAAAAATGATTAATAATGTGAACATATCTTGGTAATAATAATAATATGAACTTATAACTACTAGAGTTGATCTGGAAGTAATCTTATTGATCATCCATCCCAACCATCCTGTTTTATAGAGGAGAAAACTGAGGCTCAGGACCTCATCAAGGTAGCACAGCTACTGAGGATATGTCCAGTAGGATGGGTGAGTGGGGAATGCAAAGTGGGAACTAGAATCCAGGATTCTGCCATGGCATCTACTGACTCAACTACAACTTGCTTCCATTAATGAGAGAAAATGTCTGCTGATCACTTGGACTTTGGTCCTGAACATTTTCCAGGAATGGAGGCCACATCACTCATTCCCCAACACAATCTGCCTTTTGCTAGTTGATCAGCCTGGATATAAATAGAGCCTGGGCCAGGCCCCATGCTGAATTTCTCCATTGCCTTTAAGATAAGAGTTATAATACTGAGAGAACTGGGCTTATGTAGTGAATTAATTTCTACAATCTGTGAACAAACTGAATTCAGACTTTCAGGACCCCAAGTGACCCCTCAGTGTGGCTAAAACAAAGTCCCAAGGAAACCAGGGAAGAGTTGCACCCAGAGTCCTTGGCACAGCACAGGTGTACTATCAACTTTGTAGCCACACGTCACTGGTGAGCAGGGCTATGGTTTTTTTTTTTTTTTGCTGGCATATACAAGGTGAACATGCTTTCAAGACAGCCCTGCTGTGAATTACTTAATACTGAAAAATCTAATCACTGGTGACAGAGAATCCTAGGACAGTGATTTTCTGATTTGGCTTGATAGCAGCTGCTTTGTTTGCAAGACTGTAATACATTATGTAGGTAACAAAATGCTGTTTATTCAAGTTTTCATCAAGAAATCCTTTTGTTTATATAGAACTGTTACCAAAGTTATCTCCCTACCCTACCACCCCATCTCCTCTCTGAAAAATAAACTTAATGTATTGTCTCTTAACTAGACATTTGAAGACAACACCAATACTTTTATGTGGCCCGTTTTGCATATTTAAAGTAGCAGAAAAGGTGAGCAAGAAGCACTGACTTTATTTTTTTGAGATAAGTACCCAATTCTCTTCCCTGCTGGAAAGTTCAAACCCATTATTCCTGGGTTCCTGGTCCCCTGAGGCGGCTGGCACAGGAAGCTGAGGTTTCACATGTCCAAAGCTTTGGGGAAACCCTGCTGTCAAAGGCATTGGTCTTTGATGGATCACCCGCTGCCCTGGGTCACACACACACTTCCCGACTGTAACCACTCTGGTTCCTGAGCCCTGCTCCACCTTCGAGAATTTCTGGACCTGGAGATGCACCATAGTTTCATGACTTTTTGTTTTTTTTTGCCACTTCCCCAGGGGAAGTTTCCTGAAAGCAGGACATTGTTCCTGCTGTTAGAAACCACAGAACTCTGTCTTTCTCAGATCTGAAGAACCTCTCCTCCCAGCCTTGCTGGGTGTCAAAGGCATATTTTCTTTCTGCTCCTCTACAGGGAGCCACGGAGAAAAGACAGTAAAATGAGCTGGGAGGGAAACTTTGAGACAGGAAAAGCACAGTTTAATAGTGTAGTAAATCATCCTCCCGTAATAATATCTTGTCTGTGAGTTGGGATTTTCCTTCTTTGAGAATTTTTTTAAAGTTCCACAGAAGGAAATCAAGGGTGAAATTGTTTTATATTCTATATGGAAAACAGAAGTGTGTGTGTGTGTGTGTGTGAAAGATATACTTACAGATAGTACATATACACACACAGATTTGGAAGTATATATATATATATATATATACACACACACACATGTAAGATGAATATACACACAAGATATATATACTATATATTCATATATTCACTGTGTCCACTGTATACATACACAAGTATATAGAATATATATGCATATATACACACAAGGTTATATACACACATGATATATACACACACACATTGTATTTGTATGTGAATGTTTGTATCCATTAGAGACAGTAATCCCTACCAAATTAGGAGAATTTATTTTATCTTTGTCTTTTCAATACAGTTGAAATCCTGAGTTCTATCATTTGTAAAATGAAACATAAATAATATCTGAAAATATCATTCTTCTTACCACCTCAGTTTCCTTTCATTGTTCCATTTTTCTTTTAAGTTTTGACCAGCTATACTCTTTTTTTATGTATGTACAGATGTGTTCATTTATTCCTGTTGTAAAAATTTGCTTTTGACAGAAGTATTGGCCACAAGCATTTGATATTTCCCTCAGTGGGAGTGAGGGGCTGTGATTTGGGTGGTATGGTTTTATGTCGGGGCTATCTGTCAATGGGCTTAGTGGGGGGACACTCCAGAGGAGTAAGATGGAAAAAAGCTTGATGTCTGAGGAAAAGGAGAAATCCAGGGAGGACACTGATGGAAACAGGAAGTTTGAAAGACAAATTGGGTTGAGACCGGCAACTCTGATGGAGTAGAGTTGTGTCTTGTGTTGTTGTTTTTAAGTCGCTCAGTCGTGTCCAACTCTTTATAACCCCATGGAGTGCAACACTCCTGGCTTCCCTGTCCTTCACCATCTACCAGCTCCTTCACCATTCCCTGTCCTCCACCATCTCCTGGAGCTTGCTCAAACTCATGTCCATTGAGTTGGTGATGCCTCTAATGGTCTCATCTTCTGTCGTCCCCTGCCCTCAATCTTTCCCAACATCAGGGTCTTTTCCAATGAGTTGGCTCGTCCCATCAGGTGGCCAAAGTATTGTAGCTTCAGCTTAAGCATCAGTCCTTCCAATGAATATACAGGATTGATTTCCTTTAGAATTGACTGCTTTCATCTCCTTGCAGTCCAAGGGACTCTCAAGAGTCTTCTCCAACACCACGGTTCAAAAGCATCAATTCTTCGGCACTCAGCCTTCATTATGGTCCAACACTCACATCCATGCATGACTACTGAAAAAACCATAGCTTTGACTACATGGACTTTTGTTGGCAAAGTAATGTCTCTGCTTTGTAATACACTGTCTAGGTTTGTCATAGTTTTGCTTCCGAGGAGCAATTGTCTTTTAACTTCATGGCTGCAGTCACCATCTGCAGTGATTTTGAAGCCCAAGAAAATAAAGTCTGTCACTATTTCCATTGTTTCCCCATCTATTTGCCATGAAATGATGGGACCGGGTGCCATGATCTTAGTTTTCTGGATGTTGTGTTTTAAGCCAGCTTTTTCACTCCCCTCTTTCACTTTCATCAAGAGGCTCTTTAGTTCCTCTTCACTTTCTGCCATAAGGGTGGTATCATCTGCATATCTGAGGTTGTTGATATTTCTCCCAGCAATCTTGATTCCAGCTTGTGCTTCATCCAGCCCAGCTTTTCGCATAAGTTAAATGAGCAGGGTGGTGACAATACCTTGATGTACTCCTTTCCCAATTTGGAACCAGTCCAGTGTTTCATGTCCGGTTCTAACTGTTGCTTCTTGACCTGAACAGATTTCTCAGGAGACAGGTCAAGTGTTCTGGTATTTCCATTTCTTGAAGGATTTTCCAGTTTTCTGTCATCCACACAGTCAAAAGCTTTAGTGTAGTCAATGAAGTAGCAGATGAGGAAACAGGGCTCCAAGGGATGTGACGTAGACAAGACCACACGGTTCATGAGCAGTGAGCCACTTTCAGAGCCCAGCTGAAGCTGCCCCTTTGGATCCATTTGAAAGATGTTTTCAGTAAGGATTCCCTGGCTTTTATCTTAAGGATAATGAAGTCATTTCTTGGATTGAGGTGAGGAACAAGGCTTACTACTTATTCAACTGTCAGCACTTAGGGATTCAGGTTTTCTAGAGGTTTATCATGCTGGAGAAGTACCAGTAAATAAAAGCGATAAATCATTGCCTAGGTTATGTAAGTGACTCCCAGGGGAGGGGAAAACAAATGTTGCGAGAGCAAGCAGGATTGTCCTTAGTTTGTGTCGTCTGCTGGAAACATTCCTGTTTTCTGGAATCTTGTATTGTTGCCACATACATTTCTCTCAGTTTGGAGGAAACCCGAGGCTTTGGTTTTCTCCCCCAAGACTGATTCTCTCTCAAGGAGACTTCATTAAACCACGTATTGAGTTGCGTTCCTGAATCCTCTGAGTTCTACTTTAAGTAGCTTCCCATTGTAAAAGCCAGTTTTACTGTTCTTTTCAGTTACCTCCTGAACCCTGCCATTGACATTGTCACTGAGGGCACAATGATCATTTAATATTAATTGACTGAACTTTATATAAGCTTTTATTTTCCACCGTGGATTGAAACATAACAGTTAACTTATGGGAGAATTGCCACCAAGAAAGAAAAATCGTTAGAAGTAATGAAATAGCAGGGTTTCAATATGAATGTGTACACCCTATTGTATCACATGCATTTAAATTCCCTGGTATCGTCTGTCCACTTGCTAGATGACTATTCCCCAATATTGTCTGTGTCTCATGAGTTAATAGAAGCCAGTTGCCCTTACACTGGCGTAGAAATTGCAATTTTCTGCATATTAAGAGACTGTTCTGCCTCTGCAGAAACAAGAAAATATTAACCCTCAAACCAAATGGATCAAAGCAATACTAACAAGTCTAGCATTATTCTAGTTTCTAGAACTGAGAAATCCTGAGAATATCTTTGGATTCCTCACATTAACACAGAGTTCATGACCCAGCCAGGTCATAGAATACAGCTGTGAAGAAATAAAGGTTCTGACGAGAAGAAAAAGGGAACTGGGGAGATCCTAATAATTTAAATTCATATGTAAAAGAACCATTCATCAGTATTCCAAAGTCCCTGGGAATTCCCTGGTGGTCCAGTGGTTAGGACTCTGTGCTTTGACTGCTGAGGACTGGGATTCGATCCCTCGTTGGAAAACTAGGATCCCATAAGCTGCATGGAGTGGCCAAAAAAATGCAAGGTCCTTGAACACAGTTTTTCTTGGCCTGGGGATGGGTAGTTCCCCTATGACCTATGTAAGCGTCCTCAAGCCAGCAGCTCAATCTGTCTGTGCTTTATGTAGTTTCTTCACCAGTGAGATGGGACTAGTGAAGGAACTTTCTTCACAGGATTCTAGGAGTTAGTGAGTTAGGACAGATCAAGCACTTAGAACAAGGCCTAGTATGCAAAAAAAAAAAAAAAAAAAAAATCAATGCTGTCTCTGTTCTGGGCAGACCACTAACCTGGTAATCTGGTGCCTTTTGTTGATCTCTCCAACAGCCAGGAAGTTCGCTGCCTCACAGGTGACATTAGCAAGCCCCGTTCTTTCTCAGGGCTCAGTTTCACTCCCTCTGAATGAACTGGCTGAGAATATCACCATTTCCTCAAATGTTCAGTTGTAGTGAGATTAATTTAGTAGTTCTGACCAGCATTTTTTATTTAAATGAAACAATAGAATAGACAATATCAGAAAACATAGTATATACTAAGTCTTGTTTTGTGATGCTTTTGTCTACATATATTCGGGAAGGGGTGCTAGATGGAAATGAAAATTTTTTTACTTGGTCATGCTCAAAATTTCAAAGTTACTGGAGTATATGATACCCCAAGTTTCCTTTTCTCTCGAGTGGTTTCATATTCTGTTAAGAAGCAAAAGTCATGGACAGCAGAGGGCCCTGGAGATGGATCCCAGAGGCTCTGCTAGGCATGGCCCTTCCTTGCTGAACTGATTTCTCTGAACCTCAGTCTTCTCTTTTACAAACGTGGATGGCAGTATCTGTCTCTCCTAGGCCTATTACAGGGCTTCCTTTGTGGCTCAGTTGGTAAGGAATCCGCCTGCAATGCAGGAGACATAATTCAATCCCTGGGTCAGGAGGATCCCCCTGGATCTGGCAAACAAATGGCAACCCACTCCAGTATTCTTGCCTGGAGAATCCCATGGACAGAGGAGCCTGGCAGGTTACAGTCTGTGGGGTCACAAGAGTTGGAAACAAATTAGCGAACTAAACCACCACCACCAGGTCTGCTACAGGGAAAAGATGAGCTAATGGATTGTAATTTAAATGTTGTTATGAAATGTACATTGTATCATGCTTTTCATCATTGATTGATTTTGACCATAGGAAAGTCTCTTACTTTATGACCCCTCTTTCTGCATCACCATTTCCTTCACTTCATGTCTTTCTTTACATTAGTCCCTTTGCTTGAAATATCTGCCCCATTTTGACTGTCTTACTCATCCTCTAAGACTTGGCTCAGGCACTGTGTCCTATACAGCATCTTCTCTAAGCTCCTGGATTGTATTTCAGTGCCCCACGCCATCCCAAATGTATATCTCTCTTTTACTTTTTCATTTTAAAGTAAAACATGAACAGATCTACCACCTCCACTAGATGATCACACTTCCCAATTTCTTACTTGCTGCTTAATTTCCAAGCCTTAGCCCTGTATCTGCATGTCCTGGGCACTCTGTAAAATATTTGTTAAGCTAAACACAACGTTGCCCTTGTTCCTTCTTCTGTATCTTCCTGTTGATTCACTTTTATTCCTACATCCTTTTCCAACATAGTTGCTTCATTTTTCCGACCTCTTCCCCTATTTCTAGCTCGTCCCTGGCATAAATAATAGCTAATTGGACAGAAACAACTATTAATACCTCTTGGCCTTCATAACTGCAGCATTTTCAGGGGAGGCTCTTATGAAAGTGTATTCAGAAAGGAAAAGCAATAATTATGGAACAGACATAGTAGCCAGGGAGGCTTCCCAGGTGGCTCAGTGGTAAAGAATCCACCTGCCAATGCAGGAGATGTGGGTTCCATCCCTGGGTCAGGAAGATCCCCTGGAGGAGGAAATGGCAACCCTCTCCAGTATTCTTGCCTGGAAAATCCCATGGACAGAGGAGCCTGGTGGGCTATATAGTCCATGAGGTTGCACAGAGTTGGACTTGACTGAGTGACTGAGCATGCACACACAATAGCTAGATGAGAAAGAGGATGTGGTCAAGTTATTTACACCTTGTGACGTTTAGCTGGAAGACTACACATGAATACACCAGTCAGGGAGAAAGCTGGGAACATGCAGGTGGTTAGAAGAAGGCCAGTCTGGGCCATCCATTTGTACCTTTTCCTCATGTGTCTATAGCTCAGTGGACACAGAAGGTATGGGGCTCATCATGACACCCCAATTATGCTCCTCATTCTGCACATAGAAGAAGGGAGACCCCGACAGCCTGTTGACCCTCAGTTATGACCAAGTCTGCCTGACCTGAAAAGTTCTGATTCCTGACCCCGCATGTACATGATTCACAAAGCCATTTTCAGGCGGCCATGATAGTGTGACATAGAACTCAGTACAGTCCGGGCACAATGATAGAGGCTGTTGCAAACTCTAAGTCAGATCAGATGCTTACATCCCGCTCTGGCTGTTGCACATCTCCTCGCTTGTCACTGCCAGGAGGCTGGGTTGGTTTATCGGGCCAGAGAGGTAACAGTCACTTTCTCAGGGCTGGTAGCTGATTCCTGTGAGTGAACGGGTTAGAAAAAAGCATCTGGTTTGTCTCCCTTGCATTTATCCATTTATTCATGCATGGAGGTTTTGTTCCAGGGATAACTCGAGCATGTAATATTCAGAATTCTAATAAATTGAAATTTTCTTCTGCTGAGATTTCAACAAGTTATTTTCCTGCTGGAGTGCGGTCTAGACTTTTCTTTCACAGAATATTTAAAGTGGCTTCCACTCGGTCCGATACACTGTAGACAGTTTTATGTGTTATACCTTCTAAGTGTGTTTTTTCAAATCTCCAAGCCATCCAATTTGCCATTTAGTGTATATCACCAATTACAATGGTTTGTCTGCCAACTCTCTAAAAGCGGTAATAACAGTTAAGATCCCACATGGTGACTTTCCTCTTGCAGAAGGCTTCACTTACTTACAGACGGCCTAAGCTGACAGCTAATGTCTTGCTGGCATTCAACCAAAGTCATATCTGGACTCCTTCTCGCTACTGGTTGCAAAGCACTGTCACATGCATTATCTCATTTAATCCTCATAATAGTGATAAGCCCTTGTGAGAGTGGTATTATTTCCAGTTTACGGAAGAATGGACATTGCCTTAAAGATCATTAGTATACCCAAGGAGAGGATTTAGATAGAGACAAGGCCAATACCTGGGTCATCTGACATAAGTCAGTGTCCTCTCCTTCTTCCTATAAATTATGGCTCGCTTCTGTGGCTTCCCTATGGCTCGAGTCAACTTCTTTCATGAGCTCCAGTTTTGTTTCCCTTCGAAGTATCTCCATGGGAAGACTGCAACCACCTTCTTCTTGGCTAGTGATCACCTAGGAGTGTGCATGGGACCAGAGTTCAAGGCACGGCAACATAATTGGAGGTTTGTGGGGGCCTCTCCAGAGTGTTCTCTTTAATAGGAGAGAAGACGAGAATGAACAAATCTTTTTCCTCCCCCACCCTTTTTGGTTCCGCTTTGGGATGTTGTCTGTGCCATTTGGAGTTGTTGCCCAGGCAACTTGTGACTGAGTGGGAAGACATTATTGGCATAAACTGTGTTCTCTGGGTGTTCTCACTGTGTCTGACTCTTTGGGACTGCCGTAGATGGTAGCCTTCCAGGCTTCTCTGTCCATAGGATTTCCCAGTCAAGAATACTGGAGTAGGTTTGGGTTACCATTTCCTCCTCCAAGGGATCTTCCTGACCCAGGGATTGAACGTGGGCCTCCTGTGTCTCCTGCATTGCAGACAGATTCTTTACCACTGAGCCACTGGGGAAGCTCTGTTGGCATAAAGGGGATGGCTTTCTGAAAGGATGGAAAGTAACCGGATTTATAATGAAAACAGTGAATTCCTAAACTGACCACATCTACCGCTGGACTTTTTGTTAAGTAAACAAACATGTTTCTGTCTTAATTTCCTTAATTGAATTTTCTATTACTTGCTCCTGGCTACATTCTAACTTTCTAACTGCAGCGTTTCTTTATCTGCACTGTTTTTAGCGCACCAATGAATAAAGTGTCTAACATGTTTAAGACTTGTCCCATCACTCCCAGCTCCACCAGGTGCCTGACTTATCATCAAGACCTGCGCTAGCCCTGATCAGCTATCAGCTGCTCATAGAATCTATGACATTCTATCACTCAGTGGTCCCCGACCTTTTTGGCACCAGACACTGATTTCATGGGGCTTCCTGAGTGGCTCAGTGGTAAAGAATCCGCCTGCCAGTGCAGGAGCTACAGGTTCCATCCCTATGTTGGGAAGATCCCCTGGAGAAGGAATTGGCAACCCACTCCAGTATTCTCGCCTGGAAAATTCATGGACAGAGGAGCCTGGTGGGCTATAGCCCATGTGGTTGCAAAGAGTCGGACATGACTTAGTGACTAAACAACAGCTGGTTTGATAGAAGACAGTCTTTTCATGGATGGGATAGGGGGATAGTTTGGGGATGATTCAAGAGCATTACATGTATTGTGCATTTTATGTCTATTATCACCATATCAGCTCCATCTCAGATGATCAGGCATTAGATCCCAGAGGTCGGGGACCCCTGCTCTATGCCAAGTGTGATCTTAACTGCTGAGTTACATTTCCTTGGTCACCTCTGCCTGCCTGACCCATGGTTTCAGCTTCCCCAGATTAGTATTTATTTCACCTTAGTTTTCTTCCCTGCCCCTTCCCCACCCCTTCAAGCGTTTACCTCCTTTCTCATCCTTGATTGTTTATACTCTTCTCTGCTCTCTGACATTTGTGTGCATTTGATTATAGCCTGAGAGTTTTGTTGTGATCACTTGGTTGTTAATATGTGAGATTCATTGCCTTCTTTTAGCTAAATATTTCTTATCATCTAGTATGTTGTATACTGACTTAGGAGTTTGTCATATTTAATCCTTAAAAGAAATCTGTGAAATAGGCATTATCTACATTTCCCTTAGTCAAAATATCAGAGTATAGGTAACCAACCCAAGATCAAATCTCTAGAAATAATGTATCCATGAATCTAACCAAGGTCCATGCCTTTTGACGATATGACATAGTGTACAACAACTTCCAAGCTCTTTTCTCTTCCTTGATCTTTCTGTAGTTGTTTTAACCTAGACACAGCTCTAACTACCAATTTCCCCTTCTCAATCTAAGAGAAGCTTAGGAATGTCACATATGTCCATCATGTAGTTATCTTTTCTCTACAATGCCGTGGGTCCTCTCTGCTACATGTCCAGGCAAGGACAAGTAATTTTGTTTAATCAATATGCATAATGCAGAGAAATAGTGAGTCTTTTGCCTAAGTTACTTGGTCGTGAGTCATCATTTGATTTTTGCTATCAGCTACTATTTTAAAGAGCACTAGCCTAGATTTGACTTAATGAAAGTGTCAGCTGTGTGTTTTTGAACAGACAGGTCCATTTGGAGAAACATTTGGTCTAAATTTTATCTGATTTAAAAATATGAGTTTATATGATGATACTCATCACACTTTTATTTATAATCAAAATTTTGTCAGTAACATAAATGCTCAGTGCTAAAGGCTTAGCTAAATAACGTATGGCATACATGAAGGAATACCATTATAGCTCTTAAATACTTTATTTTAGGAAATATGTTATGACATAGGAAGATATAATGAAATGTTAAAAAGTCAAGATCTAAATTGCATACACTATAGGGCTTTGCATTCATAATGAATTTACATGTTTATGTGCATAGAATAAAAGACCAAGTGGAAATACTACCAGGATGTTTTCTGTGATAAGATGCTGTTTATCTTAATTACCTTCTTTATACTTTTTTTGTATTGTCTAAACTGTCTGCAAAGAATATGTTTTATTTTAATTACAAAAGAAAATCAGAATTAAAGAAAAAGTGATTAATACATGAATCTGCATTAATGTTCCTTAGTTTCCCATCAAATGAAGTTGAAAATTAGATTTCTAAAAAAGCCCAGAATAAAAAATCCCAATCACACACAGCTTTTCAATAGCATTCCTGTAGCCTATAGCATAGTGCAATTATTTCTTTAAAAAGTAATACATTTTCATATTACAGGGGATACTGAAGTTTCTGCAGGGTTCATCCTATTTGTGTATTTCCTCTGGGTTATTCCATGTCAAAGACAGAACTGGGACTTGACATTCTTCCTCTAACTGCAGTATAATATAGTTTGGTTACATCGAAAGCAGACTAACCAATGAACAGTATCACTTTATATGGTGTCAAATCCAGAGAGGTAAATGAAGCCAGGTGATTTGGCAGAAATTTGCTTGGGGAAGGGGACATGGGAGATTGACTGCGTTTGGTTGGCTAGTTAGGAAGACTCTCTGGGGAGGTGATAATCATCCGTGAAAACTGACATATAAGGTCTCATCCAGGTAAAGATCTGAGGTCAGAGCATTGTGGTGAGGGAATAACAAACACAGAGGCTGACAGGCAAGAAAGACCTTGTCAAGGTCAATAAGCCACATAATAAATAGTCCAAGGGCATGTGGGCGGAGCTTAGAGAGGAAGGGGAGTAGAGGACGTGATGAGGTTAGAGGGGTGAGTCCCAGGTCCTATGGAGCCCAGCAAGGCATTTTATTTTGTGTGCAGTGCTTTCATAGTGTGATAAAAGTCAATACACAGAATAGCGTAATAGAACTTGAACATTCAAATTAACAGGGCCTGCCAGGCTCAGGGTCGGAAAAGAAATTGAGCTGTGCCAAAAAGAAATTAGACTTGACAGCGATGACAGTTTTAATAAAATGGGAAAGTATAAATATCAAGTGATGTCTCACAGTCTTAGCGGTGGGGGAGTTGTGGCTGTGGTAACATAGAACAGAAAAAGTTTAAGAACAGTATTGCAGGCAGATAATTCATTTTTGAGTTTGTTTTTAAGGAAAATGTAACCAATATGTCCTGATAACCACGGCTACAATGACTATGATAATTCAGATAACTATATTATTTCCTGGTTTTTGAAAGCAGAATCAAGGGAATCATCTGTTTACATTACATTGTATATATTTGTGGTTGGCATGGTTAACTCATGCTTTCAGGTGGCTCAATTACTATTGAGGGTACAACTCCAATTTTATTTTCATAATTTAGAATATCTTGATTTTTGAAAGTAGTTTTCAATTTTTGTAAGAAGTTACTTTTTTTAAGAGCAGTTTTAGGCTCAGAGCAAAGTTGAAAAGATGGTACAGAGATTTTTACGTAGAGCTCCTTCTCTCATGCATGCATAGCCTCCCCTATTACCAACTTCCTCTACCAGTGTGGTGTCTTTGCTGAAACTGATGAATTTCAATGACAATGACACTGACACATTGTGTCAATGACACATCATACCTACCCAAAGTTTATAGTTTACATTAAAGATCACTTGATGTTTTACTTTCTATGGGCATGGACAAATGTGTATTGACGTGTATCTATCATTATGATACCATACAGAGTATATTCACTGCTCTAAAAATACCCTGTGCCTTGTCTAGCCATCTTCACCCACCCAACTTCCCATCCTTGGAAAATACTGATCCTTTCACTGTCATCATAGTTTTGCCTTTTCCAGAATATCATATAGTTGAAACTGTACAGGATGTAGTCTTTAAACATTGGCTTCTTTTATTTATGCATTTAAATATGCATTTAAATTCCCTCTATGTCTTTTCATGATTTGATAGTTCATTTGTTTTCTTAGCACTGAACGCTACTCCATTATCTGTATGTACCACCTGCTGAAGAACATATGGTTGCTTCCAAGTTTTGGCAATTATGAATAATATGGTAGAAACATCCCTGCATAGATGTTGTGTGGATATGTTTTCAGCTCCTTTGGGTAAATACCAAGGAGCACAATTGTAGGATCATATGGTAAGAGTATGTTTAATTTTGTAAGAAACTAAGTATTTTCCAAAGTGACTATGCTGTTTTGCATTTCCACCAGTAATGAGAGTTCCTCTTGCTCCATATCTTGATTGGCTTTTAATATTGTCAGTATTCTGGATTTTGATCATTTTAATAAGTATGTAGTGGTTATCTTGTCATTTTTAATTTGCATTTCTGATGACGTGATGTAGAGTTTTTTTTTTCATATACTCACTTGCCACCTATATATCTTCTTTTTCAAGATCCTTGACTTGTTTTTTATTTTTAGTTTTTAGTTCGGTTGGTTGTTTTCTTATTGTTGAGGATTAAGAGTTTTTTGGGTACATTTTCAATAACAGTCCTTCATATGGTGGTTTTTTTTTTTTTGCAAATATCTTCTCTCAGTCAGTGACTTGTCTTCTCATTCTCCTGACATAGTCTTCGGAAGAGCAGTAAGTGTTAGTTTTATTGAATTCCAGCTTATCAATTATTTCTTTAATGGATGTAGCTTCAAGCTTATCACAGAAAGTTTTCTGTACCTCTTTGTATGGACAAAGCCTAAATACTATTTTGAAGAAATACATAATCAATAGCCCTTGTTTGAAGAAAATTCCTCAATCTAAAATACATCATGTATATGCTTTCAGCTTTCACTTTAAATCAAACAAGCCTGATAAGCAGTCTGAAAATCAAATATCTTCGATATTTCTAATCATGCTAGCATTATACTTAGCTTCATCTTACAAATAATTTCTAAGAAAAGGCATAGGTTGGATCTGTAAGAGTCAATTGCCTGGATGATGAAAGTTTGAAAAAAATGCCTTTGACTTCAGAGGGCAATGAGATTCAAACCAGAAAGTAAAATACAAACTTTTTGACTGAATGAATATTGATAAATATATAGACAAATGTAATAAATAAGAAAAGATAAATATAACTGGGAATATGTCGTTCTGTGGCGCTTGTCTGTATGGGCAACTGGCTTTTCTTTGGTGACATTTGTTAGATTTTGCACCTTTTGAAATGTCAATGTGACATCACTGGCATAGATTAAAAATCTTTGAGTCTTTTGAGACTATAAATACTTGATTACAGATTCAGCAGGAGGAACACAAACATGACTGAAACTTGATCAAACCAACATTCAATGGAGACTTCCCATTGAATATACTTGGTTGACAGTTTAACATATTGCAAGAATGACCTTCATATCCTGCTAGATATTTAATTTCCCCAAACTAATTCCATTATATTATGGCTGTCCATGTAGTAAACTGGCAGCTACCTCTGTGATTTTTTAAAAGAACATTTAAAAAAAAATAACATTTAATATATTACCTGCAATACTTAGCCACTAGCTTTCATGAGTCATCAAGAAAGGGAATGCCTGAGTAGCTTCACGTGCTTTGTTTTCTTGTTTTTTACTTAGGCTGGAATTTATGCACTAGTTTTTCACTAACTACATTTTTCTGGGTCCTAAACAATGTAATTCTTTAAATCTATTTAAATAAATTGGCTAAAAATTTATGTCCTGAGAATGAAGACATCTCTAAGTTGTCCATATTGGGGACACTGTATGAGTAAGTGAGATGTATGAGATGAGTAGTCTAGACATCTAAATATGTATCTCTTTATATGGCATATCAATGGGGAAGAGGTCATGCAGGTTGTTTTGTTTTGTTTTAGAATTTAGTGTGTTTGAATTGCTTCCCAACTATATTGTTTTATAGTAACTTTGGATGTTAAGGTGTGTTTTTACACTCTTTTAATTCTACAAAGACAGTTTAAGCTATTTTAAGGCAAGTCACACCTGCTGTGGTAATATTGTTGAAGTCTTCTACAAGACAGTCTTCTGTTTTGCTAACTTGGCCTTCTTCTGAAAGTGTCCTTACAGTATCTATGTAGTATCTGTGTAGATACATTGTCTTTAAATAGCCCCAGACTTTGGGAGATATCACCACTTAGAAATTTGACCTTCCTAGGCACCAGCACAGAGCTGATGTATGACTGTCATTGCTCTGGTCGTCTGGAATCGCTTTAACATCCACAAGTTTATCATACTGTGTTTATTATTGTTGTTTAATTGCTCAGTTATGTCCGACTCTTCTGCAACCCCATGGACTGTAGCCCACTGGATTCCTCTGTTCTTGGGATTTCCCAGGCAAGAATATTAGAGTGGGTTGCCATTTCCTTCTCCAGAAGATCTTCCTGATGGACCCAGGGATTAAACCCACATCTTGTGCGTTGGTGGGCAGATTCTTTACCACTGAGCCACCAGGGAAGCCTGCATCCTATGTTAAGCATCAGGAAAATTAGCTCAGGAAATCATGGAATTTCAGATTTGGAGGGGGTTTTGAAGGTCATTTTCAAAAACTCCTAATTTTTAAATAACTATAGGTTTCTCAGTTCAGTTCAGTCACTCAGTCGTGTCTGACTCTTTGTGACCCCATGAACCACAGCACGCCAGGCCTCCCTGTCCATCACCAACTCCTGGAGTCCACCCAAACCCATGTCCATTGAGTCAGTGATGCCATCCAACCATCTTATCCTCTGTCGTCCCCTACTCCTCCTGCCCTCAATCTTTCCCTGCATCAGGGTCTTTTCAAATGAGTCAGCTTTTCGCATCAGGTGGCCAAAGTATTGGAGTTTCAGCTTCAACGTGTCTTTCCAATGAACACCCTGGACTGATTTCCTTTAGGATGGACTGGTTGCATCTCCTTGCAGTCCAAGGGACTCTCAAGAGTCTTCTCCAACACCACCATTCAAGCATCAATTCTTCGGTGCTCAGCTTTCTTTATAGTCCAACTCTCACATCCATACATGACCACTGGAAAAACCATAGCCTTGACTAGATGGACCTTTGTTGGCAAAATAATGTCTCTGCTTTTTAATATGCTGTCTAGGTTGGTCATAACTTTCCTTCCAAGGAATAAGCATCTTTTAATTTCATTGCTGAAATCACCATCTGCCGTGATTCTGGAGCCCCCCAAAATAGTCAACCACTGTTTCCACTGGTCAGCCATCTATTTCCCATGAAGTGATGGGACTGAATGCCATGATCTTCGTTTTCTGAATGTTGAGCTTTAAGCCAACTTTTTCACTCTCCTCTTTCACTTTCATCAAAAGGCTTTTTAGTTCTTCTTCACTTTCTGCCATAAGGGTGGTGTCATCTGCATATCTGAGGTTATTGATATTTCTCCCAGCAATCTTGATTCCAACTTGTGTTTCTTCCAGCCCAGCATTTCTCATGATGTACTCTGCATATAAGTTAAATAAGCAGGGTGACAATTTACAGCCTTGATATACTCCTTTTCCTATTTGGAACCAGTGTGTTGTTCCATGTCCAGTTCTAACTGTTGCTTCCTGACCTGCATATAGGTTTCTCAAGAGGCAGGTCAGGTGGTCTGGTGTTTCCATCTCATAGGTTTTTAGGAAGCTGCATAAATAGTGTAGAGGGGCCCAAGGTCATTTATGTGGAAGATCTACCGTGCCTTGTCTGACCTAGCCATCCGGAATTGAAGACTATGGGGTCCAAATCAAAGGACCAACTTATTAGCATGTAGAAAGGTGGTGAAGGTACCATTAGTGACCCAACTAATAAAATCCTCATTCACAATGGCTTTAACTAGAGAACATGCAACAGTGAAACTTCTTTAGTTCTGGGGATAGAATGGGGAGAGCATTTACACAGCCAGCTGGGCTTTGAGGTCACACCTACTTTCAAATTCTATCACTTAATCAGCTGTATCATCCTGAAGAGATAACTGATTGCCTTGTGTCTTTGTTTCCTCTTCTATAGAATAGGAATAATAATACCTTCTTCATAGAGTTGTCATAAAAATTAGTTAATAAGCATAAGGCCCCTGACATGGTATCTGAGCAAGTGTTCAATATAGTAAAGTTTTTACATTATTCTTAATTTCATTTCACTTCTGAAAATACAAATACAGACTCTTCTTATTTGTGGTAATTATACTCGATACAATCACTGTGAATGCTGAATTAGCAAATACTGAATCTTTGTCTTTCAGCAAAACACAAAGTTGGATTCCTACAAACCTCTGATCACATTTTTATGAGCTGATCAATAGGTAACTTTTTTTAATGTGGGTTTCTGTTTTAAGAAACCTTATTCTGTGTGTGTGTGTGTGTGTGTGTGTGTGTGTGTGTGTGTGTTAAATGGAGTCCCTGGGGGCTCAGTGGTAAAGAATTCACATGCCAGGCAGATGTGGGTTCAATCCCTGGGTTGGGAAGATCCCCTGGGGAAGGAAATGACAACCCACTCCAGTGTTCTTGCCTGGAAAATTCCATGAAGAGAGGAGCCTTGAGAGCTACAGTCCAGGGGTCATAAAGGAGCCAGACACGACTTAGTGACCGAGCACACACACATACACGTGTGTTAGACTAAACACAAGTGCTAGATCAGATTCATTCAGGGCTGAGTTATAGTGCTGTTGGCCCTGAGTTCAAAATTGAATAATGTCTATATGACGGTATATAATAGAGTGTAATTAATAATTATGTGTGTGTGTTAGTTGCTCAGTCATGTCTGACTCTTCACCACCACATGGACTGTAGCTCGCCAAGTTCCTCCGTTCATGGGATTCTCCAGGCAAGAATACTAGAATAGGTTACCATGCCCTCCTCCAGGGGAGCTTCCCAACCCAGGAATCGAACCTGGGTCTCCCATGTTGCAGGCAGATTTTTTATCATCTGAGCCACCGGGAAGCCCAATTAATAATTATAACAGATAATATATCCCATAATATATACTATGTATTTAATATATAATGTTATAACTTACATTTAATTAACATTGAACTCATGGCCAACAGCACTGTAACTCATGCCTGAAGAAGCTTATTTGACACATGTGTTTTCACTATCATGTGCATCCCAGCCTTCTCGCTTTTAGGAATACCAGAGAGCGCTTCAGCACTCTGCTTGGAGGACAGTTTAGAAAGCAGCATCACCAACAAAAAGCACAAACATGTGAGAACAGTGGCACTAAATAGATTGCAAAAAGGATACTTGCTTATATAATGAGAGCTGAAGCCTCTTGTTCCTGTGGGTGTTCCTCTTGTTGCTGTGGGTGGGGTGTACGGGACCACTTAAAGTTTTCACTACTCTGTACACGTGCATTTCCACACGTGGCCGTGCCAAAACTGCCAGTATTGATTGGGTGTTATCAATATATTTTAGTGAGTTGATGTATCACAAATACGGAATTTTAAAATAATGAGGACCAACTGTAGTAGTTCTTTCTGCCTACGTGAATGGATTCTTGTACTGAATTCTGAAAATATAAATGTGAAGAACAGAGTGTAAAGTAAGGACACCAGTTTTCAGGTGTGTCTTGTTCAATCAAAATCCTACCTACACTTCTGCTCTTATCTCCTCCTCCTTCCACATACGTTCTGCCCTGGGACCGTGTGCTGTTTGAGATCCCTGAACATGGCGAGTTCTCCCACGCCTCTGGGCTCTTCTCCATGGGGTTCCCTCCATCTGTGATGGGATAGAGTATCTGTGTCTACAGGCTCTGGTGGCCCACAGCCTGGATGGCCCACAGCCGCTCACTATGCCTGGGATCTGGAGCGAGTCACGTACCCTTCTGGCTACAGGTTCCTCTGCTATAAAATCATGATAGAGAAAGCATTTACCTATAAGGACATCGTGAAAATTAATGGAATCATGTTCATTAAACACTCCACACAACGCCTGGCATATCCTCTAGTCCTCTGTTTCTCTGTCTGGTAGGATTCTTTAAGCCTGCCTCCATATCACTTCCTGCCTCCTTGTCACTTCCTGCCTCCATATCACTTCCTGCCTCCTTGTCACTTCCTGCCTCCTTGTCACTTCCTGCCTCCATGGCACTTCTTCTGTGCACACCTTGAAGATTGCCCAGGCACAGCCCAATCGTTTTTCCTCTTGTTCCCAACTCACTTTTGTCCATAATATCAGCCAGTAAGTTCATTCAGGGTTTTCTGTAAGATGCTGTGGAAAAACTTGAGTGAATTTTTCGGCCAACTCAATAGCTACTAAGACACTTGTGGAGAGTGACAGCTGACAAGCCTCCTTCTCTGTAAGCTCTGTGTGGGAAGAGACAGAACCTTTCAATCTTGGTTTTAGCAGTGCCCAGGAGGGAATAAGACACATAGTAGGTGTTCAGTAGTGCTTGCTGAATACTTGCTGAGTTATTAAACAAATACATATAATTATAAATACAACTCATAAAAACTAATGGCTCAAAAAATTGGAAGGAAAATGTTGGGCAGATATATCTGCTTTTTAAAAAATGAAACCTAAGACCTTGTATAATATGTTAACTTAAGCCTAAACATATACAACAAATTATATATTCTATATTTCAACTCTCCAGACTAGGGTTTCTCAAAGTGTGGTTGTAATCACTTGGGAAGTGTATTAATTAGGTAGATTCCTATAATCCATTACAGAGCTGCTGAATATGCATGATGTTTGACACGTTTCTCGGGTGATGTTTGATACCCATTGTTTATGGTGGCTGCCCAAACTTTTCAGGATAGTCTCATGAACCCTGGGATTCAGTAGAATTTAAATGCCTTGGTGAGGGGCAGGAGCCATGTATGTTTTGCTCAATATCATACTGTGTTATCTGGAACAAGGTATGATGTAGAAATAACACAATAGTTTCTGGTTTAAAAAGTAAATGAATTATGCAGGTGAAAGCCAAGTTCAGAGTCCTCAGTAAGCATTATGGATTGTATTACTCAAACAGGGGCCCCAAAGCTTACTGGTTATCAAACTTTACTGTAGTTAACAATTACCTGGAAAGTCTGTTTTAAAGGAATCAGTAAGATTTACTCTCTGGATGTTCTTTGTTGTTGTTCAATAGCTAAGTTGTGTCTGACTCTTTGTGACCCCATGAACTGCCGCATGCCAGGCTTCCCTGTCCCTTACAATCTCCCTGAGTTTGCTCAAACTCATGTGCAGTGATTCAGTGGTGCCACAACCATCTCATCCTCTGTCACCCCCTTCTTCTCCTGCCCTCAATCTTGCCCAGCATCAGGGTCTTTCCAGTGAGTCAGTTCTTCGCATTAGTTGGCCAAAGTGTTGGAGCTTCAGCTTCAGCATCAGTCCTTCCAATGAGTATTCAGGGTTGTTCCTTTAGGGTTGACTTATTTGATCTCCTTGCTATCCAAGCGACTCTCAAGAGTCTTCTCCAGCATGGTAGTTTGAAAGCATTGAGATGAAGTCTGGAGGGGGACCAGGGGTGGTGGTGTCTGGAGTACTTTTGACTTTATTTTTAGCCTGAAAATTTTTTTAACATAATTATACATGATCCCAATGTGATCCCCCCTTTGATAAATAGAGTGTATCATTTAAGCAGTGGTCTGACTGAAATCTAGGGTAAACAAGGCTTTGGTATGTGGTTTAGCTGTGGGATGTGTAGATTTTAATGTACAGAAGAGTTTCTATGTCATATTTGATACTTGATTTAGTTGAAATTGTAAATAATGTTGACCACAGGATACTGGGAGCTCAGTAGTGTTTTTGCAACAAACACACAACAACCAGCATGTGTTCAGGTTATGTTTAGGGTAAGAAGTGTCATTTAGCCTCTCTTCTCTTCTGGAACAACAGGAGGAATGAGACAGGGGAAATGTGAATCCTGCTCACCCTCGTCCGTGTATACAATATTTGATGCATGAAAAACAACGTTGGCACCATGATCCCTCAAAATGATTCCCACATCACTGGAGACTGTAATTGCTGCATATTTTAAAGTTCTGTTTGTTTTTCTCTTTTGAGAAGTTTGTTTTTATGTCTTTTACAAGTCTTCTGGTTCTGAATTATCCACTATGTCTTCGTTACTAAAAGCCACACCCACCTGCTGCTCCACTTGCAACTTTCTAGCTATTTGAAGGAGAAGAGACCTGCGGGATGCCTGCAGGTGGTGCGGAGGGTCGAGAGTTTCTGTACTCACTGCAATGGGGTGGGAGAAGCAGAAAAGCCTAAGTTCACATTTTCTGCCTCTGGCCTGTGCTTCGCACAGGGTAATTCACATACACTTCTGCCTCTGTCTGCACCTTGAAGGTAGGCACATTAAAAAATAATCTCTAAGAAGCTCTTCCGCTTGATGGATTTAGAAAGGTTAATTGCATTTACAGCGTTTCTTTGAAGTGGATAGGGTGAGCCATGACATTTGGTTTACTGATTAGTGTTGTAGTAAGTTGCTTCATTAGAGTTGGGCTGTAATATGTTATTGCATGTTGTTCTGCCCTGCTCTTGGGCCATTATGACCATTATCCCCTTGAGAGTCAAACGACCTAGTGGGATTGGTAGCAGGTGGCAGCAAGACAGGAGAGAGAACCTGGAGCAGGCATTAGAACATCTGGATTCCAGCTCGGGCTTCATTATTGACCACCGGGGTCAGCTTGATCAAGACAAATTCAGGGACACTCAATTTCTTTTGCCTTATTTTAAACAACAGGCATAACAGCTATCTTGCTTCACTCAGCATTGCTGAGGACCACATGAGAGATGCAAAAAGGGTTCATTTTAAAGAGGAAAGGCATTAATAAATACAAGCTACAATTAGAGCAAATATTATTTCCATGACTTTTTGTTGTTCTGATGAGGAGACTGAGCTGCAAAAGAATTAGTCAGAAAAGTCATCAGTTCCTTAGGGAAAAACTATGAGTTGATTCATGATCAAATTTTTTATGCTGCATATTTGCTGAGAAGGTTACAACTTTTTCTCTCATATTATTTCCCATTAGTGAGTACCTGATATTTTTATGGTACTTAAATGTTTCCACTCAGTGCATAGATAATTTTTTTTAATGCTTATAGGAGACTAAAGGAAGAAACATTCCCATTTTTTAATGTGAGTTTTGTTTATAAATGAAAACTACAGGCTCTTTTTTCTTAACTGTTTCCTAGTAAAGGGACAAAAAAGAATTACTTAACATTTTTCCTACCTAGGCATATGAGCTTCCCTTCAGCTTGTTGGTGAGACTGTGCAGCCAGGGTGACCATGCTTTTTGAAGGAGGTGATCTGCCTGCAGGGACGATAATGTCTCACTAATCTATATTCTGCTACTGTTTTGTTTTGTCTTCAGAGGTCATTTTATTTGCTTGTTTGTTTGAAAAGTTATACATGTTCAGGGCAAAAGTCTCAAAAAATCCAAAAGGAACGTGAATGAAAACATTTCTCACTCCCATTCAATCTATTCACTTAGTTTCTTTCTCAAAGGACTGTCCTTGACTAACTTTCCAGAGAGAGTCCACGAGTATATAAATGTGTTTGTACATCTTTTTCAGAAAATCACAAATGATGGCATAACACATATACTGTAAAATGTGTTTCACTTAGCAATATTTTCCAATGATTACCTTTCACTTCCTGTCCAACTTTGCTTCCCCTAAAGTTACTAACTGGTTATCCAGACAACCATGATGGTGTGATCACCCACCTAGAGCCAGATATCCTAGAGTCCAAAGTCAGGTGGGCCTTAGGAAGCATCACAACAAACAAAGATAGAAACAAAGACAGGTGATGGAATTCCAGCTGAGCTATTTCAAGTTCTATAAAGATAATGCTGTTAAAGTGCTGCACTCAATATGCCAGCAAATTTGGAAAACTCAGCAGTGGCCACAGTACTGGAAAAGGTCAGTTTCCATTCCAATCCCAAAGAAGGGCAATACAAAAGAATATTCAAATGACTGCACAATTGCCCTCATCTCACATGATGGCAAAGTAAGGCTCAAAATTCTCCAACTGAGGCTTCAACAGTATGTGAAACAAGAACTTCCACATGTTCCAGCTGGATTTAGAAAAGGCAGAGGAACCAGAGATCAAATTGCCAACATCCGCTGGATCATCAAAAAACCAAGAGAGTTCCAGAAAAACATCTACTTCTTCTTTATTGACTGTGCCAAAGCCTTTGACTGTGTGGATCACAATAAACTGTGGAAAATCCTGAAAGAAATGGGAATACCAGGGCACCTGACCTGCCTCCTGAGAAATCTGTACACATGTCAAGAAGCAACAGTTAGAACCCGACGTAGAATAATGGACTGGTTCCAAATTGGGAAAGGAGTATGTCAAGGCTGTATACTGTCACCCTGCTTATTTAACTTGTATGCAGAGTACAACATGCAAAATTCTGGACTGGATGAAGCATAAGCTGGAATCAAGATTGCCAGGAGAAATATCAGCAACCTCAGATATGCAGATGGGACCACTATTATGGCAGAAAACAAAGAGGAACTAAAGAGCCTCTTGATGAAAGTGAAAGAGGAGAGTGAAAAAGCTGGCTTGAAACTCAACATTCAATAAAATAAGATCATGGCATCCAGTCCCATCACTTCATGGGAAATAGATGGGGAAACAATGGAAACAGTGACAACCTTTATTTTCTTGAGCTCCAAAATCACTGCAGATGGTGACTGCAGCCATTGAAATTAAAAGATGCTTGCTCCTTGGAAGAAAAGCTATGACCAACCTAGACAGCATATTAAAAAGCAGAGACATTACTTTGCCAACAAAGAAGTTCCATCTAGTCAAAGCTATGGCTTTTCTGGTAGTTATGTATAGATATGAGAGTTAGACTATGAAGAAAGCTGAGCGCCGAAAAATTAATGCTTTTGAACTGTGGTGTTGGAGAAGACTCTTGAGAGTCCCTTGGACTACAAAGAGATCCAAGCAGTCAGTTCTAAAGGAAATCAGGTCCTTAATATTCATTGGAAGTGCTGAAGCTGAAGCTCCAATACTTTGGCCACCTGATGCAAAGAACTGACTCATTGGAAAAGATCTTATGCTGGGAAAGATTGAAGGCAAGACGGGAAGTGGACGACAGAGGATGAGATGGTTGAATGGCATTGATCACTTGATGGACATGAGTTTGCACAAGCTCCAGGAGTCGGTGATGGACAGGGAAGCCTGGTGTGCTGCAGTCCATTTGGTAGCAAAGAGTTGGACACACTTGAGTCACTGAACTGAGCTGAGTAATTGTCTTGATTTCATGTTTGTTTTCTTCACTTACTACGGATTCAACTCTAAGTAGCTGTCAGTTGTCTACATGTGCTATTTGTCTACTCAGTCCATCAAATAGCCTACTGATGTTGCCTCCTAAAGAAGTTTCTCCTGATGTGTTCCTTGATGAACTGCTTGTCGTCAGTACCTGGTACAGGCTCTCATCCTGAGATCTTCTGTCACCGTCATCCTGAGGATTTCATTGCCTCTGTTTTGTGTCCTACAGGAGTCCCTGTGTCCTACTGCTCCATTCTTCCTACTTCTTGGTTTACTCCATCACTTTGGTGAAGTGTGGTCTTCAGTACTCTCCAGAGGAGGAAGATATAGGACGTAACTTTTCCTGAGGTCTTGAGTATCTGAAAATATCTTGATTCTCTTTTCACATTTGATTGATTGAGAACTAAGGGGCCAGTGTGCAGAAGAGTTAGCATATTTAGACTGATAATGCTATCCTTAGAAAGCCTGCTTGCAAGGTTGTCCCTTGACTGGGGTCTGGCGACTTGGATTATAAACAGTTCCCTACACTGATATAAACATTCTTTGACTGATAAGAGTGCTTTCCTATGTCTTAGTTTTTTATCCAAACAACATAGTTTATGCTGAACACCTGGTTTTCTTTTGGGTGTCTGGGATTTTGGTACATTCTGGGCAAAGGATGCCTATAATGCTGCTATTGCTGCTTAGTTGCTAAGTCGTATCTGATTCTGCAGCCCCATGACTGTAGCCCACGAGGCTCTTCTGTCCAAGGAATTTCCTATACAAGAATACTGAAGTAGGTTTCCATTTCCTTCTCCAGAGGACCTTCCTGACCCAGCGATCAAACCCCAGTCTCCTGCTGGGCAGGCAGATTCTATTTCTACTGAGCTCCCTGGGAAGTCCCCCTACATGACCAACGTCTAATAAAAATCTCAGACATTGCATCTCTAGAGCTTTTCTGGTAGACATCACATATGATGTCAGACATGTGGAAGAGATCAGCACTGATGAAAGAGTTAAGCGCTTCTTTTGTGGCTCCACTGGGAGAGGACTGTTGGAAGTCTGAACCTGGTACCCTAAGGACTTAACCAAACGTGCCAATCCCTTTGCTGAATTTCTCTTGTCTCCTTCTGTTCTTACAAACCACAGCAGTGACTACGACCATATCCTGTGAGCTCTCCCAGGGAATCATTAAACATGGGGGTTTGGTCTTGGGGACCCCCTTGATATAGTTTGAAACTACTTTCCTTCTGAATTTGTTGGACATCCACTACCTTTTAGCTTCCATATTGTTGAGAAGTCAGAAGTCAGCCCTATTTCTGACCTTTGTATGTGATGTAACTCCTTTCCATTTTGCTCTTGAGTCTTTTAGAACCTTCACTGTCCTCTGTTGTAAAATGCTGAAATGTCATGACATGCTGTGGTGAGTGTTTACTTTCATCTGCTCGGCTGGTGGCCTAATGAATCCTTTTAATCTCTGAACATTTGTCATTTATTTATGAAAAATTTTTCAGAAATCAGTTTTGGATGATTTCCTTGCTTTTATTTCCCCAGTCTTCTATTTATGGATTCCCATTATTTGGATGTCGTACCTTTCATCTAGCCTTCTAATATTCTTGCTTTTTTCCTCTCCTGTTTTCCATATCTTTGGCTAATTTCATATAAATTTCTTTCATTTTTATCTTCTAAATGATGGCATTTTAAATTTCATCCCTAGTTTCTTAATTTTTCAGAGTTCATGTTTATTCTCTGAATGTTCTTTTTAAATAGCATTTAATTCTTTTCTTCCTGAGTAGTATTAGTTATAGTTATTTTGAAACTATTACTCCCTGCGAAGATCTCTGTTTCTGCTTGAAGCACTACAGTTACATGACTCTTTTGGTCCTTTTCATGTCATGGATTTTCTTTCAGTTCAGTTCAGTAGCTCAGTCATGTCCAACTCTTTGTGACCCTATGGACTGCAGCACACCAGGCTTTGCTGTCCATTACCAATCTCTGGAGCCTATTCAAACTCATGTCCGTCATGTTGGTAATGCCATCTAACATCTCATCCCCCGTCATCCCCTTCTCCTCCTGCCCTCAATCTTTCCCTGCATCAGGGTTTTTTCAAATGAGTCAGCTCTTCGCATCAGGTGGCCAAAGTATTGGAGTTTCAGCTTCAACATCAGTCCTTCCAATGAACACCCAGGACTGATCTCCTTTAGGATGGACTGGTTGCATCTCCTTGCAGTCCAAGGGACTCTCAAGAGTCTTCTCCAACACCACAGTTCAAAAGCATCAATTCTTCGGTGCTCAGCTTTCTTTATAGTCCAACTCTCACATCCATACATGACCACTGTAGACCTATCTGGCCAGGCAATTTCCTTGAAATGTCTGCTGTTGAGAAATTCTTTAGTCTTTTTGCCTGCTTAGAATCCTTGGATAAGGAGCTGAGTGACAGAAGAAAGTGTGAATATCCTCATTCTGGATGTAAAAATTCAGTTAGTTACCCTGTGGTCAGTATGGTGTTTTCAACCTCAGCTCTACTTGGACTCTCCAGTCCAAAAACTGTCTTACCCTTTCTAGAGGTCCTAAGTAACTTTGATACTGAAAAGGAGAAATACTTGGAGATTTGACTGATTTTTAAATAGACTACCACTTACTCTTCTTTTATTATCACTATTATCCCCTCTTGCAGAGGTAATTGGTGTTGTCAGCTTCTGAAACTTCTGGGGTTTCTGTTTGGTGGTATAGATCAGGTTGACCCATAGTTTTCTTCACTATTGGCTGCTGCTGAGTCACTGCTTTTCCTACCCCCCACAAAAAAGTTTTCTCAATCACTTGCTTACTAGCTACAAATATTTCTTCCTATCTCTTCTATCATTCTCTGTCCTTATAAAGGTATGCCTTAAAAAAAATCTTCTTATAGTTGTTTTGGAAAGATTTGGAAAAAGAAAGAAAGTAAATATATGCTTAAAAGGCTGTCTTAACCCAGAATTTCTTAGGCTCTTAAAGCATGTTTTCCATCTTTGTATTTGTAGTGCCTAGAATGTTATTTGATAAATATTAGGTCCTCAACATGTTTTAATTGTGTGTATGCATATGTAAATATATATATACTATATCTGAATAGCATATATATCATATATGTATATCATATATATATATTTGTTACCAATGAAAGAAATACAACTAGATAAGTTTAAGCCTAAAAGATTATTTATTGTCCTATATAATAAGAAATTCAGGTATGGATCTTACTTCCAGCACAAGTGGGTCTAAGAGCTCCAGTGGAATAATCAGCTCTCTTGTACTCTCATGCTCTTTCAGAAATTCTCTGCGTGTGCTTCGGTCTCTATTTTGGCCTTTTTCATCCCTCGACAAACATAGAGCAGGCAGGATGATTCATAGCTTTTAGCTCCATGATTCTTCGAGCCCTAAATTGAAAAATCCCAGAGATGAACTTTTACTGGTCTGGCTTTAGTCACATATCTATTCCTGAATCAATCTGTGTGGCTAGGAGGATGGAATGTATCAGAGCTTAACAAACTATGGCCCATGGGCTAAATCAGTGTACCACCTGAGGTTTTATTGTTTAGTTTTTCATACCACAAGGTAGGAATGGCCTTTGCATTTTAAAATGGTTAAAAACATACCCATATAATATGTTCCATTTTGCCTTTTGTTCCTCAAAGCCTAAAATATTTACCCTGTGATATGCTATGAATGCCTGAGTCTGGGTATGGATCATATACAATGGCCCTGACTAGAGGAATGAGATAACAATGATAGTCAGCCTCATTAGAGCCAATGTTTATAGTGGAGGAGCAGCAGCTTCCCAAATAAAGAATATATCCCAAATAAGCCAAAACTCACAAACATCCATATGCATGGGTAATAATTCATCCCTGAGCATGAAGAATTATTTCTGTTAATGTTACAAACCCAAACACATATTCATGTAGATGCTATGTAATTAAAACCATTTCTCTTCATTCTTCCAACAACTTGAGAGCTATTATAGTTGTAGCACTATGGGGAGAACCTTAATTTATCTCTATTACTAAGACTGAAAGACTGTCCACTGGCCTAAGAGGAGGGTGTTGTTTAAGTTTGGTTGTAACCTTATTCATTTGTATCAGTTTTCAAGTTCAGTACTGAGAGAGAGAGAACTAGCCATTTGATCTGGATCAATTCAATGGTTAATTTATTATTTATTTAAAAAACATTTCTTAACACTGATACAGGGCCAAGCACTGGGCATACAATGGGAAACAAAATGCAATTTCTCTCTGCAAGGGATTATGGTGTAATGGTTTGAAACAGACATAACTTTTTCAGTGTGGTTTTCCAGGCCCTTCTTCAACTAGCTTCACCTCACTGATTTATGCAAATCTCCCTACTGCAACTTACTCCAAACATGCATTTCAGTTGGGTCAGTAACTGATCCCTATTAGAGCATAATCACCCCTATCTGTAATCTTGGTTTCCTTTCCAGAATTGCGTGTGTGTGTGCAGTCGCTTCAGTTCATGTCTGACTCTTTGTGTATCCTACCTGTAATTTGCCTCATAACTCAATTGGTAAAGAATCTGCCTGCAATGCACGAGATCTGGGTTTAGTTCCTGTGTTGGGAAGATCCCCTGGAGAAGGAAATGGCAACCCACTCCAGTATTCTTGCTTGGAGAATCCCATGGACAAAGGAGCTTGGCAGGTTAAAGTCCATGGGGTTGCAAGAGTCGGACACAACTTAGTGACTAAACCACCACCTATAATTTACAAATTTTCATAGCCCCTATAGTCCATACATATAACCCAATTCTAGATAATATGCCTATCCTATAATTATATCTTGGGTTTTCATTCCAACAGCTTGAGGGTTAAGCTCATACAGTCTCAAATAAAATTTAGTGTTTCACCTTTAAATAAATACATAGACTTAGTCTGATCTTTGGGGATCAAGATGACAAAAAGATCATATCCAATTACATGACTCAGTAACAGTTAAAATTTTAATTCATTCCCTAGAGATATCCATTTAGAAATAATAAATACATATTCATTTACTCTTTGACCATTTGAAATCTGCCTCAAAGGCAAAATAGTATATAGCCTTTGAACAAAGCTATTCATTATCAGCATTATTTTTAATAGCAGTTGAAATGTCCATTAACAGGGAACTGGTTCAGTGATTCTGGTTCATTAACCCATTGAAGTACTATGCAGCTGAGAAAAGGTATGGATAAGACATCAGTATACTAATATGCCCTGATATCCAAAATATACTGTTAAGGCAGCATGGAAAGAATGCTATCTTTGCTTAAGAAATAGGAAGTCAAGTTGGGTATATATTAATATATGAATTTACTTATTAAGAAGAGAAATAAGATAATGCTGAGCTAGTAAGTATCATTACTTATTATCTTCATTACCTCCACCATAGTGTGGTCTCAGGTCAAACAACAGGGAGGGAACACAGCTCATTAACAGAAAATTGGATTAAAGATTTACTGAGCATGGCCCCACCATCAGAACAAGACCCAGTTTTCCCCACAGTCTCTCCCATCATAAGCCTTTTATCCTTATCCCCCAAAGCACAGATAGAATGAAAACAAAAATCACAGAAAATTAATCAAATGGATCACATGGATCACAGCCCCATCTAACTCCATGAAACTCTGAGCTGTGCTGTGTAGGGCCACCCAAGATGGATGGGTCTTGGTGGAGAGTTCTGACAAAACGTTTTCCATTGGAGAAGGCAATGGCAAACCACTTCAGTATTCCAGTATTCTTGCCTTGAGGACCCCATGAATAGTATGAAAAAACAAAAAGATATGACACTGAAAGATGAACTACCCAGGTCAGTAGGTGCCTAATATGCTGCTGGAGAAGAGTGGAGAAATAACACCAGAATGAATGAAGAGATGGAGCCAAAGCAAAAAGAACACCAAGTTGTGGATGTGACTGGTAATGGAAGTGTCAGGGGAGTGTGTAATTTCCTTGGTTCTGTCTTGTTACAACAAAAATCTGAAGCATCGGAGCAGTGTTACAGCCCTCGGATGGACCAGTGTTACCGCTCTCGGAAGGACTAGTGTTACAGCTCTGTGTTACAGCTCAGTTTTATTTAGAAAGTAAAGGAAAATACATCCATGAGGCATGAGGACATGCTGATCCAAAAGATGAAAAGAGAAGAGAGGCCTGGTCCAATTTTGGGTCCTCTTATTATATGTTTTTTCCTCCTCTCCCTGGCCCAGGTCTATGTAAATTGGGCCAGACAGGAGTGCTGTTTGTTCCACCTGAGGTCCTCACTCTGCTCCTCAGACCTTCCTTTGTTCTATTTTCCTGGGCTTTTCCCTTCCTTACCTTTTAGCCACCACCATTTTGGACTCCTTTTTCCTATTCTAACTACCTAACAGAAGTCAAGTCCGATGCTGCAAAGAACAATATTGCATAGGAACCTGGAATGTTAGGTCTATGAATCAAGGCAAACTGGAAGTGGTCAAACAGATAGCAAGAGTGAACATCAGCGTATTAGGAATCAGTGAACTAAAATGGACTAGAATGTGCGAATTTAACCCAGATGACCATTATGTCTACTACTGTGGGCAAGAATCCCTTAGAAGAAATGGAGTAGGCATCATAGTCAACAAAAGAATCCAAAATGCAGTACTTGGATGCGATCTCAAAAATGACAGAATGATCTCTGTTCGTTTCCAAGGCAAACCATTCAATATCACAGTAATCCATGTCTATGCCCTGACCAATAATGCTGAAGAAGCTGAAGGTGAATGGTTCTATGAAGACCTACAAGATCTTCTAGAACTAACACCCCCAAAAGATGTCCTTTTCATTACAGGGGACTAGAATGCAAAAGTAGGAAGTCAAGAGATACCTGGAGAACCAGGCAAATTTGACCTTGGAGTACAGAATGAAGCAGGACAGAGGATAACAGAGTTTTGCCACAGAACACACTGGTCATAGAAAACACCATCTTCCAACAACACAAAACAAGACTCTATACATGGACATCACCAGATGGTCAGTACCAAAATCAGATTGATTGTATTCTTTGCAGCCAAAGATGGAGAAGCTGTATATAGTCAGCAAAAACAGGACCAGGAACTGACTGTGGCTCAGATCATGAACTGCTTATTGCCAAATTTAGACTTAAATTGAAGAAAGTAGGTAAAACCACTAGACTATTCAGTACAGTTCAGTTCAGTCGCTCAGTCATGTCCGACTCTTTGCGACCCCATGAATCGCAGCACGCCAGGCTTCCCTGTCCATCACCAACTCCTGGAGTCCACTCAGACTCACGTCCATCGAGTCAGTGATGCCATCCAGCCATCCCATCCATCCTCTGTCGTCCTCTTCTCCTCTTGCCCCCAATCCCTCCCAGCATCAGAGTCTTTTCCAATGAGTCAACTCTTCGCATGAGGTGGCCAACATACTGGAGTTTCAGCTTTACCATCATTCCCTCCAAAGAACACCCAGGGCTGATCTCCTTTAGGATGGACTGGTTGGATCTTCTTGTAGTCCAAGGGACACTTAAGAGTCTTCTCCAACACTGCAGTTCAAAAGCATCAATTCTTTGGCGCTCAGCTTTCTTCACAGTCCAACTCTCACATCCATACATGACTACTGGAAAAACCATAGCCTTGACTAGATGGACCTTTGTTGGCAAAGTAATGTCTCTGCTTTTCAATATGCCATCTAGGTTGGTCATAACTTTCCTTCCAAGGAGTAAGTGTCTTTTAATTTCATGGCTACAGTCATCATCTGCAGTGATTTTGGAGCCCAAAATAATAAAGTCTGACACTGTTTCCACTGTTTCCCCATCTATTTCCCATGAAGTGATGGGACCAGATGCCATGACCTTCGTTTTCTGAATGTTGAGCTTTAAGCCAACTTTTTCACTTTCCTCTTTCACTTTCATTAAGAGGCTTTTAATTCCTCTTCACTTTTTGCCATAAGGGTGGTGTCATCTGCATATCTGAGGTTATTGATATTTCTCCTGGCAATCTTGATTCCAGCTTGTGCTTCTTCAAGCCTAGCGTTTCTCATGATGTACTCTGCATAGAAGTTAAATAAGTAGAGTGACAATGTACATCCTTGACATACTCCTTTTCCTATTTGGAACCAGTCCGTTGTTCCATGTCCAGTTCTAACTGTTGCTTCCTGACCTGCATATAGGTTTCTCAAGAGGCAGGTCAGGTAGTCTGGTATTCCCATCTCATGAAGAATTTTCCACAGTTTATTGTGATCCACACAGTCAAAGGCTTTGGCATAGTCAATAAAGCAGAAATAGAACTGGAACTCTCTTGCTTTTTCAATGATCCAGCAGATGTTGGCAATTTGATCTCTGGTTCCTCTGCCTTTTCTAAAACCAGCTTGAACATCTGGGAGTTCACAGTTCACGTATTGCTGAAGCCTGGCTTGGAGAATTTTGAGCATTACTTTACTGTCATGTGAGATGAGTGCAATTGTGCGGTAGTTTGAGCATTCTTTGGCATTGCCTTTCTTTGGGATTGGAATGAAAACTGACCTTTTCCAGTCCTGTGGCCACTGCTGAGTTTTCCAAATTTGCTGGCATATTGAGTGTAGCACTTTCACAGCATCATCTTTCAGGATTTGAAAGAGCTCCACTGGGATTCTATCACCTTCACCAGCTTTGTTCTTAGAGATGCTTTCTAAGGCCCACTTGACTTTCACATTCCAGCATGTCTGGCTCTAGGTGAGTGATCACACCATCATGATTATTTTGGTCGTGAAGATCTTTTTTGTATAATTCTTCTGTGTATTCTTGCCACCTCTTCTTAATATCTTCTGCTGCTGTTAGGTCCCTACCATTTCTGTCCTTTCTCGAGCCCATCTTTGCATGAAATATTCCCTTGGTATCTCTAATTTTCTTGACGAGATCTCTAGTCTTTCCCATTCTGTTGTTTTCCTCTATTTCTTTGCATTGATGACTGAGGAAGGCTTTCTTTTCTCTCCTTGCTAATCCTTGGAATTCTGCATTCAAATGGGTATAGCTTTCCTTTTCTCCTTTGCTTATCACTTCCCTTCTTTTCACAGCTATTTGTAAGGCCTCCCCAGACAGCCATTTTGCTTCTTTGCATTTCTTTTCCATGGGGATGGTCTTGATCCCTGTCTCCTGTACAATGTCACAAACCTCCATCCATAGTTCATCAGGCACTCTATCTATCAGATCTAGTCCCTTAAATCTATTTCTCACTCCCACTGTATAATCATAAGGGATTTGATTTAGGTCATACCTGAATGGTCTAGCGGTTTTCCCTACTTTCTTCAATTTAAGTCTGAATTTGGCAATAAGGAGTTCATGACCTGAGCCACAGTCAGCTCCTGGTCTTGTTTTTGTTGACTGTATAGAGCTTCTCCATCTTTGGCTGCATCGAATATAATCAATCTGATTTTGGTGTTGACCATCTGGTGATGTCCATGTGTAGAGTCTTCTCTTGTGTTTTTGGAAGAGGGTGTTTGCTATGATCAGTGCATTTTCTTGGCAAAACTCTATTAGCCTTTGCCCTGCTTCATTCTGTATTCCAAGGCCAAATTTGCCTGTTACTCCAAGTGTTTCTTGACTTCTTACTTTTGCATTCTAGTCCCCTATAATGAAAAGGACAACTTTTTTTGGGTGTTCAGGTATGACCTAAATCAAATCCCTTATGGTTGTACAGTGGAAGTGACAAATAGATTCAAGAGATTAGATCCGATAGAATGCCTAAAGAACTATGGATAGAGATTCATGACACTGTACAGGAGGCAGCGATCAAGAACCTCCACAAGAAAAAGAAATGCAATAAAGCAAAATGGTTGTCTGAGGAGGCCTTGCAAATAGCTGAGTAAAGAAGAGAAATGAAAGGCAAAGGAGAAAAGGAAAGATATACCCATTTGAATGCAGAGTTCCAAAGAATAGCAAGGATAGATAGAAAAGCCTTCCTCAGTGATCAATGCAAAGAAATAGAGGAAAACAATATAATGGGAAAGACTAGAGATATTTTCAAGAAAATTAGAGATACCAACAGAACATTTCATGCAAAAATGGGCTCAATAAAGGACAGAAATGGTATGGACTTAATGGAAGCAGAGGATATTAAGAAGAGGTGGCAAGAATACACAGAAAAATGATACTAAAAAGATCTCCATGACCCAGATAATCACGATGATATGATCACTCACCTAGAGCCAGACACCCTGGAATGTGAAGTCAAGTAGGCCTTAGGAAACATCACTACAAACAAAGATAGTGGTGGTGATGGAATTCCAGTGGAGCTCTTTCAAATCCTGAAAGATGATTCTATTAAATGGCTGCACTCAATATGCCAGCAAATTTGGAAAGCTCAGCAGTGGCCCCAGGACTGGAAAAAGTCAGTTTTCATTCCAATCCCAAAGAAAGGCAATGCCAAAGAATGCTCACACTTATGCACAATTGCACTCATCTCACACGCTAGGAAAGTAATGCTCAAGATTCTTCAAGCCAGGCTTCAGCAATACGTGAACCATGAACTTCCCGATGTTCAAGCTGGTTTTAGAAAAGGCAAAGGAGCCATAGATCAAATAGAGAATATTGTTGGATCATCCAAAAAAGTACACGAGTTACAGGAAAACATCTACTTTTGCTTTACTCACTATGCCATAGCCTTTGACACTGTGGGTCACAACAAAGTGTGGAGAATTCTTAAAGTGATGGGAATACCATACCACCTTTCCTGCCTCCTGAGAAATCTGTATGCAGGTCAAGGAGCAACAGAGATGGATGGAATAACAGACTGGTTCCAAATAGGGAAAGGAGTATGTCAAGGTTGTATATTGTAAGCCTGCTTATTTAACTTATATGCAGAGTTCAGATACACAGATGACACCACCCTTATAGGCAGAAAGGGAAGAAGAACTAAAGAGCCTCTTGATGAAAGTGAAAGAGGAGAGCATAAAGCTCAACATTCAGAAAACAAAGGTCATGGCATCTAGTTCCATCACTTCATGGAAAATAGAGGGGGAAACAATGGAAACAGTGACAGACTTTAATTTTGGGGGCTCCAAATTCACTGCAGATTATTTCTGCAGCCATGACATTAAAAGACATTTGCTCCTTGGAAGAAAAGTTATGACCAACCTAGACAGCATATTAAAAAGAAGACACATTACTTTGCCAACAAAGGTCTGTCTAAAAGCTATGGTTTTTCCAGTAGTCATGTATGGATGTGAGAGTTGGACTATAATGAAAGCTGAGTGCTGAAGAATTGATGCTTTTGAACTGTGATGTTGGAGAAGACTCTTGAGAGTCCCTTGGACTGCAAGGAGATGAAATCAGTCAATCCTAAAGGAAATCAGTCAATCCTAAGGGAAATCAGTCCTGAATATTCAATGGAACAAATGATTCTGAAGCTGAAACTCCAATACTTTGGCCACCTGATGTGAAGAATTGACTCACTGGAAAAGACACTGATGCTGGGAAAGATTGAAGGCAGGAGGAGAAGGGGGCGACAGAGGATGAGATTGTTGGATGGCATCACCGATTTGATGGACATGAGTTTTAGCCGTCTCTGGGAGTTGGTGATGGACAGGGAAGCTTGGTGTGCTGCCATCCATGGGGTCGTTAAGAATTGGACACAACTAGTGACTGAACTGAACTTAACCTAACCTGTATGGGGAAGAAGGTAATCAGGTAGAGGAAAAAAGATGCTAGTGAGACTTCAATGAATATCCCTCATTATATATAATAGCTTTCCTTTTTGGAACCCCATAAAAGTTTTTACATAATTAAAAGAAACTCAGGAGAGAAAAGCAATCCCTTAATATTAGGGGGAAAAAGAAAAAGAAGGAAATAAGACTAACTGTATCAAGTTGGTGACATAGATATAGAGAAATAATTACTTCAACCGAGTTTAAGGTATAGTTATATTAGTTGAATGTCTTTATTGGGATTTATTTCAGGGAGAAAACAAGTTGACATAAACAGCATTCAGTTAACATTAATAATAATCATATTGTTATTTTGAAACTACTATAGAGATAATATGTAACTAAATGAACTTATGTTGAGACCTTTAGGAACTAAGACTTTTCAGGAAAGAAAAAAAGATGGTAAAAGTATAAAATCAAAGAATTCAAGTAAAAGTTCTGTGTTATTAAAATTGAAATAGAAATAGCAGTATGAACTTGTAATTTCTTTTGTCTAATATGCATGTTTCCTGACTCTTTGTCCATTAAAAACCCTAGAAGCAATGATAGGTTTGCAATCAACACCCAAAGCAATGAGCTATCTTATCACCCAGATTGTAGTTTCTAATATAATTCTCCACTGCAAGGGAGCACGACTCCTTGAAAAAATGGCTCAGTTCCAGACCTGAAATGGGAGATGAGCAAAATGAGTTTAAGATACCTTATTATATTAGGAAAGGAAAAATGTTATCAGAGATTAATGGTTATTTCAGTAGAACAGAGAAACAACCTAAGGGGACTCTCATTGGCTCAGGATGGGACAAATTTAAGCATTAAAAGCATAATAACTGCAACTGGGTAAAGCACATTCAGCATAAAATTCCATAAGTTCTTCATAAAACAACTCACAAGACAACACTGAGTTCAGTGTTGCTGGGGTACCAACTTTGAAAAGTGGTCAATAGAATGAAAGAATTATGATTTCCTCCTATCTTTCCTGCAGCACATACAGTCCTTTTGGTATAATGCTTGTCTATAATGCCCAGATTGGTTCAGACAGGGTAGATAAAAAATAAAATCACAAAAATGCAAAATATGTAAATATTTTAGAAGGTGAATGTCTTAAACTAACAAGCTACACCCACTGCATGCAATCATTGCATCTTAGAAGAGCATAGTGGCTTGTGGAAAAATATACAAAATCTATACTCTTGTATCCTATTCTCTTACTTCAGTTACTCATATGAATTGCTCTACATATGTGAAACATGTTCTCCAGAGTTTGAAAACTTAGTATAGAATCCAAGCCATAGGTAAATATCCTGGTAGAAGAATCCAGGCCCTGAATGAAAAAAGTAAACCTCATATATTGAAGAGAAGCTTGAAATAAAGTGTTTTAAAATAAGAGAATAGGTGTTATTGACATAATCTAAAGGAATTCACTAATTGTGCACCCTAAGAACAGCAGGGGGAGAAGGGGATGACAGAGGATGAGATGGCTGGATGGCATCACGGACTCGATGGACATGAGTCTGAGTGAACTCCAGGAGCTGGTGATGGACAGGGAGGCCTGGTGTGCTGCAATTCATGGGGTCGCAAAGAGTCGGACATGACTGAGCGACTGAATTGAACTGAACTGAACTGAAGAACAGTTCTGTGAAAGTAAAAATAACGACATATCTGAACACATCTGAACACATAGTAGATAAATGAAAAACAGTGATTTACTTTACAGGGCCTGAGAAACACTTACAGTAGGCTGTAAAATAAGGATGAGGTTACTCAGTATAACAGGATATTGCTTAGAGGCACCCATTTTCATTTTACAAAGCTGCAGCTTTGTAAAAGGGAGAAACTTGATAAAACAACAAAATCCAAATTTCTATTTTAAGTCAATGTAGAAAAAAAAATCATCACCAGCACCAACCACACACACACAAAACAGGACAATGAGCTACAGCCTCTGATCTCATTATATTCTGTCCAAACAAGAATGTATTTTCTTCTCTAAAAATTAAAAGTTACAGCATTTGAACACATCCACTTTTGCCAAGCAAACTTGATGTCTACTGCTAAGGTAAAGTTCATTGTTGACTACAATCTTTCTTTATTCAGTTCAGTTCATTTACTCAGTAGTGTCCAACTCTTTGCGACTCCATGAACCACAGCATGCAAGCCCTCCCTGTCTATCACCAACTGCCAGAGTCTACCCAAACCCATGCCCATTGAGTTGGTGATGCCATCCCACCATCTCACCCTCCGTCATCCCCTTCTCCTCCTGCCCTCAATCTTTCCCTGCATCAGGGTCGTTTCCAATGAGTCAGCTCTTTGCATCAGGTGGCCAAAGTATTGGAGTTTCAGCTTCAACATCAGTCCTTCCAATGAACACACAGGACTGATCTCCCTTAGGATGGACTGGTTGGATCTCCTTGCAGTCCAAGGGACTCTCAAGACTTCTTCAACACTGCAGTTCAAAAGCATCAATTCTTCGGCGCTCAGCTTTCTTCACAGTCCAATTCTCACATCCATACATGACTACTGAAAAAATCATAGCCTTGACTAGACAGACCTTTGTTGGCAAAGTAATGTGTCTGCTTTTTAATGTGCTATCTAGATTGGTCATAAATTTCCTTCCAAGGAGTGTCTTTTAATTTCATGGCTGCAATCACCATCTGCAGTGATTTTGGAGAACCCAAAATAGCCAGCCACTGTTTCCACTGTTTCCCTATCTATTTCCCGTGAAGAGATGGGACTGGATGTCATGATCTTAGTTTTCTGAATGTTGAGCGTTAAGCCAACTTTTTCACTCTCCACTTTCACTTTCATCAACAGGCTCTTTAGTTCTTCTTCACTTTCTGCCACAAGGGTGGTGTCATCTGCATATCTGAGGTTATTGATATTTCTCCTGGCAATCTTGATCCCAGCTTGTGTTTCCTCCAGCCCAGCGTTTCTCATGATGTACTCTGCGTAAAAGTTAAATAAGCAGGGTGACATATACAGCCTTGACATACTCTTTCTTTATTAGGGATTAAATATTTTAAACTGTGTCACATATTTGAGATTTATTTATATTATATTCTTCCCTGGTGGCTCAGACAGTAAAGCGTCTGCCTGCAGTACAGGAGACTCAGGTTCGATCCCTGGGTCTGGAAGATCCCCTGGAGGAGGAAATGGCCATCCACTCCAGTACTCTTGCCTGGAAAATCCCATGGATGGAGGACCCTGGTAGGCCACAGTCCATGGGGTCACAAAGAGTTGGACACAACTGAGCGACTTCATTTTCTTTCTTTTCTATATTATATTACCTGTGAGAGTATTCAAGTTCGTGTTCAGCCTCAGCCTTATTCTCCTATAAATCCTGTAATACCTAATTGACAAGATCACATGAGGCAACCCGGGGCTTCCCAGGTGACACTAATGGTAAAGAACCAGCCTGCCAATGCAGGAGATGTGTGACATGTGGGTTCAGTCCCTGGGTCAGGAAGATCCCCTGGAGGAGGGCATGACAGTCCACTCCTGTATTCTTGCCTGGAGAATCCCACGGACAGAGGAGCCTGGCAGGCTATAGTCCATAGAGTTGCAAAGAGTTGGATATGACTGAAGTGACTTAGCATGCACATACCATTTTATAGGGGAAATGACTATAGCTGATGAAAGATATCCTTTATAGAATTCCAGCTAATAAATGAAGAGGAAATGATTTGTGACCACTGGTCAAAATGTTAAACAGTAATCATCCGTAGCCACTAAAACCACTTGCTGAGATGTCAGTGAGAGCTTTTAAGTGTTGAAATGTTATAATGGAGTCAGACTGACACCACTTGAATATAATAATCAATTTTAGAATCACACAAGGGAGACAATAGGTATTATGAGCCTTCTGGTGAGATACAGACATGAAATACCTGCACTAAAAATAAATAAATCTGGATATAACCTAGGTCTTTAGGTGTAACAATTTATAATAACTATGGGAGATTGAGGAAAACATTAACCACAAGCCCAAGAGGGTTATCATCCAAATCCAGAGTGTAGGACCCTGCACAAGACAAGCAACCTAGTTTCTCCAACAAATGAATGGTTTGTAAAAATAAAAGAGCAAAATAGAGTGAGTTTTCTCAAAGAGTCCCAAGAGGTATAACAAACACATGCAATTTAAGTATGCAATTTTGAATACTTATTTGAATAAACCAACAGGAAGAGGGTGTTTTAGACAAATAGGGAAATGTAACTATGGATTGGATACAAAATTATACTAAAGAATTATAGTTAATTTTTAGGTGTTATAATGGCTTGGAAAGGATGTTAAACATTCCAATTGGAGAAGCATATTGAAGTATATAGAGGGGAAATGACATAATTTCTGGATTAAAATAGTAATCTCCAAATACTCCATCTATGGTTTAGATGTGAAAAGACAGAGATTTTTTTCTGACATATTAGCACCAAGAAAAATCTGGGTAATATTAAAATCATATATTTTAACAGGATCATCTAAAAGAGATGGACAGGAGAAAGCTTTAACGAACTGATTTCTAGAGAAAAGAGCCTTAAAAATGTTCAAACTCTTGAAAAAGTTCCCCTTGCTGGCATTTGGGAGTCGGAGTGATTGGTGGTGGCCGTGACAGATCCCTGGTGGTGGCAGCACTAGAGATGGGGCTAAATCAGGCTTAAATTTAACCCCTTAAAACTCAAGCTCAGTCACAGATCAAACTGACACTCAGTGAAATCCAGCTTATCTCATCTTAGTCACTAGATGCCCTGCTCTCTGGGAAAACAAAACCATGCAACAATATTTCTCAATCTTCATTGTTTTTCTACACATAATGTGTGGTTATCAGTCAAAAGTCACTAGACATTAAAAAGAATCAAGAATATAGCACCCAGATTTAATTGGTGGGCAGGGAAGAGAAAGGAAGCAATTCATAGGTGAAACAGATATTAGAGCAAGCAGATGAAGATTTTAAAATAATTATTACAAATGTACAAGGATTTTCAGGTAAACATGGAAAGAATGGGTCAACAGGTCAGTATAAAAATGGAAACTATTAAAAGTCACGTAGAGATCTTGGGTATGTAAAACAAGTATTTGAAATAGGAAGTACATTGGTTTTAAAATAAAAATAAATACTGAAGAAAGTATGAGAGAAATTGAAAATAGCCTAATACAGATTACATGAAATGAAACACATGAGGGAAGAAAAAGATAAAGAAGGCCATGTTGGATGTCAATGGGTCAATGTGTAAGTGGTCTAACATACATATATTTGGAAATCTCAGAACAATAAGAAAGTAAATGAATCAAGAAAAGCAGTTGAAATATCAACTAAAATTTTTCCAACATTGGTGAAAAACATATCTTTACATAACAGTATATATTAATAATAAGTGATACCGTATTTAGTCTTATGGTGACAGAAAAGGAATGCTCTCATTACTAAACTATCATGTTTTAATGTCTGTATCTTTATCTTTGTAGCATCTGTACTTAAATTATTTTCTAATATCAGGGTGGGACAGAAGGTTGGATTTTCTTCTGTAACCAAATGCAAAAGTATGCTAGTTATGAGTTGCTCTTGACCATGATTGGTGATCAACACCATGACTGGTATTTTTTTTTTTCCAATATTGTACATTCCAGATCTATGAAAACACTGAATCAAGATAGTAGTATAAATGTGAAGTGTAGGTGCAAATTAAACCTTTAAAAAATGCATACATTTAGAAATCTCAGAACCATAAAAAATCGAATAAAAACATATTTGAAGCTGTGTCAGCTTAAAAATTCCCCAAATTGATAAAAAACATCAAAGAAATCCACATAAACCTACTAGCTGTAATAACTGAGCTCAAAAAGAAAAGGTCTCAGGATATAATATTAATGTAAAAAAATCCATTATATTTCTATTTATTAGTAAAAACAATTAGAAAATAAAATTCAGAAATTAATACTGCTTACAAAAGTATATTGTTGTTACTTGCTGAGTTGCATACAACTCTTTTACAGCCCCATGGACTGTAAGCTGCCAGGCTCCTCTGTCCATGTGATTTTCCAGGCAAGAATACTGGAGTGGGTTGCCATTTTCTTCTCTAGGGGATCTTCCCTATTCAGGGATTGAACCCGCATCACCTGCATTGGCAGGTGGATTCTTTACTACTGAGCCCCAAGGGAAGCCCTACAAAAGTATAAATAACTATAAATATCTAGAGATAAATATTCCTCACTGAAACCTACAGCATTTGTTGAGAGAAATTAAGATCTCTCCATGTATATAAATGAAGAAATACATCATGCTAACAGATTGGAGGATTTAATATTTCCTCTCAATCTACAGATTCTGTAAAATATCAATTAAAAATGCCAGAATTTTTTTGTGACAACTGTCAAGCTGATACTGCAATCTGTATGCAAAAGGAAATGTTCTAGAATAACAAAAGAATACAGCTGGAGTCCTTCTATTTCCTGATTTTAAGATAAGGTAACCAAGACAGTGCAGTTCTGCAGTAAGGATAAACAGATGGATGCAACAGAATAAAATCCCAAAATACAACCACGTATATACTCAAATATTTAAAAAAGGCATAAATGCAATTCAATGAAGAAAGGACAGTTTTTTCAATAGATGCTGTATAACCAACTGGATATCTGTGTGGAAAAATCCTAGTGCATGGTATACAAAAATTATAATCAAATGGATTACAGTCGTAGATGTAAAAGCCAAAATTATAGAGCTTCCAGCAGAAAATGCAAGAAAAATGTTAGCAAACTGGAAAATGGCAAAGGTTTTTATATATGGAATTCCAAAAAGTTTCACTATAAAAGAAAAATGATAAGCAAGAGTTAACTAATGTTAGAACTTCTGTTCTCAAAAGATACTGTTAATTAAAACTTCCAGTTTCTAGCCCAATATGTAAAAAGCTTGGAAGTTGTCACAATAAGAAAAAAACTGAACAAACTGAAAATCAACAACTCTTCTTAGATCCATCAGAGAATTGAAGTCACAAAGCAAACAGAGTGGCAAATATAGAGAATCAGAGTTGACCAGGAGCAGAAAACTTCCCTGGAGCCAGAAATTGGTAGGAATAAGGGATAACTGACTAATTGCTGGAGACTGAGCGTGAACTAATTTAAGAGAATACCATTTCTGAGGGTGCAACCTTTATTGTTGTTTAGTTTCTGAGTTGTGTCCAACTCTGCACCCCATGGATCCTTTTCCAGGGGATTTCCCAGGCAAGAATACTGGAGTGGGTTGCCATTTCCCTCTCTAGGGGATCTTCCTGACCCAGGGACCGAACATGTGGCTCCTGCTTGGCAAGTGGATTCTTTACCACTGAACCACATGGGAGCCTAGTGCAGTCTTAGGGGCTGAGTTTTACTACCAGGAGCCTCACCATCTGGTCACTGTGATCAGAGCAAAATCTCCTCATATATCCAGCAAGGGGGAGGAAGTAAACATTTTGAAATGTTGTCAGAGGATTCTATTTTCCTTAAAAAGGCCTGACCTGGGGAAAGAATTTGAAAAAGAATAGATTCATGTATATGCATAACTGAGACATGTTGCTGTGCACCTGAAACTAATACAACATTGTTAATCAACTATGCTTCAAAATAAAAAATATATATTTTTAAAGGCCTGAACTTAAAAGCACCTATTTTGTCACAGACCAACAAAAATGTTTCACCAGAGCCTAACTCATGTAGGCAAAGAAAATACTCAGCTCTGGCCCCCTCTGGCCTTTGAAGAAGGGAAAGAGTGAACTTCAGTCTCATTGATGTGAAGGAAGGGAAAGACGCAGCTCCAGGTCCCTGTAGCCTTTCTATCTCACCTAAGGGGTGATAGAATCTGAGAAGGACTTGTAAAGACCAAGGCCCAGAGGCACAGGCTCAGAGTGGAAATTTGGAAATAACCAAGATGCCCTCAGTAGGTAAATGTGTGTATCACAAACTATAGTATATCCATAGGCTTCCCAGGAGGCACAGTGGTAAAGAATCCACCTGCCAATGCAGGAGACGCAAGAGATGTGGGTTTGATCCCTGGGTCCGGAAGATCTTCTGGGGTAGGAACTGGCAACCCACTCCAGTATTCTTGCCTGGGAAATCCCATGGACAGAGGAGCCTGGTGGGCTGCAGACCGTGGGGCTGCAAAGAGTTGGACATGCCTGAGCACAGCACAGCAGTAGTACATCCATTCAGGGTAGTGTCATTCAGGGACCAAAAGAAGTGAGCTATTTGTTAGGTGAGCTGATGCCAGTTGTGAAAGAATTCATAGAAGTATTAATAAGAGAAGAAAAGAGTTTTTCCTCACTTTTCAAGTGAGGAAAGGGACAGACTCATGGTGGTGTAGGCTCTGAAGGGTGGGGATTTGAGTCTTTTATTGAGTTTCAAAGGACAAGGTGCAGGAAAGAAGGGGTGACTTCATTTCTGCTCTGGTCCATAGTTGTATCTGAGTTGGCTGTGCTTCTATAGGATGTGGGGTTTTTGAGAATTTGTAACTTCTTGTCTTCAGTAATTTTCTAGCTCTTAAATGTCTGAAAGAGACTTGATAGTGGCCCTTTACAGGCGCTACTCTATTCTGAACAATGTTACATGGGTTTACACTATTCAATCTATGAAGACATGGGAGGACCTCAAATGCATATTGTTAAGTGAAATAAACCATTCTGAAAAGGCTACGTAATATATGATTCCAACTCTATAATATTCTGGAAAAGGCAAAACTCTACAGACAGTAAAAAGATGAGTTGTTGCCAGGCCTTGGTGGGAAGGGATTGGTAGGAATGAATACATACATAAATGGAGCCCAAGATAGTTTTAGGTCAATGAAACTACTCCATATGATACTGTAATAGTGGATACGTGACATTATGCTTTTATCAGAACCCACAGAATTGAACAACAACAAGAACAAAAAGTAACTCTAAACTGCAATCTCTATTTAAAGGTATTTGTCAATACTGGTTTATCCATTGCCAAAAAACTACCACACTAATATCAGTTAATAGTAAGAGGAAAAATGGTATATGGAGATAAAAAGGGTATATGAGAAAAAAAAAAGTATTCTTTACTCTAAAGAACAGTAATATTAAAAAAAACAAATGCTATACTCTTGGAGAAAATATTCCCAATACATGTATCTGGCAAAAGACTCAAATCTATGAACACTAATAATCAAAAGGCAAGCAACTTAACTGAAAATGGCCAAAAGTCTTAGATACTCACCAGAGTCATATATTAGATGGCCAAAACTTGAAAAATGCTTAAACACGTTAATTATCCTAGAAGTGCATATCAAAATAGCAATGAAATATCACTAAACAACCACTAGAAAGGCCAAGATTTAAAAGACTGATAATACCAAGAGTTTGTAAGAACATGGAAGTGCTAGATTTTTCACACATTCTTGGAGGAAATATACAATAGTATATTAACCCCTTGTAGTAGTCACTTTAATCATAAATCAATAATTTATTAATTTATCTTCAGGAAATTAAAGCTTATGTCTGTAAAATTATTTATATATTAATGCTGAATGAAGTTTTATTTCTAACAGCATGACCCTTGGAAACAATCTAAATGTCCATCAACAGGAGACTGGATAAACAAAATAACAGATATATTTTCATTCATTCTGTTATCATATAATGGTATAATACTACCCAGCAATAAAAGGAATGAACTACTGATACAAAGAAACAGCATGAGGTAATTGCAAATTTATGCTTAGTGAAAGAAACAAAAGAGTACAGTGATGTTCAATAGCAGGGATAATTAACCTATGAAGAAAAAAATCAGAGCAATTGCCTGTGGGTGGCGAGGATAGACTGTTTTTGTAAATGAAATTTATTGGAACACAGACATGCTCATTTGCTTATAATCTGTGGCTGCTTTCACACTACAACAGAAGGAAATAGTTGTGTCAGGGACCATCAGGGCCAAATAGCATAAAATATTTACTGTCTGGTCCTTTACAGAAAAAGTTTACTGACCTCTGGTATACGTGTGTAAGGTTTTTTAAAATGTTAAAAATTGTGGAGGCTGGCAAGTGGATATATAGGGATCCTTTTTAGTATTCTGTCTATTTTTATGTGGTTAAAACTTATAATAAATTAAAAAAATTTGGAGGCCATTATCTGGTCTGAGGGGCTTTCCAGGTGGTGCTAGAGGTAAAGATCCACTTGCAAATGCAGGAGACATAAGAGAGGCGGGTTCGATCCCTGGGTCGGGAAGATCCCCTGTAGGAGGGCGTGGCAATCCACTCCAGTATTCTTGCCTGGAGAATCCCATGGGCAGGGGAGTCCGGTGGGCTACAGTCCATGGCATCTCCAAGAGTCAACACCACTGAAGTAACTTAGCAGGCATCTGGACTGAGAACTTACAGGAGTTTTCCAGTTAAGCTATTTCTTCTTCATAGGCAAAACACTCTCCAACATAAATCACAGCAGGATCCTCTATGATCCACCTTCCAGAATACTGGAAATAAAAGCAAAAATAAACAAATGGGATCTAATTAAAAGCTTCTGCACAACGAAGGAAACTAAAAGCAAGGTGAAAAGACAGCCTTCAGAATGGGAGAAAATAATAGCAGATGAAGCAACTGACAAACAACTAATCTCAAAAATATACAAGCAACTTATGCAGCTCAATTCCAGAAAAATAAATGACCCAATCAAAAAATGGGCCAAAGAACTAAATAGACATTTCTCCAAAGAAGACATACGGATGGCTAACAAACACATGAAAAGATGCTCAACATCACTCATTATCAGAGAAATGCAAATCAAGACCACAATGAGGTACCATTTCACATCAGTCGGAATGGCTGCGATCCAAAAGTCTACAAGCAATAAATGCTGGAGAGGGTGTGGAGAAAAGGGAACCCTTTTACACTGTTGGTGGGAATGCAGACTAGTACAGCCACTATGGATAACAGTGTGGAGATTCCTTAAAAAACTAGAAATAGAACTGCCTTATGACCCAGCAATCCCACTGCTGGGCATACACACCGAGGAAACCAGAATTGAAAGAGACACATGTACCCCAATGTTCATCGCAGCACTGTTTATAATAGCCAGGACATGGAAACAACCTAGATGTCCATCAGCAGATGAATGGATAAGAAAGCTGTGGTACATATACACAATGGAGTATTACTCAGCCGTTAAAAAGAATACATTTGAATCAGTTCTAATAAGGTGGATGAAACTGGAGCCTATTATACAGAGTGAAGTAAGCCAGAAAGAAAAACACCAATACAGTATACTAACACATATATATGGAATTTAGAAAGATGGTAGTGATAACCCTGTACGCGAGACAGCAAAAGAGACAGATGTATAGAACGGACTTCTGGACTCTGAGGGAGAGGGAGAGGGTGGGATGACTTGAGAGAATGGCACTGAAACATGTATACTATCATGTAAGAAACGAATCGCCAGTCTATGTTCGATACAGGATACAGGATGCTTGGGGCTGGTGCACGGGGATGATCTAAAGAGATGATATGGGGGTGGGAGGTGGGAGGGGGGTTCAGGATTGGGAACTCATGTACACCCGTGGCGAATTCATGTCAATGTATGCAAAACCAATATACTATTGTAAAGTAAAATAAAGTAAAAATAAAAATAAAAAAAAAACTTGCAGAAAGAATATGAATTCTATGCTGGAGAAATAAAAGTGCCAACTAGAGATATACCTGAAGGTTATTGAAAAGCAGGCAAATGTTTAAACAAAACTGTTAAGTTCTGATGACTCCGGCTACATCCTATCCTTGGCAGAGTGGTATTGCTATAACCTGTGGAGAGTCAAAGAATTGTTCTCATCCTGCCCTTATTGTACCATCAAGGAGGATTGTGAAATGGTCCAGGGAGTCATGATCAGGCCTCGGTTCTCAGGCTGGGGAGGAGATTTTGGTATGTGGAGCTCTTTTGTCACTGAGATTTTTTTTTTAACTTTCTGGCATCTTCTGGATCCTTTCTCATTCATAGCATTTTCCCTTTAGATGGACTCCTGTAGCTCTTTTACATCTTGTGCATAAAGAAAGCACTAGTGTATCCCCCCACAGGGGTGGGAGCATTGGGCTTGCCTTCACAGCCTAGAGGATCTGAAAATTGGAGCTGAGCAAAGGCAGCCAGGGCTTCCCAGGTGGTGCTAGTGGTAAAGAATCCACCTGACAAGGCAGGAGACACTGGAAATGCAGGTTCAATCACTGGGTTGGCAAGATCCCCTGTAGGAAGAAATGGCAGCCTACACCAGTATTCTTGCCTGGAGAATCCCATGGACAGAGAAGCCTGGTGGGCTACAATCCATGGGGCTGCCAAGAGCTGGACGTGACTGAACATCTGAGCACAAAGACAACCGTGCTGTGCCTGACATAAGTGAGTTCTCTTCCGGGTCTCAGACAAAAACATGCTATTTTTCTTGATTTGTCTCCCTTATCCCCACCTGAGGCAATTTCAGAGTTACCAGATTAGGGTTTCTAGACCAAGATAAGATTTAATTTCTGATAAAAAGAGCCAAATTTAAAACATTCTGTTTGAAGCCAGTTGAACATTTTCTTCCTTCCTGCCTTTCAATATTTTTTTATGCATTGAGTGTGAGTTCAGTCACTCAGTCGTGCCCTACTCTTTGTGACCCCATGGACTGCAGCACGCCAGGCTTCCCTGTCCATCAACTCCTGGAGCTTACTCAAACTCATGCCCATCGAGTCAGTGATGCCATCCAACCATCTGATCCTCTGTTGTCCCCTTCTCTTCCCACCTTCAGTCTTTCCTAGCATCAGGGTCTTTTCCAATGCATTGAGTATACTTAACAGTTAATTGGAATCTTGGTTTACTAAGTCAGTGATTCAAGAGTACAGCAGGGAGCTATTATGTGAAAATAGACTTCAGAAAGTTTGGAATCCAAATGATAATATGAAAAACACGTTTAGATATGGGGAGAGTTTAAGCAGTTAATAGAATTTATTCATAGGAAGGAAAGATTGGTTTAGGACTTAAGACACAGGATTGATTTCTATTTTTAAATTCCATGCACTAGTTGTTAAAATACTCTTTGAAAACCTCTTCTTTAAGACAATTTTTTTTTTTTTTGGAAGAGCATATTATGTCACTCATCACCATCTTTTAGAATGTGATGTGTGTGAGGGGATGATCCATTAAACTCCAAATCATAGGCCTTTTGATAGCAACGAATATTTGAATTATGCTTTATCATTTGGGCTCCCCTGGTGGCTCAGACAGTAAAGAACCTTCCAGCAATGTGAGAGACCTGGGTTCAGTCCCTGGGTTGGGAAGATCCCCTGGAGAAGGAAAAGGCTACCCACTCCAGTATTCTTGCCTGGAGAATTCCATGGATAGAGGAGCCTGGTGGGCTACAGTCCGTGGGGTCACAAAGAATCAGACACGACTGGGCAATTAACATACTTTATAATTTACTGTTTCATTTCCTTCAGTTAATCCACACAACCAGCCTGCAAACTACTAAAGATGTAATATTCACATCTCTTTTGTAGAAATGAAGGAGGAAACTAATGCTGAGTGGTTAAGTGAAAAAGTGAAGGTCACTAAGCAGATAAGTTTCAGAATCAGAGCTTCAGCTCCAATCCCTCCTGTCTGAAGTCTATACTAGTTCTACAGTGTTCTGTTGCAAACTTTTTAATTAGTGTAGCAAATACTAACTGACCTTCATATCAAACACAGGACATCCACGCTTGGCATGGTAGCCCAGAATTGTGAAGATGGTTGTACAAGCTGAAACTGCAAAATGATCTTAATGGAAAAAATTAAAAATGTTCCATGACTTAAATATTTCTGTCAAAACTTTAAAAACTCTATTATATACATATAGAAAAATAAAAAATAAAACTTACATTTAAATTTATTTAATATACTGTTTAGTACACTACATTTTAGTATTTATTATTTAGTATACTATAACTTAAATCATTAACATTAAGAGTTAATAACTCTATTTCTTTGTAAAGAAAAAGTATCAAGAGCAGTTTGAATAGTGCTTGCCTTTTTGTTGTATAACCTACAGTATGGAGTGAACATCTTTCTATACTTCAGCAAATTGTAATATTCCTTTCTAGATTCAGATCAGCTTCCAACATTTTATCTTCGCTTCTTTAATATAAAAAAGTATCTCTGAGAGTTCTCTTAATCTGAAGATTTTTTCCAGCGTCATGTCCTCTGGGATATCTTCATCCTTTCCATCACAACCACTTTCCTCATTTATGTCAGTAAATTTGCTTTCAGGAACACCCTGGAGGTCCAGTGGTTAGGACTCAATGCTTTCACCACTGGGGCCAGGGGTTCGATCTCTGGTCAGGGAATTATTAATAAGATCCCATAAGCCATGCATTGTGGCCAAAAATAAATATATAACGTAATTTCCAATATGTTATGGACTGACATTTTTAAAAAAGTGCTTCCAAGAGATCGTTTTGCTGCATATCCAGAGTCTCAGAACCAAAACACTGTCAACATTCCCACATCAGCTATTTCTTCTATAACTCCATTTGCACTGGATTCAAATTTCACTTCCAAAGCTATCGCTTTTGTTTCTCGGCTGTGTTTTTATTTTTGTTGGCCCTCTTTTGAGTATCTGTTTTTGGCAATTATCACGTTACTTAATCGCTGTGAGACAAGAAGGCAATGCAAGTGCACAGCTGCTGCATGTGCCTGAACTGGATGACAGACTTGCAGTGACCAGTCACCGAAAAAATTGGGAAGACTTGATGTGATTTGGTCACTGGTCAGGATGCACATTGGTTATTTACCTTGTGGTTTGCAGACATAAGAGCAAAGGGTGTGCTTTATGCGATGACTCACAGTTAAGATACTATGGTAATGAAATTTGAATCATGGTTTTGGGGAGGCTGGTGGTATTTAACTATCCTGTGGAGTTTGAAAAGGGAAGTCTGCCCGTATCGAAGCCCATGATACTCAAGTGACCACTAACTTAAATGAGGACACTGAGTGGATTGGATTTAGGTAAAGAAGGGGAAATTCTGTTGCATGAGGAGAAGAGTTACGGCCGGCAGAGGGAGACGGAGAGCAGATGCCTTGGCTAGGTCAAGGGTGTGACACAAAGTCACAGTGGAAACAGCAAAAGCGGACGACGATCAAAGGCTACCTTCACCCAGTTTGCAATTTTGCCTCACACAAAATGCCACAGTTACTCTAAAATCTAGTTTTCTGACTGGAGAAAACACATAAAAATGTGTTCTTAAATATAAATAGTGGGCGCCCTCAGTCACTCAGTCCTTCCTATCTGACTCTTGGCAGCCCCATGGACTATAGCCTTCCAGGCTCTGTCCATGGAACTTTCCATGCAAGAATACTGGCATGGGTTGCCATTTCCTACTCCAGGGAATCTTCCTGACCTAGGAATCAAACCTGTGTCTCTTGCGTCTCCCAGATTGGCAGGTAGGTTCTTTACCACTGTGCTACGTCAATCAGTTGTGTCCGACTCTTTGTGACCCCTGGACTGCAGCATGCCAGGCCTCCCTGTCCATCACCAACTCCCAGACCTTGCTCAAACTCATGTCCATCGAGTTGGTAATGTCATCCAATCATCTCATCCTCTGTCATCCTGGGAAGCCCCAAATAAATTAGTACATACACCTAATATCTATGCTATATCTTTTGTTCATATTGGTTACAAAAGTAACATGTACTTACTAATTATAAAAGATTTGAATACTGTAGAATGGAAGAAAGAAAAAGGTGAAAGCCCTTTTATTCTCCCATCTCTCTTCTCTGAATGTAATAACTGCTACTAGTAAAACTGTACTTCAATGGCATGCTGTTTTGATTTCCTGTCTTATTATTTGTGTAAGTTTAATACCAACTACAATATTATATGATGTTTACTTTAATTAGATGTACATATGTGGAAAAATTAGGAGGAACACTACTAGCACAAACTTAAAATGGATATTTTAAATTACCTTTTCTAAGAAGTGAAAAGATGAAATCAATTATTTGCACTTCAGAAGAAGCAAAGTCACACTTCAGTTGCTGTACTGAGTAGGTATTACTGGTGAATCCATTAAAAATACATGAAATAAAGACCTTTTCCAAGAGTCAAGTTTTCTGGTTTACTTGTAAAAAGGACACATTTCAAAGTACTTGCTTTCATTTGAATTGGGCTATCTGAACCCTCAAAATCTTTGTCATTCACACTGACCTTGAAATATTAAAAAACAGGAATACATTTTAATCTTGAAATCTTCAAAACTCTAATTTACCAGAAAAATAAAGTGATCATCTTAGAGGTAATTTTTTCTTACCTATCAAATTTATATACCACTAAATCATACAAAACAATATTAATTATACAGCTGTTCTGATATTACTCATGTATTACTTATGTGTAAGAGTATTTACTTAAATGTAAAATGAATATGCATGTATACAGCATGAAACTTAAAATACAAACCCATAACTCTGAAGCCCCCATGCCTCTCCTTGGAGGCACTGCCCCTCCTTCCTAAACTTATTCCTGAAATAGACCCACAGCCTTGAATTCTTGGTTTTATTCCCCCCCCACTTTTTTTTTTTTTCTGATTTTACAAGTATTTTCTATCCTAAATCAATTAATTTCTTTTTGCACACTTTTGAAATTTATATCAACTTAATGCTGTATAAAATTTTCTGAATTCTCATTATTCTGATTAACACTATGCTTATTTAATTAAGATAGTTTTGTTACATTTTATTCTTCATTTACAGTACTGTAAGGTATGCCATTATAGGAATATGCGGTAGTTTATCATTTCTTCTGGAAATGGGCATTTGGATTGCTTCCTATTTTTAAACTACTTTAAGGAATTTTTGCATGTATTTTTTCAGTGTGCTTTGGCCAGAAAGTTCCTGAGATGTATGCCAAGAAAAGGAATAGGTGGATCAGAAAGACTCTGCACATCTTTAATTTACTTATATAGTCCTTCTTTTATTTTTTCAAAGTGATTATATGAATTTACCTTCCTAAGGGCTATCTATTGGAGTTCCCATTTCTCCACACCTCACAAAGGTGGGAATTTTCATTGTAGAAATTAATTTACATTTGACAATTGGCACAGTTGGCGTACTTTTAAGGTATAGGGGTTTCATCCTGTTGGGAAATGACAGAGTCATTGAGTCTTTTGTGAGAGCAGCTTCAGAGAAGTGGCAGGGACAGCTAATCTGGAAAGGATGCAGGTAAAGTCAAAATTTTCTCCGTTTAAGACAAGATGACATTCTGTCTGCTGAGAATGAAAGGGTAAGGAGGCCTCAAGGAGGCTGGTGAAGGTTTTGAGTAACTGATAAACTTTGAAGACCAAAGACTTTGTTAAACTCTGCCTCATCAGGCCCCATTTATTCATTAAACATTGATTTTTTTAAAAAAAATTGAAAGCACCCAATGTTAGGCATTGGAAAATGCATAAGTAAATAAGACTCAGTTCTGGCTCCAAAGAAGCCTAATGAGGAAATCCAATGTAAACATATAATTATGCAATGAGATGCTTGCTATGCTTAAGGCTCTACTCAGCCCAGCAGGGGTGCAGGAAGGAGTAATTGGCTCTGAATGAATGAACAAGGATGGTCTCATGAATGACAGCTAAGTAGGAGCATTCCACGGAGGGTCCTGCAGTGTGAGCAGGGACCATGAGGGGTCTGAGCTGGGTGTTTCTGAGGGACAGGACACTAGAGACGGTGGAAGTTAAGAAAGACTAAAGAACCAAGTCTGCACGTCACAGATCTAGGGCTTTATCTTGTGAAAATGCAGGGGCATCAGAAGTTTTACTTTGTTTGTTTTTAAACTGTTGTTGTTTTTTTTTTTTTTAAAACTTCACTTTGCACTGGGGAACAGCCTTTTAACAATGTTGTGATAGCTTTAGGTGAACAGCGAAGGGACTCAGCCATACATATACATGGATCCATTCTCCCCCAAATCCCTCTCCCATCCAGGCTGCCACATAACATTAAGCAGAGTTCCCTGTGCTCTACAGTAGGTCCTGGTTGGTTATCCATTTTAAATACAGCAGTGTGTACATGTCCATCTCAAACTCCCTAACTATGCTTTCTCCTTCACCTTCCTCCTAGCAAATATGAGTTTGTCTGAGAGTCTCTTTCTGGTAGGAAAAGAAGTTAGGAGACTAATTCAAAGAGGGGCATTCATGGGATTTGGTGGCCAAGTGAAAGGAGTGAGGAAGGAAGATATTTCACTTTGCAGATGGAAGGAAACATAGTTAACCTATGTGGAGTGTCTAAGAGGAATGAAAAGTCCGGTGGATTCTATACAGAGAACAACTTGATCTAAGTTTGGGGTGAGTGTCTCTGCGTGTTTAGTCACTCAGTGGTGCCCAAGTCTTTGGGACCCCATGGACTGTAGTCTGAAAGCCTCCTCTGTCCATGGGATTCTCCAGGCAAGAATACTGGAATGGGTTGCCATTTCCTTTTCCAGGGGATCTTCCCCACTCAGGGATCAAACCCACATCTCCTGTGTTTCCTGCATTGGCAGGCAGATTCTTTACCTGCTGAGCCACCCATGGAAGCCTAAGTTTGGGACAGTTTCTTTTATCTTCTCAAATGTTCAAAGGAAATTCAAAAAAGCTGAAATGTATGGTATATAGTGGATTATCAATAGCACCATTGTATGCCCTAATGAACCAAGGTTTTATTTAAATAATTTTAAGACTATTTTACCTGCTAGAATTTAGAAACTACAATCACAGACAACTAGCCAATCTGATCACACAGACCACAGCCTTGTCTAACTCAGTGAAACTAAGCCATGCCATGTGGGGCCACCCAAGATGGCAGGGTTGTGGTGGAGAGGTCTGACAGAATGTGGTCCACTGGAGAAGGGAATGGCAAATCACTTCAGTATTCTTGCCTTGAGAACCCCATGAACAGTATGAAAAGACAAAAAGATAGGACACTGAAAGATGAACTCCCCAGGTCGAAAGGTGCCCAATATGCTACTGGAGATCAGTGGAGAAATAACTCCAGGAAGAATGAAGGGATGGAGCCAAAGCAAAAAAAAAAAAAACACCACCCAGTTGTGAATGGGACTGGTGATGGAAGCAGGGTTCGATGCTGTAAAAAGCAATATTGCATAGGAACCTGGAATATTAAGCCCATGAATCAGGGCAAATTGGAAGCGGTCAAACAGGAGATGGCAAGTGTGAACGTCGACATTCTAGGAATCAGTGAAATAAGATGGATTGGAATGGGTGAATTTAACTCAGATGACCATTATATCTACTACTATGGGCAGGAATCCCTTAGAAGAAATGGAGTAGCCATCATGGTCAACAAAAGACTGAAATGCAGTACTTGGATGCAATCTCAAAAACGACAGAATGATCTCAGTTCGTTTCCAAGGCAAACCATTCAATATCACGGTAATCCAAGTCTATGCCCCAACCAGTAACGCTGAAGAAGCTGAAGTTGAACAGTTCTATGAAGACCAACAAGACCTTCTAGAACTAACACCCCCAAAAGATGTCCTTTTCATGATAGCGGACTGGAATCCAAAAGTAGGAAGTCAAGAAACACCCAGAGTAACAGGCAAATTTGGCTTTGGAATACAGAATGAAGCAGGGCAAAGGCTAATAGAGTTCTGCCAAGAGAACGCATTGGTCATAGCAAACATCCTCTTCCAACAACACAAGAGAAGACTCTACACATGGACATCACCAGATGGTCAACACCAAAATCAGATTGATGGAAAAGCTCTATACAGTCAGCAAAAACAAGATCGGGAGCTGACTATGGCTTCAATCATGAACTCCTTATTGCCAAATTTAGACTGAAATTGAAGAAAGTGGAGAAAACCACTAGACTATTCAGGTATGACCTAAATCAAATCCCTTATGACTATACAGTAGAAGTGAGAAATAGATTTAAGGGACTAGATCTGATAGACAGAGTGCCTGATGAACTATGGACAGAGGTTCGTGACATTGTACAGGAGATAGGAATCAAGACCATCCCCAAGAAAAAGAAATGCAAAAAAGCAAAATGGCTGTCTGAGGAGGCCTTCCAAATAGCTGTGAAAAGAAGGGAAGCGAAAAGCAAAGGAGAAAAGGAATGCTATGCTCATTTAAATGCAAAGTTCCAAAGAATAGCAAGGAGAGATCAGAAAGCCTTCCTCAGTTATCAATGCAAAGAAATAGAGGAAAACAACAGAATGGGAAAGACTAGAGATCTCGTCAGGAAAATTAGAGACACCAAGGGAACATTTCATGCAAAGATGGGCTCGAGAAAGGACAGAAATGGTATGGACCTAACAGCAGCAGAAGATATTATGAAGAGGTGGCAAGAATACACAGGATACCTATACAAAAAAGATCTTCACAACCAAGATAATCATGATGGTATGATCACTCACCTAGAGCCAGACATCCTGGAATGTGAAGTCAAGTGGGCCTTAGGAAGCATCACTATGAACAAAGCTAGTGGAGGTGATGGAATTCCAGTTGAGCTATTTCAAATCCTGAAAGATGATGCTGTGAAAATGCTGCACTCAATATGCCAGCACATTTGGAAAACTCAGCAGTGTCCACAGGACTGGAAAAGGTCAGTTTTCATTCCATCCCAAAGAAAGGCAATGCCAAAGAATGCTCAAACTACCACACAATTGCACTCATCTCACACCCTATTAAAGTAATACTCAAAATTCTCCAAGCCAGGCTTCAACCGGACGTGAACCATGAACTTCCAGATGTTCAAGCTGGTTTCAGAAAAGGTGGAGGAACCAGAGATCAAATTGCCAACATCCACTAGATCATCAAAAAAGCAAGAGAGTTCCAGAAAAACATCTATTTCTGCTTTATTGACTATGCCAAAGCCTTTGACTGTGTGGATCACAATAAACTGTGGAAAATTCTGAAAGAGACGGGAATACCAGACCACCTGACCTGCCTCTTGAGAAACCTGTATGCAGTCAGGAAGCAACAGTTAGAACTGGACATGGAACAACAAACTGCTTCCAAATAGGAAAAGGATTCTGTCAAGGCTGTATATTGTCACCCTGTTTATTTAACTTATATGCAGAGTATATCATGAGAAACGCTGGGCTGGAGGAAGGACAAGGTGGAATCAAGATTGCCTGGAGAAATATAAATAACCTCAGATATGCAGATGACACCACCCTTATGGCAGAAAGTGAAGAGGAACTAAAGACTCTGTTGATGAAAGTGAAGGAGGAGAGTGAAAAAGTTGGCTTAAAGCTCAACGTTCAGAAAACGAAGATCATGACATCTGGTCCCATCACTTCATGGCAAATAGCTGGGGAAACAGTAGAAACAATGGCTGACTTTATTTTTCTGGGCTTCAAAATCACTGCAGATGGTGATTGCAGCCATGAAATTTAAAAGACGCTTGCTCCTTGGAAGGAAAGTTATGACCAACCTAGACAGCATATTAAAAAGCAGACACATTACTTTGCCAACAAGGTCCATTTGGTCAAGGCCATGGTTTTTCCAGTGGTCATGTATGGATGTGAGAGTTGGACTGTGAAGAAGGCTGAGTGCCAAAGAATTGATGCTTTTGAACTGTGGTGTTGGAGAAGATTCTTGAGAGTCCCTTGGGCTGCAAGGAGATGCAACCAGTCCATCCTAAGTGAGATCAGTCCTGGGTGTTCATTGGAAGGACTGATGCTGATGCTGAAACTCCAATACTTTGGCCATCTGATGTGAAGAGTTGACTCACTGGAAAAGACTCTGATTCTGGGAGGGATTGGGGGCAGGAGGAGAAGGGGACAACAGAGGATGAGATGGTTGGATGGCATCACCGACTCAATGGACATGGGTTTGGGTGAACTCCGGGAGTTGGTGATGGACAGGGATGTCTGGCGTGTTGCGGTTCATAGGGTCGCAAAGAATTGGACATGACTGAGCAACTGAACTGAATTTAGTAAAATTAAAACAATGTTACTTTTATGGAATAATGATTCAAAATAATTGTTTATTTCTGTGGCCATTATATAAACTCTGCAAAAGGTAAATAAATAGTACATAGAAAATATTCTTGTCTCACACATTATTACCATGGGGTTCATGACATTTCATAGATGCATGCACCTTCTTTTTGGATCAAAATTAATTTTAATTAAGAATCTAAAAATGCACTATAGAATTTGATTATAACTTTCTTGGGTAAAATACCATGGCACATTCAGAATAAACCTAACTGATGCCTTATGTGTTGAATATAAAAACTGGAAAGATATTTTTGATAATATCATTCTTAATCAATTAAGAACCTACAAGAAATTGTTTTGAGATTAAAAACCACAAGACACATCCTCATGCCTAACTTGGACAAAAAATAAAGAGTGGTAGCATTTCACGAAATAGGCATCTTTCAACCATATGAACTTCTCTAATCTCTATAGTAAAATTACCCAAACACTAGGTCTTGAAGCACTCCTAAATTCTCAAAGATTAAATTGTGTTCAGCTTTATTTATTAATGGCTTTGTTTTCAAGTAAAGATTGCTATTATAGCCTAGAAAGTGGCTGAGGTTCCCTGTCATTGAAATGAAACTAAAATTGGCTTTAGTCTCTTTCTCACGTCCCATAGGGTATTTGGTGCTGGTCCCACGAGGTTTGCAGGTTATAGCGCCATATATTCTCCTGTTACGGCTGTCTCCGAAATCCTGTCTACTTCTGTGATTGTTCTCTTCTCTTCATGTCACACTAACCCTGAAATAGCACACAGAATATTTTTCACTGGGAAAATAAACTTTCAGAAATTTTATTTTTCAGTGTGTAGGTTTTGCCTTTTTTATTTTTGGTTACACTTATCCCTAAGTAATATTATTTTTCTTTTTTCTCTTTGGTACTATTTTAAATGAGATTATTTTCTTAATTTCATTTTCAGGTTGTTAATAGCAAACATGTAGGGATGCCATTTTTGTGTATATTGATCATGTGTCCTACACCTTTCCTGCACTCATTTATTCTAATTTTTAATGTATTCCTTTCCTTAGGATTTTCTTTGGATTACATCTTCTGAGAATAGAAATAGTTTACCTTTTTAGTTTCTATGTTACATTTCTGTCCTTCCTTCTTTCCTTCCTAATTGCAAGACCCTCTAGTACAACGTTGAATAGAACTGGCAAGGATGAATGTTCTTGTCTTGTTCCTGGTCTTAGGTGGAAATATTAAATGTTTCATGTAATGATGTTAGGTGTGGGGTTTTTAAAGATATCCTTTATCAGACTGAGGAAGTTCCCAGCTATATCTGGTTCATCGAGTGTTACTTTATCATGAAGGGGTATTGAATTTTTTCAAATGTTTTACCTAAACATATTGAGGTGATCATGTGTTTTGTTTTTTATTAATAAGATGTTTTATAGAGACTGTTTTTTTTCAATGTTAAAACAGCATTGCATTCCTGGGATAAATCCCACTTGTTCACAGCGCATGCTCTTTTTTATATGTTTTGTTGGATTCATTCTGGTAGTATTTTATTGAGCATTTTGAGTCTTTATCTGTAAGTGATTTTGGCCTATAGTTTTCCTTTTTTTTTTTTTTTGTTTCTTTGCGGGAGTAGTGGAGCACCCAGTTTTGTCAAAACTTGCTTTTTAAGAGAATCCAGAGTTGAGGAAGGTAATGAAACCTCATTTTCACCTACTGAGATATTAATCCTACCTCTGGTACCCAATTTACTCTCAGATTCAATGATATTTATTGTGAATGCACTATCCATACTTCTGCTCTATGTTTTGGGAATTTGGCTATTGTAAATAGTGCTGCAATGAACATTGGGGTGGTGGTTGTTCAGTCGCTAAGTCGTGTCTGACTCTTTGCAACCCCATGGATTGCCTCATGCCAGGTTTCCCTGTCCTCCATTATCTCCTGGATTTTGCTCAAGTTCATGTCCGTTGAGTCAGTGATTCTATCTAACCATCTCACCCTCTGCTGCCCTCTTCTCCTTTTGCCTTCAATCATCTCCAAACATCAGGGTCTTTTCCCATGAGTCAGCTCTTCACATCAGGTGGCCAAAGTTTTGGAGCTTCAGCTTCAGCATCAGTCATTCCAATGAATATTCAGGGTTGATTTCCTTTAGGATTGACTGGTGATGAACATTGGGGTGCATGTGTCTTTTTTTTTTACTTTTATTTTTTCACTTTACAATACTGTATTGGTTTTGCCATACATTGACATGAATCCACCACAGGTGTATATGAGTTCCCAACCCTGAACCCCCCTCCCACCACCCTCCCCATATCATCTCTCTGGGTCATCCCAGTGCACCAGCCCCAAGCATCCTGTATCCTGTATCGAACCTAGACTAGCGATTCATTTCTTACATGATAGTATACATGTTTCAATGCCATTCTCCCAAATCATCCCACCCTCTCCCTCTCCCACAGAGTCCAAAAGTCTGTTCTTTACATCTGTGTCTCTTTTGCTGTCTTGCATATAGGGTTATCATTACCATCTTTCTAAATTCCATATATATGTGTTAGTATACTGTATTGGTGTTTTTCTTTCTGGCTTACTACATGTGTCTTTTAGAATTACGGTCTTCTCAGGGTATATGCCCAGTAGTGGGACTGCTGGGTCATATGGTAGCTCTATTTTTAGTTTTTAAAAGAATCTCCATGCTTTTCTCCATCGTGACTGTATCAATTTATGAATGGATAAAGAAGATGTGGTGCCTATATACAACAGAATATTACAGAGCCATAAAAACAAACAAAATTGTGTCATTTGTAGAGACGTGAATGGACCTAGAGTCTGTTATATAGAGTGAAATAAGTCAGAAAGAGAAAATCAAATATTGTATATTGATGCATGTATGTGGAATTTAGAAAAATAGCAAAGATGAACCTGTTTGCAGGGCAGGAATTAGAGACACAGGTGTAGAGAAAGGATGTGTGAGCACAGAAGGGAAGCAGAGGTGGGATGAACTGGAAGACTGGGGTTGACGTATATCCACTACCACGTGCAAAATAGACAGAGAGTGGGAGCCTGCTGTAATAGCACTGGGAGCTCAACTCAGTGCTCTGTGGGAAGAGGGTGGGGTGGGCGGGAGAACAAAGAGGGAGGGGCTGTATGTATACATATAGCTGATTCACTTCATTGTACCGCAGAAACTAACACAACATTGTAAAGCAACTATACCCCAATAAAAAAAGAAATAAATTAAAAACTAATAAATAAAAGTTATGTCAAGGCTAGTAAGTGATTGAGAAACAAAGCATGGTAAGGCAAAAGAAGTGAAGAAGTTGGAGAGAGAGCTTAGGTAGAATCATTAAGGAAATCTTCTTAATGAAGTGGCATGTAAATAAGACCTGGATGAAGTTAAGGCATGAGTTGTGTGAACATCTGGAGAAAGAATTCTCCAAATAGGGGAAACAATAAGTGCCAAATCTGAGACAGGTGTGTTTGAGGATTGAAGAAGAGCTCAGTAGAACTGGAATAGAGTCATCAGGTAGAATTAGGTACACACACTGAAAATTATATTTACAAAAGTGGCTTAATCCAATGGGAGGGTTTCCCACGTGGTGCTCCTGGGTTTCCCACGTGGTAGAGAATCTGCCTGCCAGTACAGGAGACATAAGAGACAGGGGTTCGATCCCTGGGTCACGGAGCTCCTTTGAAGGAGGGCATGGCAACCCACTCTAGTATTCTTGCCTGGAGAATCCCACAGACAGAGGAACGTGGTGGGCTACAGTCCATAGGGTTGCAAAGAGTTGGATACGACTGAAGTGACTTAACATACACTCATACAATGAAATGAGGATTTTAGTTGCGTTAGGTGTGCAAACTGATACAGAAGCTCCATGATACCATTGGGAACCCAGATTCTTTCTAGCTTTTCTCTCAACCAGTCTTAGCCTAAATTCAATGCACATTTTGCCCTGTGATAAAGATGGCTGGTCTACCCCTGTTTTCCCTGCTGGCTTTCAGGCGGGGAGAAAGTGAAAAATGAAACTTCAAAGGCCTCATGAAAACTGAGTCCATTTCTTTAAAGGTTTTATCTACTTATTTTTCCAGCTGGGAAGCTATTCAGCAACTTACACTTATTGGCCATGAATTAGCTGTATCACGTGAACACCCTAGCTTAAAGAAGGGGATGTGTGGCCATGGGACCAATGTGTTTTTAGATAGGTGAATTACCTACCCTCCTCCATGAAACATGAAGATAGTTTCAGTAGGAAAATAGGAAAGAATAGATATTGAGGAGACAATTAGCAGTCTCTGCCCCGTGAGGTTAGAAATGTGTGGGAGCTGGATAATTCAGCAGCTTATGAATTAGGTCTAGGTCTTTGGGTTTTATTGAGTGACATGAAGAGCTGTAGTCTCTTGTGCAGAGGTGTCATGTGGTATGACTGACATACTGCTTTAGCCTGGGCTTTAGATCAAGTTTTGTATAGAGGAAGTTAACCCAGGAACTAAGCAGGAGTGTGAAATCAGAGTGAGTAAAATAGGAAAAGGAAGGAACTTCTCATAGCTGGGACTGACATCAGAATCTCACTGCATCTGAAGGTACTCCATACCAGGGGATTATCACCAATCCACTTAACACTGCCAGTGGGGTTATTATTGCTGTCCGACAGGAAGCAGATTCAGTTCCAAAACCTGATCATCAGGAATTGCTTTCTTGGACTACTTCTGATAGCAACTCTCTTATCCTGAATTTCCCCTAAAAGCAGAGCCTTAGATGAAAGCTTACTGAATCTAGTTTCTTTAGGAAATGAGTAAGTGTGAGAGACTGGGGGGAATAAAATAGAGGGAAAGCCAATACAGGCGTGTATTATAAAACTTAGTATATTTGAGAGAGGACCAACTGTCCTCAGTCATTTTAGGATTTTCTACAGAATAGTAAAGGGTGAATCTTACAAGTCTATTGAAGGGATGAATAGAACATCCTTTTATATATTGGCTTTCAAGCTCCATTACTTCAGTGTTGCCTTGTGGGATACTAACTCACCTACACTTCTGAGTTTCTTCTGCTTGACTGCTAGGAGGACTTCGTTTTCCAAACAGAAAGTGGAAGTGTGAGTCATTCAATCAGGTCCAGCTCTTTGATGCAAGAAACTGTATCTGGCCAGGCTCCTCTGTCCTTGGGGATTCTCCAGGCAAGAATACTGGAGTGGGTTGCCATTCCCTTTTCCAGGGGATCTTCCTGGCCCAGGGATCAAATCTGGGTTTCCTGCATTGTAGGCAGATTCTTTACCATCTGAGCCACAAGGAAAGCGTCTGAGATCATTTGGGATGGAGGCAAAGGATATAGAACAAATCTAAACCAATGTACTTTTGTCATGAAGGAAGACAAAATTTGCAAAGAGAAGATAATCTCTATTCACTGACAACTCTTAGAACTGAAAGTGGGGATATTTAATATCTATTGTCTTCAGTTCCTTGTCTTGGTCAGATTTGAAGCTAATAGGAAATGTCCTTAAGAGCCTCCTGTAGATATTTTTGCTTTCTTGCCAGTTTTTATACAATGCAACTGGATGCCTGATGACTAGGCAATCTGTGGATACTGTCTCCAGCATAGTATCTCCAGTGAAATATTTACGTAGAAGAATGCCATTGTGTCTGGGAAACAAGGAAGTGAAATGGTGCAGCAATGAGTGCGGCTTCATTATTCTTCCAGTGAATGGTGAGACCTAGAGGAAGGATGCTAATTTGCTGTGAGTGCATGTCTAGGTAGAGCCAAAGATGGGGGAAATCCGAACTCACTACCTTGGGTATCAGGAGTAGGGTGAAGACAACCAAAGGACAGATAGAGAAAGCAACTATGATCACCTACTTGGTGGATGACATTATGAACAAGGCAAGAGGCCATTCAGGAGTAAATGTATAAAGAGTCAAGGTTACCAGTAAGATAGGGACTGAGCATCCTCAGATGAATAGCAGGCTCCTGTGATATCTCACACAATAGGGTCCCTCTCCCATCAGCACTGGAGCTAAAAATAGCTTATTGTGGGGGATCTGCTTACTCACCAGGTGAAAAGGCAAATGTGTTTATTTGATGATAAGAAGGGAAAGTCAAAATCCAAGTTTTGCTCATCACAATGTTTATTTTTATACTTCTGGTAATGCTAATATCCACCTTCTCAGATCCTGGCTATAGTATGCAGAATAATGGGCTTTCAAAGATATCCAAATTCTAATCTCTGAAATAGATGAATACATGATCTTACAATGGTTATCAAAAAGGGCTTTGTACATGTAATTAAAAATTGTGAAATGGGGTAATGATTTTTGATTATCTAAGTAGAGTCCATGTAATCTCACAATTCTTTTAAGAAGGAGAAAGAAAGTGAGGGTCAATGAAGGAGATGTGATCATGGCATCAGACATCAAAGTGAGAGGGAGATTTGAATATGTTCAGCTTTGAAGATGGAGGAAGGGTGCCATGGAATTTAGGTGGCCTCTAGAAGCTAGAAAAAAAAAAAAAAGCTTAAGCAAAAGATTCTTCATGAGAACCAGAAAGACTTAACTCCACTGACATCTTATCTTTAGCCCAGTGAGGCAAATTTCAGATGTTGACCTCCAGGACTGTAAGATAAATTTGTGCTGTTTTAGCCATTAAATTTGTATTAATTTGTTTCAGAGGCAAAAGAAATTATGATGACCAATATCTGTTTACTACTGCTGGAATTTCTCACTTTCCTTTTCAGTATTCTAAGGTATAGAACCAGCTATACTTCAGATATTTCTTCCTAGATATAATTTTTTGGTAGACATTCTCCCCTTCTCCACTCTGATGAGCTAGGCTGAGAAATGAGAAGTTAGAAGAGTCCCTTTATACCTTTTTCTTGTGCCAAAACTGTTTCTATGCAATTAGCACTCAGCTTTCTACTTGAGTTTGATCTGAAACATACTCTTCAACTTTTTAGAGACAAAGATGCTATCAATGCAGAAGACAGTCCTTGTACAAATTAAAAACTCTAGTGCCAGAGTATCTAGGAGCCCAAATGCCCATGTTTATAAGTATCAGGGCAGGGTCCAGAAGATTGTTTAATCTTCCCCAAATCCACAACAAAAATGTCTGTTAGAAGAAAATCCTTTTCTCCTTGTTTCACTTCCCTTCTCCTAAGAGTACAGTCTTTTCCTTCATTACACCAAGAGTTGATTTTCTGTCCTTCTCTGTGTGGTGTCCTGTTGCTGACCTCTGAGATAGGAAAGAGATACCAGTTTGCCAAATTGTCTATTCTACCTTCTTTAAGGACAAGTGCCACATTATTGATCTTTGTGTTTTCAGTATTAGCAAAGAAGAGACACTCAACAAATACGTGTTGAACAGTATCCAAAATTCCCCTTTTGTCAGTGTGCTTGGTACCCTGAAGTCTTGTAAATCCTTGGAGCCTCTTGTTAAAATGTAAATATTCTTTTGAGAAATGAATCTGTGGCTCTTATCTGCCAATGTCTTGAAGGAAATTAATTGCTCACTAAACTCAAGACCCACTGGAAATAGAATACTGCCATTTATTAAGCATCTTCTGCATCCAACTTGCTTGGTTTTTATTACCTTATTTACACCTCACAATAACCCTACACTGACTCATTCTCTCCATTTTACAGATGACAAAAGTGAAGCTCACAGACATGTAGCTCACAGAGACGCTAATGTTCTTTCTGCTTTACCTCACTGAAAGGAAAGAAGTGCATTTTGAGGAAGAATGAGGTGTGACACAAATATTCACCCTTCCTCTTGCCAGTTAAAAATAAGTCAACTAAGAATAACTCCAGCACACAATTCCATGTGAAAGTTTCCTTGGGGTTTGGCATTATCACAAGAGTAGCATTTACTAGGATTATAAATAAGATTGAAACTGAGACTGAACAAGGTAACAATTTTGGTCACAGAGCCCATCTCTGAGTTCTTCACTTCATCCTTAACTTCCATCCTACGTAATGCCCTGAATATAGCTATCACAAAACATATGTCTTGCTATCATTGATTCTTTTTAGAAGAAAAAATAGTCAGTTATCCTCACGTCACGTTATTCTACTTACTGCAATCAGAGTTTCTGGGTCTATGGGACATCTTAGTACATTTGGTACTTCTGATTATCTTTTCCGGTTCTCCCCCAACCCTTTATTTCAACATCGTGGTGTTTGGAAGTGTTCTCCAAACTAAGCAAAAGTATGACTAAGTAATTCACCTGGTATTTCTAATATACATATATTTAGTGTTTGTTTATTTGACTGCATCAGATTTTAGCTTCTGCACACAGGCTTTCTAGTTGCCCTTCATGTGGGATCTTAGTTTCCCCAACCAGGGATCAAACCTGCATCTCCTGCATTGGAAGGCAAATTTCTTTTTTTTTTTAATTAGAGGATAATTGCCTTACAATATTGTGGTGGTCTCTGCTGTACATCAATGAGAATCAGTCATAATTATATGTATATCCCTTCCCTCTTGAGCCTCCTTCCCCCCACCGTATCCCACCCTCTAGGTCATCACAGAGCACCAGGCTGGGCTCCCTATGCGACACAGCAGCTTCCCGCCAGCTATCTGTTTCACGCATGATAGCGCACATTTGTCATGAAGTAAGTCAGAAAGAGAAAAGTATCATACATTAATAGCGTACATCATGAGAAACGCTGGGCTGGAAGAAGCACAAGCTGGAATCAAGATTGCCGGGAAAAATATCAATAACCTCAGATGTGCAGATGACACCACCCTTATGGCAGAGAGTGAAGAGGAACTAAAAAGCCTCTTGATGAAAGAGGAGAGTGAAAAAGTTGGCTTAAAGCTCAACATTCAGAAAACGAAGATCATGGCATCTGGTCCATCACTTCATGGCAAATAGGTGCGCAAACAGTGGAAACAGTGTCAGACTTTCTTTTTCTGGGCTCCTAAATCACTGCAGATGGTGATTGCAGCCATGAAATTAAAAGACGCTTACTCCTTGGAGAAGGAAATGGCAACCCATTCCAGTACCTTTGCCGGGAAAATCCCATGGATGGAGGAGCCCAATAGGCTACAGTCCGTGGGGTCACAAAGAGTCGGACATGACTCAGTGACTTCTTTTTCACTCCTTGGAAGGAAAGTTATGACCAACCTAGATGGCATATTCAATAGCAGAGACATTACTTTGCCAACAAAGGTCTGTCGAGTCAAGGCCATGGTTTTTCCAGTGGTCATGTATGGATGTGAGAATTGGACTGTGAAGAAAGCTGAGCACTGAAGAATTGATACTTTTGAACTGTGGTGTTGGAGAAGAGTCTTGACAGTCCCTTGGACTGCAAGGAGATCCAACCAGTCCACTCTGAAGGAGATCAACCCTGGGATTTCTTTGAAGGGAATGATGCTAAAGCTGAAACTCCAGTACTTTGGCCACCTCATGAGAAGAGTTGACTCATTGGAAAAGACTCTGATGCTGGGAGGGATTGAGGGCAGGAGGAGAAGGGGATGACAGAGGATGAGGTGGCTGGATGGCATCCCGACTCGATGGACATGAGTTTGAGTGAACTCTGGGAGTTGGTGATGGACAGGGAGGCCTGGCATGCTGCAATTCATGGGGTCATGAAGAGTTGGACACGACTGAGCAACTGAAGTGAAGTGAAGTGAACTGAACTAAATGCATACATGTGGAATCTAGAAAAATAGTACTGATGAACCTATTTACAGAGAAGAAATGGAGACACAGATGTAGAGAATGGACTTATCAACATAGCCGGGGAGGGAGAGGCTGGGAGAAATTGAAAGGTGGATTCTTAACTACTGGGCCACCATGGAAGTCCCTCTAATATTTTTCTTTAGACTGTTTTAGTTTCATATTTTTGAGCTCTGTGATTTTTAAATCTAAAAGGGTTTGAACAAGACTCTTTGACTCAGAGTGATTAACTCTTTCCAAGTTAAATTGGGCTTCAGAGGCAGTCTTATAGTTAAAATTGCCTTCTTGTCAAAGATACAAGTATTGACAAAGCACTTTCTGAATTACTAGGGTTTTCAGAAGAGAAAGGGATATGGTAGAAATTTCTTCTTTCTAAAGAACATCTGTATGTTAAGAAATTCCCACTAATAAAAAAGTGGTCCATTTCTATTGTTTTGTAAGGAAGGCTGATATTAAAGTGATATCAGTTGGAATATATAGCTCAAAGTTTGGCTTTATTAAAATTTCTTTTTTCATATCTTGCAAGAATTTTGATTAAAAATAGAACATTCATTGTATTGGGAAAAAACAGCACTTGTAATAGTGTTATAAGTAGTAAGACGGGGGTGACATCAGCAAGATGCCCTAAATAGGAGGTTCCAGTCCTCATACCCCACAAAAACACAAATTTAACAACCCTTTGCAGATGCAGATACTATCATGAGAGCTCTGGAATTCAGATGAAAGATTATGGCACCTCCGTGAAGCATAAACAATTTTTAAAAAATTGAAAAGGGTAAGAAGAACAGTTTTACTTCACCTACATCACCTCTCCCCTAGACTGCACAGCATAGCACTAGAAAGAGGTCATCTCAGGCACAAATTCTGCATAGGAAAGAGAGAACAGCATAATGTCTGACTCCCTTAAACTCTGGGTACCTGAGATGTTTGCTTCTGTCATCCTTACTCAGAACACTAAGGTGGCACACCTATATACCCGAGGGGTAGCTGAGAACATAGCAAATGGGTAAGGACTCTTAACAGCTAGTGGGCAGATCCTGAAAGCTGGCCTGAGGCCCTGAAAGCAGCCTTCAGTGACAGGTCTGCTCACCTGAGGATCCCATCAGCAGACCTGCCTCCCTATGGACCATGGGAGCCAACTGCCCACAGCCTGCCAGCTGGCCCACTCTGAATCTCTGGCCAGAGTATCTGCTGAAATCCAGCTAAGGACAAGAAAAGATGACTGCTTTTTCAAATGTGCAGACACTGACACAAGGCTACAAGGGCCAAAGAATCAGGGAAACATAACACCATCGAGGGAGCAAAGTAAAGCTCTAATAGTGACCTTAAGGAAATGGAGCTCTAAGAACTGCCTGACAAAGAAGTCAAAATAACAGTCTTAAACTCAGTGAACTATAAAAAAAATAGACAGCTAAACAAAATCATGAAAACAAGGCATGAACAAGATGTATAGTTTAGCAAAGAGGTAGAGGCCAGAAAAAGAGAATAAAACGAATTCTGAACCTGAAGAATACAATGACTGAACTGCAAAAAAATAATACAGAGCTTCTATGGCAGACTTGACCAAGTAGAAGAATCAACAAATGCAAAAATAGGTCATTTGAGAATATCCAAGGCGGGCTGGTGGGGCCCGGGGGCTGGGTGGAACATAAAAATAAGAATGAACAAAAAGCAAAGAAAGCCTATGAGACTTATGGAATAAAGTCAACAGAATCTAAGTACACATCATGATATCCCCAAAAGCAAAAGAGAAAAAGAGAGGGGCATATTTAAAGAAATAATGGTGGAAAACTGCCCAAATCTAGGAGACACACATCCAGATTAATGAACCCCAAAGGATCCCAAATAGACTGAAGTTGACACTGAGGCACATTATAATTAAGTTTCAAAAGACAAAGAGTTTTTAGAGTAGCAAAAAAAAAAAAAAAAAAAAAAAGCTACTCATCTGGAAACTCCCAGAAGATGATCCATAAATTTCTCAGCAGAAACCCTGCCAAATTGGGAAGAGTGGGAGACATATATATTTGAAAAAAAAAAAAAAAAAAAGCTGCCAACTAAGATTACTATAGATAGCAAAACTATCTTTTAAAGATAAATGTGAGAAAAATACTTCTCCAGAGAAATAAAAACTTGAAAGATTTCATTACCACTGTAAGAAGTGCTGTAGGGAGTTCTTGAAGTTGAAATGAAAGGATGCCAACCAGTAACACCAAAGTATAGGACAGTATAAATCTCAGCAGAAAAGTAACTGTACAGACAAATATACAGCAATGTACTACTGATAGGGTGATACATAGATCACTGTTAACCCTAGTACAAAAGTTAAAAGTATTAAGAATAACTACACTGGGAGATATTGCTGGTTTCATTCCAACCACTGCAATAAACCAAGTCACACAATTTGGGATTTCCTTGTGGCTCAGCTGATAAAGAATCTGCCTGCAATATGGGAGAAATGGGTTTGATCTCTGGGTTGGGAAGATCCCCTGGAGAAGGGAAAGGCTACCCACTCCAGTATTCTGGCCTGGAGAGTTCCACCGACTGTATAGTTCATGGGGTCACAAAGAGTCAGACATGATTGAGTGAGTTTCGCTTCATTTGCCTTAATTTAAAAGTAGTTTTTCACTGGTTATTCTCTGGTAGCCCAGTGGTTAAGGCTCCACACATCCACTGCAGTGGCCACAGGTTCAATCCTTGGTTGGGGAACTAAGATCCTGCATGCTACACCACAGAGTTAAAAAATGAAAACAAAAAAAGTTTTGTGCTGAAAAATAATAAACACCATCTGAGTCTTCAGGGAGTCATAATGTTTTTGCTGGTAGAGGGTCTTGTCCCAGTGTCATGTCTGCTGACAGATTAGGGTGGTGGTTGCTGAAGGACAGATCTGACAATTTTGAAGTTCGCTGCTTCAATTGACTCTTCTTTTCATGAGCTTCCCTGATGAAAGATGCTCAGATGATAAAGCGGCTGCCCAAAATGCGGGAGACCTGGGTTCAATTCCAGGGTCGGGAAGATCCTCTGGAGAAGGAAATGGCAACCCACTCCAGTACTCTTGCCTGGAAAATCCTGTGGACAGAGAAGCCTGGTAGGCTACAGTCCATGGGGTCGCAAAGAGTCCGACATGACTGAGCAATTTCACTTTCACTTTCTTTCTTTTCATGAGTGATTTCTCTGTACCAAGTAATGTTTAAAAAAAAAAATTACTTGGCTGCATCAGGTCTTTGGCATGTGGGATCTCGTTCTCTGACCAGGGATTGAACCCAGACTCCCTGCACTGGTAGTGTGGAGTTTTAGCCACTGGACCACCAGGGAAGTCCCCCTTGCATTATAGTCCCCCCCATAGTGCTGTTTGGTAGCAATTAACACACAGTAGAATTTCTTTCAAAACTGAAATCAATCCTCTCTGACCCTGTTGCTACTCAACTAATTTAATGTAATATATTCAAAGTCCTTTGTTGTCATTTCAACAATCTTCACAGCATTTTCACTGGTAGATTTCATCTCAAGAAACCACTTTCTTTGCTCATCATAGGAAGCAACTCCTCATCAGTGAAAGTTTCATCATGAGATTTGCAGCAATTCAGTCTCGTGTTCAGGCTCCGCTTCTAATTCTACTTTTCTTACTGTTTCTACCACATCTGCAGTTACTTCCTTCACTGAAGTGTTGGATCCCCCAAGATCATCCATGAGCGTAGTAATAAACTTCCAAAATTCCTGAAAATGTTAGTATTTTGATTTCTTCCCATGAATGATGAATGTTCTTCATGGCATCTAGAATGGAAAATCCTTTCCAGGAGACTTTCAGTTGACCTTGCCTAAATCCATCAGAGGATATATACAGCAGCTATAGCCTTACAAAATGTGCTTGTCTTAAATAGTCAAGATCTGGAGGTCAGAAGTACTCCTTGATTCATAGGCTTCAGAAGAGACATATTAATAGAAGACAACTGCCTGGCAACACATTCCTATTTGTTATCTGAAAAGTATATTATCAGTATTGCTGCTGCTGCTGCTGCTAAGTCGCTTCAGTCGTGTCCAACTCTGTGCGACCCCATAGACGGCAGCCTACCAGCCTCCCCCACCCCTGGGATTCTCCAGGCAAGAACACTGGAGTGGGTTGCCATTTCCTTCTCCAATGCATGAAAGTGAAAAGTGAAAGTGAAGTCACTCAGTCGTGTCCGACTCTTCGCAACCCCATGAACTGCAGCCCACCAGGCTCCTCCATCCATGGGATTTTCCAATATTCAGTTCAGGTCAGTCGCTCAGTCATGTCTGACTCTTTGTGACCCCATGAATCGCAGCACGCCAGGCCTCCCTGTCCATCACCAACTCCCGGAGATCCCTCAGATTCATGTCCATCGAGTCAGTGATGCCATCTAGCCATCTCATTCTCAGTCATCCCCTTCTCCTCCTGCCCCCAATCCCTCCCAGCATCAAAGTCTTTTCCAATGAGTCAACTCTTCACATGAGGTGGCCAAAGTACTGGAGTTTCAGCTTTAGCATCATTCCTTCCAAAGAAATCCCAGGGTTGATCTCCTTCAGAATGGACTGGTTGGATCTCCTTGCAGTCCAAGGGACTCTCAAGAGTCTTCTCCAACACTACAGTTCAAAAGCATCAATTCTTTGGCACTCAGCTTTCTTCACAGTCCAACTCTCACATCCATACATGACCACAGGAAAAACCATAGCCTTGACTAGAGGGACCTTAGTTGGCAAAGTAATGTCTCTGCTTTTGAATATGCTGTCTACCTTGGTCATAACTTTTCTTTCAAGGAGTAAGCATCTTTTAATTTCATGGCTGCAGTCACCATCTGCAGTGATTTGGGAGCCCCCAAAAATAAAGTCTGACACTGTTTCCACTGTTTCCCCATCTATTTCCCATGAAGTGATGGGACTGGATGCCATGATCTTCGTTTTCTGAATGTTGAGCTTTAAGCCATTTTTTTCACTCTCCTCTTTCACTTTCATCAAGAGGCTTTTTAGTTCCTCTTCACTTTCTGCCATAAGGGTGGTGTCATCTGCATATCTGAGGTGATTGATATTTCTCCCAGCAATCTTGATTCCAGCTGTGCTCCTTCCAGCCCAGCGTTTCTCATGATGTACTCTGCATATAAGTTAAATAAACAGGGTGACAATATACAGCCTTGACGTACTCCTTTTCCTATTTGGAACCAGTCTGTTGTTCCATGTCCAGTTCTAACTGTTGCTTCCTGACCTGCATACAGGTTTCTCAAGAGGCAGGTCAGGTGGTCTGGTATTCCCATCTCTCTCAGAATTTTCCACAGTTTATTGTGATCCACACAGTCAAATCCCTTATGATTATACAGTGGAAGTGAGAAATAGATTTAAGGGCCTAGATCTGATAGATAGTGTGCCTGATGAATTATGGAATGAGGTTCGTGACATTGTACAGGAGACAGGGATCAAGACCATCCCATGGAAAAGAAATGCAAAAAAGCAAAATGGCTGTCTGGGGAGGCCTTACAAATAGCTGTGAAAAGAAGAGAAGCGAAAAGCAAAGGAGACAAGGAAAGATATAAGCATCTGAATGCAGAGTTCCAAAGAATAGCAAGAAGAGATAAGAAAGCCTTCTTTAGCGATCAATGCAAAGAAATAGAGGAAAACAACAGAATGGGGAAGACTAGAGATTTTTTCAAGAAAATTAGAGATACCAAGGGAACATTTCATGCAAAGATGGGCTCGATAAAGGACAGAAATGGTATGGACCTAACAGAAGCAGAAGATATAAAGAAGAGGTGGCAAGAATACACAGAAGAACTGTACAAAAAAGATCTTCACGACCTGGATAATCACGATGGTGTGATCACTCATCTAGAGCCAGACATCCTGGAATGTGAAGTCAAGTGGGCCTTAGGGAAGCATCACTATGAACAAAGCTAGTGGAGGTGATGGAATTCCAGTTGAGCTATTTCAAATCCTGAAAGATGATGCTGTGAAAGTGCTACACTCAATATGCCATCAAATTTGCAAAACTCAGCAGTGGCCACAGGACTGGAAAAGGTGTTTTCATTCCAACCCCAAAGAAAGGCGATGCCAAAGAATGCTCAAACTACCGCACAATTGCATTCATCTCACATGCTAGTAAAGAAATGCTCAAAATTCTCCAAGCCAGGGTTCAGCAATACATGAACCATGAATTCCCTGACGTTCAAGCTGGTTTTAGAAAAGGCAGAGGAACCAGAGATCAAATTGCCAACATCTGCTGGATCATGGAAAAAGCAAGAGAGTTCCAGAAAAACATCTATTTCTGCTTTATTGACTATGCCAAAGCCTTTGACTGTGTGGATCATAATAAACGGTGGAAAATTCCAATATTAGTCACTGCATAATAAAAGAAACATCTTTATTTATCATATTTATATCATGAGCTCACTGATTTGTTCTCCTTTCTAATAAAAGAGACCCTATGCTTTCTAAATCATTAGTTATGTTTTAATGTTTTAACTCTTAATGTTGTTTACATTGTAATGCTGGAAAATCTCTCTCTAAAGCCCTCTCCAGGATTCAGAATTATGGGGTGAAGGTAGTATGTACAGGATGTTATTTATCAGGGCTTTAGTCTCTGAGGTACCAATAGATTTCCTTTTGAAGAAATTTAGGATATAAAATAGTCCACGCAGATACTATGAAGGCACAATTCTGCCACAATCCAGAGAGCTTAATTGCCATGCTATGGATTGGTATCAGAAGTGATACCATCAAAACAGAGTCAGTGGGAATTTAATGGACTCAGTTCTAAGAGTAAACTTGTAATCTGTCCCCAGGGCTATCCTAACATCTTTAGTTCACCAAGTTAATTTAGCCAATAAATGTTCTATGGAAGTCAAAATCTTTTAAAAATAATGTTTTTGTCTCATCTGCAGTGACAGTGATGTAAGTGTGTTGATGGGTGGTAAGCCATTGTTGCCAAAATAAAAGGGACAGAGATTCACAGAAATTATTCCAAATCCCTCCCCAAGTTCAGACCAAGCAGAGGTAAACAGTAACCATACATATCAGAGATAAAATGGAACTCTGGAGAGTGGGGTCCATTTTATCACTCAAGAAAGTAAGATTCAGGGATCACAAGGATAAGTAATATTGTGGTACTTCATCCATGGTCCTAGGGGCATGAACAGATCTACAGAACATCCTGGGCAATGCCTTAGAAAAAAAAAGCAGCATAAATGCACATGAAATATTGTCATATGTACATTCAGATGAGGTGGTAGATGGAAAAGTTATTTTTTAAATAGGCAGTCTTGGTAGATGGCCAAGATTGCATTATCAGACTTTTAATTCTCTCCTAGGGCTAGATGCACACAAGTTTACTTTGTGTCTCCTGTCGTATTGCATTGTATAACCAGAGATAAGCACCTCAAGGCTGTGTTGTTTGTTTTCTGGAAAACTGAAAAGAAGTGAGGCTTTCCTTTCGTTTTAAACTTTTGTGGCTGAAGAAGAACGCCTGGGTAACAAATGGTTTCCAGCAAAATCTCCATGTTTAAAAATCTCCATGTAGTAATCATTCCATGGAAGATAAACAAAGCCATGAAGAGATTATTGGGCTTGAGAAATTTACCTTACATCTCAAATTATTTTGCTTGAAGGCAGGGGATAGAAGAGTCTGTAATCTACAGGGAGGAAGCTGTTGATAAGCTAAAAGACAAAGATAGCAGAAAAGAAAATATTCTTGCTCCATTTTAAAAAGACTAAGTGAATGAAACTGACATTTCAATTTTGACAAACACTGCTACAGAGATTATTAAAAAGATGAACCTCTGCCAAATTTGTATGCCTTCAAAAGTAATATAAAAGGACAGATTCCTCAAATAGCTCATCTTTGGGTTAAGGCTGTTATTTATGTTCTACAAAACCAGTTTCCTTTTTGGTAAGAAATGAGCTATGCTTTAAAATATGACACTTAGATTTTTGTAATTATTTTCTGCCTCAGGATTAGTCTTATGAATTAGGACTCAGGAATATAGGGCTCCAATGACAGTTGAGATTGTACTTACTGGCTGTAAGCCTCTGGGCAAATCCATCCAATTTTCAGAACCTCACTGACTCCATTTACAAAATGGGAATAATCATCTCATTTAATCCACCCATGACAGAGACTCCAGACCATCTAACTTTTGGTATAAAATGTTCAGCATCAAGCTCTAGGATACCGGCTTTGATAAAACTTTTATATGTGAAGTCATTTTGAAAGTTTAAGACCTAAACAGAATTGAGAAATCATTATATCAAATTTTTGAGGAAAGGGTAAACATGAATAATTATTACTCTATTCAGAGTACAAAAAATTAGAATATTATTTTTTTATTTATTGGAACATTTATTTATTAAATAGGTATCTGTATATACATATATGATAAGTGAGACAAAATGAAGCTTCAGCTCCCCTATATTCAAGTTCCCCATGGAAAGGCAGGCACTGGGTGAGGGGCAAATATATAGCTGGAAATGACAACCCACGCCAGTATTCTTGCTTGGAAAATCCTATGGACAGAGGAGCCTGGTGGGCTACAGCCCTTTGGGTTGCAAAAAGTTGCCCATGACTGAGCATGCATGCATGTGATGTGAGATAGCTATACATATATGTATACGTAGTTAGTACAGTTGCTCAGTCATGCCCAACTCTTTGTGACCCCATGGATTGCAACATGCAAGGCTTCCCTGTCCATCACCAACTCCCAAAGCCTACTCAAACGCATGTCTATTGCGTCGGAGTTGTCATCCAACCATCTCATCCTCTGTCGTCCCCTTCTCCTCCCGCCATCAATCTTTCCCAGCATCTGAATCAGTTCTTCACATCAGGTGGCCAAAGTATTGGAGTTTCAGCTTCAGCATCCATCCTTCCAATGAATATTCAGGACTGATTTCCTTTAGGATGGACTGGTTGGATCTTCTTGCAGTCCAAGGGACTGTCAAGACTCTTCTCCAACACCACAGTTTAAAAGCATCAATTCTTTGGCTCTCAGCTTTCTTTACAGTCCAACTCTCACATCCATACATGACCACTGGAAAAGCCATAGCTTTGACTAGATGGATCTTTGTTGGTAAAGTAATGTCTCTGCTTTTTAATATGCTGTCTAGGTAGGTCATAGTTTTTCCTCCAAGGAGCAAGTGTCTTTTAATTTCATGGCTGCAGTCACTATCTTCAGTGACTTTGGAGCCCCCCGAAATAAAGTCTCTCACCATTTCCATTGTCCCTGCATCAATTTACCATGCAGTGATGGGACCAGATTTCATGATCTTCGTTTTCTGAATGTTGAGTTCTAAGCCAACTTTTTCACTCTCCACTTTCCCTGTCATCAAGAGACTCCTTAGTTCTTCTTTGCTTTCTGCCATAAGAGTGGTGTCATCTGTGTATCTGAGGTTATTGAGATTTCTCCTGGCAATCTTGAGTCCAGCTGGTGCTTCATCCAGCCTGGCATTTTGCATGATGTACTCTGCATATAAGTTAAATAAGCAGGATGACAATATAAAGCCTTGATGTACTCCTTTCCCAATTTGGAACCAGTCTGTTGTTTCATGTCCAGTTCTAACTGTTGCTTCTTGACCTGCATACAGATTTCTCAGGATGCAGATCAGGTGGTGTGGTATTCCCATCTCTTGAAAAATTTTCCACAGTTTGTTGTGATCCACACAGTCAAAGGCTTTGGCATAGTCAATAAAGCAAAAGTAGATGTTTCCTGGAACTCTCTTGCTTTTTCAACAATCCAGTGGGTGTTGGCAATTTCTTCTCTGATTCCTCTGCCTTTTTCTAAATCCAGCTTGAACATCTGGAAGTTCACAGTTGACATACTGTTGAAACTTGGCTTGGAGAATTTTGAGCATTACTTTGTTAGTGTGTGACACAAGTACAATTGTGCAGTAGTTTGAATATTCTTTGGCTTTGCCTTTCCTTGGGATTGTGATGAAAATTGACCTTTTCCAGTCCTGTGGCCACTGCTGCATTTTCCAGATTTGCCGGCATATTGAGTGCAGCACTTCCACAGCATCATCTTTTAGGATTTGAAATAGCTCAGTGAAATTCCATCAACTCCACTAGCTTTGTTCATAGTGATGCTTCCTAAGGCCCACTTGACTTTGCATTTCAGGATGTCTGGCTCTAGGTGAGTGATCGCACCATTGTGGTTATCTGGGTCATGAAGATCTTTTTTGTATAGTTCTTCTGTGTATTCTTGCCACCTTTTCTTATGTCTTCTGTTTCTGTTAAGGTTTATATCATTTCTGTCCTTTATTGAGCTCATCTTTGCATGAAATGTTCCCTTGGTATCTCTAATTTTATTGAAGAGATCTCTAGTCTTTCTCATTCTATTGTTTTCCTCTATTTCTTTACATTGATCACTGAGAAAAGCTTTTTTTTTTTTTAATCTCTGCATGCTGTCCTTTGGAACTCTGCATTCAAATGGGTATTTCTTTCCTTATCTCCTTTGCCTTTCTCTTATCTTCTTTTCTCAGCTATTTGTAAGGCCTCATCAGATAACCATTTTGCCATTTTGCCTTTCTTTTTCTTGGGGATGGTCTTGATCACTGCCTCCTGTACAATGTCAGGAATCTCCATCCACTGTTCTTAAGGCACTTTGTCTATCAGTTCTAACCCCTTGAATCTATTTGTCACTTCCACTGTATAATTGGAAGGGATTTGATTTAGGTCATACCTGAATGGTCTAGTGGTTTTCCTTACTTTCTTCACTTTAAGTTTGAATTTGGCAATAAGGAGTTCATGATCGGAGCCACAGTCAGCTCCATCTTGTTTTTGCTGACTGTATAGAGCTTCTCCATCTTTGACTGCAAAGAATACAATCTAATTTCTATATTGACCATCTGGTGATGTCCATGTGTAGAGTCTTCTCTTGTATTGTTGGAAGAGAGTGTTTGCAATGACCAGTGTGTTCTCTTGGCAAAACTTTGTTAGCCTTTGACCTGCTTCATTTTGTACTCCAAGGCCAAATTTGCCTGTTACTATAGGTAGCTCTTGACTTTCTACTTTTGCATTCCAGTCCCCTGTAATGAAGAGAAGGACAGGGTTTTTGCTTTAGCTCCGTCTCTTCATACTTTCTGGAGTTTTTTCTCCACTCTTCTCCAGTAGCATATTGGGCACCTACTGACCTGGGGAGTTCATCTTTCAGTGTCCTATCTTTTTGCCTTTTCATATTGTTCATGGGGTTCTCAAGGCAAGACTACTGAAGTGGTTTGCCTTTCCATTCTCCAGTGGACCACATTCTGTCAGAACTCTCCACCATGACCTGTCCTTCTTGGGTGGCCCTACATGGCATGGCTCATAGTTTAATTGAGTTAGACAAGGCTGTGGTCCATGTGATCATTTTGGTTAGTTTTCTGTGATTGTGGTTTTCATTCTGTCTGCCCTCTGATGGAGAAAGATAAGAGGCTTATGGAAGCTTCCTGATGGAAAAGCCTGACTGCGGGGAAACTGGTTCTTGTTCTGATGGGTGGGGTCAAGCTCAGTAAATCTTTAATCTAATTTTCTGTTGATGGGCTGGGCTGTGTTCCCTCCTTGTTGCTTGGCCTGAGGCCAAACTACGGTGGAGGTAATGAAGATAATGGCAACCTCCTTCAAAAGGTCCCATGCAGGCACTGCTGCACTCAGTGCCCCCGACTCTGCAGCAGGCCACCGCCGACCCACGCCTCTGCCAGAGACTCCCGGACACTCATGGGCATGTCTGGGTCAGTCTCTTGTGGGGTCACTGCTCTTTTCTCCTGGGTCCTAGTGTGCACAAGGTTCTGTTTGTGCCCTCACGAGTCTGTTTCCCCAGTCCTGTGTAAGTTCTCACGGCTCTATGGTGGGGTTAATGGCAACCTCCTCCAAGAGGGCTTATGCCATACCCAAGTCTGCTGCACCCAGAGCCCCTGCCCGTGCAGCAGGCCACTGCTGACCTGTACCTCCGCAGGAGACACTCAGACAGTTCTGGCTCAGTCTCTGTGGATTGGGTGTGCGCTTTGTGCCCTTCTCGGGACTGAGCAGCTCAGGCGAGTAGGTGCTTGGTGAGCACATTGTCCCACGTGGGCTGTGCATCTTAATCACCTCCCTAGTCCCATCTGCTTGGTTGCCCGGGTGCATCTTGAGAACACTGTCTCAGGTGTGCCATGTGTCTCCTCTGGAGAGCTGCTCTCAGGCTACAACCCTCCTGGCAGATGTCAACCATCCAGGATCTCAGGAAGACTTGCTTAGCAGCCTGCTTACAGCTTGGTGGAAGATTTGTCTCTGGGACTGAGACTGTAGCAGCCCCTTGCCCTCAGGCTCTGGCTGTCACAGGCATGCCTCTCTGCCTCTGGACAGGGAGGGGCTGGTATGGAGCCAGCTAGCTCTCCTTCGGTATTTGTTCAATCCTTTGTTCTCTGAGCCAGGCTGAGTGTTAGGTTGTTAGGTTAGAGTCTTTTGCAGGGAAGTTCTTTTTTCTTCAGTTGCAGGTAGGCATGTATTCTGTGGTTTGTTTGTTTGTTTTGTTTCCTCCCAGTTATGCTGCCTTCTGAGATTCCACAACTCCCCATTGACCTGCCTGTGAGAGGCTTTCCTACTGCATGGAAACTTCTCCTCCTTCAAGACTCCCTCCTCAGGACATATCTCAGTTTCTAACTCCTTTGTCTCTCTTTTTGTCTCTTATATTTTGTCCTACCCCTTTTCAAAGAGAACAGGCTGCCTTTCTGGGTGCCCGGGGTTCTCTGCCAGTGTTCAGAAGCTGTTTTGTGGAAGCTACTCAACATTCAAATGATCTTTTGATGAATTTGTGAGGGAGAAAGTGGTCTTCCTGTCCTGTTCCTCCACCATCTTAAGCTCCAATTGTATGTATACATAGAAATAGAAATATATGAATCCTTTGCAGATTGTATTAACCCTTAATCAATACATCAGGTCTCTCTAACAAGTTCAAATTCCAGATTTAGGTTTTCATCTGGTGAGTTTTTCTTCCCTTGTGAGCTTGTGAGTATCTTAGGCAGTTTATATCCTTTTATGGCATATATCCTTGGAAGAAAAGTTATGAGCAACCTAGATAGCATATTCAAAAGCAGAGACATTACTTTGCCGACTAAGGTCCAACTAGTCAAGGCTATGGTTTTTCCAGTGGTCATGTATGGATGTGAGAGTTGGGCTGTGAAGAAAGCTGAGCGCTGAAGAATTGATGGTTTTGAACTGTGGTGTTGGAGAAGACTCTTGAGAGTCCCTTGGACTGCAAGGAGATCCAACCAGTCCATTCTGAAGGAGATCAGCCCTGGGATTTCTTTGGAAGGAATGATGCTAAAGCTGAAACTCCAGTACTTTGGCCACCTGATGTGAAGAGTTGACTCATTGGAAAAGACTCTGATGCTGGGAGGGATTGGGGGCAGGAGAAGAAGGGGACGGCAGAGGATGAAATGGCTGGATGGCATCACTGACTTGATGGACGTGAGTCTGAGTGAACTCCGGGATTTGGTGATGGACAGGGAGGCCTGGCATGCTGCGATTCATGGGGTCGCAAAGTCTCGGACACGACTGAGCAACTGAACTGAACTGAACTGATGGCATATATCTAACCAGTGCCTTAGGAAAAACTAAAACAAAAGTTTTTCCTAAAATGTGAAATAGTAACATCCTAATGGGAACCTGCAGAGATGAGAACTATGTCTTGAGTGATAGTTTCTGCTGTGTCTTCACTAGCTCCATAAATGACTGCCACATCATGGTTATAGTGAGCCTATATTCTAAAGGGAGCTAATACTGCTATAATCTGTTAGTCATCCCCTAAAAAATTGGCTATGTCATTAAGTATTTTTATTGAGTTACTTTTAAAGACACTTCATAATGTATATTTAGATTAAAGAAAAATTCATTAGGGAAGCAAGACTAGGTTTTATGAAACAAAAACAACAGACAAGGATAGACAAGTGAGCAACAAACTATGGAGTGTGTACCGTGTGCCAAGTCGCCTCAGTCATGTCCGATCACTTGTGACCCTATGGACTGTAGCCTGCCAGGCTCCTTTGTCCATGGGATTCTCCAGGCAAGAATACTGGAATGGATTGCCGTGCCCTCCTCCAGGGGCTATTCCTGACCCAGGGATTGAACCTGTATCTCCTGTGGCTCCTGCATTGTAGGCGGATTCTTTACCACTGAGCCATGGAGAACAAATCATAAATAAAAGAGGATGTGAATATGGGAAACATCTGATAGAAATCAGATTGGAATTTTTTTTCTTTTTTTTTTTTTGTCCACAGAAAAACCTGCGTATGGATATTTTTAGCACCTTCATTCAATATTGCCAAAATGTGAATGAAGCCAAGATGTCCTTCAGTAGATGAATGGAAAAATATACTCTAGTATATTTGGGGAATGAAATAATATTCAGCACTAAAAAAATTAAGCTATCAAGCCATAATATTATATGGGGAATTCTTCTTTTCTCTTTGGAAGTATAAGTGATTTAAAATATGGTGTTAGTTTCAGTTGTACAGTGTAGTGATTGGTAGGTTTTATTTATTTATTTATTTTGGCTCTTTGCTTGCTTGTTTGATTTTTGCAGACTGCATTCTATTATAGCTTATTACAAGATGTTGAATAAAATTCCCTTTGCTGTATGGTAAACCTTTGTTACTTATCTATTTCAAGTATAATGGTTTTTACATGTTAATTACATACCCTAATTTGTCCCTTTTTCCTTCCCCTTTTGGCAATTATAATAATACATGAATTTATATATGAAGCAGATTCACAGGCATAGAAAACAGATTGGGATTTGAAAAGTGATTAGGCATTGAAAATATGGCGAGAGAAAGGGCAGGTCTGACAGGCAGGTTTTGAATAGTCAGGTAGGTGATAAAGTGATTAGAGAAATGGCTACATGAGTTGTGTCCAACTCTTTGCAACCCTAGGGATTATAGCTCATCAGGTTCCTCTGTCCATGGGATTTCCAGACAAGAATCCTGGAGTGGGTTGGCGTTTCCTTCTCCAGGGGATCAAGCCTTTATTAGCTTACTGTAATAGTGTGAGCAAGAGGCAAAATGGGTCCTCAGCCTCTCAATGTTCTATGGAACAGCACTGAATGAGAGTCAAGTAGATGTAGCAGAGACAGGAGGCATCACCTCACTGTCAAAGAGCTCCAAACGAAAGGCATCCGGTATATTATGGATTCATGGGGGGAGGAGGGCTAAGAGTGGAAAGGTATTGAGTCAAAGTGGAGAAAAGTGCCTCAGTCAAGCTTCTCCCCACCTTCCACTCCCCTCTGAATGCAGGCCTCTAAGCTAGGATTGCAGGTATGCCTATGAGTGTGGCTGGCCAAGGGAGGGGGAGGCAGTTTTCTGCAGGAATTGCAGTTAAGGGATTGGCCTCCAACCTCCGCTCCACTTTGACTCAGTAGCAGCCCCTCCCCACCCCCACCCATGAGGACTGCCGGGCAAAGTCTTATAATTGCCTGGGGTCAAGCCTAAAAAATCACACATAGACTTTTTAAAATTAATTTCTTTTTGGCTGCGCCGCATCTTTGTTGCTGCTGACAGGCTTTCTCTAGTTGTTTCTCCTCTTGGTTGCAATGCGTGGGCTTCTCACTGTGGCCTCTTCTCCGGGTTCAGAGCACGGGCTCAGGAGTTGTGGCGCAGGGCCTCAGTTGTCCTGCGGCACATGAGATCTTTTCAGGCCAGGGAGCGAACCTGTGTCCCCTGTATTGGCAGGTGGATTCTCAACCACTGGGCCACCGGGAAGTCCCACATATAGAAATTTGAACCGGAGCCAGACCCCTCAGTGGAGGGCAGAACAGCATGAGGAGAACCATGGCTAGAGTTTTCTCCAACTAGAGTAGAAATAGGCTGGGGAGACGGGGGTAAGTTCAGACTGTAATCTTTTTAAGGTTCATAGGAGGTTTTTTATGGATGACAAAAGCAGGCTCTAAATTCCAGGGCTGGTTTTATCTCTTCCTGGTTGAGTTCACTTGAGCCAAGTGTTTCCATCTCTCTGAGGAGTATGTTTCATCTGCAATATGGTATACTAATATTGCTTCTAGGTTTTGGTTAAGTGAGGAAATATCCAGGAAAATGTCTGATGGAAGTCAGTTGATCAAGCTGTCAGTTGTCAAGGTTCTGTCCACTAGTGGTGTCTGAGACCTTGGCATAAAGCTAATCCTGAAGAAAAAGCTGGTATTTTCAGCCTGATTCAGTGACAGGGCTGTGGTAGAATGAATAATGGCTCACAATGATATCCAGACCTTGGTTTCTGGGACCTGTGAATGTTAGGTGGCAAAAAGGCCTTTGTAGATGTGATTAAATTAAGGATCTCATGATGGGAAGATTATTTTGGTTATTCAGGTATAAGAACAATGTGAGGAGAACCATGGCTAGAGTTTTCTCCAACCAGAGCAGAAATAGGCTGGGGAGAAGTAGGTAAGTTCAGACTGTAATCTTTTTAAGATTCATAGGAGGTTTTTTTATGGATGACAAAAGCAGGCTCTAAATTCCAGGGCTGGTTTTATCTCTTCCTGGTTGAGTTCACTTGAACAAAGTGTTTCCATCTCTCTGAGGAGTATGTTTCATCTGCAATATGATATAAACGTAAGCACCAGCATCCTTACGAAAGGGAGGCAGAGGAAAATTTGACTATAGGTGGTGAAATGTTGTAGTGATGGAAGCCGATACTGAAGTAAAGCAGCCACAAGCCAAGGCATGCGGGCAGCCCTAGAAACTAGCAAGAGCAAACAGAGTCTCTCCTGGAACTTCCAGGAGGAATGAGCCCCGCTGACACCTTGATTTTAGCTCTTGAAGACTCAGCTCAGAATTCTGTCCTCCAGAACTATCGTAATGCACTTGTGTTGTTTTAAGCTACTGAGTTTGTAGCAATGTGCTACAGAGGAGACAGGGCACTAATACAAAAGCCCTAGGTATCATTTGGTTGTGCACACCTGACAGCTTGGTTTGCAATGATCATTTTGTCTCTTAGCTCTGTTCTCACTTGACCCACCTATGAGGGTTAATACATTTTCTACTGAAGAGATGGAGTGATATGGAGGGACTTTCTGCTGAATAAGCTCAAGGATGCAGAGAAATAGGCCACTGTGTGCAGCAAAGCAGGAGAAATAGAAGTAAGCTAGTTTGCAAGAACACAGGAAACATCCGTTGGAATCTTCCATCGGTAAGAGAGAGTGTCTCAGCAATGTTTGAGTTCTCACCATTAAAGTGACTTGATGTGGCCAGAGAAATTTGTGTTATATCACATAGTCTTAGGAATCTTTATTCGAAATCAGTAGTCTGAAGCCTGGATATTTTTAGGCCCTGCATGCATGCTGTCACTTCAGTTGTGTCCAACTCTTTGCAACCCCATGGACCCACCAGACTCCTCTGTCCATGGAATTTGCCAGGCAAGAATACTGGAATGGTAACCATCCTTTTCTCCAGGGGATCTTCCCAACCCAGGGGTCAAACCTGAGTCTCTTACGTCTCCTGCATTGGCAGGTGGGTTCTTTACCACAAGCACCACCTGGGAAGCCCTTTTAGGCCCCAAGGGGTATATATATAAAACATCTTTTGGTCCAGTGTCTGGGTTTGCATAAATTAAAAGCCTGACGTTGGGTTCACATCCATGTTGTTTCACTGCAACAGTGAGCATGGCCAGCACACGCAGACCCCCTGAGACTTTGGCAAATGATGAAAAGGACTGGGGACCAGGCAGATATGGGAAGTGACCACATTCAGGTCCAACAAACCACAAACTTGATTGTTTGACCTCTTTTTCTTTCCTTTCCTTCTACCCTTCACCTTCTGGCCCCCTTCCTTCTGTCCATTGTCCAGTTCATTAGCACCTTCACTGGAGCAACGCTTGCAGAGAGGAGGTGGAAATGTAAGCATATAAAGCCATTTTGCTGCATGTCAGCAGATATTGGTAAGGTTTATGAAAGATGAGGGTGAAAGTTATTGACAGAGGAAGATTTGGAATAGCTGTAGAGCTCACTCATCCAGTGAAACAGTATTAATTGAAAACTGAAGATCAGAGTTTTGTTATTTGCCAGTGGTGTTTTTATTCTAGGAGCAGAGAATTTAGTGATTTCTAAGCCTTCTCTGTAAATAAATAGAAGGGCAAGGGAGTGGAAGAAGAAAATGCATTTCTAAATGCTCTGAGTTCTTAGTATTTAGTTAGATTAATTGCTTTGATTTCTTTCATGGAAGTGATAGCAGTTTATTTTGGGATAATTTCTCATCGTTTGCTTGGCGTACAGTTGCACGATCACATATTAATCTCTGGTCTTTTCGGTTTATTTTCCCAAGGCTGTTTGCTTCACAGTGACTTGAAGGTCAGCTCTACATTCTTCTCCCTGATCCTTAGTTGCCCACAGTTATAGAATAAGTGGCAGAGGTGCAACTAGATATTCGGACTACAGCACTGGAGGGACTGATTGGCAATTCTGTAGAGACTTATTTCTGGAGAGCAGAATAAGAACCCATCAGTAAGAATTACAGGGGTCAGATATAGGCCTCATACAAAGAGCAATCTTGTCATGTCTAGAGCTGTTCAGCAATGCAGCAGGAGAAGTGATAATGAAGGTATCAAGGCAAAGGTTGAGTGACCATTTGCTAAGGATGTTGTAGAGGTGATTAATAAGCATAGTAAGGATGGAGCCCCCAAGAAAATTCATCTCTTCTAACCTGAAGAGTCTGTTAGGCTCCTCTGTCCATGAGATTCTCCAGGCAAGTATGCTAGAGGGGGTTGCCATTTCCTTCTCCAGGGGGTCTTCCTGACCCAGGGATTGAACCTGGGTCTCCTGCACTGCAGGCGGATTCTTTACTATCTGAGCCACCAGGGAAACCCCCTAGATGTATGACTGAATGCAAGTAGTCTATCCCTATGTTTTATTTTTTCTCAAATAACCCGACTCTGATAAGCTCATATTCACTTGAGCTGGTTTTCCAACCTGTCAAGCCCTCCCACACCCACCCATCTATTCAGATCATTTCCATCCTTTAGGAATCAGTCAAGGCTTCACTTTTTCAGTCTTTTTCCACTTGATGATTTTTCTTTTCCCAGAATAGTATAATGTTCACTGAGTGCATCTCTTACCCCAGCATTTAATTACACACCAATCCCTGTATTGTTATCCGCCTGTGAATATCTTATCTCCTCTACAAAACTGACACCCTGAAAGGCTGGAATATTACAAAGCTGAGTAAATAATAGGGTTTTTGTTAACAATTAAAATTAATATCCTTTATGCTGGGTAGAAATGAATCATGAGCTCTATAGTGAAGTTTCTCTTCGTCATTGATGAGGCCTCTAAAATGTACTACCACATCTACTACCAAACAATCTTTACAGGGTGATTGTTTCTTTTACAGAATTTATTATGTGGATATCTTTCTAGAGCCAGGCTTTAGAAATACTTAACAGTCCCTTTAGCAGCATAAGCTCTGACTATCTGTGTTCCTGATCTTTTATAAATGTCACTTCATGGAAAAATAAAATAATGACATAAGCAGCTTCATAAAAGATAGCATATAACAGTATGCGACTACAAAGTTTCAAAGTCAAACTAGAAAAATGAATTTAATGTAATTTTAATAATAGAATAGTATTACTTGACTGCCACATATTTTCATTTTATCATAGTTACAAAAGATAGAAAAATAAATTAACCCTTTCATATAAAGTTATTTTAACTGTTCACCAAAGACTGGTTTTTGCACGAAATTAATGGAAGGCCGGTTGTGGCTACTATTTATGAAAGCACGTATAGGAACACAGAGTCATTCTAGGGTGCCTGTGCTGTTGTTTGGTCTCTAAGTCATGTCTGCCTCTTTTGCAAACCCATAGCCCTCCAGGCTCCTCTGTCCATGAGATTTCCCAGGCAAGAATGCTGGAGTGGGTTGCCATTTCCTACTGCAGGGGATTTTCCTGACCCAGGGATAGAACCCACATTTCCTGCTTGGCAGGAGGATTCTTCACCACTGCGCCCCCAGGGAAGCCCTTAAAGGCCATGCTCATCCGGGATATGAACCCAGGACCTCTCACACCCGAAGCGAGAACCATACCCCTAGACCAATGAGCCTAGTGGCTCATATGGTAAAGAATCCGCCTGCAATAAAGAAGATCTGGGTTTGATCCTTGGGTTGGGAAGATGCCCTGGAGAAGGAAATGGTTACCCACTCCAGTATTCTTGCCTGGAGAACCCCATGGACAGAGGATCTTGGTGTGCTGCAGTCCATGGGGTCGCAGGAGTTGGACATGACTGAGTGACTAACACTTTCATTTTTCACCAGGGAAGCCTATAGGGTAGCTATAAGTATGTACAAGTTGAAGGATTTCCTAACATCTGTTGCCACAAAATTATATTGTGAACTATAGCAAGCCATGATGAATTCATTCAGCAAACATACATACCAAGAGTTAATCTCTCTTTCCTTAATTTACAGTATTTTGAAATGAATATGATCACACATTGCTTTACATAGCTCAGAATTATGTGTAGAATAAAAGAACACCACAGGGTTGAAAAGCTCTGAAGACTTTCCCAGGCTGACAGACCCTTTCTGCTTCGGGGACAACAGCTTAGACCTGACTCAGAGTTGGTACCCTTATGGAGCACCCCTCAACTAGTCACCACAGTGGCCTAAGCTTCCCCATGCCTGCTCACCAGGCAAGAGAAATTCCACATACTTTGTAGACAGTGTAGCAAAGTGAAGGTGTGCATCTCTAGATCTCAGACTTGATGTCTGGTCTGGATAGTGGTATTTATATTATTATTTTTCTTCAAACTTTAAAAAACAATATATGTAAACGTACTCAGTGTTGAAGAATGATGACAGTAGGAATAGGGCAGGGTGAGAAAGGCAGAGAGTGTTCTTCCCACCCTACAATGAAGCTCGCAGAAGGGAAGGGGAATGCCATTCCAGTTTTCGAGATTATGGAGGTGCAGAGCCTTCCTAATTTTTGTTCAGCAGCTTCTGTTTCAACAATCCAGTTCAAGGTCTCCTATGAACTGAAAATTAGATGGGGTATTCTCAGTCCATCTACCCTAAAATTAATGCCAAGGCCTCCTAAGTTCTATGGCTTTCACTACAAAATTTGGTAGTGGTACAAGTTTCCATCTTTCTATTCTATATTAGTATTTTAGCAAGAAATTGAAATACACTTTAGTAGAGACTATTTACAAGATAACATTTTGTGCTGAAATTGTGCTGAAATTCTTTCAGTTGTGTGTGTTGCCTAGAAGTTATATCTTTTTGCTTATAATACATACCTTGTAATTTTTTTTTGAAATTTCATTGTAGTAAAAACACTTGAGGTCTATCCTCTTAATTTTTGCTTCATGTTTGATACACTACTCTTGACCACAGGTACAATATTTATAGTTTTGTCTTTTAGGCCTATGATTATGTGTGTGTGCTAAGTCACTTCATTTGTGTCTGATTCTCTGTGACCCTGTGGACTGTAGCCCACCAAGCTGCTCTGTTCATGGGATTCTCCAGGCAGGAATACTGAGTGGGTTGTCATATCCTCCTCCAGGGGATGTTCCTGACGCAGGGATCGAACCCAGGTCTCGTACATCTCCTGCATTGGCAGGCAGGCTCCTTACCACTAGCGCCACTTGGGAAGCCTATGATTAATTTTGAGTTAATTTTTATAAATTATTATTATTATTTGCATGAGGATGTTCAGTTTTTTCAGCACTATATTTTGGAAAAAGAAAAGTGAATGTGAAAGTTGCTCAGTCATGTCCGACTCTTTGCGACCCCATGGACCATCGTCCACCAAGCTCCTCTGTCCATGGAATTCTCCAGGCCAGAATACTGGAATGGGTAACCGTTCCCTTCTTCATGGGATCTTCCCAGTCAGGGATCAAACCCACGTCTCCTGCATTGCAGGCAGATTGTTTACTGTCTGAGCCACCAGAGATGCCCTTATTTGTTGGAAAGACGATCCCTTCCCCATTGAATTGCCTTTGCTAAAGATCAGTTGATTAAATGTGTGGGGCTTTATTTCAGGGTTCTCTGTTCTGTCCTGCTGCTGCTGCTAAGTCGCTTCAGTCGTGTCCGACTCTGTGCGACCCCATAGATGGCAGCCCACCAGGCTCCCCCATCCCTGGGATTCTCCAGGCAAGAACACTGGAGTGGGTTGCCATTTCCTTCTCCAATGTGTGAAAGTGAAAAGTGAAAGTGAAGTTGCTCAGTAGCGTCCGACTCCTAGCGACCCCATGGACTGCAGCCTAGCTGGCTCCTCCGTCCATGGGGTTTGCCAGGCAAGAGTACTGGAGTGGGTTGCCATTGTCTTCTCCAGTTCTGTCCTATTGATCTGTCTATTCTTTCACCAAGACCATACTGTCCTGATAGCTGGAGCTTCAACAGGAAATCTTCAGGTCAAACAGTGTCATTCCTCTGACTTTGCTTCTTTTCAAAGTGTCTGGTTTCTGGGAGTTTTGTTCTTCCATATAAACTTTAGAGTCAGTTTGTAAATATTCACTAAAGAACTCGATTAGATTTTGATTTGAGATTGTATTAAAACTATAGATCAATTTGGGAAACATGGACATCTTAAAAAGATTGAATCTTCCTATCCATGAACATTGACTATCTGTCCACTTACTTGAGTCTTTGATTTCTTTCATCAGGTTTTTAAAAACATATTTTTGAGATAAATTTTTTTAACATATTTTGTTAGATTTATAACAATTATTTTTGGGTGCTAATGTAAATGGTTGTGTCTTAATTTCAAATTCCAATTGTTCTTTGCTAGTTTATAGTAATAACTGCATTTTGTATTTTAGCCTGATATCCTGCAAAGTTGCTATGATTGTTATTAGTTCCAGGTTTTTTTTTCTTTTAGTTCCAGGATTTTTTTTTTTTGGCCAATTATTTCAGATACTCTTACATAGACAATCATTTCATCTGCAAACAAAGACAGCTTTATTTCTTGATTTGCAATCTGTGTGGTTTTTTTCTTTTTTTAATGCTATCTGGCACTTCTAGTACGATAGTGTAATATGAAGAGCCGTCCTTGTTTCCCATTTTAAGATCTAGTTTCCTAAGTATGATAGCTTTTTTTTTTTAATATTCTTTATAAAATTGAGGAAGTTCTCTTCTATTCCTAGTTTTTTGAGAGTTTTATACTGAAAAGAGTATTACATTTTGTCAGTACTTTTTATGTGTCTATTAACAATACTTTATAATTATTTTTCTTTCCCTTGTTGATGTGATGGTGCACATTAAGGGATTTTCACTTGTTGAACGAGCATTACATACCTGGAATAAATCCTACTTGGTAATGTTGTACAATTCTTTTTTTAAAAAATTGAGGTATAATTAACATATAATGAATAATTCTTTTTATATGTTGTTGAATTCAATTTGCTACTATTTTTGCTGAGGATTTGTTTATATCTGTGTTCATGAGAGATATTGGTCAATAGTTTTCCTTTATTGTAATGATTTTTTTCTTTTACTGGTGTTTAGGCAATGTTGGCCTTACAGAATGAGTTAGGAAGTGTTCTCTTTGCTTCAGTTTTCTGAGATTGTAGAGAGTTTATATCATTTCTCACTTAAATGTGCATTAGAACTCACAGTGAAAGTGTCTGGTTCTGGTGTTTTCTGTTTTGACAGATTATTATTAATTCATATCTTTAATAGATATGGGCTTATAGATATTATTTATTCCTTCCATCTAGTATTACTAGATTGTGTCTTTTAAGAAATAGATGTATTTCACCTAAACTATTTAATTTTGGGGGCACTGAGTTGTTTGTAACACTTCTTTATTATTCTTTTAATCTCCATGGGGTCAGTTGTAATGGTTCCTCTTTCATTTCTGATGTTAGTAATTTGTGCCTGCTCTCTTTTCTCTTGGCTAGCTAGCCACCCTAGAATTTGTCAATTCTATTCATCTTTTCAATGAGTGAGCTTTTATTTTCATTGATTTTCTCTATGGTTTTCCTGTTTTCAAATTCCACTGATTTTTTTTCTAATTAGTATTGCTTCATTCCTTCTGCATATTTTGGATTTAATTTGCTCTTATTTTTCTAGTTTCCTAAGGTGGCAGCTATTATTGTTTGAATTTAGAATTTCTTAGTTTCTAACATATGCATCAGTGCAATAAATTTCCCTTTAAGCAGTATTTTTGTTGCATCCCACACATTTTGACAAGTTGAGTTTTGCTTTCATTTAGTTCAAAATATTTATATTTTTATATTTCTTTTATATTAATTTTTGTGTTATTTAGAAATATGTGATCTAATCTTCAAATATTTGGGATTTTCCAGCTTTTTTCTGTTATTGGTTTCTAGTTTAATTTCACTATGGTTGAGGATATGCATTGCATGATTTCTATTCTTTTAAATTCTTTAAGGTGTGCTTCATGGCCAAGAATGTGATCTGTCTTAGTGAATATTCCTTGTAAGCTTGTGCAGAATGTGTCTTCTGCTGTTGTTTCATGAAATACTCTATAAAGGCCAAGGAGATCCAGTTGACTGATGTAGCTGTTCAGTTCAACTGTATTCTTACTTATTTTGTGCCTGCTGGACTTGTCAATTACTCATATAAAGCTGTTGAATTCTTCATATATAATAGTAGATATGTGTTTGTCCTTCCAGCTTTATTAGTTTTGCTTAGTGTATTTTGACTCTGTTGTTAGGTAGATACACAATAGGCATTGTTATGTGTTCTTGGAAATTTGGTGCCTCTGTCATGATGCATTGACTCTTTTTACTTCTGGCCATTTTCCTAACTGTGAAGTAGGCTTTACCTGAAATGAATATAAATACTCCAGTTTGCTTTTCATTAGTATCAACATAGTATAGCTTCCTCCATTTTTTTAAAATTTTAATCTCTATAAGTCTTTGTATTTAAAGTGAGTTTCTTCAAGACAATATGTAGTTGAGTCTTTTTTTTTTCCACTCTGACAGTCTCCGTCTTTTAATTGGTATATTTAGACTATTCCAATTAAAGTGATGATTGATATAATTAAGATATTACTGACCACATTTTCTGTTCATTTCCCTTCTTCTTAGTTTGTTTTTGCCTTTCATTTTTTTCTGCCTTCTTTAGTTCTAATTGAACATTTTATATACCAGGTAAGCCCAAGGCTTCTTTCTGCTTCCTCCCTCTCTTTTTTCCTCCTCTTAGTTCAAGGAGGAGGAATGCTGCAGACGACTGACTGGGTCATCTTTTGTATAGCTTGAGATTCATGGGTACAAATAAAGAAGTTGTTCCAAGGGATTCCTATTTCCTTTCCTCTGTCATTGGTGGCTGTTCCTCTCATCAAGTTGGCATGTTATGATCTAAAACTCAATTTAAGCCTTGGATAAAAATAGATAAAGTACGTCTCCTTTACTTTGTAGATTCTTGTCTTTGATACCCTTGCCTGACCCATCAATATGAGACAAGAATCCCTATGTAGTAGAGCTTGACCTACCATAACTCTGTGTTGGGAGCTAGGTCACAACTTTATCTTATGAGAACTGAGAATTAATGTCCCTTACTTGGTTGATTATTTCCAGTCTACATCCTTTCCTCCAGCATCTTAAAAAAATAATGATTGGTTCGGGAATGGTTTCTAAGTCCCTTAGCTACAATAACCTCTTAATACAATCTTAGTTACACTATCATGAAGTAAGCATTATCTTTGCTAGGCTCTGTTCAGTTCAGTCGTTCAGTTCTGTCCAACTCTTTGTGACCCCATGGACTCCAGCATGCCAGGCTTCCCTGTCCATCACCAACTCCTGGAGCTTGCTCAAACGTGTCCATAGAGTCTGTGATGCTGTCCAACCGTCTCATCCTCTGTCATCCCCTTCTCCTCCTGCCTTTAATCTTTCCCAGCATCAGGGTCTTTTCAAATCAGTCAGTTATTCACATCAGGTGGTCAAAGTATTGGAGTTTCAGCTTCAGCATCAGTCCTTCCAATGAATATTCAGGACTGATCTCCTTTAGGACTGACTCATTGGATCTCCTTGCTGCCAAGGGACTCTCAAGAGTTCTCCAACACCACAGTTCAAAAGCATCAATTCTTTGGTGCTCAGCTTTCTTTATAGAGCAATTCTCACATCCATACATAACTACTAGAAAAACCACAGCTTTGACTAGATGGACCTTTGTTGGCAAAGTATATCTCTACTTTTTAATATGCTGCCTATGTTGCTCACAGCTTTTCTTCCAAGGAGCAAACCTCTTTTAACTTCATGGCTGCAGACACCATCTGCAGTGATTTTGGAGCCCAAGAAAATAAAGTCTGTAACTGTTTCTATTGTTTCCCCATCTATTTGCCATGAAGTGATGGGACCAGATGCCGTGATCTTCATTTTTTGAATGTTGAGTTTTAAGCCAGCTTTTTCACTCTCCTCTTTCACTTTCATCAAGAGGCTCTTCAGTTCCTCTTCACTTTCTGCCATAAGGGTGGTGTCATCCGTGTATTTGAGATTATTGATATTTCTCCCAGCAATCTTGTGCTTCATTAAGCCCAGCATTCTGCATCATGTTCTCTGCATACAAGTTAAATAAGCAGGGTAACAATATATAGACTTGACCTACTCCTTTCCTGATTTGGAACCGGTCTGTTGTTCCGTGTCCAGTTCTAACTGTTGTTTTCTGATCTGCATACAGATTTCTCAGGAGTCAGGTCAAGTGGTTTGGTATTTCCATCTCTTTAAGAATTTTTCACAGTTTATTCTGATCCACATGGTCAAAGGCTTTGGCATAGTCAAAAGCAGAAGTAGGTATTTTTCTGGAACTCTCTTGCTTTTTTGATGATCCAATGGATGTTAGCAATTTGATCTCTGGTTCCTCTGCCTTTTCTAAATCCAGTTTGAACATCTGGAAGTCCACAATTCATGTACTGTTGAAGTCTGGCTTGGAGAATTTTGAGCGTTACTTTGCTAGTCTGTGAGATGAGTACAATTGTGCAGTAGTTTGAACATTTGCTAGGCTAATAATGACCAAATGGACATTGACTCCTTGAGAAGATATTATATCTATTTATCTGTTTTTCTCACTACAGTAGCTTCACTGCCCTATATATAATAATTGCTATGTATTTTTTGGCTATATTAATAAATATATAATTGACCAATAAATTTTCTAATAACTCTGTTACCAAAAGGGAAGCTGTGAGAGCAGCCATCTGGCTGCCAGATAAGTTCTTCACCAGTTTCTCATATATGCACAGTTACCAGCATTGATCCACTTTTGATTCAGAGACAGTCTGATTCTATATCCCCAAAGAATCAATAGGGAAGATATTTACATTTAACCCTAAATTCTTAAAATATTTCAACAATCTTTATTCAGTAGTTATGTGGACATCTGGAAGAGACAATATTTAAATAATTTCTCCATAACACATATTGTAAATATGCAGTTTGAAATAGCTATTTGTATTCTGTATACAAATGATTATTTTTATAAACCTAAAACACCTCAGCTATATCTCAGCTGCATATTAAAATAATGGAGTGAGAGAATCTTAAATTAACATATTCCAGCTTAATTGCTAGTATACTACGCAAAGTTAGAATCGGGGCAGATTTAAAACGTGCAATAGCATATGCCTGCTGGCAGATCCTTCTTCTTCCACCAAGTCCTCATTTCCCATCTCTGAATCCTTTTCCTAGTAGTTTTTCTTCCTCCTGACTGACCAGTGGCCCTATATTCTCTCCACTGGGACTCTTCCCATTGCAATCTTTATTCAGAACGTTATCTAGGGAATTTTTTCATATTGAAGCGAAAATAGATTTTTTTTTTGAAAAGTTTAATGTGATATTCTCAGAGGAAGTTTTATTTCCACAAGAAACAGAAAGACTTTAATCAAACAAATACAACTTTAATTGTGGAATTTCCAGGATCGGTAGACTTGAGGAAGTATTTCCAAAACAGAGTTATGGGAGAAGTCGAGTGGATTTGAAAGACAACTTTTATGGATCTCTGAAATCTGGAACTATAGCTAGGTCAGGCTTAAAGTGTCGGAGGCAGTTTGGAGACTACACACTCTGAACATTAGCTCAGGGCTTCTCTTTGTGAGCAGTTTCATTGAATAAATGACAGCACATGCTTTAGAAATTAGAACCTTGGATTTGAGTATGAGCTCACACATTCTAGCTCTTAAGGCAAATTACACAAGCTTACTAAGATTTTATTTTCTTATCTGTAAAATATAAATAGGTTAGTATGAGGATTAAAATATAAAATGTAGATAAAGTACTTAGTTTTTGTGCATAGGAACCTAGAAAATAAATATTCGTATGTATGTACTCAAGCACAGTCACATGTACATACACACACACACAAGACAGAGAGAATGTTAAATCTAATTTCTTCACCTTCAACATTTTAGTAGCTTAGGAATAAATCTGAGGAAATCCTAGTCAGAGCATTTAAGCAACACGAAACAATAAAAGCCGCCCAAATTGGAAAGGAAGAAATAAAATTGTCTCTTTGCAGATGACAAGACCTTATATGTTGAAAACCCTAAAGACTATACCCCCAAAACACTTAGAACTAATAAATAAATTAGTTAGAACTAATAAATGAAGTCAGTTAAATTTCACGATAAAAAAATCAGCATACAAACATCAGTTGCATTTTGATACACTAGCCACAAACTCTATATAAAAGAAATCAACAATCTCATTTACACAGGATCTCAAAAAATATTTAGAAGTAGATTAAACCAAGGATGTGGAAGATCTGTACACTGAAAACTATAAAACATTGATAAAATAAATTGAAGAAGACACAAATGGAAAAATCTCCCTATGGATTGGAAGAATTATTATCGTTCAAAGTGTTTATACTACTCAAATTGATTGCTGATTCAAAGAAATTCTTGTCAAAATTCAAATGGCATTTTTCACATAAATAGAAAAAAAATCATAAAATTCATAGCCAACTCAAAATGGATTAAAACCTTAAACATAAGATGTAAAACCATAAGCATCCTAAAGTAAACAGGGAGAAAGCTTCTTGAAGTTGGCTTTGGCAATGATTTTTTTAGATATAACATCAAAAGCACAGGCAACAAAAGCAGAAATAAATAAGTGAGACTACATCAAACTCAAAAGCTTCTGCACAGCAAAGGAAAGAAAAGTTGAGTGAAAAAGCAACCTATGGAATGGGAGAAAATATTTGTAAATGATGTACTGATATGGAGTTAATATTCAAAATATTTAAGAAGCTCTCTCTATATTAGGATTTCCACAGGTTTATTCTGTAACTCGATAGCATAAAGTTAAGTAATTAAAAATGGGCAAAAGACCAGATAGACATTTTCCCAAAGACATACAAATGACAGATATATGAGAAAGTATTCAGGGTCACTAATCATAAGGGAAATGCAAATTAAAACCACAATGAGATATCACCTACATCTGTTAGGACAGCTAATTTAAAAAAAGAAGTGTTAGTGAAAATGTGGAGAAAAGGAAACCTTGGTACACAGTTGGAAAGAAAGTGAAGTCGCTCAGTCATGTCTGACTCTTTGCCACCCCATGGACTGTAGCCTACCACGCTCTCCGTCCATGGGATTTTCCGGGCAAGAGTACTGAAGTGGGTTGCCATTTCCTGCTCCAGAGGATCTTCCCAACCCAGGGATCGAACCTGGGTTTCCCACATTGTAGGCAGACACTTTACTGTCTGAGCCACCAGGGAAGAGTCTACACAGTTGGTGGGAGTGTAAATTGGTATGACCATTATGGGAAGCAATATGGAAGATCCTTTAAAAAATTAACACTAGAACTACCATGTGATCCAGCAATCCCACTTCTGGGTATTTAGGCCAAAAGAATTGAAATCAGTATCTCCAAGATATATCTGTACTTCCGTGTGCATTGCAGCACTAGTCACAATAGGCAAGATATGGAAACAACCTAAATGTCCGTCAACAGGTGAATGAATAAAGACAGGATGGGATATTCTCTTGGAATGTTATTCAGCCATTAAAAAAAAAGGGAAATACTGCCAATTTGACATCAGGAATGGAGTGTAGTGTGCTCAGTGGAATAAGCCAGACACAGAAGGCAAATACTGCATGTTCTCACCTACATGCAGAACCTGAAATAATCAGGCTGCTAGAAGCAGGGTGTAGAATGGTGATTACCAGGGACTGTGGGGAGGGGAAACTAGGGAGGTGATGATTAAAGGGTACAAAGTTTCAGTTATGTAAGATAAATAGGTTCTGGAGATCTATACAGCATAGTGTTGGTGGTCTGTGTTTAGTGGCTAATTCATGACTGACTCTTTTTCGACCCCAGAGACCATAGCCTGCCAGGCCCCTCTATCCATGGGATTTCCCAGGCAAGAGTACTGGAGTGGGTTGCCGTGCCCTTCTCCAGGGGATCTTCCCGACCCAGAGATGGAACCGCATCTCCTTTGTCTCCCTCATTACCACTGAGCCACCAGGGAAACCCACAGAGCACAGTGCCTATAGCTAATGATAGTGTATTGTACAGATAAAATTGGCTAAGAGTTAGATGTTAAGTGTTCTTAGTACACGTGATAATAATAATAATAAAGCGGGTGAGAGGAAACGTTTCATGGTGATGGCTATGTTTCTAGCCTTGATGGTGGTGACAGTTTCATACGTGTGTGCATGCTCAATTGTGTCCAACTCTTTGAGACCCCATGGACTGTAGCCCGCCAGGCTCCTCTGTCTATGGGATTTCCCAGGCAAGAATACTGGAGTGGGTTGCCATTTCCTTCTCCAGGGTATCTTCCCAACCCAGGGATCGAACCTGTGTCTCCTGCATCTCCTATGTACACTTAGCTCCCAATGCATTGAGTTTTGTACATTAAATATGTATAGCTTTTGCTGTGTCAATCATACTTCAATAAAGAGGTTTCAAAATGAAAATGAGAAACTATAGGAACCTCCTGGGCTGGTGCAGCCTGTAAGGGGTGGGATGGAAAGTAGGAGGCAGTGAGAAGTGGCTGGTGCTATTGTAGGATGACGAAAGAAGAGAATGACTGGAGTGATTAGAAGGAGATGGGTTCAAGGTGAAAGTGGTCAGGAGGAATAGTGGTGGAAAGAGGGAAAGGACAAATGATACTCAGGCTCATTGAGTTTCAACTTTGACTTCTGACTCATCAGTTTGTTGTTAAAAGGTATTTAGTTTATAAAAGCAACACAAACACTGCCATCAAACACAGGAAGTGATACTGTAAATCAGATGTCTCCACCCAGTGGGTAACATTTCTAAGCTGTTTGTAGTTGACAGACACTAAAATGAGACCTCCAGAAGTAAATTCCGTGTTCTCCCCAAAACTTTAATCGGATGGCCAGAACATCCATCAACTTGAATTTTATTTACCAATGCTAAATCAGCGGAGAGTTTCCAGAAGTATGGAGACAATTTGAAGAAAACAAGCCTTCCCTAGACGTGCACTATATTAATTTGGTGCTAAAACTGATCGGGAATAATTACTGAAATATTTCTGTTTCAGTTCAGTTCAGTCGCTCAGTCGTATCCGACTTAATCACCACTAAAAAGGACTTTAAAAAGGAGACATAAGATATATGTTGCAGCCTGGTGGAACAGAGACCAGAACCTGCCCCGTGACTTGAGGGTGCGGAGAACTGCGCCCTTGCGATTGTCCTGGTAAGCATGCTGAATGGACATTCTCGGGGCGAGATGTGCTCTCTGCTCTGCTTCACTGCCTACCCCTGCGGCCATCCCTATGGAAACAAAACAAGATGTTTCTGATCAACAGCAGAGCCTTAACTTTACTCCCTCTTTATGGTGTGCTAATCAAACTCCCCAGTATAGCTCTTCCCTAATGATCTCATGTGACCTCTGCCAATAAAAGTGCAAGTTGAAAGGAAAAATTTTGTCTTCCTGCCATGGAGAGCAGGAGGGCCCCCTGACTCCCCGCTTGCCAAATAGTATGTGTCTGTCTTTTCATTAGGTGCTTGCCCCCATTTCAGGTCTTTCTCACCAGCTGTGCTGGACGCAGGCATACACTGTTGTGTTCCTTAAGTCAAATATCATGATTTGCAGCTTGGAGAAGTCGAGTTGCACGATAAAATCTTGATTAGTTAGAATTCTTTGCGTACTTCTCTTGCAGAGCAATCTCACAAGGGTGATGTAATACAAATAGGTATTCTGGGAAAAGTCTCGGGGTAATACAGATTACATACAGCCTTAGAGAAGTGGAGGCTTGTCTAGGAGTGAGCACAGAGAGAAGTAATGACTGAAGGTCTGAGCAACCCAGGGACCAGTAAGATCTCCCATAACCAAAGAACATTCTATTTCCTTTTTGTATTCTATACACTGAGATGGAAAAATAGAGCAATAAATTCAAGGATGCTTTTGCAAAACAGTGTTACCATTTAAAATAAAATGTGACAACAAAAAGATTTTCTGTAGTTTCTGGTCTCACATTTAGATCTTTAATCCATAAAAATAAGCGACCCCATCAAAAAATGGGCCGAAGAACTAAACAGACATTTCTCCAAAGAAGACACACAGATGGCTAACAAACACATGAAAAGATGCTCAACATCACTCATTATCAGAGAAATGCAAATCAAAACTGCAATGAGGTACCATCTCACACCAGTCAGAATGGCTGCAATCCAAAAGTCTACAAACAATAAATGCTGGAGAGGGTGCGGAGAAAAAGGAACCTTCTTACACTGTTGGTGGGAATGCAAACTAGTACAGCCACTACGGAGAACAGTGTGGAGATTTCCTTGAAAAACTGGAAATAGAACCAACATATGACCCAGCAATCCCACTGCTGGGCATACACACCGAGGAAACCAGAATTGAAAGAGACACGTGTACCCCAATGTTCATCGCAGCACTGTTTATAATAGTCAGGACATGGAAGCAACCTAGATGTCCATCAGCAGACGAATGGATAAGGAAGCTGTGGTACATATACACAATGGAATTTTACTCAGCCATTAAAAAGAATACATTTGAATCAGTTCTAATGAGGTGGATGAAACTGGAGCCTATTATACAGAGTGAAGTAAGCCAGAAAGAAAAACACCAATACAGTATATCAACACATATATATGGAATTTAGAAAGATGGTGATGATGACCCTATATGCGAGACGGCAAAAGAGACACAGATGTAAAGAACAGACTTTTGGACTCTGCGGGAGAAGGCGAGGGTGGGGTGATTTGAGAGAATAGCATCGAAACATGTATATTACCATATGTGAAACAGATCACCAGTCCAGGGTTCGATGCATGAGACAGGGTGCTCGGGGCTGGTGCACTGGGATGACCCAGAGGGATGAGATGGGGAGGGAGGTGGCAAGGAGGTTCAGGATGGGGAACACACGTACACCCATGGCTGATTCATGTGAATTTATGGCAAAAGCCACCACAATATTGTAAAGTAATTAGCCTCCAATTAAAATAAAGAAAAAAGAAAAAAAAAGAGCAAAAAAGATTTTAAAAGCCAAAAAAAAAAAAAAAAAGATTTTCTAGTTTAACTTATGTCTATCTCAACATTCAGTTGATGAATATACTCACCCTTGAGTATTGGTTGGATGTTTCATTCTCACAAGAGATGGAGGAAGAACTGTAGGTTTATATACAGGTATATCCAGAAAGACCTCCATGAGAGAATGTCAGTTTACAATTACCTTGGTTTCTCTTTTACCATGGTCATTTCCAGTGGATGTTACCACCAACTGAAGAATTCCTAGTTCCTCTTGACAACCATAGATATCTATGGCCCTACACTACCTCTCAGGGAATTCTGTTTGTAGAAGGATATAGCTGCATAGCATGTATGGGGTAGAAACAGAGGGAAGAAGGAGACAGGACGCCTTCTACGAGGGTAAGGTGAGAGAGGTGGAAGTTCTCTTGGTTGGGAGTAGAGGGACGCATGCAAAATTCTCTTTCCTTTCCTGAAGTAGGCTTACAAATATGGAGCAGGTGCAGCTCCAGCCTGGATGTGCTCCCTGCCGTAAATGACTGAGTAGGTCCAGGATAGAAGATGGAGCCAGGAAGAGCTGGTAACTTAGGTTTGGCTTAAGTGATAGGGACAGAAGAGGCTCTTAAGCTCAACTCATGGGGTCATGTTTCATATGGTAATAAAAACAAACAAACAAAAACTACTAAATAAAAAATCAAAAGGTTGTATTTGCCTGCAATATGCCTGGTTTCACAACTGTGCTGCCAACAAGGCTTGATTTCCATCCTTGCTGCTTTGTCTTATCTCTACCACCCTCCCTCTGTTCTCAAGAGCCAAACTCCTCTGAAAGCACCTTGTGACTAAAAAACATTTATAGTCCACTCCAGGGAGACTAATCCCATAACAGCAACTTCTGAGTTCCAAAGATCTTGCTGTACTTGAGCGTTTGGAATAATCCATTTGTCAAATGAAGTTGCAATGAACTATTTTCCGTGCACAAGTTGTATCTTTTTTTTTTTTTTTTTCTTTCTGTTTTTACAAAACCTTTTTTGGCTCTTTTCCTTTAACACCAAAGCATATTATCTCTTGGAAATAGGTTTATAAAAGATTAGATCTGCCTGATTTCATTCTGCTTCACCAAATTACTGCTTGCCTGAATCAGACCTATCTTTGGAGCTATATGACAGCATTTACCCATCACCCATCCAGGACAGAGGGCTGCGTCTTTATATTTTATTAACTGGCTATTGTTTCTGCTCAGTGTTTCATTTTTCAACTTGTGTGCATGCTAAGTCACTTCAGTCATGTCTGACTCTGAAACCCCATGGCTTGTAGCCCACCAGACTCCTCTGTCCATGGGATTCTCTAGGCAAGAGTACTAGAGTAGGTTTCTATGTCCTCCTCGAGTCTAACTTAATTTATATGTACAGACAGGTGATAATACACCTCACTCTATCACACACATTTGTAAGTAAACAAGCCAAGACCCAGACAGGTTAATGTGCTTGCCCAAGTTACCTAGGGAGTCAGCGTCTTTATTTTGGCTTATTAATCATTTGAACCACAGAACTTTTGACCTAGAAGAAACTTAAAGATCATCTCCTAAAATCCCCTCTGTTCAGAGATAAAGAAGACAAGGTTGCAAAGGATAAATGACCTGTCCAAGGTCACACAGCCAGTTGGTAGCAGGATTAGAACTAGCTGGGGTCCTCAGACATTCAGTTCGTTGTTCTGTCCATGGTACCAACTACTCATTCAACCCATATGACTCAGAAGCTCCAGACAACTGTTTTACTTAATGAGCTGGGAAGGGTCAAACTTAGTGGCTACAAGGGATCAGTGTAACTGATAGAGCTGATACCCAAGTATTGGGCACATGACCACCTTCTAGAGAAGCAGATATCTCCAGTTTCCAATTATAATCAGAGATTGCAAGAAGTTCATGTAAAAAGCTATAGAAAAATTTCCCAGCAGCTTATAAAAGTAGCCACTTCTGAGAGAAAGGAGAAACTGTTAACTGTTACTCCAGAGAAAGGTGAGATGGCTGGCTGACTAATAAAAATAAACACTTAGTTTCAAGGGTGGTTTCATCAGTCTTGCTTTAGATGAGCCTCCCAAATGCAATCAAGGACACAGACAACTTGCAGTTTGTGCTTGAGTTACATTCTAATAGACAGCTCATTTTCAAATAAAACTTTATCATGAACAGTGGCAAACTTCTCTGCCATAGTAGTTGACAAACTGACATCCCTTCCCCTTTCCCATTCCCCGACTTGATTTCCTCTGTGATGGTTGGGACCTATTCCCACTAAAGCTGCTGAAAATGCCATTTAAACCACATTTCCAGCCTCTCCTGCAGTTAGTGTCTGGCTTCTGACTCAATCCTGGCCAATGAATAGGCTGAGGCACTTCTGGGAAAGGCTTCCATCCCAATAAAAAGAGACCGGCAGGGAAGCCTGCCCTTCCTGCCTTGGCGTACACTTGTGCAAGCACGGACTCTCTGAGCAGAGGCAGCCATCTTGCAACCGTGAAGAGGCAAGCCTGAGAGTAACAGCCAGTATCTGAGGATGGCAGAAGAGGGAAGCCGAGAGACTTGGGTTCTTCATGACTTTGTTTAAGCAGTGAGCTAACCCCAGAATCTTCCATGGTGGACTCGTCGTGTGACATGCTGGAACCAGCTTTCCCGGTGGGAATCCATTGTGTGGATCTCCCAATTCTGCCTTAACAGCATGGGCAGGACGAAATCCTCCATGTTGAGGGTATTTATACCATGGAAATTACAAATGCTACAGATCAAGGATGTTAATCCTCTGGAGAGTCAGATGTTAACCATTTCCCAGCGTACCACAAGATACTATAAATCTTTAAATTTTAAGCTACTTTTGGATATTCTGGTACTTGAAATTGAGAGCCTACAAACTGAAAAAGTAGCCTGGTCTTCAAAGGCGCCTCTGAACAGTGCTTAACCATAAATCAAATAGTGGTATAGGGCTAATCACTCTAGATCAGGGGTCTCCAACTTCTGGGCCATGGACCAGTACCTCCTGTTAGGTCACTTGCTGCATTATATTAGGAATAAAGTGTACAATAAATGTAATGTGCTTGAGTTATTCCCAAATCATCCCCCCTCCCCAGTCGTGGAAAAGCTGTCTTTCACAAAACTTGTCCCTGGTTTCAAAAAGGTTGGAGAGAGCTGCCCTAGATGCTCGCTAATACGGGAAGTTCATTCCAATTAGGGACACTTGTCTCCCTTGGGACTGGTCACTTTATATTGATGGTTAGAGGCTTGGGGAAAGATCCTTTGTTCACTATGTCATTATGGCTTTGGTGGATTTGTAACAATCCTTCCAGAGGAGCAAGCTATGTGGGAGAGAGGGATCTCCAGGTTTGGTAGCATCTAGACTGAATGGGTTTCCAGAAGGAGAGCAGCAGTAGGAGCTTTTAGAGCCCTGGATACCTTGGGCAGTATCTGAAAGTCCTTCAAAGTTGGTGTGATGCACAAGAAATACTTTCAAGTTGCCCATGAGCTTGCAGAGAGCATGGACTATATTATATTTCTCTTTCCCTTTCATGGGTTGAAAACAGTGATGCCCAATCATATATAAGTGGGGTACCTGGGTAAGGCAATAGGGATAAGATGTAGGGAGAAGAGTGTGATACTGAGTTTCAGTAAACCTGAATTTCGGTCTTGGCGATTTTGCCTTAGGTCAATCATACTAATTCATGGTTTGTTTCCTGAGTTTTAGGATAAAGGTTTTGGGCCAAATGTTTTAAAAGCATCATTCCATTTATGAACCTACTTCTAAGAGGTGATATGCTTATATGATTCTGTGAAGTTACCACCTATCCATCTGTTTATACAACAACTATTTAGTGAAAAAGTACATTGTTTGCATAGTGTATGAGTCTTGACTCAAGCATATCAAAGTCATGTGACCGTGGAAAGTGTTAGGTTCTGAGTCATGTCTGACACTTTGCCACCCTATGGACTGTAGCCCTAGCTGTTGGGCTCCTCTGTCCATGATATTTCCCAGGCAAGAATACTGGAGTGAGTAGCCGTTCTCTTCTCAAAGGGATCTTCCCGACCCAGGGATTGAACCTAGGTCTCCTGCATTACAGGCAGATTCTTTACCATCTGAACCACCAAGGACAGACCATGGAAAAGGCACTCACTTGAGCATTTATGAAATAAACATAATGATATGCATCCCATAGGTTTGGAGGGGTGACTGATGAGATTGTGATAAATATTTTATAATTCTATTAAATCTTATTTAAAGAAGATCACTATTAGTATGACTATCATTGCTCATAGAGAATAGCTGCCATTTGGGAGAATGTCTGGCATCCACCTCCTGTACCAATGGCTTGCCATTTTCCTGCTAAAAAGAATAACCCACTGTGTGTTGTCCCAGATGGACGGTCGCTTTTGGTGCCAGTCTCCTATTGTCACCTCCTACTGCCGTCTCTATTATGGAATCTGATGGAGCTTCATTGACAAGTCAACACTCCTTCCAGGGACTTTGAATCTTTGACTATCTAACAAATGATTCACAGTAGCAATGAATGTTTGCAGGCCAGTCATGGGAGCGACAGCCACTTCATAAGGTCCCTGCCTTGTGTCCAGGACTTTGTTTGACATTTAGGACACCCTTGATTCTCCACTTTTCCAAATTATGTTTTGCTTTTACTTATGAGAAAAGGTCTTATCCAAGATACCCAGAAGAAGCATGTTCCCACTAAGAATATGCTATCTTATTTTTAATCTTTTATATCTATGTAACTTAGAAAACAAAGTCAACATCCCCCCCCGAAAAGCTGTCAAGACCAAATGGTGTGACTAATGCATGTTTGAGACAACCAAATGAAGATAACTATAAACTCAATGTCAAAGGGAAAAGTATTGTTTCACATTAGTGACCATAATTCTGTCTGAGTCAATTAAACAGTGTTAAATAACCCACAGACTCAGGTGAGAGATAGGCATTCTAAGAGAGTGGCTCTGAATGCCTGCCACGGGCACACAATTCTCCTTCCTGAAAGATAAGTAGGTGTAGATAGAAGAGAAAACATCTTTGCCAGACTGCTTGTAGACATTACCAGTAGGCACTGAACTCAAGTTGTGTAAAAGAGGAAACAGAATTTCAGAGTTTGAGTTCTCTTTTCGTGGTTATTGGGAGAAGGAAACTTTCATCTCTAACACAAACTTGCCTGTCCTTTAGTTTCAAGGTGAATCAGCTATCTATCCTAAGCATGTTTGATAGATCAACTGCTTAACATCATTTACTAAGCAACACACAGTATGCTGGATCGACATGGGGTATTGAACTTTCAGTATAAAAGACATAATGTTGTTTACTTTGGAGCAATATGGCTAAGTTATATTCAATTTCACATTATTTTTCCAGCTATTTTCTCAGAAGCTCTTTTAAACTTGATCAGAATTGCACACTGCATAGGATAATGAGATAGAGGAGTTGATATCCCTATGTTGATACAAATATATTTTTTTTTCAGGACCTTCTAGTTCAGAATAATAATAACAATACCATCAACAACAACAATAATCAGAAAAAAATACATTTATTATATGTTTTATATATATCAGTCACTCTGATCTTTGCATGAATTAATAAAACAGCTCAATGAGTTTGGAACATTTTTCAGTCTATAAAGATGAATTAACCAAAGCTCAGAAAGAACTTACCTCAGGTTCACCTAGCCTCTCAGTGAGACAGACTGGGCAAGATGTCTCCAGAAACATTGCTCTGACATGTTACTGGTCTCAGGAGACCAAGACTTTAACATTCCACCACTGCTAAGATATCCACGCTATTACACACATTTGAGTGAATAATACTTGTTTTGTTTTAAACTTCAGGAAAGCTACATTATAAATTGAACTGCTAAGTTATATAGGGTGGGCTTTCCAGGAAGCTCAGTGGTAAAGAATTCGTCTGCCAATGCAGGAGACACTGGAAGCATGGGTTTGATCCCTGGATTGGGAATATCCCTTGGAGGAGGAAATGGCAACCCACTCCAGTATTCTTGCCTGGAAAACCCCAAAGACAGGGGAGCCTGGTGGGCTACAGTCCATGGGGTTGTAAAGAGTCAGATGTGACTGAGTACGCACACGTTATAAGGAGCAGAATTTTGTAGCGAATTTCCTTGTATCTTGATCACTGGGAATAAACGGAACAAGTGCCCACTGGCCTTTCTGATCCCTTGCAGTTAGCCCCTAGATGGGTGCTAAATTAGAAGCCTGACCCCTTGCCTACAACTTTGAAAGTATGCATATAGGTCTTTTTATGAAAAAGCCTTGGGCCTGGGTATGTCTGTGTGGCCTCTGTGTACTATGGCCTGGGTGAGGTGAGTGGTAGCCACAGTGATTATCTGTATCTAGTTAAAAACTGTTTCTTTGTTTGCTATCACCTTTTGGACTTCATGGATGCATGTCTCATTGACTTTCAGGGCAAGATGTCTGAGGTGCCCATCCCTCAAGTGGTAGTCTTAAAAGTTGGGGTGCTAGATGTTGGGTCCAAACCCCTCATCCCGCAGGGAGAAAATTGAGTTCTTATTGTGAGAAGATGTGCGTTCTCTCCTGATTGGATGTCACTGTGCCAGCGATAGGATTTAGGGCGAGAGTGTGTCCCAGCCTGTCAATACTCATTTTATATTCTGATTTGCCTGATGCCTAGGAGTCACTCAGCTAGTTTCTAGATTGAATTTAGAGGTGATTGCTCCATGAACAGTGTAGATTCAGTGTGTCCATGGGAGGAGGTAAGTTCAGGAGCCTTCTATGCCACCATCTTGGACTGGCGTGCATGGTCAGTGGCCTCCAACTCTTTCTCCCCCATGGACTGTAGTCCACCAGGCTCCTCTGTCCATGGGATTTTCCAGTAAGAATACTGGAGTGGGTTGCCATTTCCTCCTCCAGGGGAACTTGCCAACCCAGGGATTGAACCCATGTCTCTTGTGTCTCATGCATTGGCAGGCAGATTCTTTATCATTGGCACCACCTCAAAATCCCCCATCTTGGACTGGAATCTGATAAATTTCTTAAAGTTCTCTAAAGCACAGACTTCTCTGTCTTCTCTATGATAATAATTATAATAAAGCTTAATATTTATTAAATTACTGATGTATGTAAACTGTATGAATATAACACAATTACATCCTGGAGAAGGAAATGGCAACCCACTCCAGTATTCTTGCCTGGGAAATCCCACTGACAGAGAAGCCTAGTGGGCTACAGTCCATGGGGTTGCAAAGAGTTGGACATGCCTTAGTGACTATACAGCAGCAGCAGCAACGTAAGTAGAACCTAATTTTATTAAATGATTGGTATGTGTAATTTGCATCATTAGGACTGCAAGGGTTGTAAGATAATAACTTCTAAAATTTATTGAACATTTCTGTACATAATTTGCCCCTTTTCCAGGTGATTAGTAGTATCTTGGCCAGCATTCAAACTTGGATAAAATCTTTATCACTTGGATAAAATTAGATTTTATCCAAAATTTGCTCTGATTTTACCTGTACTCATTTCCTTTAAAATACCCTCTTAGTAGTTCAGTCTCTATGCAATGAAAGTTTCTCTGAGTGTTGGCTTACTTTTTTCTTAACTTTCTTGTTTTATCCTCTCACCAAGTGGTTATTTTAAGCTTTATTAATAATTTCTCCTTCCTCAGTGAGATTTGAATTAAAAACAAGGCGTCTTTATCAGAGAAGTTGCTATTAAACTCTATTTGAATAATACATGTGTCTCTTTCTGCTTTGCAAATAGGTTCATCTGTATCAGTTTTCTAGATTCCACATATATGAGCTAAGTAGACTTGCTTGTTTTTCTCTTTCTGACTTACTTCACTCTGTATGACAGGCTCTAGGTCCATCCATGTCTCTGCAAATGGCAAAATTTCATTCCTTTTTATGGCTGAGTAATATCCCGTTGTATAATCTTCTTTATCCATTCCTCTGTTGGTGGGCATTTAGGTTGCTTCCACATCCTGGCTATCGTAAATAGTGCTGCAGCAAACACTGGGGTGCATGTGTCTTCTGGAATTATGGTTTTCAGAAAAATGATACGGATGAACCTATTTGCAGAGCAGAAATGGAGATACAGACATTGAGAACAAACGGGATGAACTGGGAGACTTGGAATTGACATATACACACTACTGTGTATCAGATGGACAACTATTGGGAATCTACTCAGCAGCACATGGATCTCAGCTCACTCTGTGGTGACCTCAATGAGAAGAAAATCCAAAAAGAGGGGACATAAGTATACGTATTGAGGAGGGCATGGCAACCCACTCCAGTATTCTTGCCTGGAGAATCCCCATGGACAGAGAAGCCTGGAGGGCTACAGTCCATGGGGTGGCAAAGGGTCAGACAGGACTGAGTGACCAGGCATAGCACGTGGCTGATTTGCTTTGCTGTTCAGCAGAAACTAGTGCAACATTGATCATGCTGTATGGTCGTTTTTTAAATGTGTTGTTGGATTCTGATGGCTAGAGTTTTGTTAAGGATTTTTGCATCTATCTTCATCAGTGATATTGGCCTGTCTGTAGTTTTCTTTTTTTGTGGCATCTAAAGCAGCTATATTAAATAATATTTTAAAACAAATACCTGTATTTTTTAGCAAGGGCGATGCCCAGTCAGTATTCTGTGAAATGACTTACCGAACACTTGGTGATTATGTCCTTTAATAATGTAAATTATACATTAGAGTTCTTGTTTACCTGAAAAGCAATATGTAAAGTGCCTAGATCTTGACACTCTTCCTATTACCCCAGGATAATATATTAATATTTAAAGATGGCAGTTTATTACTAGATTATTATTAGATTTGAATTGGCACTTTAATTGTCTACTGTCTCTGAAGGTGGAACAGTTCTGTGTGGGTTGCAGCTTTTCTAAAGTTGATATTTTTTAGAGAATGATTTGTCAAAAATTATTCACAGAGGATCTTGAAACCCAGAGGAGCACTGAATATTAGTATTGCTATTGAATCCTGTCACTCTGGTGTGCTGAAAAGAAAATCAACAATATACGTAACTCTGATCCCGTGCTATTTACTTACCTGGTAACACAGCAAAAATGCCTATATACCTTGATATACTCTAAATATATCAGAATCTAGGAAGATTGCCTCAGAAAAATCTTTAGGGCTACCAATTTTATGAGCTGAATTGTGTTACTCTAAAAAGGTATGCTGGCTTCCCTGGTGGCTCAGAGGTTAAAGCATTTGCCTGCAATGTGGGAGACCTGGGTTCGATCCCTAGGTCAGGGAAGATCCCCTGGAGAAGGAAATGGCAACCCACTCCAGTATTCTTGCCTGGAGAATCCCATGGACAGAGGAGCCTGGTGGGCTACAGTCCATGGGGTCGCAAAGAGTTGGACACGACTGAGCAACTTCACTTTCACTTTCACAAAAAGGTATGCTGAAATCCTAACCATCTCAGAATATGAACTTACTTGGGGATACAGTTATTGTGGGTGTAAATAGCTAAGATGAGGTCATAGTGGAGTAGGGTGACCCCAAGTCCAAAATGACGGGTGTCTCCTAAGAAAAGACAGATACACAGGAAGAACAGCATGTGAAGGCAGAAAATGCAGTTTACACAGCTCCGAGCCAAGGGTGCCAGCGATCACTGACACACTATCAGGGGCTAAGACGAGGCCAGAAAGATTCCCTTCCAGGTTTCAGAGGGAATATGGTCCTGCCAACACCCTGATTTTGAACTTCTAGCCGCCAGAACTGTGAGGCAGTAAATCACTGTTGTTTTAACCCATTCAGTTAGTGGTAGTTGTTACAGCAATCCTTGGAAATGAATACGCAAACTTTTATTTATCTGCTGCCCTGCATGGCCTGTGAAATCTTAGTCCGTGTCCCAACCAGGGAACAGACCCCCCCTGTAGTGGAAGTGCAGAGTCCTTTCCACTGGGCCATCAGGGAAGTCCAAGCTTTTATTTACTTTGTAATCATTATTGTGCTTTAGCAACTATCATGAAATTATTGCCTAGCATTTACATATTTTAGTTGTAAGCACCCATTAAGCTTAATTCTTGGTTTCCCTGGTGGCTCAGTGGTAAAGAATCTACCTGTCACTGCAGGAGAGGTGAGTTCGATCCCTGGGTCAGGAAGGGCCCCTGGAGGAGGAAATGGCAACCCACTCCAGTATTCTTGCCTGAAAAGTCCCACAGTCAGAGGAGCCTGGCGGGCTACAGACCAAAGGGTCACAAAGAGTTGGGCACGACTGACTGAGCAGGCACATGCTTAATTCTAGGTATGCTATAAGCCTCACAGTATTTTATCATTTGTATAAAGTAGTCATCTTTGACAGAGATTTCAGGAATAGGAAAAAAGTCTTTTATATATGCCCACATAAATATTCTTTGTGGTGCTCATTACTCCTCTCCTTGTAAAACCAATTTTTTACCTAGTATCTTAGTCCTTCTGCCTGAAGGACTTTATTTTTTAAAAAAACTCACCTTGTAGAGTAAGTCTGCTAGTGATAAATTCTTTCAGCTTCTGTAGATGAGAAAAAGTCTATTTCATATTCATTTTTGAAAGATATTTCCACTGGGTATAGATTCCAGGTTAATTTTAAATTTTTTTCGGTAATTAAAAATGTTGCATCACATTTTTCTGACTTTCGTTGCTTCCAACCAGAAATTTATTAGTCTTCTCATTGTTCCTCTGTAGGTAATTTATCTTCTTCCTTTGGCCTCTTAAGAATCTTCCTCATTTTTAAATTTATTTTTTATTGATGTATAGTTGATTTACAAGGTTGTGTTAATTACTGCTGTACAGCAAAGTGATTCAGTTATATATATATATATAAACATTCTTTTTAATATTCTTTTCCATTATGGTTTATCATAGGATATTGAATATAGTTATCTGTGCTCTACAGTGGGACATTGTTGTTTATCTATTCTCTGTATAAGAGCTTACGTCTGCTGACCCCAACCTCCCACTCATTCCCTTCCCCAGCACCCTCCCGTGTGGCAACCATCAGTCTGTCCTCCATGCCTGTGATTGTGTTTCTGTTTCATAGATGGGTCCATGTGTATCGTATTTTAGATCCCATGTATGAGTGACATCATAAGGTGTCTTTCTGTCTCACTTCATTTAGCATGATCTCTAGTTGCATCCACACTGCAAATGGCATGATTTCATTCCTTTCAATGGCTGAGCAGTATTCCAGTGTATACTCGTACCACGTCTCCATCCATTCGTCTATCGAGGGACATTTAGTTTGTTTCCATGTCTTGGCTATTGTGAATAGAGCTATGAACAGTGAGGTGCATATATCTTTTTGAATTATAGTTTTGTCTGGATTATTAAGAGGAGTGGGATTTCTGGATCATATGGTAATTCTGCTTTTAGTGTTCTGAGGAACCTCCATACTGTTTTCCAACTTACATTCCCCCCAAACAGTGTAAGAGGTTTCCCTTTTCTCCACACCCTCTCTAGTGTTTGTTATTTGTAGTCTTTCTAATGATGGCCATTTTGATTGGTGTGAGGAGGTGGTACCTCACTGTCATTTTAATTTGCATTTATCTAATAATTAGTGATGTTGATCATCTTTTCATGTGCTTATTGGTTATATGCATTTTTTTTTGGAGACATGTCTATTTAGGTCTTCTGCACATTTTTCTATCAGGTTTTTTTTTTTTTTTTAATATTGAGTTAGATGAGATGTTTTTATATTTCAGAAATTAAGCCCTTGTTGGAAATTAAGCCCTTGCTTTGGAAATTAAGCCAAATGTTGCATCACTTGCAAATATCTTCTCTCATTCTTAGGTCATCTTTTTGTTTTGTTTATGGTGTCCTTTGCTGTGAAAAAGCCTGAGGTTTGATTAGGTCCCATTTATTTATTTTTGTTTTTTTTACCTCTTTTGCCTTAGGAGACTGACCTAAGAGAACATTGGTATGATTTATGTCAGAGAATGTTTTGCCTGTGATCTTTTCTAGGAGTTTTACGGTGTCATGACTTATGTTTACGACTGTGAGCCATTGTGAGCTTAATTTCGCGCAGTCTGGAAACTCTTTCCAGGAAGTAAACTGGGTGGTAGTGAGCCACTGTGGTGCTCACCTTACTGGCTTCCTGTCTCAGGGACTCCCATCTCTCACTGACCTTCACTGTCCACGGTCTTCAAAAGTCTGAAAGGACACGGTGTCCATTTTTGTTTGTATCAGGAGAGAGGGGAAACTGTTCCTGTTACTCCACTGCTTTCAGAAGTAAAGTCAGAAAACATTTTTGTTTTGACATAGGAACTAATATATTTTACGTGATATTTACTTTTCCCCTTCTTCTTCCCTTCATTTTTACTCTTCATTGAAGAAATTGCTAACTGTATGGAACCACAGAATCCTAACAGGTCCTAGCAGATGTAAATGAGGGTTTGTGCCTCTGTGCTCAGTCATGTCCGACTCTTTGCGACCCTCTGGACTGTAGCCCTCCAGCCTCCTCTGTCCATGGGATTCTCCAGGCGAGAATACTGGAGTGAGCCGCCATTTCCTCCTCCTGGGGATCTTCCCGGCCTGGGGATTGGGCCCTCGTCTCTTGCACCTCCTGTATTGGCAGGGGGATTCTCTACTAGTGCCATCTGGGAAGCCCAAATAAGGGTTTGTTCAACAGCAACGTGCATAGCTTGATCCCTGAAGGCCAGTGATCAGCGTTCTGAAAGTCTCAGGACATGGCAGCATGTAGAGATGAGAGCAAAGACATGGTTTTCACTCCTCGTGGTAACTCCATGAAACCCCCAGGGCTTATACTGTACCCTGAGGAAACAGGGAAACCATGAATTGACTGTGATTCCATTTCCTCCAATATAACAGAATATATCTCAAGTTTATAACTCTACAAAAAATGTATTGCACTGCCTGAGACAAATGAAATATTAGGAAAGAGGAACTGTTCATTTTAGTGAAGGAAATAGAAGACAGATGATGTATAAATATTTATATATATGGAATGAGGTGATAATGACCTAAGAAATATGTACATGTATCAGGGAAATACGTGTACATTTAGGATTCACATGGGAATTCTCACAAGAATGAAAGAGGTCCCTCAGGAAATGAGTTTAGACCCAGCATAATGAAAATAAAGATGATGGGAGGAAGCAAGACATGCCAGAAAGCAAAGAAAGAACATTCAAAGCCACTGGCAAACAAGGCAAGTGAGGGTTCACAGAACAGAGAGTTTCAAGAAGTAGGTTGTCAGGAATATTTTGGGCAGACAGGATGCAATGTGTTAGGAGGGAAAATTCACAGCACATCCGCTGACACTCCTACCTCCTCCATCCTTAGCAGCCGGCATTGAACTACAATGATGTTCTTTTTAATTGAACACAGGCACATCCTCAGAGTTCTCACCTTAATTTTCCAAGCATTCAAGATGAGACCTGTTAGCTTATTGGATCTAAAGTTAGGAACACTGACTTGTAACCTGACCTTGGAAGCCTGATTTCCTTTCTCCCACAGTAAGAGAAATCGTACTATAAGCCATCTTGCCTACTAAATGATTCAGGTATTTACTCCCCTTTTCTATTTAGCGGTTCAAAACACCTTGATACATAATAATGTCTTATGTTTGTATGATACCAGCTGGTAAAGAATCTGCCTGCAATGCAGGAGGCCCTGGTTCGATTCCTGGGTCAGAAAGAGCCTCTGCAGAAGGGATAGGCTACCCACTCCAGTATTCGTGGGCTTCCCTGGTGGCTCAGACAGGAAAGAATCTGCCTGCAATGCAAGAGACTTGGGTTCGATCCCTGGGTTGAGAAGATCCCCTGGAGAAGGGCATGGCAACCCACTCCAGTATTCTCAGAGAAGGGAATGGCAAATCACTTCAGCATTCTTGCCTTGAGAACCCCATGAACAGTATGAAAATGATAAAAGGCAGGAGAAGGGAGAAGGATGAGATGGTTGGATGGCATCACCAACTCAATGGACATGAGTTTGAGCAAGCTCCGGGAGATGGTGAAGAACAGGAAAGCCTGGTGTGCTGTACTCCATGTGGTCGCAAAGAGATGGACACGACTGAGCAACTGAACAATGGCAGCAACATGTCTGTATGGTGTTTCACTGTTGGTAAATCATGCTTACACCTGACCATACAAAGTCTCAAAGTGGACCTCCCTATAGGGATGAGCAAAATGTATAAAAACTGTAAATATTATATGTAGTATCAACAGTGTATCTGTAAAGTAGATAACTAATGAGAACATAGCATAGCGCAGGGAACTCTGCTTAATGCTCTGTGGTGACCTGAATGGGAAGGAAGTCCAAAAGGGAGGGGACAAACGTATATGCACGGCTGATTCATTCTGCTGTCCAGCAGAAACTAGCACAGCATTGTAAAGCAACTATACTCCAAATTAATTTAAAAATAAAACCCATAAATACTATAACTTTTAATGTATTAGAAAATATATATAAATATACAACTATAAAATTAATATTCATAATTTTGAGTGATATAACTAAGAATAACAGAAGTTAAATGACTTGCTCAGCCTCATGTAGCTTGTAAGCAGCAAAATCAAGGCAAAACCAACATCTCTGGGTCCAACTTGTACTCTTTCTCAGTTCAGTTCATTTGTTCATAATTGTCCAGATAAACGTTCTATTTTTCATGCCTGGCTTTCCACTCTGAGTTCTATTACACAGGGGAAGCTGAACTGCTCTATTAGAGAGATTAAATTATTTGGTGTCTACTTGGGGCAATCACTCCATTTCTCATTATACATTGGCTATTTTTTGTAATTTAGTTCTTTCAGCAACTTTCTGAGATATGTTATTTTATACATGAGAAAACAGAGGCTCGGTGAGTTTAAACAACTTCCCACAATTTAACAGTTAATTGAAGTTGGAATTCTAACTGTAATAAGCCTATTAGACTTTGCCTGGGCTTAAACCTTTCAGACTAAAAACTTCTAACAGTTATTTGTGCCTTTAGTTATCATTTCTCAGATGTTCATTGGTGCCTCCTCCTCCTTCCGAGCAACCGTGAGCGGTACGAGGGACGTAAAGGTGGATGTCTGATCTTCTCTGAGTCCATGGTCCACACGGACCTGAAACTTGAACATCTAGACCACTATTGCTCCTTGACTTGCATTCATCCCTCCTGGAAAAATCAGAGTAGTTTCTTTTCTATTTATCTAGGAATTATCATGGGACCTTTGGTCAGCTAAGATTCTGTTAGACCACTGTGCTCTTGATTCAGAGCCTGCGTGGGTGGGTGGGAGGCAGCATCAAACCTTTTATAAGTCTGCTTCTTGCTGGCATGCAGATACCCTCATTTCACTGGTATAAAACTCTGCACCTGAGGTTAATGTCTGGGCAGACAGACAACGTGTGGATGACTAACATCACCATCTGCATTTGCCTTGTGGGGATCTTACCAGCTGTTGTATATGATCTTGTGAAGCTCTGTGTCCTCAAGGAAAGGCAAAACATAAGAACATAAAATCCTTTTTCACTCTAAAAGGGAATAGAAGTGTGTGGAACCTGGGAGTTGAGGGGAGGGCAAAGTGAACCCCACATTTGTTGCAGCTAGAGTTTGCTTTTGTGTGTGCCAAAGGACTGGAGAGACAAGAGAAATGCATGCAAATTCAGAACATAAAAACCGCAGAACTTGCATTTGTCTTTAACTTATGGGAACGCGTTGTCACATTGAGTACTCAAACTCCCCACCAAAGTTTCAGAAAAGGAGCATAAACACAGAATTCCTGGGATCTGAAATACAGTCCCAGAGAAGGACATATATTTTTAGATATCCTGATTTATTATAAAAATTCATGAGGAATCTGTGTCTGATTAAATATAAACTAATGCTTTCCCACCAAACATCTAGAAAACCAGATGCTCTAAGAAAACATAATGCTTGTCTTCAGGCTTACTCCATCGTCCATCTTTTATACATGTTCTGACTTGGTTAGAATGGCATTGCATTGAGAAGCAGATCTTGGTGATATAATGGTCTGGCTTACTTTTTCTTTTTCTTTTAAAATGTAAAGGATATTAGTGCTGCAGCTGTCTTCTCTTGACAGTCCATTATGACAGGCTTTCCGGGCTCCCAAGGGCAAAGGGCCTGATGAGGGCAAGACTACCGGCTCAGGTTTGTTTCTCTCCAGGCTCGCCATGAGATGAGGGCTTTGGCAGTTGAGGAAGGCTTTACATGTAGCTCATCTTTGCCTCTCCATCTTGGTGACTGGCATTTAAAAGGCTCCAGGATATTGTAAGTGGGCTTCATTCTTAGCTGCAATGCTCTGTTTGGCAAGAAAATCCCCGAAGTCATCCACATTAGAACCGAACCACTGTGAGGTCCTTGAGGCTCCCTCGTGTCAGAGGGGCTTTTGTAGGCCTAATGGAACTCTTCTGAGCTTAAATTTGTTCTTACAGATCCAAGGGTTTATAATTGTATCTGTGCAAGGAATTCTTTTTGAACTCAACAGTTTTGCTAATGGAAATTTAATTAGTTAATTTTATGAGAAAATCGGACAAGAATTCAGTATCATTGTTATTAAGTTTACATGTGGCCAATTAAAGAAATGTCCTATAGCTATCTAGACAATGCCAAAATATGTTTTAATAAAAATAAACAGAACACTAATGGGTGATCAAACTTTTTTTTTTTTGACCATTTCATATTATTAAGGAGTATTTACAATTACTGATGCGTTTAACACATTGTATTTCAATTTGCTGTGATCTGTTTTCTGATCGTTGGTCAATCAGTAAAGAACAGTTACCGTTTGCAGCTAAACCATGACTCCTATATGCCAAGGATTCTATTTTAGTAATAGTAAAACTGGCAGAAGTCATGAAAACAAGAACAATTAAGCTAATTACTACCACTTTGGAGAACTTTTTGTGCCAAATGCTAAGCTAAGTTTTTATCCACCTCATTTATCTTTTCAATAATCCTATGAGGTAGGTGGGCTTCCCTGCTGGCTCAGTGGTAAAGAATCCGCTTACTGATGCAGATGTGGTTTCAATTCCTGGGTCGCGAAGATTCCCTAGAGAAGAAAACGGCAACCCACTCCAGTGTCCTTGCCTGGAGAATCCCACGAATCAGGAGCCTGGTAGCAACAGTGCAAGGGTCGCAAAGAGTCAGACACAACTGGGCACACACACGAGACAGGCACTGTTATTTCACAGGATGAAACAGTGAATCAGTTAAGGATTAGTGATATTACATCACCCAGCCAGAGTCACAGAATTAGAAGGTAACAGTGGTGATCCCCACCCCGGCCATGTAGCTTCACGTCCTTACACTAACTATGACTTCATACTGCCTTCTAACATGTCAAATTTGCCTTGTTCTTCCTCCTCTCACCTCTGGCACTTATCCCAGTGCTCTGATAGACGCTGCAAAACTTATTTAATTGAATGGAAATAAAAGGTTAATATATTGAATTTAGACATGAATATCCGGGGAACTTCTTCCACCATAGACTATATGCCTTAGGCTCACCTGCCAATAAAAAAGATGAAGCAGGAACAAAATCCTGATCATTTGCCTTTCCCCCTTGGAAAAAGCCTGTGTTCAACTTGGGCCATCATTTCTGATTGCTTTATCTGTTTTCACAGCCAGATGCCCTTACCCTTTCTGGTGATGATCCCAGTATTCTATCCTGATATTCAGGCATATAACCCAGGCATTTTATGGGATTTAGAGCAGTAATGTAAGTAAATTTACTGAGCAAAGGGTACCTTTCTGTTCCCCTGTCAAGAAAAATGATCAAGGAACCTCTCAAAACCATAAGTAATCTTATCAGACTAATTAGTCCCTTCACTCATTCACATATTCCCCTATTCTCTCGGAAACTCTTTCATGCTGTCAACAAATTTTTTAAAGCTTGACATAATTCCTGCCTTCTAGAAGTTCACATGGAATGAGGACAACCAGAAGTAACTAGAATCCTTATAACAGTGTAAATACTGACATTTGAACACAGTGATATGTTGACCAAGTGTCCTGGTTTGCTCAGGACTCAGGGTTTTCCTTGTTTTCAGGACTTTCATTGCCAAAACTGAGGCAGTCCCTAGCACACTGGAACATTTGTTCGCCCTAGATATGGGAATATAGACGAGGAAACCCATGACGCTTCCTGAAGAGGTGGGAGAAAGTTTCCAGATACAGCTGTAAAGCTGAGATGTCAGGTCAGGCAGATGGGAGGGTAAATTTTTCACTCATCTGGCCCAGTACACCCACTTCCTATTTTCCAGGAATACCTGGAGGAAGGGATATGATATGAGATGCTGGACCAGACACTCTTTTCCTAAATACATGAGAGAGAAAGACAGACAGACAGATACAGAGGAGGCAGGCGGGGACTAGAACATAAGCACAAGTTTGGCCTTTCTGAATGAAACCAAGCTCTTTTGAAAATGATTTCTAAAATTATAAAACCCATCTTACACAGTCCATTCTTTTCTGTAATCAAAGCCTGAGCCACACTGTGGGACAGCTAAAGCTGAATGCTTTTTGGAGTTTTCAATCTGCTGTTTTTCATTCTGCAGATAGCACAGAATGAACAATTCTCAGGAGAGGAAAAGAACAGACTTTTTCTCTGCGAGGTGATGCTGAGTCACTGACCATGGTTCCCAGGGTGCGGCTGAGTCACAGCTGACGCTCTCATGGGTGACCCAGGCAAGAGCATGGGCTGGAACCTCCGTTGAAGATGAATGCTCTCTGTTCCAGAGGCTGGGCTGAAGCTCTGAAGGCTTGCTATATCAGGGTGGAGTGAAGCTGCCAGAAAACGTAATAATTGAGGTGATTATGAGTGCATTTTCATTGCCACTGCTTCATGCCAAGAATCTTGGGAAGGAAAAAGTGGGGCCTTATGAATAAATGATTACTTAAAATATTTAAGTAGATGACTATAATATACAACTTTAAAATACTTTGCTTTACATGGTTCTTGCAAAGTATGGGAGAAGCTAAGTAGTTTAGACCTCTGGTAGCTTGAAATATATAAATCCTCCTTTAAGAAAGCTCATTTGAACTTACAAGAGTAACAGACAATTTGGGGCTTTCCAGGTAGTTCAGTGGTAAAGGATCCTCCTGCCAATGCAGGACTCGAAAGAGGCAGGTTTGAGCCCTGGGTTAGGAAGATCCCGTGGAGGAGGCAATGACAACCCACTCCAGTATTTGCCTCAAAATCCCATGGACAGAGGCGCCTGGCAGGCTTATAGTCCATGGGGTCACAAGGAGTCAGGCACGACTGAGAGACTGAGCCTGCGAGCAACAGACAAATTAGAAATCATTTAATTATGAGATTTATGATGCTTATTTCAGCAATGTATTGGGAAAAAATGTGATATTGAAAAATGATCTGCTTTGAATTCCCACATTTCCAAAAGGAACTTGAAGCTTACAGAAAACTAAGCCTAGTTGAGAAAGAAAGGCATTTTCTAAATTTCTAAGTCTTCCCTTTGTATAGTAAAATACAAGACTACTGCAAGACAGCAGGAGAGTTTTCCTGTAAATTTGAGCAGATGAAAGGGCACGATCCACCAAAAATAAAGAAAAGAATAATTTGGAGACAATATCCAAATATCTGAGACAATATTGGAGACAATATCAGGGACGAGACTAGGTCCCTGAAAGCGGCCCCACACCTCCAGTCTCCTGAGCCTCAGGCAGTTACAAAGAACACCCGTGGAACCCCCACCAGGATTCTATATGACGTTCCATCTTATGTCTCCTGAGGCACCTCTTGGCTGCAAGAGTTCCTCATATTTTCCTTGTTTTTGATGACTTTACCAGTTGTCAGTAGTCCTGGCAGGGTATATTGTACTGTAATCCTCTATTAGAATTCATCTCAATTTTTAGTATTGTGTTTATTTCTTTGGCTGCTCTGGGCCTTAGTTGTGGCTCACAGAATCTTCGGTCTTCATTGCGGCATGTAGGATCTTAAGTTACAGCATGCGGGATCTAGTTCCCTGGTCAGGGATTAAACCCGGACCCCCGCCTCAGAAGCACAGCGTCTTAGCGGCTGGACGCCCAGGGAAGTCCTGATCTCATGCTGTTCTCATGATTAGACTGACATTACAGGGACAGAGATTTAAGAGACAAAATGGTCTTTTCATCACATTATACACAGTGTGCGTTAGGTTTTCCCCCTGTAAAGTAGCCCTGTATTCCCCATCTCCATACTGTACTCTTTGGCAGAAAGTCACTACCTGTAGCCCAAACTTAGGAAGAAGAGAGTTTTTCTTCCCTTCTTGAGTGTGATGTAGCTACATAATTTATTTCTAATTCTTCTGCACGGGAGACTCATCTCTCCTTTCCCATTTATTAATTTATCACTTGTTTACAGGAGTATGGACTCATGAATATTTATTTTATACTTTGGGTTAGAGCCCACTACTACTTTTTGTTTTGTTGCTAAAATTGTCCTTGTTTAGTCATTGGATATCCTTTCCTTTGGCTCCTGTGGTCTTTTGATATACTTCCATCAGTGATGTTGGGTATTTTTTTTTTTTCCATTTTGTTTTTTTTTTTTTTGGTTTTGGTGGTTGTTATTGTTTTGTTTTGTTTAAGCAATTCCTTATTTCTGGACTATAGATGCTCCAGGTTATCTGGTATGTTTCCGGCTCCAGTCTTAAAATTAGTAATTTCTCTGAGGTTCCCTGCTTTCTTCTATTGGAGAAGGATATTGAAAACCAAGTTCTGGGTATTGTTACTGTGGTGGTGTTTCCTTTAGACCCCTCTCAGCCAAGAGAACAAAGAAGTATAGATGTGTTTGAAAACTGACATTTATATACATATCTATAAATATTTCTATATATAATCTCTGTGTCTATATTAAATTTAAAATGAGTTCTTACTGATGTCTCTAACTCTAAACCATCCCATGGATCATTCTAGTTTTTGACCTTTACTTGTCTACATACTCACATGCCATCAGCGAAAGACCTCAGTTTCACCATCTGCCAGCAATTTCCTTATTTGTTCAATTCCTGTGTACAGATATAGTAGTATCGAAATCCTTAAAATTTGTCATCTCATGGAAAATAACTTTATCAACTAGAGTACAGTGCTTTCATTTCATTCCTAAAGCTACTTAAGTCAGCATCTTTTTCCCTCCACCTGCTTCAATGAGATTATTTCAGATTTCTAATACAACTACATTCCCTTGTTATAGTCTGTGTTCTTTCTGGGATTCTGCCCTTCTATCTGCCTAGCAGAATTTTTAAAACTTGCATATAAAGGTTCACTCTTCAGTTGTACAGTCCTGTACAGTTGTTTTGTTTGATTGGTTGGTTTTTGTTTTTATTAATAACTTGGCTGTGTTGAATCTCAGTTGTGGCATGTGGGATCCAGTTCTCTGACCAGGGATTGAACCTGGACCTCTGCTTTGGAATCATGGGTCTTAGCCACTGGACCACCAGGAAAGTCCTGTCTTAGGGGTTTTGACAAATGCACCATGTCATGTACCCACCACTGCAGTATGGCTCAGAATAGCTGCACCACAGTAAAAGTCTCCTGACTCCTATTCATCCCTCCCCTTCCCCAGAATCCCTAGAAACCACTGATCTTCATAACTGTTTCTATGATTTTCTTGAATGTCTTATAATTGGAATCATATAGTGTACACCTTTTTAGATCATTTCTTTCACTTGTAAGTATGCCTTCAAGATTACTTTGTGTCTCTTTAGGGCTTGATAGCTCATTTCTGTTTATCACTGAATAATATTCCATAGAATGGATGAATTGTAACTTTTTCATCTATTCACATGTCAGGACATCTTGACTGCATTCAGTAGTTGGTGATTATGAATAAAGGAACTAAATATTCATGTGCTACCTTCTGTATGGACATAACTCTAATCGCCTAAGTCCCTAGAAGGACAATTGCTGGGCTGTATGGTGAGCCTGTGTTTAGCTCTGTAACGGTATGTCAAATTATTGTCCAAAGTTGCTGTACCCTTTTGCATTCTCACAAGTATGACAGTTCCTGTTGCTCTATATCCTTGCCAACAACTGATGCTATTATCTTTTAGTTTAGACATTCTAATCGGCTGGTACTGAGATCTCATTTTGGCTTTAACTTGCAATTCCCTAATAACAAATAATATTGAGCATCTTTTCATATGCTTGTTTGCCATTTATGTATCTTGTTTGGTGAGATGTTTATTTAGATCTTTTGTCCAACGTTTAATGTAGTGTTATATTCTTATTTAATTTTAAGAATTCTCTGTATATTTTGGACACAAATCCTTTATCAAATAATGTCTAATTTATCTATTTTTTTCTTTTATAAATCATGATTTTGGTATTGTATCTAAACCCAGAGTTACCTAGATTCCCTCTTTTGTTACCATCGAGAAGTTTTAGAGTCCTGAATAGATGGGGGAGCCTGGTGGGCTGCCATCTCTGGGGTTGCACAAAGTTGGACACGACTGAAGTGACTTAGCAGCAGCAGCAGCAGCAGTTTTAGAGTCCTGAAGAGTAGTCTGTTTTTATTACAACAGCAATCTACCACACTACAAAAATGACTAAAAATAAACATACTGGCATAGCAAGTGTTGGTGAGGATGTGGAGCAACTGACATGTTTTAAAAATACTAGTAGGATTATAAATCAGTGCAACTATTTTGGAAAACTTTGATATCATTAAAGCTAAATATACATTTACCCTGTGACCTAGAAATCCTACCCTTGAGAAATAATTATATCTACAAAAAATGTACTCATATGAGAATGTTTTTGGCTTTAATCATGAAAGTGAAAAACTAGAAACAACTCAAATGTGTGTCTACAGAATAATGGATAAAAAAGTTATGAAAGTCATACAATGAAATAGTATCTAGCAAGAAAAAAAAAGACAAAGTCTTGCTACTTTCAACAACCTGGGCAAATCTCACAGATACTATTACTGTGTTTTAAGAAACCAGACACAAAAGAATATGTATGGGGTGATTTGATTTATAGGATGAACAGCTGGCTGATTTTAGCACTGAAAAGTCCACATGCAGGAAACCCCTCAGAATCAGGCAAATTAGAGTGACTAGTCATGGTATGTTCAGATGAAGTTTAATAAGAAGCATAATTAATCCGTGTTTATAGAAGCTAGAAGAGAAGTTACCTCTGGGTTGCATATTGAATAGAAAAAGGCAATAAGGATCTTTCTGGACTCGCCTATTTTTTTTTTTTTTTTACAGTAGAGTTGCTTTACAATTTTGTATTGGTTTTTGCTGTCCAATAAGTGAATAGGTGAATGAGTTATACATATATGCATATATATATCCCTTCCCTCTTGGAGCTTCCTGCCACCACCCCTGCAATCCCATCAGCCTGGGTCGTCACAGCACTGAGCGGAGCTATACAGCGGCTGCCCACTAGCTGGCTATTTTACGCCTGGGAGTGCATATATGGCAATGCTGCTGTCTCAGTTCACCCTGCGCTCCCCTTCCCCCACTGCATCCACGAGTCTGTGCTCTCCGTCTGCGCCTCTGTTCCTGCCCTGGAAAGAGGTCCCTCTGTACCATTTTTCTAGATCACATCTATATGTGTTAATACAATATTTGCTTTCATCTTTTTGACTTCACAATATTACTCAGCCATAAAAAGGAATGAAATGAGGTCTTCTGTAGAGAGGTGGATGACCTAGAGTCTGTCATACAAATTAGCTGTACATTTAATGGTAGTTCAGTTTATACATGTAACTATATAAATATTAAACCTCAATAATTTTTTAAAATGACCCTTCTGTATTTACTGGCTATGTGATCTTAGCAATTTCTTTAAAACACTCTGAGTTTAGCTCTCTCATATGTAAAGTGAAGATAATAGTAATTATCTCCATGGCTATTGTGAGTTAATCTTTATAAAGCGTGTGTGCTCAGTTGCTAAGTTGTGTCTGACTCTTGGCGACCCCATGGATTGTAGCCTGCCAGGCTCCTCTGTCCATGGGATTCTCCAGCCAAGAATACTGGAGTGGGTTGCCATTTCCTACTCCAGAGCATCTTCCTGACCCAGGGATCAAACCTGTGTCTTCTGCGCCTCCTGCATTGGCAGGTGAGTTCTTTAACAATGCTCCACATGAGAGGCCCCAAAAAGAGTCTAAAGTGCTTACCATACATTAATTCAGTTCAGTAGCACAGTTGTGTCCAACTATTAGTGACCCTATGGACTGCAGCACGCCAGGCTTCCCTATCCATCACCAACTCCAGGAGCTCGCTCAAACTCATGTCCATTGAGTCAGTGACGCCATCCAACTGTCTCATCTTCTGTTGTCCCCTTCTCCTCCTGCCATCAATCTTTCCCAGCATCATGATCTTTTCCAGTGAGTCAGTTCTTCGCATCAGGTGGCCAGAGTATTGGAGCTTCAGTCAGCATCAGTCCTTCCAATGAATATTCAGGACTGATTTCCTTTAGGATTGGCTGGCTTGATCTTCTTGCAGTCCAAGGGACTCTCAAGAGTCTTCTCCAACACCATAGTTCAAAAGCACCAATTCTTTGGCACTCAGCTCTTTTTATGGTCCAACTCTCACATCCATGCATGACTATTGGACAAACCATAGCTTTGACTAAATGGACCTTTGTTGGCAAAGTAATGTCTCTACTTTTTAATATCTGTCTAGGTTAGTCTTGGGGCTTCCATGATAGCTCAGTTGGTAAAGAATCTGCTTGCAATTCAGGAGACCCCAGTTTGATTCCTGGGTTGGAAAGATCTACTGGAGAAGGGACAGTCTACCCACTCCAGTATTCTTGGGCTTCCCAGGTGGCTCTACTGGTAACGAAACTGCCTGCAATGCAGGAGACCTGGGTTCGATCCCTGGGTTGGGAAGATCTCCTGGAGAAGGAGCTACCCACTCCAGTATTCTGACCTGGAGAATTCCATGGACTGTATAGTCAATGGGGTTGCAAAGAGTTGGACAAGACTGAGTGACTTTCACTTTCAGGTTAGTCATAGCTTTTCTTCCAAGGAGCAAGTGTCTTTTAATTTCATGGCTGCAGTCACCATCTGATTTTGGAGCCCAGGGAAATAAAGTCTGTCACTGTCTCGATTGTTTCCCCATCTATTTGCCATGAAGTAATAGGACTGGATGCCGTGATTTTGCTTTTTCTATGTTGAGTTTTAAGCCAGATTTTTCACTCCACTCTTTCACCTTCATCAAGAGGCTGTTCAGTTCCTCTTCACTTTCTGCCATAAGGGTGGTGTCATGTGCATATCTGAGGTTATTGATATTTCTCCATGCAACCTTGATTCCAGTTTGTGCTTCATCCAGCCCAACATTTCGCATGATGTACTCTGCATATAAGTTAAATAAGCAGGGTGACATTACACAGCCTTGACATACTCCTCTCCTAATTTGGGGCAGGCCAGTCCATTGTTCCATGTCTGGTTCTAACTGTTCCTTCTTGATCTGCATAAAGATTTCTCAGGAGGCAGGTGGTTTGTTATTTCCATCTCTTTAAGAATTTTCCAGTTTGTTGTAATCCACACAAAGGCTTTAGCGTAGTCAATGATGCAGAAATCAATGTTTTTCTGGAATTGTCTTGCTTTTTCTATGATCCAACAGATGTTGGCAATTTGATCTCTGTTTGCTCTGCCTTTTCTAAATCCAGCTTGAACATCTGGAAGTTCTCAGTTCATATACTGTTGAAGCCTGGTCTGGAGAATTTTGAGCATTACGTTGCTAGCGTGTGAGATGAGTGCACTCGTGCAGTTCTTTGAGCATTCTTTGGCATTGCCTTTCTTTAGGATGGGAATGAAAACTGACCTTTTCCGGTCCCATGGCCACTGCTGAGTTTTCCAAATTTGCTGGCATATTGACTTCAGCACTTTTACAACATCATCTTTTAGGATATGAAATAGCTTAGCTGGAATTTCATCACCTCTACTAACTTTGTTCATAGTGATGCTTCCTAAGGACCACTTGACTTTGCACTCCAGGGTGTCTATCTCTAGGTGAGTGATCACACAATCGTGTTTACCTGGGTCAAGAAGATCTTTCTTGTACAGTTCTTCTGTGTATTCTTGCCACCTCTTCTTAACATCTTCTGCTTCTGTTAGGACCATACTATTTCTGTCCTTTATTGTGCCCATTTTCACATGAAATGTTCCTTTGGTATCTCTACATTTCTTGAAGAGATCTTTAGTCTTTCCCATTCTATTGTTTTCCTCTATTTCTCTGCACTGATCACTGAGGAAGGCTTTCTTGCCTCTCCTTGCTATTCTTTGGAACTCTGCATTCAGATGGGAATATCTTTCTTATTCTCCTTTGCCTTTCACTTCTCGTCTTTTCTCAGCTATTTTTAAGGCTTCCTCAGACAACTATTTTGACTTTTTGCATTTCTTATTGGGGATAGTTTTGATCACCACCTCCTCTACAATGTCGTGAACCTTCATCTATAGTTCTTCAGGCACTCTATCTATCAGATCTAAACCCTTGAATCTATTTGTTACTTTCACTGTATAATCGTAAGTGATTTGATTTAGGTCATACCTGAATGGTCTAGTGGTTTTCCCCACTTTCTTCAATTCCTGGTCTTGTTTTTGCTGACTGTATAGAGCTTCTCCTTCTTAGACTGCAAAGAATATAATCAATCTGATTTTGCTATTGACCATCTGGTGATGTCCATGTGTAGAGTCATCTCTTGTGTTGTTGGAAGAGAGTGTTTGCAATGACTAGTGTGTTCTCTTGGCAAAACTCTGTTAGCCTTTGTCCTGTTTCATTTTGCCTTCCAATGCCAAACTTGCCTGTTACTCCAGGCATCTCTTGACTACCTACTTTTGCATTTCAGTCCCCTATGATGAAGAGGACATCTTTTTTGGGAATTAGTTCTAGAAGATCTTGTAGGTCGTCACAGAACTATTCAGCTTCTTTGGCATTAGTGCTTGGAGCATAGACTAGAATTACTGTGATATTGAATGCTTTGCCTTGGAAACAAATAGAGATCATTCTGTCATCTTTGGGACTGCACCCAAGTACTGCATTTCGGATTCTTTTGTTGACTGTGAGGGCTACTCCATTTCTTCTAAGGGATTCTTGCCCACAGTAGTAGATACAACAGTCATCTGAATTAAATTTGCCCATTCCAGACATTCAGCTAATACTGGGCTGCTGCTGCTGCTAAGTCACTTCAGTCGTGTCCGACTGTGTGTGACCCCATAGACGGCAGCCCACCAGGCTCCCTTGTCCCTGTCTTTGCAAATCTGAGGCTAAATGCTTTTCCTAAGGGCAGGTTTTCTGTTTCCAGAACTTCACTTAGAACTATCTATGCTTGAGTCATGCAGTAGCTTGTGACAAGTTATTTTTTTTTTTAACAACTTTTCTTCTCAGCAATCACCACCTGTGATGAAAACACAGAGCAGGAAGCTACATCCCAGCAGCTAAGAATAATAGCAAGCAGTCCTTTGAACTACTCGGCTGGGGGAAAGGATAAAAATCCACTGAGTCACCAGAGTGGTTCGCCACATCACGATGTGTCTCCTGCTGTTTTCTCAGGAGATGATGTTGTCTACTTCCTATGAGAAAGACCTAGGAAACTTTTGCTGAACAGTTGGCAATTGATGTGAGCTCTACTGCAAACATTCTCTTGCTGAAAGTAACTCAGAGGTCCTGCTTCAGCAATATGAAAGCTGGCAGAATGTCTAGACCCCTTCTCTTAGGTCACTTATGGCTTATGTCATAGCTCTCAGAAGGGACCCTCTTACAACACCAAGAGTCCATTGATTCCAAGCGCTGAGCAGTTATATCCTGATGCTTGCCAATCTTGAACTCTGTTTTCCCCGTTTCATTCATCTGCTTTAGTGCTTTTACAGAATGAAATATTCAGGTTTCTATTCAGTTGAATTTCCGAGTATCTGGAAAGTTGATCAATCTGACTAGGAAATCTTGCGATGTTTGGTGACAGCTTGGCAGAGGTTCAGGAATACTGCATGTCCCTGCCATTTGCACAGAACAATATTCTGTTTGGGCCTCCCAGGCGGCTCAGTGGTAGAGAATCCACCTGCCATTGCAGGAGATACGGGAGCTGTGGATTTGATTCCCAGGTAAGGAAAATTCCTTTAAAAAGGAAATGGTAACCTGTTCCAGTATTCTTGCCTGAGAAATCCCATGGAGAGAAGAGTCTGGTGGGCTACAGTCCATGGGGTCACAAAGGGTCGGACATAACTGAGCACACAGCACAATATTCTGTTTGATTCCCTGTTTTTCCCTCTTTGCGTAAATTTCTGGCAAAATTTCACATTATAAGCAAATAAATAAAAATACATACTTTAAGGAGCTCTTGTGAGTGGGGTTTTATGGAAATCAGAAATATTCAGAAGAGCCTGGTAGGGTGTATGCTGTTTACAATGAGGATAATTCTAGTTCCCATGAAAAGGTATGGACTTAAAAACCTAAGGTCTAATTGAGGTCCACTCTATAAAGCTGTAAAGCCTTGGACAAGTTAATCTAGACTTTATGCATCTGAAAATTTGGAATAATAAATAATACCTGCCCCTCAAGATAATTGTAAAGCATTTATAAAATCATGTGTGAAAGAAGCTAGCACAACACTTTTCTTTTTTAAATTTACTGTATTGAAGTATAGTTGATTTATAATGATGTGTTAGTTTCTGCTGTATAGCAAAGTGACTCAGTTACACATATATATTCCTTTTTATATTTTTCCATTATGATTTCTTATAGGATACTGAATATAGTTCCCTATGCTATACAATAGGACCTTATTGTTTATTCATTCTATATATAATACTAATAGTTTGCATCTGATAATCCCAAATTCCTAATCTAATCCCTCTTGCACAAGTCTGTTCTCTTTATCTGCAGTATGGTTTTCTTAGTAACTCCTTCATTTATGGCAGATTTGCGGTATTCATCTCCACTTGAATGATTACTCAGAGCTCAGGAGGTCCACTTAGAGCAGACAATGAAGACAGGAATCAGAATGATAATATCCCTACCTCATTCACACAAACCAGTCCAGATATATATACACAGGTTTTCAGCCCATGCTAATGTCTCCACTGCTCTTCTGTGTTTTGAACTTGATCCAGTGCTCTGCCACTGGGAAGGAATCTGTAATAACAAATGCATGAAAAGCCCATGAGAAATGTTAAATAACAAAGCCATTAACTGCCTCAAGGAATTAGCTGATCCTTGCTTGTTTCTGGGAAAATCAATAGTGTCTTGCCAGGTTTCCTAAGTGAAGCCTTACAGAGTACTGAGGATGTTAAGATGTTAAGGTCTAGGCTTCTTTTTTTAATTTCTTTTTTCTGCCTTTGTATCCTATGTCTGAAGAAGAAATTCTACAGATTAGCAATGTCAGCCCAGAGCAAGAATGGTATGTACATTATGTTGAAATGAATTTCTAATTCATTTCATACAAAGGCTCAGCCAGTTTTATAGGTTTTTTTTTTTTGATAGTTTGAATTCCACTTGTAGCATTTAATCTATTCATTTGATGCTGGGGATGATATACAAATTTGGCTTTATTAAAACTTGTTGCTTGAATTGGAAGCAAACTGGAGGATTTATGGCCTCTGTCAACTTGCTTTTTTAGAACATCCACTAGAAGAGTGATTTCAGTGGCCAGCATCATTGTTCTCTCTCTTTCTCGGGATGGGGGTTGAGGTGGGGGAGAGTTTAGAACTTAGAAGCAGAATTTATGGCAGGATTTCAGGAAGTTAGAATCCTGAGGACAACCCTCCGTATCGTCCATGATGCCTGAGAGTCTATAATTAAAGTCCAATTCTTTCACTTAAGACTTTGTTTCTTGGTGAATAAGCAAATCTCTTCTACTGGCACCTCTGTTCTATTCCAGGGTTCTGGAAAACCCTCTTTTCTCAGGGGATGTTGAGTGTCATGGAGAATAATGTAAGTGGCTACTACATCACTGGAAACCCAAGTTAGCAGCTCTCTGGAGAAAGAGCAACCTGCCTTCTTCCAACCTAGCTCCTGAGTATCTTAGTTTTCTTTCTAAGCATGACTTACAAGTATTGGCCAGTAGCTCGCTCGCTTGCTCTCGCACTCTCTCTCTCGCTCTCTCTCTCTCTCTCTCTCTCTCTCTCTCTCTCTCTCTCTCTGGAGCCCAGGAAGCAGTTATCTTGTTATACATTAGTCATATTCTTCCCTCATGAGACTTGGTTTGGCCCATGAACCTAGACAAAACAGCCACCCAGCTTTTGCCCAAGGAGCCTCCTGACTTCTGTTACTGCCTACTCCACACCCACGCCATGACAATACTGCTTTCATAAAGTAACACAGACAGTTCTCTCATAGCTCAGTTGGTAAAGAATCTGCCTGCAATGCAGGAGACCCGGTTCGATTCCTGGGTCGAGATGATCCCCTGGAGAAGGAAAAGGCTACCCACTCCAGGATTCTTGGGCTTCCCTTGTGGCTCAGCTGGTAAAGTATCTGCCTGCCTCCAATGTGGGAGACCTGGGTTTGATCCCTAGGTTGGGAAGATCCCCTGGAGAAGGAAAAGGCTACCCACTCCAGGATTCTGGCCTGGAGAATTCCATGGACTGTATAGTCCGGGGGGTTGCAAAGAGTCGGACACGACGGAGTGACTTAGAACAAAAACAAAGTAACGCAGACAATGGACTCTGCACAGTCTAGATGTCTAGATGCCTGCACAGTCTAGATGTCTAGATGCCTGCACAGTCTAGATGTCTAGATGCCTGCACAGTCTAGATGTCTAGATGCCTGCACAGTCTAGAAGCAAGCAGGCGCTTGGATTCTACCTAGTCAGATTCCCGTTTTCCCCATGTGATGACAAGGAAGCAAACTAATCCACGGTCCTGCCTGTTTTCTTCTCTTGATTGGTCTCTCCTTCCCGTAGGTTTTGCTACCCACAAAGCTTCATTAGTACTTACTACTTTCCCTCCAATCTTGGTGCCTTGTCCTTTCTACTACAAAATGGATTCACTTCTGATCAGCAACCTGTAATCTGAATATCGTCATCCGTCTTCATGAAAATGAAGACCTGAGGGCAGATTTGGCATGATCTAACCACTACCATATTATGACTAAGAGCAGATCCAGCCCAGTATTACCAGTTCCAGGGGCTGGAAAGGCAGTGGGGATTGTAATCTGAGGCAAAGACTGAGAAGTAGGTGTACTAAATTATCAGGATTCTAGAAGGGGGATCCTACCCAATAGAACTTCCTGCAATGATGGAAACAGGTAATATCCCATACTGTCTGGTTACTCTAATTATCAACCGTATGTGACTACTGAGCACTTGAAATGTGACTAGTGCTGCCAAAAAACTAAAATTCTAATTGCATTGGCTTTTAATTAATTTTAAATAGCCGCATGGGGTTAGTGGCTACTCTATGGGGCAGCTGATGTCTAGAGGGAAGTATACTAACTCCAGGAGGGCCAGAGGGAACACTAACTCCCACATATTCATCAGGGAGTGGGGAGGCAAGAAGAGATTATACTCAAAGGCCAGTTAGGCAGGAGTAAAAGAAACAGAGAAGGGAGGGAGTCATTACAAGTATGTTTTCTCTAGAAAACTAGCCTTTACCACTTGATTTCTTGGAGAGGCTGAATTCTCTAACCTTTGTAGAGGGGTGCTAGACCAAAGATATCTAGATGATCGATCAACTTACCCTCCTTAAGACATCACTCAGCCTTCTCTGAAAGGTCATCTAAAGCCCACATACCATGAAGACCAGCACTATAGCCTTGATTTCAATCCTTATGATTTTAGTGTACAAGGATTTCTCCTTAACATTGAATGTTTCCAAAGGAATCTACATGGACTTATTAGTGAAAAAAAAGCCTTGTTTAGAGATTTAGCCTTGTTTAGAGATTTTAGCCTAGAAGCTACAACAGCTTGTATTTCCAGGATATCTATGCTTCTAGGAGAGTAGCAATCTTTATCACTCCTGTACATTAACATAAAACAGAAGCTACTCAAGCTTGTTTAAACAGAGAAGGAATTTATTAATTGTTCATTTATTTAACAAACATCCACATGCCCAGCACTGACCTGGGAACTGAGGATAGATGAATGATGAAACAGATGTGTCCCCTGCCCGCGGGAGGGAGACAATAGGTGATTCACAAATAAACAAAATGTCAGATATTGATGTATTTAGTAAAGAAGGCCAAAGCAAGATTAAAAGAAAACAGTGCTGGGTTGTAGGAGGAATACTGTATGTTACATTGAGTAGTTAGGGAGCCTGGTGGGCTGCCATCTCTGGGGTCACACAGAGTCGGGCACGACTGAAGCGACTTAGCAGCAGCAGCAGCAGCAGTTAGATTCATCGCAATAAAACAGTATCTGAGCACAGACGAGAAGTGAGGGCAGCAGGTGCCATGTACATAAAGCAGGAAGACTATAGAACTCAAAAAGCAACCAATGTTTTTTCAAGGCTCTAAGGATACAGTGCTTTACCATCATCACTGCTTTCATTCAATGCCATTATAAATTTTATTTGAGTGTTTGCTTTGTATCAGACCCTAGGCAGGGGACCAAGAATATAAGGACAAGTAAGACACAGCTTTATCAAGAAACTCCCAATTTCTTGGGAAGACAGATCCAAGCAAATAAATAACCAACAATGCAGAGTAAAGGGTATTATTTACAAGGAGTTTATGAGACTCAAAGAGGGGACAGCTGACTGTCTAGGCTGGTTGTGATGAGAATGGGCAGGCTAGAAATGGCTCTGTTTGAGGTTAGAGAAAAGAAGTTGTCTTGGTAGAATTGAAGAAAAGGAGAGAATTGAATATTTCAGTGTGGCTGGTGTCCTGGTAGAATATAAATGAGGTATGCTTTGGGGGATACAAGTGACTGGTGTCCTGGTAGAATATAAATGAGGTATGCTTTGGGGGATACAAGTGGCAGGAAATAGTTAGAAAAGAAGACTGAAGTCCTACTATGTAGTGTACAACTTTAAGAAATTTGCTTAATTTTTACAGGTGAGGGATTGTCAAAGTACTTTGCTTGTCCATCGGTTTGATATTTCAGGAATCCTTTATTCAATAGTGTAGGGTATCTACCTATAAAATAGAACTTCTGTGGATAATTTAAGAGAAAGAAATGAACAAATTCCCACTCTTTCTCCCCTTGTTGGTCCATACGCTTCCTCCATGGAATGCTGTGGTTCCAATAGTTTGAATTGGTGGAGGGCTACTGAAGAGCCATCACCTGGGAAAGATCATAATTATTTTATGCTTTAGGAAGATCACTCCAATAGATCCAAGGAGGAAGAATTGAAATTGAGAGAAGCTGGCGAAAGGGAGGTTGGCTGGAAGCCTATTACAGTTCTTCACTGCTGACAGGATAAGGGCATGGACCAACACAGGCGAGACAAGGAGTGGGACAGACTGATAGGAGGCTGCAGTGGTGCCTGGATTTATGGAGAAGAGAAAGAAGAGTCAAGAATTTGTATTCAAGATTGACATCTAGCCGGGCAAGTGGTTGCAGCAGACAATTCAGAGCATCAGGGAAAACACAAATGTAGGGAATATCAAGATAGATAATCAAATCGTATTTGCATATTTTGAGTTTGTGGGACGGGAAGGTATAGGTAGAGGTATACAATATATTCTGGAGAAGGAAATGGCAACCCACTCCAGTACTCTTGCCTAGAAAATTCCATGGATCGAAGAGCCTGGTGGGCTACAGTCCATGGGGTCGCAAAGAGTCAGACACGACTGAGCGACTTCACTATCACTTTCATACAATATATACAGAAAATATGTGTCTGAGATCAAGGAGACAAGCGGTGCTGAAAATACAGTGGTGAGGCTATTGGTAGCTGGACAGGCTGGCCCTAGGACAACATGTAGAGGGAAAATGAAAAAGCAGTAAGGACAGGAGCTTACAGCAAAGGTGCCTAACCTTTTTGGCACCAGGAACCAGTTTCGTGGAAGACTGTTTTTCAGTGCACTGGGAGCGGGCAGTGGGGGGATGGCTTCAGGATGATTCAGACCCATTGCATTTATTGGGTACTTTGTTACATCAGCTCCACCTCAGCTCATCAGGCATTAGATCCTGAGGCTGGGGACTCCTGGTCTAGAGCACTCAGCCTTCTGAGAGGGTGAGACAGAGAACTGTGACTGTATAGACATGGTGAGAGAAATTGGAGGAGACTCTATTAGTGTAGATCTTATTATTTATTCAAAAGTATTCATTCCCTCCCCACCTTTGCCATGCCTCCCACCACCGCCACTGCACTAAATGAGGTATATATAGTCTCTGGCTTAAGCTGATGGATTCTTAGCCAGCATGACAAATAGGACATTGAGCAAAAGCTTTAATTATGCGTGGAATAGCTCTGTTTCTTTTGTTTCTGTCCTCCACCGTGAAAACAACGTGGGCCAGATGGTATTAATAGCTAATAGTCATGGATCCCCAAGTAAGGAGACACATGGAGCCCAGTCAAACCATAACCCACATGCAACCCTCATGTCATGTGAGCAAGAAATACATACTTGTTGTGTAAGTCATTGATTTTGAGGGTTATTTATTGCGACAGCAAAAACTGACCAATATTGCAATATTAAGGGTGTTGTAGGGAGGGAAATAGCAAGATAGCATGAAGGAGGAGGAGGGATCAAGAACAGATGTCACACAGTTTGGGAATTGACAGCAGCTAGGGAAACCAGTAAGCTACAAATACGTGAGTAGTTATGAGAGGCCTGGTACATATCCAGGAACAGGGCTTGGCCTGAGCTAGACAATGGAGTTTATCTTGGACAATCCCCCTCTTGATTACCCAATCCCTCCCTACTATCTTCCTATCCCCTTGTCTCTTCAGAAACAGTTTTTTTCTTTACTCAGTTACCCATCCTTTGTATTAGGGTCTCCCGGAGAGTCAAAAGATTTTGAGCCTAAATGATGTTCAGATTCTATGAAACAACAGAGGGTGAATACTAGTGACTTTAATCACACATCAAACTTCCCAGAAGGATGTTCTGCCCTCGGTAGAATTCCTGATTACTTAGGCTTCATGGAGTCTTATTTTTTCATATCTGTTTAAGATAGTACAAAACCTGAAGGGTTAACCAAGCTGTCTACATTTTATCTGATCACACTTTATGAAATGAGTGCTCACATTCTGTAAACAGGGCATGCTGACTTGAAGGCCAATAGCTTGTGCCTATCTGCAGAGAACAGTGGTTGTAAACTTAAGGTTTAAGGTTTGTATCTGGGCTCAGCAAATCCCTAGATTTATAAATTTAAACATAATACTTAACTCTCTGTACCTCAGTTTGCTTTTTTATGGTGAAAAAGAACAATATCTTTTGCATTTTTTGACAGTAGTTAAATCAGAAAATTGCTTGAGAAGCACTTAGCACAGTGTTTGGTACATAGTTAGCCCTCAATAAATGTTAGCTGTTAATATATTGATATTATTATTATTCCCACTCTGTTTTGAAAATTTACTTTGTCTAAGTAGTGGGAGTCCCAGCTGAACTCTAACCTGGGATTTAGATGTGTTTGGCCATGATCTAGTAGGGTGGTTGCCAGGAATCAATTTGAATGAAGGTTTTAGTGAGATGAGAATGAGAGGCTTCATTCTGTACTGACAAAATTAGTTGAAGAAGATAGCTTGGCATCTCTCCCAGAGAGTGGTTCCCTGTCATGGCCCAGTACAGGCCAGCCTGGCCGACCTAATTCTAAGAATTGAAAACTGTTGTATGGTTTCTCCAGTAGTCATGTATGGATGTGAGAGTTGGACTATAAAGAAAGCTGAGCACCAAAGAATTGATGCTTTTGAACTGTGGTGTTGGAGAAGACTCTTGAGAGTCCCTTGGACTGCAAAGAGATGCAACCAGTCCATCCTAGAGGAGATCAGTCCTAAATATTCATTGGAAGGACTGATGCTGAAGCTGAAACTTCAATACTTTGGCCATCTGATGTGAAGAGCTGAGTCACTTGAAAAGACCCTGATGCTGGGAAAAATTGAAGACAGGAGGAAAAGGGGACGACTGAGGATGAGATGGTTGTAGTATGGCATCACTGACTCCACGGACGTGAGTTTGAGTAAGCTCCGGGAGTTGGTGATGGACAGGGAGGCCTGGCGTGATACAGTCCATGGGGTCGCGAAGAGTTGGACACGACTGAGTGACTGGACTGAACCGATCCATTGAGAGAGGGGATATACTCTAAATCCGTGTGGCTTCTCATGAGGTGCTCTTTCTTTTCACAGGGAATTCTTCTGGATATGAAGTTGAAATATCCCAGTTGACCTGAGACTCTGACCCAGGCAGTGGGAGGAGCTTTCTCCATCCTTCCGTCGGGAACAGCGGCTCCAACATAAAGAACACGCTGCTCGTGTACTCCACACTGACACCTCCAGGCAGCTCAGGCAACAGCAACCCTGCGATGAACGCAGCCTCCTCCTTGGCGTGACTCGCTGCAGAGGTAAGACTTGCTTCTCAACGGTTCTTGGACAGTGGACACAGAGATGAGGGATCAAAACAGAAGACTATGGAAAGATTATTTGAGAATTACTACAAGTTTCCTCTGAGATAAAAGTGGATAAATATTATAAGTTGTGTGTTAGTCACTCAGTTGTGTCCAACTCTTTGTGACCTCATGGATTGCAGCCCACCAGAGTCCTCTGTCCATGGAATTCTCCAGGCAAAAATACTGGAGTGTGTTTCCATTTCCTTCTCCAGGGGATCTCCCTGACCTAGGGATCGAACCAAGTCTCCTGATCACCTTTTAATTTCTAGTCTGGTATAACCTAAGGCCATATAGGACTCAGCCTTGGAGCCATGTGTTAATAGTTAGAGAGAGCTGATCTTAAAAAACAGCTATATTCCATCCTGGTAGTTTGGTTGGGTTCCTAATATCCCCAAATTTTCCTTATGTCCCATGGTGTATGTGTGAAATTACATATAGTGGTTATATAACCATATAGTGGTTATATCCACTATATGGTTATATCCACTAGTGGTTATTTCTGGGTCTAAGAATGCATTTTCCCCAGGGGGAAAAATGCTCACTGTAACTTTTATTAGAAGTAGTGCTGAGTGTATGGATATAATAAAAGGAGATTTTTCAAAAGCAGCAAGTGTAAGGAACATGAAGGTACAAATTTGGCTTATTGAAGTAAGTTGGAGAGTGGCTTGTAGTGGGTGTAGGCGGATGGGACAGTCACAGAACAAAAGCTGAGGCCATGAAGACAAATTCTGCCAACTTCACAGTTCTGTTCAGATTCTACATTAACTCTCAATTTAAAGAAGTAGGAATATCCATTCTAGTCCAGAGGCACTGTATACTTAACTTGGTTCTTTTATTCAAGCGTTAGGCATGTCTAAAGATTGTGTGTGTGCACGTGCATGTGTGTTTGAAGTAACACAATACTAGCTGTTGTAACAGATATACCTTAACAGTAAAACTGTTCCGTGTAACAGAGTGGAGAGCAGGGACATCCTGCTGGACTCAGGCATGTTTAGTTTGTGACTTTGAAGGTCACCCTGTGAATGTAGATGTGAAGACGCACCAGTCAGACCCCCTTCAAAGGAGGAGTTGTCTTCAGATGTCCACTGATCTTACCCAGGGTCACCTTCTAGAGTAGTCCGCATTCCAGGCTTGATGGCAGTAGGTATATTAGCCACTTCAGCTCAACAGGAGCTGACCACCAGATGGGGCTGCTTTCGCTTCTAAGATCCCGCGGGGTCAGCCAAAGCTGCCATCAGGTCTGTTTCCTAGCTTGACTTGCCCTCTGCCCGATCCTGCTTTTGCCTTTCCTTCCACAGCTATTTTTCCCTAGGCTTTTCCTATTAAGCAATCGCTCAGAGTCTGTTTACTGCAGAATCCAACCTGGGAATCTCTGAGGACTAACTTGCAGCCTGCTGAGGGGAGGACAAAGAAGGTCACCCAGGGAAGGTTTGATCTGGAAGGGACAAGTATCACTTCCTCTTACATTAGCTAGAACTCAGTCACCCAGTCAAGCTCTCCAGTTTCTCATTTTATAAAGACTCAGGGATACCCACAAATGTTCGATGGCTTACCCAAGATATAGCTCATTCTATAATTCAGATCGTTGAATTCCTTGTCCTTCTGAGGAAATAGTATGGTTTTTATTTTTTCCCTTCAGATAATAAGGAGAGTGATGTAACTGTCCTTCTCTTTCTTTGTGTTTGTTTCAGAAAAACTCAAACACATTCAGAAAAAAAATTATAGCATCTGTGTAACCCCTTACAGAATACATCTCTTTGTTTTATTTTCCTCATGTCATGACCCACTCTTCTAATTTATCTTTGCCTTGGTACAGTATTTTTTTTAATTTTTAATTTATATTTTATCATTTTATTGTGTTTCTGCTGTAAATCACCTCAAATTCTTTTTTTTTAGAATGGGTCAGAGTACATGTAAATAAGTGAATAAATAAATGCATAGAAGTATGATTCAGGATTCTTTATACTACAGCATTCTATTACAAAACCCTCTATTACAGTTGGGCATTATTATACGAACATTTCCATCTCATTACAGAATGAATTGACTAAATGTACAGAAGGTCTGGCTTGAACAAAAATTATATGCAGGGCACCTGTTAAAAGCTACTGCCTGTGAAAACTTCTGATTTCCAGATGGGAAATGGCAACATAATTTATAATTTATGATTCATGGAAATGTTCTTTTAAGGATGAGGACCTCTCTGGCAGATAAAGGTTAATCGTCCTCCAAGGAATGTTCTTATTTTGGTGGCCACGCATGTTATGTATTGTAATCCTCCATTTCATGGTCAACAAAACTTGGGTTTGGAGAGGTCACTGCTCATGGTTACACGACAAGGAAACAACAGCCCTGTTCTCTTCATTTATTTTTTTTCATTTAACTCTTTGATTTAGAAACACTAGTCCCAGTACAGGACTTCATTACCACTGTAAAAAGATCATGGTAGCCAGTGGCTATGTATTCCCATTCTAATGCCCTTTGATAAATCTATTGCCCAGGCTTTTCTCTTGAATTATGTCCTGCTGGCATTGGAAACAACTGCGACTCTGGCTGCTTCTTTCTTCTTTCCCCATCATCTTGTGAACATTCGTCCTTCAAAATTCTGCCCCTACTCTGCCCTCTCTAGTGATATCCACCCCTTGGGAAAGTCTTCATGTCTCACTCGTAAGGCCGGCCGTGGGTCTTGTCCAATTCAGCTCTCTAAATTAAAGGAACTTTGTGTATGCGTGCTGCTCCATGATAAGAGCCCCAAAAGGGTCTCAGGAGGCCCAGCAAGAGGCACAGAGCCTGCCACCTCTATACTTGGATGAGGCCTGCAGATCTCATCCAAGGCACACAGTTCCCTGACAAGCCTTGATTTATAAAAGCTTCCTTATCTCTCAGGGGCAGCATGCCTTTTCCTGGAATTTGGTCCCTGTGCATTTTAGTTGGTGTCTTTCTGTGTCATTATATTTAAAGCCGTATGTCTGGGAGACCTCAAATTCCAGCTGGGTTCTGGGAGAGGTGACACATGGATCTCTTCTCCGAGTAGAGGGACTGCAGCTCTGGCCTCCCCCCGGAAGTCACCCCTTTGGGGTGATTTATAGTTTTCTAAAACTTTTCTTCTATGATGTATCAGGTCTACCAGACTTTCAAGGATAACTCACTTCTTCCCAGTGAGGCAGATGCACTTTTCAAGATGATGGCTGTAGTGGCAGTTCCCTAGGTAATTTTATTCCTGTTGAAACAAGTATTATCCGTTCATTCATCCATTCCCTTATTATTCATTTATTCAACAAACTTTTTTTTTTTTTTGAGTCAGCTGAGTGCCAAGTGTGAGAATGTAAGCTCCATGGTAACAGGGCCTTGCCAGTTTAGTTTATAATGATGCCCAACTGTAATGGAAGGGGAGGATGTTGTGATATAAAAAATGCTAAATCATGCTTCCATGCATTTATTTATTCACTTATTTACATACACTCCCCAAGGCTTAATCCCATGGCTATCATGTAAATTTATCAATTAAATTTAGCAAATTTAATATAGTATCTGTTGTGGCAGAGACTACTAGTCGCTTACACCAGCATCCATTCTTTCCTTCTTCCTTACCTAATAGAACTCTGATAGTGAGCAACGCATGCATGCTGTCACTTACTGTCTCTGCAGCTAGTTATGGCCATCTGGTTTTGTTCAGGCCCATGGTATTCAGATACCGGCAGTGTAATACTACTGGGAAACTGCTTAAAGAGGGCTTAGTTCCTCTGTAAAGAGTTTTGTTTTAAATCCATTTCTTTAACTCCTCTTTTAGCTTGCAACATAGGTTTTTGCCCCCATATTGAGGAATAATTTATATAGATGGTGTACAAATCTTAATCATATAGGTTATTTGATTTTTCCATGTACATACACTCATGAAACCATTACCCAGATTAAAATATAAAGTATTTCCAGCACCCTAGAGAGTTCCCTTATGACCATCCTAGTCAGTAATCTTCCCAGAGGTAACCACTATCACCGTGGATTAGTTTTGCCTGATTTTTGAGTTTATATAAGTGGAATCACATAGTCAATCAGGCAAGATCCCATCAGGAGAAAGAAAGCACACCAGTAATTTGAACAGGGAAAAATTAATATAAAGATATAAATATAAAATATAGATATAAAGAGAAGATATAAATATAAAAATAACGTTTAAAATATAGTTAACCATGAAGATGGGCAAAATAAGATGCTAAGGGTTACAAAGTAGTAAATATAGATGTCAGCTACTACCTCTAGGACTTGGGGTGATTAAGAAAGACACAAGGAATTTAAAGAATGCTCTCCTCTCACCCATGAAATTCAGACCTGGTTGGAGGGAGTTGAGCTCTCAGGGAAGCAGGCAGCCTGCTGGTAGCTGAGAACTTTGCTGGAAGCTATAGGCTAGAACTTGTCCAGACAAGTGGTTTGCCCCTGGTGGAGGACACAGACCTATGTGGGTCTGTGAGGACCACTGATGTTAGTACTACCAGGCCACGCCATGCCAATCCTCCAGCTTCCATACATAACCAAAACAGTATCCTGTAACTAGGAAGGGAAGCTCCTTCTGCCTGCTACAGATCTGCAGAACCGTTTATTGACAAGCCTAATACTGAATGAACAGGCAAAGGAGAGCATTTATAGGGCCAAGCACCAGTATCACAAAACAGGGGGAAGAAGATTTAGAGCTGAGAGGCAATACATTGATAATCGACACATACAACACATACTCTTTGGTGTTTGTCTTCTTTTACTCATATGGCATGGAGACTGGGTTTGATAGCTGGAGCTCTGGCAGCTACCTGGGACCATGAAGTAACCTTGAGAACAGAGGCTGTACTAAGATGGTGAGTGGGATGTTAGGCTTTGCATCTGTGATGACAGGGAAAGAGCTGTCATACCAGCCCATGACATTTTTTAGTGTGAGAGGAAAAGAATACTTCCCCTTGTTTAAATCATGTAATCTTTTCTTTTTTCCTTGATATATGCAATGGAATGAAGTGGGTAACTAATATCAAGTGGGTAACCAATATCAAGTGGGTAACCAATACACATACTTCAGTTTGCTTACAATCTTGGTGAGATAATCATATAAGGAAAACCATGATCAGGATGAGAAAGCTACATGGAGGAACTAGAATTGGTTATTTTCGTGCCAGAACCTATGCTAAATATTTGGGTTACTGGTGAGATTCAGATCTTTCTCTCATATTATTTTGTGTCCAAGTGTCATATTGGCCCTCCAGATAGATTTTGAGTCTAGGTTATCTGACATCTAGTTTAGTGCTTTATTTTTCAATAACCCTAAAGTCAGCTGGGATCAACTTGCCTCTTAAGAACTAAATATGCTTTTCTAAATATCCAATTTTATGCTCCTATTACTGAAATCTAAAACTTTTCCTGAAATTTCTGTCAATTTAACTGTTCAGGATGAAGGAGGAAAATTTCCCTGGTTGTGTAATGTGTTTAAGTTTCTACAGCTACCTCTGGTTATGATTTGCTTTGTCAGTTCATGGATCAGTGTTCTATCTTACTAGTTCATGCACAAATTTTCATACTGTGTCAACTCAGCTATGAAACAGACAATTTATCAGTTTCTACAAAAATATCCATTCACACAAGTCAGTACTTACATGCAATAATCTTTAATGAATTATGCCCAAACAGTAGAGAGAATAATCTATATTTTTAAATTTTTAAATATTTTTAAAATGCTGAAGTGGGAAACAGTAAATAGATGATTCAATTTTCTACAGGTTGCTGGTCTTTGCTGATTGACAGTCTTACTATGTCAAATGGGCCCTTTGTGATAAGGTTACAAATTTATTTTCTCAGTTTGTCCTTTTTATTTTCTTTTAGTGGTTTTAGCAGGAGTTGAAAAGAAAAGATTGAAAAACTATGACTATTATTTTAAAGTTACAAGAGACCATATTTTAATTAGAAAGACTTCTCATGATTATAAATAATTCTCAGGCTTTTTCCTAGTAACTTTTGGGCTTCCTTCTTGTATATATGTTTAAATCATTTGGAATTTATTCTTGTATAGAGTATTAGTTTATATCCAATTTATATTTTTCTAGATGGCTGTCCAGTTATCCCAGTACCTTTTAATTCTTAATATTTTTCCCATTAATTTAAGATACCACTCTTATTACATGAATTTTCCCATTTGTTTGTATTAGTGAGTTCATCAATATCTATTCTTGTACTTTTATCACACTTCTATACCTATTTGACTTATTTTTTTTTTACTTTCATTTTTTTTGACTTATGTTTTAATAATTTACAGGACTACTCTCATTTTTAAGAGTCTTTTTCTTAAAATTTTTATTTTCTGTTGGAGCATACTTGATTAACAATGTGGTGTTAGTGTCAGGTGTACAGCAAAGTGATTCAATTACATTCAAATTCTTTTCCCATTTCAGTTATTACAGAATGCTAAACAGAGTTCACTATGCTACACGGTAGGTCCTTGTTCATTACCTTTTTTTTTTCCTCTCTTTTTTCTTTGCTTGTTTATCTTTTTATGCATTTGTAATCACCTTGTCTAGTGCAAGAACAAGATCCTCTTGGTATTTTTATTGGAATCATATTAGAACTACAGATCAACGTTGGAGAACTTACACTCTTTTGATATAAAGTCTTCCCCACACATTGTGCCTCTTCATTTGGCCATAATTTTTTTCTCTTACAAGAGTGTTTTACAGTTTTGTTTCTACAGCTCTTATACAGTTATTTTTTCTGTTTATTCTCAAGTATGGAGAGATTTCATATTACCGCTGATTAATAAGTTGACATCTTCTTTAAGTTATCTAACTCCAGTGTCATCAATGGTGAAGTTAAAATATCCTGTACTCTATGTTATTGCCTTCTAGTCATACAAACTCACTTTTTGTTCTTCAAACACACCAAATTTCTCCCCTCTTATGACCTCTGCCTTAGCTGTTTCCTTTCCTGAGGATACTTTTGTCTCCAGATTTTACCTTTCTTCTTCTTTCCTTTAGGTGCCGATTTAAAAGCCTCCTTAGATAGACCTTCCTTGACTAACAGTCAAGAAAGTTTCTTTACAGAATTTATCACATATGATACTATAAAATATAATAGGTTTGATGGCAGCGACTTTTTCTATTGTCATTTACTAATGAATCCCTCAGGCCGAGAAAAAATGAGGATTTGTTGAATTAAATTCTACATAGCAGTTCTTGCCTTCATCTCTTATAAATTTTCCCTCATATTTCCTTTCCCTGACACCACATCTTATTCCTGGTCACCAGCTTCTGGGTTTAGGAAAATATTCTTCTAAGGTAGAGAAAGTTCCTCTGGCTCAACCAAGAGGAAGAGAGGAGGCCTGACAGCTGAAGTCACGCTGGAATCCCTCCACTCTTCCCTCCTAAAGTCCAAATGCTCCTCGTGTCACCTTATCTACAACTAGAGAGGGTGCCTGCCACAGCCTCCTTCCCAGAGTGGGTAGGTTCTTTCATCTTCCCAGACTAAATGGCTTGAGGAAAGGATACAGTTTACTGATCTATGTACCTTTGATTGTTCTAGGGGTACTTCACAGGCTCAAAGGAATTACTGCAGGGTCCAGAGACCAGAGAACGGGGACTCACATCACCAGGCTTTTCCTTTCTTTTCTCCGCCACGACGCTTCCTGTCACCCTGTCCCTGCTTAGCCTCAGTCTGTGGAAAGGCTTCTCCAGGGTGCTGGGAAGATGTGGTCTGGCTCCTCAGGGTTGAGTAAATACAACATAAATTGAGCTTCATTTTTAAACGGCTTGTTACAGGGAAAAACCTTTATCGGTCTTCCATCACATGACCACCCTAGGGCCGATTACCGCATACTCAGGACTTCCCTGGTGGCTCAGACGGTAAAGCGTCTGCCTACAGTGCGGGAGACCTGGGTTCAATCCCTGGGTTGGGAAGATCTCCTGGAGAAGGAAATGGCAACCCACTCCAGTATTCTTGCCTGGAAAATTCCATGGACAGAGAAGCCTGGAGTCCTACAGTCCATGGGGTCGCAAAGAGTCGGACACGACTGAGCGACTTCACTTTCCTTTCTTTCCTCAGGAGTGAATGGGGAACTCTGATGATTGGCCAGGCTCTGCTCGCGTTTCCTTATGGACCGGAATACCTGTTTCTAAATCTGCTGGAATCAAGGTTGCCGGGAGAAATATCAATAAGCTCAGATATGCAGATGACACCACCCTTATGGCAGAAAGTGAAGAGGAGCTAAAAAACCTCTTGATGAAAGTGAAAGAGGAGAGCAAAAAAGTTGCCTTAAAGCTCAACATTCAGAAAACTAAGATCATGGCATCTGGTCCCATCACTTCATGGGAAATAGATGGGGAAACAGTGGAAACAGTGTCAGACTTGATTTTTTTGGGCTCCAAAATCACTGCAGATGGTGATTGCAGCCATGAAATTTAAAAGACGCTTACTCCTTGGAAGAAAAGTTATGACCAACCTAGATAGCGTATTCAAAAGCAGAGACATTACTTTGCCGACTAAGGTCTGTCTAGTCAAGGCTATGGTTTTTCCTGTGGTCATGTATGGATGTGAGAGTTGGACTGTGAAGAAGGCTGAGTGCCGAAGAATTGATGCTTTTGAACTGTGGTGTTGGAGAAGACTCTTGAGAGTCCCTTGGACTGCAAGGAGATCCAACCAGTCCATTCTGAAGGAGATCAACCCTGGGATTTCTTTGGAAGGAATGATGCTAAAGCTGAAGCTCCAGTACTTTGGCCACCTCATGCGAAGAGTTGACTCATTGGAAAAGACTCTGATGCTGGGAGGGATTGTGGGCAGAAGGAGAAGGGGACGACCGAGGATGAGATGGCTGGATGGCATCACAGACTCGATGAACGTATGAGTGAACTCCAGGAGATGGTGATGGACAGGGAGGCCTGGCATGCTGCGATTCATGGGGTCACAAAGAGTCGGACATGACTGAGCAACTGAACTGAACTGAACTGAAATCTGCTGGGGGTTAGGTGCGGGGAAAATACAGGGATAGGCAAGAAAAAATAACCACCAAGTACTTATTAACTCTCAAGTACTTATTAAATAAGGCACTAGAAATGGAGATTTCTCCATTGTGTGTATATTTATAAAATGATGTGTATGAGAATCAAATTATATAAAAAGATATTTGTGTATGTGTGTGTTAGTTGCTCAGTTGTGTCAGACTCTTTGCGACCCCATGGACTGTAGCCTGCTAGGCCCCTCTGTCCATGGGATTTCCCAGGCAAGGATAATGGAGTGGGTTGCCATTTCCTTCTCCAGGGGAGTCTTTCTTTCTCTCCCAGGGACTGAACCGGGGGTCCCTGCATTTCAGGCACATTCTTTACTGTCTGAGCCACCAGGAAAGCCCAAAAAGACATTTAATATTAACGGTTGCAGTTTGTGTTAAGTTTGTGCTTATTGTAAGCATTTTTCTTTTTTGCTTGTTGTGTTTTGAGAATTTAGCCTAGATTTTCAGTAGTGTTTATCAAGTCAAATTTTTACTCTGTGCTTATAGTTCAGCAGCCAAACTGTTTAATCCATTACCCTTCGAGAGGTATTAGTTCTATATGGATCAAGTCTATAATCTAACATCTAAAACAATTGTCTTGGGGTACATGTGTCTTTTTGAATTACGGTTTTCTCAGGGTATATGCCCAGTAGTGGAATTGCTGGGTCATATGCTAGATCGGAGAAGGCAATGGCACCCCACTCCAGTACTCTTGCCTGGAAAATCCAATGGACGGAGGAGCCTGGTGGGCTGCAGTCCATGGGGTCGTGAAGAGTCGGATACGACTGAGCGACTTCGCTTTCACTTTTCTGCATTGGAGAAGGAAATGGCAACCCACTCCAGTGTTCTTGCCCTGGAGAATCCCAGGGATGGGGTCGCACAGAGTCGGACACGACTGAAGCGACTTGGCAGGCAGCGTGCTAGATCTATTTTTAATGCAAGAAACCTCCATACGGTTCTCCAAATATCTGTCAACAGATGAATAAAAAAGATGTGGTACCTATACATAATGGAATATTACTCAGTCATTAAATTACTTGTAGACGTGTGGATGGACCTAGAGACTGCCATACAGAGTGAAGTAGGTCAGAAAAATAAATATTGTATATTAACCCATATGTGCGAAATCTAGAAAAATGGTACAGCTGAACCTATTTTCAGGGTAGGAATAGAGACAGAGGACAGACCTGCAAATGGGAGGGAAGAAGGAGCAGGATGACTCGGGAGGCTGGAGCTGGCACATATACACTGCCATGTGTGAAAAGCTCGCTAGTGGGAGCCTGCTCTAACAGTACTGGAAGCTCAGCCCAGTGCTCTGTGATGCCCGCGATGAGTGGGAAGGGATGAGGTGGGAAGGAGGTCCAAGCGGAGGGGATATATGTGCACACAGAGCTGATTCACTTCGTTGCACAGCAGAAACCAGCAATACTGGAAAGCAAATATACCTCCTTTTTTTTTTTTTAACAAAATGGTTATGTTGTTGAAGTATAGGTGGTTTACAGTATTGTTAGTTTCAGGTATACAAAGTGATCCATTTTATATACTTATTTTTTTTAGATTATTCAGATTTTTCAGATTATTTTCCACTATAGGTTATTACAAGATTCTGAGTAGAGTTCCTCGTGCTTGTTGCTTATCTATTTTATATATAGTAGTTAATATCTGTGAATCTCAACCTCCTAATTTATCCCTACCCCTAGCTACCTTTCCCCTTTGGTAACCATTAGATTTGTTGTCTATGTCTGATAAGCCTTAAATAGCTTACAATCAAATTGTTCTGTTGTCAAAGTCATTACTGAATGTGTTTTATGATAGATCCAAGGCATATTTTAATTTATATCACAAGATGTCCAGGTTGTCATCTTCTCTTGTCTCAGAATTGCAATTAAGGTTCTAAACTAAGGACATAACTTACTATGCAAGTCTTTAATGAGACTAGTGAGCCAGAAATAGTGGCAACCACTTCAAAAAAGATGGTAATGATGACCCTATATGCGAGACAGCAAAAGAGACAGATGTGTAGAGCGGACTTTTGGACTCTGAGGGAGAGGGTGGGATGATTTGGGAGAATGGCATTGAAACATGTATACTATCATGTAAGAAGCGAATTGCCAGTCTATGTTCGATGCAGGATACAGGATGCTTGGGGCTGGTGCAGGGGGATGATCCAGAGAGATGATATGGGGTGGGAGGTGGGAGGGGGGTTCATGTTTGGGAACTCAAGTATACCCGTGGAGGATTCATGTCAATGTATGGCAAAACCAATACAGTATTGTAAAGTAAAATAAAGTAAAAATAAAACTTAAAAAAAAAAAGCACTGGAAGACGGTTAGGATAGAATAAACACAAATGAAAATAATAAAAAGAAATAGGAAGGGAGACATTGTATTAATATTATTGGGGAGTGTGAAGCTAATAGAGAAGCTCTGAGTACTTTTGTGTGGGCAAGGGCAAGGTATGCTTTTCTCTTCTTAACTGAAAAAAAAAGGTGTTGGGGGGCGGGGAATCAGCATCTATTCTCAGAAAAGTAGGTTAACAGAACCACTAAGGCTACATTTTTTAAGTGTCAAAAAAGAAAAGCACCTTCTCTTGCATTTGGTTATGAAATGCAGGGTAGGGCGGACTGAGCAGGTGAACAAGAGTGCGGGTGGATCACACAGATGGTTGCTGGAGAACTCTGGAATGAGGGGAGAGGACTGCGAGGCTGGGAAGTAAAAGTTTCCAGGACGAGTGATGGATTACATATAGTGGGTGAGGGAGAGGGCAGGGTACAGTTGATGTCCCTGAAAGGAGAAAAGGTAGGGGTGAGTTGGTAAGCAGGGTGTTTGGGAAAGAAGAAACAAGGGTGATTCGGTTTGGGAAACAAAGGCTACAGAAAGCAGTAGCTGAGCTGGAATACAGTTCGATAGGAGTGTCTCATCTGCTTTGAGATTTGTGACGCAGTGTAGAGTTTAGTGGGAAAATGATTGGCATTGAATAAGGTACCCATGTCCCTGAATTTTGGATTTTTTTAAAACTATGATTCATGGAGCTGCTGAAGACTAAAGAATTTTGGAAATGTGAGTCACAGCAAAGATGTGTGATGTAGTGAGAGGCTTACTAGATTTGGAATCAGAGGAAAGAGGCTTGCACTGGGGCCAGCCTAAAGTTTTTAAGAAAGAGGAACATAAACGTACATTGTAATTGTGGTGGCTTCTATTTCTTGAACAAGAACGTGTCAATCATTGAGCTACATGCTTTGTTTGCATTGCTTTATATGTACTGTTCTCATAAAACATTCAAAGAGGAACAGGTGCTACTTTCAGTATAATTTTCCAGATAAGAAAAAGGAGGCCTAGGGAGGAAACGAAAAGGCCACACAGCAAAAATGAAGCCAGAATATAAACCATCATCTGTCCTACTCCAAAGGCAACTCTCCACACTATACCACTTTGCCTTTTAGACATCAAATAGAAAAATCCAAGTAAGGCAGGAACTAAATGAAAATGGTGCCAGGTATAATAAGGTTATATGGGCTTCCCTTGTGGCTCAGATGGTAAAAGAATCTGCCTGCAAAGCGAGAGAGTTGGATTCAGTCCATGGATTGGAAAGATCCCATGGAGAAGGGAATGGCAACCCACTCCAGTATTCTTGCCTGGAGAATTCCATGGACACAGGAGCTTGGTGGGCTATAGCCCAGGAGGTTGCAAAGAGTTGGACACAACTGAGTGACCAACACTTTCACCTTTTCACAACATACAGTCCTGTACCTGTGCTATCATTCAGACACAAATTAGGCTTGAGTATTACACAGAAAAGAATGTATGATCAACTGCACAATTTGCAAAGCCAAGATAAAGTCAAGTGCTACAGAAAAGTAGAATTATTCTAATAATAACACAGATAGAAATGTCTTCCAGAGATTCTCCACCACAGTCATTATAATATACATCTTCTTCAACAACACCCTCAGCACAGACACAGTGATGAATATCAGATAAGGTACCATTATTACTAGTGCATAAGTAATAAGATATTAAAATTAGTTTGAACTCAGATGAGAATTTCCAAAGTTAGATCACAAATTCACACATATCAGAAACAGTTGTCAGAGTGAAGAAATGAAGGATTTGTGGAGCTGGATCTCTGCAAGTCCTATTATAAGGCGGTGAGTCCCGCCTCCACCCCTGTGGGATGGGTGTGGTGCAGGGGGTCTCCTCCCTTGCATTAAGCCTCATCAGAAGTTGATTTTTAGTGGAAATGGGTACAGACATATCCAAATGTCCTTTGTCTTGGCTTTTTCTCTCTGGAAACTTGATCTGGATCCTAGGGAAGAGGAACTGCTTTTGTTCCACTTCATTAAGATGACCGTTGGTTCAGAAAAAAATGATCCTGCAGAGAAATGATAGTGAAAGAGCAGCAGAATGAAACCAGCCACCTCCCGAGTGGCAGCCTGTGAGCCCAGGGCTCACAGAGTCACTTACAGGAATTAAAAAGGAGAAGGGTATCGACATCTAATCCTAGAGGTATTATGGATGGAGATCTTTCTGCCTAGGGCCTGGAGTCCAAAAGGAGACTCTTGACAGAGCATCAGAGGCTGCCAGAGGACTTCCTGCACTAGCAGAGCATGTGATGAGGATGGGCGGTGTCATTCTGTTGCGAGAATCTGGGGTGTCAGCGTCACCCCTACTGCAAAGCTTGATGATTAGATGTCGATCATGTTTCTCCAACTAAAAGGTGCTTCTCCGCAGGTCCCTCTCGAGTAAGGGCTTTAGTCTGTCAATAAGCATTTAATGAGCTTTCATCAATGGGCTAGGTTGCCTGAGAGATTACAAGAAAAAGACATCATGGGTTTCAGTCCCAAGTGGAGGACAGGAAAGACAAGTGAGAGATTGTGTGATCGACCCAATGTGGTCAAGAGTCAGGGCTGAGGTCCTGCAACCTGCCCTTCAGTCCAGGACTCCTTCAGGCCTGTGTGATGGTTTCCTACTAGAGAGGACCTCAGGACCTAGAGAAAGTGTCTTCCATGAAAGCAGGCCCAGTTCATTGATGGAGGTGCTTTGTTATTGAAATTGAGGAGGACTTTTTCTCTCATAGAAACTGAAATACACTCAGAGAATACATATTCAGAGAAACCTGCCAATCTGAGCTTACATGGAGACTGTAAACAGTGCCCATCACTCCCTTCTTCAGGATAACCTAGGGGTTCTCTTTGGAGTGTCTCCATTAGAAGCAAGTGTCCGCTTTTTCCTCTACAGCTTGCAGAATCCTGTTCTTGACTCCTCATTCCCTCACCCAAAGCAGCCACCTTCAGTCATTTGACCTTTTGAACCGTTGGTAACGGAACTGGTTGGCTGGCTATCTTTATTAAAGTCTGCCCTAGAAGCAGAACCTTCACATGGGGCCAAAGGAGAACTAAGAACTCTTCAAAAGGAGCACTTTAACACTCATTTAATTTGTCTAACAATTTTAAGTCCCCTGCGTTGGTTGAGTTTGAGCAGCGTGTGCCATGTGTGGCCCTCAGCTCTTTATCATCCAGGGCTGTGGCTAGGAGCCATGAACAGTTTATAGTTAAACCCTTCATTTGGTCTTAAAGGAGCTTTTGTGCCTCTATAACAGGCCTGACATTCTGGGAAAACTCTCATTCCCCTTCGCCTCTGGCTTAGAGACTCAGCTGTTCACTGAATATTCTATCTGCCTACTAATTTCTCTCTTTTCCTAATACTTGCTACTTATGGAAACAAAGGCCACTGCTGCGCAGTGACCCTCTGTGTTTCTGGCCTATAGTTCACAGGCAGTTGATTTTGTTCTGAAGGTGGACTTTTATCACTGCCTAGTGCTATCCGTGTGCCAGCACTGACGTAACCTGCTCCACCACTGTCCTTTCTCACACCAAGGACCTTGCCTTCTCTCTTTTTTAAGAAGCAGATGACTGAGCTAAGCCATGGAAAGGGGTTCAGATGAAGCTCAGCTAAGTCTCAGCATAGGGCACCTGTGGGCAGACCTTTATTGGGTGACTGTTGGGTGCTTTCTCACAGGGGGCAGTGGCTCAGATGGTAAAGAATCTGCCTGCAAAGCAGGAGACCTGGGTTTGAAGAGCCCCTGGAGAAGGAATGATAACCCGCTCCAATATTCTTGCCTGGAGAATCCCACGGACAGAGGAGGCTGGCGGGTTACATGATGTTGCAAAGAGTTGGACATGACAGAGAGACTTTCACTTGCTCATAGCTCAGCCTGAGGAGGAAATTTCCAACTTGCTAAATTCTCAGTTTCCGTTTTGTCTGACAAAGGTTATATTAGACATGCCATCTGTATAATACTTTTCAAAAAAAATTAATGATCATATGATATTCTTGAGAGACAGAAAAGAGGAATCATTAGTTTGGGAGAGCCAGACAGTGGGGTAGTGACTTGCATAAGTTCATGCGATTCGTAAAGGGAACTCTGAGATGAGAGTTCATTTTCTAACCAGGGTCTACCTGAGATGGTAACCATATTCCTATCTTCTACTGCCAACACACGTTAAAAAATAAAGCAAAACATTTTATAAGGAATTGTTGTTGTCATTTAGTCACTCAGTTGTGTCTGACTCTCTGCAACCCCATGGACTGTAGCCTGCCAGGCTTCTCTGTCCATGGGATTCTCCAGGCAAGAATACTGGAGTGGGTTGCCATTTCCTTCTCCTTTATAAGGAATAGGTTTCCTTTTTTGGGTTAGAAATATGAGAGAGATCTAAATGGTTGGTGACTTGCCTTTTCTTAGATTTTAATTAACAACTGAGGATAGTTCTAGCTTTCACTAGTACTTAGAGAATATTTGTGCATTCTCTGACTTATAAGACAATGGAGGAAAGTGTGTACATTAGGTAAATCTGATCTGTCAAGTAATAACAGCCTAGGAATGTAACCTGACATTTTTCAAGCGTGAATTCAAAGGCTTTGTTGGGAGAAGAGCCCAGGGGCTGCTCTCTCTGTGACTTAACTCAAAGAATACTTTGAGGGTTAATATCAGATATAGTATTTCCTTTGTTCCTTGATCTCACAACAAATGAACTATTTTTCCCTTACTAGGCCCCTTCACTGATTCGATGGACGTGAGTCTGAGTTAACTCCGGGAGTTGGTGATGGACAGGGAGGCCTGGTGTGCTGCGATTCTTGGGGTCGCAAAGAGTCGGACACGACTGAGCAACTGAACGACTGAACTGAACTGACTGAGGCCCCTTTTCAGGAGTTTTTCTGAGTCACTTCTGATGTGGGTTAAGACCTAGGTTGGTATATGCTAAGAATACATGGTCCATGTGTTCCTGACATTTTCTTTTTCTAAATTGTTTGGAGATTTACCTTTTTATCTCCCTATGTATTAGTTACTGAAATAGAGTAACAAATAAATAAAATAATAAAATAACTAATTTATTAGTTAAATTTTTATTAGATTTTAAATTTTTAAATTTAAATTTAAAATTTTGTTAATTAGAAATAAAATAACATAAATAATTAAAGTAACCTTTCCCTTCTCCAGGGGATCTTCCCAACCCAGGGATCAAACCCAGGTCTCCTGCATTTCAGGCAGATTCTTTACCACCTGAGCCACCAGGGGAGCCCAAGAATACTGGAGTGGGTTGCCATTCCCTTCTTCAGGGGATCTTCCTGACCCAGGAATCAAACTGGGGTCTCCTGCATTGCAGGTGGATTCTTTACCAACTGAGCTACCAGGGAAGCCTGAAATAAAAACGTATAATCAAACTCCCCAAAACTGACATTTTATCACACATTTAAGGATGCATCCAAATTAAAACAGGATTTTTAAATGTAGAGTGCTAATCTTCCACTACTCTTACTGATTACTGCTCAATTTAACTTCAGTCTTCCTTATGCTGATTTAAGGAGAACGTTTACATTTCTCAAGGGATTAAGAATGGAGGCTCACTGGGGTTCCTATGTACTGCTGCAGCCTAGTTAGTTCAAGCCCATTTACCTGAAAAAAAAAGCTATACCCCTATCTTTACCTACATACCTTAAAATTATTAGAAAGAAAACATCAAATTCCTCTTCATCCACTTTCCACTTTGCCTTCTCTGCATCTACTGCCGCCCGCCAAGAAAGATCCCTGCTCCTCCTTCCCTCTTCCCAGCTCCCCAGTGCCAGCACGCTCTTCTTCCTTGTGGGCTACCACACACACACACAGCCACGAAGACAGAGATGATGGTTTTTTCTGAAATGAGACTCTGCTAGGATAACACCTGCCCGATTTGGCCTCTCAGTTATTTACTATTTAATCGGAATTAAATTATTTGATCAGAGTGAACAAGAATCACCCGTGGGGAGTGGTGGGTGGGTTAAAAACTGAGAAGAGTGAACTGACTCCCAGAGATGCCAGCCAGTCACTGCTGAGTGGAGACCTGACAGCATTGGGCTGGCAAGGAAATTGGCTCGGGATTTTCCACATCATGTTGTGGAAAACCCTGAACAATCATTTTTGGCCATCCCAGTGTAACTGTAAACAGCTGGTCAGTGAACACTAGTGCAGATGTTGGGGGTAAATCTTTCAGAAACTCTGCTTTATGCTTCCCAGGTTTGCACCCTGGTTTTTTATCCACTACTAAACAATTTCAAGTATACTTGAAGAGATAAGAATGAATTTTAAACATCAAAAGAGGATTACTAAGGAATATTGATAGAACACTATTTGAAAAGGTGCTTGCAAATGTTTCAGGCTTGCAAATGTTTTCCCTGTAATTGCACAACTGACTGAAAACTTTTAGGTAAGATAACTTCTAATTACTTTTTAGTGGTGAAGACTTTTTATTTTCTTTTTTTGAGAACAGGTATCTGAAGATCATTTGTAGAATGTTAGTATTTATGTTAGGTAAGCACACATACACTTGGATCAAATATCCCTTGAATTTAAACATGAAGTATTTTACATAGATTAAAAATTGCAGAAATTTTTGTATTTTTTTAAAATTCATAGTTTGTGTGTTTTTTATATATTTAAAGTCATCCTTGAAGGCGATTCTTCATGTAAGCATTTCATATAAATGTTATATGTGCAAATTTGGTGGCAGAGTGGTAAAGAATTCTCCTGTCAATGCAGGAGACATGGGTATAATCCCAGAGTTGGGAAGATACCCTGGGGTAGGAAATGGCAACCCACTTCACTATTCTTGCCTGGGAAATCCCATGCACAGAGGAGCCTGGTGGGCTACAGTCCATTGGGTCTCAAAGAGTTGGACGTGACTCAGCAACTGAGCATGAACCATTATTAACCAAACGAATAAGAGGGACTCAGGTGAAATAAGAATCATTGGAAGCAGAAGAAAATGTTGAACAAAATTAGCCAGTTGTCACACACATCCTCATACAGGTAAGAGGAGATGAGTACTATAATGCCTACCCCATCTCTGTGTATCCTTAGGACAGTCACAGCTTCTGTTATTATTTGGTTATCTCATCTCTAACATGGAGTTGCAAAAAGACCTTAGCTTTACAGTAGGTTTTTTTTTTTTTAATCAATAATACTGTCCAGAGATGTCTAACTTCCCTGAAGAATGGTTTTTTTGAGCTGTTTTCTTCAAACTTTACTGGGAGTCCCCTCTTACATAAATGAGTACACCCAGGATTATCAACCAGAGTATCATGACAAGCTTGTGTTGTGACCAGTTGTGTTGTATGTAGCAAATAATTTACTATCAGAAGTGAAAAACCAAAGTTTTAAATAATTTCCGTCTTTAAATTAGAGCAGATATAAGATTTGTCTTATAATAGTAACTTGTCTTTCAAAAGCTTGTCGCTTGGGTTATGATTTGCTTTCCAAAGTAGTCTGAAGGAGTTGAACTTAAAGACACCCTGTAGGAAATCTATTAGAAAACAGGCTATATGATCAGGGCTGTAGCTCAAAGTGAATACTTATAAGTTATTACAATATTTTCTGTGAGGGTTCTATATTTTTGTAAGCTAAGTGTTCCCTCTATTAAGGAGCCTCTTGAAGCGCATACACGCATATGCAGCAGTCACCTGGTCCTATCCGACTCTGCAACACTGTGGACTGCAGACTGGTCTTTAAATCACCTGTGTTAGAATTTCCTGGAGTGTTTGTAAAAATACTCATTCCTGGATATTAGTTCAGACAATGAATCTTGCTCCCTAGGGGGTCGTACCCAGGAATCTGCATGTTCAATAAATTCCTCAGGTGCAGACTGTATTTAAAAATCACTGCCATGGTCTATCATCTTGCATTTCTGCACTGTGACTTTGTCACCCCCACCTCACTGCGCCTCTCCCCAGTTATCGATTATCATCTCAAAATGCTGGGCAGAATGCTAATAGAATGTTGATCCTGCCATAGAGATGCCAACGTACAAATAAACATTGAGCTGTCAACACCTGGCTGACAGTGTCTTTATTTTCCACAACGTAAGTTCAGATTGAGAAGTGGAATATTATCAGCATCACAGACACTCCTATTATTAATACATATCCCCTCAGTCACCTCCTTCCCCAAAGATGATAACTATTGTGAATCTTCTTGCCATTAATGAGCTTGCCTGTTTTTGACTTTTAAATAAAATTGAATCATGTGGTATGTCATCTTTTGGTTTTGGCTTCCTTTACTCAATGTTCTGTTCGTAAGATTGATTGATTTGTGTTGCATGTAGCAGTTCATTCATTCCAATTACTATATAATACCTATAAACTTATAATTTATCCATTCTGCTGTTGATAGACATGTTTTCATTTTTGTTTTAGTCTGGATTTGTATGGTGCTGAATAATGCTATGAATATCTTATATGTTTAAAAATTGAAAGTAAAAGTTGCTCAGTCGTGTCCGACTCTTTGCAACCCGGTGGACTATATATTCCATGGAATTCTCCAGGCAAGAATACTGGAGTGGGTAGCCATTCCCTTCTCCAGGGGATCTTCCCAACTCAGGGATCAAACTCAGGTCTCCTGCATTGCAGGTGGGTTCTTTAACATCTAAATCACTGGGGAAGGCCAAGAATACTGGAGTGGGTAGCCTGTCCCTTTTTCCAGTGAATTTCCCAACCCAGAAATGTTTAGTTATATACTTATATGTTTAGTTATATTTTGTTATTGAAAGAAGTTGAAGTTTCCCACTGTGACTGATAACTTTTTTATTTTTGTATTTTGCACCTTATGTATTTTAAACCTATGTTAGTAGATGTATAACAAATAAGAACTTATTAATTTTAGTAAGTCAAGCATGTGATATAGAGATATACACATATTATCTAGTGTAACCATTGAAAGAATGTGTAACTCATAAGCTAATAAGAGTAAAATGAACTAATAAAAATACTCAACATAGATAAGGAGAGAAAAAGAAGTTGAAACAGAAAAAAAAATAGTAAACAATTCTAAGATAGTAAATATTAACCTCCATGTATCACTGGCTACATTATACCTGAAGGGACTAAGTCATTCAATAAAAGAATAAAGATTTTCAGAGCTCTATACTTTATACAAGAGACATATAATCATCATTTTGATAGTCAGAGATCCTGGAACCAGTCTATCTCCAAAAGACTGGTTCTAGAACCCATGGATACCAAAATATGCTGTTGCTCAAGTCTTATAATCAGCCTTCAATATGTACAGGATTATGCATTCAGTGATTCAACCCAGATCCTGAACCTAGTACACAGCCCACCATGGTTGAACCTGCAGATGGGGAACTGGAGAATATTAGGGTCTAACTGTACTGTACGTACAAGACACAAAATATTTAAAATCTTATTTTATCTGGTACTACAGTCACATTAACTTCTTTCAGTTTTTCTTTGTATAGTATATCATTTTTCATCATTTCAATATTTTTATGTCCACTGTCAACTTATTTCCTGCTTCTCTGATGGTAATATATCATTTTTCAGCTGCTTTACAATAATTATTATTATTTTGTTTTTGTTTTTAACAGTTTGACTGGGATTGCTTTCTTTGTACTTTCCCCTTAGATTTGTAAAACTTCCTGCACCTGTTTCTTGATATATCTATTAACATAAAAGCTTAGCCATTATTGCTTTAAATAATTCTTGTGTCTCATTCTCTTTCACTTCTCTTCTAGAACTCTTATATGTTAAATACACGTTAGACTTTTCACTATGACTCTTATGAGTCTTCTTATAAGAGTCTCTATATTTTTCATCCATTTGGCCCTCCATATTTCATTCTAAATGTTAACTGACTTCCATTTACTAATCTTCTCTTTCATCCAATTTATCATTAAACCAATCTAGTTCTTAATTTTAGTTATTTAAATGATCAGTTCTATAATTTTCATTTGATTTTTTATAAGATTATGTTTTCCTAATAAAATTCTCCATTTTCTCATTTATTTTCTCAAATTTATAACAATTATTTTAATGTTCTTGTCAGATGACACTCTGTTTCTATTGTTGCTTTTCTTTTCTTTTGTCTTATTATTTTGTTTGGCTAGTAGTTTTTGAGTAAATTCCAGACATATGTTAGTAAACTTTTAGAGGATCTGGATAACTTTACTTTTTCCAGAGAAGGTTATTCTATTCTTGTGTAAGCAGTAGAAAGGGTAAGGTCATGCTAACCAATCAGAGACTGAGCCTACTCAAGTTAACTTCTTTGTAATTTTCTGTTTATTTCTGAGTAATCTTCACTTTTGGGATTTAACTACCTAAGTGTCCTATCTGAGAGTTTAGGATATTTGACAAACTTTTCCTTTTTGGTATGCCCTTAACTCTAATTTTTGTCTTCTTGACATCATAAGTCTTAAAACTCTCACATATGTTTCAGAGTTTTGCTGTTTGGTTTCTTGTGCTGTGCAGTATAAGAATTCAGCCACACCTCAGGGGAAACAGTGCCAAGTCTCAGTCAATTTGTTACACCTCTTTTCATTCTAAAAATTAGACCCTTACATCCTGGCTACTTTGACTTTCAACTTTTACATCCTTGGCTCTGTGGAGTTGCCAAAAGTTCTGCTGACATTTCTACCTTTCATTAGCAGCCCCTCTGTCTGATTATCAGTATCTCACTTCCAGCCAAGAATCAGAAAATACCTCAAAAGAATAAAACACCTCAACAGCACAGGGAATGTTAGCTATTTCTGCAGTTATCTTCTCAAAATCTTTGTCATACTTCAGTTCAGTCACACAGTTGTGTCCAACTCTTTGCAATTCCATGGACCAGACCACACCAGGATCCCTGTTCATCACCAGCTCCTGGAGCTTATTCAAACTCATGTCCATCAAGTCGGTGATGCCATCCAACCATCTCATCCTCTGTCATCCCCTTCTCCTCCTGCCTTCAGTCTTTCCCAGCATCAGTGTCTTTTTCAATGAGTCAGTTCTTTGCATCAGGTGGCCAAAGTATTGTAGTTTCAGCGTCAACATCCATCCTTCCAATGAATATTCAGGACTGACTTCCTTTAGGACTGACTCATTGGATCTCCTTGCAATCCAAGGGACACTCAAGAGTCTTCTCCAACACCACAGTTGAACAGTATCAATTTGTCAGCGCTCATCAGCACTCAGCTTTCTTTATAGTCCAACTGTCACATCCATGCATGACCACTGGCAAAACCAGAGCTTTGACTAGATGGACCTTGTTGGCAAAGTAACATCTTTGCTTTTTAACATGCTGTCTAGGCTGATCATAGCTTTTCTTTCAAGGAGCAAGTGTCTTTTAATTTCAAGGCTGCAGTCACCACCTGCAGTGATTTTGGAGCCCAAGAAAATAAAGTCTGTCAGTGTTTCCACTGTTTCCCCATCTATTTCCCATGAAGTGATGGGACCAAATGCCATGATCTTCATTTTCTGAATGTTGAATTTTAAGCCAGAGTTTTCAATCTCCTCTTTCACTTTTATCAAGAGGCTGTTTAGTTCTTCTTCACTTTCTGCCATAATGGTGGTATCATCTGCATATCTGAGGTTATTGACATTTCTCCCTGTAATCTTGATCCCAGCTTGTGCTTCATCTAGCCTGGCATTTCACATGATGTATTCTGCATAAAAGTTAAATAAGCAAGGTGACAATATACAGCCTTGACATACTCCTTTCCCAATTTGGAACCAGTCTATTGTTCCATGTCCAGTTCTAACTGTTGCTTCTTGACCTGCATACAGATTTCTTAAGAGGCAGGTCAAGTGGTCTGGTATTCCCATCTCTTTCAGAATTTTCCATACTTTGTTGTTATCCACAGGGTCAAAGGCTTTTGTGTAGTCAATAAAGCAGATGTTTTTCTGGAACTCTCTTGCTTTTTTGATGATTCAGCAGATGTTGGCAATTTGATATCTGTTTCCTCTGCCTTTTCTAAATCCAGCTTGAACATCTGGAAGTTCACGGTTCACGTACTGTTGAAGCCTGGCTTGGAGAATTTTGAGCATTACTTTGCTAGTCTGTGAGATGAGTGCAATTGTACAATAGTTTGAACATTCTTTCACATTGGCCTTCTTTGGGACTGGAATGAAACCTAACCTTTTCCAGTCCTGTGGACACTGCTGAGTTTTCCAAATTCCTGGCCTATTGAGTGCAGCACTTTCACAGCATCATCTTTTAGGATTTGAATGAGCTCATCTGGAATTTCGTAACCTCCACTAGCTTTGTCTAGTGAGGCTTCCTCAGGCCCACTTGACTTTGCATTTCAGGATGTCTGGCTATAGGTGGGTGATCACACCGTCATGGTTATCCGGGTCATGAAGATCTTTTTTGTAGAGTTCTTCTGTGTATTCTTGCCACCTCTTCTTGATAATCTTCTGCTTCTGTTAGGTCCATACTAATTCTGTCATGTATTGACCACATCTTTGCATGAAATGTTCCTTTGGTATCTCTGATTTTCTTGAAGAGAACTCTAGTCTTTCACATTCTATTATTTTCCTCTATTTCTTTTCATTGATCACTGAGGAGGGCTTTCTTATCTCTCCTTGCTAGTCTTTGGAACTGTGAATTCAAAAGGGTATATCTTTTCTCCTTGGCCTTTAGCTTCTCTTCTTTTCTCAGTTATTTGTAAGGCCTCTGCAGGCAACCATTTTGCCTTTTTGCATTTATTTTTCTTGGGGTTGGTCTTTATCCCTGCCTCTTGTACAATATCACAAACCTCCATCCAGAGTTCTTTAGGCACTCTATCAGATCTAACCTCTTGAATCTATTTGTCATTTCCACTGTAAAAATGTAAGGGATTTGATTTAGGTCATACCTGAATGGTCTAGTGGTTTCCCCAACTTTCTTCAATTTAAGTATGAATTTGCAAATCAGGAATTCATAATCTGAGCCACAGTCAGCTCCTGGTCTTGTTTTTGTTGACTGTATAGAATTTCTCCATCTTTGGCTGCAAAGAATATAATCAATCTGATTTCAGTGTTGACCATCTGGTGATGTCCATGTGTAGTCTTCTCTTGTGTTGTTGGAAGAGGGTGTTTGCTATGATCAGTGCGTTTTCTTTGCAAAACTGTTAGACTTTGACTGTCTTCGTTTTGTACTCCAAGGCCAAATTTACCTGTTACTCCAGGTATCTCTTCACTACCTACTTTTGCATTTCAGTCCCCTATAATGAAAAAGACATCTTTTTTGTGTGTTAGTTCTAGAAGGTCTTGTAGATCTTCTTAGAACTGTTCAACTTCAGCTTCTTCGGCATTACTGGTGGGGGCATAGACTTGGATTACCATGACAGTGAATGGTTTGCCTTGGAATCAAACAGAAATCATTCTGTTGTTTTTGAGATTGCATCCAAGTATTGCATTTCAGACTCTTGTTGACTATGATGGCCACTCCATTTCTTCTAAGGGATATTTGCCCACAGTAGTAGATATGATGGTCATCTGAGTTAAATTCACCCATTCCAGTCCATTTTAGTTCACTGATTTCTAAAATGTTGATCTCCACTCTTGCCATCTCCTGTTTGACCACTTCCAATTTGTCTTGATTCATGGACCTGACATTCCAGGTTCCTATGCAATACTGCACTCTACAGCATTGGACTTTAATTCCATCACCCGTCACATCCACAACTGGGTGTTGTTTTCTCTTTGGCTCTGTCTCTTCATTTTCAGAAGTTATTTCTCTACTGATCTCCCGTAGGATACTGGGCTCCTACTGACCTGGGGAGTTCATCTTTCAGTGTGCTATCTTTTGTCCTTTCATGCTCTTCATGTTAGTCATACTAGTTTTTGCATGGTCCAACCCCCTATGCCCTGGCAACTCACTGATGCCTTCCAAAATTTTTTTTTAATCTGGATTTTGCCACTGCTATGAGTGGCAGCATTAGTCTACCACACTCATTCTTAAAAGCAAAAGAAAATATATACCAGTTGCACTTATGCAAGGTCACAAGTGAAATATCCACATAAGTAACTGTAGGGAAAGGCAGCCTCATGCGTGCAGTGACTCACCCCCTATTCAACCACATGAGAATGGACCTTGGGTCCTGAACAGTTTCTTATGGAAAGAGTCCTCATAGATGGTGTTAGAATTGTCACCTTAGGCAGGAATATCTTTCCCACTTTCAAACTCAGTGTGTGCTCCTTTGCCTTACTTAAGCATGTGCGTCACATGGCACCCAGCCCACCCCACTATTATATCTGTCCCCAGAGGGGAGAGGACAGTGTCCTTCTGCTGCCTCACCAGAGTGGAATATCCAGACTAATTGCCTTTTGTTTAAAAGAAAATCTTACTGAGTATATAGTTAGTTGCTTTATAATGTTGTTAGTTTCTGCTGTACAGCAAAGTGAATGAGCTCCAAGTTTACATATATTCCCTTTTTTGGATTTCCTTTCTATTTGGGTCACAACAGAGCACTGAGTAGAGTTCCCTGTGCTATACCCAAAGTTGCTGAGAGGGACTCACCGCCTATAGGGGAACCAGTGCCCACTACTGAAGCTGAACTTGCTTTCTCTTCTCTATGTGAGGAAAGTGCTGTTCCATCCAGGGCTTGACTGCATTATTCTGCTTGGCAATTCCGATGCCACTGTGCAGGGGGCAGGGGCATGCAGATTTCTACCCTCGATAATGGGCCGCTTGCTCAACAACAATCCTATAGCGCAAGCATGCTAGTTGCTCCGTCGTGTCTGACTCTCTGTGACCCCATGGACTGTAGCCTGCCAGGCCCTTCTGTCCATGGAATTTCCCAGGCAAGGATACTGGAGTGGGTTGCCATTTCCTTCTCCAGGGGATCTTCCTGACCCAGGGATTGAACCTGTTTACTGCCTTGCAGATGGATACTTTACTGCCTGAGCCACCAGGGAAGTTCAGTCCTATCATAGTGCCGAATATATATTAGTCTTTTGCTCATTGTTCCTGTTATCTATGCTGCATCCCAATCCTGAATGATTCAGACCAAGAATAATCATTTACTTGGCTCACAAACTTTCAATTTGGACAACACTTTAAAAGGAAAGTTTATCTCCACTCTATACAGCATAAGCTGAGAGACTGAAGGGTAAGGGTCATTCACTGACTGGAGGCTATTTGAACACTTACTCTCATACCTGGAAGTTGATAATGGGTTACTGTTTGGAACCTCAGGTAGGATAATTACAGGAACAACTGTATGTGATTTTTCTAAATGACTCTTTGTTTTCTTACAGAATGTTTTTTGGGTTCTATGAATACCCCAAAATATAGGAAACATATGCTTCCGTTCTTTAAAGGCCTCACCTGAAAAACTAGCACAGCATAACTTCTGCCATATTCTATTATTAGTCCATATTCGAGAAAAGGGGACATGGACTCCACATGCTTAATGGGAGGAGTGTTAGGTATTTTTGAATTAGGTTTTAAAGTACTCACATTCATTGATCCACTTAATTATCATATGTACTTCAATGTGCCCTGTACTGTGTTGGGAATACAGTAATGCACAAAATGTATCACGTTTCTTCCCTCATAGTAGAAATAGAAAATTAAAACACATAAATCTACCCTATACTTCTGAATGGTTATATAAGGCAATGGAGAGTAACGATCAGGTTGAAAATTTTAACGGACAGTAACTGCAAAGTGTCTCATTGAAATGGTCACATTTAATCAGATGCCTGAATGAAGACTTGTAAGATCTAGAGCAGGAACTTGGCAGGAAGAGGGGATGGAAAAGAAACCTGTACTGAAGGGAAAATGAAGTTGGCATGTTTGAGGGGTGGCTGGAAGACCCGAAGGCTGAAGCAGGTAAGCAGAGTTCTGAGTGGCTGGAAAGGAAGTCAAAGATATTGGCAGGGCTGGGTATGTAATGTCTTAAAGATTGTTCTAAGAAAAATGAATTTTCTTTTGAGTACTGTGGGATGACATGGACGAGTTTTAGATAAAGGTTAACAGATTATTATTTGTGCTTTAAAAAATCATTCCACCTGCTGTGTAGATTGAGTAGAGAGTAGCAAGAAGGAGATGTTAGGGGGCAAGAGATGAAGTTAACTTGGATGGTCACAACAGAGTTGGTTAAAAGTAGGTGGATTCACAATATATTGTGAAGGTAAGTAAAGTGAAAGTTGCTCAGTTGTGTCTGACTCTTTGCAACTCCATGGGCTATACAGTCCATGGAATTCTCCAGCCCAGAGTACTGGAGTAGGTAGCCTTTCCCTTCTCCAGGGGATCGTCCCAACCCAGGAAAGAACATGTTTTGAAGGTAAACCTTACTACTATTCAGTGGAATGGATATGTACTATGACAGGAACAGAAAAGAATATTATAATATTTGCAGTTTTGATCTCAGCAACAAGGTGTATTGTGATGCCTTTAATGAGATAAAAAAAGAGAGCAAAGAGTGGGGTAGAATTTAGGAGTTCTTAAATATGTTATGTTTGAGCTTCCTGTTAGGTATTTAGATGCCAAAAGGGTAATTGAGTATATAGGCATAGAATTTAGGGGAGAAGTCCACATTAGGGTTAGAAATGTGGAGTCCTCAAGCTGTAAATGATATATAAAGTCATTGAGCTAGATAAGAATCACCAACAAAGTAAGTGCAGACAGGAAGGAGATAAAAATTAAACACAAAATTTTTCAATTCATTAAAATGAAACATTTTAGATCACATTTTTTTAAAGAATAAAGCTTAGAAGGGAAGAATTTGAGTCATAAAGTCTCAGAATATTACCCTTATTATTCTTCTCAGAAAGATTAAAAAAAAATAAGGCAGAGAATATTAACATCCTGGGACCATAATCAATGGACAGAGAGCACTATGGGAGACTGAATCTCATCAAGCTCTGCCTCTTATTTACTGAAAGCAAGAATTTCCAAGGATATCTAATTTCCCAGACATTTAAACTTTCATCTTAACTGGGCTGTACATGGAATACATAACATTAATTTATTCTATAACATATATTAGAAAACATGAAAATTTTTTCTTGCAGTGTAAATAAAATCACCAGCTTTTTGATAACTAATCCAAAACAATACAAATAACATAGACCTTCTGATACTCAGAAGGCTGAATCTTCAGGACTCTTCTTACAGTCCTGCCCCCATTGTAACTCTAGCAGATTCCAAACCAAATGCATATGAGAAATGTGATATCTTCAATTAAAAAAGAAAGAGAAGAGAGCCAAGCACTAAGCCCAGAGAACGTTCAATAATTAGAGCTCACGAATAAGAGGTGAATTGTAACTGAGAACTAGAAATCAGTGAAAAATGAGGAAAAACTATACAGTTTGATGTCTTAGAAACCAAGTTAATAAAATGTCTTCAACAAGAAGGTAGTTGTGCTGAAATAAAAGGAGAAATAGAAGTTGGCTATTAGATTTGGCAAGACTGGTAACATTGTTAAGTATAATCTCGGTAGACTTTGGAGACAGTGTTGTGACTGGCATAGATAGAGGAGAGAGGTAGAGACATTGCATACAGACAGCTGTTTCCAGGAGATTTACTATAAAAGAAAAGCTGAGACTAGAAAGTTGTAGGAGGAAAACATAGAGCCTAGGAAAGTTTTATGCTATTTACCACAGCATATTTGTATCCTGTTGGGAATGACCCAGAAGAGAGAAGGAAGTTGATGATGTAAAAGACCGAAGGACAGGTGTAGGTGCCATGTCTAAAATAGCCAAGAGGACATGGCTTTAGTGTACAAGAGGTTGTCTTTAGACGGAAACAAACACCTCACTCGTGTTAGACAGGAAGGAAGACTAGGTGGGTAGTCATATAGGTTTGGTGGTAGAAAAATGAAGGAGTTTTCTTTTAATTACTCTGATTTTATCTCTAAAGTAGGAAGCAATTGTGATCTAAGGGTATGGTGAGGTAAAGGGATCTATAACATTTGAGGAGAGAATGGGAGTGAAATAGTCCTCCAGAGAAGAGACTGGATTAACTAGGACAGAGGGATTCTGAGAGGCATTGTTCACAGGCTTGGGGTACTTTCCAGAGAGCAAGAGGGAAAGAAAATCTCCAAAGAACAAGAAAGTCTTCAGAGTTCTACAGAGCACAATGGAAAGATTTGAGAGTGCAGTAAAGATGCCTGAAATATGGTGTATTCAAATTATAGGAGATGACAAAGCAGTTGAAGAAAATGAAATTATACATATACTATGCCAACATGCACAGATCTGAAAAATATGTTAAATGAAAAAAAGCAAGTTGCAAAGAGACTTAACCATTTCATAATTCATATAAAGTTTTATATAAACTAAAAATCACTATCTTGTTTAGAGATAGCTATGTTAGTCTACAGATACAAAACATTTAACTTGAAAAGAGTCACACTGAATTCACCATAGCACGTATCACTCTGTGGGAGAAGGCAAGAGTGGAAATAAAAGTGCACTTAAATTCCTTTTCTTCATTTAGAAAATCAAAGAACATACATTATTAAAAATGAAAATTTATATAGCAACTATGGAGACAGCATGAATATTCCTTTAAAAGCTAGTAATAAAGCTACTGTATGATGCAGCAATCCCACTCTTGGGCATATACCCTGAGGAAACCATAATTGAAAAAGACGTATGTATCCCAGTGTTCATTAAAGCACTGCTTACAATAGTTAGGACATGGAAGCAACCTAGATGTCCACTGACAGATGAGTGGGTAAAGATGTGGTACCTATACACAATGGGATATTCCTCAGCTCTCACAAGGAATGAAATTGAGTCAGTTGTTGTGAGGTGAATGAACCTAGAGACTGTTATACAGAGTGAAGTAAGTCAGAAAGAGAAAAAGATGTATCATATATTAATACGTATATATGGAATCTAGAAAAATGGTACTGACAAACCTAGCTGCAGGGCAGGAATAGAAACACAAACATAGAGAATGGATTTTGGACACAGCAAGAGAAGGAAAAGATGGGGCGAACTGAGAGAGTAGCATTGAAATATATACATTACTATGGGTACAACATTAATAGCTAGCAGAAAGTTGCTGTATAATACAGAGGGAGCTCAGCCTGGTGCTCTGTGATGACCTAGAGGAGTGGGATGGGGTGGGAGGGAGGGCAAATGTGTGTACTTGTGGCTGATTCATGTCGTCGTATAGCAGAAACCAACCCAACACTATAAAGCAATTATATTCCAAATAAAAATAAATTTTAAAAAATCATACATGTACAGGTATATGTTTACTATATTATTTTGGTACATTTCTACATTTTTTAATTCTCAAAGAAAAAGGAAATAAAGATGCAGAAAAATTTAATAGCACATCCAAACAAAACAATGGACATTTCTATTAGTAAAATCAAGGCAGCTATGTTATTTGAGGAAAACTTAAAGGATAGATAATTACAATTGAGTTATTTGGGGCCCTGAGCTTAAGCAGCAGAGTTCTAAAAGCAAACTTGTTTTTTGTCAGTTTCCCATTTCTGTTTATTCTCCAATTCAAGTTCCCTCTCACATCCACAATGTTTTTTAATCAAGAATTACTTGATTAGAACAAAGATTCCCCTTTCTTTTAGAAGTATTTAGTGTTTGCCTTCCTTCTAGTTGAGAACTTTGACTCATACAATTTTGGAATTCATCTAATATGTTAATATTAGGTAAGAGGAGGACCAAAGTGGTATTCCGGCACAAAGAAGTTAAGAGAGCCCAGATACTTTATGATCTTTTCAGTGCCTGTAAAGAGTATATGTAGTTTACCACAAGTGCGCAGAAAGAAGATGTGATATCCTGATGAAATGTCTCAAAAGGCTGCATAAAGGATGAGAGAGGATTACATGTGTTTTTAAAAATCTTCTATTTTATGTCTCAGGAAATTGATATGTCAAGGACTGCTGAATTCAAATAGTTGCTAAGGGATCTACCTGTATATGGACCTGCTTCATCTCCAAAAACAGAACAGAAAATCCAAATAATGTCTCACCTCCCACTCAGATTTCCAATTAGGGAAAGACCCTGCCTTCAGCCTGCCTGCTCCAGTTGTCCTGCTCTACCATGCAGACTGATCCCAGTATCAGTTATCAAATAGCCAGTTAGTTCTTATCAGGTAATCACTCAGCATTTATCCAGAAGTGTGTGTGAGAGAGAGAGATTGAGAGAGAAAAAAGGGAGGACGGACAGAATGAAGAGGGAGAAACAGTTACAATTCTGATTGCTGACAACTGTGAAATCTCAGTTGACTGTGACTTGTATGGCAGTCAGAACTCTTGGGAAGTTTAGTCAAGGAAAGTCACATTTCCAACCAGGGGACCTGCTTCATATACCATTTGTTTGCATACACAGAAGAAACTGCTGGTCTTTGATTCTCACTCAGAATAATATTGTTCAGGGGAGAGGATGACTCATTCAAGTTGTATAGCTTCCTTTTATTGAAATATTAAGAAGAAAAAGACTCAAGAACCTAAATTAAGGCGCAGACTTCAAGTAGTGAAATATGTAAATATATGGCTTGTTTAGGTATCATTTAGAATGTGTGTGTATGTTGTTAGATCGCTTCCGAAAGTTGTTGTCAAGAGGCCATGGGTCATATATGCTTTCTCTTTTTCTAAGCACATGGACACATGCCTCAAATTCTGCAAAACCACTTTTTCCCAGAGTGCCCACCTGTATAAGTGGCTTTTAGTATCAATAAAAAGGCCTCTGAATGTTTTTTATTTCCCAAACCACTGAAATAAGGAAGAATAAATTATCCTGAGACTAAGTCTTCACGCATGCATGCATGCATGCATGCTAACTTGCTTCAGTCGTGTCCGACTCTGTGCGACCCCATAGACAGCAGCCCACCAGGCTGCCCTGTCCACAGGATTCTATAGGCAAGAATACTGGAGTGGGTTGCCATTTCCTTCTCCACTAAGTCCTCATAGCTACCATTGAAGACCACAGTCACCATAACTTCTAGCTTGATTTTCCTTTGGTTTGCACTGGTGAGAAAATGACCCATGTCTTGTTAGACAAAAGTCAGAGCCGGCTCTCTCTCCCCTCCCATAAGCTGGCAGCATTGTGTATGTATGTGTGTATGAGATTTAAGTATGACTATGTGCTTGTGTATATGCACGTACATGAGTGTATATTCAAGTGTATGTCTAAGCATGTGTGTGTATATGTTTGCATGTGTATATATGTTTGCATGTGTGTATACATGGATATGTATGCATATGTGTCCATGTGTGTCTGTGTGTGGGGGCTGTGTGTGTGCATTTTTAAGGGGAAAGAGTTTCTAATGTAGGGCTGTGTGGTTGCAGAAATCTTTTACTTTTCAAACATTGTGAAAGGCTCTCACCAGGGTCTTCTCTGTAGAAGCTGCTTTGGCTGTCCTTCTTGTCACTGCAGAGGCCAATGGGCGGGACATCTTCTACCTCACTGTGCTGGCTGAGGGCTTCTAGCTAAGAGAGAGAGAGAGGGCTTCTAGCAAATATAAAGGAGCACTGCCCAAGGCTAAATGCCCCAGGAATTAGACTTCACCCAGGTGACGCTAGTGGTAAAGAACTGCCTGCCAATGCAAGACATAAGAGATGTGGGTTTGATCCCTGGGTTGGGAAGATCCCCTGGAGAAGAGAATGGCCATCCACTGCAGTGGATTTCCCTCATAGCTCAGTTGGTAAAGAATCTGCCTGCAATGCAGGAGACCTGGGTTCAATTCCTGGGTCAGGAAGATCCCTGGGAGAAGGAAATGGCAACCCATACAAGTATTCTTTCTGGAGAATCCCATGGACAGAGGAGCCTGGCAGGTGACAGTCCATGGGGGAGCAAGAGTTAGACATGACTCAGTGACTAAACCACCACCCACTTCAGTATTTTTGCCTGGAGAATCCCATGGACAGAGGAGCCTGTCAGGCTACAGTCCATGGGGTCCCAAAGAGTCAGATACAACTGAAGTGACTTAGCACACATGCCTGTGTAATGCTTTAGAGTTTACTAAAATGCTTCCACATTGTTTATTCAATAAAAATTTGCCCTAGGAATATTCTCTTTCCATACTCTTCTTTGCTTATCACTTGCATTATCACTGGCATTTTTTTTTTTTTGAGGACCTTAAGAAATAGATACAAAACCAGGAGATAAAGAGAACCCATCTGTTTGTCCCTAAATAGGGCTTCAGACTGACAGAACCATCAATCAAGCAATAGCCTCTTTAGCGTGGTGCCCTCCATAAGAGTGGACACCCCCCAATTGTTTTTTGACGCTGGGAGGAGGCCCTGTCCTAAATTCTGCTTAAGAGCTCAGACTGGTACCTAATACCCCTGCCCTGTCAACCACCCACATCTCTACCCACAGTGGATAGACAGAGACGAGTGTTTATGATATAACTACTATGCTTCAGTTCTCATTTCATTTATTTCTCACATTAGCCAATAAGGGTAGCTCTTACAATCCTATTTTTATAGACAGTCAAGAATTCTATATAACTTACTCAAGGACACAGGGCAGTAAGTGTTAGAGATAACATTTGGGCCTGAGTCTTCCCAAATCAAACTTCTCTTTCCTATATCCACTGTATTTTAATCAGAAAGGAAAACAAAATAGCTTCCCCCCCCCCCCATATGTCATGATGTCAGAAAGATTTTGCAGCTTTTTTGAGTGATACTTCTACCTACAGACTAAAAATTATTTCTTGTCTCTTATCTAAAACATGACTTTCTTCTATTCCTCTAGTGTAAGCCCATCACCCTATTATGATCCAGAGAGTCCCCCGAAAAGTAACTTATCTGAAAATGGAAGGTATCTTAACCAATAAAAGAACATGGGTAAGGGCACAGTACTTGAAACTAAAGGAAAATAAATGGTGGGTTATGACACACATGCGGCCAACCACCCAGAGCTTGCTGTAAGGGTAGAGAGAAGTCTAAGAGCTGTGCAAGGCTCCATGCCTCCCTCAGTCAAGAACGATATTCATTTTCTCCCAACCCTCTAAGCAAACTACTTTATTACATGGTCTCTCCAGCATTAACCACTGCCAGGGGGCCAAATACAATAAATGGATCAATGGCTTGATGCTATTAAGCAGCTCCTATAAAGAAAAGAAATAACCTGCAGTTTCCTTGGCAATAAGACATCAATACTAGACGTCCTCCAAGGAGGTCTCTCAAGCAGAGTGCCTACACACGTTCCTGATCAATAAAGCATTAAACAAGGATGAGTATACTGGTGTGGTAAACAATAAACAGTGCTGAATCATCTATATCCTCTTAAAATGAACCAAGCTTTAGACCATGTGAAATGGAAACAAATATTTGCACAGCCCTATGCATGACTTACTGGTGAGCTGTGTTCTTTGATCAGGGCTGGACTCATAGTATGTTCTCAGTACCTGCCCTGAGAACACTGAGTAATGGCAGTAGTAACAATAATGTAGTAATAAGTAGGTAATAGTAATAATTTCTAAATGCTGTGTGTTTATTAACGTGTAATCCTCACAACAACCCTACAACGTAGGTACTATTATCATCTCCACTGTGAAGAAAGAAATGGAGATGTCACTAAGATACTGACATATGAAGCTGTTGAATTTCCTTCCTTTCACAATACACAGAATATACAGCTCCTTATGGATCAATTCCTTCCGAGAAAAATCCAGAAACTAGTTGAGTGACTCCTATATATCAGGCAGCTGAGAAAGTACCCACATTGAAACAGGTAGGAAAGGCTAAGACCTACACCATCAGTTCAGTTGCTCAGTCATGTCCGACTCTTTGCAACCCCATGAATCGCAGCACACCAGGCCTCCCTGTCCATCACCAACTCCTGGAGATCACTCAGACTCATGTCCATTGAGTCGGTAACGTCATCTAGCCATCTCATCCTCTGTTGTCCCCTTCTCCTCCTGCCCCCAATCCCTCCCAGCATCAGAGTCTTTTCTAATGAGTCAACTCTTCACATGAGGTGGCCAAAGTATTGGAGTTTCAGCTTTAGCATCAGTCCTTCCAATGAACACCCAGGACTGATCTCCTTCAGAATGGACTGGTTGGATCTTCGTGCAGTCCAAGGGACTCTCAAGAGTCTTCTCCAACACCACAGTTCAAAAGCATCAATTCTTCGGCACTCAGCTTTCTTCACAGTCCAACTCTCACATCCATACATGACCACAGGAAAAACCATAGCCTTGACTAGACAGACCTTTGTTGGCAAAGTAATGTCTCTGCTTTTTAATATGCTATCTAGGTTGGTCATAACCTTCCTTCCAAGGAGTAAGCGTCTTTTAATTTCATGGCTGCAATCACCATCTGCAGTAATTTTGGAGCCTAAAAAATAAAGTCTGACACTGTTTCCACTGTTTCCCCATCTGTTTGCCATGAAGTGATGGGACCGGATGCCATGATCTTCATTTTCTGAATGTTGAGCTTTAAGCCAGCTTTCTACTCTCCTCTTTCGCTTTCATCAGGAGGCTCTTTAGACCTACACCATAACCCCACACTAATAGTACTGTACAGTTGGGAGGGAAGTTCCCAGCTTCTCTAAGAGGAGGGAAGAGTTTGGACCTCACACTGAGAACCCCAAGTTTTAAGGTTGCTACTGGAGGCACAGCCCCCAAATGACCTAGCTCTGAGTACTCATGTTCATGAATTCCACAGAACTATAGCAAACAAGCAGTTTTTAAATGGATGTGCAAATACTCCCTGTGACTAGATGCCTGGGGTTGGTGCAAAGGGAGCAGGAATAAGCACCCATCTCCCAGTTTCCTCCAGGAAGGGGCTTCGCTTCATATTTTTCCAGCTGTTGCCTGAAAGTCCAGCTTCTGATCAGCCTGTATTTAGGTGCTGACTACCATCCTCCTCAGAGCTCAAAAGAGCCAGTGGGCACCTTCCTTACATTCTCCCTCTGACTTCCTCCAACAATAAAACCAAGTCTCCAACTTCTTCCTGGAAGGAGCTTGTTCACACTTCTGGTGTACCAAATTTTGTGGCTGCCACCTGAAGCATAAGCCCTCATATTAACTAGCTCTGACAGACAACAGGGTTCAGATTTCACTAGTCTCACAGGACCATGTTAAACAAACAAAAAAAGCAGTTTTCAAACGGGCATGGAAGCACTTTACTGCAGCAATTCCTACCAGACAGCACAGAGGGAACGGCCAAAACACCTATCTCCCACTTTCTCCCTGGAAGAGATTTCACTTAATATTTTCCCAGCTTCTCTCCAAGGTTCTGGGTTTTAATCAGTCTGCATGAGGAGCTGGCTACTATCTTCCTGGTAGTCCAGTAGTGCTGGTAGTCACATTTCCCAGTCTCCTCCAACTTAATCCAATACTAGTAGTAATTCTCCAGCTTCTCCTTTGAAATGAGCTTGTCCACACACTTAGCAACCCTACTATTATGGCTGCCACCCCAGGGGCTGGCTCTCAGTTTACCTAGCTCTGGGAGGAAAGAGGGTTCAGCATTTATGAGTCCCTTGCTGCTGCTAAGTCACTTCAGTCATGTCTGACTCAGTGTGACCCCATAGACAGCAGCCCACCAGGCTCCCCTGCCCCTTGGGACTACACAAAATGAAAAGACAGTTCTATTTGAGCTTCAAGGACTCCAAGGTATTATTCCCTCATACTCAGCACAGTGAATCAGAAACCAGCTTCTGATTTCCTCCTGGGAGGGGCTCTACTGTGTACAGAATGTCCTGATTTTCCTACCTGCTGCCTGAAGTGTCAGTGTTCGACTAGCTTGCATCAGGGAGCTCAAGGGGTTGGAGGTGAGTAGTCCTCTGGGAGCCTAAACAAGAATGTGGCCATCTCCAATATCTTTGGTACACTGAAGGTTTTGCTACACCCTCAAAAACTGGGAGCCGCTAGGAAAACAATGGCAGCACAGACACAAACATTTGAAGGACAACCAGGTGCTCAGGCCAGGCTGACTGATGAGGTTAGTCTCCTTATGAGACCAATCTATCAAAATAAAATAAGCAGGCTTTTTATTTAATGTACATATATCAACAAAAAGAGTCAAAGAAAATGAAGAAATAGGGGAATATGTTCCAAACACAAGAACAAAAGAAATCGCTAGAAACCAAATTAATGAAAAGGAGATAAGTGATTTACCCAACAAAGAATACAAAATAATGGTCATAAAGATGCTCAAAGACAGAAGAATAATGCATGAAAAAAGAGAATTTTGACAAAGAGAACATTTTGAAAAGTACCAAAGAGAAATCAGAGAGTTGAAAAATATAATAACTGAAGTGAAAATTTTAATATAGGACTTAAAGAGCAGACTAAATCAACCAGAAAAAAAAAAAATCAGCAAACTCAAAGACAATGGAATTCATCAAATCAGAAGAGTAAGAAGAAAAAGTGTGATGGTAGATTCAAGGACTATGTTACAGTATCACGGAAACCAATATATACATTATAGAGGTCCCAGAAGGAGGAGAGAGAAAGAGGCAGAAATTTTATTCAAATAAATAATGGCTGAAAACTTTCCTAACCTGTGGGAAGAAACAGATACCCAGAACTAGGAATCCAAAAAAGTGCAAAATAAGAAAGAATCCAAGACCCATAAGTGAAGTTGTGCAGCTCTTTGCAATTCCATGGACTGTAGCTTACCAGGTTCCACTGCCATTGGGATTTTCCAGGCAAGAGTATGGGAGTGGCTTGGCATTTCCTTCTCCAAAGGATCTTCCCAACCCGGGCTTTGAACCTGGGTCTCCCACATTGAAGTCAAATGCTTTACCCTCTGTGCCACCAGGGAAGACCCATACTGAGACACATTATAACTAAACTGTCAAAAGTTAAAGGCAAAAGAGAATCTGAAAGCTTCAAGACAAAAAGTAGCTTGTCATGTACAAGGAAACTTCCATAAGACTTTCAGAAGATTTTTAGTGGAAGCCTTGCAGGCGAAAAGGGAATGGGATGATCTACTCAAAGGGCAAAAATAAAACCGAAACCAAACCAGCCAACTCTGCCAACCATGAATATTCTATCCAGCACTGACGTCCTTTACAATTTAAGGGGAGATAAAGAGTTTCTGGAACAAACAGAAGTTAAAATAGTTCACCAGCACACAACCAACTTTACAGAAATGTTAGTGGGAGTTCCTAAAACTTAAGGATGCTAATTAGTAACATGAAAACATGTGAAAGTATAAACTGGTAAAGGTAAACATATAGTTAAATTCAAGACATTCTAAAGTTGCAATGGTGGGGGTAAATAACTTATAACTCTAGTATAAAGATAAAAAGGAAAGTATTTTAAAAATAACTAAAACAACATTATTTGTTAGTGGATATGCAAATCTGACTTGATGGACATGAGTTTGAGCAAGCTCCAGGAAATGGTGATGGATAGGGAAGCCTGGCATGCTGCAGTACATGGGGTCACAAAGAGTCAGACACGACTGAGCGACTGGACTGAATGCAACATAGAACAATATAAATGTGACATCAAAAATATAACCCCCTAGGAGGAAGTATAAAAATTTAGAACTTCTGTATGCATACAAAGTGAAGTTGTTATCAGCTTAAAAGAGACTGGTATAAAATGTTTAATGCTAGACTCATGCTAATTACAAAATAAAAAACCTATAGTTAGTAGATAAAGGAGAATGAGTCAAAGCATACCACTATAAAAAATAATCAAATCACAAAGGAGAGGAAGAAACAAAGGAACTACCAGAAAGCAAAAAATAAAAAAGACAACAGTAAGTCTATACTTATCAATAATTAATTTATGTAAGTGGATTAAGTTTTCCAATCAAAATGCAGAGTGACTGAATAGATACATATGTAAGGATTTATATATCTATCTATATATATAAGACCTGACTGTATACTGACTTATAGTCACTAAAGAGACTCACTTGAGCTTTAAATACATACATAGACTGAAAGTGAAGAGATAGAAAAGATATTCCTTGCAAATGGAAACCAAAAAATGAACAAGCGTCAATCTATGTATATCACACAAAATAGACTTTAAGTCAAAAATGTAATAAGGAACCAAGAAGATCATTACACAATAGTAAAGGGGTCAGTCATAAGGATATAATAATTCCAGTTATTCATGCACTCTATTAGAGAAGCTAAATATGTAAAGCAAAGATTAACAGAGCTGAAGGAAGAAATAGACAGCAATACAATAATTTAGGAGACTTCAAAATCCCACTTCAACAATGGGTAATCCAGACAGAACAAAAGGAAATATTGGACTTAAATGATACAAATAGACCAAATAGACTTAATAGGCACAACGGAACATTCCATCAGCAGGAGAATGCACATTCTTCTCAGGCACACATGGAACATTCTCCAGGATAGATCTATTTTTAAGCCAAAAAACAAGTCTTAACTAATTCAAGAAGACTGAAATCACATCAAATGTCTTTCTGATACAATGTTATGAAACTAGAAATAAAAGAAAAAAAAGGAAAACACAAATATATGAAAATTAAATGTTTCTGAATAACCAATGCATCAAAGAAATCCAAAGTTTAATGAAAGAAAAATTTGAGACAAATAAAAGTGGAAACACAACATACTAAAATCTACGAGATGCAGCAAAAGGCAGTTCTAAGAGGGAAATTGACAGCCAAAAAACACCTACATTCAGGAGCAAGAAAGACCTAAAATAAACAACCTCACTTCATATCCACACAACCAGAAAGAGAGATGAATTACCCCCAGATTAGCAGAATGAAGGAAATAACAAAAATCAGAGTAGAAACAGATGAAATAGAGACTAGAAAGACAATAGACTGTATCAAATCAAGAGTTCTTTTTTTGGAAAGACATACAACACTGGTAAATCTTTAGGCGAAGAACAAGAGAGAAGACTCAAAATCAGAAATGAGAGAGGTGACATTACAGCTGATAACAGAAATATTAAGAACCATAAGAAACTACTATGAGCAATCACATGGCAACAAATTGAATATTCTAGAGGAAATGGATAAACTCTTAGAAACATAACTCTCTACCAAGACTGAATCAGGAATAGAAAATTGGAACACATCAACTACTAGGAAGGAGATTGAATCTGTTACCAAAAATTTCCCAACAAAGCAAAGTCCAGGACCAGATGGCTTTGCTGATGGATTCTACCAAGCATTTAAAAAAGAATTAATACCAATCTTTGTCAAATTCTTTCAAACAAATAGAAGGAAATGGAACACTTCCAGATTCATTTAGGAGGTCACAGCATTATCCTGATACCGAAGATAAAAAAGGACACTACAAGAAAAGAATAACTATAGGCCAGTATCCCTGATGAACACAGATGCAAAAATCTTCAATAAAATATTAGCACTCTGAATTCAACAATACATAAAAATAATTGTATACTGTGATTAAGTGAGGTTTATTTCTGGGATGCAAAACTGGTTCAACATACGAAAATCAATCAATATGATACACCACATTAACAAAATGAAGGATAAAAATCATATAACCATCTTAACAGATAGAGTATTTGACATAATTCAACATCCTTTCATGATAAAACTCTGAACCATAAAGAAGAATGGAACCTACCTAAGCATAGTAAAGATCATATCTGACAACCACAGAGATTACATGACACTCAACAGTGGAAAACTGAAAGATTTTTCTATAAGAAGATGAGCAGGACAAGAATGTCCACTCTCACGAGTTCTATTCAATGTGGTACTGAAAATCCTCGCCAGAGCAATCAGGCAAGAAAAAGAAATGAAAGGCATCAAACTCAAAAAGGAAAAAATATAAAATTATCTCTATAAAATACATAGAAAACTCTAAACAGTACACCAAAAAAAAAAAAAAAGTTACAATAAACAATTCAACAAAGTTGCAGGATACAAAATCAAAATACAAAAATACAACAGACTAACAATGAACTATCAGAAAGAAAAATTAAGAAAATAGTCCCATTTACAATAGCATCAAAGAGAAAAATATAGGAATTAATCTAACCAAGGAAGTGAATGAGCTGTACACTAAAAACTACAATAGAGGCATCCCTTGGTGTCCACAGGGTATTGGTTCCAAGACCCTCAAATATATCAAGATTTTCAGAGTCCCTTGCAAAACTTTCAAGTCTCTTACATAGAATGGCATAGTCATGTGCCCTCCCATATCCATAGGTTCCACATCCATGGATTCAATAAACCTTGGATCAGGTTCAGAATCTGTGGATACAGGACAGCTATACATTTTGATGAAAGAAACTGAAGAAGACACAGATAAATAGAAAGATATTCTGTGTTCACAGACTGGAAGAATTTATACAGGTAAAACACCCATACTACCCAAAGTGAGCTATAGATTCAACGCAATACCTATAAAAATCCTAATGGCACTTGTCACAGAATAGGAAAACCAATTCTAAAATTTGTATGGGATGTATGTGTACCTATGGCTGATTCATGTTGATGTATGGCAGAAACCAACAAAATATGAAGCAATTTTTCTCCAGTTAGAAGTAAATTAAAAAAAATTTGTATGGAACCACAAATGACCCTGAATAGCCAAAGCAGTCTCAAGAAAGAAACCTGATGTGTCACGCTTCTTGATTTCAAAGTATGTTACAAACCTACAGTAATCAAAAGAGTTTGGTATTGGCATAAAAACAGAAACATACTATTAGATCAAAGAAGAATAGTTTTTACTAAAGGAAACTGTCCACAAAACAAAAAGGGAACCTATGGAAGTGAAGAACATATTTGCAAACCACATGTTTAAAGGGTTGCTGCTGCTGAGTCGCTTCAGTTGTGTCCGACTCTGTGCGACCCCATAGACAGCAGTCCACGAGGCTCCTGCGTCCCTGGGATTCTCCAGGCAAGAACACTGGAGTGGGTTGCCATTTCCTTCTCCAATGCATAAAACTGAAAAGTGAAAGTGAAGTCGCTCAGTCGTTTCCGACTCTTCGCGACCCCATGGTCTGCAGCCTACCAGACTTCTCCGTCCATGAGATTCTCCAGGCAAGAGTACTGGAGTCGGGTGCCATTGCCTTCTCCGGTTTAAAGGGTTAATATGGTGGCTCAGAGGTTAAAGCGTCTGCCTGGAATGAGGGAGAACCAGGTTCGATCCCTGGGTTGGGAAGATCCCCTGGAGAAGGAAATGGCAACCCACTCCAGTACTCTTGCCTGGAAAATGCCATGGAGAGAGGAGCCTGGTAGGCTACAGTCCATGGGGTCGCAAAGAGTCGGACACGACTGAGCGACTTCACTATCCTATATATACAAGGAACTCATACCAGTGTATGTATGTGTGTGTGTGTGTGTGTGTGTATAAAAGAAATGTAATAAACCAATTTAAAAATGGGCAAAGAAGCTGAATAACATTGTCCAAAGAAGACATACAAATGGCAAAGAGGTACATGAAAAGACACTCAGCATCACTAAATATCAGGGAAATACAAATTAAAACCACAATGAAATATCACCTCACACCTGTTAGGATGGCTATTATGAAAATGTTAACAGATAACAAATAATTGTGAGGCTGTAGATAAAAAGGAACACTTGTACACTGTTGGTGTAACTGGTCCATCCACTTTGGAAAAAAGGATAGAGTTTCCTCAAGAAATTACAAACAGAACTAATGTCTGATCTAGCACTTCCATTTCCGGGTATACATCCAAAGGATACAAAATCATTATCTGGAAGAGAGGACAATGCTTCCATGCTCACTGCAGAATTATTCACAGTAGTTAGAATATAGAAACAACCAAAGTGCCTGTCATGGATGATTACAGAGTGTGATATACAAACACATACGTAAGTGCATTATTCTGCCTTAAAAAAAGAAACCTTGCCATTTGTGACGACACGAACAAACCCGAAGGGTATCATGCTATTTGAAATAAACCAGACACAGAAAGACAAGTGCTGTATCGGTGCGCTTATATGTGTAATCTAAAACAGGCAAACTCATAGAAGCAGAGAGTAAAATAGTGATTGCCAAGGCTGGGCAAGTAGGGGAAATGAGGAGAAGTTAGTAAAAGGATACAAATTTTCAGTGATAAGATGAATAAGCTTTGAAGATACAACATATAACATGGTCACTAGAGCTTCACTGGTGGCTCAGATAGTAAAGAGTTTGCCTGCAGTGTGGGAAAACTGGGTTCAGTCCCTGGGTCAGGAAGATCGCTGAAGAAGGGAATGGCAACCCACTCCAGTATTCTTGCCTGGAGAATTCCATGAACAGAGGAGCCTGGAGAGCTACAGTCCATGGGGTCTCAAAGAGTTGGATGTGACTGAGTGACTAACACACCCCCGGTTGATAATACTGTATTTATTGTTTAATTGAAATTTGATAAGAGAATAGAACTTGTGTTCTCATAAAAACAAGCATAGTAAGATGATGAATGTGTTAATCAACTTTGTGAGAATAGTTTCATAAGTTTTACATATGTTAAATTATCACATTGTACACTTAAAATATAATTTTATTTGTCTATTATACCTCAAATGAGACTGAAGAAAAAAATAGAGATGGAAGCACAGAGACATTAAGGAACTTGTCCAAGGTCACACAGATGAAAAATACTAGAACCAGAAGTTGGAATCTAAAGTCTGCTTTAGCAAACACTCCATTATCTGAGAAAAAACGGTGGAGTTGTCCCTCCTGGGAGCAGGAGGAAAGCTCAAGCCAGTGGTTATGAATCAATGGGCTACAAAATTTGGATGGAAATAAGAGATTTGGGAATCCACCTCATGCAAGGATCTGCCAATGGTATTTGTCAACTATGATTTTATTCTCACACACCTATGCACCTGTATCTTAAAGTATATATAGATGTTGTCGTGATTACTAAAATGCAGATTCACTGCATTCAAGTCACATTTTAGTCTACAAACCTCTTGAGAGCAAAGACTGTTTATTCAGCATCATGCCTATCATATAATATGCACTTAATACAAATATGTTAAATAGAAATCTGATGGATATGTCATTCTTAAAAATCGGGGGTTACAAAATCAAAGTTACAATTTTCAAAGGAATCAATTATTTTATTTTAAAAAGAAATTCTCATAACTCAAAAGTTTGGAAATAACTAAGGATCTAACTTTCTCTTTGACTCTTTCTCAACATTATAAAGCAAAACAGGTGATACTGGGTGTATCTACTGAAACAGTCCCAGACCCGCATGAGAAATAAGTAGAACTGCCCTTCATATCCTAGCAAGACATAAATTGCCTTTTCTCTTTTATAAACACAGCTGAACTCAAGGTAAAATGTTAGGGGCCCAGTGGGCATTAGAAAATGTTAATTGGATGTTGACCTTGGCTTTGCTGCTCAGATACAGCCCAGACATCTCTCTCTGTGCTCAAGTTTCCTTCTATGAAAAATGGAGATGCTAATCCAGATCTTGGTAGAACTTAGTCATTTTTACAAAGCAAAGGTTATATAATGAGCCATGAGTGCTGTGCGCACCTTTGGAATAAAACCATGACTTTCTATATATATATATATATATATATATATATATATATATATATATATATATATATATATATAACCAAACAATCTCAGTCCCCAATATGTCAACTTGGAACAGACTCTAATGCAGACTTCTCAGTCTAACACAGATTTTCCCCCTACAGATTTCTGTCTATCTTCTTCCTAAGTGCAGTGATTTCATGTGGAAATGACATCAGTACGAACTTGACATTGTCCTATTAAGTCAGCAAAGTGCTTAGGGAGAAAACCACAAAGAGCAGCATCAGTAAATAGATGAAAGAGGAAACATTTCAAGAATCTCCTTGTCAAGCAGTAAGTCATTCCTTGAGTCAGAATTAGTTAAAACATTGCAATGTCTCCATCTAATATGCATTTGGTCACCTTCAGCTCAGGGTTCAGATGCTCTGTTACTCAATACAAAAGCAAACAGAAATGCTGGAACCCTGTGAATTAACACTGAACTGGGGCTGTCATTGGAAAGGGCCTCCTTAAACAAGCAACTTGAACATTAATCCTTACTTTAGAGTTACCTCCATTTTTAGGCAAAACAGAGGATATTAAATAGAAATCAGTTGACTTATTCCCTAAGGGTATTTTGTTTAATTTTAAAAAATCCTACCATACCCAGAGAAATGTTAAGATATGAAATATATACTTACCATTAATAATATTTAGTATTTTGGGGGGTTGAGGTTTCAGTATCTCTAAAAGTATATGCTTACAAGCAGATAAATTATATTACTAAGCAGGGCATGCTATTTTTTCATCTTTAATATTATGCTTATTTCAAAGAAGCTCAGATGAATTTATGATGAGAATTCATAGTCATGAACTATCTTTTTTCCCAGCTGGTGTTAATTCATTTTTTCCCTAGCAGAAAAATTCTTAAATTCAGATTTTCATTTTAAATTAAGAGAAAGTCATTGTAGTAGTGATACCTGCAATAAATATATAAGAAACACATCTCCTTAGTGTTAAGTGAGTAATTTTGGGTTGGGAAGATCCCCTAAAAAAGGGAAAGGCTACCCATTCCAGTATTCTGGCCTGGAAAATTCCATGGACTGTGTAGTTCATGGGGTTGAAAAGAGTTGGACACATCAGAGCCAATTTCACTTCACTTTGGAGTTCTAAAAGTAATGTCAAAGGAACCTTAATTCATCCAGTGTCTCCTAAAGCAGAATTTCCTGCCGAGAGTTCATAGTGCTGTTTCTAAAGATATAATAATACTGCCCTAGAAGAGTTCCTTTTGGATCCTTCTAAGATCCAACCAGTCCATTCTAAGGGAGATCAGTCCTGGGTGTTCTTTGGAAGGAATGATGCTAAAGCTGAAACTGCAATAATACTTTGGCCACCTCATGTGAAGAGTTGACTCACCGGAAAAGACTCTGATGCTGGGAGGGGTTGGGGGCAGGAGGGAAAGGGGACGACAGAGGATGAGATGGCTGGATGGCATCACTGACTCGATGGGCGTGAGTCTGAGTGAACTCCGGGAGTTGGTGATGGACAGGGAGGCCTGGCATGCTGCAATTCATGGGGTTGCAGAGTCGGACACAACTGAGCAACTGAACTGAACTGAATATCCTTACAGTCCATAAATCCCTAACAGCTTCTCTTAGATGAGTACATTGAACCAAAATGCCAGCTACTCTTTGGTAGTTTCCTTCCTCTGTGGTACACTTGGAAGATGTTACTGTGTATGGTATGGTGTATGTAAATTATGACACAATGTAAAAAATGAGTCTGTCATTCAAATACTGTTAAATGATATCTTATTCTTGGGAAATATCTACTTTACCCAGAAAGACTAAAGATATGCATGCACTATTGATATTATGTAAAATAGGTAACTAATGAGAACCTATTGTAGAGGTCAGGAGGAGAAGGGGACGACAGAGGATGAGATGGTTGAATGGCATCACTGACTCAATGGACATGGGTTTGGATGAACTCTGGGAGTTGGTGATGGACAGGGAGGCCTGGCGTGCTACAGTTCACGGAGTCGCAAAGAGTCAGACACGACTGAGCACCTGAACTGAACTGAACTGATTGTAGAAGGAACTCTACTCAGTGCTTATGGTGACCTAGATGGGAAGGAAATCCAAAACAGAAGGTATATATGTAGAGGCAGACACGTATTAAAAAGCAGAGACATTACTTTGCCAACAAAGGTCTGTCTAGTCAAGGCTATGGTTTTTCCTGTGGTCATGTATGGATGTGAGAGTTGAAACCATAAAGAAGGCTGAGCGCCGAAGAATTGATGCTTTTGAACTGTGGTGTTGGACAAGACTCTTGAGAGTCCCTTGGACTGCAGGGAGATCAAACCAGTCCATTCTAGAGGAAATCAATCCTTAATATTCACTGGAAGGACTAATGTTGAAGCTCCAATACTTTGGCCACTTGATTCGAAAGGCTGACTCATTAGAAAAGACCCTTTTGATATTGCTTTTCTCTGCAGGTCTGTTATTAATACAATTCTCTAAGACCCTGATGCTGGGAAAGATTGAGGGCAGGAGGAGAAAGGAATGACAGAGGATGAGATGGTTGGATGGACATCACTGACTCAATGGACATGAGTTTGAGCAAGCTCCAGGAGATGGTGAAGGATAGGGAGGCCTGGCATGCTGCAGTCCATCAGGTCGCAAAGACAGTAACTATTGTTTATCAACAACAAATAGCTGATTCAGTTTGCTGTATAGCAGAAAGTAACAGTACACTGTAAAGGAACTATACTCCCAAAAATTAATTTTTAAAAGCTATTATATATTTGGACTTACTTGGACAAGTCCATTAACTGTCCCTTTCTTGGTAATTATGGTAGCTGAAACAGAGAGAAAGAGAGAGAAATTTTTTTCAGGGGGACTAGAATACTTTGAATAGACTAGAATAAACTTTGGATCTCTAAACAGCAGCCATTTGTACTATCAAGACTGAGAAGGGTGACCTGTGATTCAGTTCAGTTCAGTCACTCAGTCATGTCTGACTCTTTGGGACCCCATGGGCCGCAGCACGCCAGGCCTCTCTGTCCATCACCAACTCCCAGAGCCTGCTCAAACTCATGTCCATTGAGTCAGTGATGTCATCCAACCATTTCATCCTCTGTCATCCCCTTCTCCTCCTGCCTTCGATCTTTTCCAGCATCAGGGTCTTAGAGAATTGTAGTAATAACAGACCTGCAGAGAAAAGCAATCTTGAGAATAATGCTTCAAGGACTTCCTTGTTTCCTAGAAAGTTCTAGGCAGTGATTCTCTTCATGATACTCAGATGGGATGCCCAGTGTCCTTCCAAAAAGCCTCCTCTTCAGCTATGTTAGTTTGGCTTAAACTCCTTTCAATCAAGAGGGTCTTAATGAATCATCCTCATCAGAACTGAAAGCCAGTGAGACACCAGGAAAGTTAATATCTTGCTCAGAAATACATGAATGATCAGAAGAGACTCTTCTCACTCCTAGTGTTTACTTCTACTACCCCTGGGTTACCCTTGGTAGTATAAAGAAAAACTTCCTTGGTATTATTAGTAACATTTTCCCACTGTTCTAAATATTATTACAATTCTCTGTGACAGAACAGTTGGAAACTTTACTCAAAGAGCTTCTGCTGTATATGCCATTAAGTACAATCTGTAAAACCTGTAGTTATTTCAAAAGAGATGGGTATTAGAAGGATGGGATGCAATGTTAGTTCTGAGCCTTGAAAAACAAAATCACCACTCTGATAGTATCAGATAATCTTGAAGGTAATCCTGAAACCAAGAAATACAATACAACTGGGGCACTTACCTCTTTATTCCTAACTCATCTTTCTCACTCACCCTGCTTTCCCATTTATCAGATCCATTGCAGACCCCAGCCCACCTCCCTCTGGGTGGGTTATCCTTTTCTACTGCTCACCTCGAAAGAAGCCTGTAGAAGAGTGAGTGAAGAAGGGGTCAACTGAAGGATCAGTCAAATAACCCCTGGTGGGTGGGCTGACACTGTTACAGCCACATCATTCTTGCCTAAAAACACTTCACCTGCCTATGTAAGGTTGGTTGACTGTGCTGCCCTTAGTCGCTCAATCACGTCTGACTCTTTGCGACCCCATGGACTGTCACCCACCAGGTTCCTCTGTCCATGGGGATTCTCCAAGCAAGAACACACCCTCCTCCAGGGCATCTTCCCAACCCAGGGATCAAACCCAGGTCTCCCACATTGCAGGTGTATTCTTTACCACCTAAGCCACAAGGGAAGCCCAAGAATACTGGAGTGGGTAGCCTATCCCTTCTCCAGAGGATCTTCCTGACCCAGGAATCGAGCTAGGGTCTCCTGTACTGCAGGCAGATTCTGTACCAGTTGAGTTACCAGGAAAGGTTGGTTTACAGAAGATATTTAGGTTAAGGCAGACTACAAACTTGAAGAGGTAGTGGCTCAGAAATCTTAGTATGAAGAAAGTTTTTGAAGTCAAGATGGAAATATGGTCAATAAAACACAAGGGAGGGGCTTCCCTGGTGGTTCAGTGATAAAGAATCCACCTGCCAATGTAGGAGACACAGGCTCAACCCCTGATCTGGGGAGACCCCACATGCCGTGGCCTCCTGATTAAATTTTTCCTTTACTGGTCTAAACCCATGCACCACAACTACTGAGCCTGTGCTGCAGAGCCCGGGAGCCGCCACTACTGAAACGGGTGCACCTGAGAAAGCCAATGCTCCGAAATGAGAGAAGTCACTGCAATGAGAAGCCCAAACACTGCCCCTAGAGAGTAGCCCCTGCCCACTGCAATGAGAGAAAAGTCCCCACAGCAAGAAAGATGCAGCACAGCCAAAAATAAATAGTTTTTTAAAAAAGCAAAGGGAAAGACTGTGACTATGAAAACTGAAAATGGTATCAAACACCCCACTTTAATTATCACTCAATACCCAGCCACAGGAAGCAAGGAGGAAAGGAAACCAAGGTCATTAATTTGCATCACATTCGGTGCAATGACAGTTGATTGAAAAAAACTATATATGTGTATATATATATGTGTGTGTGTGTATATATATATATATATATATATATATATATATATCCCTTTTCTTCTTTCCCATTACCTGATCCCCAGATTAAGTCCTTCAGGAGAGCTAGGGCAAAATCGAGTCTATAATTGTTCTTCCTTGGCTGCTGTTACTATGATACTAAAATTCCCCCAACACTACCCTATATGTGTCGATATTCAACAACTCATTCCCTGGCAAAATGGCTACTTAAATAAAACACAAGATTCCATTTCCCAGGTACCTTGCTTGGCTACATCAAAGACTCTTAATTATAGTACAATCTGAATTAATGTTCAGATGCATGATTTACATTGAAGAGTTATCGACAGTGGGCATTTGGATATTGTAGACCATTTCCACAAGTATGCCTCAGTTGCAACAGAATTTTTCAACATTGTTAGGCTTAATGAAATTCCTGTTACATATTCATGAGTCATCGAGCTGTCTCCTGGTCTCTTGATTAAATTTTTCCTTAACTGGTCTAAACACCAGGATGTCTGTTAAGTATGTTTATCTTCTCTTATTTAAGCCAGGGTTTCTTATAGTAAAGGATTGCATTTGGAATGATTCTTTTGACCCTTTAGTGTCGTTTCTCTAAATTACAAACAAGTTCCTAATGTTGACTGCAAAAATTTAATTGGAAGGTGAAGGAGGCACTCAAACTAAATAATGTGAGGGCTCTACATTATGTATACATCTTTTAAAAGGAAATTGCATTAAAATAATATCAGTTGAGAATCAAATTTAGTCTCAGAACTTTTATTCTATAGACTCCGTGAATCTCATTAGTAAAATAGTGATAGTTTATTACAATCAACCAATTAACAATTGTTCTTTGTTCATTAAAGGTTCTGAGCTAGGCAACAAGGTTTAAATGAATAAACCATTATTTTTGTGCACAGGTGGCTCATAATTTTGTTGGAAAAACAGGAATATAGGCAATTATCATCTGTTAGATTATGATAGCATTAAACAAGGGCATAAGCACCAAGCCATGGGGACTCAGGGAACAGAAAGCAATTCGGACCGGAAGAATCAAAGCTTACAGAGGTTTCTGTAGAGAATGTGAAATTTAACTGGGTCTTGAAAGCTAAGTTGAATTATTGGACAGGTAAAGAATAAGGGGGAAGTGTATTCTACACTGGCTTCCCAGGTGGCACTAGTGGTAAAGAACTTGCCTGCCCGTGCAGGAGACAACATAAGAGGTGCAGGGTTTGTTTGTTTGTTTATATTAATTTATTTATTTTGATCCTTGGGTCAGGAAGATCCCCTGGAGGAGGACACTGAAGACAAGGCATGAGCTAAGGCTCTGATACCTGAAACCACATGGAATATTTGGGAAATGGCATAGTTTGGGGCAAATAGAGGGTGGTGTTGAGGGCAAAGTTAGAGAAATAGTTTGGATGCAGATTATAAAAGACCTCAACTATGAATATAAATAGATGGCCTTTTGATAGACAGCCTTTAACTACATAATTAGAGCTGTGCTTTAAAAATACAACCAGGGGTAGTATGGCCAGTACACAGGAAAAGAAGAAGCTGTTTTGATCTTTGTCAAAATAGGAAAGCATTAAGCAATTTTTTTTTTTTTTTTACAAAGCATGTTTTCCAAAATGGTCCTGAAATTAGGAAGTATGTATGTGCATATACACACACAAAAAAAATCCCATTTGCGCACAGGTGTTTCAGTGTTCCTGCTAAACACGGAGTTGTGCTGTAGTCTGGTGGATAACCATAATCCTGGAAATAGGTGCTTTAGAAGGCCCATTGGATCCCAGGCCTGATTTTCATGAGGCTGGTGCAAGGAGAGAGAGCTTGACTTTATGTTCAGAAGGTAACTTTTATCAGAAATACTTATTTGTTCTGTGTAAACCTAACCTCTGGTGAGACCCTACTACTTGGCAGGAGCTGTGTGTAACAGGCATATAATTGCTTCACTTTTGCAGTATGTCTAAATTCAGTCTCTTGAGGTATATAGAGAAGGGACACCTGACTGATATGTGGAATTTTCATGTGAAATTGCAAACCATGATATTATAAAATTATCACACTTATTAGTCTGAAAAGCAACACATAATTACAGCAATCAGATCTCCACCTTTGTTAAGGGTGGAGTCTCTGGATAAAAACTGTCAGCCAGACTCAGGAGCACACTCCTGGATTTGCCATTGGCTATAGTCTCAGCTTCCTAAACTGCAGAATGGGGATTGAATGTACTCATTAGATTTCTGTAAGGGTTACATAGTTAATGCTCGCTAAATTCTTGACACACCAAAACGTTTACATGTTGCTAGTTGTTGCTGTTGTTACTGACTACGTGTAATTATTCACCTATCACACATGGTACTCACATATTTTCATTAAAGATCACTTCTACTTAAGTGACAATATTTGGACTAAATATTTTTCATGACTTTTGTCTTTTGATTCATTCATTCATTTTCGATTTTAGTGTATGCTTGGCACCAGGCAATTCTGATGATCTCTGTACCCGTTATATCCTTTACACAGAAAGTTCAAGGTGATGTGGTATTCCTCTACCTGAAATCTTTGATACTTTTTATCCACACAAGCAAAATTCCCACATGCCTTTCTCAGGCTCCCGCCCCACCTGCTCCCACATTATCGTCCCATGTATTTTTATTTTTTATTTATTTTTAATATAAATTTATTTGTTTTCATTGGAGGTTAATTACTTTACAATATTGTATTGGTTTTGCCATGCATCAACATGAATTCACCACAGGTATACACGTGTTCCCCATCCTGAGCCCCCCTCCCTCCTCTCTCCCCGTACCATCCCTCTGGGTTGACCCAGTGCACGAGCCCCAAGCATCCAGTATCATGCATCATCGAACCTGGACTAGTGATTCATTTCATATATGATATTATACATGTTTCAATGCCATTCTCGCAAATCATCCCACCCTTTCCCTCTCCCACAGAGTCCAAAAGCCTGTTCTATACATCTGTGTCTCTTTTGCTGTCTTGCATACTGGGTTATCGTTACCATCTTTCTAAATTCCATATATATGCGTTAGTACACTGTACTGGTGTTTTTCTTTCTGGCTTACTTCACTCTGTGTAATAGGCTCCAGTTTCACCCACCTCATTAGAACTGATTCAAATGTATTCTTTTTAATGGCTGAGTAATACTCCATTGTGTATATGTACCACAGCTTTCTTATCCATTTGTATGCTGATGGACATCTAGGTTGCTCCCATGTCCTGGCTATTGTAAACAGTGCTGCGATGAATATCGGGGTACATGTGTCTCTTTCAATTCTGGTTTCCTCGGTGTGTATGCCCAGCAGTAGCATTGCTGGGTCATAAGGCAGTTCTATTTCCAGTTTTTTAAGAAATCTCCACACTGTTCTGCATAGTGGCTGTACTTGTTTGCATTCCCACCAACGTGTAAGAGGGTTCCCTTTTCTCCACACCCTCTCCAGCATTTATTGCTTGTAGACTTTTGGATCGCTGCCATTCTGACTGGCGTGAAATGGTACCTCACTGTGGTTTTGATTTGCATTTCTCTGATAATGAGTGATATTGAGCGTCTTTTCATGTGTTTGTTAGCCATCTGTTATGTCTTCTTTGGAGAAATGTCTATTTAGTTCTTTGGCCCATTTTTTTATTGGGTTGTTAATTTTTCTGGAATTAATCTGCAAGAGTTGCTTGTATATTTTTGAGATTAGTTGTTTGTCAGTTGCTTCATTTGCTATATTTTCTCCCATTCTGAAGGCTGTCTTTTCACCTTGCTTATAGCTTCTTTTGTTTTTCACAGAGCTAGAACAAATAATTTCACAATTTGTATGGAAATACAAAAAACCTTGAATAGCCAAAGCAATCTTGAGAAAGAAGAATGGAACTGGAGGAATCAACCTGCCTGACTTCAGACTCTACTACAAAGCCGCAGCCATCAAGACAGTATGGTACTGGCACAAAGACAGAAATATAGATCAATGGAACAAAATAGAAAACCCAGAGATAAATCCACACACCTATGAACACCTTATCTTTGACAAAGGAGGCAAGAATATACAATGGAGAAAAGACAATCTCTTGAACAAGTGGTGCTGGGAAAACTGGTCAACCACTTGTAAAAGAATGAAACTAGAACACTTTCTAACACCATACACAAAAATAAACTCAAAATGGATTAAAGATCTAAATGTAAGACCAGAAATTATAAAACTCCTAGAGGAGAACATAGGCAAAACACTCTCGGACTTACATCACAGCAGGATCCTCTATGACCCACCTCCCAAAAAATTGGAAATAAAAGCAAAAATAAACAATTGGGACCTAATTAAACTTAAAAGCTTCCCATGTGTTTTTAAGAAAATTATTAGGATGTTCCTTATTGCTCCTTAGGAACCCACTTTTAAGAACTGATAGAATCTCCTGGACCCTTTTATAAGGGAACAAGAAAAGGTCAGCATCCTTGGTAGAAAAGAACTTATTTTTTTTTTATTTTAGCTTGCCTTTCATTTTTACCTGAACTAAAATGACACATTTTCAGTTCAGTTTCAGCCTTATGCATGGCCAAAACTATTGACACTGGCATCAAAGACCAACCTAACTTTATCATGTTGTATTCTCCTTTTTGCATACTGTAACCCAGTGAGGCTTCATTCCTTATTTGCACACACAGTCCATTCACCTCTCATGCCCTTAAACACAGGGTTTTCTGACTATAACATCTCCTCCCTAATGTTGTCTTCTACTAAAATGCCTTCATTCTTTAACTCTCAGCTCATTTCTACCTCTTTTGGGAAATCTTTTCTGGCTGCCTGAATCCTAAGGGATCCTCCTGTTACCCCTCTCTTAAACAAGATGGCACTCATGGGATCACCCAAACAAATAAGCATTTTATAACATATTTATTTATTGAATGTTCCCTCTGCCTAATTTTTATTTCCTCAGAGTTCTGTCAGCTTCATTGGAGAAAGAGCCATGCGTTTTGATTTAACTGTATCGCCCTCAGCATTGAGCACAGGCTGACAAACAGAAGTTGCTGAATTAATATTTTTGGCAGATTAATTTCATATCCAAAATCATTGTCCCCATTTTATATTACGACATAACTTCTTCACAACATAATAGAACTTGTATAAGCAAGATTATAAAATTATTTTTAATTAAAACCAAAAGTATATATATTCTAACTGGGCCAAGAGAAAAAATGACTTAGTAGTTTATTACTCTTCTGCAATAGATTAACTAAAAGTTTGGCATGATATCATAACAGGAATAAACCTGCAAAGGAGAATGGGAGGTTAGTGACTGACAAATGTGTTGCATTTGTGCTTTTTCATTCTGAGATAATGCATTCACTTCTCTCTTCCACCTACATTTTTTACATTAAATGTTTCCTTGGATTGGTAAATTTATAAGGATATTTTTCATTAGCTCCAGGTGTGTGTACGTGTGCTAAATTTAGCATCTAAACACAAGCTATATTAGTACATCTTGGAAAATCACACCATGGAGAGGAAGACCAGTGATCCTCATGTTTTAGGGAGTCAAGAGCTTAGAAACTGATATTATCTTTTAAGACTGAATCCTGTCGTGGAGATGCTGGTCTATACCTTAACCTTCTTTACTCTCATCCCCAGGGACTTGCCCCCTGTCTTTGATACAGGGTAAAGGAAAAAAATGTTTTGACATATAATGATAGAATCATAAGCATAAGCCTTACTACAAACCACTGAATTTTCGCTTTAATTTCTGAAGACAATCACTCTTGTTCCCATTTTACAGATGGTAAACTGAGGCAGAGGGATTACATGATCTGTCCCAGATCATATAGATACAGGTGACAGAGCTAGATTTAGAAGACTTACAGTCCATCTCGAGTCCACACTGTAAATACCAAACTGTAAGTTATCTTTGTCTATTATAATAGCTATCAGCTTATTATTATGATATTATTAATTGGGGAAATATAATTTCTCTAACAGACTATGACAGAAAAACTAGATTTACACTCAAAAAATGAACATGCATGAAGTTTATCATGCCATTCTATCTTAAGTGACTGGCTACAATATTATGAAAAATGAAAGAGTTTATAAGTTTTGTGTAAGCCCCGAAATGCCTGTTTCCTCTTCTTGATACCTGGAGGCCCTTTCTTTTCTTGGTTCAGGGAGGAAAGCAGCTTACCCTCATGTCCACATGCCTCTCAGGGCCAGCGCCCACTGCTCTGCCTGCTCCCCAGTCCTCTTCATAATCTGATGGGAAGTTGGGGCAAGGAGGGGTGAGCGAAAGTTAGGCCGATTCTAGTACGTATTAGCAAGTCTTGAGGAAAGATAAGCCATGCTCATTTGCTGGATACGCTGTAGATCGGGCTTCCCCAGTGGCACAGCAGTAAAGAAGCCACCTGTAATGCAAGCTGTAATGACCCAGGCTTCCCTGGCAGCTCAGACCGTGAGGAGTTTACCTGCAATGTGGGAGACCCAGGTTTGATCCCCAGGTGGGGAAGATCGCCTGGAGAAGGAAATGGCAACCCACTCCAGTGTTCTTGCCTGGAGAATCCCATGGATGGAGAAGCCTGGCAGGTTACAGTCCATGGGTCACAAAGAGTTGGACAGAAGACTGAGCAGCGAACATACACACAAGCCCGTCACTATCGTTGCTGTTTAGAGGCTGTTGTGTCTTGACTCTTTTGTGATGCTGTGTACTGTAGTCCACCAGGTCCCTTGGTCCATGGGATTTCTTAGGCAAGAATACTCAAGTGGGTTGCCATTTCTTCCTCCAGGGGAATCTTCCCAACCCAGGGATCAAACCCTTGTCTCCTGCATTGGCAGGTGGATTCTTTACCACTGAGCTACCAAGTGTTGTATCAGCTTTGTAGGGCTGATGTAACAAATTACTACAGGCTGGGTGGCTGAAAACAATGGAAATCAAAATATGGGTAGAAGACTTAAATAGATACTTTTCCAAAGAAGACATACAGATGGCCAATGAGTACATGAAAAGATGCTCAACATCACTAATTATTAGAGAAATGCAAATCAAAACTACAATAAGGTTTCACCTCACACCAGTCAGAATGGCCATCATCAAAAAAAATCTACAAATAATTAATGCTGGAGAAGATGTGGAGAAAAGGGAACTCCCTTGCACTGTTGGTCGGAATGTAAATTGATACAGCCACTAGTATGGAGGTTTAAAAACTAAAAATAGAACTACCATATGACCCAATGATTGCACTACTGGCCGTATATAGAAGAACTATCATTCAAAAAGTTAGAACTGCCATACGACCCAGCAATCCCACTGCTGGGCATACACTCCTAGGAAACCAGAATTGAAAGAGACACGTGTACCCCAATGTTCATCGCGGCATTGTTTATAATAGCCAGGACATGGAAGCAACCTCGATGTCCATCAGCCGATGAATGGATAAGAAAGCTGTGGTACATATACACAATAGAATATCACTCAGCTATTAATAAGAACACATTTGAATCAGTTCTAATGAGGTGGATGAAACTGGAGCCTATTATACAGAGTGAAGTAAGTCAGAAAGAAAAACACCAATACAGTATATTAATGCATATATATGGAATTTAGAAAGATGGTAATGATGACTCTATATACAAGACTGCAAAAGAGACACAGATATAAAGAACAGACTTTTGGACTCTGTGGGAGAAGGTGAGGATCATTTGAGAGAATCGCATTGAAACATGTATATTACCATATGTGGAATAGATCGCCAGTCCAGGTTCAATGCATGAGACAGGGCACTCAGGGCTGGTGCACTGGGATGACCCAGAGGGATGGGATGGGGAGGGAGGTGGGAGGTGGGGAGGGAGGTGGGAGATGGGGAGGGAGGTGGGAGGTGGGGAGGAGGCTCAGGATGGGGAACCCATGTAGACCCATGGCTGAGTCATGTCAATGTATGGCAAAAACCACTACAATATTGTAAACTAATTAGCCTCCAATTAAAATAAATAAATTTTTTAAAGTTACATGTGCCCAACTGTTCACAGCAGCACTATTTACAATAGCCAAGACAAGGAAACAACCTAAATATCCATTAACAGAGGATTGGATAAAGAAGATGGCGTACCAAATCGAGTCATTTGCAGAGACTTCGATGGACCTATCGGCTGTCATACAGAGTGAAGTAAGTCAGAAAGAGAAAAACAAGTATTGTGTATTAATGCACACATGTGGAATCTAGAAAAATGGCACAGATGATCATATTTGCAAAGCAGAAAAAGAGACACAGACATAGAGAACACATGTATGGGCACCAAAGGGGAAGTAGGGTGGGTTGGAGGAATTGGGAGACTGGCATTGACATACATGCACTATTGACACTATGGTATAAAATAGGTAACTAATGAGACCCTACTATATAGAGGGAACTCTACGCAGTGCTCTGTGATGACCTAAATGGGAAGGAAATCCAAAAGGGAGGAGATATTTATATACTTAAAGCTGATTCACCGCGCTGTACAGCAGGAAGTATCACAACAGTGTAAAGCAGCTATACTCCAATAAAAATTAATTTAAAAGATAAAATAAAAATCAAAATAGGAGAATTTATTCTCTCACAGTTATGGAGGCAAGAAGTTCAAAATTGAAGTGTTGGCAGGGTTGGTTCCTCCTTGGTTCTTAGGGAGGACCTGGCCTGAAGCACGACCAGCAATCCGTAGTGTTCCTTGGCTTGTAGGCACACCACTCCAATCGTGGCCTCTGTCTTCATGTGTCTTCTGTGTAGCTCTATGCACACATTTCCCTCTTCTTACGAAGACATCAGTCACGGAGTTAGGACCCACTCTGATCCAGTATGGGCTCATCTTAACTGATAACACCTACAAACCTCTCTTTCCAAATAAGGTCACACTCTCATATACAGGAGATAGGATTTGACTGGATCTGTTGGAGAGTGCAGTTCAGTCCCCAACAGGTACCTCTGACCAATTTAAGACTTTCAAAGCAATAAGCCTACCTTAAGTCTTAGTCTTGGAGCTCAGTACTACCAGTTTGAAGAGCAGTTGATGTAAGACCAAACTGTGAGAGAGAATATGGTGTCCTTTTTCAGTCTTTAGCTGACTTTGTCAGTTTTTTGGTCTGATTTTAGAAGAGTTTAACTCTGGTTGTTGGGAAGAAGCTGTGACCCAAAAGGAACGCTTACTCTTGTCTTCGTGCAGGCGAATTTCTACCACGTGCAAACAGTGTTAGAAGAATGTACAGCTTCCTCAGGTCTTGCTTTAGCCTGGCATGTATCTAATATTAATTCAGTCTTGTTAATTTGTGAATACATTTCCTGTTATGACTAGAAGTGCTCAAAAATGTGTATCTCATTAAAAAATTATCCCATTTCACTTTATCTCTAGTTATATTAGCTTTTCATGTGCATGTGTGCTAAGTCACTTCAGTCGTGTCCAACACTTTGCAACCCCATGGACTGTAGCCCGCCAGGCTTCTCTGTCCATAGGATTCTCCAGGCAAGAGTACTGGAGTGGGTTGCTTTGCCTGCCTCCAGGGGATCTTCCTGACACAGGGATTGAACTCGTGTCTCTTAGGTCTCCTCATTGGCAAGTGGGTTCTTTACCATTAGCATATTCCTTCCCATGACTAATGATCATACATCTGTTTTTACTTTTTTGTAGGTAATTACAATATGGAATTTATGACCTTTATCTGGCACTTGTCACAGTAAAAAAAAATTAGTAAGTTACAGAAATATAAAATTCCTTTTAAGAATAAGAATACTAAAGACAGTATTTCAATATACTAGTGCATTTCTATGAGTATGTATTTTTATATCATGAGGTTAAATTTAGATGTTCTTATTTTTGTGCTGTTTTAACTTTCATAGCATCTCATAATTATTTACCACATTATTAAAACTCTTAACAAAATCTTAACAGCTGAACAATATTTTATCACATGGCTTCACTATAGTGAAAGTGAAAATTGCTCAGTCGTGTCCAACTCTTTGCAACCCCATGGACTGTAAAGTCCATGGAATTCTCCAGGCCAGAATACCAGACTGGGTAGCCTTTTCCTTCTCCAGGGGATCTTCCCAACCCAGGGATTGAACCCAAGTCTCCTGCATTGCAGGCGGATTCTTTACCAGCTGAGCCACAAGGGATGCTCTTACTGTAGTGAAATTACCTAGTATCTTTATATAGTTACCCATTCCTCTTTTTTGAAGATTGGAGGGTTTCCAATTTTTCTTTATTAAAAAGAAAAATGACCATGATTACCAATTTTGGATATAAATAATTGTTCATAACTGTGCTTATTTTCCAAGTACTTATGTTTAGATGGGGAAACAATTAGTTAAAAGGTATGAATAATTTAGAAGTTCTTGATATATATTAACGAATTTAGTAGGAACCAGATTTTACCAGTTTATATATAATCTCAATAATTGATGAGTGTGTCTCTCCACTGTAGTTTTACCATAATTTTACTTAATCATGCAAATGAAAATGCTTTCATTAATTTCTAGTGAAGATGTTGAAGGAACAAAACATCTTTGTTAAAAAAAAATCTTTGTTTCTTCGTAACAAAAGAAAAAAATAAAACAGGTAAGCATCATTTGTATTAGGTTATCAAAGAACTGTAGACACGAGGAAATGCTGGTGAACTGAATTCTAGATGCAAAACTACATAGGCAATCAGACAGCAGTGTGAACATGCGTACGTGGGATCAACCATTTGTTCTGGGTTTGAGTGCTTAGAGAAGCAAAACTAGATGTTTTGTAAGATATCACTGCCAAAAAAAAAAGAAAATACACTGAACCTTTAAAATTAGGGTGAGATGGCAGAACAGAAGGAGATTTAGAAGAGCTCCAAATGCCAAAAAAAAAAAAAAAAAAAAAATCACCCAGCTTGATAATTCTCATTCACCCACAGAATTTTACTGAGAAGGCAAGAATGAACGTGCTGGAAAGCAGAGAGAATTAGCGCCTCTGATTGTAATTAAGTTCTCGAAATCTGCTGGGGGGAATCCAACAGCTCATCAAGCCGATGTGAAACTGCAGGATGGTCCCTTTATAGCGCAAATGCTACTGAAGATAAAGAGATTGATAACTTGATGACAGTAATGTGAGAGGTTGGAAACTGTGTTAAATTGAGCTGAATTAAATATATTAAAGCTGTGGTACCAGTACCAGCTAAACTTGATCGTTTTTGGAATATGAATAACCAGTCCCTTACCCCTGCAGTCAAAGAGAGACCAGAATATTCTCTAGGGAAAACAAAAACAAAAACCAAAAAATGACATTTCAGTCTCCATGTTTCTTTAAAACACAATATCCATAATACAACTTTAAAAATGTTGACACATTGAGAAAACAACAACCAATATTACCAAAAGGAAAAAAGCAAAAAAGAGGTGGATGCAAAGATGATCCAGATATTGGAATTAGTAGTGTGCTGTGCTGTGCTGAACCCAACTCTTTGCGACCCCCTAGATTGTAGCCCACCAGGCTCCTCTGTCCATGGGATTCTCCAGGCAAGAATACTGCAGTGGGTTGCTATGCCCTCCTCCAGGGGATCTTTCCAGCCCAGGGACTGAACCCATTGATCCCGCATTGCCGGCAGATTCTTTACTGTTTGAACCACCAGGAAGGCCCAAGAATAGTGGAGTGGGTAGGCTATCCCTTCTCCAGGGGAGCTTCCCGATCCAAAAAGCTAACTTGGGGTCTCTTACATTGCAGGTGGATTCTTTACCAGCTGAGCTATCAGGGAATTAGTAGACAAGGATTTAAATAATTGTTACATTTCCCAGTTTAAAGGGAAAATGATTTAATGGATAAAAAGAGATTCTCAAGGAAGAAATGAAAACTGAAAAAATGTAAATTCTACAGAAAATATAACATCAAAAAACAATGTATTCGATATCTACACATTTGAAAAACTGCAAAAAGTTACTGAGAGAAACTCAAGATTTAAGTAACAAAGATATAAACCATGTTTATGGACTGAAACCATGAATATTTTTAAGATATCAGTTCTTTTCAAATTGTTAATACTAAAAAAAAAACTCAATTAAAAAAATAGGATTCATTTCCAGTTTTGGGCAATGTATAGAGTAGGTGAAATTCTCCCTGTTGTTCTTCCTAGAAAATACCACAGAAAACAGAAGGAAAACACAGAATACCCTCAAAATTGGCAAAAAGAAGACACACTGGCCCGGGATTTAAGGCATCGAATATCAACACGCAGTGAGTTCCCCCAGTTTACTGTTTGCCTCAAGTATGTCAAACTGGGTGATTAAATCCTGGACGTACCAGTGGGTTCAGACAAGAAACCCTCCTGTCTTTCACCGGTGGACCAAGATAAATGCAGCATAGCAAGACAGAAAACTCCTAGATAATAACTGTGTTACTTCAAACACCAAAGAAAAAACCGTGGCCTCAACCCACCTTCATCAACGAAGGCCAAGTGACAGGAACTAGACTTCCATTCTCATCTGGCTGCAGTGAGACACCAGGGTGGAGGTCAGAGAAGTTTGCATGAGGATCCAGGACTTCATCCCTACCGGACAGTAGCAAGTACCACCCCCACACTGCCATGCCAGAGAAGACAACACGGAGAGGAGTGATGAGGGGTCATCCCTCTCAGAGTAGAAACAGAAACCAGGAGAGGAACCTGGATTCTTCCCCAAACCTGACAGAAATGAGGCAGCAAGAAAAAAAAAGAAAGGAAAGCAGCAGAGAAACACCACCTTACCTATGGGGAAGAAATAATTTGAATGGCACAACTGTCATAAGAGATTATTGAAACCAGAAGAAAGTGACGCACCATTTTTCAAGGGCTAAAAGAACTTTCAACCCAGAATTCTGCATGTAGAGAAAATATCGTTCAGGAATGAAGGGTAAATCAAGGTATTCTCAGAGGAAAGAAAATTAAGAGAATTTGTTACTCAGAGACCTATCCTAATTTTAAAAGAAATCCTTGGGACAGTTAGTAAATGATAAAAGAAGGAATATTAGAACATTATGAATAAAAAATGAAAAATGAAACAAGGAAAATATCAGTATCCTCTAAGCTATGTTTGATGATTTAGACAAAAATATTATTATTAAGACTTTCAGTGTATGTAGAAAATATTTAAGATTGTCATACTATAAATAATGAAGAGTGAGCGAGTGAACTGAACTGAAAAGAAAGTATCCAGTTGATACAATATCAACATCCGTAGACTGAAATAAGTATGTGTCCATAATGAAATACTTTATAAAAGACACATACACAAAGATATCCAAAAATATTACAGAAAAAACTATAGAAAAAAATGAAATTTCAAAAATATTCAATGAACCCACAGGAAAGCAGGAAAAAGACAACAGAGGAGGAAAAATGAGACAAACAGAAAAATAAGAAATACAATGTCAGACATATCAATAATCACATTAAATGTAAATGATTTCTAGACACCAGTTAAAATACAAAGATTGGAAGAGTGGAAGAAATATGACACAACTGGGTGATGTCTACAAGAAACTCACCTCAAATATAACAATATAGGCAAGCTGAAAGTAAATTTATGTAAAAAGATATGTCATACAAACATAAGGCAAAAGGAAGTTGGAGCCTTTATATTAATATCAGATAAACCAGTTCTCAGTCACTCAGTCATGTCTGACTCTTTGCAACCCCATGAACTATAGCCCACCAGGCTCCTCTGTCCATGGGATTTTTCAGATAAGAATACTGGAGTGGGTTGCCATTTCCTTCTCCACAGATAGACAAGAATTCATAACAAAATATATATCAGGAAGAGGGCGTGAAACTATATAATGATAATGAGGTCAATTAATTAGGAAACAGTTTCAAAATGTGTGAATCGCATGCAAAATTGAAAAGATAAAAAAACAAATTCACAATTATAGCTGGGAGACCTTAACAAAATTGATAGAATGGTGGTGGTTTAGTCGCTAAGTTGTGTTCGACTCTTGGGACTCCATGGATTGTAGCCTGCCGGTCTCCTCTGTCCATGCAATTCTCCAGGCAAGAATCGATAGAATAACTAGGCAGAAAATCATCAAATATATAGAAGAATTCAACATCACCATCAACCAATCAATATTATAGAATAGTCCAACAAGATCACATTCTATTTAAGCAGAACATTTACCAAGACAGAACATACAAGGGACCAAACAAACTTAACAAATTTCAGTTCAGTTCAGTTGCTCAGTCGTGTCTGACTCTTTGCGACCCCAGGAATCGCAGCATGCCAGGCCTACCTGTCCATCACCAACTCCCGGAGTTCACTCAGACCGTCCATCAAGTCAGTGATGCCATCCAGCCATCTCATCCTTTGTTGTCCCCTTCTCCTCCTGCCCCCAATCCCTCCCAGCATCAGTCTTTTCCAATGAGTCAACTCTTCGCATGAGGTGGCCAGAGTATTGGAGTTTCAGCTTAGCGTCAACTCTTTGTATGAGGTGGCCAAAGTATTGGAGTTTCAGCTTTAGCATCATTCCTTCCAAAGAAATCCCAGGGCTGATCTCCTTCAGAATGGACTGGTTGGATCTCTTTGCAGTCCAAGGGACTCTGAAGAGTCTTCTCCAACACCACAGTTCAAAAGCATCAATTTTTCAGTGCTCAGCTTTCTTCATAGTCCAACTCTCACATCCATACATGACCACAGGAAAAACCATAGCCTTGACTAGATGGACCTTTGTTGGCAACAAATTTACAAGAACTTAATTGGAGAAGGCAATGGCACCCCACTCCAGTACTCTTGCCTGGAAAACCCCATGGATGGAGGAGCCTGGTAGGCTGAAGTCCATGGGGTCACTAAGAGTTGGACATGACCGAGTGACTTCACTTTCACTTTTCACTTTAATGCACTGGAGAAGGAAATGGCAGCCCACTCCAGTGTTCTTGCCTGGAGAATCCCAGGGATGGGGGAGCCTGGTGGGCTGCCGTCTATGGGGTCGCACAGAGTTGGACACGACTGAAGTGACTTAGCAGCAGCAGCAATCATATGAAATCTGTTTCGTGATCACAATAAAATCAAACTAGAATCAGTAACAGAAAGAGAACCTAAAAATCTCTATAAACACTCAGAAACTGAACTGGATACTTTAAAATAATCCACAGGTTAAATAACAATTCTCAAGGGAAATAACACTAAGTGCTTACATTAGAAAATGGGGAAAATCTCAAGTCAGTGATCTAAGCTTTCACCTTAATATATTTGAAAATTTAATCCAAAGCAAACAGAAGGAAATAAAGATAACTGCAGAAATCAATCAAAATACAGTAAAAACAACAGAGAAAACAGATGAAGCAAAGGACTTTTCTTTGAAAAGATTGATAAAATTCATAACCTTCTATCAAGGCTGACAAAAAAGAGAGAGGCATGAATTATCAGACATGAACAAAACAAGAATATCCTCCAGACACTGCAGACATCAAGTGATAATAAGGAAATCCTTAGAACCAGCTCTGAACACATGAGTGTGACAACTTACATCTTCCTATCAACCTACAAGTATTTCAAAATGAAAAACAAATGGGAAAAACTTTTGAGCACTCTACACAAATAGATGTTCAAATGGCCAGTAAGTTCATTAAAAGTTGCTTAAAATCAGTAGTCCTAGGGAAAATGCAAATTAAGATCACTGGTCATCTCAGTAATCCCACACGTTTATATTACTCATTTAGATTAACACTGAGTAAACTTCGATGTAAATAAGCTTGTAAATATTTGCAGCTTACTGATTTAGGAAGCGCTGCTTTGAGTAATATTCTGTTTCTCCACCCAACTACTTCTCTGTCTTTGATTTCCTAGTTTGCCTCCCCTGCCATTTTCATGTAGCCCTTTGGATTGATGAGTCATCGTGGACGTCTTGCCTAAGCTTCTAGCTCAGCTACTTTCTAGGAGGTTTTCTTCAGGATCCCATCTAATGTCCCACTGGATTCTAAGGAAGAAGCCCTGCCCCAAATCGATCCTCAACCTCCTGTCGGTTGCTCTGAAAAGAGGGCCACCTTCCACTCTTCAAGCTGTCCTCCCATCATTCCTCATGGCCAACTCATGCACAACCAAGATTGATATTCAGTTGGCATATACAAGTTGTTAATATATTAAAAACAAGGGACATGCTTACAATTAGTATGAACTTTCTCATACTTTCTTTAACCAAGAGGAGGAAACAGAGAAACAAGGGAAACGAAAAGTATCTGGAAGATAGTCTGTGTTTAGATCAGAAAATCATTTGGATGCCAGACTAAAATGCTGATATGTTTTTAGGGAATGAGAGACAACGGGATCAGAAACACAGGTCCTTGTTTGTTTTGGAGAAGAAATAATGTGATTTGGCTTATGTTTTGGGAAGATAACTCCCAAACTTAATTTATGGATAATTTCTGGCAAGTAATACTATTACACTGTAAAGATTAAAAAGCATAACCACGTATTTTCTGATTTTGACTCACTCCGCTCACTATCCTTGGAGAAATTTTCTATAAAGAAGCAACCATCCCAATCAAAAGGTCCTATGTCTCAAACATATCACATCTTTAGCATTCATATCTCCAAAGATAATACATAAGCCATAGATCTTTTAAAAGGATCACATTGAGAGGATTGTAAATGATGAGAAATAGGATAGGAATTGAAGGAGAGCTAGCACACAGGAAAGACCACATTAAGCTCATCTAGAGAATGAGTCAAAAATAGGAGAATCCACTCTTCCTACATTTTCCAAAGCTGTTAAAAGCTGAATTAAGTGGCCTCACTTTGGGTGGCATATTTTTGCTTCTAATGACATAACTTGAGCAGCAAGATTTAAAATGTTCTCACTCCACTCCTCCTTGTCTCTTGAATGTAAATGATAGTAAAGATATGAATGTGAAAAGGTTAACTTTTAAGTATTTGCTTTTACATTTGTAATACTATGGAGAAAGTTTTATTTGTTGATAAATATGTTCAAAAATATGTTTCAGGTTCAGACAATGTTAAATTTCCTACTTGAACTTGGCTTTGAATTTTTCCAGCATTATTGTATTACTAACATCACTACAAAATGTATAGGTCTGCTGGATCAGAAAAGGGTCAGTACTATTAATGTCTTGAAACTGATATTTTGCTGTGACACTGCCGTGTTCACTCTGAGATGCTTAGCAGCAACCTTGACCTCTGAACTTTAGATGGCACCATCACCCTCTACCAGTTGGTATAGTCAAAAATATTAGCAGACATTGCCAGATGTCTCCTGGGGAAGCAAAGATGCAAAAGTGGAGCAATCACCATAAGACTCTTTGGGCACAGAACATTCCTGAAAGAGGGATCACCAGTGCAAACCCCTGAGGTGAGCATGTGCCAGATATGCTTGAGGTGCAGCAGGGAGGTCAATGAAGCTGGAGCAGAGTCAGGAAGAGCAAAAAGACATTGGAGATAAAATCATGTAGATACAGAGCAGAAGAGGTAGATTTAGGGGTCTTGAAGGACGTAAAAAGAACTTTGACTTTTCTCCATCCAAATTTAGTAGTCATTGAATGACTCTGAGCAGGGGTGTAATGTGATTATTTAAATTGAAAAAGAGTTACTTGACTTTTGTGTTGAGAAAATACAGGATTTATGGGGTGACTGCAGAAGCAAGAAGGTCACCTAGAAGACTGCTGCAGTGACCTAGAAGAGAGATGGTGATTGAATCTGTTTTTTATGATGGAATCTATTGCCTTCTTGTGGGAGGTGGTGGGAATGAGGTCAGTATGTTAGCAAGAATAAGGGTCTTAGAAAACTTATTGTCTGAGAGAGCCACCTGAGTCTGGTGAGGTCTTTTTCAGGGAGTAGGGAGGCCTCTGGGGGCTGAAAAGTCTTGCTTAGACGATGAATCATGCATCATACTTCTTTCTCATGCATTGGCACTTCCCGTTACAATTTAGAATGAACAAAAAATAGAATCAATGAAAAATAATTTTTCACAGTGACTAAGTGTTTACCACAATCTAAAGCAATGTTTCAAACATCATTTCTCATAATCCTACATGGTAGGTACTATAATTACATACATTGTACAGATGAGAAAACAGAACTGAAGCAGAGAGGGGCTGAGTATCTTGCTCATGGTTACACAGCTAGGAAAGATGGAGCTGGGATTTATACACAGGATGTCTGATTCACAGCCCCTTGAAATCACATTGAAAAGCAGAGACATTACTTTGCCAACAAAGGTCTGTCTAGTCAAAGCTATGGTTTTTCCAGTGGTCACGTATGGATGTGAGGGTTGGACTATAAAGAAAGCTGAGGGCTGAAGAATTAATGCTTTTGAAATGTGGTGTTGGAGAAGACTCTTGAGAGTCCCTTGGACTGCAAGGTGATCAAACCAGTCCATCCTAAAGGAAATCAGTTCTGAGTATTCACTGGAAGGACTGAAGCTGAAACTCTAATACTTTGGCCACCTGATGAGAAGAATTGACTCATTAGAAAAGACCCTGATGCTGAGAAAGATTGAAGGTGGGAAGAGAAGGGGATGACAGGTAATGAGAGGTTAGATGGCATCACCGACTTGGTGGACATGAGTTTGAGTAAGCTCCGCGAGTTGGTGATAAACAGGGAGGCCTGGCATGCTGCAGTCCATGGGGTCACAAAGAGTTGGATACGACTGAGCAACTGAACTGGACTGGACTGAAATCATTGCCACTGATATAAAATAAAATTTTTAAGTGTAAATGATTGCCAAATGACAAGAAATGGCAATGTTTCTAAACTGGATAGAGAATAGCAGAATAAGACAACATAAAATTCCATGTGGTGGTTCAACTGAATAAATGAAGAAAGTAAAATGGTTTTAATTAAGAAGGGAGAAGATCCTCAAGGACTGGGGCAGAGACTGACCAGTGAAGTTCTTGGGTCTATGAATCAGAGGAGAGCTTTGAGGCTCCTCCAGCAGAGCAATGAAGAGCTGTGCTATAGTTCCGTGAAAACAGGCTTAGCTCTCCCCAGGGCTAGTGTCCTTATCCTGCACAGTGCAGACTCCATAGTTCCACGCAAACACAGAAGCTACTTTGCCAAAGTGCAAAAGGGAGCAAGGTTTTTACCTTCAGTTAGTGCCTACTATGTGCCAGGCACTTTGCTAGATTCTTGAGTATAAATATGACCATATAGAACCCTTATCTCAGGAAAGTGTTAGCTCAGCTGTGTCTGACTCTTTGCAACTTCTTGAACTATAGTCTGCCAGGCTCCTCTGGTGGGCGAGAATTCTCCAGGCCAGAATACTGGAGTGGGTAGCCATTTCCTTTTACAGGGTATCTTCCCAACCCAGGGTTCCCTGATGACTCAGATGGTAAATAATCCACCTGCAATGAAGGAGACCCAATCCCCAAAGTCCAATCCCTGGGTTGGGAAGACCCCCTGGAGAAGGGAATGGCTACCCACTCCAATATTCTTGCCTGGAGAATTCCAAGGAAAGAGGAGCCTGACAGGCTACAGTCCATGGTGTCGCAAAGAGTCAGACACGACTGAGCAATTTTCACTTTTATTTCAAGAAACTTCAGAGTGTTATCTCATATACTCATCCGTTTAATCTGAAAATAAATATTTTTTGAAAGATGTGAGATTTCTTATGTTTATTCTTTCCTTTCTCTGTCCCAATATGAGAGTGAACAGTTACTGGGTTCTTAGATAACCCACGTCTTCACATCCTGTGATGAAAAATATGGTTACCTGGGTCCAGGCTTATACACAGGGACAGCATTTTCAAATTTCCCTGAGCCGTTGATAAGGCACACTAATATTGAAGCCACTCGGCTCACTAAAGGACCCGTCCCCCATTGCTCAGTTCCTCCCTGACCCCTTCTCACTCAAATTTTTCCATCTGCTTTTGTATCACAGTCATTAATAAAAATCTGACAGGAGCGGTCTTCATGGAAGAAGTATTACATAGAAGGAAAAACAGAAGCCGAGGACAGAAGTTTGTGGAACACCCACTCTTAGCGCAATGGGAAGAGCAGACTGCAGAACCATCAGTAATATATGGAGGACAATTGGTGATAATACACCTCCATAGAAGCCAAAACCTTGAGCATATAAAGATTTGTATTAGGCTAAGACTTGATTTCATTTAATAAGTGGGTTTTTCACTTTCATTTATTCCTCTTGAAATCTGCCAGACTCTGAGGGGTCTGGGTGTTCACTGATTACTTGGTTCAGTTTCAGATTTACTGATACTTATAAAGCATCTGTTATAGTCCACGTACCTTTTAATACTTTCTAAATGAGCTTCTAAAACCATGCTTTATTTGGAATGATATCTAAACTTTACAGTGTTCACCTCTTTTGTGTGTATCATTTCTATTTCCATCTACCTACCTACTTGCCCACCAAGAAGGTAAGGATCTGCTGAAATCACGCGGAGCTAGATATAAAGTCAAGACAGTATTTTCTCACTGTTTTCAGAAAAATCGGCCACATCTCCATTTCACTCATAAGTAGATTTCCAGTGTTCTTGTTTCTCCAATTATTAAACAGATTTGCAGATGAAACTCAGAAAGCTCAAGATAACCCTTGGCAAAGCACTGCTGTGGTTACTTTTACCATGAAGGACATTTTCACTGGAGGACTAATAATTAAAGAGCACCAGTAAGAGCAAAATACAAAAGAAAAGATCTATATGCTCCTTCCTGGAAAAACTGAAGTAGAAGCATTACTTAAGGCACTTATATAAATATCTTCAATTTGTACAACTGAAGAATTTCAAGCCTCTGGAAGAAAAAGGTAGAGAAACAATAACTGGACTGGAGTTGCTCATAAATGTGCTGTAGGTGAGCTCTTTGAAGAAATTTTTTCTTTCTCTTTTGAAAATGTGATACTCTTGATCCATTTAGTATCTCAGCATGGGCGGAGGTTTATTTCTTGGCCAAGAAATTGAGGCCTATGGAGGTTTGTTGAAGATTACAGTTCCCAGTAGAACCAGGTGAGGGATTACAAATTTGAGCTCTTAATTCTTAGTTCTGGACAAAGGTTTCAGAGGTTATGCTTGCTTTTAAAAATCAGACGAATAATCCTTTGTCACATCATCTCAAACTGCTAGTTTTAGCAACTGAAAAACACCGGTGGGAATTTCTTCCCTGATCCAAGCCAGTTCTCACAGATCATTAACAGTCGTCCAGGAACGTGAAGGATAACCATCTGAGATGAAAACTATGTTGTACTCTGGCTCTATGTTCATTCCATAGACATGTAGGCCAGTGGTCACAATTAAAAAGTCAAATATCCTCTTTCAAGTCATTCACAAATCAAGCAAGAGGAAGGAAATAATACCGAGAAAAGAAAAGATTTATGAATATACTTGAATATAGAAACCAATAGAGAAAACTAATGATACCAAAATCTGGTTCTTTGAAAAGATTCATAAAATCTATGAAACAATAGACACACTAGGAAAAGAAAGAAGACACAAATCAATCAAATCAAGAGTAAAAGAGGAAATATGACTCTGGATCCTCCAGACCTTTAAAAATACATCAAGAGAACATTATAAATACATTTATGTCTATAAATTCAACAACTTTGACTATATAGACTAATTTCTTAAGAAACGCAAGATTCATAGCCTCTTCCAGGAAACAGAATAAGAGGGAACACTTCCCAACATATTTTATGAGGCTGGCATTAAACACTGCCTACCAAAACTGGACGAAGAGTTGTTTGGCTCCACGAGAGTACAGTACACACTTACAAAAATTCATTGAATTATATACATAATTCTCCTTGGGCCTCAGGAATGAATCATAATTCTCAAATACCGATGTTATTAAAGTTGCTGAAAGAGTATGTACATGTACTTTTCCCCAAGGGGGAGTTTTTGATTGTGGTGAAATTGTTATATGACTCAAAATTGTTTTTGTCTTGTATTGCTTTTTTGGAAAAATGGATGGGGAGGTGGAAAAATACTTCTTTGTTCAAATATGTAATATGAAGTTTTTTTCTTCATGCTACTTATGTGAATATAGATGAGTTTACATCAAAGTAATACTGCTTTCAGCCCTAGAAGTGAATCTAAGCTTCTGAGCAAAGCAGATTGCTAAATAAATATTGATGCACCTTAAAATTTGATATGGACAGTGCTAAGATACACTCAGAATGTAAAGGATCCTTTCTCTACTCTTTTTCTCTCCCCTTCTTCCTTCCTTTCTCTTTTCCTATTTTTTTATTTTTATTTTCTTTCTTCTTTCCTTTCCTTCTTCCTTCCTATCCAAGCAGACCAATGTCCTAGACAGACCTGTATCTCTCTGACTGAACCAAAGAATAAAATGGACAAGATAAATGTAAGCAATAGTTATGTTTACAGGCAGCTTATTTTATTGTGAGTGGAGACCTGGTATCCTGGAATAAAATTGTGAAGAAAAATGTTCTGCTTTAGTACTTGGATTGGAAGAGAGAAAAATTCAATTATCTTAAAAGTCCATTAGCTAATTAATAGTTTTATCAGTGTTCCCAAAAGACTTTGGCTCCAATACTTTGGTGGGCAATAGCTCAGTTCAGAAGACACTGAAAAGGGGACACACTAGAAAAGATATTTGCATTGTAAGTCAGAATATGTCATTCAGTAGGGATCACACTTTAGAGAGCTGGGTTGTCGAAAACACAGCCATAAATTCTTCTATCTAAGCCCATCTTCTGAATTTGTAATTATTCGCCTTGAAGGGTGAGTGGGTGACTGAATTCATTGACAGCCTATACAAGTTACATGTTTTGTGAATAACGAATTGATTGAAAAGAGTGGTCTATTTGTTGAAACTAAAAGTGCTTGCCTCTCTAATTTATGACTTAAGGCTCAATCATCTGCATCATAAATTCAGTGGGGCAAATTTACAGCTGCATATAGTCAGTTCAGTTCAGTTCAGTCACTCAGTCGTGTCTGACTCTTTGCTATCCCATGAACTGCAGCAGGCCAGGTCTCCCTGTCCATTACCAACTCCCAGAGTTTACCCAAACTCATGTCCATCGAGTTGGTGATGCCATCCAACCATCTCATCCTCTGTTGTCCCCTTCTCCTCCTGCCCTCAATCTTTCCCAGCATCAGGGTCTTTTCAAATGAGTCAGCTCTTCGCATGAGCTGGTGAAAGCATTGGAGTTTCGGCTTCAACATCAGTCCTTCCAAAGAACACCCAGGACTGATCTCCTTTAGGATGGACTGGTTGGATCTCCTTGAAGTCCAGGGGACTCTCAAGAATCTTCTCCAACACCACACTTGAAAAGTACCAATTCTTCGGTGCTCAGCTTTCTTCACAGTCCAACTCTCACATCCATACATGACCACTAGAAAAACCATAGGCTTGACTAGACAGACCTTTGTTCACAAAGTAATGTCTCTGCTTTTCAATATGCTGTCTAGGTTGGTCATAAATTTCCTTCCAAGGAGTAAGCATCTTTTCATTTCATGGCTGCAATCACCATCTGCAGTGATTTTGGAGCCCCCAAAATCAAGTCTGACACTGTTTCCACTGTTTCCGCATCTATTTCCCATGAAGTAATGGGACCGGATGCCATGATGTTCATTTTCTGAATGTCGAGCTTTAAGCCAACTTTTTCACTCTTCTCTTTCACTTTCATCAAGAGGCTTTTTCGTTCCTCTTTACTCTCTGCCATAAGGGTGGTGTCATCTGCATTTCTGAGGTTATTGATATTTCTCCCAGCAATCTTGATTCCAGTTTGTGCTTCTTCCAGCCCAGTGTTTCTCATGATATACTCTGCATGTAAGTTAAATAAACAGGGTGACAATACACAGCCTTGACACTCCTTTTCCTATTTGGAACCAGTCTGTTGTTCCATGTCCAGTTCTAACTGTTGCTTCCTGGCCTGCATACAGATTTCTCAAGAGGCAGGTCAGGTGACCTGGTATTCCCACCTCCTGCAGAATTTTCCACCATTTATTGTGATCCACACAGTCAAAGGCTTTGGCATAGTCAATAAAGCAGAAATAGATGTTTTTCTGGAACTCTTTTGCTTTTTCGATGATCCAGCAGATGTTGGCAATTTGATCTCTGGTTCCTCTGCCTTTTCTAAAACCAGCTTGAACATCTGGAAATTCACGGTTCATGTGTTGCTGAAGCCTGGCTTGGAGAATTTTGAGCATTACTTTACTAGCATGTGAGATGAGTGCAATTGTGCAGTACTTTGAGCATTCTTTGGCATTGCCTTTCTTTGGGATTGGAATGAAAACTGACCTTTTCCAGTCCTGTGGCCACTGCTGAGTTTTCCAAATTTGCTGACATATTGAGTGCAGCACTTTCACAGCATCATCTTTCAGGATTTGAAATAGCTCAACTGGAATTCTGTCACCTCTACTAGCTTTGTTCATAGTGATCTTCCTAAGGCCCACTTGACTTCACATTCCAGGATGTCTGGTGTGATGTGAGTCATCACACCATCATGATTATCTAGGTCATGGAGATCTTTTTTGTACAGTTCTTCTGTGTATTCTTGCCACCTCTTTTTAATATCTTCTGCTTCTGTTAGGTCCATACCATTTCTGTCCTTTATTGAGCCCATCTTTGCATGAAATGTTCCCTTGGTATCTCTAAATTTCTTGAAGAGATCTCTAGTCTTTCCCATTCTATTATTTTTCTCTATTTCTTTGCATTGATCACTGAGGAAGGCTTTCTTATCTCTCCTTGCTATTCTTTGGAACTCTGCATTCAAATGCATATAATTGGGGCTCAAATCAAATATTCATTCCTCAAACATGCTTTACCAACCCTCTAAGGAATACAGTTCCTCTCTAGTGGCCATTCCACCTTATTACCCTAATTTTTTCAGGGTATTGTCTTTCTACTTCCACCAGAATGCAAGTTCTTTTGGTTTTGGCAGTAGTAACTCAGTTTCTCTTCCTGCATCTTTACACCTTAAAAGAGAGTCTACATGACGCAAGTTATTCATTATTTAATTGAATGTTTAAACCCTGATTGCTAAACATATTCACAGATGTGCCCATAAAGGTGCACTTTTAAACCTCTTAGCACTAAGAAAAGAGGCAGTCATGTAGGGATAGTCCCATGAAAATTATTAAATAGCTGAGTGAATGAATGAGTACAGGTACATGATCGATCTGAAAACTCAGTTTTTGGCTGAGAATAAAAGATCATGGTTCTGAGTTTCTATAAAGTGACATGTTTCCGGGACACTGCTATTTTACATCATACTTGGGATGCCTGAGGTTCTAAACCAAAGAATAACAGTAATACAAATTTCTCAGTTCCTTTAAAATTATCTGCAGTTCCTAGAAGCAACTCACTCACCTCCATCATCTCTAACTGAATGTATACAAAGCACCCCTTTTCCACACACCTTTTTAGGTTGTGTTCATCTTGTCTCAAATTTTCCAAACAGTTAGCACTTATTTGGACTATCATCATCTCCAGTCACCAAAACCCATCATCCACGCCTTCTATGTGATAGTTATGGGTGTTGTGATGGATACTAGAAGAATCTGTATTGTGATGCAGAGAATAATGCCCCCCACAAAGATGCCCACATTCTAATTCTGTAACCTATTAAGAAGTAACCTTCCATAGTGAAAAGGACTTTGGAGGTGTGATTAAGTTAAGCATTGGGCGGAGATTGTTCCTGGATGATCCCAATCAGCAGCATGTGATCCTAAAGGGCCCCATATGAGAAAGATAGGAGGGTCAGAGTCAGAAAAAGCACAATGACAGAAACAGAGGCTTGGAGTTCCACAGGGCCATGAGCCAAGGAGTGTAGGCAGCTTCTAGAAGTTGAAAGAGGCAAGGAAACTGATCCTACTTTAGAATCTCCAGAAAGAACTAAGTCCCACTGATACCTTGATTTCAGTCCAGTGAAATTCATTTTAGACTTCTGACCCCTGGAACTGTAAGAGATGAAATCTATGTTAGTTAAAGCCGCTAAGCTTATAGGAGTTTTGTTACAGGAGCACTAGAAAACTAAAATCAACCAATGGGTTTGATATGGGGCCTTACCACAAGGAGATGACCGGTTAGTTGATTCTTCAGTTTTTATCTATAGTTAGTTGTTCAGTCCTTCACATCCCTGAATACTCCCTTCATAAGCTCTACAGCATTCATTACAACCTTTACATTCTCACTCAAGCATTCATTCTCCATTCCCTGTCAATATATTTATTATTTCATAATTTAGCTGCATTGCAACCTCCTGATGATATTCCCTATTTCTGATTCTTTCACCATCTGTGGACCAACTAGATGTATTTTCTTACCAAGCCACTTGGTCATGGAGCTCGACTCTCAAGGTATTATAGACTGAAGGCTCAATGTATCATAACCATTATCCAATGGCTCAGCCTTTCTTGGTAACTTTCACTTCCTCCACAGCCCTACCCTACACAAGCCATCTTCTGTAGTGTGTCATGTATTAGCAAAGCCTTTTGCTAGATTACCTCTATCTTTTCAGTTATCTCTCTCTCTACCTATTCCCAGAAACTGCACCAAGTGCTCTCAAACATTCCATATCTTTTTTCTGCGCCTTTTTCATGCTACCTCTTTGCCTAAAATCTTCTCTCATTGTATCTATTAGGATGTTAGCTGTCCCTCAAAGTACAAGTCCAAAACAACCATATTCTCCTAAAGGGGACAGCACTATCACATTAACTATAACTCATTCTCTCTCCCTCCCTCATCTCAACAATCAAGGTGTGATATAAATCCCTAGAGCAGAAGTGTATGGATTATCTGGCTCCTAGAACTTTTGTTTCAAGCCAAACATTTTCTAAGTTTATGTGCCAATTGACTTTGTTCCATCGTTGGTTTGAGGGCATGTCATAGCTTCTTAGAGAAAAGATGTCTCCCTGAGTGTCTCTCTCATGCACTGAACTGAGAGGAGCAACATGTGAAGGGAAGAAAGCTCTGGTTTAAGAGCAAGGACTCCAGACTCATTGACCCGGCTGTGCCCCTAGTCAGTTATATAACTGGCATTAAGTCACTTAACTTCTTTGATATTCATGCATCAAAAACTTCATGCAGTTTTCACATACATGCATGGAGATTATCCCCAATTTCAATGGACTATTGGAAGTGAAAAGAGCTACAGGAAGCAAAGGAAATGTGTACTCAGGAAATATGCTTGCTTGCTCTGCCTGTTAGAAGTCTTAGCTCTCAAGGTTGAGGCTTGGTTTGGTGGAATGAGTTCAAATTCACACTGACTCTACTGGAATTATATGATACTTGGTATTATTGCAATGAAGATGCAAGATAGTGCTGACCTTCAGTTCAGTTCAGTCGCTCAGTCATGTCCAACTCTTTGCAACCCCATGAATCGCAGCACGCCAACCTTCCCTGTCCATCAGCAACTCCCGGAGTTCACTCAGACTCATGTCCATCGAGTCAGTGATGCCATCCAGCCATCTCCTCCTCTGTTGTCCCCTTCTCCTCCTGCCCCCAACCCCTCCCAGCATCAGAGTCTTTTCCAATGAGTCAACTCTTCGCATCAGGTGGCCAAACTACTGGAGTTTCAGCTTTAGCATCATTCCTTCCAAAGAAATCCCAGGGCTGATCTCCTTGAGAATGGACTGGTTGGATCTCCTTGCAGTCCAAGGGACTCTCAAGAGTCTTCTCCAACACCACAGTTCAAAAGCATCAATTCTTTGGCGCTCAGCTTTCTTCACAGTCCAACTCTCACATCCGTACATGACCACTGGAAAAACCATAGCCTTGACTAGATGGACCTTTGTTGGCAAAGTAATGTCTCTGCTTTTCAATATGCTATCTAGGTTGGTCATAATTTTTCTTCCAAGGGGTAAGCGTCTTTTAATTTCATGGCTGCAGTCACCATCTGCAGTGATGGTGTGGATAAATTAATAAAAAAATATTTACTAGCTGTGCATGTGCTTTGAGGATGCACACACATACACACACACACTCTCTCTCTCCATTCAGAAAACAAAGGAAACACTGGTATTGAAATGGCCTGCAATCCAAACAGGAAACTGATCTCAGACATAAGAAAGGCACAAAGATATACTGCAACATAGAAACAAAATGGTACCATGCTTATATAGTAATAACAACCATATAGCATTGACCATGGACTGTGTGTGTGCATGTTAAGTCGCTTCAGTCAAATCCAACTCTTTGTGACCCTACAGACCGTAGCCCGCCAGACTCCTCTCTCCATGGGATTCTCAGGCACGATTACTGGAGTGGGTTGCCATGCCCTCCTCCAGGGGATCTTCTTGACCCAGGAATCGAACCTCTGTCTCTTACATCTCCTGCATTGGCAAGCAGGTTCTTTACCACTAATGCCACCCAACATATAAACAAAATGGTATCACGCTTATATAATAACAATAACAATAACAAACATACAGCATTTACAATGCAGTAGAAACTATTAATAGTTGAAGCATTTTGCATGCATGACTGTATCCACTCCCCACAACAAGCTTATGTGGTAAGTGCTGTTGGTATCTTCATTTCACAAATGAGGAGACTGGGAGGGTAGCTGGCCCATGGTCACAGAGTTGGTAGCAGAGCTGAAGTTCCACACTCTCCATCACTCCATGCCTCTCAAGGGTGGCATGCCATCTCAGATCACTGGAAATAATCTTGTCCTAATTCCTGCCACGATTTTGAAAATAGAGTTTGTGTGAAGAAATAAGGATTCTTATTTTCTAAGATGATGAGAATTCATCTCAACTATTACTTTTTGCCAGGGAGCCCCACCTGACCAGCCCCCTTCTCCCTCTGATCCAGACAGTTGTAGTGACCCAGGTCCATGGTCTACACATCCATGGCACCTAGACTTGCCCGTATCATTAGACTTGAACCACTCTGCAGAAGTGCGGTTTTTTTTGGTCTCATCTTCTACATTTTAAAGCTCATAAGCAACAGCGTCCTTTATCTTTATAACCTCAGCATTTATCCTGGAGCTGATCTCAATATATGTGTGTAGCATGAATGCCCATAAACATTTTTCTTCTTGGCAGGTTTATTTTTATTCATGGCAGGCTTTATATAAGAACTATCAGTCTCTTCAATGGAGAGTGTTTGATGAAAGGAATCAATGGGGATGTGATAACTGGATAATTCTATGGCTATGCCAGATGTTGTGTGTTGGCAGGGACAGGGAGGGGCAGAAGACCAGGGCAGTGGAGTGTATTTTCCTTCCTCAGTCACTGAGGGCCATCTGTGGAACAGGAGAGGAAATCCCCAGCCTTGAACCCCTGCCGCTTTCTCCTCTGGAGGCTGCTGTGGCAGCAGTCACCCCCCCACCACACACCCCACCCCAAGTGAACTCATTAGCCAGAAAATTCAGCACAGCCAGGTTACTTTCACTATGTATCCCTGTCATTATTAGCCAGTGTTTTACCCTAGTAACTGAATGAAAACCAAACTGTCTCAAGGAAAATAGTAAGTCTCCTGGATATTATGGGAGAAAGATGTAAGAGAGTTGCAACTGAATGGGAGGAACATATACTCCTTCTCCCCAAAACAGTTTTGAGGCTAAGGGAACTCTTTGAAATTTCAGATGACATTTCTAAGCAAGAGAATATTCTACTCTAGAAAACGTGTTGTATAGTAGGGCCCTACAGTTAACAATGGTATCTCAGACTGTAGAGAATCTGTCTGCAGTGCAGGAGACCCCAGGTTCGAGCCCTGGGTCAGGAAGATTCCCCTGGA